>NC_138769.1:467609688-468978151 GCF_965119305.1 Pelophylax lessonae
CCCTGTACCTTAGACTGGGGCAAAGGTTCATCTTCCAACAAAACAACGACTCTAAGCACACATCCAAGATAACACAGGAGTGGCTACGGGACAACTCTTTGAATGTCCTTGAATGGCTGTGCACTGACGCTCCCCATACAACCTGAGGGAGCTTGAGAGGTCCTGCAAAGAAGAACGGGAGAAACTGCCCAAAAATAGGTGTGCCAAGATACTCAAAAAGACTTGAGGCTGTAATTAGTGCCAAAGGTGCTTCAACAAAGTATTTAGCAAAGGCTGTGAATACTTATGTACTTTTTTTTTTTTTATAAATTTGCAAAGATTTCAAGCAAACTTCTTTCGCGTTGTCATGGGGTATTGTTTTTGTAGAATTTTGAGGAAAATAATAAATTTAACCACTTTACCACTGGAGAATTTTGCTGTCTTACGTCCACTTTTTGCGATTCGGCGCTGTGCGATTTTAACTGACAATTGCGCGGTCATGCGACTCCGTACCCAAACGAAAGTTATGTCCTTTTTTTCCCACAAACAGAGCTTTCTTTTGGTGGTATTTGATCACCTGTGCGATTTTTACTTTTTGCGCTATAAACAAAAAAAGAGCGTTTATTTTGAAAAAATAACAATATTTTTAACATTTTTTTATATGAAATCCCCCCCCCCCCCCCCCCAAATGTAAAAATCTATTTTTTTTTTACATTTTTGGCCAATTTGTTTTCTGCTACCTATGTTTGGTAAAAAAAAATCACAATAAGCGTGTTTTGATTGGTTTGCGCAAAAGTTATTGCGTTTACTAACTAAGGGAAAGATTTCTGTCATTTTTGGTGTTTTTTTTTTTTTTTTAACGCGTAATTGCGGCGATCTGCGTTTTTTTTTTTTTTTTGCGGGACTGCGACATTGCGGCGGACAGATCGGACCCTTGACTGACATTTTTGACACTTTTGGGGGTACCAGTGACATTACTGCAGTAATCAGTGCTATATATGCACTGTTACTGTAAAAATGACACTGGCAGGGAAGGGGTTAATTTTATTGGAGAGGGAGGGGTTAATGTATGCCTGGTGCTTACTAACGTGTGGGGGGGGAGGTGACTGAGTGACATAAGGACAGATCGCATGTTCAGCTATGCTGAACACTGCAATCTGTCACTCCTTGTCACTGAGGAGATCCTCTCCAAACTAGATTCCCCAACGATCGGGGAAGAGCAGCGGCAATCGCCGCCGCTCCTCCCCTGGCCCGACTCCCGCTGTGACTGAAAACAGGGGGATGTCTGGTGACGTAGACCTACATCGCCAGACGATAACGAGCCACTGTGCCGCAGTAGCAGCACAGTGAGCAGTGGGGAAGTGGTTAATCCATTTTGGAAAAGGTTGTAACATAACAAAATGTGGAAAAAGTGGAGTGCTGTGTTTTAAATCTTATGAATGCAGTGCCTTAAGCCCCGGTTCACACTTGTACGAGTGCCGGGTTCGCATGTAATGTCGGAGCGCACTGCTCCTTCATTACATGCGATCGGCTGTGCGGTGCGAGTTTAGCCATACACTTTGTATGGCTAAATTCGCACCGCACCCGCAGCAAACACGCACAGGGACCCTTTTTGGCAGCCGCATCAGGATCGGATCGCACAGCGGTGCACACTTGTGCGATCCGATCCTGTGCGAACTGCAAGATCGCACTGCGATATGCGATCAATCTGGGGGTGTCGTTAAGATTACATTGACACCCCCAGCGTATCGCATATGGCAGTGTGAACTGCCGGGGGTGCGTGTGCGATGCGGGAACAGGTTGCGGATTCGCAGCCTTCCCGCACTCGCATAAGTGTGAACCGGGGCTAAGTGTTTTACAGCACCTGCAACAGCTGCAAAGACCTTCCCAGTAAATCTTCCATTTGGATCTTTGGGGCCAATTCACAAAACTTTACCGCATGCAATAAGGGTATCCTATTACTCATTTGCATACATTAAAGTCCAATCCATAAAAAAAAATAAAAAAATATTTGGTTTTTCCCGCAAAAAAAAAAAAAAAATGTGCTGGTAAATATTGCTTTAAAAATTCTTCATTCCAATTTGCAAACTGACCAGAGAGTAAAAAAGCATGTGATAATTACCACCAGGATTTTGCTAGTGGTATTTGTCAAAAAACAGGGTAGGGGTCAACGGGACCCCCCAGATTGTTTTTGACGAATAGCTTCTTGCTAAGGAGCAGTTGGGAAGCCGGCCGGTGCCTCCTTAACAACGGATGGCTCATCAGCTGAATGTAAAAAAAAAAAAAACATGCTGAAAATTAAAAATGTTACAAAAAAAAAAAAAGGCATGGGGTTCCCCCCAAAAGCCATACCAGACCCTTATCCAACCCTTACAAGCGGCCCGACAGGTCAGGAAAGGGGGTCCTCTACATGGGGGGGGGGGGGGGGGTGGGGGGTCTCTGCACCAGTGCATGCTGGGTCGGTGATTCCCCAGGGGGGCGGGACCACTGGGTGACAAAGCCATGTGGCCCTGTCCCTTACCTATACAACAAAATGTCATGGCGGAGCCTGCAGTAGGCGGCCAGCCTTCATGGACAGCAGGAGTGTTTTTTTTTTTGGGTTGGTGGTGCATGGGACAATGGATTTACATGGGGGGGGGGGGGGCACGGTTTTATTTAAAAAAAAAAGAAAGAAATAAAAAGAATCGTCAAAAACTGTGTTTTTATTACCTTTTGACACTTTATAGCCGGGGTCCTCAATAGGCGGACTCCGGGCCGCCTCCGGACCCACACAGACTTAAATCTGGACCGCCGTTCCTTCTGTCATCAGCGGGGGGCAGAATTGAGAGTATCGGGAGGATCGGAGTCGCTGTGTCTTACACTTTCAGCGCTGCATGATTACAAAAAGCCGAGTACAAGTTCTTACCCGGCGGAGAGGATGTCCTACAAAGTCCCGCCTTCTGGGCCGTTTCTTACCTATGATAGACCGAACACTGGTGACGTCTATCATAGGAGCCGGTGAACTTGTACTCGGCTTTTTGTAATCATGCAGCGCTGCAAGTGTAAGACACAGCCACTCCGATCCTCTCAATTCTGCCCCCCCGCTGATGACAGAAGGAAGCAGACCGCTTTGGCGGTCCAGATTTATGGGGGTACGCACACTGGTCAATCTGCATTAATGGGGGCAAGCACACTGGTCAATCTGCATTAATGGGGGCACGCACACTGGTCGCTCTGCATTAATGGGGGCACGCACACTGGTCGCTCTGCATTAATGGGGGCACGCACACTGGTCGCTCTGCATTAATGGGGGCACGCACACTGGTCGCTCTGCATTAATGGGGGCACGCACACTGGTCGCTCTGCATTAATGGGGGCACGCACACTGGTCGCTCTGCATTAATGGGGGCACGCACACTGGTCGCTCTGCATTAATGGGGGCACGCACACTGGTCGCTCTGCATTAATGGGGGCACGCACACTGGTCGCTCTGCATTAATGGGGGCACGCACACTGGTCGCTCTGCATTAATGGGGGCACGCACACTGGTCGCTCTGCATTAATGGGGGCACGCACACTGGTCGCTCTGCATTAATGGGGGCACGCACACTGGTCGCTCTGCATTAATGGGGGCACGCACACTGGTCAATCTGCATTAATGGGGGCACGCACACTGGTCGCTCTGCATTAATGGGGGCACGCACATGGTCGCTCTGCATTAATGGGGGCACGCACGCTGATCACTCTGCATTGGATGGGGGCAAGTTTTGGGGAATGCCTTTTTTTGTTGTTGGCATTATGTATTTGGAATTTGACGGTCACTTTTCCGGACCTCGGACTGAATGGAGAATTTGTAAGTGGACCTTTCAAGTTTACATTTGAGTACCCCTGCTTTATAGGTACAATGTACCCCATACTCATTCACATGGAGGGGGGGGGGCAGTAGGACCTGGGGGTCCCCTTGCTAAAAGGGGTTTCAAATTCCAATAAGCCCCCTGCTCGCAGACCCCCACAACCACCGACCGTGGGGTTTTTTTTTTTAACATTTTTAATTGTTGGCATGTTTCTTTTTATATTCAGCTATCAGCGGGGAAGCTGCTGACAGCTGATGAATCATCCATTGTTAAGGATGAGGTGGGCTACTTCCCAGCCCATTCCTTAGCAACCAGCTCAATGCGGTAAATTACCACATTAAATAATACGGTATATACCATTAAATCGAACAAATACTGCATTTGGTATTTAACTTGAAATTCTTTATGAATTGAACACTTATACAATTGTTATTGCATGCAGTATTTTACAGCATTTTATTTGCCGTTATTTAACTTTTAGTGTATGGACCCCTTTTTGAGGTATGAAAACACCCAGAAGGTTCCTGGGCCCCACCTAACAGTGTGTCAGAAATGTTTTGCTTTGAGAGGGAGGTTTTGAATCGGTGTTCTTTTAGGAGGGGTCCTCCTAAAAATCCAGTTTGAAATAACTGATACAACACTCTGCTCTTTGTTGGTGGATAGTTTAATCTGCCATACTGCGTCAGATTGAGTCGATTCCCTTAGAGTACCCCTTCATCATTGGTGTTACAAGAATGGAATCTTGTGTCTCTTGCGCAGGGCACTTTGACTATGTGGTTGGGATGTTGATGAAGCATCCAAGGATCGTCTGATCTGGTTACCCTTCTAAGGATGTTGTCTCCTTAGACTTGTTCTTGACACTGTTGGTAGCAATTCTATAGGTGGCTTAAGTGCTCCTATGCCTTAATGCAGAAGGTCTGTGGAGGAATCCCACCCTGATCCATCTACTTTAACAGTCAGTACAGATAGGCATTGTGAGAATTAGAGAGTGAAGTAAGAGGTCAGCCAACTTACTAGTAAGCTGTCTGCATAAAGGTCCTTTCACATTTTTACAAGTGGGGACTGTTTGCACATCCTGATGGACATTCTGAACTTACCTCCCATTCAAGCCATTGGGCTTTGAAACAAGGGTTCAGCCACTCCATCTGGTAAATTTTCTGAAGTGAGGGGCTGTTTGTACATCAAAATGGGTAGTTTGCCTCCTCAACATTTGAATGCTCTGATCACCCCTTGTAGTTCCAAAGCTAATCCTCTATGTCTGACAACTTTTAGCTGCCCTCACCATTGTTCTGGTGCTACGACAGTCTTTAGTGTTTCCTCCCTGGTCTGTCCAGGTTCCTCACACCCTGAGACCACTTGTTCCACCCTATTGGAAACTTGTCTTTTGGAGTGGTAACCTGCATTGATTTACATTCCTCCTTTCAGGAGCGTTCATTTGTAACGCTCCTGCGTTTTATGTATGATGTGGATTTACAGCTGCAGAAATATTCCACTTCAGTAGTCATGTAGAGAAACGCTGAGACACCAATCCCAACTCCCAAAGACTCATCATGTGTGGATGATCTCAATTCAGCAAGTAAATACACACACTCAATAAGAAGTTCCTGGAGTGATCTATGTATATAGTAGTATAGAGGTGATAGGCTGAAGAGACAGGTTGAGTTGAGACGATAGGTGACAGACACTTGAGAGGAATGTTCTTGAGAATGAGATAGTAACAGGTGGGATGCAGATAGGTTAGCGATTATGTATGGTAGTAGATGATAGGATAGCAGATGACATACAGGAGAGACTAACCCAGTGCAAGAGCAGATGATAGTAGGCTCAAGAGCTAGCAATCTAGATAGTGCAGATGTAGTAACAGTCCTTAGTATGCAGAGCTAGACAGTGTAAGCTTTAGTATGAAGGTTATTGAGGTTTCCCCTATGGGGTACTTATCACTAGTAGCAATGTAGCAGAGGAGAGGTTCGACAAGAGCGGATGATCCGGTAGCGGGATACAGGGATCAGCGCAGCGTGGTTCCGACAGCGAGGTATGCTTGCAAGCATGAGAGCTTCAAGACAGGTTAGCATCTAGGCACACAGCAGGTTGAACGAACACATGTGAGTGAGAGCTGGTGATTTAAATAGCTGTTCAGTCCGGCGCTCAGTGATGATGTCAGCACTCTTAAAGGGAAACACACCTATATGTGCTTCATCTATCTAGGTAGATGGAAAGCACCCGGAAATGATGTGATAGGAGGCACTGAGAGTGCCAGAACCTTACAGTACCCCCCCCCCCCCCCGTAAGGCCGGCTCCGGAAGGCCTCTAAGGCTGGTTGTCGATATAAGAATCGAAAAAAGCTGGTTGCCGATGTAAGAATCGGAAAAGACTGGTTGCCGATACGAGAATCGGATAACACTGGTTGCCGATACGAGAATCGGATAATACTGGTTGCCGATACGAGAATCGGATAAGGCTGGTTGACGATACGAGAATCGGATAAGGCTGGTTGCCGATACGAGAATCGGATAACACTGGTTGCCGATACGAGAATCGGATAATACTGGTTGCCGATACGAGAATCGGATAAGGCTGGTTGACGATACGAGAATCGGATAAGGCTGGTTGCCGATACGAGAATCGGATAAGGCTGGTTGCCGATACGAGAATCGGATAAGACTGGTTGCCGATACGAGAATCGGATAAGACTGGTTGCCGATACGAGAATCGGATAAGACTGGTTGCCGATACGAGAATCGGATAATACTGGTTGCCGATACGAGAATCGGATAATACTGGTTGCCGATACGAGAATCGGATAAGACTGGTTGCCGATACGAGAATCGGATAAGACTGGTTGCCGATACGAGAATCGGATAAGACTGGTTGCCGATACGAAAATCGGATAACACTGGTTGCCGATACGAGAATCGGATAACACTGGTTGCCGATACGAGAATCGGATAACACTGGTTGCTGATACGAGAATCGGATAATACTGGTTGCCGATACGAGAATCGGATAAGACTGGTTGCCGATACGAGAATTGGATAAGGCTGGTTGCCGATACGAGAATCGGATAAGACTGGTTGCCGATACGAGAATCGGATCAGGTTGGTAGCCGATGTGAGAATCGGATCACTTGTTGCCGATATGAGAATCGGATCAGGTTGGTAACCTATGTGAGAATCGGATCACTTGTTGCCGATATGAGAATCGGATCAGGTTGGTAACCGATGTGAGAATCGGATCAGGTTGGTAACCGATGTGAGAATCGCATAGGACTTGTTGCCGATATGAGAATCGGATCAGGTTGGTAACCGATCTGAGAATCGGATCACTTGTTGCCGATATGAGAATCGGATCAGGTTGGTAACCGATGAGAATCGGATCACTTGTTGCCGATACGAGAATCGGATCAGGTTGGTAACCAATGTGAGAATCGGATTACTTGTTGCCGATATGAGAATCGGATAGGACTTGTTGCCGATACGAGAGTCGGATCACTTGTTGTTAGGGTGTCTGCTACATGAACCCCTCACTAGAATCGGATGCATAACCATCCGAAGTAATCCTAGTAGTCCTAGCAACCAATGCTTCTTCAAACATCCTCAGATCCTTCCTACATACCACCGTGCCATTAGAAGCGCGTACGCAGTCAGGTGCAAGAATCTCAATGTTTTCATTGGAAGCTAGAAATGTACTTGCAAAAATAGGAGTATCTATACCAACATCTGCCAATTTCTGGGTGTCCTTTTCTGATATAGAACGGGGACAGGGCTGGCAACAGCCTTGGTAATTTCCAGGCTGTTTTTCAGGAAAGACAGTTCGGATTCGCCTGGCCTCCATTGGGAGAGCCTTAGGCCTATGGGGTCTGGTTGGGCAGGATGTAATGAAATGTCCCCCTTCTCCACAATAAAAACAAAGGCCACAGATTCTCCTGTGATCTTTTTTTTTTTTTGTAAGGACAACTTAGTATGTACGGCACCAATCTCCATAGGCTCCTCATCCATCTCTGTAGGATCAGGGTTCAAATGAGATGTGTCAGAGTGACAAGGCTGACTGTTTAAGGCAGGCTTGGACCATGACCAGGCAGGATCACCATATTCATTTGGTTTCCTTTTTTCCCTAGGTAGCCGGGGTCTGCGGTTACCTGGAGCAGGTTTAGGAGTAGATTTTTGGGAGGGGAGACACTGGGAGTGCATCGCAATTGCAAATGATTCCCAATTGTCTAGGATCTGACTTTTTTCTTGCAGTTTCTCGTATGCCCACATTTTCATTTTGCCAGAAAGCAAATTAATGGCAGCATGCACTTTAATAAAGTCATTATGATAGGTCCTAGGCTTAAGGATAAATAGGAGCTCACAATCCATACGAAAAAAAAGAAAAGAGGAACGGGAACCATCAAACCTGTCTGGTAGAAGGACAAGAGGTTCTGGGGGTTGAGCAGCAGTAGGCTGTGTCAGTCTGGCCACCTGCTGCGTCAGAGCCTGATTGTCTTCTTTTAATTCAGTAAGTGCGTGTATTAACGCAGTTACTTGTTGTGTTAACTGTGTCACCTGAGTGGTCATTTCTGCTAAATCCATTTTATCGGGTTCGTTCAATCTGTAACGCTCCTGCGTTTTATGTATGATGTGGATTTACAGCTGCAGAAATATTCCACTTCAGTAGTCATGTAGAGAAACGCTGAGACACCAATCCCAACTCCCAAAGACTCATTATGTGTGGATGATCTCAATTCAGCAAGTAAATACACACACTCAATAAGAAGTTCCTGGAGTGATCTATGTATATAGTAGTATAGAGGTGATAGGCTGAAGAGACAGGTTGAGTTGAGACGATAGGTGACAGACACTTGAGAGGAATGTTCTTAAGAATGAGATAGTAACAGGTGGGATGCAGATAGGTTAGCGATTATGTATGGTAGTAGATGATAGGATAGCAGATGACATACAGGAGAGACTAACCCAGTGCAAGAGCAGATGATAGTAGGCTCAAGAGCTAGCAATCTAGATAGTGCAGATGTAGTAACAGTCCTTAGTATGCAGAGCTAGACAGTGTAAGCTTTAGTATGAAGGTTATTGAGGTTTCCCCTATGGGGTACTTATCACTAGTAGCAATGTAGCAGAGGAGAGGTTCGACAAGAGCGGATGATCCGGTAGCGGGATACAGGGATCAGCGCAGCGTGGTTCCGACAGCGAGGTATGCTTGCAAGCATGAGAGCTTCAAGACAGGTTAGCATCAAGGCACATCTAGGCACACAGCAGGTTGAACGAACACATGTGAGTGAGAGCTGGTGATTTAAATAGCTGTTCAGTCCGGCGCTAAGTGATGATGTCAGCACTCTTAAAGGGAAACACACCTATATGTGCTTCATCTATCTAGGTAGATGGAAAGCACCCGGAAATGATGTGATAGGAGGCACTGAGAGTGCCAGAACCTTACATGATTATGCTCACATTTTGTTGAACCCTTCTGTACTAGGTAACCCGCAGCGCTGTATCTTCCCTAAGGGACCCCATGACCTTCAAGGTCAGCAGGAATCCGTTTCTGCTGTCCCCTTCCCCAACAAGTACCTGTTCTTGTAGTGTTCTCTAGAGTAATCTTTTTCTGTCCACAACACTGGAGAATGTCTATCCTAGTGCTTTATCCTGGCACCCCTTTGTTCAGGTGACCTTCCCTGAGGAGAGTCCCTTTTTCTGGACGATTGCAGTCCAAAACCTTCAGAGGGGCCGAAAACTTCAAGCTTTAACTAGACCAGGCTTATCAGGTGAAAAGATATGGTAACGGGGCTCATTGTTTGGTCCTTTTCTGTTTCCCCTTGTATGTCTGAGAGCCTACATTTGGGGCGAGACATCCAGATGGTCTCTCTGGGCCTAGCAGTTTTCAAGCTACCTTTCAGGTTTTTTTTTGTTCTGCTTACTGTATCCTTATGTCACTTAGTATTATTACCTGGCCTCCATTTTACATTGCTTATATGTTGCTGGGCCTTCACCCCTGGGAAAGTCTGTGTACTTTCCCTGTGACAGATCAGCTTATCTGGCTTCTATGCTGGATGACCCCCTGTGTGCTACACTTGACAGCACTATAATCCTCCTGTTCTGGTAGATCACTGGTGGGTTTGTTCAGCCCTGTGCTGACTTTGTGTTCCTTATGTAATGGAATTAACATTGCTAGTGGAATATTTGTCTTGGCCTGGAGCACCAGGTGATTCTCTGGGGTTTCCCATTGATTGTGGCAGTTCCCCGGTTTTGATAAGGCTCTTATCTGGTTCAAATTCGGGAATTGATTCTTCAGGTACCTTCTTGTTTCTGAGAGATACTTCCCAATACCTTTGATCTGGCAGTGGCTGTGGCTCACCCCTTAGTTGGATTGCCTTTGAACATCCCGATTATTTGAGATCCTATTTGTTTCAGTGGGCGATGAGGATTATAAGATTTTTGTAATAACCTTAAAATCTTTTTCTTTGAGTCTGTTCAGAGACACCACTCCTGTTTTCTTGCTAGCAGCGTGCATTGTTCTTAAAGGATAAGTTCACATTTGAAAAGATAAATGTACTTCTTTTTACAGGTAAAAAAAGTGCATTTTCTCTTACGTCCTCCGACAGTCGCCGCCTCTTCATATTCGTCACAATGGGTTATTAGACTTTGCTCCGAAGGAGTAGCTAGGCAACAGAATATGTTAACATTAAAGCTTTTAACATATCCCACCCTCAAGGGGTGGTCCCCTCAGTCAATACCCTCCTACTTCCTGCAACCATATCTCAGTTTCAATGTCTAGCTTGTCAGGAGTAGCTGGTTCTCTCTGTGCTGGGGCTTTGTGCCCCAGCCTCTTTCTTCTTTTTTGATTTTTTGTTTGAGTTTTTTCTCTCTCTTTACTTAGCTGTTCTTTTTGTCAGCATTAGTTAGTTCTTCTGACGAAGAGGATCATGCGGGCTGGGTCTCGGGCTGATCCCCCTGGTAGCAGGTCGTGGATCAGTGGCTTCCCAGCCTGCCATCGAGCGTTCAGCCAGGTAACGCTCCTGGCACAGTGAACGACCCATCCCTGTTCGGTGCAGGGATGATTGGTGAGGTGGCTACCTCACTGGACGCTGTGCGGTTTCTTAACCCCAATTTTGTGCGTCTTGTATGCGACTTTCCCTGCCTCATGTGCAGCGGCTTGTTCGCCTGTGCGGGTCCCCCACACCATTGAAAGGTAAGTGTATCTATGTGGGGACCTGTCTGTCGGGGGGGGGTGTCAGTCTGGGACTGTGTAACCTGCCTCTGTTCTCACTGTTTGTCTCCCTATCACTCTGCTGCATGCTGCGGGCTGCAAGGGGGGGGGGAGCTGTGTGACACTGTCTGTGTCAGCCTTGTTCAGTGTGAGAAGCTGTGTGCTGTGGGGCATGTTTTGTGGCATGTTGGGGCACGATACAGCGATCGCTGCGGCGATCTGCCATGTTTTTTTATATTGATGGTGTTATATGCATAACTGTACTGTAGGAGCGGCGGTTTCGGCGCCAAACGGCGCCATTTTGCCTGCACTCGCTCCGGCCGCATGTTCTCCATGCAGGCGGCCATTTTCTTGTAGCCTCCCGTAGGCTTTAATAGAGCGCCCTGGTTTTCATCACTTCCTCTTCTCCTGGGTACACCGATCGAGGCAGCAGCAGCGGCAAGGGTCTCCTCAGGTTTTATCCTTCTGTTCTTGCTATATCCATTGCCTGTGTTCAGTTTATTGTTCCCTGTGGGGGTCTCATTGTGCTTGTGTGTGGTGCGGTGGGCTGCGCTCGCCGCGCTTGTTAAAGGGGCAGTTAACCCTTTATTCTCCGGCATATCATATTGGGGCAATGGATTCTCAGGAGGGCAAATTTCCTGCCACCTTGGTGGAAAGCCAGGGGACCGCTGTTTCCCCCCCAGGGGGGGATTTGGCCACTATTGTGGCTGGCCTTGCTGCTCAGGTGCAGATGCTGGTGGCTGCTCAATCTACTAAAAGACCCAGAGTTTCTATTTCCTCTGATTCTGAGGGTGAAGGTGATGGGGCTGTTATGGCGGTGGTCTCCTTATCAGGGTCCCGCTCCTCCCTGGATCTCATGGGGTCCGAGGTGGAGGCTGAGGTTGAGGGGGTTGATAATTCTCCCCCTGGCTCGCCTGAAGAGCTTGCAATCATGGATGAATTTATTGCTTCCATAAAACAAACGCTGCGTTTGCAGGATGAAGTGTGTCCCCCCCGCTGCCTTGGCGGCTTATGGGACGCAGAGAAAACGCAGGACGCCGCAGGTTTTTCCCTGCAATGATGATTGTCAGCGCGCTGTTAAGGAACAATGGCGCAATTTACGCAAACCTTTTGCTGTGCCAAGTAGGTTCAAGCTGCGTTATCCTTTTTCGCCTTCCACTGATGAACGGTGGTGTGTGCCACCCCCGGTGGATCACGCAATTGCGGTTTTGAACAAATCCACTGCGATTCCTGCAGAGGATTCCCCGGTGTTCCGTGATGCCACGGATAGAAGACTGGAGTCTCTTGCCCGTCATACTTATTCTGTTACGGGTTCGATGCTTAAAGCTCTGTTTGCCTCTCTTATGGCGGCCCAGGCTGTCGCAAGTTGGACGCAGATGCTTAGGCGCGTCCTAGTGGCCGATTCGGCCTCGCCGGCGACCCTGGATATGGTGGATCAAATCCACCAGGGTGTCATGTATCTGTGTGATGCGGACTTGGACTTAGTCCCGTTGGCTGCACGTGTACACAGCGTGGCGGTGTTTCGCCGCCTGGTTTGGTTGAAGTGTTGGTCGGTGGACCAATCTTCGCGTAAGACCTTAGCCAATCTGCCTTATGATGGGTCTCTCCTTTTGATGCGTTGATTAAGGGGATCACCGGAGGTAAGAGCACTCTCTTGCCCCATTTCCCCAAGGCTAAGGGGGCTTCTGGGAAGAAACATGCTAATTTTCGGCCTCCTCAGGGGTCCTTTCGTGCTTTTCGGTCGCACTACAAGGGCAAACCGTTCAAGGGACAGGGCTCTCAAAAGAAGCCCTGGTCTGGTAAACAGAAGTCCGGTCAGTCCGGACCCGCTGCCCATAACAGTGCGGCCTGAAGGGGCGCCCTCACCCAGTTTTGGGGTGGGGGGACGCTTGCTCGGTTTTCTTCAACCCTGGTTGGCCCGCGTGCGGGACCGGTGGGTTCAGGAGATCGTTCGATCTGGTTACAAGATCGAGTTTCTCTCTCGGCCGGAGAGCAGATTTTTTCCCTCAAATCTTCAACTGTCTCCAGAGCGTTTACGGGACCTGCACCTGGCGGTGCGAGACCTGAGGGCTCAGGGAGTGGTGGTTCCGGTGCCTCATCGGGACAGATTTCGGGGGTTTTATTCCAATCTGTTCACCGTGCCCAGGAAGGAGGGCAAGGTTCGTCCAATTCTGGACTTGAAGGCTCTAAACCGCTCTGTGCAGGTTCGCAAGTTCCGCATGGATTCCCTGCAGTCAGTGGTGGCTGCCCTGGTTCTGGGGGAATTCATGGCCTTCATCGATTTAAAGGATGCGTATCTTCACATCCCGATTTTCGAGGGTCACCAGAGGTACCTTCGATTCGCCATTGCGGAGGATCATTACCAGTTTGTGGCGTTACCTTTTGGTCTCGCCTCGGCTCCACGAGTTTTCACCAAGGTGCTTGCACCGGTTCTGGCATTGGTGAGGGCCCAGGGCATCTCTGTCCTGGGGTATCTGGACGACATCTTGGTTCAGTCTGCGACCAGCCAGGGTCTGGAAAAGGACCTGTCTGTCACGATGCAAACTCTGCAGGAGTTTGGTTGGACGATAAATTTTCCAAAGTCGACGCTGAGTCCGTCGGTTCGTCTTCCCTACCTGGGAATGATCCTGGACTCGGTTCAGGCAAAGGTCTTCCTGCCGGAAGACAAACTCAGGACTCTTCAGGAGGAAGTCAGGTCCCTCAGGGACGTTCCGCACTCGTCTCTGCGGACGTGCATGAGATGTCTGAGATTGATGGTCTCGGCCTTCGAGGCGATTCCCTTCGCCCAGTTTCACACGCGGGGTCTCCAATCGGAGATCCTGTTCAGGTGGGACGGGCGACCTCAATCTCTGGATCTTCAAATCTCGTTGGGCCATCGCACCAGAAGGGACCTTCTGTGGTGGCTCCAGTCCCCGATGGTGTCGGGGGGCAAGTCTTTTCGTCCTATCTCGTGGACGGTGATCACTACGGATGCCAGCCTGTCGGGCTGGGGTGGTGTTCTGGGCGTTCTGTCCGCCCAGGGAACTTGGTCGGAGGGGGAGTCCTCCCTTCCGATCAACATTCTGGAATTGCGTGCGATAAATCTCTGCCTTCATCATTGGACGGACCGGCTGCAGGGCTGTCCGGTTCGGGTGCAGACGGACAATGCCACGGCGGTGGCCTACATCAACCACCAAGGGGGCACCAGGAGTGCCCGAGCGGCTCGAGAAGTGGCCGACATTCTGTCTTGGGCCGAGACTCATGTCCCGGCGATAACGGCGGTTCACATTCCAGGGGTGGAGAACTGGCAGGCGGACTATCTGAGTCGCCAGACCCTGGATCAGGGGGAATGGTCTCTCCACCCGGCTGTCTTCCAGATGTTGTGCGCGAAGTGGGGTCTTCCAGATGTGGACCTGTTCGCGTCTCGTCTCAACAACAGGGTGAGAAGGTTCGTGGCAAGGAGGCGCGACCCTCGGGCAGACGCGTCGGACGCGTTAGTGGCCCTGTGGCATCAGTACAAGCTGATGTATGCGTTTCCACCGATTCAGTTGCTGTCCAGGTTCCTTCGCAGGTTACACTCGGAACGCAGCACGGTGATTCTTGTGGCGCCGGATTGGTCTCGCCGGTCCTGGTACGCAGACCTCGTGAATCTGGCGGTCAACGCCCCGTGGCGTCTGCCTCTTCGAGACGATCTCCTGTCTCAAGGGCCGATATACCTCCTGCTTTACAGTCGCTGGCTTTGACGGCCTGGCTGTTGAGACCGAGGTCCTGAAGGAGAGGGGTCTCTCCCCTGAGGTCGTTCATACCTTGATCAACGCGAGGAAGTCTTCCTCGGGGAAGGTTTACTACCGTACTTGGAAGGCCTATTTTGCCTGGTGTGAGTCCAGGGGGTTTTCACCCCGCACGTACTCGGTTTCTCGAATATTGTCCTTCCTTCAAACAGGTGTCGATCAGCGTTTGGCGCTGGCTACGATAAAGGGTCAGGTGTCTGCGCTGGCCGTTCTTTTTCAACGTCCCGTGGCTTCCAACTCCTTGGTTGGCACTTTTGTTCAGGGTGTGCGGCATCTGGTTCCTCCTAGGAGGGAACCTCTGCCTCCTTGGGACTTGAATCTCGTTCTATCTGTGTTACAACGTGCTCCTTTTGAACAGATCAGGGAGATCTCGTTGTCTATGTTGTCCAAAAAGGTCGCCTTTTTGGTTGCGATCACTTCGGCTCGCAGAGTGTCGGAGCTGGCGGCTTTGTCCTGCAAGTCTCCGTATCTGGTTATTCACTTGGATAAGGTGGTCTTGCGACCTAATCCTTCCTTTCTTCCGAAGCGAGTTTCGGAATTCCATCTCAATGAGGATATTGTCTTGCCTTCGCTGTGCGTGAAGCCTAAACATCCGAAAGAGGTGAGACTACATTCTTTGGATGTTGTTCGGGCGATTAAGGTTTACCTTAAATCGACTGAGTCTTTTCGAAAGACGGATTCTTTGTTTGTTCTTCCAGAGGGTCCTCGGAAGGGCATGGCGGCGTCGGCTTCTACCATCGCCAAATGGATCAGGCAGACCGTTGAACAGGCATATGTCTTGCAGGGGAAAGTTCCCCCTATGCCTTCTGTAGCCCAGGTGTGTAAGGCGGCGACCTGGTCGACCGTACACACTTTCACAAAATTCTACAAGGTGGATGTTCAGGCATCGGCGAATGCTTCCTTTGGCCGCAAGGTTCTTAGTGCGGCTGTTCCCTAGGGTCACCTGTTGGGATCCCTGGCTGTTGGGATAAGTTTTTTTTTTTATCCCCTGGTTATTTGTTTTTCCTGGGTTGTTGCTCCTGTT
Organism: Pelophylax lessonae; assembly: GCF_965119305.1. NCBI lineage: Eukaryota > Metazoa > Chordata > Amphibia > Anura > Ranidae > Pelophylax > Pelophylax lessonae. The sequence goes on from NC_138769.1 coordinate 467,625,489, forward strand.
GAACAAGTTTTTTTCCTATTGCCCAGCTGGTTTCCTTCCTTTGGTAAGGTTCCTTTCTTTGATGCGGAGACTGCGTTGCCTTACGGCGCGGATGCGTTTCCCACCCCTCATGTTTGCACTGCTTTGGGACGTCCCCATTGTGACGAATATGAAGCGGCGGCGACTGTCGGAGGACGTAAGAGAAAACGGAATTTTTGTAAAATCTTACCTGTAAAATTCCTTTCTCTGAGTCCTCCGACAGTCGCCGCCCCCGCCCCTCTTTTGGGGTTTTGGTTATATACTCTACTGCTATTCCACTGAAACTGAGATATGGTTGCAGGAAGTAGGAGGGTATTGACTGAGGGGACCACCCCTTGAGGGTGGGATATGTTAAAAGCTTTAATGTTAACATATTCTGTTGCCTAGCTACTCCTTCGGAGCAAAGTCTAATACCCCATTGTGACGAATATGAAGAGGCGGCGACTGTCGGAGGACTCAGAGAAAGGAATTTTACAGGTAAGATTTTACAAAAATTCCGTTTTTTTTTTTTTTAGGAGCCTGTAAAGCATTGCACCTGCAATTAGCGGATCGTCGGTGCTATCTTAGGCTCCTGCAGATTGTTAGTGTAGCGGTCTGTCCATACCTTTATACGGGCAGGCAGTTACTGAATGACAGGAAGGATCAATAAACTACCAAGAGTGCTCATCAGTGCCCTGATAATTTATTGAGAACTACAAGCCGCCAGCCACAATGGCTGATAGTAGTTATAGTTCCCCCATTCACACAACTGTGTAAATGAATGACGCAGCGCCCTGCACAGCTACTTTTTGAAAAGAAGTGTGACTATTGGTGGAGGAAGAAGATCCCCGGCCTGCTGTCACAAGGGGGACAAGGACGGACGGGGGGGGGGGGGGGGGGGCGCTACTCAGTAACATGTTACACCCTAAATACTGATGTAACATGTTACTAAAGGTGAACATTTCTTTTAACAAGACCAAGACATACAAATTTTCTGTTAGCCAGTGTCCCAAACTCCCTACCCTATACCCCAATTGTTTCTGAATTCCTGTGAAACAGATTATATGTCCAATACAAAAAAAAAAATATTTTTATGCTTTCAACCATTGAACTTCTGTATTCTTTTTTCTTTTAGGGTATTGTGCAGCAGTTTCTAGTTTTGCTGACTACGAGTACAGATGAAAGCCTTAGGTTTCTGAGCTTTAGGTTGGACTTCAATGAACATTATAAAGCTAGAGAGCCAAGGCTACGAATGTCACTGGGTTCCAGAGGAAGACGCAGCTTACACGCCTAAGGAAAATGGAATTCTGTGGAGAAGTAGGAATAACACTATCCAGGAACACCTATATTTCACTTTGATTCTTGCTGTTTCACTGGAACAATCCATCATGCATCAAATTTCCACATTTCTGTAAATGAGCCTTACTACTGACCTTACACACAGCTGTGTGTGTGTATGTATATAAAAAAAAATGATATATATCATTTTTTTTTTTCCATATACAGGTTTTTTATTAGAATTTTTTGTTTGATTGGCAGAAAATCTCTTTGGATGGCAAAAGAGGGTCGTATTTATAAAGCAGTAAATGTGACATTCCTCCAAACATCTGCATGTGACTCAATTACACAAGTTTAAAACCTGTGCACCAGGAAGATATGTCTAGTAAATGTTTAGTAAATTCCACATTCACAGCTTTATAAATATGCACAAGAGAAATCTGCATTCACTTTTCTTGTAAAGCACTTATAGCTGTTTCATGCTTTAGAAGACATAATCTAGGTTATTTCTAAGTTGTATCCATTTCTCCTCTATTTTTTTTTTCTAAATTTAAACAATTCAACCAAATGTGCTATGCTTCGCTTGTATTTATCCAGGCTGTCCTTAGAATTTCAGTGTGTATACAGCAGAGCTGCAGGAAATAAAAGCTTTTTGAGTGCAACTGTTTACACTGTAAATTATAACATTGTATATTTTTATGATGAAATGTGTTTGTCTTCTACTTTTTTGTTAATGTTGAAGTATTATTTTTATTGTTATTTTTAGTGGCAGAGCAGGAAAAAAAATATATCACAATGTAGATTCTGGACTTGCTTTTAATTGTTTAAGTAATGTTTAGAAATCTCAGAAATATTTGGCCCCATCACATTAAAAAGTACTTATTACTGGTTCAGTAGCTTTAGATTTTAAAACTTTGTCACTAAACCCACATCATAAAAAACTATCAATAAATGGTGTATTACATGCTGCTCATATAAACTCATGCTGTATTCTGCAAAAAATCTGGTTGTTTCTGCTGCTCTTTATCTTCACCTTCTGTCCATGTCCTCAGTGCAGTTGGGGATTTTGCAGAGCAGTATTGGCAGCTACTGCACATGCTCAGTTTTCAGTGAGTTTCTATGCTGAGTATTTCCTCCCAATCACATCTGAGCAGCCCATGTGACTATAGAGTCACACATGTGGGCGTTTACACAGTGGTAAATGACAGGCAACTCCCTCCCTCCATGCCCACTAACTAGCTAAGCACAATGGGGGTGGGATATTACATGTAGAACAATGGAACCTTCACTTCCCTCTTATTCTAAGACACATGCTGAAGGGGCATGACACAACCTGTAACTGGCAGAAATCCACCCACACCATGTTATTTCCACAAAATAATAAAGATTTGATTTCAAATATATATTTGTATGCAAATTTAAAATGGTTTATTGATTTTATTTATTTTTACTCTGTATTCCAAAACCTGTTGTTTATTTATTTTTTTATTTTGAACATGTGACCAGCAGCAGAGGACTAGAAACTCCCCCTGCTTATGTTTCCCCAAAGACAGGCTGGGAAAGATCTGGTCACTTGACAGCTGTATATCAATTAGGAAAAAGGTACTTCATTTTTTTTTTTTTATTATTTAAAATAATTATACTGCCGTCATCCACATACGAAAATGAAAGGGGCAATGAAAATTAAACAGTATGTGTGTTTAATAGCACTGTGTGCTCTACACCTAATAAAGAAATCTTGTATTTCCAAGTGCAAGTTCAGTGTTGAGGTAAGATTAAAGGAAACCTTTCAGTATAGAAATATCAATAAAACACCACTAACCGTGCTAAACAATCAAATATAGCTGCAACTAGGGATGATCGAACGGTTCAGGTCGACCATCGGTTCGGCCCGAACATTGGGTGTTCGAGGTTTGGCCGAATTTAGAACTTTTTGCCCAAAAAGTTCGGAATTCGGCAACCAGAACCGCCCAAAATGCAATGCTTCAGGAAATGGGCTTTAAAAGCCCGTGATTGGACCAGAACCATTAGCAAAAGCCAATTGGGGGGGCAGGAGAATGCTAGGAATGTGATTGGAGTGACTAGGGGGTCCCTAGACCAATCATTAGTGAATACGCCCCCCAGTATATAAGATCGCCCCTGCCATATTCCTAGCATTGTTATACTGGACATGGAAGAGAGTGGAAGCAATTCTGTTAATTTTACTTTAAAAGTGTCATTTAGCTATTTATTAGTGTGAGGAAAGGGATATCTAGTGTAGTTAGAGTGCTCCTTTACACTTAAGTTAGCTTCAAAAATTTAGTTTCTGTAGGGAAAGTGTTAATTGTAAAGGGACCGTAGTGTAGTGTAGGGTTAACTGGCAGTGACTGCTATGGCAGGGTGACAAAACCCTTCCATAGCAGGGTGACCGCTATAGAGAAATGATCATTTCTCTGAATTGCTTCGGCACAGGAATATGGCTTCTCACCAGCCAAGCATTTTTTATGCTGCAGGGGCTGCAACTGCCAGTGCTTTTTTGAGGACATGTTTGATGTCAGACATGACATCTGAACATGTGTATAGGGGGTATATATACACATATATGTCTGTATATATACCCCTAGACATATATAGGTGTGATAGTACCAGAAATAAATGCTTGCGCTAATGAAATCATTTACAGTAATATATTTCTGCTACTATCACACCTATATATGGCTAGGTGTCTATATACATATAATTATGTGTGTATATATACCACTATACACAAGTTCAGATGTTTTGCCTGCCTCAAAAGAACCCAAAAAAATGCCAAAAAAAACGCTAGCGTCAAAAAAAAAAAAAAATGCCCAGGTGTGTTTTTGCTGGCATTTTTGGGGGGGTTTTGGAGGCAGGCAAAACATCTGAACTTGTGCACAGTACCACTATACACAAGTTCAGATGTTTTTCCTGACTGCAAAGAACCCAAAAAAATGCCTTCTATTAAACCGGCAAGGTGTTACAGCAACGAAGCCAACCCCCTGAGCTGAAAGTTTTCTAATACAAACAATCTTTTTTTTTATGGTTCTGGACATGCTACAGAGCTGAAACTTCACATATACACATTTTAGACCCCCCCCCCAGATCTGAAATCCAAAGTAAAAATCCTCTTTTTTTTTTTTTTAATTTTTTCAATAATTGGCTTTTTTTATCAAAAATGACAATTTTTAAGAACTTTTTTTGTGTGATTTTGTGTCTGGGGGGTCTAAAAGGTGTACATGTGAAGTTTCAGCTCTGTAGCATGTCCAGAACCAGAATAAAAAAAGGATTGTATGTATTAGAAAACTTTCAGCTCAGGGGGTTAGCTTCTCTCCTCGGTTTTCACACCTTGCCGGTTTCAAAGCAGGCATTTTTTTGGGTTCTTTGCAGTCAGGAAAAACATCTGAACTTGTGTATAGTGGTACTGTGCACAAGTTCTGATGTTTTGCCTGCCTCCAAAAACTCCCAAAAAATGCCAGCAAAAACACACCTGGGCATTTTTTTTTTGACGCTAGCGTTTTTTTTGGCATTTTTTGGGGTTCTTTTGAGGCAGGCAAAACATCTGAACTTGTGTATATTTCTGCTACTATCACACCTATATATGTCTAGGTGTGTATATAAATATATGTATGTGTGTATATACACCACTATACACAAGTTCAGATGTTTTGCCTGCCTCAAAAGAACCCCAAAAAATGCCAAAAAAACGCTAGCGTCAAAAAAAAAAAAAATGCCCAGGTGTGTTTTTGCTGGCATTTTTTGGGGGTTTTTGGAGGCAGGCAAAACATCAGAACTTGTGCACAGTACCACTATACACAAGTTCAGATGTTTTTCCTGACTGCAAAGAACCCAAAAAAATGCCTGCTATTAAACCGGCAAGGTGTTACAGCAGCGAAGCCAACCTCCTGTGCTGAAAGTTTTCTAATACAAACGATCTTTTCTCTTACGTCCTCTGACAGTCGCCGCCCCTTCCCAAGTCTTCACCAATGGGTATTGACCTTTGCTCCGCAGGAGTAGCTAGGCAACAAGATTTGTTAATAACAAAAGCTTTTAGCATAGACACACCCCTAGGGGCTGTCCCCTCAGTCAATACCTCCCTGCACCAGCATTCCCAACTCAGTTTGATCTTGCCTAGCTTAGGAGTAGCAGGCTTTCCTGTGCTGGGGCTTCAGTCTCAGCCTTCTACCCTTTTTTGATTTTATTTCAAGTATTTTTTCTTTTCTTTACTAGCTGTTATTTTGTCAGCTTTAGTTTAGGGATCTTCGGATGAAGATGATCATGCGGAGCTGGGTCTCGGACTGGCCGCCCTGGATCCCAGGGCTGAGAGCCAGATGGATCCCCAGCCTGCCATCGAGCGTTCAGCTACGGTTCGCCCTGGCGCTATGAATGACCCATCCCTGTTCGCTGCAGGGATGCTGCCTGTGAGGTGGCTACCTCACTGGATGCCATTCTGCGGTCTTGTGCTGCGGTCCACTGCGTCCTGGCTGCGGCACTCCCTGTCATCCTGATAGCGGTTTGTCGCTGGAGAAGGCTCCACACGCCATCCGGTACGGTAAGCACCTTCTGTGTGGGGACCATCTGTATGGGTGTTCAGTCTGTGGCTGTGTGTACCCTCATGTCTGTGTGCTGTGCGGGCTCCCTGTCAGATCCCTGTATGGATGCATGCCTTTTGGGCTGCTAGGGGGGGAGGACCTCCCGCTCTGCTGTGAGTTTCTGTGGAACTGAATAGTCAGACATGCCTTAGCGGCGACTGCTATGCGGCCCGCCATTTCTTTTTGCAAGAAAATGCTGTGGATGGCCTGTCCTGTACAGCGCTGTGTTTTGGCGCCGATTGCCGCCATTTTGGCGGGCCGCGCTCGCTCGAGCACATGTCGGCGCCATTTTCTTGTAGCCTCGGTCCCTCAGCCTGAGCGTTCATTTTTGCGGAGCCTCCATAGGCTATAATAGTCAGCCGGTTGTTGCATCACTTCCTCTTTCTCTGGGACAGCGATCGGTGGCAGCAGCCTGTTTGTGCTCTCTCCAGGTTTTTTCCTTCTTGTCCTGTCATTCCTTGCTCAGTGTTCTCTATTCCTGTGGGATCGGTGCATGCAGTAGTGTGCGGTGGGCTGCGCTCGCCGGGTGTTAAAGGGACAGTACCCCTTTTTGAATTTAATACTGTGGGCATGGATTCTCAGGATAGCAAGTTTCCCCCCGCCCTGGTGGGGGACCAGGGGGCTGCTGCACCCCCCGAGGGGGCCGATCTGGCCACTGTAGTGGCATCCTTGGTGTCTCAGGTGCAGATGCTGATGGCTGAACGATCCGCAAAAAGGGCCAGGTTATCCATTTCCTCTGATTCAGAGGGCGATATGGCTGCTGGGGCTGGCGTGCCCTTCTCAGGGTCTCGCTCATCTCTGGACCACGTGGGGTCTGAGGGGGAGGCGGAGGTGGAAGGGGTTGATACTTCTCCCCCTGGCTCGCCTGAAGAGCTTGCACTCATGGATGAGCTGATCGCTTCCATTAAGGATACTTTGCACTTGGAGGATGAGCCAGCTCCTACTACTAGGGTGTCCTCCTTTGGGACGCAAAGGACCCGCAAATCTGCGCAGGTTTTTCCCTGCCTTGCTGAATTTCACCATATGGTTAATGAGCAGTGGCGCAATTTAAAGAAGCCCTTTACAGTGCCGAATAAATTTAAACTGCTTTATCCATTTGCGCCTTCCACCGTCGAGCGTTGGTGTGTGGCGCCTCAGGTGGATCACACGGTAGCCGTTTTGAACAAAGCTACTGCGATTCCTTCTGAGGATACCCCGGTTTTTCGGGACCCTACGGACAGGAGATTGGAGTCTCTTGCCCGTCATGCCTACATGGTTGCTGGTTCTATGCTAAAGCCTATTTTTGCTTCGGTTATGGCGGCCCAGGCGGTTGCCGATTGGACGAAGGTGCTCAGGCGCACCCTGGTGGCTGCTTCGGCTCCGCCCACCACATTGGCCATGGTGGATCAAATCCATCAAGGCGTCATTTACTTGTGTGATGCGGACTTGAATTTGGCTCCTTTGGCTGCACGTCTGTCTGGCGTGGCGGTGCTCAACCGTCGCCTGATATGGCTGAAGAATTGGTCTGTGGACCAATCTTCTCGCAAGACCGCGGATTTTCCCTACGTGGGATCTCGCCTCTTTGGCGAGGCTTTGGATACTCTGATTAAGGGTGTTACTGGGGGCAAGAGTACTCTCTTACCCCAGAATCCCAAGCACAAGTCTTTCCGTGGCAAACAGAACCCCTCGTTTAGGTCCTCCCAGGGGTCCTTTCGTGCCTTTCGGTCACAATCCAAGGGCAAGCCCTTCAAGGGCCAAGGCTCCCAGAAGAAGCCGTGGGCGGGTAAACAAAAATCTGGTCAGTCCGGTTCCACTACCCACGCTAGTTCCGCCTGAAGGGTCGTCCTCACCCGTTTCTGGGGTGGGGGGACATCTGCGCGGTTTCCTCCAAACTTGGCTGATCCGCATTCAGGACAGATGGGTTCAGGAAATCGTTCGATCTGGTTACAAGGTCGAATTTCTCTCTCGGCCGGCGGGCAGATTTTTTCCCTCAAATCTTCAGCTGTCTCCGGAGCGTTTGCAGGATCTGCACCTAGCGGTGCGGGACCTGCGGACCCAAGGAGTGGTGGTCCCGGTGCCTCATCGGGACAGGTTTCGGGGGTTCTACTCCAATCTGTTCTCTGTGCCCAGAAAGGAGGGCAAGTTGGGTCCGATTCTGGATTTGAAAGCTCTGAACCGCTTTGTGCGGGTGCGCAAGTTCCGCATGGAATCCCTGCGCTCGGTGTTGGCTGCCCTGAGTCCGGGGGAGTTCATGGCCTCCATCGATCTGAAGGATGCGTACCTACACATCCCCATCTTCGAGGGTCATCAACGGTACCTTAGATTCGCCATTGCGGAGGAACACTACCAATTCGTGGCGTTACCTTTCGGTCTCGCTTCGGCTCCGCGGGTTTTTACCAAGGTGCTGGCGCCGGTCCTGGCCCTGTTGCGGGCACAGGGTATTGCGGTCTTGGGGTATCTGGACGATCTCCTCATACGGTCAACTGCCAGCCAGAGCCTGCTGGCCGACCTGTCCACCACGGTGCAGACTCTGCAAGAGTTCGGTTGGACCATAAACTTTCCGAAGTCGACTCTGTGTCCTTCGGTTTGCCTTCCCTATCTGGGGATGATTCTGGACTCTGTACAGGTGAAAGTTTTCCTTCCGGAGGACAAACTCCGGACACTTCAGGACGAGGTCGGGGCCCCTCAGGGCCAACCACAGCTCGTCCCTCCGGACATGCATGAGATGTCTGGGGTTGATGGTCTCAGCCTTCGAGGCGATCCCCTTTGCCCAGTTCCACACGCGGGGTCTCCAGGGGGAGATTCTGGCGAAGTGGGACGGGCGTCCGCAGGCCTTGGATATGCGGATCTCGTTGAGCCACCGCACCAGACAGTGTCTTCTGTGGTGGCTCCAGTCCCCGGCAGTGTCGGGGGGGAAAGTCTTTTCGTCCTTTGCTGTGGACGGTGGTCACCACGGATGCCAGCCTGACGGGCTGGGGTGGTGTCCTGGGCAATCTGTCCGCCCAGGGGACATGGTCGGAGGAGGAGTCCTCCCTTCCGATCAACATTCTGGAATTGCGAGCGATAAAGCTTTGCCTTCTGCAATGGTCGGAACGGCTTCAGGGCCGTCCGGTTCGGGTTCAGACGGACAATGCCACCGCGGTGGCCTACATCAACCACCAAGGGGGCACCAGGAGTGCCCGAGTGGCTCGAGAAGTAGCCGACATTCTGTCTTGGGCCGAGACGCACGTCCCGGCGATAACGGCAGTTCACATTCCGGGGGTGGAGAACTGGCAGGCGGATTATCTGAGTCGCCAGACCCTGGACCAGGGAGAATGGTCCCTTCACCCGGATGTCTTCCAGATGTTGTGCGCGAAGTGGGGTTCCCCTGATGTGGACCTGTTCGCGTCTCGTCTAAAAAACAAGGTGGAAAGGTTCGTGGCAAGGACGTGCGATCCTCAGGCAGACGCCTCAGACGCATTAGTGGCGCCCTGGCATCAGTATCGTCTGATGTATGCCTTTCCACCGATTCAGCTGCTGGTTCGCAGGTTAGCCTCGGAACCGCACTCGGTGATTCTGGTGGCACTGGACTGGCCTCGCCGGTCTTGGTACGCAGACCTCGTAAATCTGGCAGTCGACGCTCCGTGGCGTCTGCAGCTTCGGGAAGACCTTCTGTCTCAAGGGCCGATATTCCATCCTGCTTTACAGTCGCTGGCTTTAACGGCCTGGCTGTTGAAAGCCAGGTCCTGAAGGACAGAGGTCTCTCCCCTGAGGTCATTCCCACTTTGATCAAGGCTAGAAAAGCCTCATCGGGAAAGATTTACTACCGTACTTGGAAAGCATACTTTGCCTGGTGTGAGTCCAGGGGGTTTTCCCCTCGCTCGTACTCGGTGTCCAGAGTGTTGGCTTTCCTCCAAACTGGAGTGGACCAGCGTTTGGCGTTGGCCACGATTAAAGGCCAGATTTCTGCACTGGCCGTCCTTTTTCAGCGCCCTGTGGCGTCAAACTCGTTGATTCGCACCTTTGTTCAAGGGGTGCGCCATTTGGCCCCTCCGCGGAGGGAGCCTTTGCCTCCGTGGGACTTGAACCTGGTTCTGTCCGCGTTGCAACATGCTCCCTTTGAAAAGATCAGGGAGATCTCGTTGCCTCTATTGTCCAAAAAGGTGGCCTTTTTGGTGGCGATCACTTCGGCTCGCAGGGTGTCGGAGCTGGCGGCTTTGTCCTGCAGCTCTCCCTACTTGGTGATCCACAAGGATAAGGTGGTGCTACGACCTATCCCGTCCTTTCTGCCGAAGGTGATCTCGGATTTTCACCTTGATGGGGAAATTGTCTTGCCTTCGCTCCACGCAAAGCCAAAGCATCCTAAGGAGGTTGCCTTACATTCATTGGATGTTGTCCGGGCGATCAGGGTTTACCTGTCGTCCACTAAGCCTTTTCGCAAGGCGGATTCCCTCTTTGTCCTTCCTTAGGGACCTCGGAAGGGCATGGCGGCGTCGGCGGCGACTATCGCCAAATGGATTAGACAAACCATTGTGCAGGCCTATGCCTTGAAGGGGAAGGTCCCTCCCTTCCCTGTGAAAGCGCACTCTACCAGGTCTTTGAGTACGTCTTGGGCTTACAGGCATCAGGCTTCTGTGGCCCAGGTGTGTAAGGCGGCGACTTGGTCGTCCGTTCACACCTTCTCAAAGTTCTATAAAGTGGATGTTCAGGCATCGGCTGATGCCTCCTTTGGCCGTAAAGTTCTCAGTGCGGCAGTGCCTTAGGGACCCCTGTTTTTGGGTCCTTGGCTGTTGGGGTGTTTTGCCCCTGGGTTACTTGTTTTTCCTGGGTTGTTGCTCCTGTTGAGCACGATTTTCCTGTTGCCCAGTTGGTTCTCTTACTGTGTGTAAGGTTCCTTTCTCTGATGTGGGTACTGCGTTGCTTTTCTGCGGCTGCGTCTCCCACCCCTCAGGTCTACACTGCTTTGGGACGTCCCATTGGTGAAGACTTGGGAAGGGGCGGCGACTGTCGGAGGACGTAAGAAAAAACGGAATTTTTGTAAAATCTTACAGTAAAATTCCTTTCTCTGAGTCCTCCGACAGTCGCCGCCCCCCGCCCCTCTTTTGGGGTTTTTGTGTACTCTTACTGCTATGCTACCAAACTGAGTTGGGAATGCTGGTGCAGGGGACAGCCCCTAGGGGTGTGTCTATGCTAAAAGCTTTTGTAATTAACAAATCTTGTTGCCTAGCTACTCCTGCGGAGAAAAGGTCAATACCCATTGGTGAAGACTTGGGAAGGGGCGGCGACTGTCGGAGGACTCAGAGAAAGGAATTTTCTCTGTCGCTCATTGACAGACGTAGTCCTCGTTGATTAATAACAACTCGGGTTATACTGCCCTCTACAGGAGTAGGACTAGACAGGAAAGAAAACGTTCTGGCCACACCCTAGGGGCAGTCCCAGAGGGTATATCCTCTCACTTCCTGCTACAGCAAATCAGTTTTTTTTCTGTCTAGTTAGGCGTAAGGACCTAGATGCCTTGCTAGGATCTTCGGTCCTGGCAGGATTTTTTTTTCTTAGAAAGATTTTTTAGACAGCTCTTTTCTCCAGTTTCCTGTGAGATCTTCAAGCAAGTAAGCTGGAAACGGGGCGACGGGCTGGATGTTGAGATCCAGTGGTCACCCCAGTTCAGCCTACGAGCGCGTGCAGGCCATAGCTCCGCGCTGGGTCGGCCGCGACATAGTCCCACTGGACAGGGACTGACCCTGCGAGTTAAACGTCTCGCCTGGACGCCAATGACCAACAGAGTCACGGCATCCATATTGGTCGACAGCCCCCCCACCCCGGTGGAGAGGGGTTCTGTCAGGAGTTGGCGCCCGCCTGGTTCCGGTATGGTGAGTAGTATGTTCCCCCTCTCCCCCTGTCGGGTTTGTGGTGGACGCGGGCCCCTCTCTGGGATGGTAGGATGGATCTCCCCTCTATCCTATAATAAGTCACAGATCCCCCAATTTGAGTGTGAGTTTTGTGAAAAATAACCAGGAGGCTTGGTTTGGGAGCTGATGATCTAAAGTCATTTTAAGTCTGTAAGGATGACTGAAGTCAGTGGCAGCACTAAAAGGGGCGTTACTATTGAAGTAAGAGGTATCCTACCTGTCAGAGGTACACAGGCTGATGCCTATGCCTGAGTACTGCAGTCCAGATCGCCATTCCTCCAGCTTCCACGGGCTGCACAGCACTGTTTTGTGGCATCTCCCGACGACCCACGGACCGCATGCGGCCCGCCAGGGTCCTGTACCGTCGGCCAGGCTTATCACCATCCAGGGTGAAGTTTGTGGGGCCGATGCACTCCCGCAGGCCGCTAGGCCGAATACAGCATCCCGCAGGCCGCTGCTAGCCGCCGCTATCCTAACAGGCCGCCGCCATTGTCTTGCAGATCACACGAGGCCGCCATATTGGCGTAGCCTCGTGTCTCCAGCATGGGGGCGGCCATGTTTAAGGTGACCAAACACCTCGTGGAGCCAGGGGGAGGCGCCGGAAGGCGTGTTAAGGGGCGGAGCCGCCTCCTTTACCCAGGAAAAAGGGCCAAAGACTTCCTGTCTGTAACAGGACAGCACTGAGCAGGCTGATAGAAAACTTCTGTGCATCAGGGATGAGCCTTGGGGTCTCTCTCTCTCTCTGTGGGGTCCAAAAAGGCAGGTAACACTGAGGGGCGCTGTTGCGCTGGGGGATTAAAAAAAAAAAAAAAAAAGTTTTTTACTTTGTCATTTTTTTTTTGTCGCTGGCAAATGTCTTGTATAATCATTGACCCTGCCGCATATGTATCCCCACCTGATCCCCTCAAGGTGGCCGCAGGACCCTCCAGTACCCCACTTTTTTTAATGCATTTTCGGCAGTTTTGGAGTCTTTGGTATCCCGGGTGGAGGTGGCCTGTCAGGGACGGGGGTCAAGAAGCAACCCCGCCTACCCCCATTTTTTATCTGATACTTCGGATACGGATTCGGAGCTGGTCAATGCAGCTGCAGGTCCCTCTTATGGGGCTGTTGTCTCAGGTAATGTCTCCTCAGCAGTGAGGAGAATGTTTCTGCCTCCGCCATAGCACAAGATTGGGGGATGCACTAGTTGTGTCCATCCGGGAAACCTTTAGTCTTGAGGTTACACCGGCAGAGGTAGCTGAGACTGAGATTCCTTTTTGGTACTTGTTAGCCTACCAAAAAGGGCGAAGGATTTTCCTTTACCCAAATGGGGTAGTTTTGAAACGAACCCCTGCTATTTCCAAACGCATGGCTAGGCGCTATCCGTTTGAGGAATCCCTCTTTAAAAGCATAGACGGTACCACCTGTAGTGGACTCACCAATTTCCAAATAAAGCCACCATTATCCCGTTGGAGGGCGCTGCGTCCTTTAGGGATCCGGTGGATCGAAAAAGTGGAAGCGGAATCCCGCGTCATTTTTTCCCTGATAAGGTCAACCCTTAGGCCAGTGGTTGCCATTTAGTTTGGTTGAGATTATAAAGGATCTCACTAGGGGCAAGAGCACGGTCTTGCCACAGACTGTTAGCATAAAAGGACCTCGTAACTAACGAGGACCTGCCTTTTCTGCTCATAAAGAGTTTGTTCGTTCCGCGAGGGCGGGCGATAAGGCGAAACCCTCCAAACCCCCTTCAGAGGGTTTTCAAAGGGCGCTGGTCGGTTAAACAAAAAGTCTGGCTCAGCCAAGCCTGAAGAATACAGCCTGATGCGCCCCTACCCATCTCTGGGGTGGGGGGATGGCTTCACCGGTTTCCGGATCCATGGCTTGCCATAACCCCGGACTAAGGGGTTCGCGAGGTCATACGGTCAGGATACAGGATCGAGTTTTCGATCACTTCCACCGGTGCGATTCTAACCTTCTAACATTGAACGGTTTCAGGGGGTTCTATTCGAACCTGTTCACAATGCCCAGGAAAGAGGGCAAGGTGCGTCCAATTTCTGGACTTGGGGAAAGATGGAGTCCATCCGAACAGTGGTGGCCTCCCTGCATCAGGGGGATTTCCTGGCGTCCATAGACATTTAGGATGCCTATCTTTATATCCCCATCATCGCAGGACATCAGCGTTTTCTTCGCTTTGCCAAAGATCATCCCTGGTTCCCACCAGGAGACTGAACTATCTGGGCCTAATGTTGGATACATCCTGGGCAAGAGAATTTCTCCTTGCGGAGAAACTCCAGAAGGTTCAGTCAACGATTCGGATGTTGCTGTCCGTCAATTGGCTGGGACTGATGGTGGCCTTCTTAGAGGCAGTACCGTATACCCAGTCTCATACCCGAATTCTCCTGAAGGAGATTCTTTTCTAATGGAATCAGAATTCCGATTCCCTGGACAATCGGATCCGGTTGAGCGAGCGGACCAGGGAGTCTCCGATGCTCAACCAGGGGAAGTCATTCCTTCCGATAGTATCCAGGTTACCAATAAGGGTATCGGAACTGAGAGCGATCAGATTTTGTCTGATTTACTGGACCGAGCAGCTCTAGAGCAGCCCGATTCGGATCCAATCGCACAATGCCACGGTCGTGACTTATGTCAAGAAAGGGGCACTTAGAGTGTCCTGGTGGCCATCGAAACGACTAGCATCTTTCGTTGGACGGAACGGTTTGTTCCGGATCTCCCCGCAGTGTTCACTCCGGGGGTGGGAAATCGGCAGGCAGATTATTTCAGCCGTCAGATTCTGGATCAAGGGGTATGGCCTCTTCATCCAGAGGTTTTTCACTAGCTGTCCCTTCATTGGGGCACCCCGGATGTGGATCTGTTGGCACCTTGGCTCAACAGGAAGGTGCGGAGGTTTGTAGCTCGCACCCGCGATCCTCTAGCGGACGCAGCAGAAACGCTGATCGCCCCGTGGGGGCAGTATCAGCTACGGCATGCCTTCCATCCTCTCAAGTTACTGCGGGAACTTCTTCGCAGGATAGAGATGGAGGGAATTCCAGTTATTCTGGAAATTCCGGACTGACCTCGTCGAGCCTGGTACGCCGACTTGGTGAGGCTAGTCGCGGACGCACCTTGGAGACTTCTCTCAGGGAGGATTTGCGGTCTTAGGGACCGATCTTCCATCTTGCTTTACAATCGCTGGCTTAATGGCCTGGCCAGCACATGGAAGTCTTATATTGCGTGGTGTGAATCTCTTGGATTTCCCCCACATACCTATTCGGTGACCCGAATCTTGGTCTGTCTGCAACAAGGGGTTGAGCAGAAACTGTCCTTGAGCACTATCAAGGGTCACGTTTCAGCGTTGGCAATCTTCTTTCAGAAACCTTTGGCTAATCATTCCTTGGTGCGGAATTTCATCCAGGGGGTGCGACATCTGGCTCCGCCAGTGCGTGCACCCTTACCGCCTGGGATCTTAATTTAGTGTGGTCGGTTCTTCAGAAACTTCTCTTTGAAGATATTAGGGAGATTCCCTTGCTTACATTATCCCAGAAGGTGGCCTTCTTGGTGGCCATTACTTCTGCACGCAGGGTGTCAGAACTGGCCGCATTATCTTGTCGTTCCCCATATCTGGTGGTTCATAGGGATAAGGTGGTTCTTCTTCCGAATCCATCCTTCCTTCCTAAAGTGGTTTTCAGAGTTTTCATCTGAATAAAAATATTGTGTTACCTTCCCCGTGTCCTAAGACTAGCCATCCTTGGGAGTTTGCATTACACTCCTTGGATGGGGTTCAGACAATCAGGGTACACTTGACTACTACGAACTTGTTTCGTAAGACGGACTCACTTTTTGTGATCACGGATAGCCCTAGAAGGGGGTTGCCTGTGTCTGCCGCGACCATATCCAGATGGACCAGTCAGACGGTGGTACAGGCTTATTCTATTAAGGGTCGGAATCCTCCGTTCCCTGTTAAGGCGCACTCTACTCGGGCGCCTAGTGTTTCCTGGGTCTTCCGCCATCAGGCGTCAGCGATCCAGGTTTTCAAGGCGATGACTTGATCGTCGGTTCATACCTTTACATCATTTTATAAAGTTGATGTGATGGCATCGTCAGATGCCTCTTTTGGCCGCAAGGTTCTGCAGGCCGCAATCTGAGGAGACTGTTGGTCTACCTCAAGGGTTTGTTGGGTTTTTCACTTAGGTCTCATCTTTTTGCTCGATGAGTCCTTGATGCTTCTGGTTGGCTCCGGTTGGGCCTTCTGGATTTTGATATCTGTTATCCCACCCCTCATTTGTGGTACTGCTTTGGGACGTCCCGAGTTGTTATTAATCAACGAGGACTACGTCTGTCAATGAGCGACAGAGAAAAATGGATTTTTGTAAAATCTTACCGTAAAATCCTTTTCTCTTAAGCTCATTGACAGACGTAGTACCCGCCCCTCTGTTTTTGAGTTGGATTGGGTTAAATTCTCTAAACACTGCTTTGTGACATTACTGATTTGCTGTAGCAGGAAGTGAGAGGATATACCCTCTGGGACTGCCCCTAGGGTGTGGCCAGAATGTTTTCTTTCCTGTCTAGTCCTACTCCTGTAGAGGGCAGTATAACCCGAGTTGTTATTAATCAACGAGGACTACGTCTGTCAATGAGCTTAAGAGAAAAGGATTTTACGGTAAGATTTTACAAAAATCCATTTTTACGGTAAGATTTTACAGAAATTCCGTTTTTTTTTTATGGTTCTGGACATGCTACAGAGCTGAAACTTCACATGTACACTTTTTAGACCCCCAGATACTAAATCCAAAGTAAAAATCAAAAAATCTTTTTTTTTTTTTTTTTTTTAATTTTTCAATAATTGGCTTTTTTTATCAAAAATTACAATTTTTAAGAACTTTTTTGTGTGATTTTGTGTCTGGGGGGTCTAAAAGGTGTACCTGTGAAGTTTCAGCTCTGTAGCATATCCAGAACCAGAAAAAAAGATCATATAGGTGTTAAAGGAGGGTCCCACATCCCTGTTCTACTGAAAAATTCTTTTTTTTTTTTTTCATGGTTCTGGAAATGCTACAGAGCTGAAACTTCACATGTACACTTTTAGACCCCCCAGATACTAAATCCAAAGTCAAAATCAAAAAAATCTTTTTTTTTTTTTTTTTCAATAATTGTCTTTTTTATCAAAAATGACAATTTTTAAGAACTTTTTTTGTGTGATTAATAGTTAATGGGGCATGACCCAGAACCCTAGGCACTTTTTAGGGGCATTTATTGGGTTTTAGGGCTTAAAAATTGTGTTTTTTTGATTACCGAAGTTCGGGTCCCATTGATTTCAATGGGGTTCTGAAATCCGAACCGAACTTTTGGGAAATTCGGGTGTTCTGGTCGAACCAAACTTTTCAAAAGTTCGATCATCCCTAGCTGCAACTTACAGTGAGATATCACCAAAATAGATACTACAAGAAAAAAAGCTGCGCTATAAAGATCAATTGACACAATAATTGTGAATAAACACCAAAGTGAAATATGAATCACCAAAAAAAAAAAAAAAAAAACCCCGAAATATTGTTGTTCACACAAAAAAAAATATTTTAAAAACTATATATAAATAGGTGAAATTCATATAAATTAGAAATAAATGTATTAAGTCCAAAGACCATCAAAAAAAAAAAAAAATGCAAATCCAAGTGAATAAAAGTTATCAGTGACTTGAATTATCCACCACCGATTGAGTGTATCCACCACCACACAGATTGTCTGCTTACCAGAAGGGGATACTCAAAGGGTCGGAACATGCCACAGGTGAGCAGATAGCTCTAGTGGTTTAGGCTGGAAGTGATTCCCTAACAGTGTCAGGAGCTCTGCCAAAGTCTTAGTTTCTGGTTTTTCAGGGAAAAGGAGATCCCTAAGAGTGTCATATGTCCTAGCACCAACCACTGTCAGAAATACTGCTACTTGCCTGTCGCCTGGGATGGCATTTGCACAAAAATACTGTTCCAGTCTCTCAATCCAGGAACTCCAGCATGTCTGTTCTCCAAATTCACGCAATGTCCCGATCAATGACATTCTCCTGCTGGGCTCTGTGGGTGTTTGTATCAGGCTGAAAATCCAGAGTTTTTTTTCTTTTTTTCCTTTCTCACAAGGATAGTAACCTTGTAAATCCCATCCTCGTCGCCACTGTTATATTCTCCGTGTTGTGAGAGACACAGAACTCTGATCTGGAATAACGGATGTTTATTCAGGACTCACTGTACACTCCAACATGCATTACAGGACAGCTCTGTATATCAATGCATCTCGTACATGTCTCTAAGATGGCCACTCTGCCCCTTGACCCTTGTCATCAATCCTGGGTGGAGCCAGCCTTAAAGTAACAGTACATGTGAAACCCTTCAGGTATAACAGTTAGTATCAGAAGGGCCTTGCTATTATAATCATTGAAGAAAGATTCAGCGTGGAATCAGATTGGAAAGAAGGCTCCATGTGGATCTGACTCGTAGCAGGTATATGGAATATAAAACCCGGAGGATTGTCAACTTGGCAGTCAATGGTTCCCATAAATAAAGGTAAGAAACCGCCATAGTGTAAAATCAATGAGACACTTTATTAAAAAGTAAAGTTGCACTTCGATCAAAGAAGCGTACGTCAGACATAAAAAAAAAATGGCTGGCATTCACTAGCACCCATCTTTCCTGGATTATATTCCATATACCTGCTTTGTGTCAGATCCACATGGAGCCTTCTTTGCAAGCTATTTCATACCACGCTGAATCTTTCTTCAATGATTATAATATCGAGACCTATCTGCTTACCTTTGGCGTGTTCTGACCCTTTTGGTCTCCCCTTCTGGTAAGCAGACAATCTGTGTGGTGGTGGATACACTCAATCGGTGGTGGATAATTCAAGTCACTGATCCCTTTTGTTCACTTAGATTTGCAATTTTTTTTTTTTTTTTTTGTGGTCTTTGGACTTAATACATTTATTTCTAATTTATCTTTATAGCGCAGCTTTTTTTTCTTTCCAGTATAGAAATATGGCCACTGCCATTGCTGTCTTCTATACAGAGTTGTATGCTTTGTGCTACTGACCTAGAATAGACATGAGCATATCAGGTGTTGGAACCCTGAAACATGTTTGTCTACAGATAGTGACTCACCAACTAATGAGGTATAAGAATGTCATCCTTTTAAAGCAATGGCCGATTCTGTATTTGTAGGCTGAAAGATTAACTTTAAGTGTTAAATTATGGCAGGGTTCAGGTTTAGGATGTATTTTAAAGCAAACTGTTTTCATTATAAACTTTCTGTCTGATCAATATCATTAAATAGTAGGCACATCAAAGTGGCTATAGCTGACTTCTTGTATGTTCTTAAGCATGAGTTGTTAAGGTTAAGACACTCTGTTATACAAACCTTGGCTTCCTAGATGAAGTATCCATCTAGTGCCTATCCTGGCTTCCACCCACTTTTAAGGTTGCCCATTACTGTACAAAAAGGTTTGGGAGAGCTGAGCTTGGTATAACAGGGTGTTTTGGTTTAGAAGCTTTCAGGGTGCTCTAAAACACTTGAAGGTTCTTGCTGTTAGATGAGTGAAGTGTAAAATTAAGGTAACTAATAGGTTAAATGTTGGGGTTCCAAGTATCAAATATAACCAGTTGTCTTCCAATCCATTCCAACAAACACTGTGAATGCTAAAATGAGAAAGTCTGCTTAATTTAGATTTACCTGTTACAGCCAGATTGCAGAGCAGCTCACAGGATCCCTGGGAAGGTACTACCTATGGACTGCAGTTTGTAACTTCCTTACTCTGTGCTTCCTGTATCACCAACCACATTTAAACTTTCATACAGGTTTAAATCTGTTAGTGGCTATGAGAAACTTTTTTTTTCTTTTACATTATGCTTTCTGTTTGTTGCAGTGGAACCATTAGGGACTAGCTCCCTGCAACGCAAGTGGAGGTTCCTAAATCACCATATAACAGCAAAGGGGACTAGGGCTGAATGGTGTACTTTAGTAATACCTAGAAAGGTATGTATATATTAGGTAGTATATGAGCCTTATAACCAACCACGACTGACCTCTGTAGCTACAGCCACTGCAGAGTAATTCATCCTCTAAATTTACAACAGAGGTTCTGAAATCACAGCTCATCCCACCTTGCTTCCTCTGGCAGCAGGGGCTGACAGGTAGACTGCCAGCATCTAATCGGAAGATTGGAACAAAGACTCCATAAACTGATTGCAAGCAGACCAAACCGCTTACATCACCTGCTGTTTGTCTATAATTGAAGATCCTGCTGCCAGAGGAAGCAAGGCGGGATGATCTGCGATTTCAGGGCCTCTGTTGTGAATGTTGAGATTAATTTCTTTGTAGTGCTTGCAACAACCAAGGTCAGTGAGAGCTTGTTTTCAGGCTAATTTACTATTAATATGTACATATTTTGATGTCCATAGCTTGGCCCCTGTATATGGAAGTATATGTATGATTCTCAAGGCTAAATTTTCAATTCTGACTGCATTATACACTTAAGGATTAGAGTGAGGGTTACGTGTTGGTAGTAATTTTAGGTTTCATTTAGGTTTAAGGTCTCATTTTAAAATTATGACTAGGTTTATGTTTAGGGATAGGGTAGGAATCAAGGCCATTACGCCAACCTGTTTTTGGTGCCAAAAGCCCTTCCTGAAAAAATGATGGTGCCAAAAGTCAGAAAAACAATATATCAACCTACAAGTGCTGGTTTGGGACCATGCAAAGCACTAGATATGAGGACGGTATACAGTATTAACCCTTGTATCTTTCTCATATCCAGCTGTCATTTTTAATTAATACATACAGTGCATCTGGAAAGTATTCCCAGCGCTTCACTTTTTCCACATTTTGTTGTGTTACAGCCTTATTCCAAAATGGATTAAATTCATTATTTTCCTCATAATTCTACAAACAATACCCCATATTGACAACGTGAAAGACGTTTGTTTGAAATCTTTGCAAATTTATTAAAAATAAAAAATGAAAAAAATCACATGTACATACAGTGGGTACGGAAAGTATTCAGACCCCCTTAAATTTTTCACTCTTTGTTATATTGCAGCCATTTGCTAAAATCATTTAATTTCATTCTTCTTCCTCATGAATGTACACACAGCTCCCCATATTGATGGAAAAACAAAGAATTGTTGACATTGTTGCAGATTTATTAAAAAAGAAAAACTGAAATATCACATGGTCCTAAGTATTCAGACCCTTTGCTGTGACACTCATATATTTAACTCAGGTGCTTTCCATTTCTTCTGATCATCCTTGAGATGGTTCTACACCTTCATTTGAGTCCAGCTGTGTTTGATTATACTGATTGGACTTGATTAG
This sequence comes from Pelophylax lessonae, assembly GCF_965119305.1. Taxonomy (NCBI): domain Eukaryota; kingdom Metazoa; phylum Chordata; class Amphibia; order Anura; family Ranidae; genus Pelophylax; species Pelophylax lessonae. The sequence goes on from NC_138769.1 coordinate 467,646,540, forward strand.
GAAAGCCACACACCTGTCTATATAAGACCTTCCAGATCACAATGCATGTCAGAGCAAATGAGAATCATGAGGTCAAAGGAACTGCCTGAAGAGCTCAGAGACAGAATTGTGGCAAGGCACAGATCTGGCCAAGGTTACAAAAAGATTTCTGCTGCACTTAAGGTTCCTAAGAGCACAGTGGCCTCCATAATCCTCAAATGGAAGACGTTTGGGACGACCAGAACCCTTCCTAGAGCTGGCCGTCCGGCCAAACTGAGATATCGGGGGAGAAGAGCCTTGGGGAGAGAGGTAAAGAAGAACCCAAAGATCACTGTGGCTGAGCTCCAGAGATGCAGTCAGGAGATGGGAGAAAGTTGTAGAAAGTCAACCATCACTGCAGCCCTCCACCAGTCGGGGCTTTATGGCAGAGTGGCCAGACGGAAGCCTCTCCTCAGTGTAAGACACATGAAAGCCCGCATGGAGTTTGCTAAAAAAAAACACCTGAAGGACTCCAAGATGGTGAGAAATAAGATTCTCTGGTCTGATGAGACCAAAATAGGACTTTTTGGCCTTAATTCTAAGCGGTATGTGTGGAGAAAACCAGGCACTGCTCATCACCTGTCCAATACAGTCCCAACAGTAAAGCATGGTGGTGGCAGCATCATGCTGTGGGGGTGTTTTTCAGCTGCAGGGACAGGACGACTGGTTGCAATTTAGGGAAAGATGAATGCGGCCAAGTACAGGGATATCCTGGACAAAAACCTTCTCCAGAGTGCTCTGGACCTCAGACTGGGCCGAAGGTTTACCTTCCAACAAGACAATGACTCTAAGCACACAGCTAAAATAACGAAGGAGTGGCTTCACAACAACTCTGTGACTGTTCTTGAATGGCCCAGCCAGAGCCCTGACTTAAACCCAATTGAGCATCTCTGGAGAGACCTAAAAATGGCTGTCCACCAACGTTTACCATCCAACCTGACAGAACTGGAGAGGATCTGCAAGGAGGAATGGCAGAGGATCCCCAAATCCAGGTGTGAAAGACTTGTTGCATCTTTCCCAAAAAGACTCCTGGCTGTATTAGATCAAAAGGGGGCTTCTACTAAATACTGAGCAAAGGGTCTGAATACTTAGGACCATGTGATATTTCAGTTTTTCTTTTTTAATAAATCTGCAACAATGTCAACAATTCTGTGTTTTTCTGTCAGTATGGGGTGCTATGTGTACATTCATGAGGAAGAAGAATGAACTTAAATGATTTTAGCAAATGGCTGCAATATAACAAAGAGTGAAAAATTTAAGGGGGTCTGAATACTTTCCGTACCCACTGTAAGTATTCACAGCCTTTGCTCAATACTTTGTTGAAGCATCTTTGGCACCAATTACAGCCTCAATTTTTTTTTGAGTATGATGCTACAAGCTTGGCACACTTATATTTGGGCAGTTTCTCCCATTCTTCCTTGCAGGACCTCTCAAGCTCCATCAGGTGGGATGGGGAGCGTCGGTGCACAACCATTTTCAGATCTCTCCAGAGATGTTCAGTCAAGTTACAGTCTGGGCTCTGGCTGGGCCACTCAAGGACATTCACAGAGTTGTCCCATAGCCACTCCTTTGTTATCTTGGCTGTGTGCTTAGAGTCGTCGTCCTGTTGGAAGATGAATCTTCACCCCTGTCTGAGGTCCAGAGCGCTTTGGAGCAGGTTTTTATCAAGGATTTCTCTGTATTGGCTTCTCATCTCTCCTGGTGGGAACATTGGGAGGGGCGGAGGGTGGTGTTTGAATGTCTGGTGTTGCATGCATGTGTGTGAGGCTGGCTGGTTGTCCTTGTTGTCTTGTTATACTTAATCTTTATATATAATGGATGGTTGTGTTCTGTTGTCCTAGGTCTATATCTCCCTAAGGGTAATCCAACCTGTCACTTCAACATGTTGGTTGTTTATTGGCCTTGTATGGCTCCTTGTGTTTTGTATCCCTGTATGCATCTGCCTCTGTATGTTATGTAAAGATTCCGTTTGAATGTTATTGTGAAAAGTTAAAAAAAAAAACACCTTAAAAAAAAAAAAAAAAAAGGATTTCTTTGTATTTTGCTCCATTAATCTTTCCTTCGATCCTGACTGGTCTCCCAGTTCCTGCTGCTGAAAAACATCCCCACAGCAGGATGCTCCCACCACCACGTTTTACTGTAGGGATGGTATTTGCCAGATGATGATGGGTGCCTGGTTTCGTCCAGACATGACGCTTGCCTTTCAGGCCAAAGAGTTCAATCTTTGTTTCATTAGACCAGAATATTTTGTTTTTCTCATGGTCTGAGGTGCCTTTTGGCAAACTCCAGGTGGGCTGTCATGTGCCTTTTACTGAGGAGTGGCTTCCATCTGGCCACTCTACCATACAGGCCTGATTTGTAGAGTACTGCAGAGATGGTTGTTCTTCTGGAAGGTTCTCCTCTCTCCAAAGAGAAACACTGGAGCTCTGTCAGAGTGACCATCGGGTTCTTAGTTACCTCCCTGACTAAGGCCCTTCTCCCCCAATGACCCAGTTTGGTGGGGCGCCCTGCTCTAGGAGGAGTTCTGGTGGTTTCAAACAACTTGCATTTATGGATGATGGAGGCCACTGTGCTCATTGGGTCCTTTAATGCTGCAGAAAATTTTCTGTACCCTTCCCCAGATCTGTGCCTCCATACAATCCTGTCTCAGTGGTCTACAGACAATGCCTTGGACTTCATGGCTTGGTTTGTGCTCTGACATGCACTGTTAACTGTGAGACCTTATGTAGATAGGTGTGTGCCTTTTGAAATCATGTCCAATCAACTAATTTTCTCTGTCGCTCATTGACAAACGCAGGACTGATATCTTGATATCCGTAGGGTTATACTGCCCCCTACAGGAGTAGGACACTAGGCAGGAAAAAAGTTCTGGCCACACCTATGGGCAGTCCCAGGGGGTATATCCTCTCTCTCCCTGCATAGGATGTCAGTTTTTTTCTGCCTAGTCAGGAGTAAGGACCTAAGTTCCTTGCTGGGATCTCTGGTACTGGCAAGCTTTTTTGGATAAATCTTTTTTTAGTTAGCTTTTTTCTCCAGTTGTTCCTGTGAGATCTTCAAGCAATTATGCCGGATCTGGGCGACGGGCTGGATGTTGAGATCCAGTGGTCACCCCAGCCGGCCTATGAGCGCGTGCAGGCCCTAGCTCCGCGCTGGGTCGGCCGCGACATAGTCCCGCTGGACGGGGACTGGCCCGCGGGTTAAACGTCCCGCCGAGTCGCATACGACCGGTCGACGGCCGAGTCGCAGCGTCTCCTTTGGCCGACACCCCCCCCCCACTGGGCGGCAAGGGGTTTTGTCTGGAGTGGTGCCCGCTCTGTTCCGGTATGGTGAGTAAATGTTTCCCCCCTGCTCCTCATGGCTGACTCTGGGGTGGACCCGGGCCCCTCCCTGGGACGGTCGGACCCACACTAATCTGGGCTCCCCTCTGTTCCCCTGTGCACCCTCCCCCCGTGGTGTCCCTCTCCCCCCTCCCTTCCCCCCTATGAGGGGGGTGTTTGTGTGTGTGTGTGTGGGGTGGCTCGCCGTTCATGCAAGCCGCTAAGGGGGTGGGGAGGTCCCGAGTGCGGACGGCTGTTGTGCGGGGGGCTTCCTCCCTGGCTTCCCAGGGCCTACCTGCCGATCGATCGTCTGTTAGTGGATGTGGGGACCCCCCTTCCCACCGCGCGGGGCTGCCATTTGTTTGGAGTCCCTCATGTGGCTCATGGGGGCGGCCATCTTGGTACACCCAGCTCGTTTTGTTTGCAGAGCTGGGCTGCTGTGGGAGTTACTGAGGGCGTGTGAGGGGGCGGAGCCCCTCCCTAGACCCGGGAAGATTGCTCCACAGGACTTCCTTGTCATGTAGACAACGCTGAGAGCAGTCCTGTTGAACTCTGGTGCATCGTGTGGTGAGCCTTTTGGGGGTCTCTCTCTCTCTCTCTCTCTGCGGGGGTTTTGAGGCACGCTGTCTGACCATTGAGGGGCGCTGCAGCGCTGGGTGACATTTTGCAAAAAAAAAGTTAATTTTTTTTTTCAATTTTGTCATATTTTGCTGACGGGTTCCCCTGGTGTTGCCATGGACCCTGCTGCACATGTGTCACCACCTGATCCCCTTGAGGTGGCCGCAGGGCCCTCCGATTCTCCGCTCACCATTGATGCGCTTTCAGCGGTCCTGGAGTCATTTGTGTCCCGGTGGAGGTGGCCTGTCAGGGACGGGGGGCTAAAAAGCGACCCCCGCCTACCCCTGTCTTGTCTGATGCCTCAGATTCTGATCCTGAGCCAATCGCTGCTGCTGCGGGTTCCTCCTCTGGGGCTGCTGTCTCGCGCCCCGTCTCCTCTGATAGTGAGGATGACCTTTTTGCCTCCGCCATAGCGCAAGACAAGGCACTGGTGGACGCACTGATTGTGTCTGTCCGGGAGACCCTAAAACTGGAGGTTGCACCTGCGGATGCAGCTCATACGGAAGTTGCCTTTGGCACTCGCTAGCCCTCCAGGGTGGCGAAGGTGTGTCCCTTTCCCAAATGCTTTGACGATATCATTAAAAAGGAGTGGGTCCATCCAAAACGACCCCCTGGGATGCCCAAACAGATTGCTAGGCGCTACCCGTTTGAAGAGTCCCTCCTTAAGAAATGGACGGTGCCACCTTCGGTGGATCCGCCGGTTTCCAGACTAAATAAGGCTACTGTTATCCCGTTGGAGGATTCCCCGTCCTTTCGGGATCCGGTTGATCGTAGGGCGGAATCTGTGTCCCGTTCCATATTCTCCCTGGCAGGGTCGGTCTTGAGGCCAGTGTTTACCATTGCTCTGGTTTCGCAGACGTTGACGGAATGGGCCAAGCTGTTACGCCATGACCTGGAGGGGAGAAGTCTCCCCCCTGCCGTGATGGATTTGCTGGAGCAGATGGTGCAGGGGCTACAGTTTGTTTGTGACGCCGCACTGGAAGCTGCTCCATTGCTGGGGCGTGTGTCGATCTTGGCGGTGGTCCTCCGGCGCATGCTATGGTTGAAGTGCTGGTCGGCGGATCAGGCTTCCAAAAAAAGCCTTGACTGATCTCCCTTTTCAGGGGGATCGCCTGTTTGGTGCTACCTTGGATGAGATTATCAAAGATCTCACTGGGGGCAAGAGCACCTTTCTACCACAGGCTAATAAGGGTAAGGAACCTCGTCGCAGACAGGGACCTTCCTTTTCAGCTCACAAGAAGTTTTTTCGCTCTTCCGGGGCGGGCGACAAGGCAAAGCCCTCCAAAGCCCCCCTGGAGGGTTTCAAGAGACCCTGGTCTGGTAAGCAAAAATACGGTCCTTCCAGACCTGAGGATAAGACCGCTTCAGCCTGAAGGTGCACCCCCCACCCATATCAGGGGTGGGGGGGTGTCTTCGCCTGTTCCCGGACCCGTGGCTCTCCAGGATTCAAGACAAATGGGTTCACGAGGTCCTACGGTTAGGATACAAGATCGAGTTTCGATCACTTCCACCGGTGCAGTTCTTCCCTTCCAATATGCGACTGTCCCCGAATCGCCTAGCGGCTCTGTTGGGGGCAGTGCAGGACTTTATGCAACAAGGAGTGGAGGCCAGTCGCACAGTGGTGGCCTCCCTGCATCAGGGGGATTTTCTGGCGTCCATAGACATCAAGGATGCCTATCTTCACTTACGCAGGACACCAGCAGTTTCTGTGCTTTGCTGTGGGAGAGAACCATTATCAGTTTGTGGCGTTACCCTTTGGTCTCGCTTCTGCTCCCCGGGTTTTCACAAATGTTTTGGCCCCAGTACTGGTGCTGTTGCGGCTGCGGGGCATATCGGTCCTGGGCTACCTTGACGACCTCCTCCTTGTCACGGAGTCTCCGCAGGCTCAGTTTCATACGCGGGCTCTCCAAAAGGAGATTCTTCTCAAATGGAACCGGAATCCCAATTCCCTGGATAATCGGATCCGGCTGAGCGAGCGGACCAGGGAGTCTCTGGCTGCTCAGGGGCTCTGGTCCCTGGAAGAATCCAGGTGGCCGATAAATGTGTTGGAACTGAGATCGATCAGGTTTTGCCTGGTTCATTGGATCGAGCATCTTCGGGGCTACCCGGTTCGGATTCAGTCGGACAATGCCACGGCCGTGGCTTATGTCCATCACCAGGGGGGCACGAAGAGTGTTTTGGCGGCCGTAGAAGTGGCCGGCATTCTTCATTGGGCGGAACGGTTTGTTCTGGCTCTTTCCGCAATTCACATTGCGGGCATGGAAAATTAGCAGGCGGACTTTCTCAGCCATCAGACCTTGGATCAAGGGGAATGGTCTCTTCATCCAGAGGTGTTTCACCAGTTGTGCCTTCATTGGGGCACCCCGGACGTGGATCTGTTGGCATCTCGGCTCAACAGGAAGGTGCAAAGGTTTGCAACCCGCTTCCGCGATCCTCGGGCGGACGCCGCAGACGCGCTGGTTGCTCCGTGGGGGCAGTATCAGCTGCTGTATGCCTTTCCTCCTCTCAAGTTGCTGCCGAAACTTCTTCGCAGGATAGAGGCGGAGGGAATTCCAGTCATCCTTGTGGCTCCGAACTGGCCTCGTCGGGCCTGGTACGCCGACTTGGTCAAGCTGGTCGCGGACGCTCCTTGGCGACTTCCTCTCAGGGAGGATCTGCTGTCTCAGGGACCGATCTTCCATCCTGCTTTACGATCGCTGGCTTTGATGGCTTGGCTGTTGAGAGCCAGGTGCTGAAGGACAGGGGTTTGTCTGCTTCAGTTATTCCTACTCTGATTAAAGCGAGGAAAGCGACTTCCAGAAAGATCTATCATCGCACATGGAAGTCTTATATCGCGTGGTGTGAGTCCCTCAGGGTTCCTCCACGTTCTTACTCAGTGGCTCGGATATTGGCCTTCCTGCAACAGGGGGTTGAGAAGAAGCTGGCCTTGAGCACTATCAAGGGTCAGGTTTCAGCATTGGCGATCTTCTTCCAGAGGCCACTGGCTACTCATTCTCTGGTGCGGAATTTCATCTAGGGGGTGCGGCACCTGGCTCCTCCGGTGCGCGCGCCCTTGCCGCCCTGGGATCTTAATTTAGTGTTGTCGGTTCTCCAGAAACCTCCCTTTGAAAATATTAGGGAGATTCCCTTGCTTACCTTATCCCAGAAGGTGCCATTTTTGGTGGCTATCACTTCTGCACGCAGGGTGTCGGAACTGGCCGCGTTGTCCTGTCGTTCCCCATATCTGGTGGTTCATAGGGATAAGGTGGTTCTTCGTCCGAATCCATCCTTCCTTCCTAAGGTGGTTTCCGACTTTCACTTGAATGAAGATATTGTGTTACCTTCCCTGTGTCCTAAGCCCAGTCATCCTCGGGAGTTTGCGTTACACTCCTTGGATGTGGTTCGGGCGATCAGGGTGTACTTGGCTACTACTGACTCTTTTCGTAAGGCTGATTCACTTTTTGTGATCACGGATGGCCCTAGAAAGGGGTTGCCTGCGTCTGCCGCGACTATCTCCAGATGGATCAGACAGACTGTGGTGCAGGCTTATTCTATTAAGGGTCGGGTTCCTCTGTTCCCTGTTAGGGCGCACTCTACTCGGGCTCTTAGTGCTTCCTGGGCCTTCCGTCATCAGGCGTCGGTGCTTCAGGTTTGCAAGGCGGCGAACTGGTCGTCGGTTCATACCTTTACAAAATGTTTTAAGGTTGATGTGCTGGCATCGGCAGATGCCTCTTTCGGCCGCAAGGTTTTGCAGGCCGCTGTTTGAGGGGACCTTTGGTTTACCTCGGGGGTTTTGTTTTTTTCAGGTGGGTCTCATCTGCTTGGTTCAATGAGTCCTCTGTTTTTCTGGTTGGCTCTGTTTTGGCCTTCTGGATTGGATTTTATTTCTATTATCCCACCCCTCATTTATGGCACTGCTTTGGGACGTCCCTACGGATATCAAGATATCAGTCCTGCGTCTGTCAATGAGCGACAGAGAAAACTGGATTTTTGACTTACCGTAAAATCCTTTTCTCTTAAGCTCATTGACAGACGCAGTACCCGCCCCTCTATTTTGAGTTGGGTTGGTATGAGTCTCTGACACTGCTTTGTTACATAACTGACATCCTATGCAGGGAGAGAGAGGATATACCCCCTGGGACTGCCCATAGGTGTGGCCAGAACTTTTTTCCTGCCTAGTGTCCTACTCCTGTAGGGGGCAGTATAACCCTACGGATATCAAGATATCAGTCCTGCGTCTGTCAATGAGCTTAAGAGAAAAGGATTTTACGGTAAGTCAAAAATCCAGTTTTACCACAGGTGGACTCTAATCAAGTTGTTGAAACATTTCAAGGACCATCAGTGGAAACAGGATGATCTTGAGCTCAATTTTGAGTGTCATGGCAAAGGCTGTGAATACTTATGTACATGTGATTTTTTTCGTTTTTTATTTAAAAATTTTTTCAAGGATTTCAAACAAACTTCTTTCACATTGTCATTATGGGGTATTGCTTGTAGAATTTTGAGGAAAATAATGAATGTATTCCATTTTTGGAATAAGGCTGTAACATAAAATGTGGAAAAAGTGAAGCGCTGTGAATACTTTCTGGATGCACTGTACAGTATATATCTGTACAGTATATACCCACAGTCTATGAATAAAAGCGTTGTTTATGTAACTTTAGCTGCTAAGCCACTCTTCTACAGCATCAATAGCAGAGGTTGCTATAGTGAGGAGGCTACCTTAGTCAGTACATCTGAAGTGTCAAGAAACATTCTATAAATGTGCCCCCGTATTTTTTATTGAGATGACTAAATGGTATCCGAATACTGTCTGGCTATGATTCATGTGGGGGCAGTGAAACAACTAACTGTCTATAAATGCCAATTAAAATATATGCCTCATTATGTATTCAACCATTTCGGCAAAGTAGCCTGTACGTTCAAATTGATTATTTCAACAGTGACTCGCTACTCCTGCCCCCTTCTGTAATATTTCTATATAGGTAAAATGTTACTAAACCCACAACAGTAAAATCAGTGTGTATATGCAGTAAAGCATGTTTTTTTTACTCACTTTGGAACCTAAGGGGGTTATTCCTCTGCTTTGTGTATAAAGGCTGTGTGATCCTGTCTCTCTGATCCTCCTCTTCTTTAACTCCAATCCATCTCGTGATAGAACAGAGCATTAGGAGTCAGGCTGCACATGCTAAGTTTGGTGTGTATTGCATGTGATCAGCACAGGGCCAATCAGCTATGTCCAGACAGAGTGATAGATGAGAAAAGGTATTTAGCCATTTATATTTAGTAAAATTGCATTTCCATGTTCTGTGTACTGTGGGAGACCAGATATAGTGAATACAGATTCTGGGTTTAGTAACACTTTAACCACTAGCTGACCGCTCACGTTGCTGCTACTGCAGCAGAGCAGCTCGGCTGGGTCCAGCGACGTAGACCTACGTCGCTGGATTCCTCCCTCTCTCGGCGGCGCACTCCCACTGTATTCAGACAGAGAGTCGGGCCAGGGAAGGAGAGGTGGTGATCACCGCCGCTCTTCCCCAATTGTCGGGGAAAGACTGAGGAAATCTCCTCTGTAACAGGCAGGGACAGATCACAGGATTCAGCATAGCTGAACCTGCGATCTGTGTCTGTGTCACACAACCCCCTCCCCACACACACACGTCCGTAAGCATGAGGCACACATTTAACTCGTTGATCACCAGTGTTAACCCCTTCCCTGCCAGTGTCATTATTACAGTAACAGTGCATATTTTTAGCACTGATTACTGTAGTAATGTCACTGGTCCCCCCAAAAGTGTCAAACATGTCAGTTAGGGGTCCGATCTGTCTGCCGCAATCCCGCAAAAAAAATCGCAGATTGCCGCCATTACTAGTAAAAAAATAAACAATAAAAATGACAAATCTTTCCGGTAGTTAGTTAACGTGATAACTTTTGCGCACACCAAACAAAATAAGCTTATTGTGATTTTTTTTTTTTACCAAAAATATGTAGCAGAAAACAAATTGGCCTAAAATGTTAAAAAATTTTGATTTGTACATTTTTTTTGGGGGGGGGGGGGGGGAATGTTCTATATCAGAATGTGAAAAATATAGTTTTTTATTTCCAAAATTGTCGCTTTTTTTTCAAAAATTAAAAACCGCATAGGTGATCAAATACCACCAAAAGAAAGCTCTATTTGTGGGGGAAAAAAAGGCATAAATGTAAATTGGGTACAGCGTCGCACGATTGTCCGTTAAAGTAACGCAGTGCCGAATCGCAAAATATGGCCTGGTCAGGAAAGGGGTAAAATTTTCCGGTCCTAAAGCAGTTAAAAATACGCTCATTGAGAATTTTTTTGTCAAAGACATGTAGCTAAATATATATATATATATATATAATATTTTTTTTTTTTTTTTTAATTTATGCTATATAACATTCCCAATAAAAAAAAAAATTAAAATTAAATTTTCTTGAAACATTTTCTGTAAAAAATAAGAATGCATAAATGTGTATTTCATTTTTTTAATAAAGGCGAATTTAGCCTTTAAAATGTATGTAATGCTTATGATATAGAAGGGTTATACCCTCTTTAAGATTTCTCTTTCTTTCATTGACGGACACAGCTCCTGTCATTCTTGACCATTGAGTTATACTGACCCCTACAGGAGTAGGACACTGGGCAGAAAAAACTTTTGGCTACACCTATGGGCAGTCCCAGGGGGTATACTCCCTCTACCTGCTATAGTCACTTCAGTTTTTTTCTGCCTATACAGGAGTAAGGACCTAGTTCCTTGCTGGAATCTTTGATCCTGGCAAAATTTTTTAGATAGAACATTTTTTCCTCCTGGATATTTTCTGTGAGAGCTACTATCAACTTCCGGACTGGACGGGCTGGATAATCTAGACCCAGTGGTCACCCCAGTCTGGCCAGCAAGTGCACACAGGCCTCGGCCTGAGTTTCATCGTTCCTCCTGACTGACAGCCCCCCCATTTCGATAGAGAGGAGGATCTGTCTGGAGCGGTGCCCTCCTGGTTCCTGGTATGGGGAGTAGATGTCCCCCCTCTACCGTGGAGGGTTTTGGGGTGAACGTGGGCCCCTCCTTGGGACGTTCGAACCCCCAGGTTCCCCTCCTTCCCGCAGGCACCCCCCCCCTTGTCAAGTCCCTCATCCTGTCCCCCCACTCCACATACGCTGGGGATGTGTATTCCTATACATGGTGGCCATGTTTGTGTAGTCCGGCAGCCATTTTCTGTGGTTTACCATTGCAAATAGCAGCAGCCATGACAGTGAAGCCCTCTGGGCGGCGATTTCGGTGGTGAGAGCCTCTCCTTATCCCCTGGTACTGACTCCTGGATTATTTAGCTTCCTGATTTCCGCACATGTAGTGCAGAATTTTTGAGTGCTTGCAGGTGCCTGTGTCAGCGGGTGGTGAGTCTGGTGGGGTCCTCTCCCTCTCTGCTGAGGATCACTCTATGCCTTTTGCTTGGCGACCTGGTGGTGCATCCAGCGCGGTGGGGTTTGTCCCTTAGCAGTGTGTTACACTTTTATTGGGGTCCCCCTGGTGACTCATGGAGTGCTTGGAGCACGTTTCCCCACCTGATCCCCTCTCTGGGGCTGAGGGGCCCTCTGGGTCCCAACCATCCATTTATGCACTAATGGCGGTCCCTGGAATCCCTTGTGTCCCAGGCGGAGGTGGCTTGCGGGCGATGGGCTAGCAAAAAGTGCCCCCGCCTTCCCCTGCCTCATCTGTCTCATCAAATCCTGAATCTGATTTGGCCGCTAAGGACGCGGGTCACTCTGCTAGGTCTGCAACCACGTGCCTGTAATCCTCTGATAGTGAGGATGATTCCTCCATGTCTGCAACGGCGCAGGCATGGAGGAATCACCATTGCCATTGGCCTAGTGTCGCAAACTCTGACAGAGTGGGCTGAGCTCCTACGCAGTGACCTGGAGGGTTAACAACTTCCTCCTGCCTTTGCTGAGCTGGCAGACCAGCTAGTCCAGGGGTTGCAGTCTGTGATGCCCCCTTGGATGCGGCTCCCCTGATGGCTCGCATTTCTGTTTTGGCGGTGGTCCTTCGGTGTGTCTTTTGACTTAAATGTTGGTCTGCGGACCAGACTTCTAAGAAGGCCTTGACTGATCTTCCCTTTCAAGGAGATCGTCTGCTTGGAGCTGCCATGGATGACATCGTTAAAGGTCTCACAGGGGGGAAGAGTACCTTCCTTCCACAGACCACTAAGGGCAAGGAACCTCGTTTTAGACATAGACCTTCCTTCTCAGCTTATAAGAAGCTTTTTCGCCCCCCAGGGTCGACTGACAAGGTCTTGAAGCCTTGTAGGGCCTCCTCTGGCAGCTTCAAATGAACCTGGTCTGGCAAGCCAAAAGCGGGCATCCCCAGACCTGCGGACAAGGCTCCTTCAGCAAGAAGGTGCACCCTCACCCGTATCGGGGTGGGGGGGGGTGTATTCGCTGGTTTCCGGACCTGTAGACTGCCCTGGTGCAAGACAAGTGGGTCCACAAGTTATTTGGTCCGGTTACAAGATCGAGTTTCGCTCTTGTCCCCCGGAAAGGTTTTTACCTTTGAACCTGTGCTTGCCCCCAGACCGCTTACAGGGTCTGTTTAGGGTGGTTCAAGACCTGTTCCTTCAAGGGGTGATTGTCCCGGTTCTGACTTTGGAATGTTTTCAAGATTTTTACTCAAACCTGTTCACAGTCCCCAAGAAGGAATGCAAAGTGCGTCCAATCCTTGACCTCAAGGTCCACTGCTTTGTGCGGGTACAGAAATTCAGAATGGAGTCCATTCGTACGGTGGTGGCATCCCTGCATCAGGAGGATTTTCTTGCCTCAATCGACATCAAGGATGCTTACCTTCACATTCCAATATGTGCCAGTCACCAGCGTTTTCTCCGCTTTGCTGTGGGAGAGGAACATTATCATTTTGTGGCGTTACCCTTTGGTCACGCCTCTGCTCCTCGGGTCTTCAGAAAAAGTGTTGGCTCCGGTGCTAGCTTTGCTACACCAATGGGGGATCGCGGTACTCTATCTGCTCTGGTGGAGAACCTGCAGATCACAATACAAACTCTATGGGAGTTCGGCTGGATTCTCGTTCCATTTCGACAGTTCTTTACGAGATTCCCTGCAAAGAGAGATTTTGAACAAATGGGCAAGATTCACAGTTTCTGGGCAATCTGATCCGGCTGAGTCAGGGAACAAAGGAGTCCCTGATATGGTGGCTTCGCTCTCCAGAGCTTCGGCTGGGCAAATCCTTTCTCCCCTTGTATTGGACAGTGGTCACCACGGATGCCAGCCTGTCAGGCTGGGGAGGCGTCCTTGGCAAGCATTCTGCTCAGGGGATCTGGACGCTGGAAGAGTCTAGACTACCAATCAATGTCCTGGAACTCTGAGCGATCAGACTGTGCCTGGATCATTGAATGGATCGTCTTCAGGGATGCCCTGTACGCATTCAGTCAGACAATGCCACAGCCGTGGCTTATGTCAATCACCAGGGGGGCACAAGAAGTGCCCTGGGGGCTCTGGAGGTAGCCGGCTTTCTTGGTGGTCTTTTTCCAACGACCTTTGGCCACACACTCCCTGGTGCGTACTTTTCTTCAGGGTGTCCGACATTTGGTTCCTCCAGAGGCCTTTTTGGTGGCTATCACCTCTGCGTGCAGGGTATCGGAACTGGCGGCGTTATCCTGTCAGTCACCTTTTCTGGTGATTCACAAGAATCAGGTGGTGCTTCGGCCCTGTCCATCATTCCTTCCTAAGGTGATCTCTGACTTTCATCTGAATGAAGACATTGTGTTGCCTTCCCTGTGTCCCTGGCCTAAACATCCGAAGGAAATTGCCTTGCATGCCTTGAATGTGGTCCGAGCAATTAGAGTGTACCTGACAACTACAGAGTCTTTCAGGATGTTACAGTCAGGTCCATAAATATTGGGACATCGACACAATTCTAATCCTTTTGGCTCTATACACCACCACAATGGATTTGAAATGAAACAAACAAGGTGTTCTTTAACTGCAGACTTTCAGCTTTAATTTGAGGGTATTTACATCCAAATCAGGTGATCGGTGTAGGAATTACAACAGTTTGTATATGTGCCTCCCACTTTTTAAGGGACTAAAAGTAATGGGACAGATTAACTATCGTAAATCAAACTTTCACTTTTTAATCACTTAAGCCCCCGAAGATTTTACCCCCTTCCTGACCAGGGCCTATTTTGCGATTCGGCACTGCGTGACTTTAACGGACAATTGCGCGGTCGTGCCACGCTGTACCTAAATAAATTTGATGTCCTTTTTTTCCCACAAACAGAGCTTTCTTTTGGTGGTATTTGATCACCTGTGCGATTTTTTGATCATGCGCTATAAACAAAAAAAGAACGTCAATTTTGCAAAAATAACAATATTTTTCAAATTTTTTTATATGAAATTCCCCCCCCCCCCCCCCCAAAATGTAAAAATCAAAATTTTTTAACATTTTAGGCCAATTTGTTTTATGCTACCTATGTTTGGTAAAAAAAAAAAAATCGCAAAAAGCGTATTTTGATTGGTTTGCGCAAAAGTTATTGCGTTTACTAACTAAGGGAAAGATTTTTGTAATTTTTGTTGGGTTTTTTTTTTAACGAGTAATGGCGGCGATCTGCGTTTTTTTTTTTTTTTTTTTCGGGACTGCGACATTGCGGCGGACAGATCGGACCCTTGACTGACATTTTTGACACTTTTGGGGTTACCAGTGACATTACTGCAGTAATCAGTGCTATACATATGCACTGTTACTGTAAAAATGACTCTGGCAGTGAAGGAGTTAACTTTATTGGAGAGGGAGGGGTTAAGTGTGTCCCTAGGGGCGTGTTTCTAACTGTGATTGGCTGTGGCTACTAGTGTAAGAACAGAGATCAACGGTCCTACATAGTAGAACCGTGTGATCTACTTTCTTACACAGGGTAGAATGACAGGCGGCTTTGTTTACATTAGCCGCCTGCCTTTCTTCCGGTGTAACGGACGATCGCAAGTGCCCGGCGGACATCGGGTCCGCCGAGCACACGTGCGGGGGGGGGTGCGTGACCGCGCCTCCGGCGGCGCGCGCTCGCTCCCTAGAGCCTCACAGGCTAGCGACGTAGTTCTACGTCGCTTTGCCTGTGAGGGGCTGACCGCCGCAGTAAGTAGTCGCGCGGCGGTCGGCAAGCGGTTAACACTTGGTTGCAAATTCTTTGCAGTCAATTACAGCCTGAAGTCTGGAATGCATAGACATCATGAGACTGCCAGGCCTCTACTGCAACTGTTTTCAGTTCCTGCTTGTTCTTGGGGCATTTTCCTTTCAGTTTTGTCTTCAGCAAGTGAAATGCATGCTCAATCGGATTCAGGTCAGGTGATTGACTTGGTCATTGCATAACATTCCACTTCTTTCCCTTGGTTGCTTTCACAGTATTCTTTGGGTCATTGTCCATCTGAAGCACTGTCCAATGAGTTCTGAAGCATTTGGCTGAATACTAGCAGATAATATTGCCCGAAACACTTCAGAATTCATCCTGCTGCTTTTGTCAGCAGTCACATCATCAATAAATACAAGAGAACCAGTTCCATTGGCAGCCATACATGCCCACGCCATGACACCACCACCACCATGCTTCACTGATGAGGTGGTATGCTTTGAATCATAAGCTATCTATTTGTGCTCCAGGATGGACCTTACAAAGGGTTTGCCGCTTCCTCTGTGACCATTTCCAGATGGATCAGAAAGACGGTGGTTTAGGCCTATTCCATGAGGGGCCAGGTTCCTCTTTTCCCTGTCAAGGTGCACTCTACTAGGGCACTTAGTGCCTCCTGAGCCTTCCGTCATCAAGCTTCAGTGACGCAGGTTTGCAAGGTGGCCACCTGGTCGTCGTGCACATTTTTACAAAGTTTTATAAAGTGGATGTGTTGGCATCTGCAGATGCTTCCTTTGGCCGCAAGGTTTTTGCAGGCTGCTGTTTTAGAGAACCTGATCCTCTTTGAGGGTGTATTGTTTTCTTCAGGTGGGCTCCAGTATTTTTGGTTGAGCCCCTGTTGCCTGGTTGTCTACTGTTAAGCCTTGGGAATTTTTTGCTGTTTCCCACCCCTCATGTTTAACACTGCTTTGGGATGTCCCAGTGGTCAAGAATGACAGGAGTTGTGTCCGTCAAATGTCATTTTCTGCTCATGTGATTGGCTTACTGATTTTTTCAGAAGTCTGCTCTAAGATACAAATCATATTTTGGGCACCCCCTGCAACAACAATGTCATTTTTAGCGAGATACTCCCAAAGAGAAGTCACATCTAAAGGGATGCAAACACTGCATCTTTCCTCATTAGAGCCCTGCAGGTGCAGCAGTTCATTTATACATATAAAATCACTCCTATACTAGCACATGGACACAGACAAACATCTATTTCTTCAGAATAGCAAAAGGTAGGAATATGCAACAATGTTTGTTAAAATGCTTGCAATGTACATAGATCAACCTGGAGGGAAAAGTTTTTTTCTCAACAAAAGTGGGGTAATTCTTTAAGGCCTGGCTCACACTAGTGCTTCTTGTGTTGCCCAGAATTGCATGACTAGGGAAATCTCATCAAAGTTGCACCACATGGGGGGCGTGGCCTGGAGCGTGATGGGATAGGTCGCATGTGGTGAGAGCTCCGTCTACCCGATCTCCGGTACATCTATCCTGTTGCAGTATCTCTGGTTCTACTTACCTGTAACTGTGCCCCAGACCCCGCTGATCCTCTGGGCATCATGTCCCCACCGAAGCAGACCACAGATGCCGGCTCGCAGCTCGCCAAATTCCGCCGGCAGGAGTCGGCTTCGCAGGCCGAAGATGGCGCCGGCCCCTCCTCCACCTCGAAAAAGACCGCAGCAGATACCGCCAAGGTATTGGATGACATCTCCCTCTGCCAAAGTACACTCACCTCGAAAATTGACGAGGTTAAGATTGACATCTCCTTGATCCAGCAAGATATGTCCAAGCTGCAGGACCGGGTCACAGAGGCCGAGGCCCGCATCAGTGCTAGTGAAGACATCTTGCATCCCCTGCAGCACTCCGCGGAGGAGCTCGCACGCCAGCTACAGCAGCTCCATTCGAAGAAGGACGACATGGAAAATCGTCTCCGCCGCTGTAACCTCCGGTTCATTGGCTTACCTGAACGGGCTGAGGGGAACGACCCAGCTAGCTTCCTGGAGGATCTGCTTCTTACAACCTATGGCCGTGAGTCCTTCTCGGTGATGTTTGCGGTGGAGAGGGCCCATCGTATCCCGGGGCGCGGCCTCCCCCTTCTGGAGCCCCGGCCCGCACGTTTATCGCCAAATTCCTCAATTTCCGGGATAGGGACAAGATCCTTCGTCTCTCAAGGGAAAAGGGGAACATCCCTTACCACAGTGGACATATTGCTGTCTTCCCGGATTTCTCTAATGAGGTCCAGCGTTTGCGGGCCCGCTTTCAGGAGGTTAAACGTCGTATGCGGGCCTTGCATCTGAAATACGCCATGTTATATCCGGCTCGACATAGGGTGGAGGTGGATGACTGTGTTCAGTTTTTTGAAGATCCTGCCCTGGCCATGGACTGGCTTGATCGGCGCATACGTTGCACCTGTTTGAGGATTTCTCCTTCGTTTGGAGCTTTGGACACTTGCCTGTCCTTGGAATTGCTGCAAGACTGAGGGGGCCATCATTTGTTCTGAATATGTTGTCGGTTTTTCTGCTGACCCCCCCTCTCTCAGCTCGCCTGCTTTTTTTAGGTGCCTTATTACTGTGATGCCTGGAGGCTTCTATATTTCTTCTGTTTGCTCTCCTTATTTTTGGGACTGTTGTTTGTTGCACGAACTCACTGACTAAAGGGTAGTCTACTTAGCTCTTCCCGTAATGTTTTGTGATCCGGTTCCTTGGGAATAGGATCTGCTCTCTCTCCATGTTGCTCAGCGCCCCCGGATTGTTCATACTGCCCCCCTCCTTTTTTTTTAATAACAACTCGGGTTATACTGCCCTCTACAGGAGTAGGACTAGACAGGAAAGAAAACATTCTGGCCACACCTTAGGTGCAGTCCCAGAGGGTATATCCTCTCTCTCTCTGCTACAGCAAATCAGTTTTTTTTCTGTCTAGTTAGGAGTAAGGACCTAGATGCCTTGCTAGGATCTTCGGTCCTGGCAGGAATTTTTCTTAGAAAGATTTTGTTTAGACAGCTTTTTTCTCCAGTGTTCCTGTGAGATCTTCAAGCAAGAAAGCTGTAACTGGGTGATGGGCTGGATGTTGAGATCCAGTGGTCACCCCAGTTCAGCCTATGAGCGCGTGCAGGCCATAGCTCCGCGCAGGGTCGGCCGCGACATAGTCCCACTGGACGGGGACTGACCCTGCGAGTTAAACGTCTCGCCTGAACGCCAGCGACCAACAGAGTCACGGCGTCCGTATTGGTCGACAGCCCCCCCACCCCGGTGGAGAGGGGTTCTGTCAGGAGTGGGCGCCCGCCTAGTTCCGGTATGGTGAGTAATATGTTCCCCCTCCCCCCCTGTCGGGTTTGTGGTGGACACGGGCCCCTCTCTGGAATGGTAGGATGGGTCTCCCCTCTATCCTATAACAGGTCACAGATCCCCCAATTTGAGTGTGATTTTTTGTGAACAGAAACCAGGAGGCTTGGTTTGGGAGCTGACTATCTAAGGTCATTGCAAAACTGTAAGGGTGACTGAAGTCAGTGGCAGTACTATAAAGGGCATTACTATTGAAGTAAAAGGTATCCTACCTGTCAGAGGTGTACATAGGCGATGCCTATGCCTGAGTCACTGCAGTCCAGATCGCCATTCCTCCAGCAAATGGTCACTTCGGAAGGACAGAGGGCTGCCTCCCGACGGCCACGGACCGCATGCGGCCCGCCAGGGTCCTATACCGCCGGTCAGGCTTATCACCATTCAGGGTGAAGGTTGTGGGGCCGAGATACTCCCGCAGGCTGCCAGGCCGAACATAGACATCCCGCAGGCCGCTGCTAGCCGCCGCTATCCTACACAGGCCTTCGCCATTGTCTTGCAGATCGCACGAGGCCGCCATATTGGCGTAGCCTCGTGTCTCCAGCATGGGGGCGGCCATGTTTGAGGTGACCAAACACCTCGAGGAGCTAGGGGGAGGCCCCGGAAGGTAAAGGGGCGGAGCCGCCTCCTTTTACCCGGCGTAGCCTCGTGTCTCCAGCATGGGGGCGGCCATATTTGAGGTGACCAAACACCTCGAGGAGCTAGGGGGAGGCGCCGGAAGGCGTGCAAAGGGGCGGAGCCGCCTCCTTTTACCCGGGAAAGCCAGCCAAAGACTTCCTGTCTGTAATAGACAGTGCTGGAACAGGTTGTATTGAAACTTCTGAGCATCAAGTGGTGAGCCTTGGGGTCTCTCTCTCGCTCTGTAGGGGTCCCTAAGCAGGTAACACTGAGGGGCGCTGTGGCGCTGGGGGTCTTAAAAAAAAAACAAAGGTTTTATTTTTTTTTGGGCAAATTAATTTTTTCAGGCAAGTGTCTGGAATAATCATGGACCTTGCCACACAGGTACCCCCACCTGTTCCCCTCGAGGTGGCCGCAGGACCCTCCAGTTCACAGAGTATGGATGCATTCACAGCAGTTTTGGAGTCTTTGGTGTCTCGGGTGGAGATGGCCTGTCAGGGACGGGGGTCAAGAAAGCGACCCCCGCCTACCCCTATTTCATCTGATACTTCAGATTCTGAGATGGTCATTGCAGCTGCAGGTCCCTCTGCAGGGGCTGTTGTCTCAGGTAAAGTTCCCTCAGACAGTGAGGAGGACGTTCCTGCCTCCGCCATAGCACAAGAAGAAGCATTGGTGGACGCACTAGTTGTGGCGGTCCGGGAAACCTTAAGACTTGAGGTTTTACCGGCAGAGGCAACTGAGATGGAAATTCCCTTTGGTACTAGTAAACCTATCAAGACGGCGAAGGTTTTTCCCTTACCCAAATATTTTGGTAATAAAATTAAAGAGGAATGGGATCATTCAAAACGTACCTTTACTGTTTCCAAGCGCATTGCTAGACGCTATCCGTTTGAGGAATCCCTCATTAAGAAATGGACGGTACCACCAGTGGTGGATCCACCTATTTCCAGACTGAATAAAGCCACTGTTATTCCGTTGGAGGACGCTCCGTCCTTTAAGGATCCGGTGGATCGGAAGATGGAAGCGGAGTCCCGCACTATTTTTTCCCTGATAGGGTCAGCCTTTAGACCAGTGATTGTCATTGGTTTAGTTTCACAGACATTAACGGAATGGGCAAGATTGGTACGCCATGACCTAAAGGGGAAAGGTATCCCCCAGGCAGCATCTGATTTGATGGAACAAATTATACAAGGACTGCAGTTTGTCTGTGACGCAGCCCTGGATGCCACCCCCTTGTTAGGGCATGCATCTATGTCAGCGGTAATCCTCAGACGTGTGCTGTGGTTAAAATGCTGGTCAGCGGATCTAGGTTCCAAAAAAGCCTTGGCGAATCTCCCCTTTCAGAGGAATCGCCTATTTGGGGCCACCCTAGATGAGATCATTAAGGATGTCACTGGGGGCAAGAGCACTTTTTTGCCGCAGGCTGCTAAAGCTAAAGGACCTCGTAACAAGCATGGACCTTTCTTTGCCGCTCATAAAGGGTTCGTTCGCTCCGCTGGGGCGAGCGGGAAAGGCAAAGCCCTTCTAGGAGGGTTCAAGAGGCGCTGGTCGGGCAAACAAAAGGCCGACTCAGCCAAACCTGAAGTTAAGGCTAATACAGCCTGAAGGTGCGCCCCCACCCGGCTTGAGGGTGGGGGGACGTCTTCACCGGCATTCAGAGCTAGAGCCTTCCTGAATCTCGGACTAAGGGGTTCAGGAGATCATACGATCAGGACACAAGATCGAGTATTGATCACTGCTACCGGTGCGATTCTTCCCTTCCAACATTTAGGTGCTACAGGGAGCGGTAGTTCCCGTTCCCTGAACAGATCATTTTCTTTACCTTTTCCAAAGATTAGTCTCAGTTCCCTACAGGAGTTGGATCCGGTTGAGCAAACAGGCCAAGGAGCCTCTAGTCTGGTAACTTCGGTCTCTAATGCTCAACCAGGAGAAATCATCACTCCTGATAAGAATCAAGTTTCTGATAAATGTGTGGGAACAGAGAGCGATCAGACTTTGTCGGATTGCCTGGACCAAGCAGCTCTAGGGCAGCCTGGTTCGTATCCAGTCAGACAATATCAGGGTGATGACTTAGGTTGATCACCAAGGATTTCACCATCTGTGTCTTCATCAGAGCATCCCGGAGGTGGATCTGTTGGCATATCGGCTCAACAGGAAGGCGCGGAGGTTGGTAACGCGCACCCGCGATCCTCTAGCGGACGCAGCAGACGCGCTGAACGGCCTACAAAGGCAGTATCAGCTACTATACGTCTTCCCCCCTCTCAAGTTGCTGCTGAGATTTCTCCGCAGGATAGAGATGGAGGGAACTCCAGTTATCCTGGAAATTCTAGGCTAGCCTCGTCAGGCCGACTTGGACATGCTAGTCGCGAACGCTCCTTGGAGACCTCCTCTCAGGGAGGATCTGCGGTCTCAAGGACCGGTCTTCCATCGTGCTTCACAGTCGCTGGTTTTAATGGCCTGGCCATTGAGACCCAGGTACTGAAGGGCAGAGGGTTGTCAGCTTCAGTTATTCCTACTCTAATTAAAGCAAGGAAAGCGACTTCCAGCAAAGTCTACTATCGCACATGGAAGACTTATATTGCGTGGTGTGAATCTTTTGGATTTCCCCCACGTACCTATTCGGTGACCCGAATCTTGGCTTTTCTGCAAAAGGGGGTTGAGCAGAAACTATCCTTGAGCACCATCAAGGGTCAGGTTTCAGCATTAGCAATCTTCTTTCAGAAGCCTTTGGCTACTCATTCCCTGGTGCGGAATTTCATCCAGGGGGTGCGGCACTTGGCTCCGCCAGTCCGCGCGCCCTTACCACCTTGGGATCTTAATTTGGTTTTGTCGGTTCTGCAGAAACCTCCCTTTGAAAATATCAGGGAGATTTCCTTGCTTACATTATCCCAGAAGGTGGCCTTCTTGGTGGCTATCACTTCTGCACGCAGGGTGTCAGAACTGGCTGCATTATCATGCCATTCCCCATATCTAGTGGTTCATAGGGATAAGGTAGTTCTTCATCCGAAGCCATCCTTTCTTCCTAAGGTGGTTTCAGACTTTCATCTGAATGAAGATATTGTGCTACCTTCCTTGTGTCCTCACCCAATCATCCTCGGGAATATGCGTTGCATTCCTTGGATGTGGTTCGGGCAATCAGGGTATACCTGAAGGCTACGGAATCATTCCGTAAGACGGATTCACTTTTTGTGATCACGGATGGCCCCAGAAAGGGGTTGCCTGCATCTGCCGCGACTATCTCCAAATGGATTAGACAGACGGTGGTACAGGCTTATTCTATTAAGGGTCGGAATCCTCCGTTCCCTGTTAAGGCGCACTCTACTCGAGCGCTCAGTACTTCCTGGGCCTACCGCCATCAGGCGTCAGTGGTCCAGGTGTGCAAGGCGGCCACCTGGTCGTCGGTACATACCTTTACGAAATTTTATAAAGTTGATGTGATGGCATCGGCGGATGCCTCATTTGGCCGCAAGGTTTTGCAGGCCGCAATTTGAGGAGACCGGTGGTCTACCTCGAGGGTTTTTTTCCGTTGGAATTTCAGTTGAGTCTCATCGTGTGATTGATGAGCCTTTAAAACTTCTAGTTGGCACCGGTTGGGCCTTCTAGATTGGATTTTGATTTCCATTTTCCCACCCCTCATTTGTGGTACTGCTTTGGGACGTCCCGAGTTGTTATTAATCAACGAGGACTACGTCTGTCAATGAGCGACAGAGAAAAATGGATTTTTGTAAAATCTTACCGTAAAATCCTTTTCTCTTAAGCTCATTGACAGACGTAGTACCCGCCCCTCTGTTTTTAAGTTGGGTTGGGTTAAATTCTCTAAACACTGCTTTGTGACATAACTGATTTGCTGTAGCAGAGAGAGAGAGGATATACCCTCTGGGACTGCCCCTAAGGTGTGGCCAGAATGTTTTCTTTCCTGTCTTGTCCTACTCCTGTAGAGGGCAGTATAACCCGAGTTGTTATTAATCAACGAGGACTACGTCTGTCAATGAGCTTAAGAGAAAAGGATTTTACGGTAAGATTTTACAAAAATCTATTTTTTTGGTTTAAAAAAAAAAAGTTGCAGCACATATTCTCACTGTAAAATGCATCAAAGTGGTGTTGCAGTAATGTGAACCGAGCCTTAGATTTACAATCGCGAGACACACTCGCGATTGTCCGTTACACCGGAAGAAAGGCCGGCGGCTAATGAAAACAAAGCTGCCTGTCATTCTTCCCTGTGTAAGAATGGAGATCACACGGTTCTACTATGTAGGACCGTTGATCTCTGTTCTTACACTAGTAGCCACAGCCAATCACAGTTAGAAACACGCCCCTAGGGACACACTTAACCCCTCCCTCTCCAATAAAGTTAACTCCTTCACTGCCAGTGTCATTTTTACAGTAACAGTGCATATATATAGCACTGATTACTGCAGTAATGTCACTGGTAACCCCAAAAGTGTCAAAAATGTCAGTCAAGGGTCCGATCTGTCCGCCGCAATGTCGCAGTCCCGCAAAAAAAATCGCAGATCGCCGCCATTACTCGTTAAAAAAAAAAATGACAAAAATCTTTCACTTAGTTAGTAAACGCAATAACTTTTGCGCAAACCAATCAAAATACGCTTTTTGCATTTTTTTTTACCAAACATAGGTAGCATAAAACAAATTGGCCTAAAATGTTAAAAAATTTAGATTTTTACATTTTTTTGGGGGGGAATTTCATGTAAAAAAATGTGAAAAATATTGTTATTTTTGCAAAATTGATGCTCCTTTTTTGTTTATAGCGCATGATCAAAATATCGCACAGGTGATCAAATACCACCAAAAGAAAGCTCTATTTGTGGGAAAAAAAGGATGTCAAATTTGTTTAGGTACATCGTCGCATGACCGCACAATTGTCAGTTAAATCACGCAGTGCCGAATCGCAAAATAGGCCCTGGTCAGGAAGGGGGTAAAATCTTCCGGGGCTTAAGTGGTTAAATGAGCCTTGGCCCAGAGAAAATGCCTGCGCTTCTGGATCATGTTTAGATATGGCTTCTTTTTTGACCTATAGAGTTTTAGCTGGTAACGGCGAATGGCACAGTGAATTGTGTTCACCGACAATGTTTTCTGGAAGTATTCCTGAGACCATGTTGTGATTTCCATTACAGTAGCATTCCTGTTTGTAATGCAGTGCCGTCTAAGGGCCCGAAGATCACGGGCATCCAGTATGGTTTTCTGGCCTTGACCCTTACGCACAGATAGTGTTCCAGATTCTCTGAATCTTTGGATGATATTATGCACTGTAGATGATGATAACTTCAAACTCTTTGCAATTTTTCTCTGAGAAACACCTTTCTGATATTGCTTCACTATTTGTCGCTGCAGCATTGGGGGAATTGGTGATCCTCTGCACGTCTTGACTTCTTAAGGACACTGCCACTCTGAGAGGCTCTTTTTATACCCAATCATGTTGCCAATTGACCTAATAAGTTGCAAATTGGTCCTCCATCTGTTCCTTATATGTACATTTAACTTTTCCGGCCTCTTATTGCTACCTGTCCCAACTTTTTTGGAATGTGTAGCTCTCATGAAATCCAAAATGAGCAATATTTGGCATGACATTTCAAAATGTCTCACTTTCAACATTTGATATGTTATCTATATTATATTGTTTACTAAAATATAAGTTAATGAGATTTGTAAATTAGTCCATTCTTTTTTTACTCACAATTTGTACAGTGTCCCAACTTTTTTTAAATTTGGTTGTACATGCACAATAACATCCTTACAATGTAACTGCTCACCAATTACAGCAGTGTTTGCCTTGGGAACCCTATAACCTATTGCCACTGTCAGTCGGTTCTCAAACCAGTGATGAAAGAGGCAAATATTGGTAAATTAATAGTTTGTGATTGGAGAACATGTAAGGCCCCTTTCCCACTAGCGCACCGATTGGGTCCACCTGTCTGTTTTTCAGGCACTCTATGGGGAGGCAGGTGTAATCGGACGTGTCCGTTTACACCTGCTTCTATCCAATCCGGGCCGCCAAAAACAATCGGATGACAGCCGGATGGAAACGGACAGGGGGTCTGTTTTATTCCGACTGTGTCATAGAGAAGAGTGGGCTGTGTATGCTCTTTATAATGGAGCAGACACGGACCTCTCATCCACCTGCTCAGCGGGTATCAGCGTACAGATTCCCCGCTAAACAGGTGGATCCGCTCAACAGGGTCTAAAGGGGCCTAAATGCGTGAAGTGCTGCATTAACACAGAGTGGGTTCTTTAGCAACCTAATGGATGCAACTAGACCTCTAAAGGTATGCTGTGGTATCTGGCACCAAGCTGTCAGTAGGAGATCCCTAAAACCCTGTATGGTGTGAGCTAGGGCCACCATCAATCGGACTTGTTTTTCCAGCGCATCCCACACATGATTGAGATCTGAGGAATTTTGAGGTCAAGTAAACACCTCAAATTCATTGTTGTGTTCCTCAAACCAGTCTTGAGCCATTTCTGCAGTGTAGCAGAATGCATTATCCTGCTGCCATCAGGGAATACTATTTCCATGAGGGGGTGTACTTGGTCAGCAACAATGTTTAGGTAGGTGGTACGTGTCAAAGTAATACTCATATGAACGGCAGGACCAAGGTTTCTTAGCAGAAAATTGCCCGAAGCATCACACTGCCTCCATTGATTTGGCCTTCTTTCCACTGCACCCTGGTGGCATCTTTTCCCCAGGTAAGTGATGCACATGCATTTGGCCATCCACATGACTTAAAAGAAAATGTGATTCATTACACCAGGCCACTTTCTTCCATTGCTCCGTGATCCCGCTCTGATGATCACATGCTTATTGTAGGTGCTTTTGTCTTTGGACAGGGGTCTGCATAGGCACTGTAACCGCTCTGGGGCTATGTAGCCCCATGCACCTGAAAGTGTGAGGCTTGTTTTTCTGCTTTCAACATATCAATTTCAAGGACATGTTTCCTTGCTGCCTAATACCTGTATATCAAACCAACTTTCAGATGCCATTGTAACAAGATAATCAATGTTATTCACTTTACCTGTCAGTGATCTTAACGTTACGGCTGATCAGTGTGTGTGTGTATATTTACAGTACTGTGCAAAATTTTAGGCAGGTGTGAAAAAAATGCTGGTAAATTAGGAATGCTTTTACAAATAGAAGTGTTAATAGTTTATTTTTATCAATTAAGAAAATGGAAAGTAAATGAAGTGAAGAGAGATCAAATCAATATTTGGTGTGACCACCCTTTGCCTTACAAACAGCATCAATTCTTGTAGGTACAATTGCACACCGTTTCTGAACTCAGCAGGTAGGTTGTTACAAACATCTTGAAGAACTAACCACAGATCTTCTGCGGACGTAGGCTGCCCCAAATCCTGCCTCTTTATCCCAGACAGACTCGATGGTGTTGAGATTAGGACTCTGTGGGGACCAAATCATCACTTCCAAGACTCCTTGTTTTTTTTTTACCCTGGAGATAGTTCTTAAAGTGGAGCACCAGCTAACCCCCCCCCCCCCAAATACTGTAGCTGCTGACTTTTAATTTTAGGACACTTACCTGTCCAGGGGTCCTGCGATGTTGGCACCCCAGCCGATTTTTCAATCGGCTTTCAGGTGCTGCTGCTATATTTGGCACCTTTTGGGGGTTGTTTACCAAATATAGCAGCAGAGGAGGGAGGAAGCAAACAAGCTGAGCTTCCCCTGTTGGGTGGAGATCCGCCTTAATGACATTGCTGTATGTTTTAGGGTTATTGTCCTGCTGCAAAATACATTTGGGGACAAATACACGCCTCCCTCTGATGGTATGGCATGATTGCTTTGTTTTGTCAGCATTGAGGACCCCAAAAATCCTGACCAAATCTCCAACTCCATTTGCAGAATTGCAGCCCCATTTTGCAAGGATCCTCCACCATGCTTCACTGTTGCCTGCAGACACTCATTATTGCACTGCTCCCCAGCCCTTTGTGAACAAACTGCCTCCTGCTACAGTCAAATGTTAACTCATTAGTCCAGAGCACCTGCTGTCATTTTTCTGTAACCCAGTGGCTATGTTTTTGTGCATAGTTGAGTTGCTTAGCCTTGTTTCTGTGTCAGAAGTATGGATTTTTGGCTGCAATTCTTTTATGAAAACCACTTCTGGCAAACAAACTTCTCCAGACAGTGGATGTACCTGGGTCCCACTGGTTTTTTTAAGTTATGTGCTGATGGCACTGCTGGACATCTTTTAATATTCAAGTAAGCATGACGTGTATTTTATCTGCTGCATTAAGTTTCCTTGGCCGACCACTTCATCTACGATTCTCAACGTTGCCTGTTTCTTCAAAAGAGCTTGAACAGCACATCTTGAAACACCAGTCTGTTTGAAATATTTGCCTAAGAGACCTTGCTAATGTAGTACCCTATTTCTTGTTGCTGTGATCAGTCCTGCCATGGTGTGTGGCCTGTGACTTGAAACTGTCTTCCAAAACCTCACCCTATTAGCAGGGTTTGGCTGATCCTCACCAAATTGTAAGCCTCCTACCCAGCAGTTTGAGAAAATGACTTTCAACTTACATGCTAATCATTAGCACCTGCTTGGTATAATTGGTTAATCATACACCTGTATATAATCCTACAAAGTCCCTGACTTTGTGCAAGCACACAAGGTATATAAGAGTAAGATATGCTAATTTGAAGCCAAAGGGTAGTCTTGATTTGATTTAGATTTTTCTTCTGTTCTCTCACTTTGCATTTTGTAAATAGATAAAAATAAACAATTAAAATATATATTTCTCTTTTGTTCATTGATGGACACAGCTCCTGATCCTCTTAACCATTGTGTTTTTCTGCCCCCTACAGGAGTGGGACACTAGGCAGAAAAAAGTCTGGCTACGCCTATGGGAAGTCCCAGGGGGTATACTCCCTCTCTCTGCTATAGGTACTCAGTTTTTTTTTTCTACCTAGTCAAGATTAAGGACCTAGTTTCTTGCTGGAATCTGTGGTCCTGGTATTTTTTTCTTTTTAGATAGAACTTTTTCTCCTGGGTTTTTCCCCTGTGAGATCTACAATCAACTGCCGTACTGAGCGACGGGCTGGATATTCTAGATCCAGCCTATGGGCAGTCCTAGGGGGTATACTCCCTCTCTCTGCTATAAGTACTCAGCTTTTTTTTTTCTACCTAGTCAGGAGTAAGGACCTAGTTCCTTGCTGGAATCTATGGTCCTTGCAATTTTTTCTTTTAAGATAGAAATTTTTCTCCTGGTTTTTTTCCCTGTGAGATTTATAATCAACTGCCAGACTGGGCAACAGGCTGGATAATCTAGATCCAGTGGTGACCCCAGTCTGGCAAGCGAGCACGCACAGACCTCCGTGCTAGGTCGGCCGCGACATAGCCCTACTGGATAGGTGCTGGCCTTCTAGTTAAACGCCTTGCGGGGTCACATACGACCGGATCTTGGCCTGAATTGCAGTGTTCCGTCTGGCTGACAGCCCCCCATTTTGATGGCGATAGGCTCTGTCTGGAGCAGTGCCCACCTGGTTCCTTGTATTGTGAGTAGTTGCTCCCCCTCTCCCCCTGGAGGGTTCTAGGGTGGATGTGGGCCCCTCCTTGGGACAGTAAGACCCCAGGTTCCGCTCCTTCCTGTCAAGCAAACCCCCTTCATCTGTCCCCCCCCATCCTACCCACCCCCTCCACTTATGCTGGGGCTGTGTGGGTGGTCTGGTCTACCTCCTGGGGTGGGGGCAGGGCAGGGCACTATGGGGGGCAGAAGGGTGCGCCACCGGCGACCAGACGATAGGCTGTGCAGGGGGGGGTTGTACCTGGTGGGGGCTCCTGCCAGGGCCCCCCATAATGCCCAGGCCTGTTCCTTGAGGCCTAGGGATCCCTCCTGGGAGCCTTGTGGTGCCACCATTTAGTTGTAGCCTGTGTGCTCAAAAGCACGGTGACCATGTTTGTGTAGTCCGGTGGCCATTTTGCGGTGGTTTGCCATTGAAAGTAGCGGCGGCCATGGCTGTGGTGCCCTGTGGGTGGCGATTTTGACAGTGGGAACCCCACCTCATCCCCTGGTGCTGACTCCTGCATCTCTTTACTTCCTGATCACCGCATGTGGAGTGCAGATTATTCTGGTGGCTGCGGGTGCCTGTTTCTGCTGGGTGTTAAGTCTGGTGGGGGTCCTCTTCCTCTCTGCTGAGGATTGCTTGGTGCTTTGTGCCTGGCAACTGGGGGATGCTGCCAGCGCAGTGGGGGCTGTCCCTTTGCAGTGTTTTGCACTTTTTGTGGGGTCCCCCTGGTGACTCATGAAGTCTGTGGAGCACATCTCCCCCACCTGATCCCTTCTCTGAGGCTGCGGGGCCCCCTGGGTCCCAACCATCCATCAATGCACTGACAGCAGTCCTGGAGTCCTTTGTGTCCTGGGTGGAGGTGGTTTTCGGGCGACAGGCTAGCAAAAAGTGCCCCCCCGCAGTCCCTTGCCTCATCTATCTCATCAGATCCTGAATCTGATTCAGTTGCTGCGGATGTGGGTCACTCTGCTGGGTCTGCGACCACGCGCCTAGAATCCTCAGATAGTGAGGATGGTTCCTCCACAAGTGCAACTGTGCATGAAAAGGTGCTGGTGGAAACACTCGTATCTGTGCGTGAGACCTTAAAAATGGAGGACCCAGGTGACGGAGGAGCAGGTTCCCTTGCACTTACAAGCCATCCCGAGAGGCAAAGGTGTTCCCTTTCCCCAGCTATTTTTAAAGAATTGTTACTAAAGAGAGGGGATGACTAAAGCGTCCCCTTGGGGTCCCTAAGTGATTTGCTAAGCGATACCCCTATGTGGGCCCTCCAGACTAAACAAGGCAACCATGATTCCGGTTGAAGAGTCCCCACCCTTTAAGGATCCGGCTGACAGGAAGGCGGAGGCTGTGGCCCGCTATATGTACACTCTGACCGGTTCAGCACTGAGGCCGGTCTTCATCGTTGCCCTGGTGTCGCAAACTCTGACTAAGTGGGCTAAGATTTTACGCCGTGACCTACAGGGAGAACAGCTCTCCCCTGCCTTTGCTGAGCTGGTGGATCAGCTGGTCCAGGGGCTGCAGTTTATCTGTGATGCCTCTTTGGATGCGGCTCCCCTAGTGGCTCAGCTCTCTGTTTCGGCAGTGGTCCTTCGGCTTGTCTTTTGGCTCAAAAGCTGGTCTGCGGACCAGATTTCAAAAAGACCTTGACTGATCTTCCTTTTCAAGGAGATCGCCTGTTTGGAGCTACCTTGGATGACATTAAAGGTTTCACAGTGGAAAAGTGTACTTTTCTTCCGCAGGCTACTAAGGGCAAGGACCCTCTTTGTAGAAGTAGGCCCTCCTTGGCTCATAAGAAGTTTTTTCATCCCTCAGGTTCGACTGACAAGGGCTCGAAGCCTTTCAGGGCCTCCTCTGGAGGATGCAAATGAACCGGGTCTGGCAAGTGGAGAACGTGCTTCTCCAGAACCGTGGGCAAGCCTCCTTCAGCTTGAAGGTGCGCCCTCACCCATATCAATGGTGGCAGGATATCTTCGCTGGTTTCAAGACCTGTGGACTTCCCTGGTACAAGACAAGTGGGTCCACAAAGTTATTCGGCCTGGTCCGAGTTTCGCTCTTGTCCACCGGCAAAGTTCTTTCCTTCAAACTTACTGCGGACCCTGGACCGCTTACAAGGTCAGTTTGGGCTGGTGCAAGACCTGTTACTTCAAGGGTTGCTTGTCCCGGTTCTGACTTCGGAAGGTTTTCAGGCTTTTTACTCAAACCTGTTTACAGTCCCCAGGAAGGAAGGCAAGGTCCATCCGATCCTGGACCTCAAGGCGCTGAACTGCTTTGTACAGGTGCAGAAGTTCAGGATGGTGTCAATTCGCACAGTGGTGGCATCCCTGCATCAGGGGGATTTTCTTGCCTCTATCGACATCAAGGATGCTTACCTTCACATTCCAATATGTGTCGGTCACTAGTACTTCCTCCGCTTTGTCGTGCGAGAGGAACATTATCAGTTTGTAGCGTTGCCCTTTGGTCTTGCCTCTGCTCCTTGGGTCTTCACAAAAGTGTTAGCTCCGGTGTTAGCGTTGTTACCTCAAAGGAGGATTGCAGTATTAGGCTATTTGGACGACCTCCTTCTGCGACCGGAGTCTCCTACTGCTCTGGTGGAAAACCTAGAGATCACCATACGAACTCTGAGGGAGTTCGGCTTGATTCTAAATTTTCAGAAGTCTTCCGTCCACAAAGCTGGACTATCTGGGTCTGACTCTGGACTGGGCCTTAGCCAGAGTGCTCCTTCCGCTGGACAAGTCCCAGAAATTGCAGGCTGCAATTCGTCTCCTGCTGTCCAGCAGATGGTCATCCCTCCGGACTTGCATGCGGTTGCTAGGCCTGATGGTGTCTACCTTTGAGGCGGTTCCGTTTGCAAAGTTCCATACGAAGTCCCTGCAAAGGGAGATTCTGACCAAATGGTACACGACTCCGCAGTCTCTTGACAATCAGATCCGGCTGAGCCAGGGATCCAGGGAGTCCCTGATATGGTGGCTTCGTTCTCCGGCATTTCGGCTGGGCAAATCTTTCCTCCCCTTGTATTGGACAGTGGTCACTGCGGATGCCAGACTGTCTGACTGGGGAGGCGTCCTCTGCAAAAATTCTGCTCAGGGGCTCTAGACACTGGAAGAGTCCAGACTACTGATCAATGTCTTGGAACTTGGAGCAATCAGACTGTGCCTGGACCATTGGACGGATCAACTTCAGGGATGTCCAGTGCGCATTCAATCGGACAATGTCGCGGCCAAGGCTTATGTCAATCACCGGGGGCACAAGAAGTGTCCTGGCGGCTCTGGAGGCAGCCGGCATTCTCAGGTGGGCAGAACGGCTCATTACAGCCCTCACCATCATACACATTCCCAGGTGGAAAACTGGCAGGCGGATTATTTCAGTCGGCGGGCGCTGGACCAAGGGGAGTGGTGGTCCCTTTATCCGGAGGTGTTTCATCAGTTGTGTCTCCAGGGGCGTCCCCAAGGTGGATCTGTTGGCGTCTCAGCTCAACAGAAAGGTGCAGAGGTTTGTGACTCAGTCACAGGATCCTCTGGTGGACGCCACAGATGCACTGGTGGCCCCTGGGGTCAGTATCATCTGATTTACGCCTTCCCTCCTCTCAAGCTTCTGCCAAGACTTCTAAGCAGGATCAAGGCAGAAGGGATTCCGGTCATACTAGTGGCTCCAGACTGGCCTCACCGGACATTGTATGCCGATCTGGTGCGGCTGGTCGCTGACGTTCTTTAAGGGTTCCTCTCAGGAAGGATCTGCTGTCCCAAGGACCAATCTTCCATCCTGCTTTACAGTCGCTGGTTTTGACGGCTTAGCTGTTGAACACCAGGTGCTGATGGATAGAGGTTTGTCTGCATCGGTGATTCCAACGCTATTAAAAGCTAATAAATCTGCCTCTAAGAAGACCTACGATCGTACATGGAAGACGTACTTTGCGTGCTGTTGGGGTTCATCCTCGCTCTTTCTCGGTTGCTCGGATCTTGGCCTTCCCTTAACAGGGGGGTTGAGCAGAAACTGGCCTTGAGTACTATCAAGGGTCAGGTGTCAGCCTTAGTGGTATTCTTTCAATGGCCCCTAGCCACACACTCCCTGGTGCGTATTTTTCTTCAGGGAGTTAGGCATTTGGCCCCTCCAGTGCGGTCTCTTTTGCTGCCTTGGGACCTTAATGAGAATCTTCAGGAGATTCCCCTGCTTAGACTGTCCCAGAAGGTGGCCTTTTTGGTGGCTATCGCTTCTGCACACAGGGTGTTGGAATGGGCGGCATTATCCCATCATTCACCTTACTTGGTGGTTCACAGAGATAAGGTGGTTCTTCGTCCCTGTCCATCGTTTCTTCCAAAGGTTGTCTCTGATTTTCATTTGAATGAAGACTTTGTGTTGTCTTCCCTGTGTCCCAGGCCAAAACATCCAAAGGAAATTGCTTTGCATGCCTTGGATGTGGCCTGGGCGATTTGGGTGTACCTGGCAGCTACAGAGTCTTTTAGCAAGTCAGACTTACTATTTGTGCTTACCGATGGGCCTTGGAAAGGGTTGTCCGCTTCCTCTGCAACCATTTCCAGATGGATCATACAGACGGTGATTCAGGTCTATTCCATCAGGGGTCAGGTTCCTCCTTTCCCTGTCAAGGCACACTCTACTCGGGCGCCTCCTGGGCCTTTCGTCATCAGACGTCAGTGACTCAGATTTATTGTCTATGCATCCAAAGTGTTAATGCATAATAGTGCCTCATACATCTATTACAATAATCATGTCTAAAAAACAGATTAACACTTTAGAGAAATGATTATTGTGATAGATTTATGAGGCACTATTATGCATTAACACTTTAGGTGCATAGACAATATTATTTACTTATAGAGGGGAAATACAAATGTGTGCGGATACATTTCTTCCTATTTTTGATGTGGGATTACCTGCAGTTAATCGGCAGCAGTTTGTTTTGACTCCCTTGCTTCTGTTCTATGACCATTGATTACCTGGGCACTCAATCCCTTTCTTTGCCTAGTGACTCAGGTTTGCAAGGCGGCCACTTGGTCATCAGTGTATACTTTCACTAAGTTCTATAAAGTCGATGTGTTGGCATCTTCAGATGCTTCCTTTGGCGCAAAGTTATGCAGGCTGCTGTTTAGAGGACCTGGTCCTCTTTGAGGGTGTATTGTATTTTTCAGGTGAGCTCAAGTTGTTTTGGTTGAGCTCTTGTTTACCTGGTTGGCTATAGTTTGCCTTGGGAATTTCTTTTTCGCTGTTCCCACCGCTTATGTTTACCACTGCTTTGGGACATCCCAATGGTTATAAAGGTCAGGATCTGTGTCCGTCAATGAACAAAAGAGAAAACGGGATGTTTATTGATGGACACAGCACCCACCCCTCTGTGGAGTTGTAATTCTTCTGACACTGCTTGTAACAAAACTGAGTACCTATTGCAGAGTGAGAGAGAGAGGTTTACCCCCTGGTACTGCCCATAGGCAAAGCCAGAATTTTTTCCTGTAGGGGGCAGTACAACCCAATGATTAAGAAGATCAATGATTAAGAAGACTGTGTCCTTCAATGAACATCAGAGAAATGTATTTTACGGTAAATCAAAAATCCCAATTTCTCTTTCGTTCATTAATGGACACAGAACCATACGTTATATCACCCCCTACAGGAGTAGGACACTAGGCATAAAAACACTTGGCTACGCCTATGGGCAGTCCTAGCTGGTATACAACCCCCTCTCTGCTAGGTCTTCAGTTTTTTTCTGCCTAGTTCAGGAGTAAGGACCTAGCTCCCTGCTGGGATCTCTGGTTCTGGCAATTTTTTCCTTTTAAATGGCATTTTTTTCTCCTGTTTTTTTCCTGTGAGATCTACAATCAACTGCCAGGCTGGATAGCTAGATCCAGTGGTCCCCCAGTCTGGCCATCGAGCACGTGCAGATCAGAGCTCTGCACTGGGTCGGTCATGACATAGCCCCACTGGACGGTGGCTGGCCTGCGAGTTAAATGTCTCGCGAAGGCCACATATGACTGGGTCGCAGTGTTCCTTCTGGCCAACAGCCCCCCATTTCTGTGTTGAGGGGTTCTGTGTGGTGAGTATGATGTCCCCCCCTCTCCTCCTGGATGCAGAAGGAGGTGGATGCGGGCACCCGCAGGGATGGTCGGACCTGCGGGTTCCCCTCCTCCCCAGGCCCACCTCTGTTTTGTGTGGTCCCTATGGGCCACCCCTTTGTCGTACCCCTTCCCCCCCCCCCCCGAGTAGTGCAGGGGACGGTGGTGGATGTTGACTGTTGTGTGCAGCAAAGTACCTTTAGGGGGGCAGGTGGTCATGCCGCTGGTGGGACGGACTTCCCTGATGGTGTGGGCTCTGCCTGTGTGGCCACAGAGTCATGGCCTGGGCTCCCTAACCTGAGGCACTGCACCCTCACTACCACAGAGGTACCCAGAGACAAAGCACCCCACAACCTGCAGCAGTGATAGGAAGAGACCCCACCAGAGGAGCGCTGTCTGCACCAGAGATAGCCAGGCATCTATGTGCGGTATCCAGGGTAAAATAAAACCCAGGAGTCCACAAAGAGGAAAATCCAGGGTTCTGAATATGGAGTGCCATGTCCATCAATGAACTCAGAGAAATGGATTTTATGGTAAGTAGCAAAAATCCTATTTTTGAAAGCACTTTACAGCATTTCTACACACCTGCCTAAAACTTTTGCACAGTACTGTATAGTCATACTTACCGTAAAAAAAATGTTTCTCAGAGTCCAATGAGAAACACAGCTACCTGCCCTCATATCTTTTGTTCTGTCTTTGTACTGCTTCCTACAACAAAGCAGGTTGGAAGGGTTAAATCCTTTAAGGGGCAGGCCTTCAGTTTTAATGTGCCTAGAGACCATTTCTCCTTTAAACAGCAGTATTATCCTAGGTTACTTAGTTATCAAGCTGTGTTCCTCCTTGGACTCTGAGAAGAATATTTTATGGTGAGGATAAAAATTATTAGTATTACCCTTTATCCTGGAGCCATTTACCTAAGCAAATCTGCTGATTGCTGTAACATTTATGTTAGCGTTGCTGGTGTGGAATAAACTCTACCCGCACCAAGAAACAGTACGATAATTGGGATGCAACTAATTCCACCAGAGAAACATTATATTTATTCCATGTGTCAAGATCATTCTTCCAGTATGGTGAGTAAGAAAGGATAATTAACTCTAAATAGCGTGTCATATGTACTAGTCAAATTTTCCCCTAGGCACTTTAAGTGAATGCCATTTCATTTCAATGGAACATTGATTGTTAGATTCTAAATAACATGTCACTGAGTTAATACTGAGTACTTCTCACTTATAATTATTGATTTATGAATTTGATAGAGATTTAAATAGGTTAAGTTACTGCCTTCGATTAGACACAGTTATTCATAATTCTTGTCTGCAAATAGACTGATATTGCACCTGACAGAAGTCATCACTTTAATGTTAAACCTTTTCATTCTAGGCCTTTTTGGTGCGCATGGACTGCTTGTAGATAATGATAGTTACAGAAAAAAAAAAACAGGTGCTGGAAATAATATTTCAAAAAGGACAGAACTTGCAAAAATTTCAATGAATGATAGGAATTAGGATAATCTACCAAACCATTGATAAAGCTCATAATTTGTGGTTTCCATACCAAAAAAAAAGTAAAGGCTCCAAACACTATTAAAGTGGACCCTCACCTCTCCTCCTCCTCCATCCCACCCTCCGCAGCACAGATATCATATATATATATACTGTGTATATATATATATATATATATATATATATATATATATATATTTTATTGTCCACTTACTTATTTTCTGTGTAAAAATCTTAGCCCACCCTCCATCTCCCGGTATTCGCCTAGGCAAATGATGCTGGTGGCCGAATGCCTCTCTGAACCCGGAAGACCTGGCAGCTGTCAGGAGGCAATATGGCCTTGCTAAACATGTGCAGTGGCTGCAGAGAGGAGGATCCCAGCAGGTCAGCACTGGATCCGCTAGCTAGGCGAGTATCCTTACTGTGCAGAACACAGTATCAGGTAAGCAGGGGGGAAAAATAAATATTAGAGGGAAGGGGAAAGGCTATAGATCATCTTTAAGGACTCTGACGTGGCTTGAATGTGATCTAGATGTTTAAATAGTCCTGATCGATCACTAGTGGAACTTTACGTAATAAAGGGTGGCTAGCTAACTAAAGAGAACAATACAGCTCACAGACATCCCAACCTGCAAAAACTCATTTCAGGGAGGTGAAACTCCGCAACCCCCTTCCCCACTAATTTAACACAGCTAGAGGATGATGAAATTAAATGGAATCAGTATTCAGAGGTTTACTTCTTCTGAGAGATATTAAAGAAACACTCTAATCACCATGACCACTTCAGTGATTTAAAGTGGTCATGGTGGTAGGAGTCAGAAACACTGCACATGCTGGGATATTAACAATTATGTGCTGGGGGCTAGTTGCACCCCTAGCACATGTGGATTAGGCAGCCAGAAAATGTCATGACCTTGTTCATACATGTATGAACAAGGACATGACATTTTATTTTGACAGAACACAACTAGGTATTAAAAAACATATTGCAACAATTTACATAAACACTAATGCACAGACCGATAGTGTGAAAGGGGCCTAAGGCTGCTTTCATACGTATGCACTGCAGTTTACCTGCACCTCAACTCACTTCAATCTTCACTTCTTCCTCAGGATTCCTGCAGTTATCGCTGGCTGCTGCTGTCCCCCAAGTGAGTATAGCTGGTGGCTGCTGCTGGCTGTCTCCCAGGGCTGGTACTGCTGGTGGGTACTGCTGACTGGCACTGCTGGTGGGTACTGCTGACAGGTACTGATGGTGGGTACTGCTGGCTGGTACTGATGGTGGGTACCAGGGGCAGACTGAGAGCCCTCAGGGCCCCCGGGTAAAATAAATCAAGGGCCCCTTCCAGGCCCCACCCATGTTCCATCTCCAGACACACCCTTGCCACGCCTCCATCCACACCCCACCTCCAGCCACACCCACAATAAAACACCACAACATAGCTCTCTGATACCTAGGCCAAGTTGGCTCCTCTTACCTTAATTACAGTTGCTGGCTGGCAAGCTGTGGTCTTGCTGGCTATGGATAGCAGGCTGTGGTCTTTCTGGCTACCGCTGGCAGGCTGTGGTCTTGCTGGCTGGCACTGCCAGGCTTGCTGTGGCATGCTGGCTGTGGCTGGCACTGGCAGGCTTGCTGGCTGGCTGACTGACAGGCTGTGGGCCTGTGGCTTGCTGGCTGTGGGCCTGTGGCTGGCACTGGCAGGCTTGCTGGCCTGGCTGGCAGGCTGTGGCTTGCTGGCTGGCTGGCAGGCTGTGGCTTGCTGGCTGTGGGCCTGTGGCTGGCACTGGCTGGCAGACTGTGGCTTGCTGGCTGGCAGGCTGTGGCTTGCTGGCTGTGGGCCTGTGGCTGGCAGGCTGTGGCTTGCTGGCTGTGGGCCTGTGGCTGGCATTGGCAGGCTTGCTGGCTGGCTGGCAGGCTGTGGCTTGCTGGCTGTGGGCCTGTGGCTATCTGGCTGTGGGGCTGTGGGCCTGTGGCTGGCACTGGCAGGCTTGCTGGCTGGCTGTGGGCCTGTGTCTTTCTGGCTGGCTGGCTGGCTGTGGGTCTGTGTCTTTCTGGCTGTGGGTGTATGACTGGCACTGGCAGGCTTGCTGGCAGGCTGGGGCTTGCTGGCTGACTGGCTGTGGCTTGCTGGCTGTGGGCCTATGGCTTGCTGGCTGTGGGCCTGTGGCTGGCACTGGAGTGCTTGCTGGCTGTGGGCCTGTGGCTTGCACTGGAGTGCTTGCTGGCTGGCAGGCTGTGACTTGCTGTGGGCTTGTGGCTGGCACTGGCAGGCTTGCTGGCTGGCAGGCTGTGGCTTGCTGACTGGCTGGCAGGCTTTGGCTTACTGGCTGTGGGCCTATGGCTTGCTGGCTGTGGGCCTGTGGCTGGCACTGGCAGGCTTACTGGCTGGCTGGCAGGCTGTGGGTCTAAGGCCAGGGGGCGGACTGAGCGGTCGGGCACTTCGGACGTGGTCCAAGGGCCCGGCCTGGAAGGGGGGCCCGGCCGGCAAGGGGACCCGCCGCCCAGTAGAAAATTAACTCACCTGGCGATATGTAGTGGGAGGAGGGGAGGGGCCCAGCGGCCGGCACCGCTTCAGTGTGAGGAGGGGAGCTGGGGAGGGGCCCGGCGGCCGTCGCTGCTTCAGTGAGAGGAGGGGCCCAGGCTAGCGCTGGATTTCCGTGGTGTCCTGTGTGCGAGGGCGTGTTGGCGTCACATACTGATGTGACATCGATGTGCCCCGCCTCCACAGGCCGTGGAACAGTCGGTAACCTCACCGGAGACGAGTTCCTGGATGCCAGCGATTGTGAAGGAGTGCCCCCTTCGTCTTCTTCAATCCCTGCTCCACTCAATGGTCTCTCCTGTGAGGAATGATGTGTACATACATTTGCATTATCCCACACAATTTTAATAAAAATATATGATTCATGTGAGGTTAGTGACCGTTACCCGTATCACGGCCTGTGGAGGCGGGGCACGTCGACGTCATGTCAGTATTCAACGCCGACACGACTCCGCACACAGAACACCATGGAAATCCAGCGCTAGCCTGGGCTCCTCCTCTCACTGAAGCAGCGACGGCCGCCGGGCCCCTCCCCAGCTCCCCTCCTCACACTGAAGCATAACCGG
Source organism: Pelophylax lessonae (assembly GCF_965119305.1). Classification (NCBI taxonomy): domain Eukaryota; kingdom Metazoa; phylum Chordata; class Amphibia; order Anura; family Ranidae; genus Pelophylax; species Pelophylax lessonae. The sequence continues at coordinate 467,685,803 of NC_138769.1, forward strand.
CCACCGGGCCCATTCCCTCCTTCCACTACGTATCGCTGGGTAAGTTAATTATGTACTGGGCGGGCCCTTGGACCACGTCCGAAGTGCCCGACCGCTCAGTCCACCCCTGGTGGGTACTACTGGCTGGTGCTGCTGGTGGGTACTGATGGTGGGTACTGCTGGCTGGTTACTGCTGGCTGGTACTGGTGGTGGGTAATGCTGGGGGGTACTGCGGGCTGGTACTGCTGGCTGGTTACTTCTGGCGGGTAATGCTGGTGGGTACTGCTGGCGAGTACTGCTGGCGGGTACCTGAGGGTGGGTACTGCTGGCGGATAATGCTGGCTCCTCTGAGACACCAACGGAGTGTGACAGGTGTGGCGCTGGAGGAAGCATGCGGCTACAGTAGAGAGCAGAGCCGATGCTCCCTGTATCACTCCTGTCACAAGCAGAGTGCATTTGATATCACTCCACCTGTGACAGGAGCCGGAACTATACAGAAAGCATCGGCTCTGTTCTTTACAGTAATGATCGGGGATACAGCCTCTGGCTGCTACGACTGACAGCTGACAGCCGGGATATCGAGCGGCACTTGTGGGTGTCAGGGAGCCTCCGCCCAAATGCTTGAGACTCCTGCACCACGAGTGAGACTTGGAATGTCTGAGTTCAATGCTTTCTCTGCTCAGCCTAGGTAGATACTTTTATTGTATGCCTATCCTCTTTTTAGGTTTTTGTGGCAGATTCCGCATTCTCTTTATTCTGTTTGTATTTACAATTACAATGCAGAAGGATAGCAAGTAGTATATCTAGGCACTAGTTTGCTTTGTATTAAAATTAGCATGCACTGCAGCATCTCTGTGTGCTTATGCCACAATCTCTATTCCCCTTGCGGTAGCGTCTGAACACCTATTAGATTGCAACGATAGAGCTGGTACTGTGTTTAAATCCAGTGCCATATTTATATTAATACCGAAAAAAAGAGGGATCAGAAAGTGCACTAAAACAACCATGTGGGATGTATAGCAACAGCTGTGCATTATTTCCAGTATAATTAGCTTAAAGACAAATGCTTTCAAAAAGCATACTTATAGGAGGGGTGATTTACACTAGCAAGCCTAAAGGGTGCCATGTCCATATACAATGTAAAGAAAAACGAAAGGAGGGTAACAACTGACTTGGTTTGAAAAACTGAGAAATTCAGAAGTAATTGCTAGCAAAATACCTGTGTTTATGGCCAACATATTAGAAGAGGTTTCTGTGGAGTAGGCACATAGACTGAGAGAAGAATAATAAGTAATAATAATGTGAGTAAGATATTTTACCCTTCTACGCTATGTCTATACAAAATTAACCAGGATTACTCAGTCCTCTTAAGGTCTGTGAGTAGCCAGGGGACTGCTTCCTGGAGAACTGCTGTGAGTTTCAACAGACCTGCCAGGAGAACTGGTGAGTGGTGGTGCCCTTGTGGCCCCCAGGCAACCTCATAACCAGGGCATAGGACACCGTGACTCACCAGCTCTCTTTCAGGGTTTTGTAAGTGCCCTTTATTATTTCATTGAAGAATTTTTCAGCCTGCATTCACACCCGAGTGTAGGGTCTTTAAACGTTTTTTTTTTTGCGCATTTTTTCCACAAATTTTTACGCGAGACTTGCGTGTTTTTATAAAGAATTTTTTTTATTAGCCAATAGAGAAAACTATCATCTGTTGCATCGTTGGTTGCTAGGCATTTCAGCTTTTTTAGATTTTCCATTAACTTTTATTTCTTTTATTATTATTATTATTCATTTATTTTCTTTTTCTTTTTTAGGGTTAGGGTTAGGTGTTAGCGTTAAAGTTAGGATTAGGAGTTGGGGTTAGTAGATAGTTAGTAGATCAGCAGTTTTTTAAATACTCAGACCAGCTCGTCTGGCACCAACAACCATGCCACATTCAAAATCACTTAATTCCCTTTCTATCCCTTTCTGATGCTTAGTTTGAACTTCGGCAGGGTCGTCTTTACCACCTCTAGATGCCTATGGGTCTTTTCACATGGGCTTTCTGCCCGATGGACCCCGTTTTGCTCAGTGGGGATCGATCTGCTGATCCCCGCTGAGGAGGCGGATTACAGGTCCCTCTCCGCTTACGTATCAGAGACAGACCTGTCAGATCCCTGATCTCCTCTATGGGAGAGCGGATGAAAATGGACCGCCTGTCCATTTTCATCTGATCCTTTCTCATCTGATCCTCCAGACGGATAGAAAATAGGGTTTCCATCTGTCTGGATTTCATGGACAGGATCAGATAGCAGCGGGTGTCAGCAGAGATGTCACCACTGACATCTGCTGCTCCATAGGGGTGCATGAAGCATCCGATGAGGTCCGCCTGAAAAACTGACAGGCGGACCTGATCGGAAAGTCCGTGTGAAAGGGGCCTAAATGCATTGAGTTGCTACCATATGATTCGTTGATTAGCAATTTGTGTTACCAAGCAATATAACAGTGTACCTAATAAAGTGGCCGGTGAGTGTATAATCAAAGTCAATTACTCCATCCTTACTGTCATGTAATTTATAAATTGTACCAATGTTTACTTTCTGTACTTCTTACTGGTTAAGTCTGCCATTATTTCCCAATTGACATCACTTCCTGGAGAGGGTTGACAACAATGCAAGCTCATTTCTCAAAGTAGAGATGTCACCTTCTCCCTTCAGCATCTATTCTTCAGACTGTTATGGTGCATGGGCATGTCTGTGGCAGGTGTTGTCACCACCTACCAATGGACAGTACCTGCAGTTCCTCCCTTCCTCCTAGACTCGCTTCCACCCCAGGAGTGGTAAAGAGCGGTTAGTGAGCAGCCCAGACATATTCTGAAATGGTAAAAGGAACAACGTGGAAGTGCCTTGAAGAAACTGTCCTCAATACTGCAAGTTTATGAAAAAAAAGTAATCTGTGGGGTCCCATGACCACTGGAAAAAGCATAAAATGAGAAATGGGTAAAGATAAATTTGCCTAATTGCATGGATATCAGTGTAGTGCTTTGTATGCAGTACAGTCATGCAGTAAGCTTGCACTGGATCCTTGCCATGTACTGCAATATTGTAGGAGAAGAGGGAACATGTTTGGGAAGAGAAGAGGAAAGGGTCAGAATTATCAAGAAAAGTAAATATTCTAGTTAGCACTTTGTGTTTCAATTCAACAGTTGGGGCATTTGATGATGGCTTGCATAGACCCAAGCTTGAGGCATTTTATTTTTTAGAAATATCTAATTGCTACTTTATTATGTATGAATGTGATGTATGGGTGAGATAAGATTGACGTGTAAAAGTATGACAATGAACGGAGTCATGGAGATTAAGGGAGGTTATCTAAAGCTTAATAAAGCAAACATGTCATAAAAATATGGAGGCTCCATTTGCCTGGCTGTTAACTGACAAACTGATTTCAATGCCTTCAAAAGAGCTAGGTTAAGTATGCAGATCAGAAAAGTAAAAATTACTAATCAACATATTTATTCCAGGTCAGGTAAAGCACTGAAGGCAGAGGGCAGGATGACAGCCAGGGAATTAACATTTTCACAAAGCAATATCAGCAATGGCATTTTCCATGTATCCTGCATGATAGATTTCCTTCAATTGTTATGTAATTACATATTTACACAATCAGTATGTGATTCCTGATATCCTCCAGGGTATAAAGACATGTTGAGCACAAGAAATATATTTAAAAATATATATATATTTTGCAGTCTACTGAGCAAGCACATTTGTTTTATCCACTTTATCCACTCCAGGATGGCACAGCGGGTTTGAGAGTAATGTTAATCACTTCCCGCCCGTAGGATGTCTTTTGATGTCCTGGACTTGAAGTGGAAACAATTACTTTAGTTTTTAGAAAATAGCTCAACTGTGCAGTTACGATATTAAAAGGTTCTTTTTACTTTATTTCTATACTCGTACAGTAGGTGGCAATAACCCCCAGTAGGATATTGAAGTTGCCCTCCGTTCCACTGGCTAACGGACTACAGCCCAGTTCAGAAATGCATGGAATTAGGATATATCTAAGTAACTGCCACTGGTTATACTGGGCTGATGTTTTTTTTCTCCTGGCCTTTAAATGGAAATATCTGGATGATGCCTACAGCTACAAACATCATCCTGGTATATTTATTTTCAGCCGCCGATTCCCTACAATGTAAAAGCCATCCCAGCAGCTGATTAGCCGCTGGATTGCTTTTGCAGGCAGAGGGAGGGGACTCCCTCTTGCACCCGCCACCCGCTACCCACCGGCGCCTCTCAGGGCTCTCCTGTGTGAAAGCCTGGGTAGCCACAGAGCTGGAAGTGGACCAGATGGTCCTCGTCTATCTCTATAATCATGGGAGGATGTCATGACATCACTTCCGGCTCTGGCAGATGTAAGCTCTTACATTTTTTTTCTGGAAAGCAGAAATAAAAGTTATTTTTTTGTTTTTGTTTTTTTTTAACTCATGCTTTCCAGGGTAGAGGAGAGATCTGGGGTCTTATTGACCCCAGATGTCTCCATAAAGAAGAGCTGTCATGTCTTATTTCTATCACAAGCGATGTTTACAATTCTTGTGATAGGAATAACTGTGATCATAAAAAATAATAAAAATCGAATCACCCCTGTCCACTGTGCTCTCGCGCAGAAGTGAACACATATGTAGGTCGCGCCCACATAGGCAAATTAAATTCACACCATACATGTGAGGACTTGCCACGAACAATAGAGGAAGAGGAATATTCTAGTGCTAGACCTCCTCTGTAACTTTAAACTTGTAACCTGTAAAATGTTTAAAACGTTGCCTATGGAGTTTTTTAAGTATCATATTTTGGTGCCATTCCACAAGCGTGTGCAATTTTAAAACATGACATGTTTGGTATCTATTTATTCAGCGTAACATCATCTTTCATACTTTACCAATAAATTGAGCTATATATTGTTTTTTTTTTCTTTTTTTAGAATTTTTTTGTTTAGAATTCATTAAAGCTTATTTTTTCCATAAAATTGCATTTTAAAAATCGCTGTGCAAATATAAAAAAATGTCAACATCCACCATTTTCTTCTCTAGGGCCTCTGCTTAAAAAATATATCCAATGTTTGGGAGTTCTGAGTAATTTTCTAGAAAAAAATGATGATTTTTACATGTAGGAGAGAAAAGCCAGAAATGGCCTGGGTGGGAAGTGGTTAATGATTCTAAAAACAGTATCTCTCCAGCGCTCAAGTAGTATGCGGGAAGGCCATCACGCCATCCAGCAGCAGAGAAGTGTTCTGGAGGCGATTGGTTCCTATTATCTACATGCATGTATACATCTTTCGTTTGTGGGTATAATGTACGCTACCCATTCTGGGAAGTGGTTAATAGCAGAAGGTGTGTCAAAGAGCTTACCTTTGTATTTAATTCCATCACAGATGATCAAGGTAGGGCTGTGGCTTTCATTAAAATGCAGTAAGCTTTTTCTTGCAATGAGGGAGTATTACTTTGGTATTATTTTTTATCTGAGATTGGTGCTTCGTAATGTACAATATGGGCTCCTCTACCTCAATCATCCAGGCCAGCAAAGAAGGTTATGCAATCTAATGTAAACTAGCTATGTATCCAGCCATGTACTCTTTGTGTCACTCCAAGGCAGTATACCGGTCATTGTGAATTAATGTCAATGGACGTGTCCTTGTAATTGTTGCTATTGGTATAAATACCAGTGTCAACATTTGTACTACTGATGTTCTGCTTCCGTCTAACACTCTAAAGGATGCCATATTTTTCAGGGTTGGGTGCATAACGATGTTACTAGACGATGGTATGTTGCATATGGAGATGTGACCAGAGAATACTTTGGAATAATTGAGAATAGTAAAGGATGTTTAGGCTGACCAACTTTGGTACATCTATAGCAACATACAGTGTAGTTCTACCACAGCAAAAATATTTCTCCTAGATATTTAAAAAAAGGAACCTAAAGAAGAAGAAAAATAGTGCAAAGGACTATTTGTATTTGTAAGGTGGAGATGTTTACCATAGCAACAATATCATAGTTATCCTTTTTTTTTTAGCACAGCAACAATTACTTCAATTTTTAGAAAATAGCTCAACTGTGCAGTTACAATATTAAAAGATTTTTTTTTACTTTATTTCCATGCTCATAGGTGGCAATAACCACCAGTGGGATATTGAAGTTGCCCTCTGATCCACTGGCTAATGGATTAGAGCCCAGGTCTTTGGTCTGGTATAGATTTGGAGGGGAAGCCCCCATGTAACAGAAAAGGGCGTGGGCCCCCCCCCCCAAAATCCATACCAGACCCTTATCTGAGCATGCAGCCCGACAGGTCAGGAAAGCAGGGGTCGAGTTAGCTCCCCTCCCCTCCTGGACCATATAAAGCCACATGCCCTCAAGGCCAGATCCCCCCCCACCTCATGTGAACTAATATGGGGTTTGAACCCCTACCCATTCACCCCTAAAAAAAAGCAGTGTAGTGTAAATAAAAACAACTCCTTTATTAAAAGTGAAGAATGTCCCCCGTTGTAACTCCAATGAGTTTTTATTCTCTGGTCCTCTCCCTCTGCTGCTGACTTCTCCCTCCGCTGATATCTTCTACCTCCAGTGATAAGTTCTTCCTCCGGTCTTCTCCTTCTCCCTCCGTTAATGTGTTCTTCCTCCGGTATTCTCCACCGCTGACCCGGTCCTCTTCCAACGCTGGTTCCCGCCGCTTTGTCATCTGCGATGTCTGCTGGTTCTTCTATAGCCATGGGGCTTGGCTATCTAGTAACGTCAGCATGAGGCTCTTTTAAAAAAGGATGGGTAGGGGTACAATGTAAAGTGTAAAGGGGGCTAGGGGTACAATGTAAAGTGTAAAGGGGGCTTCCAGATTCCGATAAGCCCCCTGCCCATAGACCTTCACAACCACCACCCAGGTATGTCAAGAAGAGGCCCTTGTCTCCATCAACATGGGGACATGGTGCTTTGGGGTTGGGGGCGCAGTGCACCCATCCCCCCCATGTTAAGGGCATGTGGCCTGGTATGGTCCAGGAGGGGGGCGGGGGGGATCGCCCCCTTTCCTGTCCTGACCTGCAGGGCTCCATGTGAAGATAAGGGTCAGGATTTCGGGGGGGACTTTTAAATAAAAACTTTTTGGCATAGGGTTTCCCCTCACAATTTATACCAGAATGAAGTGTCTGGTATTGTCTTGGGGGAGAGCCCATGCCATAAATTTGACATGGGGTTCCCCCCCACAAGATTCATACCAGTCTCAAAGGGCCTGATATGGTTGGATTCCATTCATTGAAGTCGCATTGAAGTCAGACATGAAGTCGTAGGGCAAAGTCGGAACTTCCATAATGGAGCAGTGTGAACCCGGCCTTAACTGAACAAGCTGAAGTTAAAGCTGATTGGTTACTATGCACAGCTGCACCAGATTCTTTGTGCACCAGTTTTAGTAAATCCCTCCTATATGTGTAAGATAATATGCATATTTTGGGCATATTGGAGAATTTTTTTTTCCCAGAATAGGAGAAATTGTAACGTACCCATTCTAATGCAAACTCACAAGGGTAAAGTCTTTTTAAAGATATTTTATATTTCATTCCTGCTGTGAAAGTACGTTTGAGTTTCCCAGAATCAGCTATAAAACATGATTCATCAATGCAGCTAAAATGTATTGTGTTTCTTAAGCAATAATTTGCTTAATTTCAACATTGTTATTAAAATTGTTAAGAACTAAACATACTTACAGACAAAACACAGCAATGAAAGGTTAAATACTTAATAGTTAGACAATGCCTTATAGGTTTTGTTTAGTGGCATGTTAGTGAACTGTATACTCTATTATGCAGCAACAGTTGGTCTGGTATATTTAGCATTCTAAAACAACGTATATAAACAGTTTGGTTTTCTTGTCATTGATCATATTTACTGCATTCGAGTTCTATGCTTGTCCAGTATTATTGTTATGAAAGTGGCCATAATAAAATTGGCTATAGAAAAAGAAAATGTCAATTAAGCAAAAGGAACCATACAACTGTCCACTGAAATACTGCCCTCTTAAAATGGACCTAAACTGAAAAAGTAAAAATGCTATCTTATAGGGAACACCTAGAGTTGTTTAAGCTAACCTTCAGGAAAACAGCTAAATATATCTTAATAGATTATATACAGTATTTCACAAAAGTAAGTACACTCCTCACATTTTTGTAAATATTTTATTATGTCTTTTCATGTGACAACACTGAAGAAATGACCCTTTGCTGTGTAAATTTGCTGTCCCCTCAAAATAACTCAACACACAGCCATTAATGTCTAAACCACTGGCAACAATAGTGAGTACACCCCTAAGTGAAAATGTCCAAATTGGGCCCAATTAGCCATTTTCCTTGCCCGGTGTCATGTGACTCGTTAGTGTCAGAAAGTCTCAGGTTTGAATGGGGAGCAGGTGTGTTAAATTCGGTGTTATCGCTCTCACTCTCTCATACTGGTCACTGGAAGTTCAACATGGCACCTCATGGCAAATAACTGAAGGGGTCGGGGTCAGCCTGTCAGTGCTTAGACCATACCCTGCACACTGCATCAAATTGGTCTGCATGGCTGTAGTCCCAGAAGGAAGCCTCTTCTAAAGATGATGCACCAGAAAGCCTGCAAACAGTTTGCTTAAGACAAGCAGAGTAAGGACATGGATTACTGGAACCATGTCCTGTGGTCTAATGAGACCAAGATAAACGGCAAGCAGGTGAGGAGTACAAAGACAAGTGTGTCTTGCCTACAGTCAAGCATGGTGGTGGGAGTGTCATGGTCTGGGGCTGCATGAGTACTGCCGTCACTGAGGAGCTACAGTTCATTGAGGGAACCATGAATGCCAACATGTACTGTCACATACTGAAGCAGAGCATGACCCCCCCCCTTCAGAGACTGGGCTGAAGGGCAGTAGTCCAACATGATAACGACCCCAAACACAACTCCACTCCAAGACGACCACTGCTTTGCTAAAGAAGCTGAGGGTAAAGGTGATGGACTGGCCAAGCATATCTCCAGACCTAAACCCTATTGAGCATCTGTGGGGCATCCTCAAATGGAAGGTGGAGGAGCACAACATCTCTAACATCCACCAGCTCCGTGATGTCATCATGGAGGAGTAAAAGAGGACTCCAGTGGCAACCTGGGAAGCTCTGGTGAATGCCATACCCAAGAGGGTTAAGGCAGTGCTGGAAAATAATTGCCACACAAAATATTGACACTTTGGGCCCAATTTGGATGTTTAAGCTTAGGGTTGTGCTCACTTTTGTTGCCAGCAGTTTAGACATTAATGGGTGTGTGTTGAGTTATTTTGAGGGGGACAGCAAATTTACACTGTTATACAAGCTGTACACTCACTACTACTTTACATTGTAGCAAAGTGTAATTTCTTCAGTGTTGTCACATGAAAAGATATAATAAAATATTTACAAAAATGTGAGGGGTGTACTCACTTTTGTAAGATACTATATATATATATATATATATATATATATATATATATGTGTGTGTGTGTGTGCGCCAGTTTACCTGCCAAATAGATTTTTCTGTCTATCCAGTCTTGAGATTTACACAGCTCTGCCTTACAGCACAGCCCTATCTGACAGGATGTTCTATGCACTGTACATACCAACACACCTGGTTAGCTCCTTGTGCTGCTTTTTCCAACCCAAACCCTGTTTTGTTGTGGTCTGCAAGAGGCTGGTACCAGGTCAAAGTGAGTTACACTGTTTGCATTAAAAATATATAAATAAATATTACATGATGAATTAATATAGAGCTGCAATAATGTATATCTGGCTCAAAACCAAAAATGTAATATATGGCAGCTTACCAATCATTCAATGTGGTGGCTGGAATTTTCTTCTTCTTTTTTGGGACAAAGGTTTTACATAAATAAAAGCTGATCATTAAACTACCAGGAATGATAAACCACACTCTCAAAACCCCCACAAAATAATTATAGTCTCATCAAAACATAAATAAACATACAACTAAAAAGTTCACAAGAAAAGTCCAATAAAAAGTGCTTAGTGCAAAAAAACTCCAAACATGGTGAAAAGGTGGCACCATAGGAAATCATGCTCTTCCTCTATACAGCACACTTACCAGAGATTTATGACCCCTTTTTTCAAAGGAAGTCACAAAACGCTTTTCAAGTCCCCAACTGACATTTTCTCACACCAAGCTGTGGAGTTCAGCTCTCTGTTTCATCCATCCAGTATAACATCCCGTATAGAAAGCTGATTATTGTAAGCATCCCTGCCAGCGTTAAATGTTTTTTCTCATCCATGAATCTGAGATATTTGTAAGAGAGCTTGTTCTTTTGAAAAACAACAGGCTTACTGGCTGGATCACTAGATGAAAACAGAAGAAAGAAAGCCTAAAAAAGAAAACCAATGCAGCTGTCACATCTAAGAATCGGTAAGGTGCGATATAATAAATGTTTGCTTTTTCTTTAACAGGTAAAAGTTTTATTAAATTTAATGCAGCTTTCAAGCAACGTAGCAACAATTCAATAAGATACAGACAAAAATACAGCAGTCTTAACCAGAAGTTAACCAGACGCATAAATAGCAAAAAGGCGGCAACGTATTAAAAAAAAAAAAAAAGGGGGAAACTGTGTTTGTGAAGTTGTTTGTCGACCACAAGGGTGAGCAATCAATACTGTAGTCATGGTGGAAAAAAAGCACAGAAACCATCAAGGAAGTGGATTAGTGCCAACTTTCGCAAAAGTATTGTGGAAATTGGGGGGGAGAAGGGGAGGGGCAAAAAGTGGGAGAGAGGGTGCTTTTGAGTTTAATACCAGTTTAATTGTGCTCAAACAGTATCCTGAAAATGTCTCTTTTGTTCTGAATTCCTTCTAAAAAATAGGAGCACATTTCCTAACATGTGCCTAAGCTCTCTTGTTCAGTAGCCAGCCTGTCAGCTGTATATCTGCAGTATGAGCCCATCTAAGGTACTGCTGCCTCTGACTGCTAGTGTCACTAAATTCAGGGTGAGCTGTGCCCTTGTTTTTACTCTGCCCTTTTTTTCTTCTTTTGTTTCTTCTTTTTTTTTTTTGTGATGTAAATAAATTTACTTAACTTCAAGAATCAATTGGGTTTAGGAGATGATATGTTGATGCATATCCTTTAGTATAAAGTTTGAAAATGGCTGTTAAAAAAAAGAGTAATATATAAATCACATATAGATCTTTATATAACAGTATGTCAAAGCTTAAAATACTAAAATGAGCTAAAATGTGTTAATAATAATAATAACAATTATATATATATACATGTATATATATATATATATATATATATATATATATATATATGTGTATAAAATATATATATATTATATTTATATATATATATATATATATATATATATATATATATATATATATATATATATATATATATATTTTATACATATATATATATATATATGTGTGTGTGTATGTATATATATATATATATATATATATATATATATATATATATATATATATATATTAATATCAAACAATATTTTGCAATTTCCTTCATTTGATCCAATGGGGAAGTTAGATTCTAGTTAGGCAGGGCTAACCTTTCACCCATTTGCCAAAGTCATCTCTAAAATGCCTTACTCAGGATTTAGAACTGATTCCGTGCTTCAAGATAACATGCATGTGACTTCATAGTTAATGTTATCGATCGCACTTGATCGCCTCTTATTCCATGCAGGAATTTAAAGTAGTTTAACTCAGTTCTGATGATTAATGGAATGTTCACATTTGACCAGCAGAGGGCCCTATTCTCCAGGCTTTGTACTATAGGAGGAAAAAAAAAACCTGAAATCACAATGAGTAGACACAAGAAGCATAGCATAACTATTAGTTTGTGTGTTTTATTTCTGAACAGCAGAATATTTGCATTGATGGGAAAGGTTTTTTCCTAGCTGCAGGTCTCACAAATATGGAAAGTAGTCTATATGTAAGTTGTGATATCAATACTGAATCACCTATGCAAGTAAATATTTCAAATGTATAAAAATACCCATCAAGGTGACAGGACAAAAGCACACTGAAGTATGTGGGGATTGTTGAGTAAATTCCTCAATACCATTGATGGTATACTAAGTGGATATTTTAACTGAAGGCAAATATTTCCCAAGAAAAAGAAAGAAAATAATACTTGGATGTGCAGCAGTTCACTATTTAAATAGTAATATGTTTTTTTTTTTACCTTGTATACATCTGGACTAGTGTTCCAATTTAAAATAAACACATCCTTATTGCTACTTTAAAAATAGGTGCAAATGTGTGCAACTAACCCTTTGTCTTTAACGTGGAGATTGTTAGACAGGGTCAATTTGGTCTCTTTGCAGGCTAGCTGGTAAGTGTGCTGGGACATTTTTGTTTGTTTATGATGCACTTTGAGCATGACCATTATGAATTGCATTTCTACTGTTCATGGGCAGGATAGTACCGAGAGCTCTGGACACCATGCAGTTTTTTGCTATAGGAACAAAAAAAAAAAAAGCTTCTAAAACTGTCCCTATAGTCGATTACTTAACAAAAGGTAGCATAAATTAAAAAAAGCTGGACTTTTTATATATATATATATATATATATATATATATATATTTACATTTAGGGGGTCTATTTCAATTTTTTTATTTTTATTTTTTTACAAGATTGCCATCAATTTTACACGGGATTCAAACAATTTTCAGTTGCATTCCATTAAAATGTGGGAATATTTGGTGAAAGTTGTATGAATCTTTTGAAAACACTTTTACCTAGACCCCATAGTCCAGGTAAATTATTTTTTTATTAATTGTTAAATATGTATGCCTGTATACATGCTCTATCCTTGTACAACATGTTCATTGTGTCGTATAGGAATATTGTTGGAATAAAATTGCCCATTACTGCATTACATTCCCAGCCCTTATTTTAATTTTGATATATATTGAGATATTAAACATTTAAATAATTTCATATTACCATTAAATACCTTTTTATGAATGTTTAAGTCCAAAGTGTACTGCAAATTTAACTTTGGAGCATTGTAGAACTCTATAGTACATGAATTCGATCTGCAGTATATGGTCGTAGAAATGAATGAAAAGTCTGTCTGAGACAGCTTATTGTCTGTGTAAGGGCCATGAAATGATTACACTTTAGGCTAACAGTGCTATAGTTATCCAAAAGCAAATTTGGGAAAGATTTTTATATATAAATATGGCTCATACGTTACAAAAGACTGAACCACACTTTGTTTATAAATAACCAATTCAAATTAATAGACATTTTACAATTGCATATCATTTACAATTTCATAAAGATCATGGATATATTTATTCATACTTTCATGATGATGTGTGATTAACATATTTTTCCCCAAGATACAAAATAAGCAGATTAGTGCCAAAAAAGCACACAGAATTTGCATAATTTGTGATAGAAGTAGCTGGATGTTATTCATTCCAATACTTCTTCTACACTTTACTGATAACTAATATTTTATTTTAGAAAAAGAACTCGGCTTTGCCTGATATTTGTCATCTACTACTGATACACAATTATCTGTTATCTTAGAAAAACTCAGAATTAGCATGATTTATGTTATAAGTGTCTGGTTAGAATTTGTAAGTGCGTTTGGATAAACTAAAATTGATATTAAATTCTGATTCCTGTAAATTGATTTTAAAGCAGACTTGCATATTTTGAGCTTTTTTTTTTTTTTTCTTTTTTTAATGCGCACACACATCATATTAAAAAAAATACAAATGAAATAAAGGAAACCATAGACATGGTATTAACCATAGAGCTCCTGTATTAAAGGAAAGCTTTCTAATCAGCAGTTGGATTTCTTTGTTAATCTTTTCTCCAAGTATATGGAAAAGAAGGGGGTACAATGCTAAGTGGTCGCACTCTGCATTGCTGCTGCCGCTGACTTCCTATTCATGGCTTCTTTGACAAGCAGGGGGTGGAGAGCTGCTGAGCTGTGTTTTGTGGGAATAGGCTCTTTTAGTTCTGCTTTATTACATGGCTAATTAAGCAAGGTCACTGAGCTCTTTTTAAACTCTGTCAATAGAGACATCATTGCTACGTCTATCCTGAGATTGTTTACCTTGAGTATATGATGTGAATGTAGAAATTACTTTGTTACCTTTCATAGCAAGTAGGAATATCTTCATGGAGGTACAAAAAGAAAAAAAAAATCTATTCTACATTTCCTGGACATGGTCTTCTGTATTTTTATGGCATATTATGTCAAGTCTTTATATTTACAGTAATAGAGGTATTTGCCACGTTTCCTGCCTGTAGTAGAGAAGGCCTTCAGTAAGGGTGATGGGGTCAGCTAGAGATAACCTTCCAGTGATGTGAAAGACCATGCATAGTCTCACTTTATGGCTTTGACCGGTTTCATTTAAATATATCTAATAATATAGCTTTTTTTTTGTAATATTTATATTTTGTTATCACAAGTAAAAAAACAGCAAGTGGAAAATAGGATATAGTACAACTAGTAAATAGCTTGTAAATTAATATTGTTTCATATAGGAATATTGTTGGAATAAAAAATTTAAAAGTAAAATTTAAGTTGCTGCAATGGTGTTTTTTTATTTTTGGACATTTTGTGGCTTCAAGCATGGCATGTAGATAGCACCTTGGGCTATGATATTTGGGCACACTTTAATGACCTGTACATAATATTATGTTAGATGTTTCGATTATTTAGATATTCAATGAAGCAAACATGTAACCATTAGTGAGCCTAAATAACCTTAACCATAATAGCGCATTTAATTCAATATCCATGTTATTTCCTTGGCAATAGTATGCAAAGTACAACCTCATAGTCACGGCAATCTTAACATGCAGAATTCTATCTATCTATCTATCTATCTATCTATCTATCTATCTATCTATCTATCTATCTATCTATCTATCTATCATCTATCTATCTATCTATCTATCTATCTATCTATCTATCTATCTATCTATCTATCTATCTATCTATCTATCTATCTATCTATCTATCTATCTATCTATCTATCTATCTATCTATCTATCTATCTATCTATCTATCTATCTATCTATCTATCTATCTATCTATCTATCTATCTATCTATCTATCTATCTATCTAGTACCCTGGTTCTACAATAATATAATACATTGAAAAAATGTATTCATTTATTAAATTTAATTCAATATCCATGTTATTTCCTGAGCAATAGTATGCAAAGTACAACCTCATAGTCACAGCAATCTTAACATGCAGAATTCTATCTATCTATCTATCTATCTATCTATCTATCTATCTATCTATCTATCTATCTATCTATCTATCTATCTATCTATCTATCTATCTATCTATCTATCTATCTATCTATCTATCTATCTATCTATCTATCTATCTATCTATCTATCTATCTATCTATCTCTAGGCTGGGTACCCTGGTTCCACAATATTACGGTATATATTTTCTAACATACATATATGTAGTTGGTTGAAAAAAGCTTAAAAAATTAGAGATCAAATAGTTTTTTTTCTCACAGCACTCAATACAATTTACTGGCAAATAGTTAAAAATAAAGTGCACGAATCTGAAAAAAAGCTAAAAAAAAGTTCAAACATTGAATGCTTGTGTACAGGTCACATTTTATATTACACGTTATGAAAATTGTAGTCATGTAACTTTAGATTAGATACAATTAGTGTAAAAATTATTGATATAAAATAATATCCATAAGAAAAATTTACAGAATAGGTATCTATGGCTACAGAAAGTCCATGGGATCTACTGTATATAGTGTATATGCTGTAATTTATTAATACATAATTAAAACATGATAGTATACAATCTATAATAATGAAAAAAACATAATTAAAAATCCATTGACAGTTTTTTTTTTTTAGCAACCACTTGATGCATGCTGCGGTATTTTAGAGGATAATTAGTACCCAAAGACATAACTATAGATTGTGTGACTGATATGAGGCTCAGCAGCAAAGGTGTCCCCACCACTTTGCAGCTCAATAGTGATTGATCTGGCTGCAATAGCGTTTTGAAAATAACTTTTGATGAAGGAATGTATAAACCTTTCTACCATATTGATATGAAAGCACTTAGAAAGCTCTGCATTTAAATTTAGTTTGAAAGCAACATTGGGCACTATCTCCAAGAGGCATGCTAGAGAAACAGAGGGCCCTATAATGCCTTTCCTTTGCTATTACAAGCACCTCAGTGACCAATGACCTAGGAACAAGGGTTGGAGAGGTCACAGCTATGGCTGTGAAAAACACACTGTACAATGATATCATTATCTACATGGACACCTTGTACAAGTGATACCAGCAGGAGATTGGTGCAATCTACCAGAATTCTGCATGTGCAGTGATGTTGCAGCTAATGGGATCATTATACAGGGGATATCTCAGCTATAATCTGTTCCATGGCTTGGTTGTACATACAGTATACAGAAGTATGTGGTATAGGTCTGGTTGAGGGGAGTTTAGTCATGATCACAACATTAGATTCAAGGTTGCAGTCATTGCATCTCTGTCTGTAAAGCTGTGAGGGCTCTATGGAAAATTCAGAACATTCTTTAAACTCTAGCATATTAATCACATTCAGTTGTTTGTTATGTTTCCATAGATTCCTAAGCCTTTGAACATTTGGGGTTGATTTATTAAGGCAAATAGGCTGTTTACTTTACATGGGAATTGTCCCTTTTTAACTGAACTTTCCCGTAGCTTAGTGAATGTGGTGAAAGTATACTTTGTACAGAATACCTAATCATGTGCATGGACAATAAAATAATAATGAAAACAAAAAAAAACATACAGTATTTGCTTGCACATGATTGGATGATGGAAGTCAGCATAGCTTCACCTCATCCACTGAGCTAAAGAAAAATTCCCTTGCAAAGTAAACAACCTGTTTGCCTTTAACAAGTCAACCTACTTGCAGCTTAATCAGTAGGTCTTGCTATACAATAGACAGTTTTGTTAGCTATTGCGCTCCTGTGAACAGTATGTTTAAGTGAAAATGGGGGAGAAAAATTATATAAAAAACAGCACTCAAGATTCATTGTAGACACTGCTATGCCTGCACACTGATTCTGTTATTCTACAGTGAGTCCCAGAACCCCTGAAATCTGGGGAGCTCAGTAATTGTTCTTGGTTGTTGTTACTGACTCCACCCTTTCTGGCCTATTTGCATTACTATTGGTTAGTAGGGCAGCCCATCACAGTGATAGGCCAATAGGTAAACAGATGAAGTGGGGAGGGAGCATAGCTAAAGCCAGCAACCCGGAAGCTTTGTCTTTAGTTGCATTCAACAGTGACCTGGGTTTGAGTGGTCTTGGGATGTTCTACAGAGGAATATATTCTTTGTACAAGTACTTAAAAGTGCCTACTATGTACATTAAGTGCATCTTTAGAAAGAGACATACTGATTGAAAATATTTCTTGTACAGTGCAAACCACAGACAAAGATATTTAACAGATTAAAAACATTACATTGAAATGACTGAACCCTAAAAAAGAAAATGTTAGCACTAACTGAAAATCTGTAAATATAGGGCACTTGAATAGTATTGTCTATCTATAAAGAAAGAATACAAATATAAGGAAGTGAAGAGGCGGTGGACACACACATCCACAAAGAACGCCTATTTTCTTAGAAGATGAACCCTAACCCCTTCCAGCATCCCTTTAAAAAGTTTGTAATGGCTTGGGGGATGGATTGGTGATCGTGTGACCACTGCCACAGTGGTCACATGTTTGGAAGCCAATTCCTCAGGCTACCAATCTGCAGCCCGGATCAAGATCTGTCTGCGACAACTCATTTTTTGTGCTAAGAGCATATGAACATTATTGCAAATTTCAAAATGTCAAAAATTGCCAAATCTGGTTATGAAAAGTGCATAATTCATATGTAGAATTCACTGCTCTAGAGATTTTCTTTTACAGCAGGCTGTCAAAGTTTTATAACTTTGTGGGCAGTCCCTTAGTTTATGTTAGAAAAATGTATGATTTCCTCTACTATTTTCCTTAAATACCAGTTGGCCTACTCATAATAGAGTAGGCACTCTATTCTAGTTTATATCCGGAATCCCTTTACTTTTTACTTCATATCAGTTGGTAATAAAGCATTTTTAAGGTTCAAGAACACAACATTATGTTCCATTTTGAAAATGCAATTTCATTTTGGAAAATGAATGTTTACTTTACCAGTAAAAAAAACTGTGTTCTTTTTAATGCCAAATGCCTCACTCAAAGAAATATTTAAAAAAATAGATTTTGCCTTTTTTCTTTCACATGATTTGATGATTGAAGTGAACATAGCTTCAACTTGTTCAGAAAGCTAAGTGAAACTTCACTTTGCTGAGTGAACAGTTTCTATTCCATTAGTAAATCAACCTCATATTGTTTGGGTTGTAGGTAATTTTTTATAGTCTCTTATTAACAAGCTGGCTTCAAGAACTGAGATACTATTCCTCACTGCTGAAGGGACAAGCAATACCACGACTCTGTCTTTGTCTTTGAATGGGAGTTACCATCAGACACATAAGCAATTGAGAATTTAAAAGATCCCATAACTTAGATCCCTAGCAACCTATAGAAAATCTTCACATTTGTCAAATGTAGCGCTTTCCAATTCCAGGGTTGTTGACAAAGTTCTTCCTACTCTTTGGTTAGGGGCAATGTTGGTTCTACCTTGTTAGAAACCTTCAAGTCTTCCACTTTTGGGCCAAATTGGGCTAACACTTACTATATATTTTTTACATGTTCCCATTCAAAAAGCAGAGCTTTAAAAATGTAAAAAAAATGATGATTACCTCTTTTTAGATACTCTTTTCACTCCAGCACAAAAAATCCCAATTAGTTCTTCGTTTTTTACATAACAAACAAATAGTATTTTGTTGAAACTTGAATGCAAAAGTGGCTCAGTATATTACTCACCATCATATTTATATATGTAGAGTCCACAAAAAAGGCAAATAAATCACCTAATCCTTCTTATACCTTTCAAAGATTTTCATGGTAAAATCTCTTTGGTCAACACACCCTCTATTACTATTATCAGGTATTCCCGCTTTCCTTGCTTGAATTTTTATTTTACATCATGGAGAGTGCAGCAGGAAGTTCTGGAATATGTAAAACTCCCAGGTATATGAACAAAGTTATATATTCAGTCCACATAAAAAAAAAAAAAAAAAAAAATGAAACCGCCTGATAGTTCTTAAACTTTTCCCTGACTCTTATAGTTAACTTTTTGTGCTTGACTTCTTCGGTCAACTAACCTGCTATGACCATTATATGGTATTCCCACTTTCCCTGCTGTATTTTTTATTTTATAGTGAGTAGAGTGCAACAGGAAGTTCTGGAATTTGTAAATGTTCTATGTAGTTATGGAAGAGAAATTTTGCTATTTTAGTACCTTTTAAGAAACTTAGAGAGAACCGAGAGATGGTTTACAGAAAATGTCTGGTGGAAAAAGCATCTAAATCTTTTTTTTACAAAATATCAGTCTCAATCTAAAATGAAGATGTTTTGGAGGCAATAGAAATTAACGGGAAACTCTCTCAGAGTGAATAGGATACAATAAATGAAACAAATATACTAGTGACAACTGTAATGCAAACTTACCCAAAAATCCCTCTCATCTCAAGTTGGATAAACATGATGTAAACATTTTCTTGATAAATGCAATGCATAGAATTTTTCTGACCATCACCAGGTCAAGATTATAATAGGGCTGTGCCATTCTTGCTTTGTGCCAACCTTCTACTGCCTTCTTTTAAACATCTGCCAAAAGTAATTTGTGATAGTAGACTATACGGTGTACTGTTTTATGTACCACATGAAGATATACTCTTATGATGTTTTTATACCAATAGTACTATCAGAAGTAAAATATTTAATTTATTGTTGTATCCGGAATCATCTATAGCTCTGATGAAGTTATGTGTTTTCATCCTAAAACATGTTGTATTCTTGTATACAACAGAGTAGACACTGACAGGGAAAACGTCTGATAATGTTCTCTCTTACACTTTACATACAAACCTGTATTTGTCACAACCGTGGTTTACTTCAATGGCTTCATTTTGAGAACAGCCTCATGTAAATGCATCTAAAGCTCACCACACACATTATAATCTAACTAAATCTTCTCATTTGTATCTACTACCAACGCTTTAGTGCAAGGATTTGCCTGACTGGATCATTGACTGGATAGTTACAGTATGTGGGGTCTCAAATAACATGATTTTTGGAAAATCTAAAGAATCCAGATTGTAATATATAGTAAACCTAAAACATTATGCGGACACGAGTCACTGCCAACTGTTATTAGTGATTTAGTGTTTTCACTCACATTGGTAATCTAGTAGTTACATAGGTACATGGTTGATAGTTCCATAGTTAGTCTGGTTAAAAAAAGTCCATCTAGGGGGAAAAAAAAAAAAAAATACAATCCTATATACACAATCCTATAACCACAGTTGATCCAGAGGAAGGCAAAAAACCCCAGCAAAGCATGAACCAATTTGCCCCAGCAGGGGGAAAGATTCCTTTCTGATCCCCTGAGAGGCAATCGGATATTCCCTGGATCAGCTTTACCTATGAATGTTAGTACCCAGTTATATTATGTTAATTTAGGAAAGAATCCAGGCTTTTTTTCTCGTTCAATACTTTTATTGAGTTTTATAAAACAGCCATAAAGCAAGTTACAAAACAAAAACAGAAGTAGAAATACTGCTATTGTTACAGAAGTATTATAAATGTTATACTGTATAGTGAAGTTTGCACAAAAGGAAGGAACAAAAGAAAAAGGTAGAATTATTAATATGATATTCTTAGATATTACGATTTTGAGAAGGTATTCAGAACATGGCTGTGGGGCGGAAAAAAAAAAAAAGGAAAAGGAAGAAGTCAGCAGGGTGTGGGTAGGGTAAAGTGGGTAAAGGAGAGGGCATCGAGAATAGAACTTGTACAACAAAAGTTAATACAAAGTTAATAAGATATAAGTCTTAACTACCAAGCATTCAGAACCTGTTCCTCAAAACCCAGTGATAGGCCATGTTTAATCCAAGGGTCCCAAATGCTTATAAAAGTACTACATTTATCGCAATCCATTGCTTCCATTTTTGCATGTAATAATGCATTATTCATCCTATGTTTAACTTTTACAAGATTCAAAGTGGTAGTCTTCCAAGCTTTGGCTATGGTTTGTTTAGCGGCATTAAGAAGCTGAAGGAATAATTTGAATTGTTTTCGTGTCAGGCATGCAGGTTTTAAATTTAAAATGGCAATCACCGGATCTGGAGTAATATCTATTTCAAACATTTTAGATGCTAGAGAGAATATTTCTTTCCAAAAAACTGTAGCAATTGAGCAATTCCACCATATATGAACATGTGTACCTATTTCCGTACAACCTCTAAAACAAAAGGCCGGATAGTTTGGTGTGAACTTGGCAATTCTAGCTGGTACCAAGTACCATCGTGAAAGAACCTTGTATGATGATTCAATTGCGATAATATTGGAAGAAGAAGATTTAGTTACAGACCAGATTTCAGACCATTCTAATTGGTTAAGTGTACGGCCAAGGACTGTTTCCCATTTCCTGACATAGTTTGGTGTATACGTCTGGATTGTTAAGCAATTGAGAATATAGGCTAGAAATTAGACCTCTGGAGTGTGGGTTGTTGATACAGATACGCTCAAATTGAGAGAGCTGATTCAGAATGGTACCATTTGTTATAAATGGGGTATAGAAATTTTTAATTTGGAGATATTGAAAAAGTTCTGAATGTGGTAAATGATGTGATTCACAAAGTTCAGGAAAACTTAAGATAGAAGAGCTAGAGACCAGATTAAATAGCCTTGACAGGCCTGACCTAGACCATGCCCAAAATGAATTTGGGAATTCCCAAGCCGGATAAAAGGCTGGATTTCTCAGAAAAGATTGTAGTGGATTGTGTGTAGACTGTAAATTATAATTAGTCTTTAGTCTATCCCATAAAGAGAGAGAATGCTTGGTAATTGGATTAGTAATATGTTTTCGATCTGATGGTTGTAACCATAAGAGATTGGAAATTGAGATGGTGGTCACATTCGATAGATACTATCGTAACCCATAAGGGAATTTCAGTAGTGGCATGATACTTAGTTAATTGTGCCAATTGCGCAGATTTGTAATATGTGGCAAAATTGGGGAAACCCAGTCCACCCCTTGTTTTGGGGAGAATCAATGTGGATTCGGGCAATCTAGGTTTGATTGAACCCCAGGTGAATTTAATTATTTTACATTGTAAGATTCGAAGAAAATGTGCAGGTATATGAATTGGCAGGACCCTAAATAAATATAAAAATTTGGGTAGAATAACCATTTTGATTGCATTTATCTTCCCAAACCACGACAATGGAAGTGATGCCCATTTTGTCAGTAGTTCAGTAACTTTTTTCAATAATGGAGTGAAGTTGGCTGCATAAAGATCAAAATGGTTGGGAGTAAATTTTATAACCAAATATGGAATGTGCTTCAAAGACCATGAAAATGGTAACACATTCTGCGCTAAATTTAACTCAGATTCACTCAATGAGATATTAAGGGCCGTGGATTTTTGAAAATGGATATTTAGTCCTGAAATAGCAGCAAATTTATTAAGGGTAGCAATGAGATTAGGGGCTGATATATGGGGAGATGATAGAAAAAGAAGAATGTCATCTGCAAATAAACACAACTAATGATGGTGACCACCTAGTTCTATACCAGAAATTGAGGGATTTCTTCTAATACTGTGTGCTAGAGGTTCTATGAGAAGGGCAAATAAGAGAGGGGAGAGAGGGCACCCCTGACGTGTGCCTCTCTCTATGTTAAACAAGTCTGATTTATAGCCTGCGTATTTAATATATGCTTTAGGTTTTTTATAAAGCGCAGAGATCCATTTTAAAAAATTTGGGCCAAAACACCATTTACTAAGAGTATATTGCATATTTGGCCAGGATATGGTATCAAAGGCTTTTTTAATGTCTAGTGATAGGAAGCACAAGGGGAAGCGGCGTGTTTTAGCTATATGAGATAACAGAGTTGCACTTCTGATGTTGTCAGTAGCTTGGCGAATAGGTATGAAACCTACTTGATCCCTATGAATGAGTTGTCCTATGAAGTTATTTACTCTGGAAGCTGTAATTTTGGCTAAAATTTTAATATCTGAATTTAATAAGGAAATGGGTCGATAGTTCGACCAAATCGTGTCATCAGTTTGAGGCTTCGGGAGCATACAGATGATTGCTGTTAAAATTTCCTGTTTAAAGGATTGGCCATTAAGAAGTGTATTGAAAGCATTAGCTAGGATAGGCGAAAGGGAATCGGAAAAAACTCAGTAGTATAATGCCGAAAAACCAACAGGGCCTGGTCTTTTATTTAATTTTAGTGATTTTATAACTTGGGACACTTCATCTGGTGTTATTGATTTTTCCATAAATTCCATCTGAGACTGAGAAAGAATCCAGGCTTTTTTTAAGCAATCTACTGAGTTTGCCAAAACCAGCTCTTAAGGGAGTCTATTTCACATTCCACAGCTCTTACTGTGAAGAAACCTTTCTGTATTTGGAGATTAAATCTCTTTTGCTTTAGACGTAAAGAGTGCCCCCTTATCCTCTGTGATGACCTTAAAGTGAATAACTCAACACCAAGTTCAATATATAGACCCCTTATGTATTTGTACATGTTGATTAATACCCCCTTAATCGCCTCTTCTCAAGAGAGAATGAATTCAGTTCCTCTAATCTTTCCTCATAGCTGAGCTCCTCTGTGCCTCTTATCAGATTGGTTGCCCTTCTCTGCGCTTTCTTTAGTTCCCAAATATTCTTTTAGAGAACTGGTGCCCAAAACTGAACTGCATATTCCAGATGAAGTCTTAAATATGATGATCGTTTGCAAGGGGGGGGCACGTATGCTGTTGGGGCTCTTTCTCAAGCGGGGCTATTTCTATAAGTGGGAGCACTTCTGACTCTGCACTTATCATCTGAATGTGTCATCTGAAAACTTCTTCTCTGTCTCTCCACAGGTATGTTCACTCTGCTGTAACTCCACCCAAAGCGGTAATACTGAAAACTGCTCTCCTTATGTTCTGTCTTTAACTGTGGTATGTTCACACTGCTGCAACTCCACCCAAAGCTGTAATACTGAAAACTGCTCTCCTTATGTTCTTTTTTTAACTGTGGTATGTTTATTTTGCTTAACCATCTGTAGACTGTTCTCATTACAATGCTTTGTTTTCTCCCTATGTCTTAACTTTTAATTTATAGCCTGCTTGTTATCTGTTAGCTGTCCTCTTTTAAATCTATTTCTGAAGTTAAAATGTTGGTCTGTTTAGCCAGTCATACTTTATTAATCCCTGATTAGTTAATTGGGAAGCACCCACCCCATCTCTAGCAGTATATAAGAAAGCATCTCTTGGGGAAGGCACGTTTGCAAGGGGAGGGGGGCATGTTTGCTGTTGGGGCTCTTTCTCAAAGTGGAGCCATTTCTATAAGGGGGAGCACTTCTGACTCTGCACTTCAGCGAATGCACAAAATGAATGAACACAGGCTCTATTCTACGCTCTATAACCCACATCTTCAATCTCTTCCTTTCTTCTGGCATCTTCCCCAACTCTCTAAAACATGCATTAGTCATCCCCATACTTAAAAAGCTCTCACTGGACCCAACCAATCTTAACAAGCTATGCCCTATTTTCCTGCTCCCCTTTTTATCCAAACTCCTTGAACATCTGGTCTACAACCGACTGAGCGACCACCTTGCCGAGAAAAGCCTTCTTGATCCCCTTCAGTCTGGATTTCTGCCTCAACACTCTACAGAATCTGCTCTCCTAAAACTAACAAACAATCTACTAATGGCCAAAACCAGTGGACACTATTCTGAACTCCTTCTCCTGGACCTTTCTGCTGCCTTTGATACGGGTGGCCACCCCCTCCTCCTCAAAAAGTTTTGTTCTTAGACCTCTCCTATTTTCAATCTACACCTCCCTCTCTGGGTCAGCTGATAGCCTCCCATGACTTCCAATACCATCTCTATGCTGACGATACCCAAATCTATTTATCCACCCCTTAGCTCACTCCCTCACGTATCACTAATTTACTATCAGATATATCAGTCTGGATGTGACCACACTTCCTCAAACTCAATCTATCAAAAACCGAACTTATAATTTTTCCTCCACGACGTGCCTCTTCCCCCAATCTCTTTGTCAATATTGATGGCACAACTATTAGCCCACTATTAGCCCGTCCCCACATGCCAAGGTCCTAGTTGTTGTTCTGGACTCTGAACCCTCCTTCAAGCCTCACATCCAATCACTGTCCAAATCTTGCCGCCTTAACCTCCGCAACATCTCCAACATACGCCCCTTTCTAACCAATGACGCAACAAAGCTCCTAGTCCACTTCCTGGTCATCTTGCGCCTCAACTACTGCAATTCCCTTCTCATTGGCTTACCTCTACATAGGCTATCCCCCCTTCAATCCATCATGAATGCTGCTGCCAGACTCATCCACCTTACCAATCGCTCAGTGTCCACTACTCCTCTCTGTCAATCCCTCCACTGGCTTCCACTCACCCAACAAATTCAATTCAAAATACTTAAAACATCTTTCAAAGCCATCCACAATTTAGCCCCCAGCTACATCACTAGCCTAGTCTCAAAATACCAACCTAATCGCTCTCTTCGTTCAGCTCGAAACCTCCTGCTCTGTAGCTCCCTCGTCATCTCCTCCCATACTCGCCTCCAGGACTTTTCCAGAGCCTCTCCAATCCTATGGAACTCTTTACCCCAATCTGTCCGATTATCTCCTACTCTATTTGCTTTTAGATGATCCCTGAAAACCCTACTCTTCAGAGAAGCCTATCCTACCCAAACCTAACAACTGTACTTCCATTTTCTCCATCAGCTCATCCTCCACAGTTATTGTCTTTTGTTTCACTTGACCCTCCCTTCTAGACTGTAAGCTCTAACGAGCAGGGCCCTCTAATTCCTCCTTTATTGACTTGTATTGTAACTGTATTGTCTTCCCTCATATTATAAAGCGCTGCACAAAATGTTGGTGCTATATAAATCCTGTATAATAATAACATGAGGTAGTAAATATAGGAGGGACTCTGTGAATCTAAATATATATAACACTTTTTTTGGAGAATGTGTAAAAACATCTTTGCTATAATCCCAAAGATCATGTAAAATTATTTTTGTGCTATTATGTACTCCCAGTCTAGGACAGATATCAGAGGAACTACTCTGTCCCTTCTAGGATCCATGTGACTAGCAGTTACGGGGGCATAAAGAATGCTACTAGATAGTGCATACATGTTCTCTTTATGCACATTGCTCTGTTTTATTTGACTTTCCTATTTCTCCTGTTTTAACCAAAAGCAGGAATGTCGGGGACAACTGGACACAGGTACTTAAAAATGATTCTCTGCTATAATACCAGTGTCCCTTAAATGTATCATCACATACAGTACATGTTTGAAAACCCCAAGAGATATGGAATCATGGGATCTAACACAAATTCACTTTAAACTATTTATGCTCCAAAACTGCTTAAGTATATTCTGACAACCTAAAAAGGTTTGCTCAGAAAAAGCAAAATGTTAAATTGCAAAATACAACCAGCAAAAGCATTTTATACTTGCTCACAACTCAAAATATCACTTGAAAAGCAAACACAGAAAACCGTAAAAAAATATTAATAATAAACATATGTAATAGCTATTATTTGTACTCACCACAGCACAAACAATTTCACCAGCCGCTACTGAAGTAGAAAGAGCTAAGTTTATTGTATACTTTTTTTTTTTTTTACATGTATTGTGCTTTGTGACATATTTGTCATGCACTGTGAGAGGTACAAACAAAGAGACAGATATGTTTGGATATTTCACCGATCCGTATTCTGTATACATAAAAATCAAAGTTCTACAAATTATTTTAGGAATGTCATGAAATATAACTTTCTTTATTATTATGAATACAATAGTATCAAGGTTCAGGATATTCCAATTTAATGCCAAATGGGGGCTTAGGGCAAAATGCCACAATAGGATGCCCTTTTAACTGCTAAATGTACAATTTTTGTTGCTTCGAGCAATAAGATGATGAAACATTTCCTAATAAAACAACTGGACTGTCTGCGATACTTTTTGTTTTCTACTACCATTCAAATTTCAAATTGAAATGTTAGTGCAAAATAAAAATGTTAGTGCAAAATAACAATGTTAGTGCAAAATAACAATGTTAGTGCAAATTAAAAAATAGCACAGGCAGTACTCAATTGTTTTTGTTGCAAGTGCACTAACACGGCTACAATCATATCAAGCATAAAACATTTACTAGAAAATAGGTGTGAAGGTGCTGCAACTTTTCCACTTAACCACTTCTGGACCGGAAGGTTTTACCCCCTAATGACCAGGCCATTTTTTGCGATACAGCATGGCATTACTTTAAGTGACAATTGCGCGGTCATGTAAAGCTGTACCCAAATAAATGTCCTTTTTCTCCACAAATAGAGCTTTCTTTTGGTGGTATTTGATCAACTCTGCGGTTTATATTGTTGGCGCTATAAACAAAAAAGTGCGACAATTCTGAAAAAAAAACTATATTTTTTACTTTCTGCTATATAACATTCCCAATAAAAAAAAATTTAAAATCACATTTTTTCATCATTTTAGGCCAATTTGTATTCTGTTAAAATTTTTGGTAAATAAGTGTATATTGATTGGTTTGCGCAAAAGTTATCGCGTCTACAAACTAGGGGAAAGATTTATGTAATTTTTATGCATTTATTTTTTACTAGTAATGGTGGCGATCAGCGATTTTTAGCTGGACTGCGACATTGCGGTGGACAGATCAGATACCAAACTGACATTTCTTACACTTTTGAGGGGACCAGTGACATTACTACAGTAATCAGTACTAAAAATATGCACTGGCAGGGAAGGGGTTAACACCAGGGGCGATCAACGGTTTAAGTGTGTCCCTAGGGGGTGCTTTCTAACTGTGGGGGGAAGGGGATTGCTGCATGAACAAAGAGACCTGTGTTCCTAAATAAGAGGAACAAAGGATCCCTGTGTTCATTAGTGACAAAACAGCAGTCTGCCGTGTTTACAACGGCAGACCGCCGTTCTGTCTCTACAGGGAGCATTTGCGGGTGCCCGGCAGCAATCACGGCCGTGGACCCGCTGATTGGCTCCCCCTGTGGCCATTCAGCACGTACGTGTGCCCCCACTAGCGATCCTGCTCGTGGGACAGAGCCGACCTGCCACTGTAAAACTACGGCGACTGGTCGGCAAGTGGATAACAGCTCTGCCCGGTGCTCAGACCTCGATGCTGCCAACTAAAGACTAACGTCTGAAACGCGTAGGATCTTTTTACAGCGTTGTACATGTCTTTTCAATAAAGGACTACAATTTTCTGGATGTCCTCCTGAGTTACTGAACGCTAAATTATATATTATAGTCTATTTTTTTTGGCATATGTAAAAATATAACTTGGCATTAGCACCAAAGAAAAAGAATACTTAGTGAATCAATGTGTAAACAATTTTCCACCAGCTGCAGTGCTACTGTAAGCTTACTTGCAATACAACATGAACATGTGTAGAAAAATACACCGCACTTAGTGTTTGGATGATGAAATATCACATTTAGCACATTTTAGAGTGGCCTTTTATTGTGGCCAGCCTAAGGCACACCTGTGCAATAATTATGCTGTCTAATCAGCATCTTGATATGCCACACCTGTGAGGTGGATGGCTTAGCTCGGCAAAGGAGAAGTGCTCACTAACACAGATTTAGACAGATTTGTGAATAATATTTGAGATAAATAAGCCTTTCGTGTACATAGAAAAAGTCTTAGATCTTTTAGTTCAGCTTATGAAAAATGGGGGCAAAAACAAAAGTGTTGCGTTTATAATATTGTTCAGTGAATAAAGTGGTTGTGCTCTTGTATCTTAAATAAATGGTGCTCCACTTGACTTATGCTCAAAACAAGTGCCACACATGGATGTACACTCACCCTAAAATTTGACCACCTATCTATAGTGTGGTCACTTGCGCTTGTTGGGAAAATATCCCCTGGGTGGTGTCTCTGCAAGCAGGTCTGACGATCATTACTCCTCAGATGTAAATGTAGCAAGACAAATGACAGGGGGAAATCTCTTGGCATAAAACTGTATGATTTAATAAGAAAAAAAGAAGGTAAAATTGATACACTCAAATTCTTAGGTGGCTACATTGTGGCACCTGGTGTATACAGCATGGGTATGTAGGGTGTCCCAGCCGACATTTGGTGAGTTCTGTGAATCGCGGCTCGGCACGGTCCCCGGGAGTGACGTAGGCAGAAATTTTGTCACAATGACGCGATCAAGCCTCAGCGCGTTTCAACCAATCAACAGGTCATCATCAGCTTCTTGTCCCTCCCTAATAGCGGATCTGGTCAGAGAGGAGCTAAAACCCTCTGGGCCTCAATGGAAAATGTGAACCAGGTCTCTGTTGTATCACATCATCATTTATAAAAATGTGAGATTATGTAAGAATTTTCTAACTGATAAATACAGAATGATGATGATACTTTCCCAAGTGCAATGAAAGGGAGAAAAACAAACATTCTCCATTCTTATGGAGAACTTGTGTTATCATGTCATTATATCCCCAGAAAGATATCCATTTAAAGGCCAACTCCAGTCAACATTTCATTTTTTTACATTTTGCTTAGAAGGAAAAAGAATTAAAGCTGCCAATTTTCTTCACTTGGGGAGGAAGAAGGATAAAATGTTGAAGAGGTTCAAAGTCGTTCTCACCCTACTAGAACAATTGGTTTTACTACTGTCTATGCTCTTGTTGAGCAAATTTCTCCTTATAGTTATCTCTTCCAACTGTCAAATAGGAAGTAGCAAAAAAAATTGCAAATACAGACATTAATAACTTGAGGGTGCTACAATATATTGGGGGGATGAAAACCCTTTTTTATCAAGCAGTTCTTACGTGAGGTTCTCTTAGGTTTGCCTCTTATACACCCCCTAACAGCCATTTGCAGTGTTTATGCTGGTGCCATGAATGTGTCCCTTCCAGTGCGCAGCGCTTCAGGGACTTGGCAACCATGATATGGAGGCTCAAGTCTCCTCTTTGTGGAAGCCAAATACTATTACACAATACATGTAACAACAGGTTTTAGTATTTAAAGTAGCTCAACCCAAGAACATGTGATGTAATATTACAACAAGGTAGAACATTTACTGTACTTAATGCGCATAAAAATCTAATATAAATTAATGATAAAATCTCAATTCATAAAGTGAAAAAATTTGAAATGAATGCAAATTTACATTTAACCACTTGCCTACAGGACACTTAAACCCCTTTCCTGCTCAGGCCTTTTTTCGGCTTTCAGCGCTGTCGCAATTTGAATGACAATTGCGCAGTCATGCAAAACTGTACCCAAATGAAATTTTTATCATTTTTTTCAAACAAATAGAGCTTTCTTTCGGTGGTATTTAATCACTACTGGGGCTTTTATTTTTTGCTGGACAAACAAGAAAAGACCGAAAATTAAATAAAAAAAAAAAAAAACAGTTTTTATAGTTTGTTATAAAATTTTGCAAACAGGCAATTTTTCTCCTTCATTAATGTGCGCTGATGAGGCGGCACTGACGGGCCCTGATAGGCACTGGTAGGCTGCACTGAGGGGCACTGATAGGCTGCACTGTTGGGCACTGATAGGCAGCACTGGTGAGCACTGATAGGCTGCACTGATAAGGTGGCACTGATAAGGCGGCACTGATAAGGCAGCACTGATGGGTGGCACCGATGGGCACTGATGGGCGACACTGAAGGCCACTGGTAACTGGTGCTGAAGGGCACTAATAGGCGGCACTCATGGGCACTGAGGGGCATTATTAGGTGGCACTGATGGGTGGCACTTATGGGCAATGATAGGCACTGGTAGGGGACACCTATGGGGCACTGTCACTGATAGGTGGCACTAGTGAGCACTGATATGTGGCACTGGTAGGTGGTGCTGGTGGGCACTGGTAGGTGGCACTAGTGGGCACTGGCAGATGGCACTGGTGGGCACTGACAGCGTGAGGAGAAAAAACAACTGATCACAGGCTGCTGTTTACTTTACATGCTGTTTACTTTACATGATCAGCGGTCATTGGCTGATAGCGGATCACATGGTAAGGGGTCAGGACCGCCCCTTACTCCAATCTGTGATCAGGCGAGTCTCATGGACTCACCGATCACAGAGCGAGCCGGGCGCACTCCGCTCATGCACGGGAGGACGCCAATGTACGCCCTCCCGGCAATTTAGGTCTCCACTGTAGCCGTCATTCAACTATAGCGTGGAAGGCAACTAGTTAATAAAAAATACACCAACATAATAAAAATAGTGTGTTGAAAAAACAATATTAAAATCCTATAAATAAATATTAAGTCCCAATTCATGAATTTAAAAAATAGCTCATTCATGTGCAACATCCAAAAAATATAAGTTGTATAGTCCCATATCTAAGTGCAAGTGAATGCCGCTCTTATCTAAGAAATACAAGCAATCCAAAAAATAGTTTTATATCCAATGCTGATCACCACAGTGATATCACCACCACCTAAGTGTAACATTTATTAAAACATTCAAGAAATGAAAAACAATAAATATGAACTCACATTTACAAGATATTAAAAAGTGTATTGATAAGTCTCTAGCAGCCTTCCTGGTGGTCAATGATGACCAAGCACCTTAAGGTGGATGTGATGTAAGGTGTTAGGAACCAGACAGTTTACCAGGGGGAACACCAGGAAGAGCCAACAGAAGCAGCAGACTGTCTGTGCACATCATAGAATTAGAACCACTGTGGACAGCAAGGAAGTGTTGCAGGCCCACAAGATGGCCATGATGATGTCACGTATAAATGGGCATGGTTATGTGTTTTGGGAGGTGGCACCTTTGTGAAAACCTCAACTTCATGCCACAGTGATTTTTTATGGACTTTTCTCAAGGGCTAAAAAGACTCTCTTTATTGTAATTTATCATTCCATGCCAACTGTTCTTTTTGGCACTTGCACTAGTGCCCTCCTTGTCTTGCACCTGTGTACTTTTAGGGTATTGATGCCTTTTATAAAACTTTTCTTAATTATGGCCCTTTCACACTGCTCTGTAGCAAAATCACGGTAAAAATGCATTTGCGTTATTACTGCCATCTATCTGTGTTTCAGATGGATTTCCTGTGCATTTCTGGTGCATTTTTGGGTTGCCTGCACCTGTTAAAATTAGACATGTAACTCAAAAACACACCAACAATGCAAATCATTGTGTTTTTACTGTGATTTTAATGTGATTTCTATTCATTTCAATGGGAAGCTGCATTTTTGGTGCGGTTTTAAAAACCGCACCAAAAATGCAGCATGCAGGACTTTTTAAAATGCACTGCACCCACAGCGCAGTGGTTTGAAAAGTCCCATAGAATTTAAAAGGAAACATTTTTCTTTCATTTTTCTAAAGGTAAAAATGCAGCAAAGACCACATGCAGTCCAGTGCATTTTTTTCTGCATCAGAAACACACGAATAGTAGTTTATATGGTTTCCAATGGCATAGTTCACACCAGTGCAGTCAGTTTGAGTGTGTTCCAGTTCCAGAAAAAAAAAAAATTGAACATGCCTCATTTTTTTGGCATGCACCAAAAGCGCACCAGAATGCACATGTCCCCATTTAAGGTGACGGAAAAAAAAGAGGGTAAAAAAACTCACCAGAAACACATTAAAAATGCATCAAAAATGCTCATGCAGAAATGCATCTGGAACGCATCAGGATTGCGTTTCTATGGTGTGAACTGGTCCTTAGTGTGAAAGGGCCCTTACTGTTGCAAATCGGGAGAGAGACAGTGCTGCTCTTACATATAGATATGATACCGTGAGTAAGTGTTGTCCCCCTAGGACAGGAAGTATGTTACTGGCAGGATCACCAGGTGAAAATAAAGGAAAAAAATGGCCCAAATTTGGAAACTAATGCATCTCCACGTCTAAAGATTGATAAACTAGAATAGGTGACATGTCTGTTTTTGGGTTTAGATACACTTTTCCATTTCTTGAATATATTTGATTTTGAAATGAAAGTATTTTTGCACATGTTGATTGGGGGAAAAAGAATAATCAATTAATATATTTGGTTTGCTTTGTCATTCACCAGCTACTTTCCCATAATGCTTTGTAGGGGCACATGAGACATCTGTAGTAAAAGGCATGGTCTTTCAGGCCTCTACACATATGCTAGCCTTCAGCTTTTGTTCACTTTCAATTAGCAGCTACTTAAAGATCGGAGCTTTGCCTAAGCACTTCATCAATAGACAGCAAACATTTTTCTTTTAATGAAGCAGAGGTCAAACAGTTTCACTTGGCCA
This sequence comes from Pelophylax lessonae, assembly GCF_965119305.1. Lineage (NCBI taxonomy): Eukaryota > Metazoa > Chordata > Amphibia > Anura > Ranidae > Pelophylax > Pelophylax lessonae. The sequence goes on from NC_138769.1 coordinate 467,719,232, forward strand.
TAAATCTTGGCAAGATAATTGGTTGTGATTAGCAATTTTAATTAACAGGTGCAATAGAGGGTCATGACATGCATTTATTGTAATTGAATAGGATGTTACTAAAAGCTTTACGGTTTCACATACTATATATATATATATATATATATATATATATATATATATATATATATAAACATATATATATATATATATATATATATATATATACATATATATATATATAGTATAGATATGTATATATCTGCAGCCATATATGCTTTCGGGTCTTCAACCAATATCTAATATTGGATAAAAGGTGCCGTATTATAATAATGAGATTTTATAACTTATTTATAAGAAATGTATGTAAACCAGTTGACATTACACAGAATAGTAGATGCCCCTGAAAGTTTACCAAATGATTGCAGAGGAAATAAAGAAGGGGCAATTACATTTTTATTAGCCAGTCATAGATATATTCACAGTATATATGCTATTGTATAAAATGAAAGCCAAATATATTCAATGTATGTAAACCCACAACTAAAATCAGCATCCCTTGCAAAATAATTAACCAAAAACACTATGGGTTGTATTTATAAAAAGGTTTGCAGAACTATTTGTCTTATGAAACTGCATGTACATTCGTGAGGGCCAGGGCCGTAGATAATTTTTTTTCCTGGGGGGGTTTAGCCTTGAGAACCCAGAGAACAATAATTAGCACGTCTGCCACGCTGTGACAAATTGTGGTGTGTATATGTACAGTATATACAGCGCCCCCAGCAGGCACATCTGTTAGTGAAGCAAATAGTAAACAGGGCTTCAATGTCAGCCAGGCACTGCCTGTCAGCTTTGTGGATAAAACAGGTGGTCTTCCCAGTAGCAGTGTGGCTCCCGCAGCTGATAGGCTTCACTAGCCTAGCTGCGGTGAAATTGACCGATGCACTGGGGGGGGGGGGTTGGACCCCCCTCTTATCTACGCCTCTGGGGGGGGGGTTGGACCCCCCTCTTATCTACAGTCTGTATTATGAGGCCCCAATATAGTGCACTGGGATCAAGTTAGACAAATTCTGGCCTTACTGTCAAAAATTGAAATGATATGCACCCGTTAAAATATTTGGGTGTTGGAGGTGCTTTCACAACGTAACCCTATGGAGGTACTCTTGATGAAAGCAAAAATTGACCTTGCTGTTAAAAATTTGAAATTATATGCACCTGTCAAACAGGTGTGGAAAATTTGGTCTTAGGGTATTAATTGTGCCCATGAAACCTACACCGAAAACATTTCTCCAGATGAAATCAACACCCACAACGTAGGCAGCCTAGAAGTCTTGCAGAGATTACACATTCCAAAATTACAATTAGTGACATCGGCATCAGGGGCTTCATAGATGCTGGTAATCCAGGACTGAGTCATTTTTATACATTTCAGACAGTGGAGAGACACGTTCTATTATCGGTAACAAAACCTCTAGCAGCACTGAAAGCCATTTGGAAAGCACGCTGAATGCAGGGCAGCCCAGCCCAGCAGTTCAACTGCAAACTGGGCAAGTTCTTGGCAGTGGTCTGATCTCATGATCCAGTAACCCAGTGGATCATCAACTGAAAAGCTCTCCATCTCTGTTTTCGCCCCTAGATAATCATCCACCATATGATGCAGATGCTCTTGATGGGATGTGAAAGCTGAAAACCCTGGGCGACCAAAACTAAAAAAATAGTGAAATGCATCACTTAGGCGGTCCTCTTGTCCACTGCTCCTCTTTTGACCAACAGAGGCCTCAAAACTATGTTTTCCATGACACTGTAACCTACCAGAGTCAGGAAAAGCATTAGATAAACTCCTCTTTAAAGTGTCCTCAAGAGATTTCATCTTCTCCACCCTCTGTGGGGACAGGATGAGTTCTGAGACTTTCCCCTTGTAATGGGGATCAAGGAGCGCTGCCAATCAATAGTGATCCTTCTCCTTGATGCCACGTATTCTTGGGTCCTTTCGTAAGCTTTGAAGCATGAGGGAGCCCATGCACCGCAAGTTTGTGGAGGCTTAAGAAGCAGACTCCTCGGGGTCACTGAGGATTACAGTATCTGGAACTGCCTTCTCCCAGCCACATACTAATCCCAAGGGTTCTGCTGTTTGAAAACCATCTCTTAAGGTTTGACGTATATCTTCCTCTGCTTTGATGCCTCCAAAACTGTCAGAATCCTCCTCTTCCTCCTCCCTCTTCTCTTGCGCGTTCTGTGGCTTAGGAAAAAAGGTGTCTGCATAAAGCAAGCCTTGAGAGGAAAGGAAGTCCTCCTTTTCCTCCTGCTGCTCTTCCTCAAGTGCTCTGTCCATAATGCACGCAAAGTCTGCTCCAGCAGGAATACAACAGGGATTGTGTCACTGATGCATGCATTGTCATGGCTCACCATCCTTGTGGCCTCTTCAAATGGTGACAGTACAGCGCATGCAACCTTTATCAGCAGCCATTGGCGTGGGGAAAAAAAGGCGAGCTGGCCTGAGGCTGTCGTTGTGCCATACCCACACAGGTACTCATTGATGGCCCTCTGCTGCATGTGCAGCCACTGCAGCATTGCCAAGCTCAAGTTCCACCTGGTGAGCATGTCACAAATCAGACGGTTTAGGGGCAGGTGGGATTCCTGCTAAATTTCAGCCAACCAAGCACTGGCTGTGTATGACCACCTGAAATGGCTAAAGACTCTTCTGGCCTGCTTTAGCAGATCTTCCAACCCTGGTTACCTATTTAAGAAACGCTGCACCACCAAATTGAGGACATGTGCAGAGGGCGGATAGGAGGTTTTTGCCATTATCGCACAACACCATTCCTGGCTCCAGCAGGCCTGGCATGAAGCACCTCTGGGCCTGCTCCTGCAGAGCTGCAAGAATCTCTGCTCTGGTGTGGTTCCTGTCCCCTAGACACACCCACTGAAGCACTGCATGGCACCTTTTAGCCTGACTCATTGAATAGCCCCTTGAACGCTTAGGGGGTACTGGTGGCTTGTAGGACAATTCAGCAGGAGGAGGGGGTAAAGCTGACAAATCTCACATCATCACCACTAACTGTATGGAGATGTGGCGGCACAACAAGTTGCAGCACTGAGCCCTGTCCTGCATCCTTCCAAATTGTAAGCCGAGTTACCCAGTGTGCTGTGAATGAAATATTTTGTCCTTGACCATGCTTGCTGGACCTTGTGTCAGCAGTAACGTGGACTTTGCGGCTGACTGCCTTGCCTAACGATGCCACAACATTGCCTTCCACGTGATGGTACAGAGCCAGGATGGACTTATGCCCCATACACACCTGCAGATTATCTGCAGACTTTTGTCTGCAGACTTACCAAAACCATATAATATGAGATCAAACCTAAACACTTTCAATTTGTATGCAATCCGGCAGGCCCTTGCACTACATAGAAAAGGTAAGTCTGCAGACAAAAGTCTGCAGATAATCTGCACGTGTGTATGTAGCATTACATCAAAAGAAATAGCGACTAGGAACCTGCCATTGTGGGGAAGCACATTCTGAAAATTCACAAAAGGGGGCAGAATCCACCAGACGGAAAGGCAGAAGTTGTAAAGCCAGCAGCTTTGACAAGCTTGCATTTAGACGCTGGGCATGTGGGTGGCAGTGACTGTATTTTTTTTTTTTTTCACTGCAGCAGATGGGGCACAACATTTTTTTCAGCTATAGTCTACAGCTGGTGGTATGCTACTGGCAGATGTGCTGCAAGGAATGGAAGGCGCATCAGCCTAGCGCATTATCTTCAATAAATAGCTTTATTTGTAAGAACAAAAGTAGATATTCTCACAAACCAATGCTTGAATAAATGCTCATTATACAAGACATCTGCTTAAGTCCATGTAGAAATATTGATGTCTCATGGAATCACTTGATCTGCTAATGTGTTTTGAGGATACCATCTTCCTCAGAGGCTCTTCTTACAAATAAAAGCTATTTATTAAGGATAATGCGCCAGGTCGATGCACCTTTCCTTATCTTTCCTTTATTTGCAGTATTTGGACATCATTTTGAAGGCAGTGAGGCATGCATTATCCATCCTCTAAGTCCACACATGAGTCTGTGATAACATTAGGGCTTACCACACAGCACAGGAGAATGAATGTAATGGTGTTGTTAAATGTGCTGAAAGGACCTGGGACACCCTGTGCTATACCATCATTTCTGTCAGTGGAGGCTGCTGAGAGGTTATGAGGTATAGCAGGGGAAGACTGAGGTGAATAAAGAGGAGGAACAGAATTGCATTCCTTTTGTGTGGCTTTTAGGTGCTCTTTCCAACAGGCTAAGTGGTGGGAGGTTAAATGCCTTGTCAAGCATGTGGTATCCAAATGGCTGGTGTTTTTTCTATGCTTGATGTGCTTGAGACAAAGTTTGCAAATTGCAACAGTGCGATCGGCTGCACATGTGCTAAAAAAGGCCCAGACAGCTGAACTGTTTGAAGTGGGCCGGGAGATAACAGCTCCACAATGTGATGCAATAGGGTGGCTGCTCTCTACTCTTCCACTCTTCAATGATGGCTGCCTCGTTGGGGTTGTTCCTCACTCCCACTTTCCTCCTCTGCTCTATCCGGCACCCAGGTCGTGTCAGTGACCTCATCATCATCATCATCATCATTATCTCCTCCTCCATCCTTATTATAACTGGAGACAACTTGGCAATATGCTGTGGCTGAGGGAGCATGACTGCCAATTTGTGTACTAGTGTTCTCCCCTCTCTGTAGGCTCATGTTCCTACCTTCCTCAACCTCAGAACCAACATCTGAATCAAATAATGGCTGTGCATCATCAAGGAGTAAGTGGCTGATGCTGTGTTTAAATAACTTCGCTGATTCTTCCATACCTGATGGGGCTGGGGCTGGGGCTATGCCAGGGAAAGCTGTGGACAAGGAGGCAGATTTAGTCACTCTGGCAGCTGCAGTGGACTGCAAACTAGTCTCCGCTCTGGTGACGGAGGATGAGTAGGATGAGGATGGTTTAGTAAGCCAGTCCACCACCACCTCAGCATGCTGTGGTTTGATAGCACTGGCAACATCACTAAAAAGAGGAAATGATGCCTTGTCTGAGGACTGACCACGTCCACTTTTGCCTGTGGACACATACGCTGCTGACCCCCTCACAGTGCTATGGGAACATCTGCCTCTTCTTGTTGGCCTCCCAGACATGATGGAGGGGGTGCTTACTTACAAAATGTAATAAAGATGTGGAAATGTGTATGTGGATGCACTTTAATCAATGGAAAGTGATGTTTGGTGCAATTTTTTTTTTAAAAGGTGTTTATTTAAATTTTTGCATAACAGTAACAAAAAGAAAACACAAGGGCAACATCACCCATAAAACAAGTGTAAGGCAAGTATGTAAATTACACAAGGGTATCAGAAGACATCTTGACCTAACACCACAGAAGGGGGGGGGAAGGGGGTAATAGAGAGGGACCAAACGGCCCAAATCAAGGGGGGGGGGGAGGGGAAAAAATGGGATGCGTACCACAAAGAGCCAGGAGGACCAAGCAACTGCGAGGCTACACTCCCGACCGGTTGTCACAGAGATGGGGGGGGGTGGAGGGAGAAAAGAGCACACCAACAAGACTAACCACACCATACACACCCACACCCACACAATCACACACCTTCCCCTACCTCCAGGTACCCACCCCCCAAAAAAGGGGGGGGTATAGAACATACATCTCATGTAATAAAACAAGTATAAACCACATAACATCCGGGGCTACTCAGATTCAGTCAACAGATAAGCTGGAGGGCAGAGGGGCATCTGCCCAATACGAGTCTTCCACATCAAGCCAAGGCTGCCAGACATTAGTGAACTTTTTAGGACACCCTCTACTCTTATAAATTAGCTTATAAAGCGGAACATCACTGCGCACCAAAGTATAGAGCTCCTGTATTGTAGGCGGTTCAGCCCTCTTCCAATGTAATAAAACAAGTTTCCTGGCATAGAACAGTAGGATGCGGAGCAGGATCCTAGGGCGCACACGATGTACAATGTCATTCAACACACCCAGCAGGCCTACCTCAGGAGTAAGAGGGACCGACAGGTGCAGTTTATTAGTAAAAAAGGCAAAAATAGAAGTCCAGTAACCTTTAACATGGGGACAGGACCAGAACATGTGGAGCAAGTCCGCAGCATGACAGCCGCACCTAGGGCAAGCGGCTCCCGGGGCCACCCCCATACGGACCAACCTCTGAGGTGTATAATGCAGATGATGGATAAATTTAAACTGTATTAACCTATTGTTTGAGCTAATAAGATCCTGAAAGAAAACCTCCGTGGCCTCTTCCCATGTCTCCTCCGTCAGGTCAGGCAAGAGTGCGACCCACCGGCCCATGGCCGTTTTAAACGGGTCAGCCCCCTGCCGCCTGCAGCCTCATATAAAACGTAGTGACCATTTTATTTATCCCTTCAATAGACAGTAACAGCTCCATCGGGGATTCCCCGAGCTCCAGGGTCAGCCCCGCAAACTGCGCACGGGCGGCGTGGCGTAATAACAGGTATTTAAAGAAAAAACGGTTGCTCACACCATGGTGGGCCTTCAGGTCATCAAAGGAAACAAAATGGGTCGACTGAAAGACGTGAGAGACATGGGTCACCCCAAGTCCAGACCACCAGCCTGAATCCGGATGACCAGTGTTTGGTGCAATTTAACTCACTACACAGACACACTCCACTGACACACTACAATATACTGCAGTAAAACTGCACTGACACACTGCAATATACTGTGTTAAACATGCAGTAATGCACAGAAATATACTGCATTAAAAATGCACAAATGAACAGAAATATAGTGCATTAAACGTGCACTAACGCACTAAAATATACTGCGTTAAATGTGCACTAACACACAGAAACATACTGCGTTAAATGTGCAGTAACGCACAGAAATATACTGTGTTAAACGTGTGCTAATGCACTGAAATATACTGCATTACACGGCACGTAACACACTGAAATATACTGCATTAAACGAGCACTAACGCACAGAAATATACTGTTAAACATGCACTAACATACTGAAATGTACTGCCTTAAATAGCACATAACGCACTGAAATATACTGTGTTAGACGTGCAGTAACGCACAGAAATATACTTCGTTATACGTGCGCTATTGAACTGAAATATACTTTGTTAACCGGCATGTAATATACTGAAATATATTACGTTAAATGTGCACTAATGCACTGAAATATACTTAGTTAAATGTGCACTAATGCACAGATATATATACTGCTTTAAATGTGCTGCAATGCACAGAAATATACTGCCTGAAACGTGCAGTAACACTGAAATACACTACGTTAAAAGTGAACTAGTGCACTAAATTAACCACTTAAGGACCGGGCCTGTTTTTGACACTTGGTGTTTATAAACTAAAAATCTGTTTTTTTTTTCTAGAAAACTACTTAGAACCCCCAAACATTATATATTTTTTTAGCAGAGACCCTAGAGAAAAAAATGGATATTGTTGCAATATTTTTTATCACACCGTATTTGCGCAGCGGTCTTCCAAATGCAATTTTTTTGGAAAAAATTCACCTTTTTGAATTAAAAAATAAGAAAATAGTAAATTTAGCCCAATTTTTTTCCATAATGTGAAAGATAATGTTACACCAAGTAAATAGATATCCAAAATGTCATGCTTCAAAATTGCACAAGCTCGCGGAATGGCGATAAACAATGGTACTTAAAAAATTGCCACAAGCGACACTTTAAAAATGTTTACAGGTTACCAGCTTAGAGTTACAAGGCTCAAATTATTGCTCTCACTCTAACGATTGCAGGGATACCTCACATGTGTGGTTTGAACACCGTTTACATATGTGGGCAGGGCTTCCGTATGCGTTCACTTCTGTGCGCGAGCTAACGGGGACAGGGCACTTTAATTTTTTCTTCCCATTTATTTTCTTTATTATTTTTTATCTTTACACCTTTTTTTTTCTATTATTTTATCATTTTTATTCCTATTACAAGGAATGTAAACATTCCTTGTAATAGAAATAGGCATGACAGGACCGCTTTATTATGAGATCTGGGGTCAAAAAGACATCAGACCTCACAAGTACACTAAAAAATGAAAATAAATAAATAAATAAAAAGGGACCTTTAAACTGGTTGCTGGGCAATGACGTTTGACGTCGCTCCGGTCCTCCAAGACCATAGAGCCAAGTGAGGGCCAGCTTGCCCTCACTCAACTTCCTGTCTAAGAGGATCTGGGACTGGATAGTTTTCCCTGCTGCCGGCACGTCCAGTAAGTGGGGAAAACGGCCGGCACGTGGCGGGAGGGGGGGGGCACCTCTTCTGCCACCCCGGAAGGGTGATCCCACGGCGAATCTGCCGCTGGGACCACCCTTACCTGAAAGCCGACCGCCTGCAGTTTAAAAAAATACTGGGGTTTTGGCAGCTATCTGCCGCCATAACACCGGTATTTAGCTTTAAACTAATGACGTATATAGTCATTAGGCGGTCGTTAATTGGTTATACTGTGTAAAACATGCACTAACGCACTGAATATACTGTTAAATGGCATGTAACGCACTGAAATACGTCCAGTAACGCACTGAAATACGCGCAGTAATGCACTAAAATAAACTTCCTTAAACGTACGCTATTGCACTGAACAATACTGCGTTAAACGGCACATAACGCAATGAAATAAACTGCGTTAAACGTGCAATAACACACTGAAGTATACTGCGGTAAATGTGCACTAATGCACAGATATATACTGCGTTAAACATGCAGTAACACACAGAAATATACTAAGTTGAATGTGCAGTAACACACTGAAATTTACTGCATTAAACGTGCACTAACGCACTGAAATGTACTGCGTTAAACGGCACGTAACACACTAAAATATACTGCGATAAACGTGCACTAACACACAGAAAAATCCTGCATTAAACATGCATTAATGCCCTGAAATATACTGTGTTAAATGGTATGTAACACAATGAAGTATACTGTGTTAAACGTGCATTAATGCCCTCAAATATACTGCGTTAAATGGCAAATAGAGCACCAAAATATACTGCGTTAAGCGTGCACTAACATACTGAAATATACTGCATTAAATGGCATATAACGCACTCAAATATACTGCGTTAAATGTCCAATAACGCATAGAAATATACTTTGTTGAACACGCACTAATGCACTGAACTATACTGCAGTAAATCTGCTCCAACAAAATAAACTGACACTAATGTAAACATGAATAGTCACTACACTCCCACTGACTGAACTATCACTAGATTCACACTACAGTAAAGCATAGCTCCCAACTGTTCCTAATTTCAAGGGACTGTCCCTCATTCAGGTCAAAGTCCCTCTGTCCCCCTTTCCTCTTCATGTGTCCCTCATTTTGGTCTGATCTATATAGTTTTATATAAAATGCACTACTTATCTACCAACGGGTTTCCCAGTGCTAAACCTTTCATCCAGTTTCTAAATTGTTGTATTCGTAAATTTCAAAAGGCGGTGTAAAGGAATAGTAGTGGTAAAAACTGTGGGTTTTACCAATTTTTTTTTGTACAATTCTCCTTTAAAGGGTTGTGACAGGGGGGTGTGTCTTATGCCTACACATTTTTGCTAATAGTTGTCCCTCATTTCCATCTCAGAAAGTTGGGAAGTATGCTAAAGTGACACTAAAGTAAAAATTAATGTTTATTACACTCACACTGACTGAACTATCACTAAATTCACACTAAAGTGACACTAAAGTAAAAATGAATGGTCGCACTACACGCACACTGACTGAACTATAACTAGATTCACACTAAACTGATATCCTGCACTGACAGTAGAATCAGAATAGCACACTAACTCTCTAGTACCACTGAACAGTGTCCTGTTCTATCTCTCTCCACGCCAATATCACACTACAAATGGCCACTATTGAAAGAATACTTTTATAGTGTAGGGTAGGACTAAGAGCAATAAGCCATGATTGAGTCATCATTACTTTCTCCAGTCATGACTCTGGCAGTGCTCTGTCTTCTGATTGGGCAAAGCTTTTATTCCTTTAGCCAATTAGGGCTTCCAATGCACTGTGGGGAGGCACAGTGCACTGTGGTCATTTGGTGGGCCGAACAAATGGTCGAATGCCCTGATAATTTTGGTGTTCGCCGACAAGACGAATAACCAATGTTCCGCCCAAACTTATGCTTGGGCCAAACCTTTCGCCCATCCCCACTCACCTCTTGGGGGGGGGGGGGGAGTATCCTGAGGACCACAACCTGGTACTGACCTTCAGCAAAACACAGCTTCCCCTTCAGGAGCTCCATTGAACACCAGTTAGTGCTTGGACTCTTCACCTCAGGTGAGCCCGTGTCATCCACCAGGGTGACCTGCTGCTGCACTTATCCTAATGGTCTGTGGGAGCATGTTTACTGCTATCTACTGGCCTCCGAGCCTCACCCCTGACCAATGTTAATTTTGGCAGCAAAATTAAATTTAGTTTTAGCCTTTTGACTAAAATGCCATTTTAGTTTTAGTCCCATTTTTTAGTCATCTGCAATTATTTTAGTTGTATTAAGTCGACTAAAACTTCCAGTACATTTTAGTTTACTAAATTCTCCTACATTTTAGTTGACTAAAATCTCCAGTACATTTTAGTCGACTAAAATCATTTTAGTCGACTGAAACTCATTTTAGTCATCTAAAATTGAATGGTATTAGTTAAACTGTAATGCATTATTTAAGCATTGCTCTACAATTCCCAAACATATTATATACTCCTGGGGTGAAAAATCAATTGTTATTATTTATGGTATGGTAGTTTGAACATGCACTACGGACACAGATTTAGTCGTTATATAACGTCTTTAAGGTAAACCAAGTTTTGTTACAAGAATATGAAGCAAAATTGGTGCAGCGCAGATCCTCTAAATAATCATGTTAATAATGAAAAGAACTAAAAGTCCCAAAAGATGGAGAAAATCAGTCCATAAGTCCAATCTGTGTTAAATGAAGATGTAGAAAATAACGTCTCCACACAGTGAACTCCCCTCCACCAAATAGCACATATATGCCCTCACCTTATATTTAGACCACTGTTTCACCAGAGGTCAAAAATCTCAATGAACATTAAATCAAAACCATCGGCTTCAGGTTCACGAACATACATCTAATGATAATTCAGGACCAGGTACCGCTTATGGACATATGCCCCAGGAAATGATATTCACAGATGTTTCATTGGATGAGGACATAGAAAATAAATAGGAGCCTCTAAGTGCAGACTGCTAATACCAAACGTTTAATAGTAGAAGAAATGCACTTACATTGGGGAAGACATAAACAGGTCTGTCAATAAAAAACAGCGTTATGGACTCCACAGGCCATCACAAAAGCTTGAGGCAGCTGCAGCAGCAGTGGGTGACGTCAATAAGGTGCGACTCCACCTCCCGTACGCGGCGTTACGTCCAACAGGACTTCGTCAGCGGGGGTGGAGTCAGTCGGTCACCTTGGTAATTATATACCAGAACGCTGCTCATGTGATTGGAAGAACGTAAGTAACATACTGATGAGGACATCTAGTGGTTATCTTAAACATTACATTCTCCCAAATAGAAATCATAACGAAGGACGTGAACAACACACTGATGAGGACATCTAGTGGTTATTTTCAACATTACATCCTCCAAACAGATTGCCATGAAGACAAGGCCTTATAAAAACATTTCCTGATCAAATTAGAATAACTCCAATGATCAAAACAAAAAATTAATTAATAAATTATTAATGCATTAATAAAGCCTATTGACATCAACCGCTGCTGTGATAAAAAAAAAACATATAAAACATATAAATTAGATGAATAAGTATAAACACTAGCAGTATATATAAAACACACTAAAACCTCAAATATCATACTACATAAATATGAAAATGTATAAAACCCCAATGATATCTTAAAAAATATATATATGCATATATGATATTAAAATACACTAAAATCATAAAATTCTCAATAGAAAAAGGAGTACATTATCTGTCGGAAATAAAACAACTAAGGTCGAATTCCACATTCAGGCCAGATGGAAAGGAGACTCTAGTCTCATGTATCCAGTACGATTCCCTCTGGCTCAGGAATCTGATATAATATACTCCTCTCCAGTGTCTATTCACCCTTTCTATACCCCAAAAGCGCAGACCCCTAGGGTCACGATTGTGTCCTCATCCTATGAAACATCTGTGAATATCATTTCCTGGGGCATATGTCCATGACCTGGTCCTGAATCATCATTAGATGTATGTTCGTGAACCTGAAGCCGATGGTTTTGATTTGATGTTCATTGCGATTTTTGACCTCTGGTGAAACAGTGGTCTAAATATAAGGTGAGGGCATATATGTGCTATTTGGTGGAGGGGAGTTCACTGTGTGGAGAAGTTATTTTCTACATCTTCATTCAACACAGATTGGACTTACGGACTGATTTTCTCCATCCTTTGGGACTTTTAGTTCTTTTCATTATTAACATGATTATTTAGAGGATCTGCGCTGCTCCAATTTTGCTTCATATACTTTTCTGGGATTTCTGCTGTGTGTCCTGGGTCGGTGTTCAGCTGGCATTTCCATTTACATTGAGTCACACTTACCTGTCTGCCCTGATTGTTTCTGTTTATATATATTTTTTTGTTACAAGAATGCTGCTTTTTTGACAGAAGTGTAACTTTAAAAAAAAATAAAAACTCTTTGCGTGATAATGTCACCATGCAGTACACATTTACATGAACTTTAACAGTTAAGAAACTGAACAGAACACAACAAAACATTTCAGCAGCTACAAGCACACAGTGCACTGCACAGGCACTGTCACTGGCAGTCTGGCATTGTGGCACAGCATAATAAACCAATACTTGAGGGTAATACCTTTTTCTACAATAATAATCAGTTTACTGTCAGTTTTTTATTTCAGCAGTTCTAATTCTCAGAACATTCAAAGAAAAAGTGCACAGTCTACAATAATGCCAATAGTGTGTGGATTATAACAGTCACCACTTTTTTATCAACTCTTCTCTCTCTCAGCATTTGCAATGACAATAGAGGTAAGTATCACACTAAAAAGATTACTGGAGCTGGGCCCCGACATAAAGCTACCCTTTTTCACAGTTACTGATCTATTTTTCTTTTTCATTAGTGTGATATTTACCTCTATTGTCAATTTTGTTAATGCTAACAGAGAGGAGTTGATAAAAAGGTGTTGTTTTTTATAGTCCTACATACTGTGGCAGAGCGTTGCCCTTCCAGGGTCTAGAAGGGGGTTGTGACCCAAAATTCTCATCCGGACGGGTTGAGGGGCTCCAGGAAGCTTGTGTCATGAAGAGGAAACTGGCTTTTCAGTTTCCTCAGTGTTTTCTAAAGTCCGTTGTGGGACCTGGAGCCTAGAGATTTCATAGCGATCTGGGTGGGATGAAATCTCCCATCCTGGGACCAGGTCTTGGGAACAGCCAGGACACTGATTGTGCAGGTGTGTCTGGGCCTTTTAGTAGAGACAGGACTAGGGTTCTGGGCTCCACCCTCTCAAGGAGTCCTGGTATGCAAGGGAGAAATTTCCATGTCTGCACGGTTTAGTCTAACAGAGCAGACGGAGGGCCCAAACCTGTGGGCTGGAGCAGCAAGGAAGCTGTAAAAGAGAGTGCAGGGGTACAGAGTGGGTACCAAACAGGGGCACTGTTACAGGTCAAGAGGACCGAGGTCAAAGCCTGAGCCGCAGTGCTGACCAGAGAGCCAGGTGGCTTGGTAGTATTAGTTTATTTCTTTATTTCTTTTTTTTTTGTTTAATAAAAGTGGGCCAACAAGCTCTTGAATGGCACAACTGGCGTGGACTCACTAGTAGGCTCTGCATTAAGCGAAATAACCCCCAAATATTCCATTACTAATGGCATTTTTTGTAGCCTGCGCACTTTTCCTAGGAATTTAAATTGACAATTAAGGGCTCTTTCACACGGCCGCTCCGTGTGAAAGCTCCGCTGCGGGACTTTTTTTTTTTTTTTCAAGGAGCGGATGACATTTGTGTCATCTGCTCCGTATGTCCGCATATCATCCCATCCGTTTGCGGATGATATGCGGACATAATGTAAGTCTATGGGCATTGCAGATGTCAGCGGGTGACATCGCTGACATCCGATTTTCCTTCCTTTCCGTTTTTTGAACGGATGAAAAAATAGGGTTCTGTTCCGTTCCAAAAAACGGAACAGAACTGAAAGGAAGAAAATCGGATGTCAGCGGATGGTATTCCGCTGACATCTGCAATGCCATAGACTTACATTATGTCCGCAAATCATCCGCAAACAAATAGGATGATTTGCGGACACACGGAGCGGCCGTGTGAAAGAGCCCTTAAACTGTTGTTGAATTATTGATTCTTCTTATCGCAATAAGCACAACCCACAAGTATTAGGTATGCTTCTTATGTTAGAAATAGAAATACCTAGAGAATAAAGCACTTCTATTTGTTTTGATTCATTTTAAGGAAAGCACTTCATGCCAACATGACCCTTGCTCTATTCTGCCAATCTCTAGAGAGGTCACCTGTGACGCTGAATGCCCTCTCTGCAAAGGCTTGAGAAGCTGGCATAGGTTTTAGCTAGTGATAAAAGGTGTCACTCTTTGACTGCCAAAAATCTGTTTCAGATGTCCCCTGTGATGGTGGCAACTTGGTGCAAAAGCTCTTCCTTATATTTTCTGATCTGCTGCTCTATACTGTTTGGAGAGATCCTCTACCTGTAATGCTGCACAGTGCTCTAGATGGTGGCTGTAATGATACACACTACTCTGGACAGTGTTCTGAGGAGGCCTGTAATGCTGCACAGTGCTCTGGATGGTGGCTATAATGCTACACAGTGCTCTAGACAGTGGTCTAAGAGTCCGGTAATGCTGCACAGTGTTCTGGATGATGGTGCATAGTGCTCTGATGGGTGGCTGTAATGCTACACAGTGCTCTGGACAGTGGTCTGAAAGGCTGGCAATGCTGCACAGTGCTCTGGAGAGTGGTCTGAGAAAGCCTGTAATGCCTCCTCAGACCACCACCCAGAACACTGTGCAGCATGATGTAATGCCACACAGTGCTCTGTGGATGGTGGTATGAGAGGCCTGTAATGCTGCAGTGCTCTGAATAGTGGCTGTAAAGCTACACAGTGCTCTGGACGGTGATCTGAGAAGGCCTGTATTGCTGCACAGTGCTGGATGGTGGTCTCAGGTCTGAGGGATGGCCTGTAATGCACCATGCTCTGAATGCCAGTGGCCAGAGGAGGCCTTTAATGCACACACAATGCTCTGGATGGATGGTGGTCTGGTGGGAGGCCTCAGGCCCGTATTTGTAATTTACACACTCACAGTGCTCTCTGAACTGGATGGTAGTTGTCGTGAGTTGGGATTTGGACTCTCATTGGGACTCCGGAGGCCTGTAATGCACAGTGCTGCTCTGGACGGTAGTGTGAGAACTCAGAGGCTTGTAATGCTGGCTGCACAGTCGCTTGCTTGCTGGGAGTGGAAGCACTCCACATTTTAGTGTAGTTTTTGTTCGTTAACAAAAACAGAATTGATTTTTGTCATCGTTTTTATCAGTGGTCGAAAATGTGGTGTATTTTCATTTCGTTTTCGTCACTGTAAAAAGGCCACTGACCAAAATTTTGAAGAAAATGTTTTACTTGACCAAATGAACACTGCCCCTGACATGACAGTTTCCTGCAACAGGTCATATATATCATAGCAAGACTGAGCACAGCAACAAAACACAAGGTAGTTATCCTGCATCAGCAAGGTCTCTCCCAGGCAAAGATTTTGAAGCAGACTGGGGTTTCAAGATGTGCTGTTCAAGCTCTTTTGAGGAAGCACAAAGAAACAGGCAACGGTAGACACAGTGGTTGGCCGAATAAAACTTAAAGGGATTGTAAAGGCAGAAGTTTTTTTTTTCATAATAATGCATTCTATGCATTAAGATAAAAATACCTTCTGTGTGCAGCCACCCCCCTCAACCCCCCTAATACTCACCTGAGCCCATCTATATCCAGCGATGTTGCACGAGTTTCTCAGCTGCCCAGTACTCCCCTTCTCAATGGCTGAGACAGCAACGTGGCGCGATTGGCTTCCGCTGCTGTTAATCAAAGTCAGTTCTCCAATCAGCAGAGAGAGGGGACGGCTGGGTCGAGGCTCCATGTCTGAATGGACTCAATGCACTCAACAGGAGGGAGGGGCCAGGAGCATAGAAGAAGGACTGAGAAGAGGAGGATCCGGGCCACTCTTTACAAAACCAACTGTACAGAGCGGGTAAGTATAACATGTTTGTAATTTTGATTTTGTTATTCAAGCCATCCCCCTTAAAGAGACTGAAATAACAGGGAAACGTAAAGTGTCTTTTATCCAGGACCCATCCCTGGTACCCTATACAATGGGTATAATATATACAGTATATATACAGAGAGAGAGGGAGAGAAACACTGTTGGTGGTATTATGTTGATTACACAGACTACACATAGTGTACAAGTACGCACAAATACACAAATTTATAGTCTGAACTTTATAAAAAATATTCACAGTTTCTTCTATGCACATAAAAATAGTAACAGCAAATATAAATTGTCTGTGATTATTGCCTCAGTACTCAACGTAAAAGGAATTTATTTTCTGCTTCTTTAGTTGGTTTTGACATTTTTATAATAATGTCAATAATTTAATTTGAAAAGACGAAAGGCATTCTCATTACATAGAAAAAAAAGGTGCAATACAGAATGAACCATAAAATATCATTAGGTACAACCAAAAAGCTGCATTCATAAGGATGTGATTTTATTTTTCTACACATACCGTAGAAAAAAACTGTCTGAGCTAAATTTACAGTACATGGAACACAGTATTTTTAAAAAAAATGAACCTAATTTTTACCAAGTGGAAGGCCCGTTACCCCTTGTGCCCGGGATAAAGAATACCGTGTCAATAGTCGCAGGGTACTGCCCAATTGTATTTGGCTAAAGGCCCTTAGTTATGACTGGTTTACTTATCCTAATAATCCAGGCATAGCCTATGAATGTAATCTTCAGCACTCACTTTAACCCTTGTAAGGACAGAATGGACGCCAGGCAGCTTACATTTGAATTAAAAGTTTTATTTGAATTTTAGGATTTCTTAACACTTTTTCCTATCAACACCACTTGGAAAGTTAGGCACTATTCTTAATGTTTTTATAAAGGTTTTCCACTATCTGCATCAACAGGGATTTTATTTTTTCATGTCTCTTCTCTAATGAATTATCTTAATATACATTTTTTTACTGCTGCACTTGTTTAGGGTGATCATGGTTCCAACCAAAAACATGTCTAGGACCCAAAAAAAGTTGTGCCTGGAATAAATAATAATAAGAGATGTCCTCTGTAGTCTACACATGAGCACTTTGCTTAGAATACCTTGCTTAGAATACCTAAGGTAGAACATGCAGTTTGTGAAGAGCATCCATTGGTAAAGCTGGTTTTCAGAATACCCCACTCCCCCACACTGCACCTTTCCCATCTCCTTCTAGCCAATTGCCCAGTTGAATTTAAAAAAATAAAAATAAAGCTTGATTTTTTTACCTGAAATTGCAGTCATGAGACTGATCAGGTTCCAAGTATTCTTTCTTTTTTTGACTGCAATGTGGGAAGATCCTTCCTTAAGTGCCCTAGTTGTTTTTAGCAGCCGTTTATTCTTCCCATTGGCTCCAAGAAAAGACCATCAAGATGTTCCCACAGGGTCCTAAAGATTTTAAGCAGCAGGGTCATCACATTATGGTTCAAGGGGCAACAGCAAGAACCTTTCTTTTTTTTTTTTTATCTAATTACCACTAATTATCTAATGAATGGGTAGGAGACGGTTACCACCACAATTGTTTTTCCAGTGGACACATCTAAACACTGTGTTACTAATTGTATTAATAGCAAAATGCTACCAAAATTAGTGATCTAAAAAGTCAGTGATATGTATGAACTTGCCACAACTATAAACACCTTGCAGGCCTTCCTCCCAGCCGGCCGGCAGGACTCCCGGCGGGACCCCCCTCGCTGATGTTTGAACTCACTCACTGCTGTTGTTTATCTGGGGGGGGGGGAGCACTCTCTCCCCCTGTGGTCCGGGGTGGGCCGGGATCCTATTTGGGCTTGGCCCCCTTCGGATTGCTGCAGGACATGTTATGACTATTGTTGAAGTTCACCTTTCTCAAGGTGCTTATGCCTTATTTGTGCTCAGGGTTGCATTGCTCCTCTTCCCTTCCACTCAGTCACAGTCAGTCGTGTGTTATTCTTGGGGTTTATTTTGTTTTTGGTAGCCCTCTTTTGGCTTGGCTACCGGGGATCATGCTTTCGGCCTTTCCCCTCTTAACGGAGACGGTTTTTGTATCCTTCTTTTTGTTTTTATTTTCTTTTTTCCTTTTCTTTTTTGGTTTTCCTGATTTTTTTTCTTTTTCCTCTGTGACCTGGGGGTTCATGGTTTGCAGTTGGTGAGCGCACTCTGGGGTTCCCCTGCCTGTCTTGGATGTGGCATTTGGGGTGTTGTTTTTACTCACGTATGTGTGTTTAGCACCCCTCCACCTGTTACTTCTACATGGCTGATGTTCTACTTGTGACCACGTACAATGTGCGGGGGTTATGCTCTCCCAACAAGAGGGGCAGGATGTGGCTGGAACTGCGTCACTTACGCCCTGATATTCTTTACCTTCAGGAGACGCACTTCACTGCCTCGTCCACTCCCCGTCTGCCTAACCAGATGCTCTCTCAATGGTTCCACAGTCTGTCCCCGATATCTAAGGCCATGACTGTCCGTTCATGTTGACTGCCACCTTGCTTGACGTGGAGTGTGGATTCCTATTTTGAAGGGCACTATTCATGGGCAGTTGTATACCTTTGCTAATTTATATGCCCCAAATTCTGAGACGACCTCTTTTCTGTCCTCTACCCCCTGCCAACTGACAGGTTTCCGAGAGGATATGGTTTTGCTTGGGGGGCACTTCAATGTGGTCCTTGATCCGGTACCGGATTCCTCCTCGGGCAACTCACCCCATTCCTTCAGGGCTCAGAAACATCTTAAGAAGTTGTTCTTGGTTGATTGCTGGTGGGTCTCTAACCCTGGGGCCAAGGACTGTAGCTATTATTCCAAAGTTCATGATATGTATTCTAGGCTTGATATTCTTTTGGTTGACCAGTTCCATCTGGACTCTGTTAGCTCCACTTCTATAGGATCAATCACCCTCTCTGATCATTCCCCGGTCTCCCTGTCATTTACGCCTCCTGGAGCTCACCCAGTGACCCGAACGTGGCGTCTCAACGAGAATCTTTTGGATGACCCCACTACCTTGGGGAAGGTTGCTGAGGAGGTGCGCTCCTTTTTTGAGCTCAGCTCCTCATTAGAAGTGACACTGTCCACGTTGTGGGAGGGCCACAAGGCAGTGATCAGGGGGGTTCTTATCTCTCAGGGGTCCAGATTGAAGCGGCAACGGCAGCAGGAGATCTCAGATCTCTTAGAGAAGATCCATATGTTGGAACTGAAAAACAAACGGGACTTGGCCCCAGCGGATGCTCAGGAACTAGACTCTCTCAGGGGAACGCTGAAACAGTGTTTTGAACCTAGGGCCCAGGACAAGCTGCGTTTCTGGGCTCATCGTTTTTACAAACACAGTAATAAGTGTGGTAGACTTCTGGCCCGCATGCTGCGGAAACACACGGAGGCCCGTCATGTCTATTCCCTGGGGAATCCAGTGGGGTGGATGGTTAACTCTCCCCATTTTGCCAACATTTTCCAGCAGTTTTATGAATCCTTATACCACCTTCCTACCATGGGGGGGGGCAGATTAGATAAAATTCAATCCTATGATCGGGGCTCTGGTCTTCCCCGACTCCCAGCGGGGGTTCTTGAGGACTTGGAGGCACCGATCACCGAGGATGAGGTGAGCAGAGTAGTCACCGGACTGCCACCGGGCAAGAGCCCGGGACCAGACGGTTTCACGAACCAGTACTATAAGGCACTACTCCCTGTTCTGGGCCCTCGGATGTGTACATATTTCAATGCGATTTTCTCAGGATGCCCCTCTGCCTCAGGAGGCACTGTTAGCCCACATAGTGATCTTGCCCAAACCGGGTAGGGATCCCCTTTATTGTGCTAATTACAGGCCCATTTCCCTCCTCAACACTGACACCAAGATTAAGGTACTGGCGTTGCACCTACAGGTCCATGTGGCCGCTTTGGTCCATCCCGACCAGGCGGGCTTTATGCCCAATAGGGACAACACCATTCGGGCCCTGCATATCTTACATTGGGCTCAACATGGCCCGGATAGGACCCCAAGCTTAGTCTTGTCGCTAGATGCAGAGAAGGCCTTTGAGAGGGTGTATTGGCTGTACCTGTCGGAAGTCCTTCGGTCTCTGAATCTTGGAGCCCGCATGTTGGGTCCTGGCGTTCTAGTGTGGACCGGGTGCCAGGGTAGGGTTAATGGCTTACTCTCGGACGCTTTCCCTATCTTTAACGGTATGAGCCAGGGGTGCCCCCTGTCCCCCCTACTTTTCGCCCTGGCCCTGGAGCCTCTCTTGAAGAGGGTGAGGGACACACCTGATATTGCGGGAGTCACTGTGGGTTCTGTTTAACACAAACTATCCGCTTATGCTGATGACCTGTTGTTTTATGCATCCCGATCCCAGCTCTCTCTCTCTCTGTGCTTGTGTGTGAACTGTGTTTGTTTGGAGGCCTTTCCAATTTCAAAATTAATTACGACAAATCAGAACTGCTGCCCATTCATGTTCCCCCGGTCATGGCGGAGTCACTGCAACGGTCCTTTGGTTATAAATGGCGGGAGGGCTCACTTCCTTACCTAGGTGTCCATATCTCTTCTGAATTGAAGACGTTATACGACAAGAACTTTGGAGACCTGTTGACGCGCATTCATGCGGACCTGGACTCGTGGGAGTCATATTCCTTGACTTGGTTTGGACGCGTCAACATCCTAAAAATGACTATCCTTCCCTGACTCATATACCTGCTTAATACTGTCCCCATACAGCTACCGCAACTATTTTTTAAATGTTTATGCCACTCCTTTCTGAAGTTTGTCTGGCACGACAAATGTCTTCAACTGGCTTATGCTATCCTTAGGAGACAGAAGAACAGTGGGGTGGGGTTGCCTAATATTTCTTTGTATTATAAGGCAATGGCCTTTGTTCGTATGTTGAACTGGGCAAATGATGCCTCCACTAAACCCTGGGTTCCACTAGAGAAAACCCTAGCGGGCAGGAACTTGTCAGGCGCACCGTGGATCCACGGGAGTAGTAGGGGGCTGTCGGAGTGGACTTCTCCACTAACGAGGGCGACACTTCGTATATGGGACAAACTCAACGCGGGGGCAGACTTCTCCGCTGGGGTGTCCCCCCTGGCGCCTCTGGGGTTCCTTTGGTTTCCTCCTGGCGAGGATGCCCATTTTATTTGTGGCTGGGGTGAAGACGGAAAGACTTATAGTGGCAAGTTTGCGCCGTCTGGCAGGCTGTTGTCACTGACGGCTTTACGGGATCACTTTGGGGGCTTTCCTATGTCTGCCTGGTGATATAGACAATTGACTGACTTTATGACTAAACTTCTTGCTGCCCTGCCCGATTGATCAATTTTCCCCCCTGGAAAGGTGGTTTGTCCATCCCCAGATTCCCGACATTTGCTTTCACATATTTATAAATTGGTTCTTGGCACAGTTTCTTGCACGGCTCCCTACTATGTTCGGGAATGGGAGATAGAGTTGGGAGTGGAATCCCCGCCCCCCCCCCGCAGCTATCCAAGATCTTCCACCTGGCCCATGTCTCCTCCATCAGTACCAGAATACAGGAATCTTCCTACAAATTTCTGGCTCGCTGGTATTGGACGCCCTCTAAATTGGTCCGGATGTTTCCTGGCTCTGACTTGCGCTGCTGGAGGGGTTGTGGCCAGGAGGGTACGTTTCTCCACATATGGTGGGATTGCCCACTTATAAAACCTTTCTGGAAAGCTATTCATCCCTGGATACAGAAATTGGCTATCACTCCTCCTGACCGCACTCCACTGCAGTACATTTTTCATGACACCCGCTCTTCTATTAAGAGGTATAAACGTGGTGTTATTCCGTTCTTGCTGAATGCCGCCAAATGCCTGATCCCCAGGCATTGGAAACAGACCTCTTGTCCCACATTGGCTGAATGGAAGAGGGAGGTTAATTTGGTTATGGAAGCTGAGAGGAGGGTACTTACCTCACGGGGGATGCAGTATCACTTCAAGGACGCATGGACTGGGTGGATGTTTTATCTGGAAGAGATTTCTGACCCCTAGGACATTTGGGTTGGACCTCTAGGAGGTGTGTAATGAGTTTAATTTGCCGGGACCCCTTTTCTCCAGGCAACATTCGCATGACATCCATGTACACTCCAGGTTACCTTTCTTCTCCTTTCTCCTTTCTTCTCTGTATCTTTTGGCGGCTCTACTAGGAGCCGTGTCTCTCTTCTCTCCTTTCTAACTCAGTTCTACTCTTTTGCTCATTCCCTTACCATGTGATATAGGTGGCACTAAAGCCATAAGATTTAGGCTGTTACCAGTCATGCTTTTACCAGGCCGCTCTGGGGGTGCTTCCCTGGGGACTGGGCCAGGTTACTGAGACAGGACTTACATGAGCTGTATCCTCCATTTGCCCATTAGGCACACTCCTCATATTGTTGACACTGTCTGCTTCAAACGTGACTTTGTTTTTCCTTTTTGGGTGCTGTGCCACCACAAAAGTTGTATTTACTATGTTCTTGTTTTCTTTTTTTTTTTTTACTTGTTGCACTGTTTGTTCTTTCTGACCTATGCTTTTGAAATTTTGAAAATAAAGATTATTTAAAAAAAAAAAAAAAAGAAGAATAAATGGTGGTTTGAGCATAAATGAACAGAGACAGAATATCAACCAAAAATCCAGAAAAAATACATGATGAAAATGTTATAAATTGAGTTGCAGTTCAGTGAGTAAAATAAGAATTTGATCCCCAAGCAAAACAAGACTTAGTGCCTGGTGGAGAAACCCTTGCTGGCAAGCACAAAGGTAAGATGTTTCTTGTGATTGGTTACCAGGTTTGCACACATTTCAGGAGGGATTTTGGTCCACTCTTCTTTACAGATCTTCTCTAAATCCTTAGGGTTTCTTGGCTGTCGAAGTTTCAGCTTCCTCCATTTATTTTCTCCTTTGCTGCCTTGGCTGTAAGTTTAGGTCATTGTCATGCTGGAAGACCCATCTACGACCTATCTTTAGTGTTCTGGCTGAGGGAAGAAGGTTCTCATCCAAAATTTTACAATACATGGCACCGTCCCCTCAATGCAACTAAGTTGGCCTGTATCTTTAGCAGAGAAACAGCCACAAAGCATAATGTCTCCACCTCTGTGCTTGACTGTAGGAATGGTGTTCTTAGGGTCATAGTAAGCATTTTTTTCTTCCTCCAAACGGAATTGAGCTCTGTCATTTCAAAGCAATTGTTTCTAATTTTTAGGGACTTGTTAATGACTGGAATAGTACCACTGGATTGGTGTAGGACCATTGTGTTGCCTATATTTTTAAAAAGGGATCAAAGTCTTTACCAAAGAACTACAGAACTGTTAGTTTAACTTCTATAGTCGGGAAGATACTGGATAGTTTTTTAAAAGACCACATAAATAAGTTCTTGCTGGAAAAAAATATTTTAAGCAACAGACAGCACGGATTCATGAAAGACAGAAGTCAAACAAACCGGATTTCTTTTTGTGAAAAGGTAAGTAAAACCTTGGACAGAGGGGTGGCTGTGGACGTAGTATACTTGGATTTTGCAAAAGCTTTTGACACAGTTCCCCACACATGATTAATGTGTAAGGTAAAGTCTACAGGACTGAAAAGATCAGTTTTAAATGTATAGAAAACTGGCTAAAAGACCGAATTCGGAGAGTAGTGATTATTGATTAATACTCTGAATGGTCTAAGGTTATCAGTGGTGTACCTCAAGGTTCAGTGTTGGGACCCTTACTTTTTAATATATTTATAAATGACATAAGGTCTGGGATTAAAAATACCATTTCAGTCTTTGCAGACGACACCAAGCTATGTAGTGCAATAACTTCTTAACCACTTAAGCCCCAGAAGATTTTACCCCCTTCCTGACCAGGCCCTATTTTGCGATTCGGCACTGCATGGTTTTAATGGACAATTGCGCGGTCATGCGAGACTGTACCCAAATTAAATTGACGTCCTTTTTTCCCACAAGCAGAGCTTTCTTTTGGTGGTATTTGATCACCTCTGCGATTTTTACTTTTTGCGCTATAAACAAAAAAAGAGCGACAATTTTGAAAAAATAACTATATTGTTCACATTTTTTTTTATATTAAATTCCCCAAAAAAATGTAAAAATCAAATTTTTTTTAACATTTTAGGCCAATTTGTTTTCTGCTACATATGTTTGGTAAAAAAAAATCGCAATAAGCGTATTTTGATTGGTTTGCACAAAAATTATTGCGTTTACTAACTAAGGGAAAGATTTCTGTCATTTTTGGTGTTTTTTTTTTTTTTAACGAGTAACGATTTTTTTTGCGGGACTGTGACATTGCGGCGGACAGATCGGACCATTGACTGACATTTTTGAAACTTTTGGGGGTACCGGCGGCGCGCGCTCGCCCCCTAGAGGCTCTCAGGCTAGCGACGTAGTACTACATCACTTTGCCTGTACGGGGCTGACCGCCGCAGTAAATGTACTTGTGGCGGTCGGCAAGTGGTTAATGTCTCCAATCTACAAGCAGACCTAAGTGCACTGTTTCATTGTGCAACTATGTGGAAAATTAAGTTTAATGTTTATAAATGTAAAGTTATGCACTTCGGCGGCTAAGAACTTGCATGCATCATACATACTAGGGGGAGTAGAACTGGGTTAATCCTTAGTGGAGAAGGATCTGGGGGTTTTGGTAGATTATAAGCCTAATAATAGCATGCAATGTCAAGCTGCTCCCTTTCTTGTATTAAGAGAGGCATGGACTGCAGAGAGTGAGAGATAACATTTTGCCCCTGTACAAATAATTAATAAGACCTCATCTGGAAAATGCATTTCAGTTTTGAGCATCAGTTCTCAAAAAGGATATTGGGGAACTGGAGAAAGTGCAGAGAAGGGCAACCAAACTGATAAGAGACCCGGAAGAGCTCAGCTATGAGGAAAGATTAGAGGAACTGAATTTATTCTCTCTTGAAAAGAGGAGATTAAGGGGGATATGATCAACATGTACGAATACATAATGGTTCCATATAGTGAACTTGGTGTTGAGTTATTCACTTTAAGGTCATCACAGAGGTCAAGGGGGCACTCTTTATGTCTAGAGGAAAAGAGATTTCGTCTCCAATTACGGAAAGGTTCCTTCACAGTAAGAGCTGTGAAAATGTGGATTAGACTCCTTTCAGAGGTGGTTCTGGCCAGCTCAGTAGATTGCTTCAAAAGAGGCCTGGATTCTTTCCTAGGTGTGCATAATATAAGTGGGTACTAACACTTCTAGGTAAAGTTGATCCGATTGCCTCTCGGGGGATCAGGAAGGAACTTTTTCCCCTGCTGTAGCAAATTGGATCATGCTTTCCTGGGGTTTTTTGCCTCCCTCTGTAACAGCTATGGGTATAGGATTGTGTATATGGGATTGTATGGTTGTTTTTTTTTTTTTTTTATTGTTTGAGCTAGATGGACTTATCTTTTTCAACCTGACTAAATATATGTAACTATGTAAACACGGCAAGTCAAGTTAATGCCAAAGAGCTCAATTTTGGTTTCATCTGACCACAGCACTTTCTTCCAATCCTTCACTGAATCATTAGGTTGTTCATTGGCAGACTTCAGAGGGGCCTGTGCATGTGCCTTCTTCAGGAAGGAAACCTTGCGGGTGCTGCAGGATTTCAATCCATAGTGACGTATTTTGTTACCAATGGTTTGTTTGGTGACTGTGGTCCAAACTGCCTTGAGATCATTCACAAGCTCCTGCAGTGTAGTTCTGGACTGATCCCTCACTTTTCTTATGATCATCCCTTCCCCATGAGGCAACATTTTGCATGGAGCTCCAGAACAAAGGTGATTAATGGGTTTTCTGTATTTCTTCCATTTTCAAATAATCGCTCCAACAGTTGTCTACTTCTCACCAAGCTTCTTGCTGATGGTCTTGTAGCACATTCAAGGCTTGTGTAGGTCTACAATCTTGTCCCTGGCATCCTTTGACAGCTCTTTGGTCTTGCTCATGATAGTGAGGTTTGAATGGAAGAAAGAGATTCTATGGACAGGGGTCCATAGAATCTTTTAATGAGTCGTTGTAAGGAGCACCTTCTTAAATTGACTGGACCAATCTGTGTAGTAAATGAGCACATTCTGTAGCCAGTCTATGGGAGCCAGAATTATTGTTGGTTGGTAGGGGATCAAATACTTATTTTATTCACTGAACTGCAACTCAATTTATAAAATTTGTTTTGTGTTTTTTTCTGGATTTTTGGTTAATATTCTGTCTCTGTCATTTAAAATACACCTATAATAACAATTATAGGCCCTTCATCTCTTTGTAAGTGGGCAAACTTACAAAATCTGCAAGGGATCAAGTAATTATTTTCCTCACTGTAAGCATTAATTGCAATGTGAATAATAATACTACAACTAGTCTAGAGTGCATCCTAGGAGAATGGCTAGGATATTGTGCAATGCCTCCTGAAAGGTACCTTTTAGCATAAGCAATAGGTGAAGGTCTCTGTGTAACAGCTATAAAGTACAGTCTTTAGTTCTAAATCCTAAACCAGCTAGCCCCGGGGCCCAGTTGTACTGTTGATGCACATGAGAATAGTCCCAGTCAAATTTGCAAGCAGCAATAAGGCTGAAAGATTGCTGTATGGTCAGTTCCTCAAGGGCTCAGTCTCTCTAGAAGCAGATTGTAAATCTCCACAGCAGCAGCTCACCAGTCCCAGTAATATTGCAGCTCACCATTTGGACACACACAGTGATTATTCCACTCTCTGCTGTGCACCCAGGTAATTCTAGCTCTTGGCACACCTGGATGCTGCTCAGAACACCATTATGCAGCCTGAGAAAATGCAGCTCTTTCCCCTCCTCCTGGCACTCTCCCTCTGGGAAATGAAGTTCAAAAGCTCCTGATGACTGTAGTCTCTCTCCTCTAGACTACAGTTCCCACCATGCAGTGCTGCCTGACTCAGTTTATTGAACTCTTCCTGCTCAGCAGCTCCCTCCTCTTGCTGATATAGGTGACCACTATAGCCGGTGCATTTTGTGAAATCTGTGTTACAGAAGCAGTAATAGTGGCTTTTGTTTTAATTAAGCCTGAAAACTGCGTTATCAGAATTTGCTCATACTTAAACAGAAACACAGACAGTGGCTTCTTTATGTATACAGTGTTTGCAGGTTTTGTTTATAGCTACACAAGAGCATTGACAGCAGCTACTTTATTCATACAGGAGTCAATACCAGTGCTGCGGCAACACAGACTGGGACCTGGCTGTCATTTTTGCAGAAAGGTCCCAATTTTTAATGCAAAGTGTTGATGGCCACTTCTGTATAAACAAAACAGCCACTGGCAGTGCTTCTGTATATGTATAAATAAGGCCTTCCAGTACTGCAGGTTTTATTTATAAATACATTACAGGTCCCTCTCAAAAAATTAGCATATTGTGATAAAGTTCATTATTTTCTGTAATGTACTGATAAAC
Source organism: Pelophylax lessonae (assembly GCF_965119305.1). Taxonomy (NCBI): domain Eukaryota; kingdom Metazoa; phylum Chordata; class Amphibia; order Anura; family Ranidae; genus Pelophylax; species Pelophylax lessonae. The sequence continues at coordinate 467,746,946 of NC_138769.1, forward strand.
ATTAGACTTTCATATATTTTAGATTCATTACACACAACTGAAGTAGTGCAAGCCTTTTATTGTTTTAATATCGGCATACAGCTCATGAAAACCCCAAATTCCTATCTCAAAAAATTAGCATATTTCATCCGACCAATAAAAGAAAAGTGTTTTTAATACAAAAAAAGTCAACCTTCAAAAAATGATGTTCAGTTATGCACTCAATACTTGGTCGGGAATCCTTTTGCAGAAATGACTGCTTCAATGCGGCGTGGCATGGAGGCAATCAGCCTGTGGCACTGCTGAGGTGTTATGGAGGCCCAGGATGCTTCGATAGCGGCCTTGAGCTCATCCAGAGTGTTGGGTCTTGCGTCTCTCAACTTTCTCTTCACAACATCCCACAGATTCTCTATGGGGTTCAGGTCAGGAGAGTTGGCAGGCCAATTGAGCACAGTAATACCATGGTCAGTAAACCATTTACCAGTGGTTTTGGCACTGTGAGCAGGTGCCAGGTCGTGCTGAAAAATGAAATCTTCATCTCCATAAAGCTTTTCAGCAGATGGAAGCATGAAGTGCTCCAAAATCTCCTGATAGCTAGCTGCATTGACCCTGCCCTTGATAAAACACAGTGGACCAACACCAGAAGCTGACATGGCACCCCAGACCATCACTGACTGTGGATACTTGACACTGGACTTCAGGCATTTTGGCATTTCCCTCTCCCCAGTCTTTCTTTAGGGTCCGGTCACCTCTTCTCGTTGTGCAGCGTTTTCTGCCACACTTTTTCCTTCCCACAGACTTCCCACTGAGGTGTCCTGATACAGCATTCTGGGAACAGCCTATTCATTCAGAAATTTCTTTCTGTGTCTTACCCTCTTGCTTGAGGGTGTCAATGATGGCCTTCTGGACAGCAGTCAGGCCGGCAGTCTTACCCATGATTGCGGTTTTGAGTAATGAACCAGGCTGGGAGTTTTTAAAAGCCTCAGGAATAGAGTTGAGCGGACACCTGGATGTCCGTGTTCGGCGGGTTCGGCCGAACTTTAAAAAAAAGTCCAGGTCCGTGTCCCGGATTTTTGCCGAACTTTTCCCGGACACCGAACCCCATTGAAGTCAATGGGGACCCGAACTTTCAGGCACTAAAATGGCTCTAAAACACCAATAGAAAGGGCCTGAGTGCTGCAAATGGCAGCAAAACGTTGTTAAGAGCATGGCAAGTGCTCTGCAAACAAATGTGGATAGGGAAATAACTTAAAACAACAAAAAAAAAAACAGAAAAATAAAACAATGTTCTTCATCTCTGAAGGACGAGGCCCATATGGAGTAGGAGGGAGTTTGAGGTGGTGGTGGATGTGGCGGTGTCATAGGCGTGCGCACAGGGTGTGCCGGATGTGCCTGGGCACACCCTAATCACCTAGGGCACATAGCATTATCGCTCTGTTTGCCAGTGAGGAGATGGGAAAGATCTCCCTCGGACCTGCTCTGCTCTATTTCACTTTGCCAGCAGGGAGAGTAATGTATCGGGGCCATGTACATGTAGGCAAACACATACATGTGTATTTAAACTTTGGGGTGCACACCCTAATGCAATAGGCTGCGCACACCTATGGGCGGTGTAGGTGGAAGCGGCGGTGGAGGAGGACCAGGGCCGGATTAAGAGCATCATGGGCTTGGTGCTGAGGATTTTGAAGGGCCTTAAGGGCCGTGCCTTGGCATGCACCCAGAGGAGGAAGGGTGCAGCCATGCATGCCTAATTCCACATGGGATGCTGTCTCTGAAGCCCATAAACACATCCATGCATCGGCAACTGTCCCTCCTTGTCCGGCCTTCGTGCTGTGTGGGGAGGTTCTGAGGGAGCTGCCTGGGGAAGCGAGCATAGAAGCCAGACTTCTGTGTTTACAAGTGACAGAAGAGCGGTAACAGTGAATATGGCCAACCTGGGGCCTATATAAAGGTAGGGGCCTGGAGCTGCAGCTCCAATAGCCCCTACGTTAATCTGGCCCGGAGGAGGACGAGGTAGCCAACACTGCTTCTTTTCACAAATTTTAAATGAGGGTACACCCCAAAAGAGTGAGAAAGAGCAAAAATGGAACAATGGCTGGGTAAGGTCGGTATCCATCGCTATTCTGCACAAGGTACGGAAAAGTCCCGTGGGATCCATGCCTGGTTCATTTTAATGAACGTGAGCTTGTCCACATTGTCTCTGGACAGGCGGCTGCGCTTGTCTGTGATAACGCCCCCAGCCGTGCTAAATACCCGTTCAGATAATACACTGGCTGCAGGGCACGCCAGCACCTCCAAGGCGTAAAGGGCAAGCTCAGGCCATGTGCCCAACTTGGAGACCCAGAAGTTGAAGGGGGCAGACCCCTCATTCAGTACGTCTAGGCGTGTGCACACATACTGCTCCACCATGTTGGTGAAATGCTGCCTCCTGCTAAGACGTTCCATATGAGCTGCTGGTGCTGCTGTTTGTTGTGGCGTGCTGACAAAGCTTTTCCACATTTCGGCCATGCTAACCCTGCCTTCTGAGGTGCTGACGGTGCCCTGGTTGCGTTGGCGACCTCTTCCTCCTCCTCCTCTGCCTTGTGCTTCCACTGTGGCCCCGCTGTCAGGTGGGAATGCCAGCAGCATGGCGTCTACCAGCGCGCGCTTTTACTCGCTTTTGCGATCGCGCTCCAGTGAGTGAATTAAGGACGGTACGTTGTCCTTGTAACGGGGATCCAGCAGCGTGGCCACCCAGTAATCAGCACAAGTTAGAATGTGGGCAACTCGGCAGTCGTTGTGGAGACACTGCAGAATGTAATCGCTCATGTGTGCCAGGCTGCCCAGAGGCAACGAAAGGCTGTCCTCTGTGGGAGGTGTATCGTCCGTGTCCTCTGTATCCCCCCAGCCACGCACCAGTGATGGCCATGAGCTGGCCTGTGTGCCACCCTGCTGTGAACATGCTTCCATCTCCTCCTCCAGCTCCTCCTCCTCATCCTCCAGAACTGTGCCCCTGCTGGACAATTGTGTCCCTGGCGTTTGTGTGTGCAGGAACCCACTCTCGGAGCCCCTTGCGAATGACTGCCCTGAAAGCCTTGGAAATGTTACCTCTTCATCCTCCTCCTCCTCCTCCTCCTCATCCTGTGCCACATCCTCTTCCATCATCGCCCGAATTGTTTTTTCAAGGAGGCATAGAAGTGGGATAGTTAAGCTGAGAACGGCGTCATCGGTACTGGCCATGTTGGTGGAGTACTCAAAACAGCGCAACAAGGCACACAGGTCTCGCATGGAGGCCCAGTTATTGGTGGTGAAGTGGTGCTGTTCCGCAGAGTGACTCACGCGTGCGTGCTGCAGCTGAAACTCCACTATGGCCTGCTGCTGCTTGCACAGTCTTTCCAGCATGTGCAAGGTGGAGTTCCACCTTGTGGGCACGTCACATATGAGGCGGTGAGCGGGAAGGCCGAAGTTACGCTGCAGCGCTGACAGGTGAGCAGCAGCAGGGTGAGAACGCCGAGGGTGCGCACAGACGGCCCGCACTTTCTGCAGCAGCTCTGACATATCGGGGTAGTTTTTAAAGAACCTCTGCACCACCAAATTCAGCACATGCGCCAGGCAAGGGATGTGCGTCAAACCGGCTAGGCCCAGAGCTGCTATGAGATTTCGCCCGTTATCGCACACCACCAGGCAGGGCTTGAGGCTCGCTGGCAGCAACCACTCATTTGTCTGCTGTTCCATGCTCATCGACAATTCCTGCGCGGTGTGTGGTTTGTCCCCCAAACAGGCAAGTTTTAAAACTGCCTGCTGTCGTTTACCCCTGGCCGTGCTGAAGTTGGTGGTGAAGGTGTTACGCTGTCCGGATGAGAAGGCGGTAGAGGATGAGGAAGCGGAGTAGGAGGAGTTAGGAACAGGAGGCAAACTGAAGCGCCCTGCAATCCTCGGTGGTGGAAGGACATGCGCCAAATTGCTATCCGCCTCAGGCCCATCCGCCACTGCATTTACCCAGTGTGCCGTTAGGGAGATATAACGCCCCTGACCGTGCTTACTGGTCCACGTATCGGTAGTTAGGTGGACCTTGCCAGAGATGGCGTTGCGCAGTGCACACCTGATTTTTTCCCCCACTTGGTTGTGCAGGGAAGGGATTGCTTGCCTGGAAAAGTAGTGGCGGCTGGGCACGACGTACTGTGGGACAGCCACCGACATAAGGTTTTTAAAACTGTGCGTCTCCACCAGACGGAATGACAGCATTTCAAAGGCCAAGAATTTTGAAATGCTGGCATTCAGGGCCAGGGATCGCGGGTGGGTTAGGGGGGTACTTCCTCCTTCTCTCAAGTGTTTGGGAGATGGAAAGCTGAACGCTTCCACGGGACATTGTGGAGATGGTTGGTGACCCAGGTGGGGGTGTTCCCCTACCGAGGAAGTCAAAGGAGCATTACGCTCGACGTAACGCGTATAGGGAGACAGAGCGTGCGTGGCCGACGCAGAGTCTCTCTCTGGTAACAGATCGCTGACATCGCTTATACAGCAGAGTTGATCTGCCTTTCTCTAATAAAGCACACCCTTATTAGTAAGCAGAGAGCACTAGATTTCTTCATCTGTTTTTTATATGTCCCGGGATCCCTCGAGGTGCAATACAGTGTGGCTCTTTCCTGGAAGTCTGATCCATGATACATGTGATTGCTGGCCCGTTTGGGTCCTTTAGTAAGGTGAGAGGCTAATTCACCTGGTGGAGGGATTCACTAATTGGTGTTTACAACTTGTTTTCATCACTGGATTTTCTTCAATTGGATACGGGGACACTCTTCATATCACTTTATTGGAAGCACACACATTGCTATGTGCCTTATGAACTGGATATGATTTATTGTATTTAAAGTCATCACTTTTTTATTATATTTCTGGCGCATCACATTTTGGTAGGATTTATAGTTTATTGTGATTTGTGAAACACGATTGGTGTATGCTGCAGGATTCCACTTATATACTTTCACACACCTGATTTATGCACAGTGAATTGAGGTTGAGTTATTTTATCACATATATTGGGTTTGCGCTGATAGTTTTTTTGTATTTCAGGTGTTGCTGACAGATCCTCTGTTTGCGGGGTGGCAGGTGCCGGTATCACTACAGATGTGGCTGGAGCGGCCGAGACTGCAGCAGAAGAGGAAGCAGGATGAGCCAGAGACGTTTCTTGGTTTTGAAGGTGTCTACTCCACTGCAGCTCGTGCTTTGCACTTAGATGCCTGATCATGCAGGTTGTGCTCAGGTTGAGAAGGTTTATGCCTCGCTTCAGGCTCTGATTGCACAGGGTGCAAACCACTCGTGTCCTGTCATCAGCACATTTTCTAAAGAACTTCCACGCTAGAGAACTCCTTTGAGCTGACTTTGGTGCGCTCGTTCCCTTGCTGCGTTGGGCAGTAGCAGTAGTAGTGTCTAGGGCACGGGCGCTCCGCTTCTGCACCCTGCTCCCTCTTCTGCTGTGCTGGTGGCTCTGTGCGACCACCGCCTCTTCCTCCAAACTACTCAGGTCACCTGCATGACATTCATTCCATGTGGGGTCGAGGACCTCATCGTCCTCCACATCATCTTCCACCCAGTCTTCACCCCTGCCCTCCTTGTCGGTCTCCACAATGCTGAATGCCGCAGCAGTTGGCACCTGCGTTTCGTCATCATCGGAGACGTGCTGCGATGGTCCTTGCATGTACTCATCTTGAGAAATGAGTGGTTGGGCATCGCTGCACTCAATCTCTTCCACTTCTGGGGCAGGGCTAGGTGGATGTCCCTGGGAAACCCTGCTGACAGAGTCCTCAAAAAGAAGAAGAGACTGCTGTATGGCTTGGGGCTCAGACTGCTTGCCTGATTTGCAAGGGGGTAAGGTGAAAGACGGTTGGACATCGGCTGCAGGTGCCAACTCTGACCTTTCTGCAGTAGACTGGGTGGGAGACAATGTGAAGGAACTGGAGGCACTGTCAGCAGCAAACCAATCTACTATCGCCTCTCTGTGTTCTGGCCTCATCACTTCTAGAGGCGTATGATGCCCTACCAAATACTGATGCAGGTTCTGTCGCCTACTAACACTTGAGGAAGGTGTTTCACTTGTGCGTGTAGCTGGCACAGATCGACCCCGTCCTCTTCTTGCAACAGGAGCTCTACCAGCAGCACCACGACCCAGCCCAGGCCACGGCCCCTATTTGACGGTCTCCTCATATTTCTGTAATTTATGATCTTGCCCTAGAAAAGTGTTTATTGAATAGCGGAACAAAACAACAACAATATCGCACGGGTGTATCTGACAGTCAAATATGCAAACTATGCCGCAATTTAATGTTTTTTACCCCAAAAGGGTGTATATTGAATAGCGGAATAGGAAAAAGGATAAAAAAACGGTGTATCTCACACGTACAAACACAGACTAGGCCCCGATTAAAATTTTTTGTACCCTAAAGGGAGGATGAGGAAGAGGAGTAGGAGGAGTTGGGAACAGGAGGCAAACTGAAGCGCCCTGCAATCCTTGGCGGTGGAAGGAGATGCGCCAAACAAATTTAAAAGGTGTATCTCACACGTACCGATACAGACTATGCCATAATTTAATTTTCTTACACTCCAAAAGGGTGTATATTGAATAGCGGAATAGGAAAAATGTTATAATACGGTGTATCTCACACGTACAAACACAGACTAGGCCCCGATTACAATTTTTTGTACCCTAAAGGCAGGATGAGGAAGAGGAGTAGGAGGAGTTGGGAACAGGAGGCAAACTGAAGCGCCCTGCAATCCTCGGCGGTAGAAGGAGATGCGCCAAACAAATTTAAAAAGGTGTATCTCACATGTACCGATACAGACTATCCCGCAATTTAATTTTTTACACTAAAACAGGGGGTATATTGAATAGCGGAATAGGACAAATTTTACAAAACGGTGTATCTCACACGTACAAACACAGACTAGGCCCCGATTACAATTTTTTGTACCCTAAAGGCAGGATGAGGAAGAGGAGTAGGAGGAGTTGGGAACAGGAGGCAAACTGAAGCGCCCTGCAATCCTCGGCGGTAGAAGGAGATGCGCCAAACAAATTTAAAAAGGTGTATCTCACATGTACCGATACAGACTATCCCGCAATTTAATTTTCTACACTCAAACAGGGTGTATATTGAATAGCGGAATAGGACAAATTTTACAAAACGGTGTATCTCACACGTACAAACACAATCTAGGCCCCGATTACAATTTTTTGTACTCTAAAGGCAGGATGAGGAGTAGGAGGAGTTCGGAACAGGCAGGAGGCAGACTGAAGCACCCTCAAATCCTCGGCAGTATGAGATGCGCCCCAAAAATTGGAAAGGTGTATCTCACACGTACCGACACAGACTATCCCGCAATTTAATTGATCCCCAAAGGTTTTTATTGAATAACGGAATAGGAAATATGATCAAAAAAAGTGTATGTATCTCACACGTACAGAAGCACACTAGGCCCCAATTACTATTGTTTGTACCTCTAAAAGGCTGAATGAGGAGTAGGAGGAGTATGGAACAGGCAGCACCCTCAAATCTTCAGAAGTATGAGATGAACCCCAAAAACTTGGAAAGGTAGATCTCACACGTACCAACACAAACTATCCCGCAATTTAATTGATCCCCAAAGGTTTTTATTGAATAGCGGAATAGGAAATATGATCAAAAAAAGTGTATGTATCTCACACGTACAGAAGCACACTAGGCCCCAATTACTATTGTTTGTACCCCTAAAAGGCTGAATGAGGAGTAGGAGGAGTATGGAACAGGCAGCACCCTCAAATCTTCAGAAGTATGAGATGAACCCCAAAAACTTGGAAAGGTGGATCTCACACGTACCAACACAAACTATCCCGCAATTTAATTGATCCCCAAAGGTTTTTATTGAATAGCGGAATAGGAAATATGATCAAAAAAAGTGTATGTATCTCACACGTACAGAAGCACACTAGGCCCCAATTACTATTGTTTGTACCCCTAAAAGGCTGAATGAGGAGTAGGAGGAGTATGGAACAGGCAGCACCCTCAAATCTTCAGAAGTATGAGATGAACCCCAAAAACTTGGAAAGGTGGATCTCACACGTACCAACACAAACTATCCCGCAATTTAATTGATCCCCAAAGGTTTTTATTGAATAGCGGAATAGGAAATATGATCAAAAAAAGTGTATGTATCTCACACGTACAGAAGCACACTAGGCCCCAATTACTATTGTTTGTACCCCTAAAAGGCTGAATGAGGAGTAGGAGGAGTATGGAACAGGCAGCACCCTCAAATCTTCAGAAGTATGAGATGAACCCCAAAAACTTGGAAAGGTGGATCTCACACGTACCAAGACAAACTATCCCGCAATTTAATTGATCCCCAAAGGTTTTTATTGAATAGCGGAATAGGAAATATGATCAAAAAAAGTGTATGTATCTCACACGTACAGAAGCACACTAGGCCCCAATTACTATTGTTTGTACCCCTAAAAGGCTGAATGAGGAGTAGGAGGATTATGGAACAGGCAGCACCCTCAAATCTTCAGAAGTATGAGATGAACCCCAAAAACTTGGAAAGGTGGATCTCACACGTACCAACACAAACTATCCCGCAATTTAATTGATCCCCAAAGGTTTTTATTGAATAGCGGAATAGGAAATATGATCAAAAAAAGTGTATGTATCTCACACGTACAGAAGCACACTAGGCCCCAATTACTATTGTTTGTACCCCTAAAAGGCTGAATGAGGAGTAGGAGGAGTATGGAACAGGCAGCACCCTCAAATCTTCAGAAGTATGAGATGAACCCCAAAAACTTGGAAAGGTGGATCTCACACGTACCAACACAAACTATCCCACAATTTAATTGATCCCCAAAGGTTTTTATTGAATAACGGAATAGGAAATATGATCAAAAAAAGTGTATGTATCTCACACGTACAGAAGCACACTAGGCCCCAATTACTATTGTTTGTACCTCTAAAAGGCTGAATGAGGAGTAGGAGGAGTATGGAACAGGCAGCACCCTCAAATCTTCAGAAGTATGAGATGAACCCCAAAAACTTGGAAAGGTAGATCTCACACGTACCAACACAAACTATCCCGCAATTTAATTGATCCCCAAAGGTTTTTATTGAATAGCGGAATAGGAAATATGATCAAAAAAAGTGTATGTATCTCACACGTACAGAAGCACACTAGGCCCCAATTACTATTGTTTGTACCCCTAAAAGGCTGAATGAGGAGTAGGAGGAGTATGGAACAGGCAGCACCCTCAAATCTTCAGAAGTATGAGATGAACCCCAAAAACTTGGAAAGGTGGATCTCACACGTACCAACACAAACTATCCCGCAATTTAATTGATCCCCAAAGGTTTTTATTGAATAGCGGAATAGGAAATATGATCAAAAAAAGTGTATGTATCTCACACGTACAGAAGCACACTAGGCCCCAATTACTATTGTTTGTACCCCTAAAAGGCTGAATGAGGAGTAGGAGGAGTATGGAACAGGCAGCACCCTCAAATCTTCAGAAGTATGAGATGAACCCCAAAAACTTGGAAAGGTGGATCTCACACGTACCAACACAAACTATCCCGCAATTTAATTGATCCCCAAAGGTTTTTATTGAATAGCGGAATAGGAAATATGATCAAAAAAAGTGTATGTATCTCACACGTACAGAAGCACACTAGGCCCCAATTACTATTGTTTGTACCCCTAAAAGGCTGAATGAGGAGTAGGAGGAGTATGGAACAGGCAGCACCCTCAAATCTTCAGAAGTATGAGATGAACCCCAAAAACTTGGAAAGGTGGATCTCACACGTACCAACACAAACTATCCCGCAATTTAATTGATCCCCAAAGGTTTTTATTGAATAGCGGAATAGGAAATATGATCAAAAAAAGTGTATGTATCTCACACGTACAGAAGCACACTAGGCCCCAATTACTATTGTTTGTACCCCTAAAAGGCTGAATGAGGAGTAGGAGGAGTATGGAACAGGCAGCACCCTCAAATCTTCAGAAGTATGAGATGAACCCCAAAAACTTGGAAAGGTGGATCTCACACGTACCAACACAAACTATCCCGCAATTTAATTGATCCCCAAAGGTTTTTATTTAATAGCGGAATAGGAAAGATGATCAAAAAAAGTGTATGTATCTCACACGTACAGAAGCACACTAGGCCCCAATTACTATTGTTTGTACCCCTAAAAGGCTGAATGAGGAGTAGGAGGATTATGGAACAGGCAGCACCCTCAAATCTTCAGAAGTATGAGATGAACCCCAAAAACTTGGAAAGGTGGATCTCACACGTACCAACACAAACTATCCCACAATTTAATTGATCCCCAAAGGTTTTTATTGAATAGCGGAATAGGAAATATGATCAAAAAAAGTGTATGTATCTCACACGTACAAAAGCACACTAGGCCCCAATTACTATTGTTGTTACCCCTAAAAGGCTGAATGAGGAGTAGGAGGAGTATGGAACAGGCAGCACCCTCAAATCTTCAGAAGTATGAGATGAACCCCAAAAACTTGGAAAGGTAGATCTCACACGTACCAACACAAACTATCCCGCAATTTAATTGATCCCCAAAGGTTTTTATTGAATAGCGGAATAGGAAATATGATCAAAAAAAGTGTATGTATCTCACACGTACAGAAGCACACTAGGCCCCAATTACTATTGTTTGTACCCCTAAAAGGCTGAATGAGGAGTAGGAGGAGTATGGAACAGGCAGCACCCTCAAATCTTCAGAAGTATGAGATGAACCCCAAAAACTTGGAAAGGTGGATCTCACACGTACCAACACAAACTATCCCGCAATTTAATTGATCCCCAAAGGTTTTTATTGAATAGCGGAATAGGAAATATGATCAAAAAAAGTGTATGTATCTCACACGTACAGAAGCACACTAGGCCCCAATTACTATTGTTTGTACCCCTAAAAGGCTGAATGAGGAGTAGGAGGAGTATGGAACAGGCAGCACCCTCAAATCTTCAGAAGTATGAGATGAACCCCAAAAACTTGGAAAGGTGGATCTCACACGTACCAACACAAACTATCCCGCAATTTAATTGATCCCCAAAGGTTTTTATTGAATAGCGGAATAGGAAATATGATCAAAAAAAGTGTATGTATCTCACACGTACAGAAGCACACTAGGCCCCAATTACTATTGTTTGTACCCCTAAAAGGCTGAATGAGGAGTAGGAGGAGTATGGAACAGGCAGCACCCTCAAATCTTCAGAAGTATGAGATGAACCCCAAAAACTTGGAAAGGTGGATCTCACACGTACCAACACAAACTATCCCGCAATTTAATTGATCCCCAAAGGTTTTTATTGAATAGCGGAATAGGAAATATGATCAAAAAAAGTGTATGTATCTCACACGTACAGAAGCACACTAGGCCCCAATTACTATTGTTTGTACCCCTAAAAGGCTGAATGAGGAGTAGGAGGATTATGGAACAGGCAGCACCCTCAAATCTTCAGAAGTATGAGATGAACCCCAAAAACTTGGAAAGGTGGATCTCACACGTACCAACACAAACTATCCCGCAATTTAATTGATCCCCAAAGGTTTTTATTGAATAGCGGAATAGGAAATATGATCAAAAAAAGTGTATGTATCTCACACGTACAGAAGCACACTAGGCCCCAATTACTATTGTTTGTACCCCTAAAAGGCTGAATGAGGAGTAGGAGGAGTATGGAACAGGCAGCACCCTCAAATCTTCAGAAGTATGAGATGAACCCCAAAAACTTGGAAAGGTGGATCTCACACGTACCAACACAAACTATCCCACAATTTAATTGATCCCCAAAGGTTTTTATTGAATAACGGAATAGGAAATATGATCAAAAAAAGTGTATGTATCTCACACGTACAGAAGCACACTAGGCCCCAATTACTATTGTTTGTACCTCTAAAAGGCTGAATGAGGAGTAGGAGGAGTATGGAACAGGCAGCACCCTCAAATCTTCAGAAGTATGAGATGAACCCCAAATACTTGGAAAGGTAGATCTCACACGTACCAACACAAACTATCCCGCAATTTAATTGATCCCCAAAGGTTTTTATTGAATAGCGGAATAGGAAATATGATCAAAAAAAGTGTATGTATCTCACACGTACAGAAGCACACTAGGCCCCAATTACTATTGTTTGTACCCCTAAAAGGCTGAATGAGGAGTAGGAGGAGTATGGAACAGGCAGCACCCTCAAATCTTCAGAAGTATGAGATGAACCCCAAAAACTTGGAAAGGTGGATCTCACACGTACCAACACAAACTATCCCGCAATTTAATTGATCCCCAAAGGTTTTTATTGAATAGCGGAATAGGAAATATGATCAAAAAAAGTGTATGTATCTCACACGTACAAAACCACACTAGGCCCCAATTACTATTGTTTGTACCCTTAAAAGGTTGAATGAGGAGTAGGAGGAGTATGGAACAGGCAGCACCCTCAAATCTTCAGAAGTATGAGATGAACCCCAAAAACCCCAAATATCATTCAGCTCTGCTGCAGGCCACAATTTATTTTTTTTTAACCCAAGGCTGTATATTGAATAGTGGAATAGAAAAAAGTGTATGATTTCTGAAACCACTCAATATTAGCACATGTGAACTGAACACAGCAGTGTATGATCAAAAAAAGTGTATGTATCTCACACGTACAGAAGCACACTAGGCCCCAATTACTATTGATTGTACCCCTAAAAGGCTGAATGAGGAGTAGGAGGAGTATGGAACAGGCAGCACCCTCAAATCTTCAGAAGTATGAGATGAACCCCAAAAACTTGGAAAGGTGGATCTCACACGTACCAACACAAACTATCCCGCAATTTAATTGATCCCCAAAGGTTTTTATTGAATAGCGGAATAGGAAATATGATCAAAAAAAGTGTATGTATCTCACACGTACAGAAGCACACTAGGCCCCAATTACTATTGTTTGTACCCCTAAAAGGCTGAATGAGGAGTAGGAGGAGTATGGAACAGGCAGCACCCTCAAATCTTCAGAAGTATGAGATGAACCCCAAAAACTTGGAAAGGTGGATCTCACACGTACCAACACAAACTATCCCGCAATTTAATTGATCCCCAAAGGTTTTTATTTAATAGCGGAATAGGAAATATGATCAAAAAAAGTGTATGTATCTCACACGTACAGAAGCACACTAGGCCCCATCTACTATTGTTTGTACCCCTAAAAGGCTGAATGAGGAGTAGGAGGAGTATGGAACAGGCAGCACTCTCAAATCTTCAGAAGTATGAGATGAACCCCAAAAACTTGGAAAGGTGAATCTCACACGTACCAACACAAACTATCCCGCAATTTAATTGATCCCCAAAGGTTTTTATTGAATAGCGGAATAGGAAATATGATCAAAAAAAGTGTATGTATCTCACACGTACAAAACCACACTAGGCCCCAATTACTATTGTTTGTACCCTTAAAAGGTTGAATGAGGAGTAGGAGGAGTATGGAACAGGCAGCACCCTCAAATCTTCAGAAGTATGAGATGAACCCCAAAAACCCCAAATATCATTCAGCTCTGCTGCAGGCCACAATTTATTTTTTTTTTAACCCAAGGCTGTATATTGAATAGTGGAATAGAAAAAAGTGTATGATTTCTGAAACCACTCAATATTAGCACATGTGAACTGAACACAGCAGTGTATGATCAGTCACTCAGCACAGCACAGCTGAAGGAAAAATGCTGCACACAGTGCCTGATAGAAAAATACTTTTCTCCCTCCTCCTCAGTGGGCAAAAAAGATTGTGTTCACTGCACCCCAAAAAGATTGTGTTCACTGCACCCCAAAAAGATTGTGTTTACTGCAGCCCAAAAAGATTGTGTTCACTGTACCCCAAAAAGATTGTGTTCACTGCACCCCAAAAAGATTGTGTTTACTGCAGCCCAAAAAGATTGTGTTCACTGCAACCCACACACAGCAAAATGGATGTGGACCACTGACACCTGCCTATCTCCTATCTCACACCACACAGCAATTTCGATTGTAGTTTGTAGAACGCACTGTCTGACCCTAAAAATCAGCAGACTCTGTCCCTAAAAGGATTGATAAGATCGTAGATCGGTCACTGCAAACCCCACCCCACACAGCAATATCGATTGTAGTTTGTAGAACACACTGACCCTAAAAATCAGCAGACTCTCTCCCTAAAATGCCTACAACTCGCCCTGCCTAACACACTCTGACCTGTCCCTCAATTCTATCCGGACACAAATGTTTTTTTTTTCCTGTCTGTCCCTAATCAGCAGCCAGCACCCCAAAAAGATTGTGTTCACTGTACCCCAAAAAGATTGTGTTCACTGCACCCCAAAAAGATTGTGTTTACTGCAGCCCAAAAAGATTGTGTTCACTGTACCCCAAAAAGATTGTGTTCACTGCACCCCAAAAAGATTGTGTTTACTGCAGCCCAAAAAGATTGTGTTCACTGCAGCCCACACACAGCAAAATGGATGTGGACCACTGACACCTGCCTATCTCCTATCCCACACCACACAGCAATATCGATTGTAGTTTGTAGAACACACTGACCCTAAAAATCAGCAGACTCTCTCCCTAAAAGGATTGATAAGATCGTAGATCGGTCACTGCAAACCCCACCCCACACAGCAATATCGATTGTAGTTTGTAGAACACAATGACCCTAAAAATCAGCAGACTCTCTCCCTAAAAAGATTGCTAAGATCGTAGATCGGTCACTGCAAACCCCACCCCACACAGCAATATCGATTGTAGTTTGTAGAACACACTGTCTGACCCTAAAAATCAGCAGACTCTGTCCCTAAAAGGATTGCTAAGATCGTAGATCGGTCACTGCAAACCCCACCCCACACAGCAATATCGATTGTAGTTTGTAGAACGCACTGTCTGACCCTAAAAATCAGCAGACTCTGTCCCTAAAAGGATTGCTAAGATCGTAGATCGGTCACTGCAAACCCCACCCCACACAGCAATATCGATTGTAGTTTGTAGAACACACTGACCCTAAAAATCAGCAGACTCTCTCCCTAAAATGCCTACAACTCGCCCTGCCTAACACACTCCGACCTGTCCCTCAATTCTATCCAGACACAAATGTTTTTTTTTTCCTGTCTGTCCCTAATCAGCAACCAGCACGTTGATGTGTGCTCTGTCCCTGAACTAAACAGCAGAATGATGCCGCAGCGGCGCTGCCTCGAACTTATAAAGACTTGGTCACATGCTTCAGACGGCCAATCACAGCTACTGATACATTTGTAGGCATGGCTGGGATGGCTTAGGCACACCAGTTAAACGCGTGTTGATTGGCTGTTGAAAGCCCGCCATGAAAAGCGCGCCAAAGCATGCAAAACCCGGAAATAAAACGACCGAACACGGATTTTTACCCGAATATACAGTAAAGTTTTCGGGTCCGTGTTCGGGTAACAAAAATCCAATTATTCGGTACGAACACGAATAATACAGTCCGTGTTCGCTCAACCCTACTCAGGAATCTTTTGCAGGTGTTTAGAGTTAATTAGTTGATTCAGATTATTAGGTTAATAGCTCGTTTAGAGAACCTTTTCATGATATGCTAATTTTTTGAGATAGGAATTTTGGTTTTTCATGAGCTGTATGCCAAAATCATCAATATTAAAACAATAAAAGGCTTGCACTACTTCAGTTGTGTGTAATGAATCTAAAATATATGAAAGTCTAATGTTTATCAGTACATTACAGAAAATAATGAACTTTATCACAATGTGCTAATTTTTTGAGAGGGACCTGTATATTAATAATATTGGTACAATATAGTTTCTGTAGTTATTTCTAGATCAAATATATGTAGATTAAAAGATTTTGCATTTTTTCCATTATAAATGCTCAGTTTGTACAGTCAGGTTTGTGATAGTGATTGTGGAATTGGTATCAGTGGACTGATATTTCTTTCAACCTACAGCTGACGTCTTTTTTTTTATTTCAATTTTTTTTAATTAATTTTAGTATGTGAAATTCCAGGTAAAACATGCTTCATATCATATTAATACAATTTTCAAGGTAATAGCCTCAAAAATGCATGAGTACAATCTTAATGGAATATTCAAGGTAATCTTGATAAAACATTGATTCATTAATACAGTGATAATTTTAAAAGTTCAACATATAACACCTTTACAAAACATTTAAACTGATAGATATGAAAGCACAACACTTACAATAAAGCATACCATACATAATAATGGAAAAACATTGAAAAACTCAAAAAAACTCCCACGAAATATAACAAACTAATACTCAACTATTCATTAAAATAGTAGAAATTACAGAAAATTATTATTAAGAGTATATTTGCATGTAAGATAATAAAGGCACAGTACACCAGTACACTGCACCACGACACTACATCAATCTACTACATCCAGGACACTACACCAGACTGTTGCCAAACCTAAGCTCCAGGCAATATCCTTGTGTAATCATCTTACATAGGTTATTCTTGAAAGTTACTCTTCATAGTTCAACCATTCAGCTTTTTGCAGCTCTTGCTCCTTCAACAATCCCGCGTCGTAAGAAACCTAAAATCACTACGCCAACACCAAATACATCAACAAATAAAATATTAATGGTCTTTTCCTTTCCATCTTTCCTTCTCCTATAGAGGCAAACCATACTCATTCACTACATTCCAGGAAGGAGAAAAAATCTTATTACCATTGGGCATCCTATCCCGTGATTCTTCACCATCAAAGTCTTTAAATTCGATAGGTAGACTATTATCACCCATTTGGACCAGTCAGCAAAAATCAAGAAAATCTTCATCAATTACTTGAATAGTTGACTAAAGTTTTCTAGAGATAACTTCCTACTGCCTCAATTTTCCAATATTTGATTTTTTAAGGCCTATTTCCTTAGAAGTTCCTTAGAAAAAAAACAAGGTGTATGTGTACGTATGTGTGTGTTTGTATGTATATGCGTATATGTGTATTTTTTTTTTCTCTTTCTCTCCCAATCCCTACCCCGTCACCCCTTCCTCCCGATAACCCCCCCTCCCCTTTTTTTTTTTTTCTTTCCCATTTTGAGATTAAATGTTCATGGCACATAATCACGTATTGATCATATTTTTACTCATACATCATTACTCCCATTTATTACTTCAGTCAAAATTATAACTACTCCCTGGTCTGATCATTGCCCAGTAAAATTAACCCTTTCTGATTTATGGACAAAATCTCCATATTATATATGGCGATTAAATGCGTCTATGCTTAATGATTCGGTTTTATATCGAGAAGTAGATAGAAACTGCGCAGTTTCTTCTGTGACGATTTATCATCGGCTGCGTCTCCTGTCATCAATTGGGCGGCTCAAAAAGCCAGCATTCGAGGTAAACAAATTCAGATGTCAACAAGAATAAAACATAATCGTGAAATCAAGATTAAACAACAAGGAATCTTCTGCTAGAACAAAGCACAAACCCCTTGGTTGATATAAGACATAAAATTGATAACGCACATATTGCTTTAAATTTGACTCTAACTACTCAAGCAGAAAAATAAATGCGTTGGTCAAAACATAAATATTTTACTATGGCTGATAAACCTTCTACGCTTCTAGCCAGGAATTAGTCCCCCGTGTATTTACACCCACTTTACTGAAACTGCGCTTATACAATGGCCAAACCAACACAAAATCCGCAATTAATAATAAATTATTTTTTTAATTTTTATTTAAATTTGTATAATAAACCTGATTCTTTTCATAAAGACCAGGCAGATATATTGTTTTCACAATATATCCTTACTTAAATTACAAAAGACCCATGTGGATTTGATGGAAAAATAATTCACAGAATCTGAAATCAGACTAGCAATAAAATGCCTCAATCTGTCTAAAGCCCCAGGCCCGGATGGCTTTTCTTGTCATTATTGTAAAAAATGTCATGAAATTTTGGTCAACCATATATGCTCCTTTTTTTAATGCAATAGGTTTAATTGTTCCCATTCAGAAAAAAAAAAACATTTGTCTTTTAGGGAAAAGATCATGGAGATTGTGCAAATTATAAACCGAATTCCCTAATTAATTTGGATCTGAAAATCATGACAAAGGTCATGGCAGAAAGAATAAACGAATTCCTAACACAATAAATTCATCCGGACCAAGGAGGTTTTGTCCCTCATCATCAAGCTTCAGATCAGACACAGAGAATAATAAATGTCATTAGGGATGGGCTCTGTGTTCACATCGAACGTAAGTTCGACTCGAACATCAGCTGTTCGTGCGTTCGTTGAGCACACAATCAAATGGGTTGCTCGGCGGGAAGTTCGCCCACCGAAGAGTGTCCCATAATGCACTGCGCTCTTGCAGTGCATTGATTGCTGATGATTGGCCAAAGCATGCACCTGAGCTGTATGCTTTGGCCAACCACAGCACAATGTACTTTGAGAGCCATGATTGGCCAAAGGCACTCTGCTAAGTCCACACTATATAAGGCTGCTGCTTACACGGCAGCCATGTATATTGTGTGACAATGGAGATTAGGTGGGTAGTTAGTGGATAGTGTGTTTAGTCAGATAAGTGCAGTCAGTGTAGTGTACAGGCATACTCTACTTTTAAGATGTATTTTGTAGCCCTGGGTCCCCTCTTGGTGCTCCCCAAGTTTGGTGACCCTGTCACTTATGGTTCGTGAGCTGGGCCATTTTAAGCTGACCAAGATTTTCCATAGACGCCAATGTGAAAGACAGGGAGCAGGGCCATGTCAAGCTGACTAATATTTCCAATAGATGCCAATGTTAAAGACAGGGAGCAGTGCCACGTCAAGCTGAACAAGATTTCCCATAGACGCCAAAGAGCACTGAAAGCTGAAAATTGGTCTGGGCAGGAAGGGGTGAAAGTGCCCTGTATTTAAGTTGTTAAGGAGAACCTTATGACAGAATTAAAAAAAAAAAAAAAAAAGGCATGCCCCCCCCCCCACCAAAATCTATATGCAGCCTGGCAGGCCAGGAAAGGTGGGGCAAGCGAGCACCCCCCCCTCCTGAACCATAGCAGGCCACTTGCCCTCAACATGGCGAAAACCCTGGGCTGTGGTTGTGGGGGTCTGCGGATATGGGGCTTATCAGAATCTTGAAGCCACTTTGGCAAGGTAGCCCCCAGATACCGCCCCCCCTAAGTGAATGGGTATCGGGTACATCTTACCCCTACTCATTCACCAAAAAAATTTAGAAAAGTAAAAACCACAGGAAACAGTTTTTGAAAAGTCCTTTATTAAAAGGAAAAAAAATAGTATTCCTCAATGTAAATCTATGGTTAATCACAATTCCCGCCAACCCGAAAAATAGAAAAATAGCAAAAGAAACACTTTGCCTCCTAAGAGGCTGCCTGCTGTATGCCCGATCTTCTGCTTTGACAGTTCTTTTGTAGGCAAGGGGCCGGGCCAACCGGCTACATCACCCAGTGGCACTGTCCCTTCTGACGTCACATGATGCCAGTTGATGTCAGAGGGGGGCAGTGCCACTAGGTGATGTAGGCGGGTGGCCCCGCCCCTTGCCTATTAAAGAACAGTCAAAGCTGAAGATCGGGCATATGGCGGGTAGCCTCTTAGGAGGCAAAGCGTTTTTTTGCAATTTTCAATTTTTCAGGTCAGCGGGCATCATGATTGACGATGGATTTACACAGAGGGACCCTATTTTTTTTCTTTTTAATAAAGGACTTGTCAAAAACTGTTTCCGGTGGTTTTTACTTTTTTACACTTTTATGGTGAATGGGTATGGGTACAACGTACCCGATACCCATTCACATGGGGGGGCGGGATTTGGAGGCCCCATTGTTAAAGGGGGCTTCCAGATTCCAATAAGTCCTCCCCCGCAGAGCCCGACAAACACAGCCCAGGGTTGTTGGGATGAAGCCCTTGTCCCATCAACATGGGGACAAGGTGCTTTGGGGTGGGGGAGTCACCCCCTGTCCCAAAGCACCCACCCCCCCATGTTGAGGGCATGTGGCCTGGTATGGTTCAGGAGGGGGGGGGGCGCTCGCCCCCCCCTTTCCTGACCTGCCAGGCTGCATGCTCGGATAATAATCTGATATGGATTCTGGGGGGACCCCACGCCATTTTTAAAAAAATGTTGGTGTGGTGTTTCCCTTAAAATCTATAGACTGGGGGGGGCCCTACGTTAGTTTTTTCCATTTTTTTTTATCTGTATTACTGGGAGTCGACAATATATTACAGCCACGAGCATGTTTAAATTACATTTTTTTCCTTTAGAAATGTCAGTATTGCTGCAGCAGGCTCCAAACATCGTACAGATGGGCCAGTTTACAGGCACATTAGGGGACCCCCAGGTATGATATTTATCCACTTAAGGACCAAGCCTATTTCTGACACATGTTGTTAAAGTAAGTTAAAATCAGTATTTTTTGCTAGAAAATAACTTAGAACCCCCAAACATTATATATATTTTTTTACCAAAGACTCTGGAGAAAAAAATGGCAGTCGTTGCAATATTTTTTGTCATGCAGTATTTGAGCAGCGATCTTTCAAATGCCATTTTTTGGGAAAAATTACATTACCTAACATGTTACGGTTTAAAATTGCGCACACCTGCAGAATGGCAACAAACTACGGTCAATAAAGATCTCCATAGGCGATGCTTTAAAAATGTTCAATGGTTACCAGTTTAGAGTTACAGAGTAGCTCTTTTTTTTAATTATTGCTCTCGCTCTGGCGTGGTTTGAACAGCAATGCGCAAGCTGACGTAGGTGGTTAACATTTTTTTATTTTTTTTCCTACTTATTTTATTTCTTTTTTAGCACAGGTTTAAAAAAAAAAAATGATCACTTTTATTGCTGTCACAAGCAATGTAAACATCCCTTGTGACAGCAATAGGCAGTGACACGTACTCTTTATGGAGGAATCGGGGGTCTAAAAGACCCTAAACCCCTCCACTGCACTTCAATGTATTCAAAATGCTGAAAACTGCATTTTTAAATACAGTCACTTTTTAAATTCAGCGCCTTTTGAAGCCGTGTAACCTGGATGTGACGTCATGGACGCCGCCTCCAGGTTACGTCATCGGGAACCCGATCGAAGCTGAATCCGGCTTTTATGGGGACTCCAACCAGCCGGCGGAGGTGCCGGCTGGTTGCTTGGGTCTCCTGGTAGGCAGGTGGCGGGAAGGGGGGGCGTCCCCTCCCACTTGCTAGGGTAATGATCGAGCGGCTCCCGGGCCACATCGGCCATTACTGCCTGAAAGCCGACCACCGAGTCTAAAAAATGGTACAGGGATAATGCCTCTAGCTGCAGGCATCACCCTGGTACAGCCACTTCTTGCAGCCGACGTAGAGCTATGTTGGTTTGCGGTAAGTGGTTAAAGGAATTTTTAATTTTTATTGTTTAACTTTAAACATCATTAAAATCACTGCTCCTTTAAAAATGATCGTTTTTTTAAAAAAAAAAATGTTGCATTGATTCATGTCCCCCAGGGCAGTACCCAGGTCCCCATATACTTTTTATGGCAATAACTTGCATAGAAGTCATTAAAATGAGGGGACTTTGGATTTTTCATGTTCATGTCCCATAGACTTTAATAGAGTTTGCATGTTCGCTAGAACTTTTTCCCTGTTCAAGATGTTCTGGTGCGATGGGGGGTGTTCGGCCCATCCCTGGGTGTCATCTCTGCTATCCAAGCTAACACCTCGAACGTCTGGTCTACAACTGACTGTGCGACTACCTTGCCGAGAATAGCCTTCTTGATCCCCTTCAGTCTGGATTTTGGCCTCAACATTCCACTGAAACTGCTCTCCTAAATCTGACAAACGATCTACTAATGGCCAAAACCAATGGACACTATTCTGTACTTCTACTCCTGGACCTTTCTGCTGCCTTTGATACGGTTGACCACCCCTTCCTCCTCAGAAAACTCCACGCCTTTGGTCTCCGTGACTGTACTCTTAACTGGATCTCTTCCTACTTCTCCAACTGCACCTTTAGCGTTACTTACAATTCTACTTCCTCCTTTCCTCTTCCTTTCTCTGTTGGGGTCCCCCAAGGCTCTGTTCTTGGACCCCTCCTATTTTCAATCTACACCTCCTCTCTGGGTCAGCTGACAGCCACCCATGGCTTCCAATACCATTTCTACGCTGACGATACCCAAATCTATTTATCCACCCCTCAGCTCTCTCCCTCAGTCTCCTCACGTATCACTAATTTACTATCAGATATCAGTCTGGATGTCACACCACTTCCTCAGACTCAATCTTTTTCTCCACCACGTGTCCCTTCCCCCATTCTCTCTGTCAATATGGATGACACAACTATCAGCCCTTTCCCGCATGCCAAGGTTCTAGGTGTTGTCCTGGACTCTGAACTCTCCTTCAAGCCCCACATCCAATCACTGTCCAAATCTTGCAGCCTCAACCTCCGCAACATCTCCAAAATACGCCTCTTTCTAACCCTTTCTAACACAACAAAGCTCCTAGTTCACTCCCTGGTCATCTCGTGCCTCAACTACTGCAATTCACTTCTCAGTGGCTTACCTCTACACAGGCTATCCCCCCTTCAATCCATCATGAAAGCTGCTGCCAGACTCATTCACCTTACCAATTGCTCAGTATCCACTACTCCTCTCTGTCAAGCCCTCCACTGGCTTCCGCTCACCCAACAAATTAAATTAAAAATACTGACAATATCTTACAAAGCCATCCACAGTTTAGCCCCCAGCTACATCACTAGCCTAGTCTCAAAATACCAACCTAATCGCTCTCTTCGTTCCTTTCAAAACTTTCTGCTCTTTAGCTCCCTCATCACCTCCTCCCATGCTCGCCTCCAGGACTCTTCCAGAGTCTCTCCAATCCTATGAAACTCCCTACCCCAATCTGTCCGATTATCTCCTACTCTATTAGCATTTAGACAATCCCTGAAAACCCTCCTCTTCAGAGAAGCCTATTGTCAGTATCGGTGTTATTACGTCAGTCACCTGCTTGTGGCTCTGCTGTTCCAGTAACTGAAGGGCGCAGTTCCAGGGCCAACCAGCAGGTGTCTCCCTGCAGCTGGACTGTACCTTTAATTAGACTGCACCTGAGGAGAACTGCTGTGGGAATATAAGCCCGTCCTTCACTAAGGTTCAGGGCTTCAGCATTCTTTGCTAGCCTTGTCCCTGTTTGAGCTTGTTCCTGAAACCTTATCCTGTATCCTTCTTTTTTAGCCTTGTCCTTGTTTGTGCTTGTTCCTGAAACCTTATCCTGAACCTTTCTTTGCTAGCCTTGTCCCAGTTTGTGCTTGTTCCTGAAACCTTATCCTGAACCCTTATCCTGAACCCTTCTTTGCTAGCCTTATCTCTGTCTGAGCCTTATCCTGATCCTTTCTCTGCTAGCCATATCCAGTTCTGAGCCAGATCCTGAACCTGTATCCTATACCGGTATCCTGTAACCTGTACCCTTATCCTGAGCTCTGTTCCCTGTACCCTGTTTCCTGTACTTGGCTCCCCGCTTTCCTTGTCTCCTGTTCCAGTCCTGCTATTGCTATTGTTTGCTCCTTGTGTAGTTAGTTGGGGTTTGCTGTTACATTTATATTTTGGTTACTTGTTTTTGTCCACTGGTGTTGCTATTGGAATATGTCACTTGCTTATTAAATGTATTTGCACCTTATTGGTTTGTGTCCTGATTCCTTAGTGCAACCAGCTGATCTAATCACCCTTGAGGGATACCTGCAGGAGGTAACCCTGACAGAATGCTGAAGCCACTAACTATCAGCTCTGTTGCACCTGGGAATTAGGAATGTTCTGTTTGTTGCAAGATGCAGTCAGAGGAGGTATTTTCTCTTTCACTGCTTGCAACTGAGGAAAGGGAATATTGCTGCCAAATTTTGAGTTCATATACTAGTGAGCAATTGTCAAAATGCATACGTCTGGCTCAATTACTTGTTGACCAAGGCAGCGTTTTGTTTTGTGAGATTCAGCCATCCATTCAACTTTGTGTAGATTTCGTTTTTTCTAGTATCCCTAAGGGTGGTGATGATTTTTCTCCTCCTTTTAGTGTGTCTCAGGTGGAATCTCTTGTGTGGCTCATTGAAGATGATAAACCCTATTTCGATGAACATTATTCAGTATTTTTTCCAGAGGCTCTGCTGGATTGTATTAATGCTGTACACTCTCTAGTCAAGTAAGGGGATTGTAAATTGAGTTTTGTTCAGCCCTTACTCCAAACGTGGTTAGATCTATTCCATCCTTAATCAGCTAACTCGCACCTAGACACTTCAGCCTCTAGACTTCAGTTTACTCAAAGTTGCCCCTCTCCATTACCCGTGGCAACCACAGCTGCAGTTAGGTATGGTTTTCTTTCTACTGCTTGTTCATATCCTGGCTTAACGAGTTGCACTTTTCCAGCAATTAACTCTGTGAAAACTTCCTCTACTACTCTGTTGCCCCTAGCAACCTCTCAGAAATTCTCCTCTGTAACTATCTCTCCTGTTCCACCTTCTCTTAGTTCCTCTTTTATGCTTCCAGCTTCTTCACAATCTATTGATAGCCCTGCTATCGCTCGCAAGGTTTCTGTATCCAAACCTATAAAGAAGAGGAGATTCTTCCCTACACATACAGTTATACATGTTACTCAGCCCGCTGTTCCGGTGCCCGCTGATCCAGTGCCAGCTGATTCAGTGCCAGCTGTTCCGGTGCCCAATTTTCCGGTGACCACTACCCAGCCCTCTGATCCGGTGCCTGTTTCTCAGGCTGCTGTTCCGGGGCCCACTGTTCCAGTGCCCGCTGTTCCGGGGCCCATTGTTCCGGTGCCCGCTGTTCTGGTGCCCGCTGATCCATTGCCTCCTACTGAGCCTGCTGATCCAGTGCCTGCTGTTCCGGTGCCCGCAGTTCCAGTGCTTGCTGATTTGGTGTCCTCTACTCAGCCCGCTGTTCTGGTGTCTTCTTCTCAGCCTGCTGTTCAGGTGCCCGCTGATCCAGTGCTTGCTGATCCAGTACCTGCTGATCCAGTGCTTGCTGTTTTGGTGCCTGCTGACCTAGTGCTTGCTGATCCAGTGCCTGCTGAGCCACTGTCTGCTGCCCTGCTTGATGTGCCATGGTCTGCCGCCCTGCTTGATGTGTCACGGTCTACCACCCTGTTTGATGTGCCAGGGTCTGCCGTCCTGTTTGATGTGCCACTGTCTGTTGTCCAGCCTGGTGTGCCACTGCCAGATACCCTGGCGCTCCCCTGCTTGATGTGCAGCTTGCCTTCAGTCCCAGTGTTGGGACATGTGCTGCAATGAGGGCGGATGTATCCCTAATGTTACGCCTCTTCAGGAACTTGACCTGTGGGGTGCCTAGATGGCCTCCAGATCCTGGTGGTGGGGCGCATATTCAATTGCTGGACTCTGGAGCGTCCAGTGGCCCCTCCTTATGGGGGGGATATTGTCAGAGTATCGGTGTTATTACGTCGGTCACCTGCTGGTGGCTCTGCTGTTCTGGTAACTGAAGGGCGCAGTTCAAGGGCCCACCAGCAGGTGTCTTTCTGCAGCTGGACTGTACCTTTAATTAGGCTGCACCTGAGGAGAACTGCTGTGGGAATATAAGCCCGCCCTTCACTAAGGTTTAGGGCTTCAGCATTCTTTGCTAGCCTTGTCCCTGTTTGAGCTTGTTCCTGAAACCTTATCCTGGACCCTTCTTTGCTAGACTTATCCCTGTCTGAGCCGGATCCTGAACCTGTATCCTACACTGGTATCCTGTAACCTGTACCCTTATCCTGAGCTCTGTTCCCTGTACCCTGTTTCCTGTACTTGGCTCCCCGCTTTCCTTGTCTCCTGTTCCAGACCTGCTATTGCTATTGTTTGCTCCTTGTGTAGTTAGTTAGTTAGGTCACTATTGGGGTTTGCTGTTACATTTATATTTTGGTTACTTGTTTTTGTCCACTGGTGTTGCTATTGGAATATGTCACTTGCTTATTAAATGTATTTTCACCTTATTCGTTTGTGTCCTGATTCCTTAGAGCAACCAGCTGATCTAATCACCCTTGAGGGATACCTGCAGGAGGTAACCCTGACACCTATCCTACCCACACCTAACAACTATACTTCCATTTTCTACATCAGCCCATCCCCCACAGTTATTGCCTTTTGTTTCACTTGACCCTCCCTTCTAGATTGTAAGCTCTAACGAGCAGGGCCCTCTAAATCCTCCTGTATTGAATTGTATTGTAACTGTATTGTCTTCCCTCACATTGTAAAGTGCTAGGCAAACTGTTGGCTCTATATAAATCCTGTATAATAATAATAATAACTGGGGTAAAAGGGAAAATAGACGGGCTATGAAATTATCACTAGATATACACAAGGCTTTTTATTCTTTGTCCTGGGATTACCTCTTTTATGTTTTAAACCACTATGGTTTTGGTCCAAGATCTCTATCAATACTACGTAAACTCTATAATTCTCCTTCTGCATCCATACTAGTTAAAGAATACTCTACTAACTCTCTCAATAATCATAGGGAAACCAGACAAGGATGTCCTCTTTCCCCACTCCTATTTATTTTAGCTATCAAACCCTTAGCAATTAAAATCTGAACCTGTAAAAATATACAAGAAGTTGAATCTGGGGATAGAGATGACATCCTATTGATGCTATCTTCTCCTACCACTTCCATTCCTAATATTCTACCAATACTCCATCCTTTCTCAGATATCTGGCCTCACTATAAATCATTCAAAATCTCAAGCCCTAAACATATCAATAGACTGACATACAGTTCAAAGTCTTTAACAAACATATGTCTTCCAATTGCAAATGGGAGCTCTTCCCTATTTAGACCAGTTGTAATACTCACCTACAATCTTAGTTTATAAAAGCTTATTAGACTTCATGTACATTTAAGAATACTTTTCTTTAAAATGATTTGAAAATAAAATCTAAATGAATAATAATCTAGTGGAAGTATTAAAATATACTTAGATTGACTATTGGTTATTATACCCTTGCTGTAATAGTTAATGAAATTCATTATTTGTATATTCTTTATTTGGAAAACTCTGAATTAAATCTTTGAATTAGAAAGTTACTCCTCACAGGAGGTACTGCCTTCAAAGAGATACTATTGTTAAATGAGTTGCAAGTAAAACATTGCTACAATGTAAGTAAAACAATGTCTATCAGTAAACAGATTTTCAGCATTCCAAAAAATATACAGTTTATTATGTAGTTTTAGTTTCCTTGTATCCCAAAATAGTTAGCCCAATAATTTATAACATCACATACGAGTGAATTTTTAATATACTTGTCTAATTTTTTCTATATTTCTTTATTCTGTAAACTGAATCCTCACTTGGCCTAAAATGGATGAAAATGTCAGATACCTACTTTTTGAGCAGGTTATTTATACTATTGTAGATTAGAGAGGCCCCCCCCCCCCCCCGGTTTGGTTTGCGCCAGAACTCTGTAAAAGTTCAGAGGTGAATAACGAACTCCATTAAGGTCTAATAGACCCAAACTGGAAAAATCAAGAGTACCAATTTTTAGGAATTAGATGCAAGTTATTGGACATACAAAGGGTATTGGGGTCTGGGTACTGCCCTGAGGGACATGTTTAAATGAAAAAAAAGTTTGTAAAAAACATAATTTTTAAATGAGCAGTGATTTAATAATGCTTAAAGTGAAACAATAAAAAATGAAAAATTCCTTTATAGTTCCTGGGGGGTCCCCTTAGTCTGACTATAAAGTGGGGCATCTGTACCGTGTTTAGAACTTGCTGCAGCAAAAATGACATTTATAAAGGCAAAAAAATTACATTTTCCCTGCAAGCTTTCTTTATTTTAAAAACAAAGGCTTGGTGAGCCAGTCTGTGTGATGAGGCCACAATTTCAAGGAAGGGGGGAAATTTCTTTTGAACACATATACTAAAGTAGGTTCTGCCGCCGTCCCTATATGTATATTGTATTGGGGGTTGCTGGTGCCTCAAACCAGATAAAGTGGGACTTTATGGGCAAGTGAGGGGTATATAACAAATTAGCATTGTATCACTCGAGAAGAATAATAGGTGAATAATAAAATAAAATAAAAATAGTATTTAATCTGTAAATACCAATAAGGTATACAACAAGCATTTAGTGACAATGGTGCTTGGGACAGAGGCCCAAGTGTGAGGAAAGAAAGATGATTCAGCAGAATCAGTGACAATGGTGTTATCTGGTGACTTAAACCATGGATTTTTTCTGTTTTCCCTTGGATGTTGAAATGGGAGATAATCCCAGAAAAAATCCTAAATTGCTGACGCGTTTCGGCTCTCTTGTGGGCCTTTCTCAAAGCGTTCAGTCACTCAGTCTGTGGTCTATAAGAATAATGTAAAATATAATATGTAAGAATAATTAAACAAATCCTTGAGATAAATCATGTACATTTTTGGTGTTGAAATGATGTATAGTTACATACATGGGTGTAGCCATTATTTCTGCGCAGAAGCCCCTGTATCCGTTCACAGTCACAGCGGGAATCGTGTACTGCAGGGCCTAGGATTATAATTGTAATGTTTCTTACAATATAGTTCAAATAGATCATATAAGTATAATATATGTTCCTCCACTTACAATTAAATGCACTGGTAGTATGTAACTATACATCATTTCAACACCAAAAATGTACATGATTTATCTCAAGGATTTGTTTAATTATCCTTGCATATTATATTTTACATTATTCTTATAGACCACAGACTGAGTGACTGAACGCTTTGAGAAAGGCCCACAAGAGAGCCGAAACGCGTCAGCAATTTAGGATTTTTTCTGGGATTATCTCCCATTTCAACATCCAAGGGAAAACAGAAAAAATCCATGGTTTAAGTCACCAGATAACACCATTGTCACTGATTCTGCTGAATCATCTTTCTTTCCTCACACTTGGGCCTCTGTCCCAAGCACATTGTCACTAAATGCTTGTTGTATACCTTATTGGTATTTACAGATTAAATACTATTTTTATTTTATTATTCACCTATTATTCTTCTCGAGTGATACAATGCTAATTTGTTATATACCCCTCACTTGCCCATAGAGGCCACAATTTCATGCACTCAGAACAAGATTAGAGATTTAAAAAAAATAAATTCTGGTTTCCGTTTTGCAGACTTTGGATAAAAGTAACACATGCAGAAAAATTGGGCTTTGGGTGTTGATGGGGCCTTCACACCGTAACCCTATAGAGGTACTCTTGATGAAAGCAAGAATTGGCCTTGCTGTCAAAAATTGAAATTATATGCCCTGGTCAAACAGTGGTGGAAAAATTGGACTTTGGGTGTTGGTGCTAAACAAGGAGGCAGAATAAGCTGCTCTGGCAGCTGCGGTGGATTGCACACTAGTGTCTGCTTGGGTGATAGAGGATGAGGACGGTTTAGTAAGCCAGTCCACCCCTCATTTGCATGCTGTGGCTGGATAGCACGGGCAAAATCATTAAATAGAGGAAATGATACTCTGCCTCAGGACAAACCACAACCCCCTTTGCCTGTGGACATATACGCTTCTGGCCCCCTGACAGCTCCATAGAAATGTCTGCCTCTACTTGTTGGCCTCCCAGACATGACGGGGTGGGGGGCAGGGGGGGGGTCTTATTACTGAAATGTAATAGAGATAGGGAAATGTGTACTTAGATGCATTTTAATCAATGGAAAGTGGTGTTTGGTACACTTTAATTTAGGTACTTACTATACAGACACACTCCACTGACACACGACAATAAACTTCACTGACGCACTTCAATTTACTGCAGTAAAACTGCACTGACACACTTCAATATACTGCTGTAAAAGTGCACTAATGCACTTCAATATACTGCAGTAAAAGTGCACTGACCCACTTCAATATACTGCCATAAAAGTGCACTAACACACTTCAGAATACTGCTGTAAAAGTGCACTAACACACTTCAATATACTGCCGTAAAAGTGAACTAACACACTTCAATATACTGCACAAAAAATGCACTAACACACTTTAATATACTTTCGTAGAAGTGCATTAAGGCACTTCAATATGCTGCAGTAAAAGTGCACAAATCCACTTCAATATGCTGCAGTAAAAGTGAACTAACGCACTTCAATATACTGCACTAAAAGTGCACTAACGCACTTCAATATACTGCTTTAAAAGTGCACTAAGATACTTTAATATACTGCAGTAAAAGTGAACTAACACACTTCAATATACTGCAGTAAATGTACACTAACGCACTTATCAATATAATGCAATAAATGTGCACTAACGCACGTAAATATACTGCAGTAAACGTGCACTAGCGTATTTTAATATACTGCAGTAAACATGCACTAATGTATTTCAATATACTGCAGTAAAAGTGCACTAACACACTTAAATATACTGCAATAAAAGTGCTCTAAAGCACTTCAATATACTGCAGTAAAATTGTCCTGACGCTCTACACTGACACAGTTCAGTATACTGCAGGTTACCCACCCTGAAAAGTTTATTAACTGACACTAAAGTAAAAATGAACGGTCGCACTACATATTCACACTAAATTGACACTAAAGTAAAAATGAATGGTCACACTACACTTATACTGCACTATCAATATATTCATACTACACTCACAGTAGAATCATAATCGCATACTATAATAAAACACAAGCTATATCACACTGCAAATGGCTGCTCTGGGAAGGAACCTTTTATAGTGTGGGGTGGGTCTATGAGCAATGAACCATGATTGAGCAGTCATAATTATTTTCTTCAATCATGTCTCTGACAGTGTTCTGTGCCCTGATTGTGAAAATGCGTAATTGCTTCAGCCAATCAGGGCTTCCAATGCACTTTGAGGAGTGCAGTGCATTGTGGGACAAACGGTCGAATGCCTCAACAATTCGAGTGGACAGCCAATGTTCGTGCCGAACTCATGCTCGGGCCAAACGGTTCACCCAACACTATTGTAGATTCATAAATATTATTGGTGTTCTTACTTTTGCTTAATTTAACTTGAATGACCCATTAACACATGTTCTGTTGCTGTTGGTGAAGTCCCACAAGTTAATACGTGTTATATGCATTAATGTTAGTCATTGCTAAGTTAAAGCAGCCTATTCATTCTAAAAGACAATACATTACCCTTTCTTAACAAGGCAGTGCACTATTTCACACCATATATGCAATGTGGCATGCTGTAGTGCCTTGTACTCTACTCTACAGTGTATTGGGGTGCCATTCACAATGAATTGCACATGCACAGCACTGCACATAGAGCAATAACACATAGTTTAGCATACTTTGCCACAAAGCACAAATGTGAACGAGCCTTAGATTTATGGGCATTTTGGTTTCAGCTCTTGCCCTCCACCTTGCCCATTGTTTGACACTTCATAGCTTTCCAGAAATATCAAATAAAGATGATATCATTACAGAGGCGTAACTAGAATCTTCAGGGCCCCAATGCAAGAAACCATGAAGGGCCCCCCTGACCCCTGGGCCGACCCAGCTCCATGCGTCACCCCTGTACACCTGGATAGGAGGGGCAGCATATACTGTATAGGAACTGATCCCCTCCATTTTCTCCCCACATTGGAGAGGGGAATGGATCATCTATATGCTGCCCTGCCACCCCTCCAATCCAGGTGTACAGGGGTGAGGCATGTGCTCCCTGGAGCATGGGGTTGGAATGAGTCGCAAAAGTGGTGGTAGTGATGGGGGATAGAATGGGATCAGTGGCAGTGGTGGTGGATGAGATCAGTGGCAGATGTGGTGGGATGGGATGAGTGTCAGCAGTGATGGGATATGATGGAATGAGTGTCAGCGGTGATGGGATGAATGTCAGCGGTGGGGGGATGGGATGAGTGTCAGCGGTGGTGAGATGGGAAGAGTGTCAGCAGTGGTGGGATGGGATGAGTGTCAGCGGTTGTGGAATGGGATGGGTGGCAAGGGTGGTGGCATGGGATTAGTCGCAATGATGGTGGGAGGGGATGTGTGGCAGTGGTGGTGGGATGGGATGTGTGGCAGCGGTGGTGGGATTGGAGGAGTGGCAGCGGTGGTGGGATGGGATGAGTGGCAGCAGTGATGGGATGGGATGAGTGTCAGCAGTGGTGGGATGGGATGAGTGTCAGCAGTGGTGGGATGGGATGAGTGTCAGCGGTGATGGGATGAGTGTCAGCGGTGGTGGGATGGGTTGGGATGAGTGTCAGCGGTGGTGAGATGGGAAGAGTGTCAGCGGTGGTGAGATGGGAAGAGTGTCAGCAGTGGTGAGATGGGATGGGTTGAGTGTCAGCGGTGGTGAGATGGGAAGAGTGTCAGCGGTGGTGAGATGGGATGGGATGAGTGTCAGCGGTGGTGGAATGGGATGGGTGGCAGGGGTGGTGGGATGGGATGTGAGGCAGTGGTGGTTGGATGGGATGTGTGGCAGCGGTGGTGGGATTGGAGGAGTGGCAGCGGTGGTGGGATAGGATGAGTGGCATCGGTGGTGGGATGGGATGTGTGGCAGCGGTGGTGGGACAGGATGAGTGGCAGCGGTGGTGGGATGGGATGAGTGGCAGCAGTGGTGGAATCAGATGGGATGGGATGAGTGGCAGCAGTGATGGGATGAGTGGCAGCGGTGGTGGGATGGGATGAGTGAAAGCAGTGGTGGTGGGATGAGTGGCAGCGGTGGTGGGATGGGATCAGTGGCAGCTGTGGTGGGATGGGATGAGTAGCAGTGGTGGCGGTGGTGGGATGAGTGGCAGCAGTCATGGTGAAGGGAGGTGGGATTAGTGGCAGCAGTGGTGGTGGTGAAGGGGGTGGGATAAGTAGCAGTGGTGGTGGTGGTGAAGGGGTGGGATAAGAAGCAGCGGTGGTGGTGAAGGGAGTGGAATCAGTGGTGATGGTGAGGGTGGCTGGGATCAGTGGCAGCGGTAGTGGTGGTGAGGGGGGTGGGATCAGTGGCAGTGGTGGTGAGGGGGGTGGGATCAGTGGCAGTAGGGGTGAGGAGGGTGGCAGTGGGATTAGTGGCTGTGGTGGTGATAGCCAGCCCCTCTCCCACCACAGATCTCATCACTATCCCCCATCACCTCTGTTGTGGAGGTGATGGGGATTAGATCTATGGTGGTGGTGGTGGTGGTGGTGGGGGGTGATAAGTAAGAGGCAGAGGTGGTGGAGGATGGAATCAGTTCACTTGGTCATCAAGGCGATTCCCCCTCAGTGTTGCAAGGATTCCTCTGTGTCATAGTGCTCCTTGCAGAGGGGAGAGCTCCTCCCCTTTTCACTCTATTGGTGTCAGCTGGTCAGCTGACTCTCTGTCAGTGCCCACCTCTGCCTCCGTACATAGATCGGCTTCTGGAAAGGATAGGCAGGGCAGTCCAGGTGCCAATGATATGGTGCTTAGCCTCCCCTCAGCAGCCCACTGGCCGCACCCCCCCCACCCCGTATGATGGAACAAACAGATGGGTGGGAGAACGACAGCAGCACAGCCAGAACCGGACGGATCGCACAGTGGGAAAACGAGGGCGGGTGGGTGGTCCCCCCTTTAGTGGCGGAACTCCAGGGCCCAGTCGCAAGTGTGACTGCTGCAACCCTAGTAGTTCCGCCACTGTATCGTTATAATAAAGAATATGTAAACCCAACATTTCAAATTCCTGATGTGCCTGCTGTACAATATACTTGTATGAGAAAGTCTCCTGTTCTCTTTGACCTTCTTCGTTTGTATGAAATCCTTGGTTTTCCTGACAGTCATTCTGCTTTCCTATTAAACATTGACCACACTAGGCATGCGAGCACAGCATGGTCAGTTTTTTTTAACTGTGCTAAGAACTCAGACTGCTCTCCTCCAATGATCAGACTTGTCCTGACATGCCCCCTGCTGCACAGCTATTCACTGTAAAGACTGGTGTGCTGCTGTTTCTCCTCCCCTAGCTCTTAAGCAGCTGAGAGCAGAGGGAATGTGATTTAAAAAAAAGAGTATATATATTTTTTGGTATATGTGTATGCAAATGTTTTGCTTTTCATTTCTTTTTTAAACTGAATGGGTTGTTTTACAAGGTGAAAA
The DNA here is from genome assembly GCF_965119305.1 of Pelophylax lessonae. Classification (NCBI taxonomy): domain Eukaryota; kingdom Metazoa; phylum Chordata; class Amphibia; order Anura; family Ranidae; genus Pelophylax; species Pelophylax lessonae. The sequence continues at coordinate 467,780,896 of NC_138769.1, forward strand.
TTTACATATTCTTTAAATAAAGGCAGACATCAAAGTTAAATATGGCTATAGCTGGTATCAGAGTCACTAAAAAACATGAATTATGGGGACAAACATATACAAGACTCGACAGCGAATTTTAATGGTGACATGCTGTAGCATCTATTGATTAAAAACTCAATGAATATACTAAGGCATGATTTTTTTTTTAAAAGATAATAAACTAAAACCTATATATAAGAAATGTTCAATTCTACATGCCATAGTGTGGTTTTATTTTGAGAAATGTTTGTTGTATGGTTGTAAACCTTCACTGAAGAAAAAAACATACCCTTAATGGACCATGGAAAAACACTTAACAAAAGGGGTTTGAGGAGAGTTCAATATTGAGACAGAAGAGTGAGGGCTGGGGGCATTTATGCTCCATATTAATATTAGCTTCCAGCTGTGAAACATGCTACAAGACAGTTTCATTTTTGTAGTACAGAAAATGCAGGTATTGTACACCTGAATTATAATCTTGCTGTGATAATATGCCTGTATTGATTCTAAGGGAGAAAAAAAAATTGAAGACGGAAAGAAAAGAAAGAGGAAAAAATAGAAAATATGTATCTGTTTTTCTCTCAGAAACTTTTCCATGAACACCTTTATATCGTCTAATCTTAGTGATAAAACTAAAATAAAAAAAAAATAAAAGAAAAAAATAAAAAACAGTGCATAGCAACCAATTTGAATTACTATATGGAGGAGCTGTTTTCTCAGTCGGTAAATGATGTGAAAAAGCCTTTCTGCACTATTTGAAGAAGAAATGTTAAGATAAGGAATTACAAATTAATAACGCTTATAATAGGATTATAGCATTAGGTTAACACATTCTCTCTATCAGTTCTCTGAAATGGTTAATCCCCTGCCATCAACCACATGGCAGCACTTTTCACATGTGGCCATTCTAGTGAAATGAGCATATTCAAAATATAATCCTCTAATTGAGTCATCCAATTTATTGCAACTAAATTGAGGATTAGTTTTTCCCTACCTTAATTGGCATCTAAAAAAAGGTCCAAAAATATATATTTTATTTTTTTCTTAGTTTATTAAGTTGTCTGTTAAACAGGGGGATGTATAGTGTTATCGTTAACTGTTTTAATTGAATTTAATAGCTTGACGACAAGTGTTGCCATGGTCATAGCGATGTTTGAAATAAGTGATTATTTAAACCTCTGAAGCAGTGGTCTAATTTAGTCTAGCAAATTGTATATATTTACATGGATAATCTAGTTTTCTGTAGCAATAATTTTTTTTATTAATTTTTTTATTTACACATTTTCACTTTGTAATATTTTTAAATGGAAGGTTCATGTATTTCACAAAATTTTTAATTTTTATGTCTCAATTATCATTTGAAAAGCTAATTACAGGTGTGGTATGGTAAGTATCTTTTCATAGTGCTTTCTTAAACATGTTAAACATGGTATACTGAACTGCTTTTTTTTTTTTTTTTTTTTAATCAAAATTTGTATTATTTTAATCAAGTTATACAAAAAAATTCCATACAAATATATAACCAGTTCTTTAATTACAAATAAAATATAACATCTACCTTGTGCCCAAGGTAGGCACCTGCTTGGTTAAATTGTTTATGGGGTCTTCCGCTGGCACTCCTGGCTACTCTCCCCTTACGAGTGCAGCAAACGACTTGCTATGGAGGCACTCGCATGGGCTTGATAGAGAGCCAGACTCTGTATGTCCATTGACATTGCCCCAGTCTGCTCTCTTCTTATAGACTGTGATTGACAGCAGCAGGAGCCAATAGCTTCCGCTGTTCCCTCCATGTCCAGTGAGGAGAGAGACAACGGAGGGAGCCGATAACAGGCTCGATAACAGGCTCAGTATAAGGGGGGCTGGGAGGGGAGGTGGACACAGAAGATTTTTTTACCTTACCACAAAGAATGCAGTAAGGTAAAAAACCTTCTGCCTTTAGAACAATTTTAAAGCCTATACAGGTTAAGGCAAATGTTTGGCTTTTTATATTGTACAGTATTATTACATTTATTAACATTTTTATGTGCATTCTATATTTTTATACTTTTGTGTAAAAATTTTACTCAAATTACACATTTTGATTTTGTAATTACGCTTGCTATTTTATAAAACAGGAAAAAATCTGCACTAGGTCAAGTAAAAAGAATGAAAAGGTAAGCAACAACTTAACCAACTATGATACCAGCTGTAAATATTCAATATAAATAAGAAGCGGTGCTAAATCCTAATAGTGCAATCATGAATAATCATATGGTAAATAATGTGGCATAAAAACAACTAAACATGCAGTGAATAAAATATGAGCAAAATATATGATTAAAAAAATATGTAGAAAAAAAACCAATCATATGAAAGTGATATAATGAAATAGGTGAAAAAATCCAGTTATAGGTGAACATAAAAAAAACTCCTTTCAATTGAAAAGTCCTTTTCTATAATAAACCAGGGTGTGCAAGAGTAAAGAGTAAGAGTAACAAGAGTAAAGTTCAAAAAGGTGTATAAGTAACGTTAATTGATGAAATCCACCACCAAGCACCAACACTTAGCATATGCTTCTTACCAGATAGCGTGGACCATACATTATAATGGTCATAAAAGCACAAAATAACCCAGCATCCATGATAGGCGGTGGCTGCTCAGCAGCAGCTCCAAATGGATCAGAAATTAAAGAAATGAACAAGCATAGTGAAGCCTGCTAACATTTAAGTCCTTTTATTTAAAATATGTAAGAAGTACGTTCAATAAGTTGTAAACAGACTGTCAGCTCATGAGAAAGGAACAGCCAATCCCGACACGTTGCGTCATCGGTAACGTCTTCCCAGGGGCAGGCCGAACGTCAGATACCATGCTCCATTGAAATAAATAGTAACACATAGCCTGCGGTAATTGGTTAAGCTAGTGAGACAAAGGATCATATGCAAATGGCTCTAACGCAGCTACACACGTAGGGTACATATTTGGGTGTGCTAAAGACGCTGCTCCCTCTAGTGGTCGGAATCAATATGACCAATTAGAAAACAAATGCAAGAAAAAATCATATGCATTGATATTTTATACTTTAACGTTTTTCTTTTTGTAATTTTTTTTTGCTTTTGACAGGGTATCAAATTCTACTTTAAGGGGTGTGTTTATAAAAAAATTGCAGAGCTTTTATGGTCTCTAGAGCAGAAAATCATAGCAAATGGGCATTTAGTTCCTATGATTATCAGCTCTGTCCAATGGCCACAAGACTGTATTTTCCTGATTTACTCTAATATGAATGAAAAACATTCGACCAGGAGAGAAACAACCTAGTAACATTATTTTTTTTTCTTCACACTCCCCTCCCCATAAATCCTGAACCAAAGATCAGTCCCCCTGACACTTTTTTTGGGGATAGCAGGATGTACAGGGAATTTATAACTTCCTGTCACTTACTTTTTTTAATCTCAAACCACGCACTTATTCTTCTGATAGAATTAAAGTTTGCACATCCATTTCTTACCTAAGGGGGGAGCCCAGAGCTTGGGCCAACAATTTCCTTGAAGAGCATGACCCCATCCTTGAGTCATTCCCTGCATTTTGTTCCGCCCTTGCGCTTATTTATGGTGACCACAGTAAACAATCCGCTGCAGAAACTATACTCCGTTCCCTAAAAAACAGGGCAAGAAACCTGTTGAGGACGATGTTGAGAGTTCAAAACCCTGGGCAACTGACTGTCAGTGGAATGACAGTGCACTTTGCAACCAATTTTGAATCGGACTTTCAGAAATCATTAAGGATGAACTAGCCCGCATTGATTTACCTCCTTCTTTAGAGGCACTGATTAAAATTTATATATCAATTGACAGGCGATTCAGAGAAAGAAAAGCTGAGAGGGTATCTGGGTCTAGTTACATTCCATTCAAGCCTACCCACATTGAACCTGAGGTACCCATAGAGATGTGCTCCATTCGAGGGCCACTAACTCCCATGGAAAGAGCTAGAAGAAAGAAATTGCATTTATGCATGTACTGCGCAGCACCTGGTCACATCGTAGAAGCATGTCCAATCCTAAAACAAAAACCCAGGGGTGAGTTACTCTCTGTTAGTCATTCTGTCACATAACATAATAAGCTGCCTAATAACATTATTATCTACTTAACCTTGCAGTGGGATCAAACAAGGGTTAACCTCAACGCTCTGGTCGACACAGTGGCCACGGGGAATTTCATTGATACCACCATAGTTTCACGTAATAAAATTCAGTTTATGCATAAGATAGTGTCGGTGTCCGTGAAGGTCATTAATGGCACAGTGTTAAATGCAGGTCCTATTACCAAACAAACACAACCACTATTGACTGTAATCGTGAACAATCATGTAGAATTGTTGTCATTAGACATCATATCTTCACCCCGGTTCCCGATCATTTTAGGTCTACCTTGGTTATTAACGCATGAACCCACTGGGAGTCCCTCAGCTTGCAATTCAATTCCGTGTATTGCAAAGAGACTTGTCTAAACTCCCTCAACACATATCCCTCATATGCGTTAAACAAGGCAGAAACTAATCCCTTGATACCACCTCCCTATGTGGATTTTAGTGAGGTCTTCTCCAAAAAGAAGGCTGAGATCCTACCACCCCATAGGATCTATGACTGTCCCATAGATCTCTTACCAGACAGTAAGATACCTTTTGGGCATATTTACCTCCTTTCACAACCTGAGTTCGTACAGTTAAAACAATATCTTGATGAGAATTTGAGGAAAGGGTTTATACGCCCCTCCACATCACCTACAGGGGCTGGAATGTTTTTTGTCCGTAACAAAGATGGAAGCCTTCGACCTATAATTGACTACAGACAATTGAATAAAATTACAATTAAAAACAGGTACCCCCTCCCATTATTCCCTGAACTCTTAGAGCGGTTACAGGAAGCCTCAATTTTCACAAAACTTGATTTAAAAGGTGCTTACAATCTCAGCCGCATCAGAGAAGGATGGTGAAGGCATCCTTTATAAAAGGTCGAAACTCTATGTTCCCCCAACACTCCGTAGTAAAATCTTGCATATTAACCATGATCTTCCCCTCGCTGGACATCCCGGGGTACAAAAAACATTGGAATACAAAGAGATTATTGGTGGCCCGGGTTGTACCAGACTATTCGGGATTATGTTGGTTCTTGTGAAACTTGTGCACGGTCCAAACATGACACAGGTTCACCATTTGGTCAACTTACTAACTCACCCATACCAAGTAAACCTTGGAGGGCTCTTTCCATGGATTTTATTGTAGATTTACCCACCTCAGGGGGTTACACCACAGTGTTGGTTGTGGTTGATACCTTAACTAAAATGGCTCATTTCATTCCCCTAAAAAAGCTTCCTCCAGCAAAAGAAACTGCTACAGTCTTCATTGGAGAAATAGTGAGATTACACGGTCTTCCATTCTCTTTACACTCTAATACAGGTTCACAGTTCATTTCCAAACTTTGGAGATCTCTCTGTTCTGCTCTCCAAATTGAGCATCAATATTCGAGTGTGTATCATCCCCAGACGAATGGGCAGACAGAGCAGCTCAACAGAGTTCTGGAACAGTATATTCGTTGTTACTGCACTCATCTACAGGATGATTGGCATGTACTCATTCCTCTAGTGGAGTTTGCGTACAATAACACGATTAGCTGCACTACATAAAACACCTTTCTTTGCAAATTATGGCTACCACCCATCTTTTTTCCCATCACAAGAGTTACCCTCCAACAATCCAGCATCTCAGGATTATCTACAATTCCTACAGGGTATCCATCAGCGTTTAAAAAAAAGTATTTCCCAAGCCCAACTCCGTCAAAATAAATATTATGATGCCAGACGGAGATCCGCACCTCCCTATAGAGTTGGAGACTTGGTGTGGTTATCCACTAAGAATTTATGCCTCAATACACCTTCTAAGAAATTCAGCAGTCTATTTATTGGACCGTTTCCTATACAAAAGATTATTAGCCCATTGGCTATGCATCTCCATCTTCCTGCTCACTTAAGGATTCACCCGACATTCCATGTTTCTTTACTCAAACCTCATAAAGCAAAGGAATTCCCAAATAGGACATTACCCCCAATGCCTCCGGTTCTAATTGATGGACAGGAGGAATTTGTTGTTCATTCCATCTTAGATTCTAGAATTAGAAGAAGAAAATTAAAGTATTTAATCTGCTGGAAGTCCTATGGTCCTCACGAGGATTCAGGGGAAGATGCTTCGGACGTACATGCTCCCATACTTGTTCGTTGGTTCCCTTCACGTTACACTCACAAACCAAAGATACCATGAACCCCCAGGGTGGGTTCCATTTTGGGGGGGTCCTGTAACAGACTTATCTCTCCTCGTTCCATTCATCGGTTAGGGGATACATCGGCGTATCACGTGACTCCGCCCATCCGCAACTTAAGGCGCAAACTTCAATCTCCCCACGTCTCAGCAACACAGCAGCCGTTGGGGAGCAGCTGTCTCAAGCCACTCTTCCTTTCTCTCTCTCCAGCAAGACTGCCATCCAACCTCCCTTCTCTCGCACCAGTACTTGGATCACTGCCCCGTCTACAGGCTTAACAGTGGAACTACAACATCTGCTGATTGCAATTACCATTAATACCAGCAAACAGCAAGTATACAACCTTAGTCCTGTATTGTTCTCTCTGTTTAAAGGTCTCACCGTGATTTTACTGTAGCTTGTATGACCAACCCTGACATTGGTAGACTTCCGCAGCTGAGGTCCATATAAAAATTGAGTGAGCTGTTACAGCATGCTCTGAATGAAAGGTATTCCCATTAGCAAGGCTTGTGACCCCGTTCATTGCTTGATGTAGCCCAAGAACCCCTGGGGGGCATTCACTGCAACACTGCAACACCCCCCCCCCCCAAGCATATGATTAAGCAGTGCTTTCACCAGCTTGCCTGATGAAACACTGGCCACGTGGTAACTGTACCTCTTGCCCCGATTTACTAAAATCAACATTACAATTATTGCAGATCCTACAGGAGCTAACTACAATCTTTAACCACTTGCCGACTGCCGCACGACTATTTACGTCGGCAGTCAGCCCCTCAGGAAGAGCGACGTAGGGCTACATCGCTAGCCTGTAAGGGTTTTGGGAGCGAGCGTGCGCCGTCGGATGCACGCTCCCACTCCCGCTCGGTCACGGACCCCCCCGCGCGTGTGCCCGGCGGACCCGATGTCTGCCGGGCACTCGCGATCGTCCGTGACAGCGGGAGAAAGGCAGGCGGCTAGTGTAAACAAAGTTCTCCCTGTGTAAGAATGGTGATCAAACGGTTCTACTATGTAGGACCGTTGATCACTGTTCTTACACATCAAGCCACAGCCAATCACAGTTAGAAACACGCCCCTAGGACACACTTAACCCCTCCCTCTCCAATACAGTTAACTCCTTCACTGCCAGTGTCATTTTTACAGTAACAGTGCATATGTATAGCACTGAGTACTGTAGTAATGTCACTGGTAACCCCAAAAGTGTCAAAAATGTCAGTCAAGGGTCCGATCTGTCCGCCCCAATGTCGCAGTCCCACAAAAAAAATCGCAGATCGCCACCATTACGCGTTAAAAAAAAACAAAAAAAATGATAAAAATCTTTCCCTTTGTTAGTAAACGCAATAACTTTTGCCAACCAATCAAAATACGCTTTTTGCGATTTTTTTTTACCAAACATATGGTAAAAAAAATTGGCCTAAAATGTTAGAAAATTTTGATTTTTACATTTTTTTTTGGGGAATTTCATATAAAAAATGTGAAAAATATTGTTATTTTTGCAAAATTGACGCTCTTTTTTTGTTTATAGCGCATGATAAAAAAATCACACAGGTGATCAAATACCACCAAAAGAAAGCTCTGTTTGTGGGAAAAAAAGGACGCCAAATTCGTTTAGGTACAGAGTCGCAGGACCGCGCAATTTTTCCGTTAAAGTCACGCAGTGCCGAATTGCAAAATAGGCCCTGGTCAGGAAGGGGTTAAAATCTTCCGGGGGTTAAGTGGTTAAAGAAAGACAAGGACATGGCATCAGAATAAGATTTATAGTTATTATTTTGATTAAATCTTAAAGGAGTTGTGAAGTCAGGAAGGTTCTTTATCTAAATGCATTCTATGCATTAGGATAAAAAGCCTTCTGTGTGTAGCAGCCCCCCAGCCCCCCTAATACTTACCTGAGCCCCATCTCTTTCAAGTGATGTCCCTCGACCATCCTGTGACTCTCCCTCCTGATTGGCTGAGATACAGCCGTGGCAACATTGGCTTCCATGGCTGTCAATCAAAGTCAGTGAGCTAATCAGGAGAGAGGGGGTGGGGCAAAATGGCATCTCAGTGTCTGAATGGACAGATGGAGCTGCAGCTCAGCTTGGGTGCCCCATAGCAAGCTGCTTGCTGTGGGGGCACTCGATAGGAGGGTGGGGCCAGGAGCAGGAACAAGGTACCTGAGAAGAGGAGGATCCAGGCTGCTCTGTACCAAACCAACTGCACAGAGAAGGTAAGTAAACCATGAAAGATAAATATAAAAAACAGCGCTAGCATCATGTAAACATGTATTTACAAAAGTCCAAATAAAGTGATGTAATCAATATAAAGTGTTCTTGTGCTCCAAACTTCTTAAAAGTGCTGAAGTGCTCCACATAAATTCATTCTGTGATGTGACACACACCCCATTTTGTGTCTCTCCTTACCAGACACAATGGACCCCCAGCTTTTCAATCTGGGAGTCAAACATGAGTTGATTTAAACAGGACTGATGGGTCACAATGAACAGATCAAGAACTCTCCAGTAGCCTCTAAGATGTTCCAGTAATCCTGAAGTGCAGAGCAAAGAGAAAGAGCCATTAGTGAAGTACTGTAGGGTTCCAGTTTATTAGCACAATAAAACATACTTACAAAATGGTATTCATAAAACAGCATGTAAACAGCAATGTGCTTCTACGAACGCCGTAACCACCATGTGTTCCACTGCAACCGGAAGTGACGTTGTTGCAACTCAGGAACCGGAAATTATGTCAAAACATTTCGTCCTCCTACAGGGCGTCATCAAGGATATGGATATATATATATATATATATATATATATATATATATATATATATATGGGAGTATAAAATGTTTGTTATTTATTTATTTTTTTAAACAAGACTTTACAATTAGATTAAGGACCAGATTTACATTTTACAGTAGCTTACATAGGGAACTACAGTAACATGCTGAATCTGCAAGCAAATGTAAATGTGCAATATACAGTTTATTATTAGCCAAATCCCTTTGTTTCTGAGAATGGCAAAGATTTTGCTCACTCAATACTACCTAAGAAGAGGAGAACTAAGTCTATCTAGGTCTAATACACAACACTTGAGTGAGATTGTTAACAAGCAGAAATAGAAACAGAAAACTGAAAACCAAATGGCTGGTGACATGTCAATATCAATTGATTTTCTCATGTTGTAGCAGAGTGGCTTTTTAGGATGTGTTGCAGGCTCTTGATGTGTGAAAGAATGTCTGACATTTTAAACAAGTCATGTAAGAAAACATAATATTAAAAAGAGTCAAGACATTTGCATATCTGATTAACCTATATAAACAGTATGTATAATAATTTTAATACAATATTGCTTGTCATTAATAGTATAGATACCATGTCATCAATTTTTAATCATATTACTGCTGACCAGTCTCAGTTAGAGAACTTATTTGTCTTATGTCCAATAGACATGTGCATGACGAAAAAAATGTTGTTAGGATTCGTTAATCTAGTCATTTAGCTTACTTAAATTCAGTTGATTCGTTCAATTCATATTCAGGATTCATATTCAGAATTTGTTCTATGCATTTTTCAAATTTTCTTCAAATTTACAGATTTTTTTCTCGATTTGAAACTTTCAAATTTTTAATCAGTCGAATCAAACATTTTAGATTCTTTTTCGATTTGAAAGCCAAGTAGCCAAACATCTGATTGTCTTGTTTGTATTAATAATATGTTTATTCAAAATATGTGAAGTGTTCTAATTAATAAAAGTAGTATCTTTCTAAGTAAGTTACTTTCAACATTTTACTATGTACAATACGGTGCAGAAGTATAAGCCAGCTGAGAAAAAATAATGTAAAGTACAAATGCTTTGAAATATTTATATTTTACTGGTTTCTTTTTATTAATTTTACACTTGCAAAGTGAACAAACAAAAGAAAAATCTTCATCAATTGATTACAATGACTCTCTAAATCACCTTTGGCTTAACAAAAACAACATTATTTCTAAATAATATACCAGTATTACACACAATCCCTGATTTCAACAATAAGTTTGCAGTTCGAATTCAAATAGAATGCAATGTAAAATTTGAATAAAAATTTTGGAAATTCGTCTATACTGAAATTCAGGGATTTGGATAAATCCAAATCTCTGAATAACGAAAAATGTTTTCGAATATTTATTCGGAACTAAACGAACCGCACATTTCTAATGTCCAATGCCAACAGTTCCATTGTTATGTTTTGCATTACATCTACATGGTATACATTCTACCCAGCTAATGCCTATGCTGCTCTAGCTCACATTGTCTTTAAAATTTAATGACTAGATCTTACTTAAGCCAGCCATATGATTTGAATCTCGGCCTTTTCAGCAGGGATCTATGGGCAGGCAGATTGTACCCAAGTCGATCCCTCGATCGCCTTGGGTACAACTGGCATGTCTGGTTTTTGCATGCGATTATTGGCAACAGCTATAGCCGCTAGCAATAATCAATGTGTTCTCCTTGCAGAGATGGCTTTAGTAACAGAACAATCCTAATCAATACTTCAATAAAGAAGTCATCTAAATTCTTTGCCTTCTGTGCTCTACCTAATCCCACTCAACTCAAAAAATTCCAGGTAAGCCTTTTAAAAGTAAATGGGTTATCTTTTACTGTTTCAGGGTTTATTTTTTTGAGAAGTTATATTTTAGTTTACCTGCTGTTACCATGGTTTTTTTTTTCTGGGTGCCCAATGAATACTTGTTGAAGATACAACCACAGCTTCCCTTTGTTTGAGGCAAGTCATCACATGTGCCTAGGGTAAATTAGTAAGCAACAACGTTTGCCATAGCTGCAATTAGGCAATCCTCTATTTTGAAATGTCAGGCAGGTCTAAAGTGATGTGCAGCAGTAGTATGGGGTAAGCTGGTTCTCCAGGACAAAACATTAGTTGGTTTGCAACAACTATAGCAGGGGTGTCAAACTCAATTTCATCATGGCCCGCATCAGCATTATGGTTGCCCTCAAAGGACCAATTGTATTTGTAAGACTATATTCATCCAGAGCTTTTTTTCTCAGCAGGAATTCAACCACACCCTCACCTCCTCCTCCACCCCAGCCACCCTCCCCTTGAAAGAGTAATAAATAACAGGAGTGCATTATGTGCGGAGTTCAGAGGTACACTATGTTCAGGGTTCAGGGTTATGCTCTCTTTCACAGGCTGTCCACATCTCACTTCCACCCTTCCTCGCCTGACCTATGCACTACTCTCCCCCATTCCCTGCCTCTGCACAGACCTCCCTCCACAGCCCTCATCTCCTCCCCCTTAATGCTACCTTAATGCTCCCTTGCATCTCACCTTTTCAAAAAGTATTTAAACACAAACAGGAGAGGGGCATATCAAGTACCTCATCCTTAAAAGCAGGAGGGGGGGAAAAAAATCTGGGGGCAGAATGTCAGACTTTACTGGAACCACAAGGAGGACTATACGGAAATGTTAAAATATCAAAATTTATTGTACAATATCTTAAAAAGATATTGTTGAAAATTAAAAAAACATAGCTCTTGTACAGTATATACCAAGCAATCTAACAGTCACTGTGTCTATGCTGTATATTCCAAGAGGTCGATGCATTTCACACATAATTGCTTCATCAGGACCTAGGTAACTTGGCAGCACAGATAATTTTCCTAAGTAACAAAAGAGAGGCACATAATTTTCAACAACTTTACATATATAAAAATGAGTCATGGGCTGTGTCACTGCATTTACCTACAAAACACTGTCAGAGCTCCAATAATGATGGCTGGATAGTAGCGTCTGTAAAATGTCAGGTGATTTTGGAAATATTGCATATGATTCCTATACTGGAAATATTGAAGTATAGCCTATATAGGGTCAAACAAAATATGATTATAGCATCAAAAAGCCATTTCTCCAAAATCCCACAGATCTATATACGTATCTACTTGCTAGCTTTTATCCACTTACTTGGTATTCAATTTGTATAGATTAAGCCAAATTGGACCAACTGGCCCAACGTAATATATAATGCAATCCTCCAACTGGAATTGAGTCAACCTGTAGGACCAATATATATTATATTTTATCAATATACTACTCATAGGCTGCAGATTTAAAGCTATCTTTTTCCATAAGAAAGAAATACAGTTACCTGTGGTTATTATTTGAAGCCCTTCAGCTTCATGGGGCCACTGCCCAAATGAATGGACTTTATGTAACAAGATGGTTATATCATTAACTTTTGGCAGCATGGGAATTCCCCAAGACTGCCTACAAAGTAGTCCACAATACATATAAATCCTTTAATACAACTATAGATCATCTTTATGGCTTACAGTATTAGCCAATTACAGAGACTTGCATCCCCCATATTTGCAACATGAGAGGCGTCCAGGCAATCCACCTTAGACACCCGCTCAAATCTCACCCCACCCACATTTCCATCGGCCATCGACCCAATATCAAGCGCTAACTGCTCTATAGTTGTCAAACAGGCAGACAAAGGGGGCAATATTGTCGTGATGGACAATGCTCAATATGTCCAAATGGGCATGAACATTCTTAAGAACCATAATTGGTACAGGCGTATTACATCAGATATTGTACTTAAGTATCAACACGAATACTATCAATTAGTAGATCTGGCTTATTTAAATAATGTAATCCCGAAACATACCTGGGAATATATACGTGTAAAATTCCCCATAACACACACCTTTTATGCACTCCCTAAGGTGCATAAAAACCCTACCAATCCACCTGGGAGACCCATTATTTCGGGTCGGGGGTCAATTACAGAGAATGCAAGTAGACTGATTGATGCATATCTACAGCCATTCGTAACCAATTTACCTTCCCACACTAAGGACACTATTCATTTAAAAAAAAATTGAGGATATCAACATATCTCCTGAAGCAATACTAGTCACCATAGATGTGGAAGCTTTGTATAGCTCAATCCCTCATGAGAGGGGGGTTGTGGCTGTACGACGCATTACTTCACGCAGTGGGCAACATGATGCCTACAGCGAGTTTATGTTTGCCCTTTTACAATATATCCTTACTCATAACATCTTTACATTTCATGGCTCCCACTATCTCCAGGTGCAGGGAGTAGCGATGGGGACATGCTGTGCCCCGTCCTACGCTAACCTGTACCAGGGGGAGTGGGAGCAATCATTTCTCATGGATGAAACACTAGCTATGTATACCGACCACATTCACATGTGGACTTGGTACATAGATGATATCTTTCTAATTTGGGAGGGTTCTCCGGAACTCCTACAGAACTGCCTCGACAGGATGAATAAAAACGAGTTTAACCTCACCTTTACGATGAATATGGATATGAACTGTGTTACATTCCTTGATGTTGAGGTATCGAGGGGTGAGGGTGGTGTTCTCCGCAGTGAGCTTTATCGTATGCCCACTGCGGGCAACACCATCCTCCATGCGTCCAGTTTTCATCCGGAGCCCATGATACACTCCATCCCTACTGGTCAACACATGTGATTGAGGCGCAATTGCACTGACCTCAAATCATTTCAAAAAGCGGCAGATGAACTCCACACCAGATTAGCTACCCAAAAAATTCTCTCAAAAAGGCCTATAAGAGGGCATTATTCAGTGACAGGCAGGAGTTATTGACTCCAAAAAATCATGAAAAAGAGAAAGACAGCAATAATTTGAGAATCATTACACCATACTCTTACCAACAATCTAAAATCAAAAAGATAGTCACTAAACATTGGCATCTCTTAACATCAGACCCCATTCTAGGCCTATATGTACCAGAATTGCCATGTTTCACCTTTAAAAAAGCACCAGCACTTAGGGACAAATTAGTCCGAAGTGAGTATAAAGGTGATGCTCTAAGTGATCCCTGTAAGTATAAGGGAACCTACATGTGCGGAAGTTGTAACTATTGTGGCTTTATGCTCACGCAGAAAAGCCCAATATTACCCAATGGTCAAAAATTCAAAGCAAGACACTTTGCTAATTGTCGCACATATGGGGTAGTGTATTTGCTACTCTGTGATTGCAAATGTTTTTACGTGGGCAAGACTAAGCTTGAGTTCTGGAGACATGCCTATCGTCATATAAAAAGTATGAGAGCTTGTGATCCCGACTTACCCCTTGGACGGCATGTTAGCCTAGACCATTCGGGAAAATTTCCAAAGATAACATTTTTGATCTTGGATCGTATCCACCCCAGTTCCAGAGGTGGAGACTGAAATAAGTGTCTCCTCCAGATGGAACTGAGGTGGATACATTCCTTGAAAGCGACAGAGCCCCCAGGCCTGAACGGCATGATGTCCTTTAAGCCGTTTCTAGAGGGATTCAGTTCAGGTGGTATGGAGATATAGTTATCCCCGTCCACCTGTCTTCTCTGGAAAACGGATACAAATGTATAATAATTTTTCTTTTTTCTTCTTTATGCCTGGTCGTTTGGAATATTATGATCTATCATATGATATATTGTATATTTTTCCTTTCCAGTAATATATAATAACATAATATTTATGTAGAGTCTCTTGCCTTTTGTGCCATGTTTTTTCCTTTTATATTTGTCAATCTAATGGGCATACCGCGGTCAATTGTAATGTCGAATATATCAAATATTTAAATTAAAATTTTTGTCATTTAAACTATGGAGGTTATCTCTTTTCTGCATAATGGATGTTTGATCATTCTTGTGCAGTTTTGATTGTGTATATCCTTGGCGGATGATATATACCTACAGGTGTCCCCCTTATGGCCATCCTGGCACAGTGAGAGGCGTCGTGTCCCGTCGACGCCCCGCATTGGACAGCTCTCTTCATCTGTGCAATACATCCCAATGGGAGGGATTTGCATCGGCTGACCTGCCCCGTCCGCGTTCCACGCTTTCGGAGCTCTTTCAGTGTCCGTGGAACGCAGACACCGGCTCCGCCCCCATGACGTCATGCCGCTTGGCATGCATTGCAGTGTGAGGGCGGACCCGGCCCCTCCAATCCAGGAAGCCCTCGATGGAGGCCAGCTGAAAGCCATATACCCAAATTTAACTCATCTGTTTGATTGAAGGTAATATTTAAACAGACTCATGGCGTTCCGCAGCACACATCTTGTCTGTTGGAAGCCATGATGCTCTGTTTTGAAAAAGCTCCCTACTTGTGAAGGTATGATAGCTCTGCAATTTTTTACTATCTGATGGATGAATTTAGGGATCCCTTTGTATATCAAACATTGTCTTTGGGTTGTATTATTATTTTCTTTGATCTTTAGGTTTATTTACCTATATGATATTTAAACTATATACATACAATAATCTTTTTTCATTTTCTTTTTTCCTTTTTATCTACAATCCCAAAAAGGCTTGTTTGTGACATATTATTAACGAGATCTGACCTGTACTTTGATTGAAACATCACAATGTGTTGTTCCAATATCAGGATAGATGAAATCTAATATACTACCCCGATATAGTTTTCTCTAATGCCCTATTTGCATCTTTTCTACCTTTTTTCTAGTAATTTGTGGCTACACTTCAGCATAAGCCTCCACCATATCTGGACTTCAGTTGTCCATATTAAGGGACACTTGGTTGGCTTCATCTTCCATTATACCATCAATCTTTACCATCTGTTGCACAACCAATACTTCTATGACAAGTGGGACATTGTCAATCGGACTGCGGTTGGCCCATTGATTTTAATGCCTTTGCAAGCGTCATATACCTCACACACAGTCAGCCCTGTACGTGTTTCAGTATATAAGAAGAGAAAAAAACTCTTTCTGTTTGAATCATCCAATTGTCTTTTAGTGTGTTAAAATTGTACTCTTTTGGATTAAATATATGATGCTCGGACTACATCTTTGTGTTAACACAATATTATTCAGAACCACCCCTGAGGAAGAAGATTCACAGTCTTTGAAACGCGTTGGGTTTTGGTTTCTGTATTGTATGGTTGGATACTGTGTTATGCTTTGTGGCTTGCAACTGAATATAAATATTCTTTATTACATTTAGTCTTTGTGCCTATAAAATACCACTCTAGGGGTATTTCCCAATTTTTGCAATATCAAGCTCCAATCAGGGTCCAATCAGGGTTAGTATGCTGGCCTAAACTTTAAGCCTTTCCTTTAGAAAAGAAAGTAGAACTTTTACCGTAACAAAGTTTTAGCCTATCCCAATGAATAAGTATAGATATATAGCATGTAACAAAAATAGGGTCTCAGATGACTATGCACTTTTTTCTTTATTTTTTCTTTATTTTTTTATTATTTTTTCTGTTTTGTATACTAAATGTGTAATGTGTAATGATCCTATGGACTCATTTGTGAAAAAATTGAGGTTTATAAAGATTAAATGGGCATCACGGGCTAGGATGAACTGCATTGCAAATGTTTGCTATGGGCTGGTTTTTAATGGTGGCTGGATAAGAGACATGTTTTTTAATTGTCACCTAGGGTCCCATGTTTGGCATACGTCTGGGGCTTGAGCTGAACATTAATGAGCAGCCAGGGCAGTGGAGTTGAGGTGGTGGCACATGGGGCCTATCGTTTATATTTATATTGTAATAACAGGAATTGTTATGATTTACAAACAGTGATGCTGTGGTCATGCTCTGTCTCATGTGGTCACTTTGAACCGATCCTCTTACTGATTGGATATTTGGATACAAGCCATGGCTGGCTGGCCCTTTCTTTTCTCCCCTCACTCCCTTTTTCTTTTTGGTCTGTACCCCACTTTTCCCTTGGACTGGGGGTGGGGGTGTGTTTAAAAGGCCAGCATTTTTATATATGTAAAGTTGTTGAATGTTATGTGTCTCTCTTTTGTTACTTAGGACAAATATCTGTGCTGCCAAGTTATCTAGGTCCTGATGAAGCAATTATATGTGAAATGCATCAACCTCTTGGAATATACAGCATAGACACAGTGACTGTTAGATTGCTTGGTATATACTGTACAAGAGCTATGTTTTTTTCAAACTGCACCTGAATCTCCTTTGTCTCTGCTGAGAATGCAGGGCAGGCAGGGAGCTGTAAGAGTGGCCGAGAGAAAAGCTGGCCTTTTAAACACATAAGGCTTCTGTGTTTACAAGTGACAGTGGTGAGCAGAGAGCAGAGGGCAAGAGCTGGTGGTGGTTGAATGGAGTTCTGCCATGTTATGGCTGAAAAAAATCCCTGGGTTTGAGGGCCACAATAAATGGCCTGGCGGGCCAAATTTGGCCCGCTAATCTTGTGTTTGACACATGTTATCTAGAGTCAAGACACGTGAGGGACTTTGCTATATAGCCACAGCATGTGCAGATGATGATGAAGTAGCTGACAATGCCTTTCTCTACTAGCCTCTCCCAGGCTCAAAGCAGCCAGCCTGCTAGTGCGCCCTTTTTTTTCTCTTCTGCCAGTCACTTCCAAAACTAAAAAAACTGGCTTTGAGGAGTCAGAGGATTTATTTGATCACTAACTAGCTGCAGGAGGATAATCTTGGACATGCGCAAGTATTCTTTCTTGTAGATATTGAGGATGAGGAAGACATTGCCATGACCATAGAAGAAAAGAAGGTTTCAGCCACACAGCAGCCAGGAGACATAGAACAGGGAGCAGCAAGAAGCAATGTTCCAGCAGATGAAGCTTACAACAAGGTGGGCTTCAGCTATAAGGAGAGGTTGGATGATGAATTGGCAGACCATCCGTGGGTACCAACAATTGGAGAGAAATAAAATACTGAGGAAAAGGCAGAACAGCAAGGAGAGGGAAGTTTGTCCAGGGGCAGTGCAGGTTGTAGAGGACTGGAGGGAACAGCCATTCTAATCCATCTAGTGGCACTGCCCCACAGGTACAGGTCATTGCTATATCTTGGGGCAGTACACAAAGCTTTTCATTGTTTGCAATTTTTAACAAACCTGGTGCTTGAACACAAGAATAAAATGTCCCAAAATCACCCCATGCCCATTGTCCTAATGCCAGTTTGGCATTAGCTGCTCCCATTGCAGTTTGTAAAAACAGTCCTCTTCTGTGAGTTTATGGCTTGCACTACACACAATCACAGGAACCCAGCCACCATTATTTTGGGCAGCAGGCCATCTGTGCCCCTCACCAGAATGTGGAACGCAATGTGTCTGTATTGCCTGGACAAGGCTGACAGTGGCAGGGTACACATTAACATAGACAGGTGCTAGAGTATGCCAGAGTGAGGATGCTCCTTTATGGCATACTGGGTCAAACTTCTGGTGGCTGAGATGGATGCAGGTCAGGGAACACTGTTGAACACTGTTGAATTTGGTGGTACCACTGTCGTGTCTGATGATGACAGCGCAGTAACCTGTACCCCTTCCTCTTCACTGGCTTTATCTTTTGTCTTTTCACAACTAGTAGTTCCAGCTAAGCAACCAGAGCATATGCAAAATCCAATGCTAAATTCTTCCCCGCTGTTTTGCAGCTCGTATGCAGGAGCCACGCTGGACCAGGGCTGCTGGCAACTCTCCAGGCTGAGAAGTGGCTGGCATGCCATTCTCAGCCAGGAAAGGGTATGTGTGACAACAGCACTAACCTTTCCGGTCGCCCCTTTGCCTGGAAAAAAAATCATACCTGTACCTTGCCTGGCACATATCCTCCTCCTCCCCCTCCACCACTTCCTCCTTCCTCTACACCTCCTTCCCTTCTTCCTTCACCTCTTCTTCCTCCACTCCTCCTCTACCTCCACTTCCTCCTCTGCTTAATCCTTCATCTTTCCCTCCTCCATCTCTTCCTCCTTCTATGTGATTACAGCATGAGCAGAGGCTCTAGGGAGCTGGGGTTATATGTTGAGAATAATGCACCTTCCTCCAGATAATGGCCTGGGTGGGCCTACAATAACATATCTAAAAAAACAAAGGTCAGTCATTTATGGTACATTAAATGAGGCGCAGCACAACCATAGTACACACAGACACAGATTTATTCGTAAATAAATAAAAAAATCACTAGTAGAAGAAGTAATAAATAATTAAATTCTATAGTATAATATCAAGCCAAAACATAAAAATTACAGTAACATGATGTTATTCCATACAATAATGTTATACAGTAGGTACCGATACTGGATAGAGTTAGAAAAATGTCTCTCTATGCAGAGAGACCCCTCTGCGTAGGGGTCTCTACACAGAAGGGTCTCTCTGCTTAGAGACCCCTAACCAGAGAGTTTAGGGATCAGGATTAGGTAACGCATAGAGTCCAGAGGTCAGGTCTGAAGAAAGCAACTAACAGATTGCAAGGTAATAAGCACAGATGCAGTTTATTTAATTTGATGATACCTTGTTCTTTGGCTTCATTTCACTCCTGTTTCTCTTTCCCGGTCATCCCAAGCATCATTTCCCAAGGCCTCACAGAGTGGAGTATACATTGCAGTGAACAGGCACCAATGCATGTGCATATGCAGGTCACCTCATGGTGCCCAGCTCCTGGGGATCATACCAGGGATACAAATTTCCTGGGGATTGCCTTTAGGTAACAGGAACAAATTAATGTTAATATAAACTTACACACATAAACTGCTGTCACATACCTGGAGATGGAGCCTGACGTGGAGAGGAAGTTTATCTCTTACACCTCTGGCCTGGTACCCCTGATAAAGTAAACAGGAGAAACGGAAGCCTGGAGTGGCACAAGTGCCTAGAGGTTCAGATGGTGAAAGCTGCAGATGTTGAGGACTGTGCATACTTGGATGCAGGCTGGAACGCGACGCAGGGCAGCAGGTTCTTGGCAGGCTGGCTGGTCACAGGCAGCAGATGCATAGCAGGCTGGCAGGTCACAGGCAGCAGGCACTTGGCAGGCTGGCAGGTTGAAGACATCAGATATAAGGATGGCTGGACACACAGCAGGGTCAGGCAAGACTGGTCGGTAACTAGCAGGCACGTCAGGAACAGAGCAGTAGGCAGCAGAGTAGTCAGGTTCAGGCTGGAGTTGGCAATGCCAAACCAGCAGACAGAGGGATCAAGCAGAGATGTGGTCAAAGAGCAAGCCAGGGGTCGGTTCAGGCAGAGTACAAGTGTGGTCAGATGGATCAGAACGGCAACAGAGTTTAAACACCAGGAACAGGTAGCAGAATGCTGTAGATCATAAGGCAAGGTCCTAGTGCAGCAGAGGTGTTTATATAGCCCACTTGATGCCACTTTAGTGGTGGATCTGTATGCTGGCGTGCACACACGTTCACAATGCGCATGCGCCCACACGTTCACAATTCGCAAGTCATGCGAATGGGAATTTTCTGTCCATGGGTTTGGCTAATAGATTTTCTTTATCTGTGGATTTGGCAAACAGAAATTATTTGTCTGCACATAACTATGTGCCTGGGCTTAATTTTTCTTCCCTGACAGCTGCACACTGAGTGCAAAGGCCAGGCAGTGCTCTGTGGCTACTATAGAGAATTCCCACATTATTCCACCAAGTCCCCTAATCACAAACATGCAGAATTCACAGGGAAACCATGGTAGCAGTGAACCTTAACTTCAGTTAATGCAGAGCTTGAAGGCACATTTTAAGAAATATTCATAGATTCACCAACAATTAATTAATAAAAAAATTGCATTATTACATTTTTACATTGAAGAACAATGCAGCCATGTTCAGTGCATCATGGGTGCAATGCACACGCTTTTGCATTGTTAACTTCCAGACACAGGTATTTATGGAGGTAAGGACTTTCTGTTATGAGATCGGAGGAAGTAAACAATGGACTATAAGTTTGGTGATGTCATTGCACTTGTGGCTGCACAATCTGTGAGTCCTTCTGCTGCGGTGGCAGACAGGATTTGTATTCTTCGCATTCACAGATCCCTGTGAATAGATAACCTGGTTGTGCAGGTGGCTGCACGATCTGTGAGTCCATCTGCTGTGGTGGAGATGGGATTTGTAGTCTTCACAGATTTAAAAAAAAAATATATTTTATCTATTTAAGAATGGCATTTTAATTCTGCTTTGTTACAGCTCTTTATTCCCATTTGCTGTTGCCTTTCACTAATCTCACTGGTTTTTGAGTTTGGGACAGCAGCGACCTGTTAGCAGACTAAACACTTTCTCTAAGTAGGACAGCTCCTTGGCGCCTGGACTCTTGTTTTTGTGTTTTACATTAACAAATGCCTGTGAATAAATATGGGGGATGCGGAATGCAACCAAATTTCATGTTATACCCCAAAATTTGGTTGCAATATGAAACATGATCCAAAAGTGCAGTATACCTTTAAGGCTGTAGCCGGAAAGAATCTGCTCTGTCCCCTGAGACAAGGATAGAAGATTCTAGTAAGAAACATTCCAGCAGTGAAATTTCCAGAAGAGAAGTTTCTGCATTCACACATTTTAATTGCAGAGAATATAATCTGCGAACAATTGATTGAACACTCCTTGAATTTCTCTTTTTAAGGTAGAAGGGAATCTTCCTGATGATGCTACGAGTAACGAAATGCATTGAGGTCCAGCATGTCACGTCCGGTCTGTAGCGTGGAACGCGGAAGGAACACTCTCCAGCGGTTGGTTCCCATTTTACCTGTTTACATTGCCTGTTGCAAGCGCCTTAAAAGGCACCAAAAAATGTGAGTTTCTTTTTTTTTATTTGTTTTCACTCATAATACAATTACTGCACCATGAGCATTTCTCCATGTATTTTTGAGCCACCTAGGATTTGAACCATCCTCACAGGAGTTTTGAGAAACCAGTTAGGAGAATATCATCCCTGAATCTTCACCTAGGAGGAGGGTGTCGCTGAAAGACCTCTTAAGATCTACCTGTACTATAGGTCCACAGAGGTCTTAGTGCATCTGGTAAGTGACCTCAGCTCATTGGGGGAAGGATCAGATACCCCATATGTCACTTCTGTACCCCACTAAGAGAAGAAGCACTTAAGAAATCCCACAAGAACCGTCACTTGGTTTGGAACTTTTATATTTTATATGGACTTTTTGG
Source organism: Pelophylax lessonae (assembly GCF_965119305.1). NCBI lineage: Eukaryota > Metazoa > Chordata > Amphibia > Anura > Ranidae > Pelophylax > Pelophylax lessonae. The sequence goes on from NC_138769.1 coordinate 467,803,094, forward strand.
CAATCTTCTAATTATTGAATTTTTATGGTGTGTCACTTTTTTATTCATATTTATATCTGTCTTTAACACTTATCCACATTTACAGTGCCTGCGAAAGTATTCGGCCCCCTTGAACTTTGCAACCTTTTGCCACATTTCAGGCTTCAAACATAAAGATATAAAACTGTAATTTTTTGTGAAGAATCAACAACAAGTGGGACACAATCATGAAGTGGAACGAAATGTATTGGATATTTCAAACTTTGTTAACAAATAAAAAACTGAAAAATTGGGCGTGCAAAATTATTCAGCCCCTTTACTTTCAGTGCAGCAAACTCTCTCCAGAAGTTCAGTGAGGATCTCTGAATGATCCAATGTTGACTTAAATGACTAATGATGATAAATAGAATCCACCTGTGTGTAATCAAGTCTCCGTATAAATGCACCTGCACTGTGATAGTCTCAGAGGTCCGTTTAAAACGCAGAGAGCATCATGAAGAACAAGGAACACACCAGGCAGGTCCGAGATACTGTTGTGGTTTAAAGCCAGATTTGGACACAAAAAAATTTCCCAAGCTTTAAACATCCCAAGGAGCACTGTGCAAGCGATAATATTGAAATGGAAGGAGTATCAGACCACTGCAAATCTACGAAGACCTGGCCGTCCCTCTAAACTTTCAGCTCATACATGGAGAAGACTGATCAGAGATGCAGCCAAGAGGCCCATGATCACTCTGGATGAACTGCAGAGATCTACAGCTGAGGTGGGAGACTCTGTCCATAGGACAACAATCAGTCGTATACTGCACAAATCTAGCCTTTATGGAAGAGTGGCAAGAAGAAAGCCATTTCTTAAAGATATCCATAAAAAGTGTCTTTTAAAGTTTGCCACAAGAAGAAAACCTGGAAGAAAACCTGATGCAGTCTGCAAAAGACCCGAGACTGGGACAGAGATTTGTCTTCCAACAAGACAATGATCCAAAACATAAAGCAAAATCTACAATGGAATGGTTCACAAAAAAACATATCCAGGTGTTAGAATGGCCAAGTCAAAGTCCAGACCTGAATCCAATCGAGAATCTGTGCAAAGAACTTAAAACTGCTGTTCACAAACGCTCTTCATCCAACCTCACTGAGCTCGAGCTGTTTTGCAAGGAGGAATCGGCAAAAATTTCAGTCTCTCGATGTGCAAAACTGATAGAGACATACCCCAAGCGACTTACAGCTGTAATCGCAGCAAAAGGTGGCTCTCCAAGTATTAACTTAAGGGGGCTGAATAATTTTGCACGCCCAATTTTTCATTTTTTTATTTGTTAAAAAAGTTTGAAATATCCAATAAATTTCATTCCACTTCATGATTGTGTCCCACTTGTTGTTGATTCTTCACAAAAAAATACAGTTTTATATCTTTATGTTTGAAGCCTGAAATGTGGCAAAAGGTTGCAAAGTTCAAGGGGGGCGAATACTTTCGCAAGGCACTGTATCTTATCCACACTTCAATTCCTTTTTATTTGTACTGGAAACATATCTATCTATATATATATATATATATATATATATATATATATATATATATATATATATATATATATATATATATATATATATATACAGTTTACTGCATGAAGCAATTTTACGTATTTATATTATTCGTTTTTTCACCAACATCAGTACACCCACTCACAGCACCTGTTTTGTCTACCTGAGAGGAATATAGCACTAGAGCTTTATCTTTTTCACCATCCAGTCAGGTTTGTATTTTGCACTATCACTTATATCTATAGGTATTTTTTTCCCAAGTCGCACAGATATCAAGTACTTTTGGTGATTTTTACAACACTATTGTGGTAATTTATATTTATGACTGATTGCATTTATGTGTTAGCCCCTCACTACCTCCTCTCTTTTTAATGTGTCTTTGTACTTGTTCTGAATCTTTCCAAGCTATTCTCAGTTTTCAGTAGACAGACATTAATCCCATTAATGCAAATATAGGTGTCAGCCTACCAACTGATTTCTGGTGTGATAAAATATCTGTTCCAAGCTTGACTTTCTGTTGCAATACATTTTGCACAGGACTTCTTGGGTGTCCTGGGGTACAGTGGAGGCACACTAAAGTTAGATGCCTGCTATCAACAAATAGTGTTAGCTTAATCCATTCTGCTGCAAGACACTTAAACTAACATTGGTGTACTTTAGCTATATAGATGGGCACAGCCAAAGACAGTGAGTCATTGATTTGCTTTCCTGCCTTGAGCTCTGGGTCTTCAAGTTTGACTCTTTACAGGGCATCAGCCTTCTCTTACAATTTAAAAGCATTCTGGTAGGTTTGAGCTTTATACACATGAGTAGTGTTGAGCGAACACGGACTGTATTATTCGTGTTCGTACCGAATAATTGGATTTTTTGTACCCGAACACGGACACGGACACTTTACTGTATGTTCGGGTAAAAATCCGTGTTCGGTCGTTTTATTTCCGGGTTTTGCATGCTTTGGCGCTCTTTTCATGGCGGGCTTTCAACAGCCAATCAACAATCGTTTAACTGGTGTGCCTTAAGCCATCCCAGCCATGCCTGCAAATGTCTCAGTAGCTGTGATTGGCCGTCTGAAGCATGTGACCAAGTCTTTATAAGTTCGAGGCAGCCGCAGCGGCGTCATTATGCTGCTTAGATTCAGGGACAGAGCACACATCAACGTGCTGGCTGCTGATTAGGGAAAGATAGGCAGGAAAAAACCATTTGTGTCCGGATAGAATTGAGGGACAGGTCGGAGTGTTTAGGCAGGGCGAGTTGTAGGCATTTTAGGGATAGAGTCTGCTGAATTATATAGGGTCAGTGTCTTCTACAAACTACAATCGATATTGCTGTGTGGGGGGTGGGGTCTGCACTCAATCCTGATCTACGATCTCTTCTCAATCCTGTTAGGGACAGAGTCTGCTGAATTTTAGGGAAACTGTGTTCTACAAACTACAATCGATATTGCTGTGTGGTGTGGGATTGGAGATAGGCAGGTGTCAGTGATCCACATCCATTTTTCTGTGTGTGAGCTGCAGTGAACACAATCTTTTTGGGCTGCAGTGAACACAATCTTTTTGGGCTGCAGTGAACACAATCTTTTTGGGCTGCAGTGAACACAATCTTTTTGGGCTGCAGTGAACACAATCTTTTTGGGCTGCAGTGAACACAATCTTTTTGGGGTGCAGTGAACAAAATCTTTTTGGGGTGCAGTGAACACAATCCTTTTTGGTGTGCAGTGAACACAATCTTTGTGGGGTGCAGTGAACAAAATCCTTTGTGGGGTGCAGTGAACACAATCTTTTTGGGGTGCAGTGAACAAAATCCTTTTTGGGGTGCAGTGAACAACATCCTTTTTGGGGTGCAGTGAACACAATCTTTTTGGGGTGCAGTGAACAAAATCCTTTGTGGGGTGCAGTGAACACAATCTTTTTGGGGTGCAGTGAACACAATCTTTTTGGGGTGGAGTGAACAACATCCTTTTTGGGGTGCAGTGAACAAAATCCTTTTTGGGGTGCAGTGAACAAAATCATTTTTGGGGTGCAGTGAACACAATCTTTTTGGGGTGCAGTGAACACAATCTTTGTGGGGTGCAGTGAACACAATCTTTTTGGGGTGGAGTGAACAACATCCTTTTTGGGGTGCAGTGAACAACATCCTTTTTGGGGTGCAGTGAACACAATCTTTTTGGGGTGCAGTGAACACAATCTTTGTGGGGTACAGTGAACAGAATCTTTGTGGGGTGCAGTGAACACAATCTTTGGGGGGTACAGTGAACACAATCTTTGTGAGGTGCAGTGAACACAATCTTTGTGGGGTGCAGTGAACACAATCATTGTGGGGTGCAGTGAACTCAATCTTTGTGGGGTACAGTGAACACAATCTCATACTGAAGGTTTGAGGGTGCTGCCTGTTCCATACTCCCCCTACTCCTCATCTAGCCTTTTAGGGGTACAAACAATAGTAATTGGGGCCTAGTGTGGTTGTGTACGTGTGATATACATACACTTTTTTGGGATCATATTTTCTATTCCGCTATTTAATCAAAAACCTTTGGGGATCAGTTAAATTGGGGGATAGTCTGTGTTGGTACGTGTGAGAGAGATCCACCTTTCCAAGTTGTTGGGGTTCATCTCATACTTCTGAAGGTTTGAGGGTGCTGCCTGTTCCATACTCCCCCTACTCCTAGCCTTTTAGGGGTACAAACAATAGTAATTGGGGCCTAGTGTGGTTGTGTACGTGTGATATACATACACTTTTTTGGGATCATATTTTCTATTCCGCTATTTAATCAAAAACCTTTGGGGATCAGTTAAATTGGGGGATAGTCTGTGTTGGTACGTGTGAGAGAGATCCACCTTTCCAAGTTGTTGGGGTTCATCTCATACTTCTGAAGGTTTGAGGGTGCTGCCTGTTCCATACTCCCCCTACTCCTAGCCTTTTAGGGGTACAAACAATAGTAATTGGGGCCTAGTGTGGTTGTGTACGTGTGATATACATACACTTTTTTGGGATCATATTTTCTATTCCGCTATTTAATCAAAAACCTTTGGGGATCAGTTAAATTGGGGGATAGTCTGTGTTGGTACGTGTGAGAGAGATCCACCTTTCCAAGTTGTTGGGGTTCATCTCATACTTCTGAAGGTTTGAGGGTGCTGCCTGTTCCATACTCCCCCTACTCCTAGCCTTTTAGGGGTACAAACAATAGTAATTGGGGCCTAGTGTGGTTGTGTACGTGTGATATACATACACTTTTTTGGGATCATATTTTCTATTCCGCTATTTAATCAAAAACCTTTGGGGATCAGTTAAATTGGGGGATAGTCTGTGTTGGTACGTGTGAGAGAGATCCACCTTTCCAAGTTGTTGGGGTTCATCTCATACTTCTGAAGGTTTGAGGGTGCTGCCTGTTCCATACTCCCCCTACTCCTAGCCTTTTAGGGGTACAAACAATAGTAATTGGGGCCTAGTGTGGTTGTGTACGTGTGATATACATACACTTTTTTGGGATCATATTTTCTATTCCGCTATTTAATCAAAAACCTTTGGGGATCAGTTAAATTGGGGGATAGTCTGTGTTGGTACGTGTGAGAGAGATCCACCTTTCCAAGTTGTTGGGGTTCATCTCATACTTCTGAAGGTTTGAGGGTGCTGCCTGTTCCATACCCCCCCTACTCCTCATCTAGCCTTTTAGGGGTACAAACAATAGTAATTGGGGCCTAGTGTGGTTGTGTACGTGCGAGATACATACACTTTTTTTGATCATATTTCCTATTCCGCTATTCAATAAAAACCTTTGAGGATCAATTGAATTGCGGGATAGTCTGTGTCGGTACGTGTGAGAGAGATCCACCTTTCCAAGTTGTTGGGGTTCATCTCATACTTCTGAAGGTTTGAGGGTGCTGCCTGTTCCATACCCCCCCTACTCCTCATCTAGCCTTTTAGGGGTACAAACAATAGTAATTGGGGCCTAGTGTGGTTGTGTACGTGCGAGATACATACACTTTTTTTGATCATATTTCCTATTCCGCTATTCAATAAAAACCTTTGAGGATCAATTGAATTGCGGGATAGTCTGTGTCGGTACGTGTGAGAGAGATCCACCTTTCCAAGTTGTTGGGGTTCATCTCATACTTCTGAAGGTTTGAGGGTGCTGCCTGTTCCATACCCCCCCTACTCCTCATCTAGCCTTTTAGGGGTACAAACAATAGTAATTGGGGCCTAGTGTGGTTGTGTACGTGCGAGATACATACACTTTTTTTGATCATATTTCCTATTCCGCTATTCAATAAAAACCTTTGAGGATCAATTGAATTGCGGGATAGTCTGTGTCGGTACGTGTGAGAGAGATCCACCTTTCCAAGTTGTTGGGGTTCATCTCATACTTCTGAAGGTTTGAGGGTGCTGCCTGTTCCATACCCCCCCTACTCCTCATCTAGCCTTTTAGGGGTACAAACAATAGTAATTGGGGCCTAGTGTGGTTGTGTACGTGCGAGATACATACACTTTTTTTGATCATATTTCCTATTCCGCTATTCAATAAAAACCTTTGAGGATCAATTGAATTGCGGGATAGTCTGTGTCGGTACGTGTGAGAGAGATCCACCTTTCCAAGTTGTTGGGGTTCATCTCATACTTCTGAAGGTTTGAGGGTGCTGCCTGTTCCATACCCCCCCTACTCCTCATCTAGCCTTTTAGGGGTACAAACAATAGTAATTGGGGCCTAGTGTGGTTGTGTACGTGCGAGATACATACACTTTTTTTGATCATATTTCCTATTCCGCTATTCAATAAAAACCTTTGAGGATCAATTGAATTGCGGGATAGTCTGTGTCGGTACGTGTGAGAGAGATCCACCTTTCCAAGTTGTTGGGGTTCATCTCATACTTCTGAAGGTTTGAGGGTGCTGCCTGTTCCATACCCCCCCTACTCCTCATCTAGCCTTTTAGGGGTACAAACAATAGTAATTGGGGCCTAGTGTGGTTGTGTACGTGCGAGATACATACACTTTTTTTGATCATATTTCCTATTCCGCTATTCAATAAAAACCTTTGAGGATCAATTGAATTGCGGGATAGTCTGTGTCGGTACGTGTGAGAGAGATCCACCTTTCCAAGTTGTTCGGGTTCATCTCATACTTCTGAAGGTTTGAGGGTGCTGCCTGTTCCATACCCCCCCTACTCCTCATCTAGCCTTTTAGGGGTACAAACAATAGTAATTGGGGCCTAGTGTGGTTGTGTACGTGCGAGATACATACACTTTTTTTGATCATATTTCCTATTCCGCTATTCAATAAAAACCTTTGAGGATCAATTGAATTGCGGGATAGTCTGTGTCGGTACGTGTGAGAGAGATCCACCTTTCCAAGTTGTTGGGGTTCATCTCATACTTCTGAAGGTTTGAGGGTGCTGCCTGTTCCATACTCCCCCTACTCCTCATCTAGCCTTTTAGGGGTACAAACAATAGTAATTGGGGCCTAGTGTGGTTGTGTACGTGTGATATACATACACTTTTTTTGGATCATATTTTCTATTCCGCTATTCAATAAAAACCTTTCTAGGGCAAGATCTTAAATTACAGAAATATGAGGAGACCGTCAAATAAGGGCCGTGGCCTGGGTCGTGGTGCTGCTGGTAGAGCTCCTGTTGCAAGGAGAGGACATGGTCGATCTGTGCCAGCTACACGCACAAGTGAAACACCTTCCTCAAGTGTGAGTAGGCGACAGAACCTGCATCAGTATTTGGTAGGGCATCAAACGCCCCTAGAAGTGATGAGGCCAGAACAAGTTGAGGCGATAGTAGATTGGTTTGCTGCTGACAGTGCCTCCAGTTCCTTCACATTGTCTCCCACCCAGTCTACTGCAGAAAGGTCAGAGTTGGCACCTGCAGCCAATGTCCAACCGTCTTTCACCTCACCCCCTTGCAAATCAGGCCAGCAGTCTGAGCCCCAAGCCATACAGCAGTCTCTTATTCTTTTTGAGGACTCTGTCAGCAGGGTTTCCCAGGGCCATCCACCTAGCCCTGCCCCAGAAGTGGAAGAGATTGAGTGCAGCGATGCCCAACCACTTATTTCTCAAGATGAGTACATGCAAGGATCATCGCAGCACGTCTCCGATGATGACGAAACGCAGGTGCCAACTGCTGCGGCGTTCAGCATTGTGGAGACCGACAAGGAGGGCAGGGGTGAAGACTGGGTGGAAGATGATGTGGAGGACGATGAGGTCCTCGACCCCACATGGAATGAACGTCATGCAGGTGAACTGAGTAGTTTGGAGGAAGAGGCGGTGGTCGCACAGAGCCACCAGCACAGCAGAAGAGGGAGCAGGGTGCAGAAGCGGAGCGGCCGTGCCCTAGACACTACGCCCGCTACTGCCCAACGCAGCAAGGGAACGAGCGCACCAAAGTCAGCTCAAAGGAGTTCTCTAGCGTGGAAGTTCTTTAGAAAATGTGCTGATGACAGGACACGAGTGGTTTGCACCCTGTGCAATCAGAGCTTGAAGCGAGGCATGAACCTTCTCAACCTGAGCACAACCTGCATGATCAGGCATCTAAGTGCAAAGCACGAGCTGCAGTGGAGTACACACCTTCAAAACCAAGAAACGTCTCTGGCTCATCCTGCTTCCTCTTCTGCTGCAGTCTCGGCCGCTCCAGCCACATCTGTAGTGATACCGGCACCTGCCACCCCACAAACAGACGATCTGTCAGCAACACCACCACCTGGGTCACCAACAACCATCTCCACAATGTCCCGTGGAAGCGTTCAGCTTTCCATCTCCCAAACACTTGAGAGGAAGAGGAAGTACCCCCCTACCCACCCGCGATCCCTGGCCCTGAATGCCAGCATTTCAAAATTATTGGCCTTTGAAATGCTGTCATTCCGTCTGGTGGAGACGCACAGTTTTAAAAACCTTATGTCGGTGGCTGTCCCACAGTACGTCGTGCCCAGCCGCCACTACTTTTCCAGGCAAGCCATCCCTTCCCTGCACAACCAAGTGGGGGAAAAAATCAGGTGTGCACTGCGCAACGCCATCTGTGCCAAGGTCCACCTAACTATGGATACGTGGACCAGTAAGCACGGTCAGGGGCGTTATATCTCCCTAACGGCACACTGGGTAAATGCAGTGGCGGATGGGCCTGAGGCGGATAGCAATTTGGCGCATGTCCTTCCACCACCGAGGATTGCAGGGCGCTTCAGTTTGCCTCCTGTTCCTAACTCCTCCTACTCCGCTTCCTCATCCTCTACCGCCTCCTCATCCGGACAGCGTAACACCTTCACCACCAACTTCAGCACGGCCAGGGGTAAACGACAGCAGGCAGTTTTACAACTTGCCTGTTTGGGGGACAAACCACACACCGCGCAGGAGTTGTGGAGGAGCATGGAACAGCAGACAAATGAGTGGTTGCTGCCAGCGAGCCTCAAGCCCGGCCTGGTGGTGTGCGATAACGGGCGAAATCTCATAGCAGCTCTGGGCCTAGCCGGTTTGACGCACATCCCTTGCCTGGCGCATGTGCTGAATTTGGTGGTGCAGAGGTTCCTTAAAAACTACCCCGATATGTCAGAGCTGCTGCAGAAAGTGCGGGCCGTTTGTGCGCACTTTCGGCGTTCTCACCCTGCTGCTGCTCGCCTGGCAGCGCTGCAGCGTAACTTCGGCCTTCCCGCTCACCGCCTCATATGTGACGTGCCCACAAGGTGGAACTCCACCTTGCACATGCTGGAAAGACTGTGCGAGCAGCAGCAGGCCATAGTGGAGTTTCAGCTGCAGCACGCACGCGTGAGTCGCTCTGCGGAACAGCACCACTTCACCACCAATAACTGGGCCTCCATGCGAGACCTGTGTGCCTTGTTGCGCTGTTTTGAGTACTCCACCAACATGGCCAGTGGCAATGACGCCGTTCTCAGCTTAACTATCCCACTTCTATGCCTCCTTGAAAAAACAATTCGGGCGATGATGGAAGAGGATGTGGCACAGGATGAGGAGGAGGAGGAGGATGAAGAGGTAACATTTCCAAGGCTTTCAGGGCAGTCATTCGCAAGGGGCTCCGAGGGTGGGTTCCTGCACACGCAAACGCCAGGGACGCAATTGTCCAGCAGGGGCACAGTTCTGGAGGATGAGGAGGATGAGGAGGAGGAGGAGCTGGAGGAGGAGATGGAACCATGTTCACAGCAGGGTGGCACCCAGGCCAGCTCATGGCCATCACTGGTGCGTGGCTGGGGGGATACAGAGGACACGGACCATACACCTCCCACAGAGGACAGCCTTTCGTTGCCTCTGGGCAGCCTGGCACACATGAGCGATTACATGCTGCAGTGTCTCCACAACGACCGCCGAGTTGCCCACATTCTAACTTGTGCTGATTACTGGGTGGCCACGCTGCTGGATCCCCGTTACAAGGACAACGTACCGTCCTTAATTCACTCACTGGAGCGCGATCGCAAGATGCGCGAGTACAAGCGCACGCTGGTAGACGCCATGCTGCTGGCATTCCCATCTGACAGCGGGGCCACAGTGGAAGCACAAGGCAGAGGAGGAGGAGGAGGAGGTCGCCAACGCAACCAGGGCACCGCCAGCACCTCAGAAGGCAGGGTTAGCATGGCCGAAATGTGGAAAAGCTTTGTCAGCACGCCACAACAAACAGCAGCACCAGCAGCTCAGATGGAACGTCTTAGCAGGAGGCAGCATTTTACCAACATGGTGGAGCAGTATGTGTGCACACGCCTACATGTAGTGAATGACGGGTCTGCCCCCTTCAACTTCTGGGTCTCCAAATTGGGCACATGGCCTGAGCTTGCCCTTTACGCCTTGGAGGTGCTGGCGTGCCCTGCAGCCAGTGTATTATCTGAACGGGTATTTAGCACGGCTGGGGGCGTTATAACAGACAAGCGCAGCCGCCTGTCCAGAGACAATGTGGACAAGCTCACGTTCATTAAAATGAACCAGGCATGGATCCCACGGGACTTTTCCGTACCTTATGCAGAATAGCAATGGATACCGACCTTACCCACCCATTGTTCCATTTTTGCTCTTTCTCACTCTTTTGGGGTGTACCCTCATTTAAAATTTGTGAAAAGAAGCAGTGTTGGCTACCTCGTCCTCCTCCTCAGGGCCAGATTAATGTAGGGGCTATTGGAGCTGCAGCTCCAGGCCCCTACCTTTTATATAGGCCCCGGGTTGGCCATATTCACTGTTACCGCTCTTCTGTCACTTGTAAACACAGAAGTCTGGCTTCTATGCTCGCTTCCCCAGGCAGCACCCTCAGAACCTCCCCACACAGCGTGAAGGCCAGACAAGGAGGGACAGTTGGCGATGCATGGATGTGTTTATGGGCTTCAGAGACAGCATCCCATGTTGAATTAGGCATGCATGGCTGCACCCTTCCTCCTCTGGGTGCATGGCAAGGCACGGCCCTTAAGGCCCTTCAAAATCCTCAGCACCAAGCCCATGATGCTGTTAATCCGGCCCTGGTCCTCCTCCACCGCCGCTTCCACCTACACCGCCCATAGGTGTGCGCAGCCTATTGCATTAAGGTGTGCACCCCAAAGTTGAAATACACATGCATGTGTTTGCCAGCAGGGAGAGTAATGTATCGGGGCCATGTACCTGTAGGCAAGGAGAAATAGAGCAGAGCAGGTCCCAGGGAGATCTTTCCCATCTCCTCACTGGCAATGCTATGTGCCCTAGGTGATTAGGGTGTGCCCAGGCACACCCAGCACACCCTGTGCGCACGCCTATGTCACCGCCACATCCACCACCACCTCAACCTCCCTCCTACTCCATATGGGCCTCGTCCTTCAGAGATGAAGAAGAACATTGTTTTATTTTTCTGTTTTTTTTTGTTGTTTTAAGTTATTTCCCTATCCACATTTGTTTGCAGAGCACTTGCCATGCTCTTAATTACGTTTTGCTGCCATTTGCAGCACTCTAGCCCTTTCCTTTGGTGTTTTAGAGCCATTTTAGTGCCTTAAAGTTCGGGTCCCCATTGACTTCAATGGGGTTCGGTGTCCGGGAAAAGTTCGGTAAAAGTCCGGGACACGGACCCGGACTTTTTTTTAAAGTTCGGCCGAACCCGTCGAACACGGACATCTAGGTGTCCGCTCAACCCTACACATGAGCAGTAAATGCTGCATTACAAATGTGCTGAATCTGGCCTTTGTGAACCCAAAACACTTTACTTAGCAAGCAACAATGACAGTGTCAAAATCAACAAACATTGTGCTCAAATTCATTTTAACATGATGCTGTGAATATTCCTTTAATCATTTATGTATTTTGAATTATTTAAAGAATTATATGAGTCATTAGACTTTCTCTGTAAACGTTCTAATGAAAAATGGATGTGCTAATAAACTGTAATAAATACATATTGGCTATCATTTTGAAAACACTAGCTGTTTGGTTGTTATGATGGTGTAATAGCGTCAGTACACTCAGAATTACTGACCTGGGACAAGTATGCAGATTAGATCTACATATGGTGGGGGAAATAATTATTTGATCCCCTGCAGATTTTATAAGTTTGCCCACTTACATAGAAATGAAGGGTCTATAATTTTTATCACAGGTGTATTTTAAATGATAGAGACAGAATATTAACCAAAAATTAGGAAAAAACACATCATTCAAATGTTATAAATTGAGTTGCAGTTCAATGAGTAAAATTTGATCCCCAAGCAAAATATGACAAGCACTTGGTGGAGAAACCCTTGTTGGCAAGCACAGAGGTAGGACGTTTCTTGTAGTTAGTGACCAGGTTTGCACACATCTCAGGAGGGATTTTGGTCCACTCTTCTTTACAGATATTCTCTAAATCCTTGAAGTGTTTGTTATCTTAAAAAAAAAAAAAAAAAAAAAAAAAAAAAAAAAAGATCCTGTTTTCCTAAAGCATGTTATACAGTACAGTGCTTGTTCTGTGTCATTTTACCTTCTGTAACACCTAAAAAACCTGGCTGATCCTACCAGTTTCTGCCCTCCTCCTTGTACACTGACCATGGTGTATCATGGCTGCTGAGCCCTGACACCATGGTCAGTGTACGCGCCTCTGTCATCTGCAGCCCTGCACTGTCCTCTCTGTCCTCCTCTCCCCCCTCCCCTTCCTGCCTGTGTGCTCTTTAGTGCCACCCCTTCCCCTCCTGCTGCTCTCATATTTATTTTAAAATGATCTAATCCCCTCTGTATTATAACACTAACTGCCCCTGCATCTGTGTTATAGAAAAAAATATGCCAATCTGTACCTAAATCTGAGTGGCTTCCGGTGATCATGTGACCGCTTGGCTCTCTTTCTCTCCTTTCTCCCCCTCCTCCCCGGCTGACGCCAGCTGCAGTGCTCGGGCCTGCCCACTGGAGCTGTCAGCTGGGCAGAGGAGAGATCCGAGGAGCCAGCTGAGTGCCGGGAGATGCTCGGTTTTTGGTACCAATCTGCATATTTTAAGACAAAAGACTATTTAAGACAATAAGACAGGCACAGGAGCACTTCATTTTCTATCACAGAGGGGATTAGATAATTTTATATAAGTGGCTTAAAAACCACTTTAAGATTTCTTGGCTGTCACTTGGCTACTTGAAGTTTCAGCTCCCTCCATAAGTTTTCTATAGTATTAAGGGCTGGAGACTGGCTAGGCCACTCTATGACCTTAATGTGCTTCTTCTTGAGCCACTCCTTTGTTACCTTGGCAGTATATTTTGGATCCTTGTTATGCTGAAAGACCCATTCATGACCCATTCATGACCTATCTTCAGTGTTCTGGCTGAGGGAAGAAGGTTCTCATCCAATATTTTACAATACATGGCCCCATCCATTGGCCCCTCAATGCAGCAAAGTCAGCCTGTACCTTTAGCAGAGAAACAGCCAAAAAGAATAATGTTTCCACCTCCGTGCTTGACTGTAGGTGTCAGGGACATTCCGATAATAGGCATATGCGCATGCGTGTGTGCAGGAATGCATGCGTGCGTACAAAGATTAGCCAAATGCGAATGCCTATGCGCATGTGCGCACGTTAGCTGTTTTAGCATTGGCATCTAAATGGCATATATAAGGGCAGAAGCTGCACATGTGCAGTGCTGTCTGATCTGAAGCTTTACCTGAGTTCTGTTCTTGTGCCTGTATTTGATTCCTGTATTGACCCAGCTTGTCTGACTATGTTTGCTATCTCCAGTGCTGACCCCGGCTTGCCTAGACTCTACTATATCTGCTTTCCTAAGTATACAACAATTCTCCTGCAATCAAGAGATATATGATGGGGGGAAGAGAAATAAATGCCAATAGTGTATTATCTTTGACACAAATTTATTGAAAAAAGACACTTACATGACGATGGATTTTGACATGCATATATGGTTCCTCTGAAGAACGTGGCCGTCTGCAGTGCGAACTGTGTGATGTTATGGCGCGGCCGCTCCCCCCGACGTGTTTCTCCTCACAAGGTGTCAGCTGGGTCCCATCTGATTGGAAGTGGATTCTGGTAAGGGGCCACTCCTTCCCTTTTTGCATTTGGATCACGTGGTGTTATCTATTATTTTCAGACTGGACGACGTCACTACACAATATTCATTCGAGAGACTCTTTGATTAGAGCTTTATTTTGTGCATTTTATTTGTTCACAATTGTCACCTTAAGTGGTTTATTTTTAATCCACAATATTATTGCTGGCTTATTATTGTATGATTTCTTTATGCATTTTACTGTATATGTTTATGTTGAGCGCACTATTCTTTATACACATAGTTACCTGACTATTTTCACCCTCTATGTCCAGCTCTTCCATTCATAGAAGCCATTACTACAGTTTCTATGAATGAAACGTGATCTCTGAATGGATTATTGGTGAATGATTGAAACATGTTTAATTTATAGAAGCTGTAGTACAGCTTTTATGAATGGAGGAGCTTGGCAGGAAGGGTGGGCATTATTCCTGATAAGTACCTGTCACAGTTCCCTTAGTTATAATAACTCCAGCTGCATCAGACATTTATAGGGGTAAGGGAGGAGAGACTCTTGAGGTGGAAGATCTCTGCTAAACCATGCCACAGCAACACAAGGGATACATCACACTCAGGGTAAGTAATATTCCTTGTGCTGATTTTGTATTTATTTATTTTTCATGTAAACCTTTCCTGTACATATATGGTGGCAAGGTGGCTCTTCTGCGAAGGATCCGTACCAGCGACCCGCTCCCGATGTGATTAGACACAGCGAGAGCTGATTTGCAGGTACTGCAAACTCAATGTTCACCGGTACCTGCTAATCGTTAGGCAGAGAGCCAGAACGGTCAACTGCCTATGTAAATAAGGCAGATTGCTGTTCTGTCAGCAGCGAAGGCATTGATCCTGTGTTCCTGCAAAGCACCTTATCCACAGCGAGAAAACACATTGTTAGGCACATAGTTAATCCTTTGATTGTGCCTGATGTTAACCTGTCCTGTGGTGTGCAGTTGGCCTTATGCCTTGAATACAGGAGATTGGTCACTCAGCATGGGCACCATTCAAAGAGTTCTTTGCGTTTCCTGAATGAATACAAAATAATTTGTGATTGGTCAAGGTGGAGATTATGATGTCACCACCCAGCCTCTCCATCTCATCCAATCGGGAAACGCTTTTGCAAAAGCATTCTCTGAATGCCACCCATGCCAATTGGCCGACCTCCTGTGTTCACAAAGCTGGATTAATGTGACTAGGTATAACATGTCGATGCCTGGAATCATTCTTTAACCCTTTTGTTAGGACAGACGGTGTTCAGATCTGTCGACACAAAACAGAAAGGGTTGGTTATAATAAGCACAACCCCTACCTTCTTTATAAACAAAGAGAACATTGCTGTGAACCGGAAGGAACTGCAAACCGGAAACGACACACAGCGAGGAGAGCCGAGAGCTGTGTGTGTGTGGAGGAGGAGGAGCGGAGGAGGAGCCGCACGTGCGGGGGAGAGCGGGGGAAGCCGCACTAGGAAGCCGGGGGTAGGAGGCAGGAGCTCGGAGCCTCGGACCAGGGAACCAGTGCGGGGGACAGAGCAGCAGCAGCGAGGACAGAGCGGACCAGAGAGACAGTGCGGGGACAGAGCAGCAGCAGCAGCGGCGGAGACAAGGACCGGGACCAGACTGAGACCGAGGGACGTAAGTTGGAAACAATCTGATCTGATCTCCTGGTAGGGGGGTGGGCTGGTGGGGGGACTACAAGTACAAACTACATACAGGTACAAACACTACAACCAATACAGGTTACTAAGGGGCTACTATAGACTGAGAGGGCTCTGCGACTGACCAACGGTGCTGAGTATCTTGCGACTGGTGAGTATCTTTGTGACTGGTAAGTATCTTGCGACTGGTGGGTGAGTATCCTTGTGACTGGTGAGCATCTTGCGACTGTAAGTATCTTTGCGACTGGTGAGCATCTTTGCGACTGGTAAGTATCTTTGCGACTGGTGAGCATCTTGCGACTGGTAAGTATCTTTGCGACTGGTGAGCATCTTTGCAACTGGTAAGTATCTTTGCGACTGGTGAGCATCTTTGCGACTGGTGAGTATCTTGCGACTGGTGAGCATCTTGCGACTGGTGACCATCTTTGCGACTGGTGAGTATCTTGCGACTGGTGAGTATCTTGCGACTGGTGAGTTTCCTTGCGACTGGTGAGTATCCTTGTGACTGGTGAGTATCTTGCGACTGGTGAGTATCTTGCGACTGGTGAGTATCTTTGCGTCTGTTGGATCTTTGCGACTGGTGAGTATCTTAGTGACTGGTTAGTATATTAGCGACTGGTGAGGACCCCAGGTTTAGTACCAGGGGAGACAGAGGTAGTGTAGGTAAGGAAGAGCAGGTCGTTAATATATCCCCATAGAGTAGTGGGTAATAATGTTCGACAGGATTGCGGATGCAACTCAGTGCACTTCTTGCTGCATGTATGCGTTCCTTGATGAACCAACCGAGGGCGAATACTGCTGTGCAAGATGTGAGCGACTTGTTGCTCTGGTAGACCAGATCCTGGACCTACAGAACACAGTGGCAACACTGCGTGGCATCAACAACCTGGAAAGGAGCTTGGACATTACCTATCAGGCGCTGGCAGGGGCCAGCATAAAGGAGGGAGGAATAGAGGAGACGCAAACAGCAGAGGTACGCAGCTGGGTGACCGTTAGGAATGTTAGTGGGAGGAGAGTCAGGGAGGCCAATCCTGAGTTGGTACACCCTAACAAATCTGCCGAGTTGCAGGTTGAGGGGGATATCAACTCAGGGGTGGCAGAGCTGGAGCAGGCACCCTCCCCCAGCTGCCAGGGGAGGGACGGCTCCAGGAAGAAGGGGGGCCGTAACTCAGGAAAGGTTAGAAAGGTTGTGGTAGTGGGGGACTCAATTATCAAGAGGACAGAGAGGGCAATCTGTAAAAAAGATCTCGTGAACCGAACAGTTTGTTGTTTACCGGGCGCCCGCGTTCGGCATATCGCAGATCTGGCAGACAGATTGTTGTGCGGGGCTGGGGATGACCCAGCGGTCATGGTGCATGTGGGCACTAATGACAAAGTTAAAGGTAGGTGGAGGATCCTTAAGAACGATTTCAGGGACTTAGGTAATAGATTGAGGAAAAGGACCTCCAAGGTGGTTTTCTCTGAAATACTGCCTGTACCTCGAGCCACACAGGAGAGGCAGAAGGAGATTAGGGAACTTAACAAGTGGCTGAGGAATTGGTGTAGGAAGGAGGGGTTTGGGTTCCTGGAGAACTGGGCTGACTTCTCAGTCGGCTACCGGCTCTTTAGTAAGGATGGGCTACACCTTAATGGGGACGGTACAGCTCTTTTGGGGAGAAAGATGGCCACCAAGTTGGAGGGGCTTTTAAACTAGGAGACAGGGGGGAGGGCTCAGAAGTAGTCAGTCAGGAGGGAGCAGAGGACTGAAGGCAGCTGTAGGGTCAGCAGCGACAGTAGGTCCACAATGTCAATTGGCAGGTCTGTGCGGGAAAACCTCAGACCAAACAGAAATAAACATAACCGCCAATTGCACTTAACTTCCGTAAAACTAAGAGGGGTATATGCTAATGCCAGGAGCCTAGCTAATAAAGTGGATGAGTTGGAAATGTTAGTACATGAGGAGGACATAGACCTTGTGGGAATAACAGAGACTTGGTTCGACCCCTCACATGACTGGCTGGCCAATATCCAAGGGTATTCGGTGTACCGGAAGGACAGGGTAGGAAAAAGAGGGGGGGGGTATGTCTCTATGTCAAGGACAATATAAAGGTGATAGAAAGGAGTGACATTACGGATGGGATGAGCATGGATTTAGAATCTGTGTGGGTTGAACTCCATAGGGAAGGAGAAAAGGGGAAAGTAATTGTGGGGGTTTGCTATAGGCCACCTAACCAAGGGGAGGAGGTAGAGCTGGAATTCTTAGCGCTAATGGGTAAAGTGGCAAAATTGGGATCAGTCATCATATTAGGGGACTTCAATTATCCCGACATTGACTGGGACGAGGGGACTGCACACTCACAGAAGGCCCGTCTATTCACGGAAACCTTACAGGATAATTACATGTCACAGTTGGTGGATTCCCCTACCAGAGAAAACGCAGTCCTGGATCTATTGATCACTAATGACCCAGACCTAATCTCGGAGGTAGGAGTCCAGGACAACCTGGGCTCTAGCGATCACAGGATGATCACATTTAGTATAAATAACAATATAACAAGGCAAGTGGGGAACATAAGAACCCTAAACTTCAGAAGGGCAAACTTTTCAAAATTGTACTCATTGATGGAAAGGGTAAACTGGGACCAAACCCTGGGATCCCTGACCACAGAGGAAAAATGGGAATGCTTTAGGAACATATTAAGCAAAGGCATCTTGCAGTGCATTCCTATGGGAAATAAATTTAGAAGAGACAAAGCCAAACCTGGCTGGCTAAACCGTAGCGTCAAAAAACTTATTAGGGGAAAAAAATTGGCCTTCAAGAAGTATAAATCAGAGGGCACAGTATCGGCTTTCGAGCAATACAAGGAGGCAAATAAGAAAAGTAAACAGGAAATCAAGATGGCTAAAATCAACTTTGAGAGACAAATAGCAGAGGATAGTAAAAAAAACCCAAAGAAATTCTTTAAATATATCAACAGCAAAAAAACTAAGGCAGAGCATATTGCACACATAATTAACAATTATGGGAGGATGGTTACAGAGGACACTGAAAAAGCAACCGTGCTGAATGCTTTTTTCTCGTCAGTCTTTACACAGGAAACGGAGGGGTACACTGACCATGACTGTATGGTTAGTAGTAATACACAGGACTTGCCGCTATGGCTAACAGAGGGTGAAATCAGGGAAAGGCTGGATAAACTTAACACAAACAAATCACCAGGTCCGGATTGCATACATCCGAGAGTACTCAAGGAACTCAGTAAAGTTATATCGAGACACCACTGTTCCTGATCTTTGCTGACAGTATTAGGACAGGAGATGTACCAGGGGATTGGAAGAAAGCTAACGTGATTCCGATATTCAAAAAGGGCCAGAGGCATATCCCGGGAAATTATAGGCCTGTCAGTTTGACATCAATAGTATGTAAACTTCTGGAGGGGATGATAAGGGACTATATCGTAGAGTTTGCTAAAGACAACAACATCATCAGCAGTAATCAGCACGGGTTTACAAATGGGCGTTCTTCTCAAACCAATCTCTTAACATTCTACGAGGAGGTGAGCTGTGAGCTAGATAGGGGGAGACCAGTGGATGTGGTGTACTTGGATTTCGCTAAGGAGTTTGATACAGTTCCCCATAAGCGCTTAATTTATAAAATAAGGTCTGCAGGTATCGATAGCAGGGTTTGCTCTTGGATACGGAATTGGCTTAAAGGGCGTGTCCAAAGGGTGGTAATAAACAGCGCATACTCAGACTGGTCTGAGGTTGTAAGCGGGGTGCCCCAGGGCTCAGTCCTGGGACCAACCTTGTTCAATTTATTCATAAACAACATTGAGGTCGGGATCAGTAGTTCGATATCAGTTTTTGCAGATGACACAAAATTGGCCAGGGCAATAACTGCACAGCATGAAGCAGATATCCTACAGAATGACCTGGACAAAATTACAGAGTGGGCAACGACATGGCAAATGAGGTTTAACGTGGAGAAGTGTAAGGTTTTGCACTTGGGGACTAAAAACATAAAAACACAATACACGTTAGGAGGGGAACCCTTGGGGGAATCAAAAATGGAGAAGGATCTGGGAGTCTTGGTTGATGATAGATTAGGCAACAGCATGCAATGTCAAGCGGCAGCTGCCAAAGCCAGCAGAATATTAGCATGCATAAAGAAAGGGATGTATTCCAGAGATAAGACTATAATCCTTCCACTTTATAAAACTCTGGTCCGACCGCATCTGGAGTATTCTGTCCAGTTCTGGTCGCCAGTCCTCAGGAGGGATGTGTTGGAGCTGGAGAGAGTCCAGAGAAGGGCAACTAAACTAATTAGGGGATTGGAGGACCTTGACTATGAAGAGCGTCTACAATCGCTCGATTTATTCTCCCTGGAGAAGAGACGTCTGAGGGGGGACATGATAGCAATTTATAAATATCTTAATGGGGATCCCAGCTTAGAAAAAAGCTGTTCATTCGAAGGGATTGCATGAGGACTCGAGGGCATACAATGCGATTAGAGGAGAAGCGTTTTAACCTCAGGCAACGTGGGGGGTTCTTTACTGTTAGGGCAACAAGATTGTGGAATTCTCTACCACAAGAGGTGGTTTCTGCGGGTAGTATGGTGGCTTTCAAAAGACTCTTAGACTTACATCTCAAGGATCAGAACATTCAGGGGTATGTGAGATGATTACAGCCACGCACACCTACACAGGTTGAACTGGATGGACTGTTGTCTTTATTCAACCTCACCTACTATGTAACTATGTAACTATGTAACTAAGTAGGATTTTTTTGCTGGAGTTGTCTGAAAAAAAAAGCCGCTAAAATAGTAAGCTGCAACTTTTAAATATCTTTTTTTTTTTTTTTATTATGCTATGTGAATGGGAACATGTAACAAATATAACGCAGTAAAAAAGAGGGGGGTCGTTATAGTGGGATTTTAAATGAGGTAGGTTGCGGAATAAAAAAGAAAAAAAAAACTGAAATGTAATCTCAAAAACCTAATTTATTTATTATATATTACAGAAAAAAAAGGGGGATTTATAATAATCAGGAAATAACATATTCCCAATAGGGAAACCACAATTTGTTTATACAAGTCTAGTGTAGAAAAAATAAATAATCAAAAACACATCTAGCCATGTATGCATACACTTCATATTATAATCAATAATCATATATAGCAGATAAATAAATATCATAAAAAACATATATATAATAAATAATATCGTAAGTGGTACATGGCAGATATCCAGATATTTGCATTTTCACATCTAATGACTTATAAACATCTCATGAATACTCCATAGTCAATATCCAATAAAAATAGGAAGAAAAATAACGTAAAATAACGATAAATAAATAAATGATATAAACATGTTACTTACATATGAAAAATGAGGTAACTATGATAAACCCGGTGACCCTCAAGGGACGAGCATTAGCGTGGGTCAATGTCTGTCCCAGGGCTGAGGTGGGTGTCCGCCCAGCGGTCCTGGTAGGGGAGACCCCACAAAAAAGACAGTATATGCACCCCTAGCTGAAACAGCTGTAATCACAAATAGTGACCAGATAATCTATACAAGAAAGAGTGAATAAGAAAAAATATGAAAGAAAAATATATATTATAATCAAAATACCATATATGTGTCTCTAGTGTACTTAGATCTTATCCAGATATCAGTGATACGTATTTGATCAGCCAAGTGAACAGAGTGTAGTAGGATATCAGCGTGATAGAGTGACCATGAAGCAAAGGAGAAGAGCCAACTTAAAGAAAGAAACCCAAAAAGTTGCAAAAATAAAAAACAAAAATCACCCCTAAGGTGAGTGACAGATGAAGGTGCTACATACAAAGGGTTGGTAAAAATATGATCTTACCATAAATTGGGAGTGAAGTGAAAATAATCCAAAATATAAAGCAGGTGCAATCCCAATTTGGCTGCAAAAGTGGAAATAAACTTTAAAGTTACTTTTTTGGTGTATCATAAAGAACTATTTTTTCATAAGTTTTATTTTTTTCTCAAATTCGATCAGCTTTGGATGGAGAAGTCACATATGCTTCTACTGCTACGTTATTTTAGTTCTCTCTGTGAAATAGAAAGAAATTCTAGGTGATTTGCATAGTTTAAAGCTTTTCAAATCATGAATACTCTGGTGATTTTGTACGACTAGGAATGCTTTCAGTAACATCAAAGGAAACTTACTAATTGTATGTAAGGTGTATTTTTGAATGGACAGTAAGTATTTAAGTATTTATTTTCTACAGAAAACAAAAATTCTTTTTATACTGCTGCTGTACGGAAATGGCATCTCCCACTCACCTCCCAAGGACAGCCACCGGTCCTCCATTCTTCTTGCATCATTTCATGTTTGTATACTTTCTAAGCCAGGCTCATTACTTTCAAAAACTTACATATTTTGCCCTAACTGGACTCCTATAGTGAAGGCATATAGCAGAAAAGTGCATAGTCTGCTCAGTGCACTTCATCAGTGCCTGGGAAAAAGGTTCTTACTGTTCCTTGTATTCAGGGCTACTGTTAGAAATCACGGGGTCCCGTACAGCCTACATGGTAGCCCCCCCCAAATTTATCAAGACAATATTTTCACTAAAAATACACTGATATCATTATTAGCGGAGACACAAACATAACAGAGAACCTGTGTGAATTAGCCCTTTTTAAATAGTTTTTTACATTAAAAAAATATATAAAAATGTGTAACTTTTTTTTTTTTAAATGTTAAATTTTTTTACAATTATTTTATTTTACAATTTAAAAAAAGGGGGGGGCACACGGGAAGGGGGGGGGGGATCAGAAGCAGGCAGAACAGGAGGGATTGGTGTCAGAGAAATAATTACAGGAATGATGCCCTGTGTCTGTGTCTCTCCCTGCAGCAGGTGAAAGCTGGCAGGAGGGGGGAGAAACTGACTTTCAGCTGCTGCAGAGAGCCACACAGGTCTTCTTTCAGTAATTGTCCCTCCTCCCAACCGCACCGATTCCCTAGGCTGCTGGGGCCCCCATTGTGCCCGGGGCCTCTACAGGAGGACTGGTGGTCCCCCCTATCAGCGGACCTGCTTGTATTAGTTGCTACTTGTTCTATGACTCCTATTTGGTAGATTGCCTTTTTTCTTGGTCTGTTCTCTTGTTCCTGTTGTTAATCCCTGTTGTTGTCCTCAGTCTTTTTCCTAATATAGCTCAGGATATAAACACAAATCGGCCTGACCAGTGCCTGTCAATTCTACATGTATGGTATTACTGAGGTTGCCACAGGAAATTTTATTGAAATTAAAAATTTCAGTTATCAGGGTTACAAATGAGGATAGGTGCACATGTATGACTTCAATCATGCATGTGCAGCTGTAAAACGTGGGTGTAGCTTAATAGATATTACCTAGATTTACTAGGCATTGAAAAATAGGAACAGTTTAGGGAATACACTTTTTTTTTATTTAGTAAAGGGATACCTTACCCATAACCCATTATTGCTACCATCAGGATTTTTTACTAGAGTCTTTCAGGAATTATGAAAATGGTATAATACAAAGAATGCTAGTTATGGGAGATCAAAAAACATGTCAACACCTGTAAATAATAAAACAAAGAAAACCTTGCGTTGTGCTTGGTACAAAGTAAATGTTCGGAGAAGCAGCACTCAAGCCATATGAATACAAGACTAAATAATTATAATGAAAAAAAGTGCTCCATCCCTTTCAATGGCACCGCGACTGTCGCCTGACGAACCACGGTAAAATCACGCAAACAGAATTGTATAAAACCTGTCGCCCAAAAGAAGTTCCGCCCGTGATCCAGAATGCCATGGTGTGAAAGGAGCCATAATGTTTGGTGACCAGGTAATGTCTGACACTTATGGATATACAACATTCAATACTACTGATTTGAACTTGTATTTTAGTTTTTACATATTTATTCTCATTAGTCAGATTTAATTGAATATTAAAATTCTCATGAGATTTCACTGTATTTTGGATAATACATGTATACAAAACCACTCGCTAAAAGCGATTCTTACTCCAGCGTCCATTTGTGGGTGGATGTGAAAAAAATGATGTGATGATGACCTCACAAATTTTCAACATAAATCTTTGTGGATTTATTGCACCTTGGGGTCTCCTGATAAACCGTGTTTGACATACAGTATCTGTGAAATGTAATTTTCCTATTATTGTAGGGTGAATTCTTTTTGTTGCAGCCTAGGGCTTCAGAATATTCATTCCTAAGAGATAATAGCCATAAAGGGTAATTCCCCTTTTGGAAGAGTTCTGTACACAATTGGTGTATGAAATGACCTCACAAATGTTGTTTCCTGTTTGTGGGGCTGGCTTATCCATTTTTCCAGAAGTTTGCACTAAAATACAAGTCACAGTTTGGGCAGCAGTATTTTCATTTTTGATACCCCCAAACGGGTAATCACTTCTAAAGCAATGCAGACCCTACAACTTTCCTAATTAGAGCCCACAAGTGCATCTGCTGATTGATGATGAAAAAGTCACTCCCATTCAGATTCATTTTTGCACATTGACAAAACCAATCAAACAGATCAGAAACAGGTAAAAATCTGCAACAACGTTTGGTAAAATCCTTGCAATACAGTGATCACTCAGAGGGGATTGTTCTTTTTCCTCATTAAAAGTGGAGTTACTCTTTAGGAATATTCAACCAGAGTTGAAGAACATTCAAACAACAAAGAAAATAGCCTAACATGATAGGCTAAGAAGAGGAAGAGGAAATAATATAATGGGGACCTCTGCACTGTAAACATAGAGCTGTATATATTTATAAAAAAAAAGCTATTGATCCTGTAAAATTGCATGCATAATCATTTTGTGCAAATGAAGCTAAAAACTAACATTATTAGGCAATTTTCTTTATGATTTTTTTCATTAGCAGAATAGAATGAATCAGGAAAATAAGACATTATGACCACAAGATGGAGCTGATGATCTTACTAAACAAGTGTTTATGTATAATGAATCAGCTACTGCAAAGAGTGAATTGCTATACAGAATTGATACAATGTTGCAGAGATAAAGCTTCATTGTTTGCCATGTTTATTGGGCTGAAACCCTTTAGACCCCATTTACACTTCACTTCACATAGCAGGAACACGGGTTCCTGCTCATAATTTTTTGGAGCAACTTACTCGCGTTTCCGTGTGTCATGTATAGGGCAGCCCATTCATTTCAATGAAAAAAGAGGAACGATGTTGGATCATCCAAGTGCAAAGGTACCTTACAACCAAAAAACTAAGTCCATATATAGGTAATAAAAGTCATACAAAGTCCACAAATAGGCATAAATCTTAAAAAGTCCAAAATTGTCTGATTACAAGTGCAGGCTCTTCCAGTGAGCAGAAGCAGACTTTGCATGTAAAAATGGCCATTCATTTTAGCAGATAAGAAATAGGCTCATCATCATCAAGCTAAGGGGAAAGGCGAGATGAGCCTCTATATGTAGGCAGACTGGCACAGGGTAATTGAGCCCAGCAGTGTGCCAAATAGCATGAAAACATTAGCATACATCTAAAACATTTTATAATAAAATTAATGTTTTACTATTGAATGGCATAAATAATGATAAGACAAATAATGACAATAATAAAGGTCAACAGTAGACCTGATAAAATGAAAAAAGTAATAGAAAAATATAAAACCATATAAATATAAAAATGATCTCCTGAATATAAATATGAGTCATAAGTAAGAATTTTAACAAAAATTCATACAATCAGTTCAATGAATAATATCTTAGATAAAAATTATTAATACCTAATTCTGGATTACTATACTGACTGGATGTATAATTATAGTGTATAAAAATAAGATATACATGGCTGTAATTCCAAGTAAAATACTGTCAGGAAATAGGAATCAGACTGATACAGAAAATTCTGTAAAAATCACACCTTTAATGTAATTGTAAAAATAGTACAGTTTAGGAACGTAGTCAAAACATAAGCCAGGGTTCGGAAACCAAAACTTCAAATCAGACAAGCCAGTAATCGGGGAGCCAGAAATGAGCATAGTTGGAAGTAGAAGGTTGGGATCCGGAACCAGAAGGGATGTCAGCCGGGCAACGTTTTAAACAGGATCACAGTAGAGAGACTCAGGATATCTTGACAAGGTGAAGGCAGGAAAGAAGTGAACAAGGCAGCTTAAATAGCCAGAAGGGGCTGGCTGTAGGCAGGACTGACAAGCAGATAATTAATAACCAGGTGAGCCACTGAAGAAACAATGAGTGCTGACAATTATCTGACAGCTGAGCAGCCTAAGTACAGAGAAGAGAGCTTCTGCGTGCCCAGCCCTGACAAATACATGAATAATATCTGAACAGAGTGCTGAACAGGTAATGAATGGGGATATTAAAAGATGAGGGAAACCTCCAAATCCTTATTGAGGTCACTAGGGGAGAGGGTATTATGGTTGTATATCCAGAAGGTCTCCCCTCTTTTAGAGCCTATGGAAACTATCTGCCTCGGGGCGACCCCTAGGAACACCCTCAATCACCCACACTTGCAAACTCTGGGTGGACTTTTGAGGATACTCCAAGAAACAGCGAGGAACACTGTGCTTATCTGTATCCTCTTCGATAAAGCAACAATGCCCTCCAAATCTTTTTGAACCAGAACCTCGTTGGTCCAACCTCTTCTGGTCCAATATTCTTAGCCTATCATGTTAGAGTATATTACATACATATACTTTTATTATAAGAAAATGTAAAGTCTAGCACAATAGTATTTAATGCATAAATTATTCATGTGAATGTTCAAAGTATTTGAAATAGTTGACAAGCACCAGGACCCCCAGAGCTGAAAAGAAAGTAGCTGGGCACTAGCAAAAAAAAAAAAAACACATACATATCAATTTTTCCTATTCCATAATGACTATACTGACACATTATTGTATAAAAAGCTTAAAGTTCAGACAGTCTTGCTGTATAAGTTGTAGCATGTATAAATGTATCATGGTTAAATGATATCACCTACTTGGTGTATCCTCAAGTAAATTATTAATAAATAATAAAATAAATCCAAGTAGTTCCCATAAACCCTTTGTTAACAATATAACTCATGCTTTTCTCTAAGATGAACAAATATCCATATATACTAGAGCTATAAAATGCCTTATAATTATTCTCTATTTTTGATAGAAAGCCACAACATTAAAGTGATTCTAAATATAAATTTTTTTCCTTTAAAATAAACAGCATGTTATACTTACCTGCTCTGTGCAATGGTTTTGCACAGAGCAGCCCAGATCTTACTCTTCTCTGCTAACTGGCTCTTTGTCCCCATCAAGTGCCCGTATAGCCACTTGCCATGGCGGCACTTGTGTGGGTTCACTCCTGACCCTCGCTGTCTGTGCCTATTCACACACAGAAGGATCTGGCCCCAACCCCCGTTTCCAAGTCACTGGCTGTGAGTTACAGCAGCAGGATTAAACAGCACCCCCTGCTGTGTCTGAAACAATGAGGAGGGAGAGAGCCTCTGCTCTCGTGAACATGCTGGATTGAGATTGGGTTTAGGTAAATTTAAGGGGGGGCAGAAGATGTTTTAACTTAATGCATATAATACATTAGGGAAATAAATCTTCTGCCTT
This sequence comes from Pelophylax lessonae, assembly GCF_965119305.1. Taxonomy (NCBI): domain Eukaryota; kingdom Metazoa; phylum Chordata; class Amphibia; order Anura; family Ranidae; genus Pelophylax; species Pelophylax lessonae. Next base: position 467,830,304 of record NC_138769.1, read on the forward strand.
TATAACCACTTTAAACACTGCAGATAGAAGTACAAATATTTCTTAGTTAGATTTTTGAGAAAATGGGCTTTGGGCTTCATCAGTTCAGTCAAGTTTTTTCAAAGAAAAAAAGGATTCAGTTTACATCAGTTACATCAGTTTGCACATCCATCTTCAGTTTAGTTCAGTTTACATCAGTCGTAGTGGCGTATAATCCATGTGTGCAGGATGTTCACTGCACATGGCCCCCAAGAGGGGGAGCACTGTGACCCACATTGCACACATGGATGGTTCCCTGGTTCACAGCCAGAGTGGCAGGAGGGACAGCTGTGGGCACCGATCTCCCTGCATAGCTTTTCAGCTGACAGCCGCTTCTCCTCCTCTCCCTTCCGTGGCTGTCAGCTAAAAAACCATGCAGGGAGATCGGTGCTCACAGCTGTCCTTCCTGCCACACCACCATAGTGAGTGAGCGAGGGGAGACACCATATGAGGACGCACTGTTTTTATGAGTGACGGTGAGTGTTGAATTCAGAGGGAGTGGGACACACACCTGCGGTGTGCTTGTATTCTTCTGGAGGGGATCATGGCTGGTTTTGAGTTCAGGGATACTCTTTTCACCCAGTAATCTTCTGGATTTGTCACATGTGGTATACTTATGCTCACTATCTTTTGGAAAGACTCTTTATGCATTGATATGTCTGATCATTCTCTCATCACGTGATATATATGTAGAGGGATTTTTTAGCCAATTTATGAATATTTTAGTAACATGTCATTAGGAGCGCTGCTTATGTGTGTTTATATTTGATTGTATGTTGTAACAGAACCTCAACCCACACTGTACTTGTGGACTTCCATCAGTATACGGCTTCCTCCCAGTCGTGAACATAGATATCAGATTTTCCCAGCCACCCCATACAAAGCTAGCCGCCAACTTAGCTTGTACTGGAATCTCTGTTTATCGAACAGTCACATAGAATTTATATACAGCATGGACCCCCCCCTCCTGATCAGATTAGCACACACAGGTAAGGGGTTGCCTGATTACATTATCATATGCAGATGAAATTGTATACAGAAATAGAATTAACCTGAACTAATTATCTCGCCATCTGGACAGAAACAATGTGAGGTCATTAACATTTAACAATGAAACAGACAGATTTAACACAATCTACATCCCACCTCAATAGACAGACAATAGGGAGAGCCTGCCAGTGACAGTCTGTCTGTCTCCTACATTGAAGGACATGGTATACACATCTGAGCATTGCTTTGATTATTTAGGAGTCACAGACTTCATGGCAACAGGCTATAGGTCTCACAGTGTAAAGTGGGATTAAATCTTCATATTTCTTGAGAGATATTGTTGATGAATATTACTCTCCCATTTGAAGTTATCCAAACAATTTTCTCATGTCTATTAAGTATCTATCGTTCACTCTCAGTGACGGTGAGTACCGTCACATATGTTATCTCATTTGCTTTGAGCTAAGTATAGCAGCAGCCACTTGAGTTTTCAAGTTGAATATTCATTCTTATAAAATTTATAAATTTTACAGCAATCCAGGAGTGCTTTGTAGGGCGGGCAATTTTTTGTGTTTTTTAAAAAAAAAATTCTTGCCAAAAACTGACTTAAATGGGATGGATCTAAATGGATGCATACTGCTGTAAACGTTTCTAGAGATTAATCTTAGATCAGGTAGATTTGCTAGAGACAGAAGACTGTAGCAATTTGGAGATGTAAGCCAGTAGCTTTTGGACATTTTTTTTAAAACAGTGTAGTATTTTGACATTTGATTGTTTGCAGCATCTAAACACAACATGTGATGCAGTCAGGTGCATCTTTCTATGCAAAAGGATTTCAAGATTGTGGTCACCATTTTCAGTGTGATCCTGGATCTGAACAAACCACATTGTTGCATACTGTCTAGCCTTTATCTACTGTTACATAACATCAACTAGGTGAGGGAGTAGATCTTGTCACTTATCAGTTTGCCAGTGAGCCATTATCCCCAGTGTGTCTAATTCTTTAATAAGAAACTGCATGCAAAGAGCCTGATAGTGTCACACATGTATAGGAGTATTTTTAACCTAAGCTGACTCATTCCAAAACTGACTCATAAAAAAGTGCAGCTTTTTTTCTAGCCATCCGCTGCGACGAAAACATTTTCTTTCTACAACAAGCACATTTGCAGTGTGCTATAGTAAAGGACAAAGTCCTGCATACTACTGTACTATTCTAGTCAATACATTTAGTCCAAATGAAACTCTAAATTTAAATTTGTTATACTTTACTGTTGCAGTCTCTCAAAAATAATTTTTTCTAAAAAAGGAACAGTGTAAACTTTGCACCAAGTTGCACACAGTGTTTTTGGCAACATGATTCCTATGGTACCGGTATTTTATAAATTGTGTAAACATTTTCATATTGAAATGTATATATACAGTGTTCTGTCCTCCCTATGTGTGAGGGTACATAGATTGACAGGCAGTATAACCCTGATTTCCTTCAATGCATTGACAAAGGAGCAAGGTCCAACTTCAACTTTTATTGCAAGGAAATACGTGAAATTAGAGTGGTAAAACTGTGGAACAGAAAAGAGAATACACTTACTAATGTATACTGACATGTGGCAATGCATATAAGACATTACTGTACATAGCAATGCAAATACAAGAAATGTGCACAAGATGTAAGTTACACAAGACATAGATACAGGATGATAATGTTAAGCATCCATAAGAGTATACACACCAGCGATGCCGCCATAAACTAAGATGAGGGAGGATGCAACTAGCTGTGTTTCCTCTAGCTGAATTTCCTGTAGAAAACAAGATATGGAGGGAAGATGATGTCACCAAAGTTCATAGGTGAAAGCTATGGTAGCTGGGCTGGGACAAAAATTGTTCCAATATGTAATATGTGAATGGCCACTAGATGGCGCTGGTACAACATGAACAGTAGGTTACACAGTAAATTACACATTGTGAAAACTCTCATAAGAATAACATGACAATATAATGATGGAGACATGACACTCCCCGCTTGGTATCCCAAGGATACCACATTAACTATTCTCTGGAGAGAGTAACAAAATCAGTTCAGTAACAGGTCTCTGGAAGAGTTTAGGCTCATTTTGCCTGCAGACTTTCACTTCCACCTTCCTGACTCTTCCATCTTCACTTGGAAATACTTTGGTTATCAGTCCCAAAGGCCAGTCATTTCTTTTTGACTGAGAGTCTTTTACAAGAACAACATTACCAACCTTCATGTTGGGTTTACTGGTTTGCCATTTATTCCGGGACTGTAGAGTAGGGATGTATTGTTTTCTCCATTTATCCCAGAAGGCATCTGCTAGAGTTTGCACTCGTCTCCACTGACACTTGTACAAATCTTTAGTGCTAAACTCACCAGGGGGAGCTGTAACCGTACCAACCTTTTGGGTGAGGATAATAGAAGGAGTGAGTAAAAGAGGATCTTCTGGATCACTGGATATTGAAGTCAAAGGTCTGGCATTCATGATCGTCACTACTTCGGCCATAAAGGTTGTAAGAGACTCATGGGTAAGCTTCAAAGTCCCCAGCTGTAGAAAGATAGAATCAAGGATCCTGCGGGCTATACCAATCATACGCTCCCAAGAGCCTCCCATTTGAGAGGAGTGTGGGGAATTGAATGTCCATTTACAGTCTTGGTCAGCAAGATATCTCTCTACATGGTCACTGTCGATGTTTGAGGGGATCTGCAGTTCCTTACAGGCTCCCACAAAATTAGTGCCTCTGTCAGAGCGGATTTGTTTGACCGGGCCTCGAATAGAAATGAAACGTCTGAGAGCATTTATGAAGCTGGATGTGTCCAAAGACTCAATGACTTCTATATGCACAGCCCTAATACTCATGCAGGTGAATATGACTGCCCAGCGTTTGCTGTTTGCACGACCTCCTCTGGTGTGTCGTGTAGTGACAGACCAAGGGCCAAACACATCAAGACCAACATTTGTAAAGGGAGGGTCTGTACTGAGTCGGTCGGCAGGAAGATTAGCCATTTTCTGTGACTGAAATATACCACGTAGTCTTTTGCAAGTGATACATTTGAAAATTAGACTACTCACAAGTCTTTTTGCTCCCACTATCCAGAATCCAGCTGTCCGTAAAGCTCCTTCAGTGAACAAACGTCCCTGGTGCTTGGTCTTTTCATGGTAGTGTTGCACAAGTAACGATGCAATATGACTGTTTGGAAGTATTATTGGGTTACATTCCTTACTCTCAAGTTTTGCCTTAGAAATACGTCCCCCAACTCTCAACAGTCCATTATCATCTATAAATGGGTCAAGTCTCTTAAGGGAACTGTCTTTAGGAACGCATTTTTGCTTTTGGAAGTGTTCAAGATCTTGAGCATAAACTTCTTGTTGGATACACCGGATGATAGCGTCTCTAGACTGTGTGAGTTCATCCAATGTATAGGCTTTATGACAGTAATGCCAACCTTTACAATGTTCTGATCTTGTAGATGTGGCTCTAAAAGATCTGGCTATGTGGATCAAACCAGCTAATGCTCTGTTTAACGATTTCCATGTGGAAAACTTGTTGAATCGTTCAGATCCAAGATGTCTGTTAGAAACTGTTGTGGTGAGTACAGAAACGTGAGGACGAATCTCTGCATCAGAATTCGGCTCTGACAACTCAAATGTATCTTCCTCAAGAGTGTCCACTACTGGTCTGTAGAGGAATGTTGGCCCTGTGAGCCAGGTAGAGTCTTTGAGGTGGGCTGCAGGAACAGCTCTTGTGGCATGATCTGCCGGGTTTTGGTCAGTTGGTACATAGCGCCACTGGGTAGGCTGTGTTGACCTCCTAATTCTTTGCACTCTGTTGTGTACATAGACGTAGAATCTCCTAGTCTCATTGTAAATGTAGCCCAACACTACTTTGCTGTCTGTATGAAACACTGTATTGTCAAGTTGTATGTCTATTTCTGACACAATAAGCTCTGCTAGTTCTACTGCCAGAACAGCAGCACAAAGTTCCAACCTTGGTATGGTGAGCTCAGGACATGGTGCCAGCTTCGCCTTGCCCATTACAAAGCCAATTTGAACTTGACCTTTATTGACTATTGTTTTGAGGTAAGCGACAGCAGCAATTGCTTTTACTGAAGCATCACAAAAGATGAACAGTTGCCTAGACTGAACCTCTGCTGGAGAGAGGTGGGTATATGACCTAGGTATGTGTAGGTTAGATAATGACTTTAAAGAGTCTCTCCATGTTATCCATAGTGCCTCTTTCTCTGAGGAAAGTGGAGAATCCCAATCACATGTATCTGTGGTTAACTCTCTGACCAGAGTCTTACCTTGGATGATCACGGGTGCTGCAAACCCAAGTGGGTCATATAGACTGTTGATTGTGGATAAGACACCACGTCGTGAGAAGGGCCTTTCCTCTTGGTTGACCTGAAAGGTAAAGGTGTCAGACTTGAGATCCCAGCTGAGTCCCAGGCTGCGCTGCATGGGTATTGTGTCTGTAACCAAGTCTAGGTCTTTCAAGTCGCTGGCGTGATCTTGAGTAGGAAAAGCTTCCATAACAACTTTACTGTTTGAAGCTATCTTATGCAATCTGAGGTTTGAACATGAAAGCATAGTCTGAGTCCTCTTGAGTAGGCTGATTGCAGCTTCTGGTGAGGGAAGTGACTTTAGACCATCATCAACATAAAAGTCCCTTTCAACAAACTTCTTAACATCCTGTCCATAGTCTTTTTCACCTTCTCGGGCAGAGAGTCTGAGACCATATATTGCGACTGCAGGAGATGGGCTGTTCCCAAAAACGTGTACCTTCATACGGTACTCTATGATGTCCTTGGTGGGGTCATTGTCTCTGAACCAGAAGAATCTCAAGAAGTTTCTGTGCTCCTCTGTAACTTGGAAACAATAGAACATTTGTTGTATGTCAGCAACTATAGCGATGGATTCTTTACGGAATCTGATGAGGACACCTAGAAGAGAGTTATTGAGGTCTGGTTCTGTCAAAAGAACATTGTTGAGGGAGACTCCCTGATATTGTGAGCTGGAGTCAAACACCACTCGGATTTGACCTGGCTTCTTAGGGTGATAAACACCGAAGATTGGCAGATACCAGCATTCTTCTTTTTCTTTCAGAGGTGGAGCTACCTCTGCATGGTTGTTTTCAAATATCTTGCCCATAAATAAGAAGAAATGTTCCATCATCTCTGGTCTTTTCTGGAAATTGCGTCTAAGTGAACAGAAGCGTTTTAAGGCCTGATCCCTGTTGTTAGGGAGACAGCGTCTCCGAGTTTTGAATGGAAGTGGTGCAACCCAGGTGTTTGTTTCATCCTTGAAAATTCCTTGTTCCATTATTTTTAAAAAGGTCTCATCTTCAAAGGAGGGAGCTATCTTGTGATCTTCTTTTGTCCTCTGGAACACTGTGCATCCTAAGTGGTCTAGGTCTTCACCACAAGAAGGGTTCTGGATTTCAGTAAAGTCCGAATATAGCATACCTGCAGGCTTCTCTCTTACAAGGAATTTGTTAGGGCAAGGCTGAAAGAGGGATGGACGTCCATTTTCCAATGTATGCGTGTAAAAAGAATTTACAGTGGTTGGCTTGTGGACATTTCCTAAGCAGACATCACCTATAATGACCCACCCTAGGTCCAGCTTCTGAGCATATGGAGAATTGTGAGGACCGTTTATCTGTTCTCTCACCTTGTGGACTTATGATGTCTCTTCCCAGCAGGAGTATTATTTGAGCCTCTGGATCAAGTGCAGGAATGAGATGAGCTATGGGTTTCAGATGCCAATGATGCGATGCAGCCTCAGGTGTAGGAATCTCTTCTCTATTGTTTGGAATCTGGTTACATTCGATCAGGGTAGGCAGAGGCAAGGATGCTTCCCCATTTACGGATTCGATTTGGTAACCAGTAGCTCTTCTGCCTTTTTCTTCACTCACACCTGTGCAAGTTTTAAGTGAGTATGAAGAGTTATGTCCTTTAATACTGAAGATATCAAAGAAAGCTGAGCTAGCAAGAGATCTATTGCTTTGATCATCAAGGATGGCATACAACCTTATGGCTTTCTCTTTGTGACCAATGGGGTACACTGTAACCAGACAAATCTTAGAGCATGATTTGTTACTAAGACCTTCTCCACAGACTTGGGTGCACTGGGGTGTCACTTCAGGAGGGTTTGTATCTCTCTCCTCCCCGCCGTGCTCTGCAGCCTGGTCTGAAGGTGTGAGAGTCCATGGAGGTGGCCCAGGGTGTAAAGCTGTAATATGCTCTCCGCTGTCACATTCTGAGCATTTAATGTTCTCTGTACAGTCTTTTGCGAGATGAGAGGTAGATGCGCAACACCTGTAGCAAATATGGTTTTCCTTGAGGAAGGTTTTGCGTTCCCTGAGAGGCTTTCCTCTAAATCCTCTGCATTTCAGCAATGAGTGTGGTTTCTTATGTAGAGGGCACTCTCTGTGCAGGTCTTTTGTTGGGACCTTCTCAGTCTCTGTAGTACTGTAAGTTTTGATTGAGGAGTCTTTAAGAGATACACTGGTTTTGTGTACTGCAACAGGTGTACCTTTCAGGTTGCGAGGTGAGACAGGTTTACCTAGTTTAGGGTATGCGGTGTCAAACATTGAGAAGTCAAAGCTAGGATCATTTCTGGTCTTTGCTTGTTGGTGCACAAAGTCCACAAAGAATGAAAATGGAGGAAATTGGACATTGTACTGCTGTTTGTACTTGGAGCCTTGAGCGATCCACTTCTCTTGTAGACTAATAGGTAGTTTTTGTACAATGGGGTTGACACCACGCGCCGTATCTAAGTATGCTAGACCTTGCAAGTCTCCTTCGTCCTTGGCAACTTGGAGTTCCATCAGCAGATCGTTTAGTTCTCTAAGCTTTTGATAACCTTTGTTATGAATTTTGGGAAAATCTTGAATTCTTTGGAATAGTGTGTTCTCTATTACTTCTGGTGAGCCATAACACTCTTCAAGTCTCTCCCATATGGCGTTCAGCCCTCTAAATGGATAGTTAATGTTAATGTCTCTAATCCGCTTTGCATGTTCTGCTGACTCATTTCCTAGCCACTTGACTAGAAGATCAACTTCTTCACTTGCAGACAGATCTAGATCTCTGATCGTATTCTTGAATGATGATCGCCATGATCTATAGCCTTCAGGTCTGTCATTAAACTTGGAGAGCCCCTTGGTTATTAGCTCACGTCGGGCAAAGAATTTAAGGAAGTCTGACATACCTTCATTTCTGCTTGATGGACCCGGAGATAAGTTGTGGTGTAAAGGTCCCGGCGGGCTGGTATAGCTTTTTGGTGTCAACTTGTTGCTGTAATAGTCACCATCTACTTCAGGTTGCACTGAGGGATGATGGTATGCAAAATTGCTCTCTTGCTTAACATGAGGAGAATGGTCAGCAGAAGTTGCTTGCCGTGTGTGAGGATTCTGCTGCTCTTTAGCAGGGGTTGACTCTGCTCCTGGTCCTAAATGCAGACTGTCACCTGACTTAGAGTGCTGCAGTATGTAGTCTGTAGTGCGTTTCATGTTATCAGGATGACCAGGTTCAGGCCCAAGCATGTTGCTGAGTCTATCACTTGTGGAGTTTGCTGCTTCTTCTAAAGCTTCTGCTTCTGCGATAGCGGCTGCAGCTTCCTTCTCCACTTCTAGCTTTTCCAATGTTGCCTGTTGTTCAGCTAGGACTGCTTCCATGCGTGCTTTCTCTATTTTCAACACGAACAGTAGGTTACACAGTAAATTACACATTGTGAAAACTCTCATAAGAATATGACAATATAATGATGGAGACATGACATACAGTAAATTTGCTGTATACAATCCAGAAGCACCTGAACAATGATAAAGGTGATAAGTATGTCAGTAATAGGTGGCAGGCAGTGGCAGACATATAAGCTGTTTAACCTTTGCAGGCACACAAGGACCTCTAAGGTCCTTGGGTTCATTACAGATAGGAAATACACATGCCTGTTATGGGCCATAGAATTTTAGAAGCCAGATGGCAGCCAGGGTACTAGGTTTTGGGTCTGTGGGCAGTACCTGATGTTACCTTCATAGTTGAGGTGTATAGGGTGTGGAAATCCGCATGTCAAGAGAACAATTTCAAAGGAGAAGTAACCACTTACCACCAATGAAAGAGAGACCTATTCCTACTAACGCAATAAATAGGGGACCTTCATCCAATAAAAAACAATGTAATAGGGAATTCTTCTACTGAAGAACAATGATTGAGGGTATTTTGCCAACCTCCTATGACACAGGGCTCTTTTGCCTGTGAACACCAATATAAATAAAATACTAATCACCAATGTCATGGCAGCATTTATACTAGCCACCAATGTAACATGAGAAGTTACACTGATCACCAATATAACAGGGGAATGTACCCTGATCACCAATGTAACAGGGGAATTTACACTGACCACCAATGTAACAGAGGCATTTACACTAACCACTTATTTAGTAAAGGCATTTACAATGACCAATCAATGTCACAGGGGAATTTGCTTCAACCACCGATACAATTACAGCATTACCAAAGTAATAGGAACATTTATACTGACCTCTATACAGGAAGAATTTACAGTGATCACCAATGTAACAGGGCCAATCATGCTAACCACCACTGTAACAATTTCATCTACAATGATTATCAATGCAAGGGGGAAATTAAAAAAAGAACACCGAGGTAATGGATGTATTTAAAATCTTTACAAAAAGTGCAGCGCTAAAGTAATTTGAATAATAATGTGGCAAGTGGAGAACCACAAAAAAAACATATACAATATAAGCAAAATAGTGTCCAAAATACTGAATAAAGTCCCAAAACAGAAATGCAAATGAAAATGAATCCGCATGCAAGGTGTTTGAGGAGAACAATCCTTTTCAGTGACACCCAGGGAAAAGTGGAGGATGGGGACACCTCTGTGCACAAGTATCACAAGCAGCTTACCAGAACTCCTTGGCTACTCAATTTAATGAGACAGCCTCTCCCAGCAAGATGTTATACCAATGTCACCAGCGGTTGTCAAGCTCCAATGCTTCATAATCACTCCATCATATAAGCATGAGTATATAAAAAGAATAAAAGCCCATAGCGTAATTCCGTAACATATAAAATCCAATTTATTAAAAGAATACTACTCACAGTGAGAAGGTAAAAAACAGGTACATAGAACAGTGCGGCGTCCCGCAATTGTCCAAAACAGCATCAAGCAATGTAAAGCAGCCGGCTCCGTAAGGGGGCGTGTGGACTTCGCATCTGGAGTCGCCAACGTTTCGTCATCAAAAGACTTCGTCTGGGCGTGACTCCAGACACAACTCACACGCCATTTGTACCCCCACATCTAGGTGAGTGACAACCTCGTCCACCAATGATGAAGCAGCGTGGAGACAAAGGTTGTATACATCCAACAATGATGGCCGACAACCCGGAAGTGTAAGCAGTGTCATCACATCTGCCAATGGTAACCACCAACCCGGAAGCGGAAGTAGTATCATCACATGATCTCACTCAATAGGAAGTGATAGACTACCCTGCACTCCATTCCTCTCTATGGTAGCTTAGTGCAAACTAACCACTGCGGGCTATATCATGCACCCACCACTAGAGACAGTATACCTCGCTCATGATTAAAAACTATAAGAAAATAGGGAGGAGTACAGTGTATTAATCACAAAGATTGAGGAGAATTACACAATTTAAAAATACCTATATTGAAACATAATACTTATTTAAGCACTATGTATTTCATAAAACTTTACACATCGTTATTCATAGATTGGGCTAATATGAACACACATCCTGTTGTGAATAAATAAAACGCCATCTTGTGGCCAAAAATGTGTGAAACATCTAATAAGAAAAATGATGAAAAGGTGAAAAAACAGTGAAAAATTACTAAAAACTTTAAAAATTTATACAAAAAAGGCTGTTGGTGAAAACAGTGTAATATTAAGAATATATTAAAAAATGAAATTAATATTTAATCATATGAAATAAAGAAAAATATATATATATAAAAATATATATCTAAAAATATATACATGAAAGGTGTATATGAAGTAGTGCATGTGAATGAACACATGTATGGAAAAAAGTATCCATAAACATATTATTCTTAATAAATGATGAAAATTCTGAATGAATCACCAAGCATCATACTATAAAGTGTGTCGTGCTAATAAAAAATTATATTAGCAGGATGTGTGTCCTATAACAATCCCAAATCTATACCAAACATATATTTATCACAGTTGTCATCATCACAAATGTTAAATAAAAATAATAAAAGGTTAAAAATATTAAAAATCAACTGTTATTAATAAAAGAGTTTACATCCCATTCCACATTCAACCCATGAGGGACATAAGTCTATGATGGCTACTAATATAGACATTTTTGAATATAGGAGCAACTACATTCTAGATGTGGGGGATGTGTTTGACGGCAGTGGAGTTGTTTCAGACGACATTGCTGGCCGTTTTTTACGTTTGAAAAATCTGATGACATCAGAAACCCATACTAACTGGGATATTGCCTTCCTGGAAAAGTATGTGGTTGACAAAATGGTCCCCCGTAGCCTTAGATGGGAAGTCAACCCCCAAAGCGATGAACCTGACTTAGATGGCTGGTTTCAGTACTTTAATGAGGCGGGTGTCAGGTTCATTCAATTTCTCATCAGTAGGAAAAAAAGCAAACTGACTAAAATTAACGATGAAATTGAGATCTTAAAAACGTCTCTTGCTGACCTTAAAAACGATGAGGAATACAAGAAAAGATCTGAAACACTCAGAAAACATCTAGAAAAAGAAATAACGGAGCAAAAGAATAAAAAGAAACGGAAGTTCAATAGGGATTTACAAGACTATAAGAATAATACCGTTTTTAAATGGCAAACGTTGAGAAATTCTGATAGTTCCGGTACCATCAACCCTCATGATGAGGAAATGGAGACCCAAACACAGTCTTTTGTACCCCTCCCTCCCCCTCCCCCTCCCCCCTTGAGACCTCAACAGGGGGGTAGGGGGGGAAAAGGACGGAAGCCCCCCCCTAATAAACAGGGACCTCAAAATCAAAGGGGTAATAATTCCAATAACTTCCAAATACCTTATAGAAATCCTCCCTACAATAGAGGAGGTAATAACAACAATGGTCATCGAGAGTCTAACTCTGAGTTCATAACACCTAGACGCTCCGATGTACCTACTTTTAATCGTTTTACCCCTCTAGAAAATGAAGGATGGGATTCCCCTTTTGATACGGGTAATAGGGTGATCACCCGCCATCCCAGTGAGACCCCTAATGGGGGCTGGATGGATGGTAGAAGACCTCAAAATGATTACTATCCATCCAGAAATACCCCTCATTCTAATTATCCCTCTTATGAATATTCACAGGAGGGGAATTTCCAACAGGGGGGTTTTCACAGGGGAGGGGGAAACAAGAGATTCATAGAACAAAGAGAGGGACCAGAGGGGGGAGGCGGTCAAGGAAGAAAAAGGAGGAGAGTGTAAAAGACCCTGGCATATTTAACCTCTCAAAGGCTCAGTTTACTGATGACGAAAAAGCTGTCCTTCATCGTGGACTAAAATTTGCACCTCCGAAGGCGCTGAATAAATTTGGCGTCTTCATGGATGTGCAGAAGTACGTCAGAAAACTGAACATTCAGAGGTACATCATCTCCAATCCTACTCGTACTATAGCCAACTCTGATCATAGGTTTGTACATACATCCCTGGCCAATGCTTCTTTATTTAACCCCCCTGGGAAAGTTGCCCCCTCAGTCCAAGTTTTCAAGGACTTGGTTTTGAGAGATATAGAAGATATTAAAATAAAAAGGCCCCCCACTAATGATGGGTTACACACAGGGCTTCAGAAACTCTGTGACAACAAGGACATTGTAATCCGCCCTGCCGACAAGGGGGGCGGCATAGTAGTTTTAGACAAAGTCGACTACATTTCCGAAATGGGAAATATTTTAAGTGATAGAGACACATACAAAGTCCTTGCTTCTAACCCTACTCCCAAGTACAAAAAGGAGTTGCAATCCCTAGTGGATAGGGCCCATGGAGAGGGAATTATTAATAAAAAAGAAAAATTGTTTTTAATACCCTCTGCGCCCCGTTTGCCAATTATTTATTTTTTACCCAAAGTCCATAAGAACCCTGCTAAACCTCCAGGACGTCCCATAATTAGCGGGATAGATTCCCTCTGTTCCCGAATAGGCAAATACGCAGATGAGTTCTTACAACCACTTGTCAAACAGATCCCGTCTTATCTTAAAGATACTACTCACGTCCTGAATATTCTACAAGACATTTCTTGGAAAGAAGGGTATATTATGGCCACAGCGGACGTGGCGTCGCTGTACACCATAATTGATCATGGACAGGGATTAGAAGCTGTACAGCACTATTTGGATCTGTGGAGCTCCTTACCCTGTGAACAAAGGACATTCATAATTGACATTATTAAATTTGCCATGTCTCATAATCTGTTCTGGTTCAACAACACCTATTATCTACAGAATAGAGGAGTCGCGATGGGGGCTAAATTTGCCCCCAGCCTAGCGAATTTGTTTATGGCCAAGTGGGAGGAGGATGTCGTCTTTGTCAATCGACCGCCGCAGCTAATACTGTGGCGGCGATACATCGATGACATCCTCCTCCTATGGGATGGCGATACCCCCTCGCTGGACTCCTTCATTTCCAGGCTGAACACCAATGATAGGGGCATTAAATTGGACCATACCAGTAGCTCCACCCATATTACATTTCTTGACTTGAATTTGGTAGCACAGGGTGATAGAATTACCACCACCACTCACTTCAAGAAAACGGATCGGAACAGCTTTATTCCTCATGACAGCTGTCATCATCAGTCATGGCTTAACGCTGTTCCCAAAGGACAATTTCTGCGATTACGCAGAAACTGTACCCGACAAGAAGATTTTTTACAACAAGCTAACACTCTCAAAATAAAATTTGTGGAGAAGGGGTATGATGCTACCCAATTGGACGCGACCATTAGGGACACAGCTGCCATTGACAGGTTGTCTCTACTACGCCCGAGTCTGAAAGGGAATGACAACCAGAGCTTCAAAAACTCTTCTGTCACCTCCTACTCCCCCCAACATTTCTTAATCAAAAACATTATTAAAAAACATTGGCCGGTCTTAAAAAATGACCGCATTCTGGGCCCTATTTTATCTGAACACCCCAAAGTTATTTTTAGGGGAGTCCCCTCCCTAAGACATAAAATAGCTCAAAATGTTATTGAGAGACCCATTCAACCCTCATTTTTTGGTGATTTTAAAGGTTTTTACCCTTGCCACAGATGTCAGATCTGTTCTCTCAACTCTTTTAAGGGGAGAAAAATTGAAAGATTTACATCCTCTTCCACAGGACGTGAATATAAGATTGATTCTTTCATTACCTGTGCGTCCACCAATGTTGTCTACATGCTGCAATGTAAGTGTGGTCAGCAATATGTTGGACGAACAACGAGGAAATTACAGATCAGGCTAGGGGAGCATGTGGGAAACATTAGGAAAGGTTTCCCTGGTCATAGTGTGTCTAAGCACTATGACCAGTGCCACCACAAGAACCCTAAAAACACATTGTTTATAGGGATAGATAAGTTCTCACCTCACTGGAGAGGATCCAACATAAGACGAGAGATATCAAGGATGGAAACCCGTTGGATCTATTTTTTAAAGACTTATGTCCCTCATGGGTTGAATGTGGAATGGGATGTAAACTCTTTTATTAATAACAGTTGATTTTTAATATTTTTAACCTTTTATTATTTTTATTTAACATTTGTGATGATGACAACTGTGATAAATATATGTTTGGTATAGATTTGGGATTGTTATAGGACACACATCCTGCTAATATAATTTTTTATTAGCACGACACACTTTATAGTATGATGCTTGGTGATTCATTCAGAATTTTCATCATTTATTAAGAATAATATGTTTATGGATACTTTTTTCCATACATGTGTTCATTCACATGCACTACTTCATATACACCTTTCATGTATATATTTTTAGATATATATTTTTATATATATATATTTTTCTTTATTTCATATGATTAAATATTAATTTCATTTTTTAATATATTCTTAATATTACACTGTTTTCACCAACAGCCTTTTTTGTATAAATTTTTAAAGTTTTTAGTAATTTTTCACTGTTTTTTCACCTTTTCATCATTTTTCTTATTAGATGTTTCACACATTTTTGGCCACAAGATGGCGTTTTATTTATTCACAACAGGATGTGTGTTCATTTTAGCCCAATCTATGAATAACGATGTGTAAAGTTTTATGAAATACATAGTGCTTAAATAAGTATTATGTTTCAATATAGGTATTTTTAAATTGTGTAATTCTCCTCAATCTTTGTGATTAATACACTGTACTCCTCCCTATTTTCTTATAGTTTTTAATCATGAGCGAGGTATACTGTCTCTAGTGGTGGGTGCATGATATAGCCCGCAGTGGGTTAGTTTGCACTAAGCTACCATAGAGAGGAATGGAGTGCAGGGTAGTCTATCACTTCCTATTGAGTGAGATCATGTGATGATACTACTTCCGCTTCCGGGTTGGTGGTTACCATTGGCAGATGTGATGACACTGCTTACACTTCCGGGTTGTCGGCCATCATTGTTGGATGTATACAACCTTTGTCTCCACGCTGCTTCATCATTGGTGGACGAGGTTGTCACTCACCTAGATGTGGGGGTACAAATGGCGTGTGAGTTGTGTCTGGAGTCACGCCCAGACGAAGTCTTTTGATGACGAAACGTTGGCGACTCCAGATGCGAAGTCCACACGCCCCCTTACGGAGCCGGCTGCTTTACATTGCTTGATGCTGTTTTGGACAATTGCGGGACGCCGCACTGTTCTATGTACCTGTTTTTTACCTTCTCACTGTGAGTAGTATTCTTTTAATAAATTGGATTTTATATGTTACGGAATTACGCTATGGGCTTTTATTCTTTTTATATACTCATGCTTATATGATGGAGTGATTATGAAGCATTGGAGCTTGACAACCGCTGGTGACATTGGTATAACATCTTGCTGGGAGAGGCTGTCTCATTAAATTGAGTAGCCAAGGAGTTCTGGTAAGCTGCTTGTGATACTTGTGCACAGAGGTGTCCCCATCCTCCACTTTTCCCTGGGTGTCACTGAAAAGGATTGTTCTCCTCAAACACCTTGCATGCGGATTCATTTTCATTTGCATTTCTGTTTTGGGACTTTATTCAGTATTTTGGACACTATTTTGCTTATATTGTATATGTTTTTTTTGTGGTTCTCCACTTGCCACATTATTATTCAAATTACTTTAGCGCTGCACTTTTTGTAAAGATTTTGGTTATTGATCACTGTTAGTTGATTTTGGTGCTAGCTGCTCACATAATTCATATCGAATACACTGTCATTTATTTAACTTAGCGCAGGAATTTTTTTCTCTCCCTTTATAATGGATGTATTTACAATGACCAGCATGATATATTGGGGGCATTGGTGGACAGCTTAAATTCCCCTGTTACATCGGTGATCGATGCAAATGCCTTTGCTGAATTGATGATCAGTGTAAATATCTCTATTACTCTACTGGTCAGTGTAAAAGCCTGTGTTACATTGGTGGTCAGTGTAAATACATCCTTTACATTGGTGATCAGTGTTCATACATCTTTTACATTGGTGGTCAGAGTAAATGCCCTTTTATATTGATGGTCTGTAAAACTAATCCCTGTTTACACTGAACACCGGTGTGCCAGGGGGCCTTTATTGGGGTTGGGGGTCTAAACAAGGGGGAAAGGCTGATTGATGATGCATGTGGGGGTCATTTAGGAGGTAATAGTGGTGGCTGAATAATGCAAAATAAATCACCTTTTTGGCATCGGAGGTTTTACTAGGCGATATAATGTGCTATTGGAGTTCATTTTTTTTTTTTTTGAAGGGTGATGTAATGTGATATTGTGATATAAATTTTTACTGTTTGATATATATAAAGTCTATATTTTTGATGGGTTATATAATGCACAGTTGCTGGTTAATGTCATTTACTATGTGATAGGTTCTTATGTTAATTTACATAATGTGCTGTAATGGCATGATACAGTAAAATGTGCTGTTGCAATGTAATGGGATAAAGTTATGTGGCACTAATGGATTACGCTCAAATCACCAAGACTGATGAGTTAGTTACTTCCATTTGATATTTTACCTCATAATAACAAAATTTTTCTCCCAAAAATGTCCAATTCACGAACATAAAAATCTTATGGTGTAGAAATATGTGTTTTATTATAAAATGAAAATTTCTCAAAAATCATTAATTTATTTTACAATATATTGGGCTAATATGCATGTGTTGGTTGCCATTATGATAATTATTTTTATCCATATACATGTTAATCTTCGACTTTCATTGGCCCTGATAATGGCAATCATTATAGCTTAGTTGGGAGCCCAAACATTGTTTCTGCACAGGGGCCCCTTGTTGGCTTTGTCTGCCACTGGAGATAGGGAATAAGAGAAATATGGTAAGTATTTGAGGATGGGAAAGGCACCACCAGCAGTAGTGAGCACATAAGCAGAAAGGATGGTGTCTGTATACAGAATCAAGTGAACTCCCAGGAAGCAGTTTAGGGGTAAGAAAGGTGGGCAAAAGAAGAGAAGGAGCAGGGTGGTGTTGAAGAGCAGAAGACACTGGAGAACAGGACTTCACCACAGGAGAAGGGTGGAGCAGAAGACACTGCTACATATACCAAAGAGAGCCTTTGCCTTCTGCTCCTTGTCATCAGTCTTCTGTCTGTACCCAAATGTGATACGATTGTGATATGTATGGGTTTGGATGGTTTTTAGATATTGGTAATTGAAGTCTCAAGCAAGTAATATGGGTAACTACAAGACAAGAGGGTTATATGAGTTCAAAATAATGTGTTTGTGCGTGAAAGAAAACAGTTTTTTTACTGGAATTATGATTCAGGGTCACAGAATGAGCAATGCTTGTAGATAAGTAGCTGCGCAAGTCTGCATGATTTGTCCATGCGCCGGATCTGCAGACTGAGCTTGCTTGAACATGATACTTTTGTAACAGAATTGAACTGCGCATGACAAACAGCAATAATAATATAAGAAGGGGGATTTTCAGGGGAATTTTGGGACTTTTTGAGATGCAGCAGACGTGCCTGATGTGATTACCGGAATCCCCCTGTGCAGATTGCTGGAGTCCCCCAATCATTGGGCAACGGTGATGCTACAATATCCAGTGATGTATTGATGCTTACTTATTGCTATTCCCAATGATTCATATATTGGTGATGTATTGATGCCTACTTATTGCTATTCCCAATGATTCATATATTGGTGATGTATTGATGCCTACTTATTGCTTTTCCCAATTATTCATATATTGGTGATGTATTGATGCTTACTTATTGCTATTGCCAATAATTCATATATTGGTGATGTATTGATGCTTACGTATTGCTATTCTCAATGATTCATATATTAACTGATTAGATTTCTATGTTTTAGGATAAAAAATAATAATAAAGTTATTGTATTTTTTTACCTTTCATATTGCTAAAAGCCTATTTTGTATGATAGTGAGCATAGTAGTAATGATTAAAACACTTTCTTGAGGCAAAACACCAAAATACATAATTTTTATGTTGTTGTCCATGGTTCTCTTTTGGCCAAGAACCACCAGTAATTTACCCAACTTTAAAAAAAGGAAGTGGAAGCTACTAAGTTGAAATTCAAAGCCAGCTTTTTTGGCACATGCAGTCAGGCATCATTTATAATGCCTGCAAGGGTATATCACTACCTTTTTACTTCGTTTCTAGTGTTCTATACTCAGATGATTAAAATGCTGCTGCACTCTCTATCATAATAGTTCATACATTTTAAATTTAATGTGGCCATTCTAATTGATAAACTTGCTGATTACCAAGCACCAGACTCTTCCTGTCCAACTATCAAGAAAGTTAGAATAAATAAAGTTTACGAAACAACAGCACACTGACATTACTGTCAGCTATACCTCATATTCTTGTCTGGGAGTGGGGGTAAGTCATCTTTATTCTAATACATTTTTCTAATATTGCTTTTGATCATTTTC
The DNA here is from genome assembly GCF_965119305.1 of Pelophylax lessonae. NCBI lineage: Eukaryota > Metazoa > Chordata > Amphibia > Anura > Ranidae > Pelophylax > Pelophylax lessonae. The sequence continues at coordinate 467,849,458 of NC_138769.1, forward strand.
CTCTTTGTCATTCTCAGCAGATTTGTACATCTGTAATAGGTGCTATTTACTTTCATTTAATACCTGTTTGTCTTTAGTTAACTTCAGGGTGAAAACGTTAATGGTTCTGCAGAATCTTCTATGAGAGTATTTTACCTTTTTTGGCCAAAGTACCTCTAATGAAGGCATGTGACATTTGAGACAACTTAGAATTATTAAAGTACAGACAATGCACCAACATTCACCTGGTGCTAGAGCAACCCTAACACATTTCACTTCTTAAAGAAGCCTAATCATAGGGCATTCTATGATTAAACTACTTTGTAGAGTGAAACACGTTAGGGCTGCTCCTGAGCCAGGTGGATGTTGATGCATTGTCTGTGCTTTAATAAACCTAAGTTGGCATTTATGGTGAGCAGCTCTCTCATTCTTCTTTTGGATTATACAAGTGTTACATGTTTGAAGGTTCATGAACACAGAGAGCCTGCTCTGGCTGCTGTGGGAAAAAGAAAGGGTAGTGGAGCCTGCAGCGGACCACTATTCAGACCAGTATACTGTCTAATGAAAGCATACTGATTCTAGTTATAAGGCTTGAGCTATTGCCTGTACCTTACAAGCAGGGACATTCCTAGGATTTAAAAAGACCTGAGGCAACCTTGGGCATATCAAGAAGGACAAATCTGTGTAGTGAATGGTGGGTATGACAGCAATGAACCCTGCACCCCTACTATTCCACAAGCAATTTTGTGAGCTGGAATCCTTATGCAGTCACCTTTCCCATTACCCATACACACACACACACACACACACACACACACACACACACACACACACACACACACACACACACACACAGACCTCTGTTTCTGGCAATGAGATCTGTCTCTGCCTATGGCAGATATGATAGCTTCCACACACTAGTACTAGGCTGCATGTAATCAGATTGGCCACCTTATGCTCTTTCAGCCAACCATTGCATTACAAAGAACATGAGGGTGAAACCACATGATGCAATCACACATAGATTAGCAGTGACTTGCGAAGTCAGCCAGTTACCCTATGCACAGTGCAATGTGCAGCAATACGCAAGTGTACATAACCCTGCACTGGTTTCCTTATGCTGGAGTGAATTCGCCCTTTGCTTACAAAAACCTTGATATTGCTGTCCCCTCCCCACACATCACAAATCAGCTGTAATATTTCAGGTATTGTCTTCAACTACTGTGTGTTTTACATTTTTTGTGAATATGTGAAGTTCAACATGGACACCCAAGAGGAGGAGGAACAACAACTTGTAATGATGAAGGCAGAGAGAGGTAGAATCACCTTCATTAAGGTAAATAGAGTCAAAACTTGCACTTCCTCACTTTGGTACATTAAGACTGTCAGGGGCTTAGCATTTATTATAAGGAGGGGGACATCTACAAGTAAACACTGCCCTGGGCTCCATGACAGCAGCAAGGTATGACTATAGTTATCTTCCTATGTACTGTAATATAACTAGGTGGGGATGTTGACATGGGCAAGTTTTTAACCCCTTGCCGACCACCGCACGACTATTTACTGCGGCAGTCTGCCCCCTACAGGCAAACTGACGTAGGGCTACATCGCTCATTCCCGCCGCTCTGGGGCGAGCTCCCAATGCCCCCCCCCGCCGCCGCTGATGTCCTGATTGGGTTCAGAACTAATCAGTCATCAGGTCCAGGCCAATGATTTTTTGTCTGGACCTGTTGATCGGTCCTGCCCAATCAGATACTGATCTGTGCCTGTGTAATGTAAACAAAGGCACAGAAAAGACCTGCTCTCCCCTCCCATGATCCTTTTTGGATTCATCGAGAGGAGAGAGCAGAACTAAACTGTGAGTACTGCACCAGCACACCCACACACACGTTAGATAGGCACATTTAACCCCCGATCGCCCCCCCAGTTAACCCCTACACCCCCTGTCACAACACACACTGTATACTGTATATAGCATTTTCCTATATACCCATATAAGTGTGACCTGTGACCAGGTTTAGCGCTTGTGGCCCTTCCTTTTACACTTAGGATACCCGCCACCCCCCCAATAAAGATTTAACCCTCTGATCCCCCCTGATCCCCCCCGATCACCCCCAGTTAACCCCTTCCCCCCTGTCACATTGCACACTAATAAACAGGTAATATATAGTGTTTTACTGTATTTTGTATTAGTGTGATTGTGACTTGAGTTAGCGCTAGCAAGTTAGTTTCTGTCCCAAGGAGGTTTAGGGTCCCCGCCACCCCCCCAATAAAGATTTAACCCCCTGATTCCCCCCTGATCACCCCCAGTTAACCCCTTCATTGCCCTGTCACAATGTCACTTTTATAGTATACAGTTTTTTTTCTGATCACTATTATTAGTGCCACAGGTGACATTAGTTACTGTTAGTATCAGTCGAAGATAGCGCAGATCCCCAGTGCATAGTTAGAAATAACCCCTTGATTACCACACACACACACACACACACACTTCCATTACTAGTATAGTGTTTCAACAGATCAATATCTGATCTGATCAGAACTATACTAGCGTCCCCATAGTTTAGGGTTCCCAAAACGCGGTGTTTGCATGATCAGCACTGATTCCTGCCAGCACCTGCGTTTAACCCCTCCGCCCAGGCCACCCCACCCCACCCAGGCAAGTGTAGTAATCAATAGATTACTGTCACTTACAAAAAAACACAACACACAAAACCGCTGTGTTAGCAGAGTCAGGCCTGATCCCTGCTAGCATTAGCAGTTTTTTTTGGTAGCGGTTGAAATAGTCTATGACAACCAGGTGCTTTTTTTACCTGTGAGTCACACTACTGTACCGGTAAATTTAATTACTAAAATGACCAAACGGTGGTACAGTAGTGCAGAGGCTTATAGTATACTGACCATGTCAGATTAGAGCGAAGGGGAAGCCTCATTGGCAGAGTCAGGGTCAGTATACGAACCTGAAGAGAGCAGCGGCTCCCTGACAGACAGCTCTGATAACGGATGGTTCCCTGTTAGAACCAGGCATACCTGACCCCATTATGGAGTTGCTGAGATGCAGGAATCGCAGGGTGCTCGTATGGAGCAGAGTGTCGGTACTAGTGCCGCTCATCCTTCTGGTGGCCTTGCAAGCGCCAGCGGCCTAGTATACCCTGGACCTAGTACAACCAGCACTGCAGTAACACTTGGTGATGTGGCGAGTCCCATAAGTGCAGTTGAAGCTAGTGCGGTGGCTAGCATGTGTAGTGGCCCACAGCCATCGTGTATTCGAAGACAGGCCCGTAGAGCCCATAGTGCCCTCCCTGATGTGCTGGCATATCCCAATTGGCAACCCACTGATACTACAGCGTCAGTACTTCCCCCATTCACTGCCCAACCTTGAATCCATGTGGAAACAGCTGGTTTTACGCCCCTGAATTTTTATGAGCTGTTCTTCACGGAAGATCTTTTCAGATCTATTGTGGATCAATCAAATTTATTTGCACAACAATTCATCGCCGCCAACCCAAATTCGCCCCTTGCCAGACCATTCGCCTGGAAACCTTCAACGGTTCCTGATTTTAAAATCTTTCTGGGCCTTTCCCTCAACATGGGCATAACCAAAAAGAGTAAATTGCGGCTATATTAGTCCACTAGCCCAATTCGCCATATGCGCGTGTACTCTGCCTCCATGTCCAGGGCGAGATATGAGCAAATTCTGTGATTTATGCATTTCAACGACAATGAAATCTGTCGTCCTTGGGGAGACCCTGAATATGATCGGCTCCACAAAATTCGGCCCCTCATAGACCACTTCAATCAGCGGTTTGCAACCTTGTTTACCCATGAACAAGTTATCAGTCCCTGATTACGTTTACTGGCCGCCTTGCTATGAAACAGTACCTCCCCAGCAAGCGTGCCAGACATGGGGTCAAACTGTATAAGCTCTGTTCCAAAACAATAAGGTGATACCACCCTTCTCTTGCGCTTACAATCCAAGCTCCCCGACCACACTCCCCACGGGACTCACAACTGGCATCTCAGATGGCTAAGGTCTTGCTGCCCAAAACGGACTGGGGTAGTCCGTAGAGGAAGAGGCTGAGCCTCGAAACGCGTAAGCCGTCATCTCATCGATATATGGACTAATTTATGGACTACTCCTGACATTGGAGCAACGGAGCTTGATATGATCTTTTTTTGCCTATGTTTGGGAGTAGCCATTTTATATGTTGGATAAATAAAGCCTATTAGTGTGTATAAGCTCTGTGACAGGGCCACAGGCTATACAGTTAGTTTCCGGGTCTACGAGGGAAAAGATAGCTCTGTGGAGCCCCCCAACTGCCCAGACTACATAGAGAGCAGCGTCAAGATAGTTTGGGACTGGATGTCACCCCTATGCGGAAAGGGGTACCATTTGTACGTGGACAACTTTTACACAAGCGTGCCACTATTTAGTCACCTTCTTGAATTACAATTTGGCGCATGTGGCACCGTGGCACCGTGCGACCTAATCGCCAGGGCTTCCCCCACGGCTTGTAACTTCCCATCTTAGTCGGGGGGAGAGACCCTGCTTGAAAACTGACAAATTGCTTGCAGTGAATTGGAGGGATACACGGGATGTTTTCGTTCTGTCCTCCATTCACCCAGACGCGACGATCCAAATTACTACGGCAACTGGTGTTATGGAGAAACCCCTCTGTGTCCACGAATATAACCTTAATATGGGAGGGGTGGACCTTAACGACCAGCTTTTGGCGCCATATTTAGTTGCCCGTAAAGCCAGACGCTGGTACAAAAAAGTGTCTGATTATTTATTCCAATTGGCTATGCTGAACGCCTTTGTCCTATACAGGGCATCAGGACGAACCGGATCCTTCCGAAAATTGCAGGTAGAGATCATCAATGCCTACCTGTATCCAGGAGGCGTTCCTGACCAACTCCCCTTCCAGATGCAGTGAGTCAACTGCATGAAAGGCATTTTCCACATGTCCTCCCGCGTACCCCTACCCAAAGACACCCTCAAAGAAGATGTCGTGTCTGTAGCAGGCGCGGATTTAGGCGTGACACCCATTATTATTGTCCTGACTGTCCTGACCAACCTGGTCTCTTCATCGGGGACTGTTTCCGTCACCACCACACACTAGTGGAGTTTTAGTGTAGGGTACAGCACGACATAGTGTAGGGCACACAAACACAGGGTCTCCAAAGATGTTCGATGGCTATCGACATTTTGAAAGACCCTAAACTGGAAAGTTGCAGTTCGAAAAAAAAAAAGTGTAAAAAAAAAAATACAAAAAAAACATAAAATAAAAAAGCCAAAAACAGTTGTCGTGTCAGTTATTTTTATGTTCTTCTACTCTTCCTACTGTACTTTTACTGTACTTTGTTTGCTTTTCATTCTTTTGTTAACCTGTTTCTCTTGCAGGTACCCGTCGGTTGCCACACTGATTTGATATATTCTGACACAAACAGCGTTTGCTCTCAGCATATATGGATACCTCTGATGGCAGCAGCTGTGGTAGGTTGATTTCACCACTGCAGTTAAAATACCTTTAGGTATACGTGGAATATTGTCATGCATACTCACCATTAAATAAGTGGGTTTGGATATGGGCGGTTAATGGTGTGTATACTATACAATTTTCCTGTGGTGATCCACAGGCTGCATGAAAAAAAAAAAAAACCTACACTATATGCCAAACAAGGACCAACAATGTACTGGTACGTTGCTGGACTTTGAGTGGTTATACCAGGATGATGCCTGCAGATTTAGGCATCATCTTGGTATCGTTTTTTACAACCAGCGGTCGGCTTACATGTAAAAGCAATCCTAGCGGATAATTGGCCGCTAGACTGCTTTAATATGCAATGGGAGGGGACTCCCCCCCTCCCGCCATCTTCGGCCGCCTTCCGTGGTTTTTCTTGGGCTCTCCTGTCCCACCGGTTAACCTGAGAGCGCAGCCGGTGGTTCAGTTATCTAACCATAGAGCTGATTGGAGATGAGAATGGCTCCAATCATCTCTATGGCCTAAGATACCGGGAGCTACAAGCATTTCATGACTTCTGTTTTGCCAGAAATAAACAGCGCCATTGGGAATTTGGGAAAGCATATTATCACACCAATTTTGGTGTGGTCAGATGCGTTAAGGTCAGAGGAGAGATCTAGAGTCTAAAAGACCCCAATTTTTTAAAAAAAGAGTACCTGTCACTAGATTGCTATCATAGGGGATATTTAAATTCACTGTGATAACAATAAAAATTATTTAAAAAAAAGAAAAGGTGTCAAAATAACATAAAAAAGCAAAATGAATAACAAAAACAACAAAAAACAAAATCAAGCCCCCCCTGTACCCCCATGCTTGCGCGCAAAGGCGCACGCAAGCGTTGGTCTAGTGTCATATGTAAACCACAATTGCAGCATGCATGTGAGGTATCACCGCGAACGCCAGGTCGAGGGCAGTAATTCTTGCAGTAGACCTCCTCTGTAAGTCTAAAGTTGTAACCTGTAAAGCCTTTTAAAGGCTTTTAAAAATGTACGTAGTTTGTTGCCACTGCACAGACGTGCGCAATTTTTAAAGCATGTCATGTTTGGTATCTATGGACTCAGCATAAAATCATGTTTTAAATGTTACCAAACAATTTGGAATTACAGTATATAGCGTATTTGTGCATTAAATTTGAAAAAAAAAAAACATTTTTTGCGCAGAAATTGCTTTTGGAAAATCTGCGCAAATACCGTGTGACAAAATAATTTGCAACATCCATCATTTTGTTCTATAGGGCCTCTGCTTTAAAGAAATATACTGTATAATGTTTGGGGTTTCAAAGTAATTTTCTAGCAAAAAAAAAATATTTTTTCATGTAAACAAAAAGTCACAGAAAAGGCTTGGTTTTCAAGTGGTTAGAAGAGTGGGTGATGTGTGGCTAAGATTGAGCATAAAATGCCGGGACAGTTTAAACACCCCCCAAATTACCCCTTTTTGAAAAGTAGTCACCCAAAGCTATTTGCAAAGTTGTCACTAAAGGATATATTGCTCACACATGCCATGGGTATATGTGGAATGACACCCCAAAATACATTCTGCTGCTTCTCCTGAGTACAGGAATACCACATGTACCATGTACAAAAGGACCTCCAAGGTGGTTTTCTCTGAAATACTGCCTGTACCTCGAGCCACACAGGAGAGGCAGAAGGAGATTAGGGAAGTTAACAAGTGGCTGAGGAATTGGTGTAGGAAGGAGGGGTTTGGGTTCCTGGAGAACTGGGCTGACTTCTCAGTCGGCTACCGGCTCTTTAGTAAGGATGGGCTGCACCTTAATGGGGACGGTACAGCTCTTTTGGGGAGAAAGATGGCCACCGAGTTGGAGGGGCTTTTAAACTAGGAGACGGGGGGGAGGGCTCAGAAGTAGAATCAGTCAGGAGGGAGCAGAGGACTGAAGGCAGTTGTAGGGTCAGCAGCGACATTAGGTCAACAACATCAATTGGCGGGTCTGTGCGGGAGAACAGCAGACCAAACAAAAATAAACATAACCGTCAATCACGTTTAACTTCCGTAAAACTAAGAGGGGTATATGCTAATGCCAGGAGCCTAGCTAATAAGATGGATGAGTTGGACATGTTAGTACATGAGGAGGACATAGACCTTGTGGGAATAACAGAAACTTGGTTCGACCCCTCACATGACTGGCTGGCAAATATCCAAGGGTATTCTGTGTACCGGAAGGACAGGGTAGGAAAAAGAGGGGGAGGGGTATGTCTCTATGTCAAGAACAATATAAAGGTGCTAGAAAGGAGTGACATTACGGATGGGATGAGCATGGACTTAGAATCTGTGTGGGTTGAACTCGATAGGGAAGAAGATAAGGGAAAAGTAGTTGTGGGGGTTTGCTATAGGCCACCTAACCAAGGGGAGGAGGTAGAGCTGGAATTTTTAGCACTAATAGGTAAAGCGGCAAAACTGGGATCAGTCATCATATTGGGGGACTTCAATTATCCCGACATTGACTGGGAAGAGGGGACTGCACACTCGCATAAGGCCCGTCTATTCATGGAAACCTTACAGGATAACTACATGTCACAGTTGGTGGATTCCCCTACGAGAGAGAATGCAATCCTGGATCTATTGATCACTAATGACCCAGACATAATCTCGGAGGTAGGAGTCCAGGACAATCTGGGCTCTAGCGATCACAGGATGATCACATTTAGTATAAATAACAATATAAAAAGGCAAGTGGGGAACATAAGAACCCTAAACTTCAGAAGGGCAGACTTTCCAAAATTGTACTCAATGATGGAAAGGGTAAACTGGGACCAAACCCTGGGATCCCTGACCACTGAGGAAAAATGGGAATGCTTTAGGAACATATTAAGCAAAGGCATCTTGCAGTGCATTCCTATGGGGAATAAATTTAGAAGAGACAAAGCCAAACCTGGCTGGCTAAACCGTAGCGTTAAAAAACTTATTAGGGGAAAAAAATTGGCCTTCAAGAAATATAAATCAGAGGGCACAGTATCGGCCTTCCAGCAATACAAGGAGGAAAATAAGAAGTGTAAACACGAAATCAAGATGGCTAAAATCAACTTTGAGAGACAAATAGCGGAGGATAGTAAAAAAAACCCAAAGAAATTCTTTAAATATATCAACAGCAAAAAAACTAGGGCAGAGCATATTGCACACATAATTAACGATGATGGGAGGATGGTTACAGAGGACACTGAAAAAGCAACCGTGCTGAATGCTTTTTTCTCGTCAGTCTTTACGCAGGAAAAGGAGGGGTACACTGACCATGACTGTATGGTTAGTAGTAATACACAGGACTTGCCACTATGGCTAACAGAGGGGGAAATCAGGGAAAGACTGGATAAACTTAACACAAACAAATCACCAGGCCCGGATGGCGTACATCCGAGAGTGCTCAAGGAACTCAGTATGGTTATATCTAGACCACTGTTCCTAATCTTTGCTGACAGTATTAGGACAGGAGATGTACCAGGGGATTGGAGGAAGGCTAACGTGATTCCGATATTCAAAAAGGGCCAGAGACATATCCCGGGAAATTATAGGCCTGTCAGTTTGACATCAATAGTATGTAAACTTCTGGAGGGGATGATAAGGGACTATATCGTAGAGTATGCTAAAGACAACAACGTCATCAGTAGTAACCAACACGGGTTTACAAATGGGCGTTCTTGTCAAACCAATCTCTTAGCATTCTACGAGGAAGTGAGCTGTGAGCTAGATAGGGGCAGACCAGTGGATGTGGTGTACTTGGATTTCGCTAAGGCGTTTGATACAGTTTCCCACAAGCGCTTAATTTATAAAATAAGGTCTGCAGGTATCGACAGCAGGGTTTGCTCTTGGATACGGAACTGGCTAAAAGGCCGTGTCCAAAGGGTGGTAATAAACAGCGCATACTCAGACTGGGCTGAGGTAGTAAGCGGGGTGCCCCAGGGCTCAGTCCTGGGACCAACCTTGTTCAATTTATTCATAAACAGCATTGAGGACGGGATCAGTAGTTCGTTATCAATTTTTGCAGATGACACAAAATTGGCCAGGGCAATAACTGCACAGCATGAAGCAGATATCCTACAGAATGACCTGGACAAAATAACGGAGTGGGCAACGACATGGCAAATGAGGTTTAATGTGGAGAAGTGTAAGGTTTTGCACTTGGGGACCAAAAACATAAAAACACAATACATGTTAGGAGGGGAACCCTTGGGGGACTCAAAAATGGAGAAAGATCTGGGAGTCTTGGTTGATGATAGATTAGGCAACAGCATGCAATGCCAAGCGGCAGCTTCCAAAGCCAACAGAATATTAGCATGCATAAAGAAAGGGATGTATTCCAGAGATAAGACTATAATCCTTCCACTTTATAAAACTCTGGTCCGACCGCATCTGGAGTATTCTGTCCAGTTCTGGTCGCCAGTCCTCAGGAGGGATGTGTTGGAGCTGGAGAGAGTCCAGAGAAGGGCAACTAAACTAATTAGGGGATTGGAGGACCTTACCTATGAAGAGCGGCTGCAATCACTCGATTTATTTTCCCTGGAGAAGAGACGTCTGAGAGGGGACATGATGGCAATTTATAAATATCTTAATGGGGATCTCAGCTTAGAAAAAAAGCTGTTCATTCGAAGGAATTGCATGAGGACTCGAGGACATACAATGCGATTAGAGGAGAAGCGTTTTAACCTCAGGCAACGTGGGGGGTTCTTTACTGTTAGGGCTACAAGATTGTGGAATTGTCTACCACAAGAGGTGGTTTCTGCGGGTAGTATGGTGGCTTTCAAAAGACTCTTAGACTTACATCTCAAGGATCAGGAGATAAAGGGCTATGTTAGATGATTACAGTCACACACACCTACACAGGTTGAACTGGATGGACTATTGTCTTTATTCAACCTCACCTACTATGTAACTATGTAACTATGTAACATGTGTGAGACTTTTTGGGAGCCTAGCTGTGTACGGGACCCCGAAAACCAATCCCCACCTTCAGGTTTTCTAATGGCGTAAATTGTGTATTTTGCCTCCGCACTACCTGTCACAGTTTCAGAGGCCCTGAAATTTCAAGATAACACAAAACCCCCCCAAATGACCCCATTTTGCAAAGTAGACACTCCAAGCTATTAGCTGAGAGGCATGGGGAGTCCATGGAATAGTTTATATTTTGCCACAAGTTTTGGAAGTTTCGGGAAAATTATTTTTATTTTTATTTTTATTTTTTTTGGTTTTTTTTGAATAAAGTTGTCACAAAATGATATATTCCTCAAAAATTTAATGGGTATATGTGGAATGACACCCCAAATACATTCTGCTGCTTCTCCTGAGTACAGGGATACCCCAAGTGTGAGACTTTTTGGCAGTCTTGCTGCGTACAGGACCCCGAAAACCAATCCCCACCTTCAGGCTTTCTAAGGGCGTAAATTGTTGATTTCACTCCTTACTACCTATCACACTTTTGAAGGCCATGAAATGCCATGGCACAACCCCCCCCCCCCCCAAAATGACCACATTTTGCAAAGTAGACACTGCAAGCTATTTGCTGTGAGGCATGGTGAGTATTTTGCAGCTCTTATTTTTTTTGGAAAATGAAGAAAAAACAGGAAAATGCATTTTCTTTCCTCTTTTTTCAATTTACAAAAATTTGTGACAAAAAATTAGATCTGCAAAACACTCAACATGCCTCTCTGCAAATAGCTTAGGGTGTCTAAGGGGAGAGGGGTAATTTGGGGGGTGGGGGGGTTGTGCTGTCTTGGCATTTCATGGCCTCCAAAACTGTGATAGGTAGTCAGGAGTGAAATCAACAATTTACGTCCTTGGAAAGCCTGAAAGTGGTGATTGGTTTTCGGGGTACTGTACTCGACTAGACTTCAAAAAAGTCTCACATATGGGGTATCCCTGTACTCAGGAGAAGCAGCAGAATGTATTTAGGGGTGTCATTATACATATACCCATGGCATGTGTGAGCAATATATCATTTAGTGACAACTTTGTGTAAAAAAATAAAACAAAAAAAAATAATTTTTCCCGGAACTTGTGGCAAAATATAAAATATTCCATGGATTCCATGGATTCACCATGCCTCTCAGTAAATAGCTTGGGGTGTCTACTTTGCAAAATGGGGTCATTTGTGTGTGTGTGTGTGTGTGTGTGTGTGTGTGTGGGGGGGGGTTGTGCTATCTTGAAATTTTAGGGCCTTTGAAACTGTGACAGGTAGTGCTGAGGTGAAATGCACAATTTACGCCATTAGAAAACCTGAAAGTGGTAAATGGTTTTGGGGTCCCGTACACAGCTAGGCCCCCAAAATGTCTCACACATGTGGTATCCCATGTAATTTTCCTGAAACTTGTGGCAAAATATAAAATATTCCATGGACTCACCATGCCTCTCAGCAAAAAGTTTGAGGTGTCTACTTTCCAAAATGGGGTCATTTGGGGGAGTTTTGTGCTATCTTGAAATTTCAGGGTCTCCGAAACTGTGATGGGTAGTGAGGAGTAAAATCAAAAATTTACGCCATTAGAAAACCTGAAGATGCTGATTGGTTTTTGGGGTCCCGTACACAGCTAGGCTCCCAAAAAGTCTCATACATGGGGTATCCCCATACTCAGGAGAGGCAGCAGAATGTATTTTTGGGTGTCATTCCAAATATACCCATGTCATGTGTGAGAAATTCATCTTTTAGTGACAACTTTGTGTTAAAAAAAATAAAATAAAATAAAAGTGTAATTTTCCCAAAACTTGTGGCAAAATATAAAATATTCCATGGACTCACCATGCCTCTCAGCAAACAGCTTGGGGTGTCTACTTTCCAAAATGGGGTAATTTGGGGGGGGGGGGGTTTGTGGTATCTTGACATTTCAGGGCCTCCTGAACCGTTATAGGTAGTGAGAAAATGCAATGAAAAATGTACGCCCTTTGAACTTTTGGGCTTTGGGCTTGTATTTTCCTATGGCTAGAGGGCGACCAAGATCCTGCCTGCTAAGATTATATTGGCACATATGATATTCAGCATTGGCAGTTTGTTCTGTAAGTGGTTCCAAAAATGGGCAAAACAACCACAATGGTTCCTATTACCTAAATTAAGTCATTTGAGAATTAAAATATATGAACTTAGCATAAGCATCAATGCTCTGAATTCAATAATTTATACAGTATATGCTAAATTCAGGACCTGCAAATGAGGCACTCATAAGAGTATGTTTCTTTTGTTTTTAAAGCACCATTAATGAAGAAAATGCTTTAGAATACAATAGCTCTGTATTTTTAAAAGGTGAATGCCACAATCTCACCAGGATCAGCTGAACACTCCTGGGCTTGGGATGTGGTGTCAACCATAGTATTCAACAAAGTAAAACACCACAGGGCTTTCTGTTGTGGAGACACCTTGACTTGGGACAGGAGGCATTTTTAAACACAGATTTCAGGACAGGATAGGGGACTTGACAGACTGACAACAGAACTGCAGGCATGGCATGTGTTAACACTGTGTCCTGTAGCCCAAGTGCAGGAGCATGTATGAAGAGCTGACAGCACTACAATGGGATCAGCAATCTGTGGCCAGCATAAAACAGGAAACACAAATGTAACACGTGGAATTATATAAAAAGGAACAATCTGCCCTAAGCTAAATATAGGTGAATCACCAAGCAGCCAGCATAAATTGTAAAAACAATATAGTTAATGTAAGTCCATATGCAGCGCTATCACATTTGAATGTGGGTAAATGAAGAGATGAAATTGCTCCCCAAACTTCTGTGTAAAATAAAGCACACTGCACCACCGTGAGGCACTCCAATCTCCTTACCAGATGAAGGAATAAGATTGGCAGTATACAGGCGCGTGTATACTGAGGGGGAATCAACTGACTGACCAAGTAAAGATCCATAAGGTTGGACTTATTGAAATCTTGCATAACTGTTTCCTGAGAGGCTGCAGTCTTGGATTCACAGCTTGAGCATTGAGTTTGCATTGCCACTCTGAAACCGTTACAAGTTCAGTTGTTGTCCATTGCACAAGATATACTGTATACTGCTTATCTTATTCCTTTATCTGGTAAGAAGATTGGAGCGCCTCACGGTGGTGCAGTGTGCTTTATTTTACAGAGAAGTTGGTGTAAATACATGCCATGCCTGCAGTTCTGTTGTCAGTCTGTCAAGTCCCCTATCCTGTCCTGAAATCTGTGTTTAAAAATGCCTCCTGTCCCAAGTCAAGGTGTCTTCACAACAGAAAGCCCTGTGGTGTTTTACTTTGTTGAATATTATGGTTGACACCACATCCCAAGCCCAGGAGTGTTCAGCTGATCCTGGTGAGATTGTGGCGTTCACCTTTTAAAAATACAGAGCTATTGTATTCTAAAGCATTTTCTTCATTAATGGTGCTTTAAAAACAAAAGAAACATACTCTTATGAGTGCCTCATTTGCAGGTCCTGAATTTAGCATATACTGTATAAATTATTGAATTCAGAGGATTGATGCTTATGCTAGGTTCATATATTTTAATTCTCAAATGACTTAATTTAGGTAATAGGAACCATTGTGGTTGTTTTGCCCATTTTTGGAACCACTTACAGAACAAACTGCCAATGCTGAATATCATATGTGCCAATATAAGCTTAGCAGGCAGGAGCTTGGTCGCCCTCTAGCCATAGAAAAATACAAGCCCAAACACCTGGTATCCCATAATCATATCTCTGTGAAAGAGGGGCTGCAATTCGTTTTTTGTAAGAAAAAAACTGCCTAACATTGATAAGCCCTTCCATGTATCCTGAAACATGACATGATCACTGACAGACTGGTGTGATGTAGGTAATAAGCTAAACTATAGCAAAGTGTGCTTTTAATAGGTATCTAGGCCCTAGAAACAGTATGTAGAAAAGTATACTTGAGGCAATGCGGACTTTCAGGGTACCACCATTGACTGTACTACCATGTATTCAGATTTAAAAACAATATATTTTATTAGAAAAAAATATATAAAATTCATACACATGTCATGCTCAAATAGTTACATTCATAACTCAAAACTGGACTACTATTACCACAGAAGGAGTGCTATCAAGCACCACAGATCAAATAATAATATTTTGAGTAATGATATAATTATTTTTTCAATATATTGTTTTATATGTATTATGTTTATTATCATTGTCTCTGCAAATAATTTACTCTCTCAAACACTTCTGAAGAAGTGGCGGATACCACAAAACATAAGGAGAACTGGTAAATATATCCAAGATTGTATTATTTGATCTCTGGTGCTTAATAGCACCCCTTCTGTGGCAATAGTAGTCCAGTTATGAATATGAGTCTTTCAGCATGACATTTACAGTAGATACATTATATATATGTATTTGTAATATAATATATTGTTTTTAGATCCAAATACATGATTGTAAAGTCTGTGGTGACACTTTGCTATAGTTTAGCTTAATAATAATAGCTGTAATAAGCTGAACTGATGTAATCATCTAAAGCTGCCTTTTTCATGGAATGTAAAAACTTTAAGAAACAAGCATCTACATTGAAAGGAAAATCGGGTTTCCTTAAAGATACTAAGGTGTCAGGAAAGGCTTTGCCATAGTACAGATGCTGTTTCCAGGCGCACATGTATGCGCATGCACCTGCCAAGAACAAGCCGAACCAATGTGGGCAATCATGCACACGCGAATGCGCCAAACAGCCTATTTAAACAGAGCTTCAGCACTGGCTAATTGCTGTTTTGTATACTGTGTTCTGTGTATGTTACTGCATTCCTGATTCCTGTGTTTGACTTCTGATCTAAACCTGGCTTGCTTCCGACTATTTCTGTCTGCTACTTGTCCTGACCCCTGGCTTCACCCCGGATTCGGTCTCTGCCTGCTGCACCTGTTTATCTTGCATCCGTTGGCGACTCTGCCTGTGACCTGACTACACTGCTGTCTGCCGTATTTGCCTGATCTGTCTGTCTGTTACCAACTTGGGTTGTCTGACCCTGCTTCCAGCTCTTCCAGCCTGCTACAGCTAATTCAGTCTAGCTCAGCATCTTCTGGCACCTGCTTCCTGCTGTGCATCCACAGTCTGTCATTAGTCAAGCCAAGCCAGTCTGCCTGCTTCCAGCTATCCTGCTGGCATGTCTGCCTGCTGTCCCATCTGCCTGCTGTCAGCTACTCCTGGCTTCCTTCCCAGCTACTACCTGCACAGACTACTGGACTGATCATAGGCACTCTTACCCCGCTGTGCTCCAGCGGCCACTGTCTCACCATCAGTGGCCCTCAAGCCGGAGCTGTACGAGAAGCCTTCCTTCGCACACCAAGCTCACCAACCAAGTACGTGACATAAGGTCTTTTTTTTGTTTAAAATCACAAACATGTTATACCTACCTACTGGGCTTTGCACAGAGCAGCCCAGATCCTCTCTAATCCCTCGCTGATGCTCCTGGCCCCTCCCCCCTGCTGAGTGCCCTCACAGCAAGCAGCTTGCTTTGGGGGTACCTGAGCTGAGCCGCTGCTTTGTGTGTCCATTCAGAAGCTGAGCCACAGCTGGGCCCCATCCCCTCTCTCTCCTTACTTACTTAAGTCAGGCTTACTGATTTTGATTTACAGCAGCGGGAGCCAATGGCGCCTGCTGCTGTCTCAGCCAATGAGGAAATAGAGTCCCGGACAGCCGGACTCTGTCATTGGCTTCCAGTTCCATTGGATAACTCTGGGCTCAGGTTTACTTTATTGAGGAACATTACCTCCTCCCACCCCTCTCCAGGGTTAATTACTAACCCCTTTATACTTGGTATGGCAGGTTGAGCTGGATTTGCAGACTCATCTGCCCAGCAAATCCAACTATGTCTTGAGTTGCTATGTTCTTTGTGATGCCATCAGGAGGCTATCTCTTCTAGGTTTTAGCAGCTGTCCTCCTTATGACGCTCACTGCACATGCCTAATGAGTTTTACACAGCCCCAAAGCCTTCTGGGAGTGAACATCATTCTGGCCTAGGCCAGAAATGCAGAAGAACAGGCTGTGCTCCACAAAAAAGCATCCCCTTTATTTAGAAAAAATGTAATTGGGGGAAAGACAAAAAAAGGAGTACATATATGGAAAATTCTGCTTTAAGTTTCACACAGGTGATGTCCATAACCCTATTTTCATTGCATATTCTAGGTGAATGGCATGCACACTTTACAACTAAGCCATATGCCCTGCTGGTCCCAAAAAGCTGGATCAGATTCTTCTGGCATCACTTTAAGGTAGTTTATTGCAGAGTCGAGAGGAAATACATGAAATTCAATGACTTACTACTTAACACCAATTACAAAACCTGATAATATCATTTAACTACAATGTAAGAAAACACTATTCTCAGTATCTATTATGTATTGACGTGTAATAAAATATGCTTAATTAGATATAAGGACTGTGATAAGATATTAACAGTGGTAGTTGCTTGTATTGGCTCATGGGTATTTCATCAGGGAAAACTGATTAAATCAGGGCTTATTTAAGTAGAATTGTAATTGATTGTAAAGGAATGGTAAAATAAGTCTCTGTATAACTATGAGCTTCTGTTCTCTACACATCTAGTTGGTATTTAATGCAGCTTCGTTAGCTTGTAGGCATGTGGAGTTTAAATACTGTCTGCAATCTGGTGCCATGCTGATTTACTAATCCTTGATCTTAGCTGAACATGATCACAGGACTTGCTTCTGTTCTTAGGGGATAGGCTTACTGTTAATTGACATAGTCTGGCTACTTCCCAGAAGAACTGTAATGTAGAAAAGGGAAGAACTAATACAGTAACAGTGAGCTGGGCTGTTTCATTTAGATGGAAATAAAGTCCTTCTCTTAATGAATATTGACACAGTCACAACTTGTTCCTCTTGTTTCGTGTCTTGTGGCGATTAAACAACCTAATAACAAACTATCCATTTGCGCAAAGAAAGTCAAGTTCAATTGCATTTTCATTTATATGTCAAAGCTGATATAAATAGAGATTAGTTTCATGTACAAAATAAATACTTTGAAGCTAACCTTTTCCCTGGGTTTACAGAAGCCCCTGTCCACTCCAGAGAGTTTCACTGTGCTTTCAAATCTCCTACAGAATGACAACTCTGCAGAAACATGCACCATTGCCTCTTTAAAAGATATGGTATTCATATATAATGACTTCCATCATAAATCTGTAACAGAAATCTCATTTGAGGAGAGTAGACAAAGACATGCAAATTATTCTTTCATGTATCTGTTGCCAACTGTGAATTTCAATACTACAGTTGCAGTTTAACACACATATAGCTTGAATATACAGTATCTCACAAAAGTGAGTACACCCCTCACATTTTTGTAAATATTTTATTACATTTTTCATGTGACAACACTGAAGAAATGACACTTTGCTACAATGTAAAGTAGTGAGTGTACATTTGCTGTCCCCTTTAAAATAACTCAACACACAGCCATTATTGTCTAAACTACTGGCATCAAAAGTGAGTACAACCCTAAGGGAAAATGTCAAAATTGTGCCCAATTAGCCATTTTCAGTGTCATGTGACTCATTAGTGTTACAAGGTCTCGGGTGTGAATGGGGAGTAGGTAAGCTAAATTTAGTGTTATCGCTCTCACTCTCTCATACTGCTCACTGGAAGTTCGCCACGGCACCTCATGGCAAAGGACTCTCTGAGGATCTGAAAAAAAGAATTGTTACTCTACATAAAGATGGCCTAGGCTATAAGAAGATTGCCAAGACCCTGAAACTGAACTGCAGCACGGTGGCCAAGACCATACAGCGGTTTAACAGGACAGGTTACACTCAGAACAGGCCTCATCATGGTCGACCAAAGCAGTTGAGTGCACATGCTCAGCGTCATATCCAGAGGTTGTCTTGCCAGCAATGCTGCAGAGGTTGAAGGGAGGGGGGTCAGCCTCTAAGTGCTCAGACCATACGCCGGACACTGCCTCAAATTGGTCTGAATGGCTGTCGTCCCAGAAGGAAGCCTCTTCTAAAGATGATGCACAAGAAAGCCTGCAAACAGTTTGCTGAAGACAAGCAGACTAAGGACATGGATTACTGGAACCATGTCCTGTGGTCTGATGAGACCAAGATAAACTTATTTGGTTTGGATGGTGTCAAGCGTGCTTGGCGGCAACCAGTTAAAGAGTACAAAGACAAGTGTGTATTGCCTACAGTCAAGCATGGTGGTGTGAGTGTCATGGTCTGGGGCTGCATGAGTGCTGCTGGCACTGGGGAGCTACAGATCATTGAGGGAACCATGAATGCCAACATGTACTATGACATACTGAAGCAGAGCATGATCCCCTCCCTTTGGAGACTGGGCCGAAGAGCAGTATTCCAACATAACGACCCCAAACACACCTTCAAAATGACCACTGCCTTGCTAAAGAAGCTGAGGGTAAAGATATTGGACTGGCCAAGCATGTCTCCAGACCTAAACCCGATTGAGCATCAGTGGGGCATCCTCAAACAGAGGGTGGAGGAGCGCAAGGTCTCTAACATCTACCAGCTCCATAATGTCATCATGGAGGAGTGGAAGAGGACTCCAGTGGCAAACTGTTAAGCGCTGGTGAACTCCATGCTCAAGAGGGTTAAAGCAGTGCTGGAAAATAATAGTGGACACACAAAATATTGACACTTTGGGCCCAATTTGGACATTTTGACTTAGGGGTATACTCACTTTTGTTGCCAAATGTTTAGACATTAATGGGTGTGTGTTGAGTGTATTTTGAGGGGAAAGCAAATTTACACTGTTGTACAAGCTGTACACTCACTACTTTACATTGTAGCAAAGTGTAATTTCTTGTTGTCACATGAAAAGATATAATAAAATATTTACAAAAATGTGAGAGGTGTACTCATTTTTGTGAGATACTGTAGAGACATTTACCAATCCTACATATAGTATCTCTCAAAAGTGAGTACACCCCTCACATTTTTGTAAATATTTTATTATATCTTTTCATATGACAACACTGAAGAAATGACACTTTGCTACAATGTAAAGTAGTGAGTGTATAACTTGTATAGCAGTGTACATTTTCTGTCCCCTCAAAAAAACTCATCACACAACCATTAATGTCTAAACCGCTAGCAACAAAAGTGAGCACACCGCTTAGTGAAAATAACCAAATTGGGCCCAATTAGCCATTTTCTCTCCCCGGTATCATGTGACTTCTTAGTGTTACAAGGTCTCAGGTGTGAATGAGGAGCAGGTGTGTTACATTTGGTGTTATCGCTCTCACTCTCTCATACTGGTCACTGGAAGTTCAACACGCCATGGCAAAGAACTCTCTGAGGATCTGAAAAAAAGAATTGTTACTCTACATAAAAATGGCCTAGGCTATAAAAAGAATGCCAAGACCCTGAAACTGAGCTGCAGCACGGTGACCAAGACCATTCAGTGTTTTAACAGGACAGGTTCCACTCAGAACAGGCCTCACCAAGGTCGACCAAAGAAGTTAAGTGCTCAGCCTCATATCCAGAGGTTGTCTTTGGGAAATAGATGTATGAGTGCTGCCAGCATTGCAGCAGAGGTTGAAGGGGTGGGGGTTGGGGTCAGCCTGCCAGCATTACAGCAGAGGTTGAAGGGGTGGGGGGGGTCAGCCTGTCAGTGCTCAGGCCATATGCTGCACAGTTCATCAAATTTGTCTGAATGCCTGTTGTCCCAGAAGGAAGCCTCTTCTAAAGATTATGCACAAGAAAGCCTGCAAACAGTTTGCTGAGGACAAGCAGACTAAGGACATGAATTACTGGAACCATGTCCTGGGGTCTGATGAAACCAAGATAAACCTATTTAGTTCAGTTAGTGTCAAAAGTGTGTGACGGCAACCTACAGTCAAGCATGGTGGTGGGAGTGTCATGGTCTCGGGCTGCATGGGTGCTGCTGGCACTGAGGAGCTACAGTTTATAGAGGGAATCAAGAATGCCAACATGTACTGTGACATACTGAAGCAGAGCATGATCCCCTCCCTTCGGAGACTGGGCCGCAGGGCAGTATTCCATACCAACCCCAAATACACCTCCAAGATGACCACTGTCTTGCTAATGAAGCTGAGGGTAAAGGTGATGGACTGGCCAAGCATGCCTCCAGACCTAAACACTATTGAGCATCTGTGGGGCATCCTCAAAAGGAAGGTGGAGGAGCACAAGGTCTCTAACATCCATCAGCTTCGTGATGTCGTCATGGAGGAGTGGAAAAGGACTCCAGTGGCAACTTGTGAAGCTCTGGTAAACTCCATGCCCAAGAAGGTTAAGGCAGTGCTGGAAAATAATGGTGGCCACACAAAATATTGACACTTTGGGTCTAATTTGGACATTTAGACTTAGGGGTGTACTCACTCATGTTGCCAGCGGTTTAGACAGTAATGGTTGTGTGTTGAGTTATTTTGAGGGGACAGCAAATTTACACTGTTATACAAGCTGTACACTCACTACTTTACATTGTAGCAAGGTGTCACTTCTTCAGTGTTGTCACATGAAAATTTACACTGTTATACAAGCTGTACACTCACTAGTTTACATTGTAGCAAGGTGTCACTTCTTCAGTGTTGTCAAATAAAAAGATATAATAAAATATTTACAAAAATGTGAGGGGTGTATTTACTTTTGTGAGATACTGTATAACTGTTTTAAAGTACACCCAAATGTCAAACTTTTTTTTTTCATTTGCAGATTTGGATATTTCATTTTGTTTTTTGAAGTTGATGAAGAACCTTAAGCCCCGTACACACGCTACGACCGGTCATCCGTCTTTTGTCCAGAGTGCATGTCCGTTGGTTGGAATGTGCTCTAGACTGCACACAAATTTTGTCGTCCGACAAAAGATGACGTAACTATGTCCAATGCTACAAAAGAGGAAGTGAGTTTTTGGCCGTGACAATTCTGGGCATCTCACGCTGATTTGGGTAGCATTTGTTTGGTAAACGACATTTCGCTATATTCCGAGACATCGTTCGAGAAGCAATTATGATGACCTAGGATTCTACTCTTGCTGTTGTTGGGCTGGGAGTAATTGCTCTAAGCCAAGTTCTTTGCAAGAAGAAGAAAAAGAGGACCTCCTGGACCAAAAATTGGTTGCTCAACCGTGAGCAATTTTCCCACATGTCCTTGCTGCGGGAGCTACAGGAAAAATTATTTGAGGATGACGGATCCATGTTTTCACAATCTTCTTGCCTTGATGTCCCCCTATATTCGGAAGCAGGATACATCTATGCGGGTTGCAATTACTCCTGAGCAAAGGCTAATTGCAACATTGAGATATCTTGCAACTGGGAGAAGCCTGCAGGATCTCAAGTTCACCACAGGTATCTCCCCCCAAGCTCTTGGAGTCATCATCCCTGAGACCTGCTCTACTATCATTAAAGTCTTGCAGAAGGACTATATCAAGTTATGTTTCTTATTTTTATATTACATTCCATTTATTTGTCATGTCAACCTAATTTAGTTTATTTTGGATGTACATCAAATTACAGATGTCATTATTTTGTAACTACCCTCTGGCCTCATGCACATAGTAGTAAAGCTATATATTTTCCTAAGCATTTTTAAAATGACCCAGTAACCACCCCAGCATTCTCTCCTATGTGTCCCTAAACGCATAGCCTGTTAACAGTATATTGTATCTGAGTAATTTTCTGACTTTCCCAGAACCCATTATTCCTTTAGAAATGTATTTTTACATAGTTTATGAGGTTTATAAAAGACATCAGTCCCTCCAGTTAAACCTATAATAGTGTATGTTTATTTTTTGATGTAAAAGTCAGCATATACAAATGCTGTAGCTGGTGAATTACAATATTTTGACAATATTCTGACATTAGGAGGCGAAAATTAAATGTATGTAGATGTCATACCCCAAAATGCTAAAGATTTCCTTCATGTTGTTCTTATCTTAAAGTTGCATAAGCATTTCTCTGTCAAATTTGTGTGTAATAATGTGATGTGCACAAGCACTAATTGTTTTTTAATTTTTCCCAACAGTTTCCGACCAACGCAGAGCAGTGGCAGGAAGTTGCTGGCCAATTCCAGGAGAAGTGGAATTTTCCCAATTGTGGGGTTGCTATTGATGGCAAGTACGTCCGCATCGTCCCACCACCTAATTCGGGATCCTATTATTATAATTATAAAGGTTTTTTTTAGCATTGTCATGCTTGCAATTGTCAATGCAAATTGTGAATTTATGTTTTTGGACATTGAAAAGAATGGCCGCAATTCTGATGGGGTAGTCATTGAGTTGGCTTGGCGGCTACAAAATGGCACTCTCAACTTGCCATCCAGGGAGAAAACAATTGAGGGTCTGAATTTTGTTTTCATGGCTGATGATGCCTTTGCTCTTGGGGAGCATCTTTTGAAGCCATTCCCTCTGAGAAACCTCACCCCCGAGCAAAGGATTTTCAATTACCGACTATCCCGTGCTAGAAGAGTGGTGGAGAATGCCTTCGGGATTATGTCAAATCGGTTTCGACTTTTCTCCATCCATATGGCATTATACAAAATTAATCATGTGGTCCTCTGCTGCTGCATCTTGCATAATTTTTTTGCGCAGGCATGCAGAGACATATGTAAGCTCTCAGCCAATTGAGAGTGACCCTATCATGCCAGGGCCTAGTGTAGAGGCTGAAACACGTGGTCCTGGTGATCCTATGACACCAATGGAAGTAGCCCATTCTGGCTTGCCATCCAGAAGTGCCCGTGATGTTAGATAACAATATGTCAACTATTTTGTGGGGAGAGTGGCCGTTTCTTGGCAGCAATTCCTGCCCGATACAGTCTAATTTGTATAAATATATTATTTGTGCAATTAAAAAAATCTTGCATTTATTCAGGAGTGTGTATTTTAATATTTTGGGTACATGCCAAAATCAACATGTTTTTTTCATCATGTGTTATATATGTGTGACTTTTGGAGGGTTAATACATTCATCAGTTTTTTTATCTACTGTTGTCTCTCCCCAGCTGTTAAAATTAGATTTTTACCATGTGTGTTTGGTTTACCAGTTGCTCCAATAGTGAAATTAGACCTTAACTGATTCACAAGGTCACTATATCGTAATTATTTTTAAGCACCACATGTTTCACTAAAGATAATCCACATTTTGGAAGAAACGTGTGCTTTTGGGTCCATATGTCAAGTATGTTAATTAATATAATTTTTATACAATGTAATAAGCAAAATATGAAAAATATGAAATATCAAAGCTCTGGGGCATTGCTAGGTGGCCAAAAGACCAGGGCCTTCAGCACCCCAGTTAAATTCGAAAAGCCCTCTCACATTGTAAAGTAGGTCACACCCAAGGTCCACCCAATGTCACCTTACATTGGTGGTCATTGGCCAGAAGGTCCCCATACATTTTTTTTTTTAATAATAAATTAGTGTAATAACAACCTGTTATGTTGTGTTAATTTATGACATCCTTCTCACTGCCCACCAATGTAAGGAGATGTCAGTGTTATGTGAACCTCGCTCAGTGTAGAGATATAAGTGTTATATATAGGTAATCTAAAGGGAAATGGACAAACAAAGCAGTGATACACTTTATATTGCACTGATCTCAGTACACTGAGTGCTAGTTCCTATCACAATGACATATAGAATCCTATGAGTGATAGTCCTTTAAATAGAACCTGTATATGTTTAGACTGATTGCCACTCAGTCAACAGATATCATTGTGCACTCAGTGTACTAGTGAATATCACTTGTTAGATGGCCACTGGTCCAGAAGGAACACTCATTCTGGCAGGCTGATAATTATACACACAAACTAAAATGCTTTAATTAACATTAAACTATGTGAACAGGACAGCCATCATACATTTTGTGCCACCTTACACAGCTTTAGACCTGCCCCCCCCATGGCAAGGCAAAGAAATATTATAACACACATTGTTGAGTGGAAAAATGTTTTATTAACACACATTCACAGGGTTAGGGTTAGGGTTAGGGTGTAGTAAAGTGCTTAAACACCAGACTCTATTTGGTGAGAACATCTAGATTGCTTTTAATTTTAGGGAACTTTGTTCAGTAGACATGTTAAAAAAACTGAAGAAAAACAGTTCTTCAACTCTTCTTATTTAGTACTTGTAAAACGTTATCATATGCATAGGAGCCCTTTATAAAACTGTATAAAATGTTTTAAAACTTTGGGACACCTCTTGCACATGATCAGTTATTGGCCAAAAAATAGGCCATACAATGTTTAAAGAACATTGGGAAAAGCAACAATATCCCAAATAAACCAAAAAAAATTTTAAATAAAAAGTAACCTTAAAATTTTGCGAGCAGGTCAACAAAGTCACGCATTTTGCATTGTAAAGCTGTAGCAGCCTCCTTTATTTTTTCCAGTTCTGAGACTGCAAAGCATCAACAGTCATCCTGGCAATTGTACAACTAGGAATAACATGACCTGTTAATAAAAAATAATATATATTAAGTAAATGACAAACAACTAGATGAGGTCATAATATCTAAACATTTGGGGTCAAGTTCATCATAAACTAATAAATAGTTAGTACCTACTAGGGATAATCGAACGGTTTGGGTCGACCATCGGTTCGACCCGAAAATTGACTGTTCGAAATTCGGCCGAATTTCAAACTTTTTGCTGAAAAAGTTCGGAATTCGGCAACCAGAACCGACCAAAATGCAATGGGACAGGAACTGGGCTTTAAAAGCCCGTGATTGGACCAGAACCATCAGTAAAAGCCAATTGAGGGGTCAGGAGGATGCTAGGATGTGACTAGGGGGTCCAGAGGTCAATCAGTAGTGAATATGCCCCCAGTATATAACATAGCCCCGCCAAATCTCGAGCATTGTAATACAAGGCTGTGGAAGAGAGTGGAAGCAGTTCTGTTACTCCTGCTTCAAAGTGTCATTTAGCAATTATTAGTGTGAGGAAAGGGATATCTAGTGTAGTTAGGGTACTATTTTCCACTATACTTAGATTTAATAATCTAGTTTCTGTAGGGAAAGTGTTAAGTGTCAGGGTGACTGTAGTGTAGTGTAGGGTTAACT
This sequence comes from Pelophylax lessonae, assembly GCF_965119305.1. Lineage (NCBI taxonomy): Eukaryota > Metazoa > Chordata > Amphibia > Anura > Ranidae > Pelophylax > Pelophylax lessonae. Next base: position 467,874,918 of record NC_138769.1, read on the forward strand.
GACTCTGACTGCTATGGCAGGGTGACCAAACCCTTCCATGTCAGGGTGACCGCCATAGAAAAAAGATTGTTTCTATTAGAATTGCAATAGAGCAGGATAGTGGCTTCTCTACTTTTACATCTGGCCGTTTTTGTAGCAGGCGTTTATTGGGCTTTTTTGTGGACGTCTTTGGAGGCAGGCATGACATCTGAACTTCTGTGTAGGGGTATATATACACACACACATGTATGTATATATACACTGTGAGGGATTAGCTCGGTGGTAGGCGTGGATGATCCCTTTGGGGGTGCGTTTTCACAGAGAGATAGCCGATTAGAGGTTGAAAACAAGACTGATTTATTCATGCAATTTACTTAACACAATTGCACGCATCAAAACAGCCAAAATAAAATAAAAGACAAAATAAATCCTTGCCTCTGTGGGCGGCTACCTTCTCACGCTGGAACCTACCTAAGAAGTCTTTCCAACCTACTGTTGGGCCGACACTGCTGATCCTACAGCAGACACTCAAATGTCCATTTGTTTGCTTTTCTTACAGCACAAACATTGTCCATTGAACATGTCCCTTTACTCTTCACACTCTTCACATGGAACACTTTGTCTTCTCACCTTTGAGACGTCTTCACTCGTGGTTACCCTCCTTAGCTTCACATCGCTGTAGGGGGTCTTCTCCCATGCTCACCAGCTTGTCGGGAGGCACACATCCGACTGTCCCCCTCTCCCAGCCCACACGGCGACAGGCGGCAGCAGTCCTTCTCCCATGCCCACACGGCGTCGGGAGGTACACGTATGTCTGTCCTCCTCTTCCCAGCTCACACAGCGACAGGAGGCAGCACTCAATAGATTTTCTCTGGACAAATTATAGAGTCCTTGATCTCCTCATTCTGAACAGCTGAATGGTTTTCAACTTCCTGCTGGCTCTCTCTGCAGCCAACACCCTATAGTATCAGTGAACTTTCAAAGCAGGTGGGAATGTGTCTCCTCTCAGTGACTACATTCCCAGATTTACCTGACTTCCTGTCACATATCCCCCCCTCTTGTTTCAACCCTAGGGTTGGGACACATATTTCCAGGCACGCATGTGTCAGGCACTGCTGACTCACTGATAAGCCTCCTATTATCCTCAAGCTTCCGGATGAAACTGTTTTGTCATCTTCATTGACAGATTTCTCATAAATGCCACACAGTTTGTCTCTCATCTCATATACACATTCTTCAACTGCATTTTTGGCATCATTTTGCTCCTTCTCGTTTCTGTCATCTTCATTGACAGCTTTCTCATAAATGTCAGACAGCTTGTCCCTCATAACCGTCTGTCCAATCCACCATGGAGGACCGTGATCCATAGGCAACTCAATTGGGCTAGTCTTAATGTCTTCAACATTCTTAAGACGCCTCTCTCTGCAATCCATAAATGTTTTCCACAAAACTTTGAGAACCTTTGCTTCACTAAGCTTTGTTCCAAGTAGGGACTCTTGACATCCCTCTGTGACTTGAGTTGCCTCTCCATACATCTGTACACAATCATTGACTTTTTGTTGTAAAAGGGAATGATCTTCCTTCTTGAGCTTTGCTTGCTCTAAGATGCTGTGCAGAGGATTTTCCAATTGAGACAACAGGCTGTCACACATTTCTTCAAAGTGACCCCTGTTCCTTTTCCCAGAGATATCAATATCATTCACCAAACATTTCATATTCATAGGCAGATCGGAAGTATTTGCACTCATCAACTTCTTAAACTTTTCGCCCTCCTGAGCGAGTCGCAGTAAAGGCCTACTATTTAATTTGATATTCAGTTTATATTTCTTGCCAAACTCTTCACATAAGTAGTCAACCAGAACATCATCAACTTTCCTTACACCAACATAGGGGTTAAAGGCAACAACACAGTTGAACCCAGCGATCTGGGTGGTATCCATTATAGACCTCCTCTCTGCATCAGTGAAGAAGCATGGAACTGCAACACATTCTTTTACAGGTTTCTTCAATGCACTTTCTGCTGAACTATTTGACCGCTCAAGGTCACCTAGTTCTTTTTCTCTATCTGAATTCCACATGGAATGCATCTCAAGATCACGATCAAACTTCTGCCACCCGTCTTTCACCAGTTCCATTTTGGAAACACTCCCTGAAAGGCACTTATTCATTTGCTTCACATTTTCACCAACAGCCTTAGTTTTCTCCACTAGGTTTTCAGCCTGAACTGAGAAATCACCACATTTCTTACTCAGCTCCTTTGTTTGCTGAAGTTCTAATGATACATTTTCCAATGCTTGAAGTTTTTGAAGGAACGGTTTATTCCAAAGGGGTGATTCAAGCCACATGTCATCACATTTCTGAGGCTCACTCAGGACAGACCCCAAAACACTGATCCTTTTAAAAACTGCATCAGGCACACTATCCCCTCTTTGGGACAGATCCTCTGTTGCCTGGAATTCCTCTTCCAGTTCCTGCAACGGAATCTTCATCTCTTCTACTTGCTGTTCTAAGGCTCGCTTAGACTTTTCTAGCTCCTGAACTCTTTTCACAACATCATCCTTGGAGCTGACCAATTCTTCCATTTCTGTACGCAGCTGTTTGTTAACACTTTCTAGTTCAGCCTTACACTCTAGAGCTTCCTCCAAAGAGCGAGCCAAGAACAGGGCTTTGCTCTCGTTATCACGCACCTCCGTTTCTGCACGGGCGCGTTCTTCTGCATATTTTGCAGACACAGTCTTCTCTTCACCAAGCATCTGATCAAACTTCTTTTTCACATCTTCAACACACTGTAATGAACCAACGCTTTCTTCCATGCGTTTTTTCATATCCGCTATCTGAGCTTGCAATGTTGCGACTTGCTCTGATAGGTTTTTCTTTGCTTCCGCCTCCTCTTTTAATTGTTCCAGGAAGCCATTTTTCTCATCTTCCATTTGTTTGAGCTTTGTGCTAAAACTCAGCCTTTGACACCTCTCTTCCTGTAAGAGTTCCTGCGTGTCTTGCAGCTGCGATTCCAAGATAGAAAAATCTTCCGCAATTTCTCTAGATTTGCTGTCTGCTTGAGAAAGCTGATTTGTAACATTGTCCAACTCAACCTGCAGTCGGTTTGCCTTCTCTGACAGCTTAGCACACAATCGGTCACCTTCTGACACCTTGACTTGCGATTCCAGAAGCTGTGCCTCTACTTTTTCCCTCTTATGTTCACAATCTTCTTTTCCCTGCATAAGAGCCTTCACCTCATTGGCTAGCATCTGGGAATAAGAATGTAATTCTGCCACACAGGCTTCTTTCTCCTTTAACTGCTGCTGGACACGTTGGGCTTCCCCTTTCCAACTTTCACAGTCCGCACGCCATTCATTTACCACATTGCTTAAAGTAGTGAGCTCATACACAGTACTCAGTAATTTAGCCTCTCTTTCACTTTTCTCTTTGTCGCTGAGAGACAATGTCGCTTTCAGAGCAACATTCTGTTCCTGCGACTCCTGCAGGTCTATTTTTGTAACTTCCAAACACTGAAGACTTTTTTCCAGCTGATTACGCAACTCCAACATATCAGCCATACTTTGCTTCTGCAAAGTCTGAATTTCACTTTCCTTTTCCATGAGGATGGTATCTTTCTCCATTATAGTCTCTCTGCGTTTTTGCAACTCGACCAAAAGAAGAGCAGTGGATTCTTCCCACTGTAACACATGAGACTTGAGTAGTTCATTCATTTCCTGCAAGTTTCTATGCTCCATTTTAAGCAATTCCAAGGCTTGTTCCTTTTCTTCCATTTTCCGTTGCAAGGCATCCAACTCAGCCCTGCACACATACTCGGTTTCTTCCGAACCGATGGCCTCCATTGGCTGCTGGCGTCTCTGTTTCCAGCCTGCCATGCTCTCTTGGTGAGCCTTTTGTTGAGCTGCAAAGCTCTGCTGAAAATCCGCATTTGCCTGCTGTTGAGCTGCATTTGCTTGCTGTTGAGCTGCATTTGATATAATCAGATGTTTCAACATCTCCTCCATTTTGAGTTTACTTTTCATCTGAGCACACTGCGTCTCCATAGCAGTTTCATCAGTATTGCTAGGGACAACAACCTTCCTCTTTAGTAGACTCTCTTTAGGCATGGATGGGGCTGGTTCAGACGGCAACATCCCCTCCATCCATAGAATCCGGTCTCTCATTTCATCTATCTTTGCATTTTTCAGGCGTTTGGACCGCCCCATCTTCAATAACTCCACAAACAAATTTTTCACAGTCCAGCAAACAATTTTCAGACCACTGTCTCTTCAACACATGTAGTTTTTCTCTCTCTTGCAGGATCTCTTTTCCTGCGCACACAGTTTGTGCAGTCACTTGCACCAGACACAACAAAGTTCATCAAAAAATTTTGAGACCCCTGTCTCTTTAAAACACTTTTTTTTTTTTTTTTTTTTCTGTCAGGATCTTCTCTCCTGCACACATAGATTGTGCAATCTCATGCACCAGACAAAGTTCATTAAACATTTGCACTTCCTTGCAGGGATCTCTGCTTATGCCCACTGCATACCTCCACCATATGTGAGGGATTAGCTCGGTGGTAGGCGTGGATGATCCCTTTGGGGGTGCGTTTTCACAGAGAGATAGCCGATTAGAGGTTGAAAACAAGACTGATTTATTCATGCAATTTACTTAACACAATTGCACGCATCAAAACAGCCAAAATAAAATAAAAGACAAAATAAATCCTTGCCTCTGTGGGCGGCTACCTTCTCACGCTGGAACCTACCTAAGAAGTCTTTCCAACCTACTGTTGGGCCGACACTGCTGATCCTACAGCAGACACTCAAATGTCCATTTGTTTGCTTTTCTTACAGCACAAACATTGTCCATTGAACATGTCCCTTTACTCTTCACACTCTTCACATGGAACACTTTGTCTTCTCACCTTTGAGACGTCTTCACTCGTGGTTACCCTCCTTAGCTTCACATCGCTGTAGGGGGTCTTCTCCCATGCTCACCAGCTTGTCGGGAGGCACACATCCGACTGTCCCCCTCTCCCAGCCCACACGGCGACAGGCGGCAGCAGTCCTTCTCCCATGCCCACACGGCGTCGGGAGGTACACGTATGTCTGTCCTCCTCTTCCCAGCTCACACAGCGACAGGAGGCAGCACTCAATAGATTTTCTCTGGACAAATTTATAGAGTCCTTGATCTCCTCATTCTGAACAGCTGAATGGTTTTCAACTTCCTGCTGGCTCTCTCTGCAGCCAACACCCTATAGTATCAGTGAACTTTCAAAGCAGGTGGGAATGTGTCTCCTCTCAGTGACTACATTCCCAGATTTACCTGACTTCCTGTCACAACACATACACATATATAGGTGTTAAAGTAGCAGAACCCTATGCCTGCGCTAATGAAATAATTAGCAGGCATAGGACTTCGCTTCTATCACACTTATATGTGTGTATGTGTATAAAATACATATAAGTGTGTGTGTATATATACCCCTATACAGGAGTTCAGATGTTATGCCTGCCTCCAAAGACGCCCAAAAAATGCCCAAAAAAATGCCTGCAACAACACACCTGGGCGTTTTTGTAGCAGGCGTTTTTTTGGGCATTTTTTGGGCGTCTTTGGAGGCAGGCATGACATCTGAACTTCTGTGTAGGGGTATATATACACACACACATGTATGTATATATACACATACACATATATAGGTGTGAAAGTAGCAGAACCCTATGCCTGCGCTAATGAAATAATCCCATGACAGATCCCATGGCTCAAATGAGGGAACTTCGGGGCCATCTTGAATGTCCATTTTGTCTGAAATACAACAATAGAAGGTTAAAGAATCATCCCAAACTCAAATATTTTTCGTCTCCCATTTCTAAACATTATGTGGCTACCAACCGTGATGTTGCTGTGGTGGTAAGCTGATTTGCTGAACACTTGACTCCACCGTGCTGCACTCTGGACTACTTGCCACATTGCTTTCCTCCATAGTGTTCACAGTGTCTTTTGGTTGATCTTTTTCTACATAATAAAAATGTGGCATGTCAGAAAAATCACAAGGGGGAATTTTGCTATGACATGGTGCACTGCTTGACAGCTGTTTTCACAGAAAATATTCTGACATGTACATGGTTACCTCCTAAAAAGTAGGGACATTAATGATTTACTGAGCATAGGAAACAATTACCTTTTTTTGGGGGGAATGTGTCATTGCATCAGGGACCATTTCTTCATTGTTTTCCTCCAATGTGGATGGAGCAGGCATGGTATATTCCCTTCTCCTCATATGTTGTTTTTGTTTTATTTTAATTTTTCTTTTTTTCCCTATTTAAAGGTGAAAAATACAATATGGAACAAATATGAGTTTGTAAAGAAAATTCTTTGTAATAATATGCATATATAGTTTATTGTGGGTTCCTGTCTTTTAATTGAATATACAAACAAATCCTAAATATATCAATAAAATACATACATGACAATTAAAATTATTAAGTAAAGTTTTCATATACATTAGTATCTATACATTTCTATACAACATACACCAAATATACCCAATACATATTGCTTAAACACAACTATTGCTTACTTCTTTTCAGGATATGATGGATGTGACCTAGATCTGTCACAGGAGCACAATCGATCGGCGGACCACGTTTAATCTGAGCAAACAAAGGTACAACTTTAGATTTGAGCACGGTGTTTTGGGGCCTATACAGCTTATATTGGGCCTATCTTATGTGAAAAAACACATGATCTTTGACTATGTTTTGTGTTGTGTTGTGTCTTGCAGGCATAAATAATGGTTGACAAATTTACGTCACTGGATTTTTTACCTCAATTTATTGAGGAATACAGAAAGTTGCCTTGTTTGTGGAGGGTGAAGAGTAAGGATTACTCAAATTAAAAATGATGCTCTTCAAAAATTGCCTGATTTATGTAAGCCATTTTGCCCCAATGCTGACAATAATTATGTCAGAAACAAAATATGTAATATGCGCAGCACCTTTAAATGGGAGCTGAACAAAATCCGGGATTCTGAAAGGTCAGGAGCTGCTGACGATATATATGTACCAAGGCTCTGGTATTTCGAGAGTCTGCGCTTCCTGACCGAACAGTCAGAATCAAGGCCATCCCTGTCTACTCTCCCTTCCACTTCGGCAGAGGGCTCATGTGCTGAAACCCAGGAGGTAGATGTACAGGAGCCGACCATGACACAGGTATAGCATTTAACAATATATTGTCTGCAATAAAGATAATGATGCACAAAAAATATTATCAAGGCAATAATTTACCCTTAATGTAAAGTCTGTTAATTGGTTAAAATAATCAAACAAGCGTGACATTTTATATACACTATAACATTATAATAATGTTTTAATTTTTCTCTGATTTTATAGGGGCCCTGCCACTTTGACAGAAATGTACTCTCTAAAGTAGGCACCAAAACCAAGACTTTAGTCTCTCAGGTTAAGGGCTCATTTTCAATGCCGGCATGCTAAATGCGCCGTTTCAGTCCGTGGGCAGCTGTCAGTTTTTAGTTGCAAGAAACTGCGATGAGGGAGCAGTGCATCTCAGTGCATTACACTGGTTGCATTTTATTTCTTTCTTTTAAACCACATTGCCTCTCATTGCTCTACATGTCTGAATTTTACTGAATCTCACCACAGCACACCTCTCGATAGTTTGAAAGGGTAGAATGTTTATCCAGTGCAGAAAAAAATCCGGTCACCACACATGTGAACAAGTCCTAAAGTTTCTGATTTTAGCACAATGAGTATAAATTCTGCTCTAGCACTTGCGATTCTAACCTGCATCTGGTCAATGTGGTCAACTAAACCTTTATGAGATGTGGCCTCTTGCCATATTTCCTGCATTGAATCCATGAGTCCCTGAGGAGGTCTACTGTACAAATGTTAAAACAGGAATAACTCTGTAGTAAACTCAAATACTTTATTAGCATACCCGTTCTATTGAAATATTCTACCAGCCCATTCGTTTGGTGGAGGTACACTGAGGTGCATAGGTTAGCCATTTTTAACAACCAACAAGGCCCTTTGGTTACTTTGGATGTGAAAGGTGTTAATTTTTCTGTTATAATTTGCTTAAGAATACTGGTACCAAAGATGTGAAACTGCTTTTTCACTATAACCTTGTAAGATGTGTTTCTGAGTTGTATTGCTTCTGGGTATCAGGTGGCAAAATCAAAGACTACCAATATGTGCTGGTTTTCCCTGGCAGACTTTGGCAATAGCCTGACCAGATGCACCACAGCCCTCTCAAAATAGAGCTCAATTAAAGACAAGGGTACCAAAGCTCAACCAACTTCCTGCACATCACCGTTCATATCAGTTGGGTTTTGTATAGCAATTCCATACTATGAAACAAACAAAACATCTACTTGTCCGAGCAATTAAATAAACTTAAATAAAATGAGACAGGTCCCATTCAGGGTTCGTTCCACTTCTGCCACACCTTCTGCGCATGCCCTTTTTGCTATTCCCTGGTTGCCGTCATGTGCGTGATGACGACACACTAAATGGGTGAGAATCTTGACAGTGACTCAGATTTGGAAACCATTCATTAAATGAGACGAGATTCTAATTTACGAATTCAATCCACCCTAATGCCCTCCCTATCTATACATAAAAGACTTAAACTCTTCCTAGATATGGTCCAAAGGGACCTTGAAAAAATTAACTGGAACTGACATGACACGGACAATCTGACTAAAAAGCAGAGAAAAGCATTAACAGAGCTGGAAGAGGCCCCTGACCTGGTTGTAAAGAGAAGTGACAAGGGAGGAAATGTGGTCTTGATGAGTGAATCTCTATATGAAACGGAAGTATTTAAACAACTAAGTGATTATATAACATAGAGAAAACTCCCCAACTAACCAGTTTCCTGCCCTTGTCAATACTCTTAATCAAAAAATAAAACTAGGATTGGAAACCAATCTAATCTGTAAAAAAGGGGATGAAGAAAATAGGAAAATAAGTAGACTCCCTCATCAAGGAAATGGTACACCAACTTTCATCCTATGTTAAGGACACCAGAGATGTACTCCTAAAGCTATTTCATCTTACTATTCCTGAAGGAAAACAACCAGTTGGGATTGATGTAGAAACATTATACACATCAATCCCACATGAATGGGGTCTTAGAGCCACAGCCCATTTTCTAGACACGGGACATCCCCAACTAGGTGCCCATAATGAATTTCTAATAGAACAATTGGAATTCATGCTTAATCATAATTCCTTTCATTTTCTTGGTATTAATTAACAATAGGTAAGAGGAACCAGTATGGGGGCACCGTGGGCTCTGGCTTATGCCTGCCTACATCTAGGCCTATGGGAGGAAGAGGTAGTGTATGGATCTCCTATGTATCTCAGCTGCTGTTGTCTCTGGCTGAGGTACATAGATGACGTGCTGATGCTATGGAACGGAACTAATGAACAACTGGTCACATTTATTAATGAACTAAATCTAAACAATAGTAATATTAGACTTACCTATACCCATAGTGAAAAAACACTCCCTTTTCTTGATTTAAAAATTTCAACAGAAGGAACTAAAATTACAACTAAAACTTTCCACAAAGAAACAGCAGCTAATACACTTCTGTTATCTCAAAGCCATCATCCAGATACCCTTATCCGCGGAATCCCTGTTGGGCAATTCCTACGAACTAGGAGGAACTGCTCAAAAAAACAAGATTTTAGTGACGAGGTCATGGACATGTATAAAAGATTTAGAGAAAGAGGCTACTCACATAAAAATATAAGAAAAGCAAGAAAATAGCAGGAGAATGTAAATGTGAAACTTTACTTAATGTATCTAAAAAGACGAATAATTCTAAAAAAAGAGCAATACCCTAGAATCAATACTAGATACTGATCACAGTGGTACCAAATCAAAAATATTTTGGAGAAACATTGGCATGTGCTGACAGGAAATAATGATGGCCACACAAAATATTACCACTTTTGGTCAAATTTGGACATTTTAACCTAGGGTGTACTCACTTTTGTTGCCAGCGATTTATTAATTATTGGCTGTGTGTTGAGTTATTTTGAGGGGACAGGAAATTTACACTGTTATACAAGCTGTACTCTCACTACTTTACATTGTAGCAAAGTGTCATTTCTTCAGTGTTGTCACATGAAAAGATATAATAAAATATTTACAAAAATGTGAGGGGTGTACTCACTTTTGTGAGATACTGTGTGTGTATATATATATATATATATATATATATATATATATATATATATATATATATGTTTATTATATAGGCTGTTTCTTCTGCTTTTACTGTGGACCATAATTAATATCAACTGTGTGAGGAAAATACGGTAGACTATAAAAACATCCTTTCTGCACTTGGTCAGGGGCCATATCAATTTTTAATCAGAACAATGAATGCTATCTTTACAAAACTTATTTTTATTTTAAATGGGTTTTCAAATTTGATATTAGATACATATTTCAGTCAAGCCTTTATTTGTCAGAAATAAATCTCATACATACATATTGACCAGCATGCTACATGGGGTTTTTGGCTGTTCTGCAATATGTAGATAAAGCTTAAAACAACAATCTATTTACCATTCAATGAATTATCATCATCACAACATGCTATTCTCACACTCTAAACATTTACAAAATATAATGCTCATGTATATCAAAGTTTAGGAAACTATAATCCACATACAAAATAAGAAAATAGGATGCATAATTGAAAATTATATTTAACTACGATGAATATAAAACTGTCAAACAAATATGGCATACACGTTGGTTCATGCACCATCCTAATGGCTATTTTAATAACATTATTAATTGAATTGTTTACAAGCATTCACATTGTGAATTCTATTACCCACACCTACAGTGGCAGGTTTATGTTTTATGTCTGCCATACGCTTGAGATTTCTTAAATGCTATATACATTTTTAAAGAGAAGTTACAAATCTGACTATAAAGTCTGCTTGAGTGGTTTACAATACATTGATTAAAACCATTAGGTGCAGGTTTTACTTGAATATTTTAATTCAGAAAAGTACAAAAACTCCATATATTAATAAATAGGTAAATATAATCAATGATATAATATAATTTGAAAATAATTATTATTATATATTCAAACCCAGTGTGCTTTAAATCTTCAGTACAGACTGAGCACCACTAACAATCTCATTTGTAGACCTCAGTCTTCCTCCAAATCATGGCCACTTATCGGTTATCCCCCTCAGTCCAAAACTGTATTTTTTTAAGTCATCCTTCCCATGATTCCTCTGCTTCTTTGCCACTTACACATACTCCCCCCAACTTCTGAGAATCGAACAACACAAAGAGAGCATTTGGGTAGAAGGGGTGAGAGTTGTCATAACAACTGAATAAAATAGAAAGTAATAAAGCACAGGGACTGGAACAGGATATGGTCTGGCTATTGGTATAGGGGGTTCAGAAATAACCATTAGCAGCAAGTATTTGGTGCATCGCCGACATCTGATGAATTCCTGTGTTTCAATTTTAATATTTATTTTCTGTATTTTATTAACTAAAAATTCAAAACTTTAGGCTCAGCAGATGTGTGAAGAGAATGTGTGAAGTGACTGCAGTTTGAAGGAGAGGTTTGGAGGAAAAATTATAAAGCTTAGTAAGAGAAGTGAAGAGCATAAGAGGTATATTCTAAAATAGACATGACACATCAACATAGAAATATTCCATGTACAAAAAAAAGAAAAAAAAATACCATTAAAGCAGAAATACGTAGGTAGTGTTTATTGTATACCATTTCAACAACGGCCTCATAGTAAAAAGAATATTAAAGATTGCAGTTCTTGGCACTGGGAGCGTGGTGCTGATATCATTTGGCATAGAACTATGATTATCCCAAGGCACAGGATAAAGTGATCGCAAGGATTAAGGAGATAGTTTATTGTTAGGCATCAGGCACTGCTGTATTTAGTGCCTTGTCGGCCTAGGCCTAGGGCGGCACTTTGTGGGGGGAGGGGTGGCAAAAAAGCCACCCCCCTGCATGAAAAACCCCCCGATCCGCTGCTTAAACCTGAAAGAAAATAAAAATGGCCGCGGTCAGCCCGACATGCGCACTGCACATGCGCCGCCCCCGCTTGGGAAAGCCCGTACATGTTCGGCTATTCCCAGGCAAGCGGCGCATGCGCAGTGACGTAATGGCGCCGGGCGGCGCCATTTTTAAATGTAAGGTGCCTCAAGGTAAGTGAGACTCCTCCGCAGCAGATGCAGGTGCTGCGGGCATGGTACAGGAGATTCTCCTGTACCATGCCTGCAGCACTGCATCTCCTGTACTATGCTGCCCACAGCCCTGCCTCTCCTGTACTATGCTGCCCAGTGCCCACAGCCCTGCCTCTCCTGTACCATGCTGCCCAGTGCCCACAGCCCTGCATCTCCTGTACAATGCTGCCCAGTGCCCACAGCTCTGCATCTCCTGTACCATGCTGCCCAGTGCCCACAGCCCTGCATCTCCTGTACCATGCTACCCACAGCCCTGCATCTCCTGTACCATGCTGCCCAGTGCCCACAGCCCTGCATCTCCTGTATAATGCCCACAGCACTGCATCTCCTTACCATGCTGCCAACAGCCCTGTATCTCCTGTACCATGCTGCCCACAGCCCTGCATCTCCTGTACCATGCCTGTACCATGTCCGCAGCACCGCATCTCCTGCACCATGTCTGCAGCCCCTGCACTATGCCCGCAACCCCTGCATCTCCTGTACCATGTCTGCAGCCCCTGCACTATGCCCGCAACCCCTGCATCTCCTGTACCATGTCCGCAGCCCCTGCACCATGCCCGCAACCCTTGCATCTCCTATACCATGTTTGCAGCCCCTGCACTATGCTTGCAACCCCTGCATCTCCTGTACCATGCCCGCAGCCCCTGCACCATGCCCGCAGCCCTGGAAGATTTTCCCCCTTAATGACCAGGCCATTTTTTGCAATTCAGGACTGCATTACTTTAAAGGACAATTGCACGGTCGTGCGAGACTGTACCCTAAAAAAATGAATGTCCTTTCTTTCCCACAAATAGAACTTTCTTTTGGTGGTATTTGATCACCTGTGCGATTTTTATTTATTGCGTTATAAACAAAAAAAGAGCAACAATTCGGAAAAAAAAATATTGTTTTTTACATTCTGCTATATAACATTCCCCCATAAAAATTTAGAAATCAAATTTTGTCATCCTTTAGGTCAATTTGTATTCTGCTACATATTTTTGGTAAAAAAAATCCCAATAAGTGTATATTGATTGCTTTGCGCAAAAGTTATTGTGTCTACAAACAAGGGGAAAGATTTATGTCATTTTTATTTATTTATTTTTTTTTTACTAGTAATAGCATCAATCTGTGATTTTTAGCGGGACTGCGACATTGTGGCAGACAGTTCAGACCCCTAACTGACATTTTTGACACTTTTGGGGGGACCAGTGACATTACTACAGTATTCAGTGCTACAAATATGCCCTGTTACTGTAATAATGACACTGGGAGGGAAGGGGTTAACCCGGGGGTGATGAAAGGGTTAAGTGTGAGCCTAGGGGGTGTTTTCTAACTGTATAGGGGAGGGGCTTGTGAAATGACCATAGAGACCTGTGTTCCTATATAGAAGGATCACAGGCGCTCTGTAATCATTTCAGAGAGAACAACGGTCAGCTGTGTTTACAACAGCAGACCATCGTTCTCTCTCAGCGGGGAGCGATCGCGGGTGCCCGGTGGCAATTGCAGCCGCTGGCCCCGTGGATTGGCATCTCCGTTGCTTAGTGGGGGCCCCCAGGAGTGCTCCCACGAGCCAATGTACCCATACAAAACAACAAAATATACAAGTAGGCACTTTGTACCCACTTGTAATGTACAGAGAGGAAGAGGTGGAGCCTAAAGAGGAAGGGGTGTGGTTTACAGATGACAGGGTGGGTCTGAAACAGGAAGGGGTGTGGCCTTGACAGGAAGGGGTGGGTCGTAGGTAAATTAGGGGGTGCACGAGTTTAGTCCGGCCTTGGGCAGCACAAAACCTAAATACACCACTGGCATCAGGTGTAGTTTAAAGGAAATCTAATTAAATGTGTTTTAAAGTGGTTGTAAACCCTTACATATACCAACTGAAGTGACTAACCTCAGGTAATACACAGAGATAAAATAAGTTGTAACAGTTTATATGAGCCCTTTCTTCTCTACAACTGTTCAAAGTGCACAGTTTACACAGGAGGCAGGGATCAGATGTCACACTCTTCACAGCACAGAGCTGAGTGTAATCTGAGACCTGAGCAAAGGGAATGGACACACCCCCCTCTTCACAGTCTGATAGAGAAATATAAACAGCTGCTGTGTGCTAGAGGAGGAGTGTAGCAGCCCCCAGTCATTGATTGGTGTTGGCATAAACAGTCAGAAGTGACTCATGCAGATAGCAGAGGAAGAAGAGAGCAGCCAGGATTCACACTAGCTGTTATTGATTAAGAAAATACACACTATAGAAGGTCATGTGTTGTTCATATTTCATTACAAAGGTTTACAACCACTTTAGGTTGTGGTAATAGTGGAGAATGAACACAAACTCCTGTTAAGTGTTTTTTTTTGTCTTTATCCCATTGGGGAATTTCCCTTCATTATCAAACAGAAAGTAAGAGAAGATGTCTCAAAAGTAAGGGAAATACTCTCTTCAGTCAACCATAGACGGTTTGAATCTCAACCCGTTCAGCAGGAACCGGCCGAGATTCAAACCATTAATGGGCAGGCTGTATGTATCAAGTTGATTGATCGATATATGCTATAGCTGCTTGCGATAATCACTGTCTTCTCCCAGCAGTCTAGGTTCCCCCGGCCGCCCCCCACAGGGAGAAGAAAATTGCTAGGCAGGAGGGACTCCCCTGTCAATACTGTCTGTGTTGATGGGAGAATCGTGCAAATTTCTTTCCTACAACCTGTGGTTGCAGGAAAGAAATTCACACTGTCTATGACCTGCCTTAGAATGTTATGATCCCTGAAAATTCTCTTCAGTTTCTCTTTCAGTTACAATGTTAACCAGGACAGCGACCGGACAAAACCTGAGAAAGATTATGACCCTTTACTGCACTATCCAAGCCAAAAGCAAATTGTCTTAAGATACACTTAAAGGGCTAAGGTTAGGAAAATGTTTGGGGTGTTAATAAGGGTTAAGGGCTATTTTTGTATTTTGGGGGTTATGTTAAGTGTTAAGATAAGGGATAAGCATTTGTTTCTAGGCTTTAAAATAGATAGAAATTGCAGAGAAAACAGTCAGCTACTTCTTATGTGTTGTTCCATCATTGCTGCCTCGATGGCAAAAATCCTGCAGAACATACTCTTGCCATATGTCACTGGCAAGAGAGTAATGCCTTGCTCATTGCCAGAGAGAGAGCAACAGTTGTGTCCTTGCTGTGCCCCGCATAGTGATCATTTGGTTGGTGAATTCTCAAAAGCATCAGAATTGCAAGTGTGACTTCAGCCTAAAGGGTAACTCCCCTTTAGTGGGAAAAAAATAGCAAATAAAGAAAAAACAGTATAGCATATACAAAGTACAATTGCAACACAAATCATATTGTAATTGAATGTTATTAAAAATACCTTTCCTTTTCAGCTGTTGTAATTTACTGAAAATGCAATGCAATATGGCTACCTGGAGCTGTTCTGTACACAGAATGTGTACTGACCACACCCCAGAAACATAATTTCCTGCTTGTGTGATTGGCTCACCAATTTTCCCAGAAGTCTGCCTAAGGTACAAGTCAAATCTCAGGCATCCCCTGCAACAAAAATGTAATTTATAGTGAGATACGCCCAATAGGAACACGTCTAAAGGGATGCAGGCCCAGCAGCTTTCCTTATTAGAGCTCTGCAGCTGCCACAGCTGATAGATAATTATGAAACCACTCCCATTTGACCCACTCAGCACAGAGGCACCGAGGAACAAACAATGATTCCTTCAGAATAACAAAAGGTCGGAATCTGCAACAAAGTTTGTTAAAATCTTTGTAATATACATAAATCACCCAGAGGGGAATGTTTTTTTCTCAACAAAAGTGGAGTTATGCTTTAAGTATTAATGTACCCTATAAAAACTAAGAACAAAAATATAATGCTGTATATCGCAGCTTACTTACTTACATTAGGCTAAGTACATTTTCTGAAAGTACAGAAATATTTCTGTTGATACCTCTAGAAATCCTACATCATTGTAACCGTCTGTAAACTGAACTTAAAGTGGTTGTAAATTTAAACAAAGATTACTGCCAGCCACTCTGTTCCACTAAACCATCCTACACTGTGTACATGTTTGTATAAAATTGTGCCTGTAAATACCTTATTTCTGATAGTTTCTGGACGGTCACATGACTTCCAGGTGCTTTCCTCCCCTGATCTAAGGGCAACAGAGGGAGGGGCCAAGCTCCCCCTCTGACATCAGCCATGAGGTCATGTGATTGCTGTGCTCTCCGCTCAGCCTCTCCCACTGTAGCCCTTAGACAGGGGAAGGAGAGCGGCTGGATGTCATCATGACCAGCCAGAAACGTTCTGAAATAAGGTATTTACAGGAACATTTTTTTTTACAAACATGTACACAGTGTAGGATGGCTTAGTAGAACAAAGGGGCTGGCGGTTATCTTTATGTAACTTTACTGACAGCTACTAATAGCGTCGGGGGGGGGGGGGCAGGGGAGATGGCTCACACACACAGGAGCTGACAGGGGGAGAGAAGAGAGCAGCGGGATGGTGGAGGCACATAATCTGACCACGGTATCACGGATCAGAAGCCGTGGTTACTGTGGTCAGCACACTAAGGGGGACACAGGAACAGGCAGGATCAACCCGTTTTTTTTTTTTACAGCATAGAAAGGCACAGATTAGACAGCACAAGCACTTTGCTGTTTAACCACTTGCCTACTGTGCACTTAAACACCCTTCCCATCCAGGCCAATTTTCAGCTTTCAGCGCTGTCACACTTTGACTGACAATTGCGCGGTCATGCTACACTGTACCCATTTGAAATTTTTATAATTTTTTTCACACAAATAGAGCTTTCTTTTGGTGGTATTTAATCATCTCTGGGTTTTTTATTTTTTACAAAAAAAAGAATAAAGACAGAAAATTTTGAAAAAAAAAAGAAAAGTTTTTCTTATTTTCTGTGAGTAAATTTTGAAAATACATTTTTCTCCTTCACTGAAGGGCGCTGATGAGGCGGCACTGATGGGCACTGATAGGCTGCACTGATGGGCACTGATGAGGTGGCACTTATGGGCACTGATGAGGAGGTACTAATATGCCGCAATGATGAGCACTGATAGGCGGCATTGATAGGTGGCACTGATAGGCGGCACTGATAGGTGGCACTGATAGGCGGCACTGATAGGCGGCACTGATGAGCACTGATAGGCGGCACTGCTTGGCACTGAGAGGTGGCACTGCTGGGCACTGAGGTGGCACTGCTGGGCACTGAGAGGCGGCACTGGCGGGCGGCACTGATGGGCACTGAGAGGCGGCACTGATGGGCACTGGCAGATGGCACTGATGGACACTGACGGGTGGCACTGATGAGCACTGATGGGCAGCACTTATGAGCACTGATGGGCAGCACCATCAGTGCCCACACTCAGTGCCCATAGTGCTGCCAGTCAGTGCTTATCAGTGCCTAGATGAGCAGGCACTGATGGGCACTGACTGGCAGCACTATGGGCACTGATTGTGGGCATTGATGGGGGACACTGATGGCGGGCACTGTGGGCACTGATGGGGGGGCACTGTGTATGTTTTTTACCTTTTAGTAATCAGGGCACTGGTGATCAGTGCCCTGATTACATGTCTCTTTGTCCCTGGCGCTGTGCAGCTCTCCCTCCTTCCTCACACTGCAGGCTCCGTGTGAGGAAGGAGCACCGGTGATGAGAGATGATCTCATATGTTTACATATGAGATCATCTCTCATTGGATGATCCGATCACGTGGTGAATGGCCGCTGTGATTGGCCATTCACCACGATCTGTGATCGGCCGTGTCCAAGGGACACGGCCGACACAGATTCTCCCCGCTGCGAAAAAATTTGAGTCCGCGCTGCAGCCGTATATAGGCTGTAGCGCGGGTGGGAACTAGTTAACCTGCTATAAGGGAACAGGATCTCTTTTTTTTTTTTTTTTTTTTTTAGGGTTACAACCTCTTTCAATCTCAAACAATGTTAGCTCTTCAAACTATCTTCTGTGAACAGTCCAAATAAGCCAAGGGTGACAAAGATGCTTCCCCACAGATATGGTACAGTGAGTAAGCGTTGTCAATGTAGCACAGGAAGTGTGTCACTGGTAGGATTACTGTTAAAATTAAAGAAAAAGGGAAAATAATACAGCTACCATATCTAAGGACTGGCAAGCTACAATATATTTAATTTTTGTTTTCAGATTTAGATACACTTTAATGCATAGGATAACTGGGTTAGGATTTAAGGCATTAGTATTCCATTACTAGGTATTATGGGTTCTGGCAGGGTGAGGGTTAATACTAACAACTGCTGGCATTGAAAATGTATGTACAGTAGTATTTATTAGCCATTTAAATATACTGTACCTATATGTGGTAAACTAATAGGAATGCAGTAACCATATACATTTAGATGTCTCAATGAGCACCCAGCTACCCCAAAAGCCAGAGTGCTCAAACAGGTAAATTGCATCATTCCTCGATATTTAGTGGTTCAGTCCTTAATTGGCCCATCGCTGTGATGTATGCCCTGATCAGCCAGAAGGCAAACAAGGGAGGAGAGAGGGGTAAGGTCAGCTGGTGGCTGAGCCAGGAATTGTTGATTGTGTTTGAATTTGCCTATTTGAACACTCTATTGATTTAGGGTTCCCAGGGTACGCAATAAAGGTATGGGCCAGCCCCTCTTACCATCCTTTTAGCACATATTTAAAATTTGCAATTGCACTTTAACTCTTTATTTTCAGTAGATGATTTCTGCTAATACCCCAAAAGACCACCCTCTTTTTGTCTAAAATTAATGAATGGAACTGGATTGCCGAATGGAATATTAAATGAGAATGTTGCAGCACATGAAGATTAGGAACACAATTACTAATGCAGTATCTATGTGATTTTATCTTCACCATTTTATTTTTAGCGTGGTTTAGTTTTGAATGGGTGAACATCTCACCTCGTAGTTGCACAACTGGTTTGTACTTCTGGGAACATAAATGAAGTAATGGAAGGATGAAGAATCTACTTTCTTGTACTATTTTACCAATGTCAGTAGTAGCAGGAATGACAAGGCATGAATAGAAAAGGTTTAACATAGAAATAGATTTGAATTAGGGACCACTGGTGTGGACTCACGTATGCACAATCCTTTTATCTTTAATAAATGTATTCATTTCAAGCACTGGTCTGACAAAACCAGTTCCCAGGGCATTCATATAAAATTATGGACACGATTGATAGTTTGTTCTTTACAGAAAAAGTGTTCTAAGTAAATGCACTGGCTCTAGCAATTGATCGGATTCCAACTGCCATCTTCCTAGTGCCAATTAGAATACAAAATTGCTTAGGCAGCAATAACACCTTTCTTATTGGTCATTAGTTTGTGTCTTGCTAATACACATTCCTATTGATAGAGTGCAGTATACTAAAAGACAGATTTTCTATTTGATAATGAAACATGCATATTTTGGTTTTGAATAAAAGCATCACCAAAGGGCTGGAGTATCTTTTTCCTATAGACTGTGAATCAAAGCAACAAATAGAGAATAAAAGAAATAAAATGTGCTATTTACTTCATGGTGTTCTGCCCCAGTTTTCCTCAAAATCTCTAGTAAACAAGAATTAAATTAAATGCAAAAAGCTGAATTAGAAACAGAAAATTCTCTTTACTGATTGCTAAAGATTGTGATTTTTAAAAGAGCTTTAAATGTCCCTACATCTTCCCATAAAGATTTGATTATGCACAGCAACAACACATTCTGTGAACAACTGTATAACATAATTTTATGTTACAAAAAGCTCTTTCTAAAATTTAAATACAATCACAAAATTAAAAAATAAAAAACAACACCAAAATCCAACATGTTGCAATTAGCAATTTAGCCTTAAAGAATGATGACCAGAGCTTCAAGCAAAAGGTTCAATTTATCAAATTGCTAATCTTGATGAAAGTACAATTTTTGGGTCGGGAAAAAAATTGGTGGCTTCTTAAGGTATGGTTATCAAAGTTGTTCCAATCAATGCTCCACTTAGAGAATGACAAATCAGCAGTGCCGTGTTCCTGTGTATAATGAGATTATGTTTCATGTCTGTGATAGACTTGACTTTCACACCATGGAGCACATTGAACTCACCTGATGACAGACTGTCAGGACTAAAATAGAATGCTGTTATCTTTAACTCCATCCTCTGTGGAATGTTCTTTCACATGAATTTTACCCTCTGTACCAGTAGGACAATTTCCTACAGGCTAAGGTGGCTGCTGCTACTAGAATTCTACTGACTTCCTGATGCATAATATTATAGACTAATGATTTTGACAATGTATATAATATGTCATAATTAAAGCTAGCTTTAATATTTTTTGGGGATACAGCAGGAAACATATTAGTCATGTGTAATAGTGTGCATCGCATTACTTGTCCAGCTATGCCTCCTAAGAGCCACCAGATACTGTCCTGAACAGCCATTTTTCTGTAAAGATAGCAGCCATGCTACTGAGTGAAGTTGTGCCGCATGCTTACTAACTTCTGCCCTCTCCACCATTCCAAGTTCTTATATTCTCTGTTCTACTATTCTTCCACAATGCATTGCATGTTCCCCCTTGCCCATTCTCAAAACACAATGCCTTGTGAGATAATGGTATGAGTTCTGTGAATGGCAGATAGGGCAGAAGGAGTTGGGTGAGCAGGGCAACTTTTCTCAGTATCAGCGACTGCTGATAAGCTTTACAATGCTGGAAGACAACCACTCATGACAGTATCCAATAGCCATGAGGAGACACAGTAGAAAAGATTTTTTACCAGAGGCAGCTCATTTCAGGTAATTGGATGCATGCCATTACATGTATCTAATATTTTTAGTGGTAAATCCCCCAAAACTAAAAATACCAAAGTTAATCTTTCAATATCAAGACAGGAATATCTACTGTATAGCAGCTGCAAAAAAAAATCTAAATTAGTTATCTGAGTTCTCTTAAGACACTCTAAAAAACATATTGCTTTCATAAACATAAACATTCACTGCTTAGGCTTAGGCTATGTAGGAGTCACTAAATTAAAGTTCTAACTGCATTCAATTTTCCTAAACTGAAAGTGGTTCCAAACTAAAAAGGTTTTTTTACCCTAAAGTGGAAGTAAACTCATCGATTTAATAGCTTAAAAAAACAGTTACATTCCCGGCATTCCGAAAAAGCTAAAATAGATACCAAAAAATTCAAGAACCAAAAGTACGTACATTCAAAAAATGGTGAAATATTATGGTACTTAATGTTATCAGTAGGAAAATTTATAAAAACCTTTGCAGCTTATCAGTCTAAAGTTTAGAATAAATGATGGCTCTTGGGTTATTTCCCTCACTCCACCATGTGCTGTGATATACTGTTTCAACTTTTATTTTATTTTTTAAAATAAACCCTTTTTACTCCTGCGCAACTACCCCGTAAACTATAAGAGCTCTATAGAGTTGTTGCAATCGCTCAAACACCAATATACACCAATGCTTATACATATACAGTACACTCATGATTATTAACACAATACAATATTCCAATATTATAATTAAAAAGCATAAATCATAAAAATTTAAAAAATGTTTCTGTCTTTAAGAATCACTCCACTTTATACTGTGCATTTAACAGTTTCTCCATGCATCTTTGTTAGTCCACTCCACACTGTGCAGACAAGAACACTCTAGGTCAGGCATGTCCAACCTGCGGCCCGGGGGCCTCATGCAGCCCAGAACCACAGGCAATGCGGCCCACTGCCCCCTGACAATTTTGTTTTTGCTGGGGTGGAAGGAAGTTGAGTCAGGGGCACGGCCACGATGGCTTCCAACTAACTGTATGCAGAGGCTGCCTCAGAGGGGATCATCCACTAGTTGTGTTAAATTAGTGCTGGGGGGGGGCACGGCAGATCGAAAAGGGCGCAGCAGTGTTTTATTACTTATTTACCTTAACTATAGTATATATTTTATATGCGGCCCAAGAAAATTTCTCTACACTCAATGTGGCCCGGAGAAGCCAAAAGGTTGGACACCCATGCTCTAGGTGTTTTTTTATTCACCCTCCATCACAACTTGTGCGCAAACACCAGATGTGCTCTCGCATTCATTTTTTTTTTAACCTATATAGTATGTTTCAGGTCAAAACACGTTTGTTTCCCTTTATGGGATCTGTCAGCCCCCAACTCCAGAAGGTGTTGCTCTCTCATCCAGTTCTCAGAGAAAAGAGAAACATAAAAACTCCATAGTGCTTTATCACTTTAAAAAAACTTTTTTTTAAAACCAATTTCACACATATATTTACTCACATTTATAAGTGCATTTTACTTCTGTGCACCAAAGATGTCAAGCGCCTATAAACAGTTTTTGAAGGATTGTCAGCAATCGCTATACTTAAAACTTAAAAAAAGCCTCTTCTTAGTTTGTCCCCACTTGATGACATCAACAAGGCTCTGCCCAATAGGTTTCATCATCAGTTGTGTTACTTCATCAGGGAGATTTTACTTTATTGCTATTACAAAATGCTGGCAAGTTCCCTATGTGATAGCATTAGGCAGGAGACAGGTACTCTTTATGGGGGACATTATCTTTTAAACACCTGATGCCTCCTCTGCACTCTGCCTAAGTAGGTTAAGGACATAAAATCCCCAATCACTGCTTTATTGGCCAGAGCCATTGGGGTGTTACAACTCTGAACCCAAAAGTACACAGTGTAAAAGATAATTACATTCTCTAGTCTCCTCCGGCTCACCATCCTGAATCACTTTTTATGGTTGCTGTGTTTCCAGGAGGAGTGGGAAAGCCCACAAGGACTGTTTTAAAGGCTGATATTTGCAATTACATTACCTCCTTAAACCAAGTCTGTAAAAACAGTTTGGCCACTTGCTGAACTAACACAATCCACAAGCAGCTTAACATAACATAACATAAAAAAGACACAACTGAATCCATAGCATTTGAGGCTAAAATAAACAGAATTTTACTTCAGTTAAGTGCAGTACAGAGGATGTTTTCCAGCCTTTTGAAGAATAATAAACGTGGACTTTCCAAAAGCTGCTCATGCATTAGCAGGTTAGGGTTGGGAAAAAAAAAAAAGGATTCAATTCCCCCCATCCACACACCAATGTGGATGGGAGAATCCTCCCCTCTAAACTACTGTATTCTGACAGCACGGCGATAGCCCTGCCATCAGATTACAATAATCAGTGCTGCTAGCTATAGCCGGCAGCACTGATCACATGGTTATTTTTCAACAGGGCAGATGTACAGAAAGTAGTCGGTAGATTGACTTCTGTACAACCACCCTGCCCATACAAGTATCAAAATTTGCCTGGTCCCTGCTAAACCAGTCAAATTTTGATCCATTTATGGCTGGCTTAAGTCCTGTCTCTGCTAGTAAGGTGAAACTAACCGCTGAGCAGCAGAGAAAAGGGAGTATTGTAAGGTTCTGGCACTCTCAGTGCCTCCTATCACATTTATTCCGGGTGATTTCCATCTACCTAGACAGAAGAAACACATATAGGTGTGTTTCCCTTTAAGGCTGAAGCTGTCATCACCCAGCGCCGGACTAGATGGCGATTTAGGGCGTCGGTTCTCACTCACATGTGTTCGTTCAAACACCAGTACCTGGATACTAATCTTGCTTGAAGCTTCCATGCTTGCAAGCTCTCCTCGCTGATGAACCTCGCTGCGCTGATCCCTGCATCCTGCTACTGGATCATCCGCATCTCCTGAGCGATCCTTCGGCTATCGCTATTAGTGCTAAGTACCCCACAGGGGAAATCTCTATAGACTTGTACTAGGCTTACACTATTTAGCTCTTCATAGCAAGGACTGTCTTTTACATCTGCATAACTAGATTGCTAGCTCTTGAGGCTACTGCTACTATTTCCTGCACTGGGTTGATCTCTCCTGTATGCACCTGCTACTCTGTCATCTGTTATCATACATGATCGCTAACCCTTCCTGCATCCATCTGCACTGTCTCACCTCAAGTGTCTGTCACCTACCACTTCCACTCAAACCTATCCCTAAGACCTTTATCATTGTCTTACCACATGTATATAAAGTCACACTAGGAACCAGCTTAATTACTGTGTGTATTTACTGGCTGAAATAAGACCTTCCATACATGATGAGTCATTGAGGTTGGGATTGGTATCTCAGCATATCTCCTACATGACTACTGACGTGGAACTACTTCTGCAGCTGAAAATCCACACCTTATAAGAAACGCAAGGAGCGTTACAGATTGAACGAACCCAAAAAATGGATTCAGCAGAAGTAGCCACTCAGGTGACACAATTAAAACAGCAGGTATCTGTGTTAATACACGCACTTGCTGAATTGAAAAACGACAATCAGGCTATGTCGCAGCAGGTAATTAGACTGACACAACTTACCTCTGCACAGTCTCCTGAACCCAAGATAAATCCCCCTTTGGTATTTACAGGCGATCGCAAAAAATTTCGCGAATTTAAAAACGCATGTGAGTTACTTTTTTTGCTAAAACCTCGTACCTACCTTACTGATCACATTAAGGTTTGTACTATTATTTCTTACCTATCAGGCGATCCTCGAGCCTGGGCAGATTCTCTTTTTGAAAAAAACGACCAGCTTCTCAACTCCTATGCCTTGTTCCTGGCAGAGCTCACTAGCCTATATGATGACCCCAATAGTCAGAGTACTGCCGATCTTCAGTTAAGATCCTTCAAACAAGGAAAAAGGCCTGTAGAAGACTTTGTCGCAGAATTCAAGAGATGGACCCTTGATTCAGGATGGAATGATGCATCTCTGAAAACCCAATTTAGGCATGGCCTATCAGAAGCCGTCAAGGACGAGCTCGCCCGAGCAGAGATGCCAAAAACCCTGGATACATTGATACAACTCAGTATCACCATAGATAGAAGACTACGAGAAAGGAAGTCTGAAAAAATGGAAATGCCATTATCCAGTTCTTCTCAGAATTCAGCTATTGACCCCACTCCTAAACCCGCTCCAGGTAACCACAGACCCCGGCTACCTAAGGAAAAAAGGAGACCTAGTAGATATGGTGATCCTGCCTGGTCATGGTCCAAGCCTGCCTCAAACAGTCGACCTTGTCACTCTGACATATCCCATTTGGACCCTGATCCTGCAGAGATGGATGAGGAGCCTATGGAGATTGGTGCCATACATGCTAGGTTGTCCTCACAAGAAAAAAGAGATCACAGGAGAATCTGTGGCCTTTGTTTTTATTGTGGTGAAGGGGGACATTTCATTACATTCTGCCCAACCAGACCCCATAGGCCTAAGGCTCTCCCAATGGAGGCCAGGCGAATCCGAAGGGTCTTCCCTGAAAAACAGCCTGGAAATTATCAAGGCTGTTGCCAGCCCTGTCCCCGTTCTATATCAGTGAAGGACACCCAGAAATTAACAAATATTGGAATAGATATTCCTTCAACTCCAGTGAACTTTATACCACGTTCAAAAAACCCTCCTGTACCACCTCCTGAGGATACTCCTATTTTTGCAAGCACATTTCTGGCTTCCGATGAAAATACAGAGATTCTTGCACCTGACTGCGTACGTGCTTCTAATGGCATGGTGGTATGTAGGAAGGATCTGAGGATGTTTGAAGAAGGATTGGTTGCTAGGTCTACTAGGATTACTTCGGATGGTTATGCGTCCGATTCTAGTGAGGGGTCCATGTAGCAGACACCCTAACAACAAGTGATCCGATTCTCATCGGTTACCAACCTGATCCGATTTTTATATCGGCAACAAGGGATCCGATTCTCATCGGCTACCAACCTGATCCGATTTTCATATCGGCAACAAGGGATCCGATTCTCAGATCGGTTACCAACCTGATCCGATTCTCATATCGGCAACCATTTTTTTTTTTCCGATTTTCATATCGGAGACCAGTCTTATCCGATTCTCGTATCGGCAACCAGTATTATCCGATTCTCATATCGGCAACCAATTTTTTTTTTTCTTCCCGATTTTCATATCGGCAACCAGTCTTATCCGATTCTTGCATCGGAGACCAGTCTCATTCCGATTCTCATATCGGCAACAAAAAAAAAAAAAAAAGAGAAATTTTTTTTTTTTCCTTCCGATTTTCGCATCGGCAACCAGTCTCATGTGATTCTTATATCAACAACCAGCCTTAGAGGCCTTCCGGAGCCGGCCTTACGGGGGGGGGGGGGGTAATGTAAGGTTCTGGCACTCTCAGTGCCTCCTATCACATTTATTCCGGGTGATTTCCATCTACCTAGACAGAAGAAACACATATAGGTGTGTTTCCCTTTAAGGCTGAAGCTGTCATCACCCAGCGCCGGACTAGATGGCTATTTAGGGCGTCGGTTCTCACTCACATGTGTTCGTTCAAACACCAGTACCTGGATACTAATCTTGCTTGAAGCTTCCATGCTTGCAAGCTCTCCTCGCTGACGAACCTCGCTGTGCTGATCCCTGCATCCTGCTACTGGATCATCCGCATCTCCTGAGCGATCCTTCGGCTATCGCTATTAGTGCTAAGTACCCCACAGGGGAAATCTCTATAGACTTGTACTAGGCTTACACTATTTAGCTCTGCATAGCAAGGACTGTCTTTTACATCTGCATAACTAGATTGCTAGCTCTTGAGGCTACTGCTACTATTTCCTGCACTGGGTTGATCTCTCCTGTATGCACCTGCTACTCTGTCATCTGTTATCATACATGATCGCTAACCCTTCCTGCATCCATCTGCACTGTCTCACCTCAAGTGTCTGTCACCTACCACTTCCACTCAAACCTATCCCTAAGACCTTTATCATTGTCTTACCACATGTATATAAAGTCACACTAGGAACCAGCTTAATTACTGTGTGTATTTACTGGCTGAAATAAGACCTTCCATACATGATGAGTCATTGAGGTTGGGATTGGTATCTCAGCATATCTCCTACATGACTACTGACGTGGAACTACTTCTGCAGCTGAAAATCCACACCTTATAAGAAACGCAAGGAGCGTTACAGATTGAACGAACCCAAAAAATGGATTCAGCAGAAGTAGCCACTCAGGTGACACAATTAAAACAGCAGGTATCTGCGTTAATACACGCACTTGCTGAATTGAAAAACGACAATCAGGCTATGTCGCAGCAGGTAATTAGACTGACACAACTTACCTCTGCACAGTCTCCTGAACCCAAGATAAATCCCCCTTTGGTATTTACAGGCGATCGCAAAAAATTTCGCGAATTTAAAAACGCATGTGAGTTACTTTTTTTGCTAAAACCTCGTACCTACCTTACTGATCACATTAAGGTTTGTACTATTATTTCTTACCTATCAGGCGATCCTCGAGCCTGGGCAGATTCTCTTTTTGAAAAAAACGACCAGCTTCTCAACTCCTATGCCTTGTTCCTGGCAGAGCTCACTAGCCTATATGATGACCCCAATAGTCAGAGTACTGCCGATCTTCAGTTAAGATCCTTCAAACAAGGAAAAAGGCCTGTAGAAGACTTTGTCGCAGAATTCAAGAGATGGACCCTTGATTCAGGATGGAATGATGCATCTCTGAAAACCCAATTTAGGCATGGCCTATCAGAAGCCGTCAAGGACGAGCTCGCCCGAGCAGAGATGCCAAAAACCCTGGATACATTGATACAACTCAGTATCACCATAGATAGAAGACTACGAGAAAGGAAGTCTGAAAAAATGGAAATGCCATTATCCAGTTCTTCTCAGAATTCAGCTATTGACCCCACTCCTAAACCCGCTCCAGGTAACCACAGACCCCGGCTACCTAAGGAAAAAAGGAGACCTAGTAGATATGGTGATCCTGCCTGGTCATGGTCCAAGCCTGCCTCAAACAGTCGACCTTGTCACTCTGACATATCCCATTTGGACCCTGATCCTGCAGAGATGGATGAGGAGCCTATGGAGATTGGTGCCATACATGCTAGGTTGTCCTCACAAGAAAAAAGAGATCACAGGAGAATCTGTGGCCTTTGTTTTTATTGTGGTGAAGGGGGACATTTCATTACATTCTGCCCAACCAGACCCCATAGGCCTAAGGCTCTCCCAATGGAGGCCAGGCGAATCCGAAGGGTCTTCCCTGAAAAACAGCCTGGAAATTATCAAGGCTGTTGCCAGCCCTGTCCCCGTTCTATATCAGTGAAGGACACCCAGAAATTAACAAATATTGGAATAGATATTCCTTCAACTCCAGTGAACTTTATACCACGTTCAAAAAACCCTCCTGTACCACCTCCTGAGGATACTCCTATTTTTGCAAGCACATTTCTGGCTTCCGATGAAAATACAGAGATTCTTGCACCTGACTGCGTACGTGCTTCTAATGGCATGGTGGTATGTAGGAAGGATCTGAGGATGTTTGAAGAAGGATTGGTTGCTAGGTCTACTAGGATTACTTCGGATGGTTATGCGTCCGATTCTAGTGAGGGGTCCATGTAGCAGACACCCTAACAACAAGTGATCCGATTCTCATCGGTTACCAACCTGATCCGATTTTTATATCGGCAACAAGGGATCCGATTCTCATCGGCTACCAACCTGATCCGATTTTCATATCGGCAACAAGGGATCCGATTCTCAGATCGGTTACCAACCTGATCCGATTCTCATATCGGCAACCATTTTTTTTTTTCCGATTTTCATATCGGAGACCAGTCTTATCCGATTCTCGTATCGGCAACCAGTATTATCCGATTCTCATATCGGCAACCAATTTTTTTTTTTCTTCCCGATTTTCATATCGGCAACCAGTCTTATCCGATTCTTGCATCGGAGACCAGTCTCATTCCGATTCTCATATCGGCAACAAAAAAAAAAAAAAAAGAGAAATTTTTTTTTTTTCCTTCCGATTTTCGCATCGGCAACCAGTCTCATGTGATTCTTATATCAACAACCAGCCTTAGAGGCCTTCCGGAGCCGGCCTTACGGGGGGGGGGGTAATGTAAGGTTCTGGCACTCTCAGTGCCTCCTATCACATTTATTCCGGGTGATTTCCATCTACCTAGACAGAAGAAACACATATAGGTGTGTTTCCCTTTAAGGCTGAAGCTGTCATCACCCAGCGCCGGACTAGATGGCTATTTAGGGCGTCGGTTCTCACTCACATGTGTTCGTTCAAACACCAGTACCTGGATACTAATCTTGCTTGAAGCTTCCATGCTTGCAAGCTCTCCTCGCTGACGAACCTCGCTGTGCTGATCCCTGCATCCTGCTACTGGATCATCCGCATCTCCTGAGCGATCCTTCGGCTATCGCTATTAGTGCTAAGTACCCCACAGGGGAAATCTCTATAGACTTGTACTAGGCTTACACTATTTAGCTCTGCATAGCAAGGACTGTCTTTTACATCTGCATAACTAGATTGCTAGCTCTTGAGGCTACTGCTACTATTTCCTGCACTGGGTTGATCTCTCCTGTATGCACCTGCTACTCTGTCATCTGTTATCATACATGATCGCTAACCCTTCCTGCATCCATCTGCACTGTCTCACCTCAAGTGTCTGTCACCTACCACTTCCACTCAAACCTATCCCTAAGACCTTTATCATTGTCTTACCACATGTATATAAAATTACTGTGTGTATTTACTGGCTGAAATAAGACCTTCCATACATGATGAGTCATTGAGGTTGGGATTGGTATCTCAGCATATCTCCTACATGACTACTGACGTGGAACTACTTCTGCAGCTGAAAATCCACACCTTATAAGAAACGCAAGGAGCGTTACAAGTATCTATCTACAGACTGTGCCAACTGGAGCCAAAACAGAATGGGGAACAAAGACAAGCTGCTGGGGCAGCACACTCCTTGCCTGGTATTTGTAGATACTATCATAATCCAATACATTATAAACACAATCAATAACATCAACTCTCCTTCGTATACGAAGATATCCTCTGGACCTGAAAGGCAAGAAAAGGAAAACAACAGGCAAAACATGCATAAGTTCCAGAGGCGTAACTAGAGCCTTCAGGGCCCCGATGCAAGAAACCATGAAGGGCCCCCCCAGATCCCTGGCCGGGGCCCTTCCCTTCAAGCCCAGGGCTCTTCCCACTAATCCTGGGGCTCTTTACTCTCGTTGCATGGCCTTTTATTACGGTCCCGCAGCAGAATCCTTTCACAAGTTCTGCAGTGGGCTCCCTACCTGCAATCTTTGGGCCTCCCCACAGTGGTGCAATGCCAGGGCCCGGTCGCAAGTGTGACTTTTGCAATCCTGGAAGTTCACCCACTGGTTTTCTACTGGGCCCCCTGGAGCATGGGGCCCGGTAGCAATCGCAACCCCTGCAACCCCTGTAGTTACGCCCCTGATAAGTTCATAGATGCTATGATAAAGTCTCCTGATTCATTTTTCAGTGTTGTATACTTGATGGCTGATGGTATCAAGTCACTTCTCCAAAGGTAGAAAAAAACTTGCTAAGTCCCTGAGAATTGGAAGTAGGGGAGTTTCTCTGGTTGGTTGAAGTCAATTCTTGGGAAAAAGATAAGGACCTTTGATGACTGATGACTGGTTTAAACAACTTTGATGAGCTCTTTAGGTCTTTTAGGGTTTGTGGCACATGATAGCTTGAATCTTAATGAACATATTTGTAACTGAATTGGAGATTTGCTCAAGACTGTTGCAGGAATGTATAATCAAACATTTTTGGACTGCTATCAGTTGGTTAATGTGTCCTGCGACAAAGGCAATCCAATAGTCTCCTTAATATTAAACACAGTGCATACAAAATCTGTAGAAAAGGATTCCTTCTGTCTCCATGTCTGCTTGGGATGTCTGCACTGTTTGCTTACACCTCAAGCCTTATAGCTTAGGGGAGTCTGACTTTTTTTACTGCCTCTAAATGCCCTCCATGTCCATGCACACATTAACTTACAGAGGCGTTCGGTGGCATAAAAAAAACAACAGCCTGTGCATCCAGGAGCAATGGCCAATGAGCTGTAAAAAACGCAAAATGCCAAAAAATGCTGCTAAATGCGGCTAAACGCTGTAAGAAGCTATTAGCCGCGTTTAGCCACTTTTGGCATTTTTACATTATATGGAGTGTTTTTACTGTAAAAACACTAAAAAATGCTAACGACAAAAAACATGCATAAACGCCCATATACGCTAGTCAAAAATGCAACTAAAAGCTTGTTTTTACAGCTGCTTTTTCCTGGCAGCAGTGCTGGCGTTTTTTAAATGTCCTGTGTGCATTAGGCGTAACTCTCAAATCTGCTTCCAGCTCCTACAGACAAACCCTGGAGCTGACCTCTCCAGCTAGCCACTGCACCTCATCTGGCCGATCTGTGAACAAAGCTAGTAGCTGATGATCTCTCCAGTGAGTACTTTTTTTTTTGTATTTGAACAATGGTTACCCTACTAATATGTCATGCAAAAAAGATTGCCCACTAGCCAACACCGCCAGTGTGTTAATGAAATAAGTCAATTTCAGACTTAATCCGTTGTGGCAGGGATTACCTGTGTCATGGTGTTGAGAGGAATTGGTTTTACCTAGGGTTCTACCTGTGCAGGTTGAGGAGCCCCTCCTACAGAAAAACAATATAGCCAAATAGATATCCCCCTTCTAAAATTGCAAAGAGGCCAAAGAAAAAATGAATTAAAAAAAGCAAAAACAAAAATGCTAATAATAAAAAAGAAGACCCTGACTTCAAACCTATATTAAATGCAGCATTGACAAATACATTTGCAGGTGTTTTTCATGTATAACCCCTCCTTAAAAAAAGGGTACTACAAAAATCATAGACAAAAGGAATACACTTGCTATCTGCTACAAAAATAGCAAAACGAAATGCACACAATTAAAATGACCTAAAGCGGAGTTCCACCCTGGATTTTTTTTTTTTTTTTTTAATACCCCCGGGACAGTCAGGGCTAGTGCATCCCACAATGGCTAGCCTCTGATCTGTCCCGGGTTGCACTTACCTGTTAGGACAAATAATTACCTTGCAAACGTCTTGTCCAGCGCTGCCATCTCAGATGTGGGCAGCTTGAAGCCAGCGCGTCCTCTTCGGCGTCTTCTTCCGCCTTCTTTGGTCCCACGATGCTCTGCGCCGGCCCCGACGTCACTTCCGGGTCACGCGCGTCATCCCTCCACAGCTTCTGGGCATGCCCAGAAGCTGTTTAGAAGGGGATGACGCGCGCGACCCGGAACTGACGTCGGGGCCGGTGCAGGCGCAATGATTCCTGGGAGCGATGACGTTCAGCTCCCAGGAATCATTGCAGAGCCAGGAAGTGACGACGGGCCGCGGCCGAGGAAGGAGGAAGAAGGAAGTAAGGTAAGTATATATATAAAAAAAAAATATGCGATTATCCATTTCTTTTTCAGGTGACCCGGAGCGAGAAGATGGAGGTAAGTTTAAAAATAGGGTGGAACTCCACTTAAGCTGCAAATATTGAAAAATGTAAAATGAAAATGATTATAAAATATATAATATCCCTCAATAAGAAACAGAAAAATAATAGAGAACTGTCTTCAATAGCAGAGCAAAGCCAAGCAGTAGGTACTTAAATATATCTGAAGAACCTCATCAGAATTTACAACAAGCAGTATGCAGATATGAAATAGAGCTACTGTTGGAAGCAAGCAGACAAAACTGCTCATGTGTGGCAGATGCAGAGAATAAAACAAAAAGTCTAGTAACATATACATATAAACATAATTAGATTTGCAACTGTGCTGCTTGGTTGCTCTGTGTCATTGCATGTTTTATCAGCAATTATGTATTGGACAGTGCTGATTCATAGATCAGATAAATTATCATTCTTTTCTGCCTTTTTTTCTTTATAATTTTTTTTTAAGTTTCAAGGATAGCCGTAAAGTGGCTGTAAAGCACAAGTTTTTTTTTTTTCACCTTCATGCATTCTATGCATGAAGGTAAAAAAACCTTCTGTGTGCAGGAACCCCCCAGCGCCCCTAATACTTACCTGAGCCCCCTCTCAGTCCAGCAATATCCACAAGAGCCTTGCCTCTCCGAGGACTCGCACACCTGATTGGCTATTGGCAGCAGCGGGAGCCATTGGCTCCCGCTGCTGTCAATCACGGCCAGTGAACTAATCAGAAAATGAAGGGGGTGGGGCCGAACCATGGCTCCGTGTGTGAATAGACACATAGAGCAGCAGCTCAGATCAGGTGCCCCCATAGCAAGCTGCCTGCTGTGGGGGCACCTGAAAGGAGGGAGGAACTAGGAGCACCTGCGTGAGACCTGAGAAGAGGAGGATCCGGGCCACTCTGTGCAAAACCACAGCAGGTAAGTAAAACATGTTTATTATTTTAATGAAAAAAAAAACAATTAAAGCTTTACAATCACTTTAACTGTGACTTTAGGTCCAGCAGATGTTTCTACCTCATAGCTCCCAGCTGGCCCTGATTTTGAGGGACTGTCCCTGATTTGGAACAAAGTCCCTCTGTTCCTCCTCACTTGTCCTGATCTATATTGTTGTATATAAAATGCACTTTGTATCTTTTAAAAAGTGTTTCCCAGTGTTAAACTTTTCATCCAGTTACTAAATTGGTGCATTTCTAAATTTCAAAATCGAGTATTAAGGAATAGTAGTGGTAAAAAAAAGCACTTATGGGTTTAACTAATATTTTTTTTGTATAATTCTCCTTTAAGAGGGCGTAACAGGGGGTGTGCCCTATGCCTACATATTTATGCTAATTGGTTTCCCTCATTCTCAAGTTGGGAGGTATGGCACCTATAGCCTCATCTTGAAGGTCTATGTCTGTGGGGTCACAGATCCTTTCCAATTTCTAGTGGTGTTATACCTGAAGGGTTTCACATGTACTGTCACTTTAAGGCTGGCTCCACCCAGGAGTGATGACAAGGGTCAAGGGGCAGAGTGGCCATCTTTAGACACATGCAGAGATGTATTGATATGCAGAGCTGTCCTGTAATGCTGTACAGTGAGTCCTGAATAAACAACCGTTGTTCCAGACCAGAGTCCTGTGTCTCTCACAACACGGAGAATATAACCCCTGATGGGATGGTCACGGTGTTGCAGGGGTTAATGGCGATGTCTGGCATGCCAAAGTGAGCAATCCAGTCTCTCCCAAAAAGAGGGGGTCCCCCATGTTCTAGGATATATAATGGCATTCTCTTTGTCTGACCCTTGTAGGATACCTGTACTTCCACGTACCCCAGTGGGTGGAGTATCTGCTTTGAGTATGTCTGCAGTTTGATTGGTGTTGGACGGACAGTTGTTCGGATCAGAAGTTTTCTCCATTGTTTCTGGGTGATAACTGAAACTGCTGCTCCTGTGTCTACATCCATCTTGAGTTTCTTTCCTTCCACGGTTACCTCTACAGTCATTGCTGAGGGTGCTGAATGCATATGATGTATGTCCAATCTGTGGAGCACTTCCTCATCCTCTGATTCAGATGACGATGTATATCTTCCCACCATATATGCCTTTGTCCTGGTGTTCAGAGGTTGTTTATTTCGCACCTTCTTACTACGGCAGACTCGTTTCAGATGGCCTGCCTTACCACAATTATGACAGAGCTGATCCTTAAACCGGCAGACTTTGTGATCATGGTCTGTATTCCCACAACGGTAGCAAGCTGACTCCCGGCTTGATGAGAGTCTATATTTACCGTTAGCTGCAGTTTGCTTGACTGCTGTTCTGAAAACTTCCTCTTTAACCTCTCCCCTTCTGCTCTGGGGGTTCAAAGCTTCTGTATCTTTCACAGCCATTTCCATCACTGAAGCTATCTCAATTGCCTTTGTAAGGGTAAGGTCTTTCTCTGTTAACAGTCTCTTTTGGCTAGACTCACTATTCAGTCCCATGACAAACTTATCCCTCAGTGCAGTTGGTAAGTACTCCCCAAAAGAACAGGTTGAGGCTAGTCTGCGAAGGGCGAGCACATAAGCCTTAATATCTTCACCTGGCTGCTGCTGCCGCTGATAGAACCTGAATCTTTCTGCAATCTCTAGTGGTTTAGGCTGGAAGTGATTCCCTAACAGTGTCAGGAGCTCTGCCAAAGTCTTAGTTGCTGGTTTTTCAGGGAAAAGGAGATCCCTAAGAGTGTCATATGTCCTAGCACCAACCACTGTCAGAAACACTGCTACTTGCCTGTCGCCTGGGATGGCATTTGCACAGAAATATTGTTCTAATCTTTCAATCCAAGAAATCCACGTTGTCTGTTCGCCATCAAATTCACTTAATGTCCCGATCAATGACATTTTCCTG
The DNA here is from genome assembly GCF_965119305.1 of Pelophylax lessonae. Classification (NCBI taxonomy): domain Eukaryota; kingdom Metazoa; phylum Chordata; class Amphibia; order Anura; family Ranidae; genus Pelophylax; species Pelophylax lessonae. The sequence goes on from NC_138769.1 coordinate 467,910,296, forward strand.
CTGGGCTCTGTGGGTGTTTGTATTCCTGACAATCCAGAGTTTTTTTTCTTCCTTTCCTTTCTCACACGGATAGTAACCTTGAAAATCCCACCCTCGTCGCCACTGTTATATTCTCCGTGTTGTGAGAGACACAGGACTCTGGTCTGGAACAACGGTTGTTTATTCAGGACTCACTGTACAGCATTACAGGACAGCTCTGCATATCAAGTGGGTGCACAGATCCGTGCTGTGGCATGTTCCTGCAGATGTGAGCAGTGTAACTACTGTATATCCATGTGCAGTCATAGGTTATGCAGAAAACAGGTGTCTGTGCAGAGCAAACATAGTCTACCTCAGGGATAAATCTAGAAACAGCAGCTCTTGTATTTCTGTAAGCATATCTAATAATGGGAGAAAGGGGGGGGGGGAAACAATGGGGGGGGGGGGAAGGAAAGAAGGGAGGGAGGGGGGGGGAAGGAAAGGAACAGGGGAGGAAAATGGGAAAACATCAAGGGTAGGTGGGACTTTATATGAGACTCCTGCCTAGAGTCTCCATCCCTGTGTATACATGAATATATAGAGCACATAGTGCTCAAAAATATTTTGGGACTTTGTATGAGATATGGCCAATGGGCACATGATGTTGTTATATGATGTTCAATATACCTAGGCTGGTAAGCACAAAAAAAGGTATAGAATCAATTAACATCGTGTGTTTTAATATTGTATAAATGGCAGTTGACAATGTTATAGATACAATACAATGGAGGTAAAAAGGGTTTTTACCTCCATTGTATTGTATCTATAACATTGTCAACTGCCATTTATACAATATTAAAACACACGATGTTAATTGATTCTATACCTTTTTTTGTGCTTACCAGCCTAGGTATATTGAACATCATATAACAACATCATGTGCCCATTGGCCATATCTCATACAAAGTCCCAAAATATTTTTGAGCACTATGTGCTCTATATATTCATTTCTGTAAGCATGTTCAATATACAGAAACATCAATGTATGTAAAGGTTTCCAAACTGTAGAAAGATATGCTTCTAATGAGTGAGAATAGACATACAGTATGAGGTTAATGCAGGAGACTGTAATCTGATTTGAGTGGCTTCAGAAGAAGTGGTATTTCAATTCACAGTATATCCTAGATGGGGATGTAGGCAAGTGCTCACGTTTGGTACAGATATGATTATGTGCTCACTGAGGTACAGGGAAACTTTACAACAGATGGAGCAGAGAGTGTAAAAGGCTTTAGAAATCTGTCTTCTTACTGTTCTGTTTCATTTGCTGATATATACAAGGATATACCTCTGTAGACCTAGCCTGTGCAAACACTATGGACACTTGTTGAATTGGCACAAACCACAGACAGCCTAACTTTTCAGTAAGACACAAGAGTTGAATCCAGTGCAATTTCTTAAAGCGGTAGTATCCTGCTTTTTTTCACTTTTAACTACAGGTAAGCCTATAATAAGGCTTACCTGTAGTTACAATTAATATCTCCTAAACCTGCACGGTTTAGGAGATATTACCACTGCATGAAGCCGCTGACGAGTGCGGCGCATGCGCTCTGAAGGTCCTTGCCAGGAATTCCCGGAAAATCACTCCCATGCACATGCGCGGGAGTGACGTCAGCCGCCGGAGCCGCCGAACCCAGAAGAGACGCAGAGGGATCATGTCAGCGCCCACAGCGATGTCCGGGGGTCCGTGTCGGGGCTTCGTTCTAAGGTAAGTGTTTCATAATGAGCTAGTATGCGATGCATACTAGCTCATTATGCCTTTGTCTTGCAGGTTTTTTTTTTTTTTTTCCTTGGATGAGTTTACTACCGCTTTAAAGCAAATCTTCAATGCATCTGACACCAAAAACTCAAAAAAAAGGTTGATTCATTTTCAATATTCAAAGCAAATTCACCCGTCCCTTAAAGTCTCCATGCTTTATTTTGCTGAGAAGTCAATTTGAAAAACACCCCCTAGAATTTCTGGCCGTGGCCAACTAGAGTAAGGGCAAATGAATCATGTAGCATTTACTTCCTGAATGCCATCTGCCCTTGGCTCAATCGTTCATGCAGGAGAGTGTGCTTTGCTGAGAAAACCCCTCCTCCTCATCTCTCCTCCTGAAGACTCCTGGGATGTATGACATCATTCGCCTAGGCAAAAAAACAGGAAGTAACCGAAGACGTGGAAAAAAAAAATTGTTTAAAACTAGTAAATGTGATATACTTTCCAATCTATTTACTAATGTTAGCATGAGGATTAAAAATAATAAATGTATCAATGTTCATTGGAAGAAGGAAGTTGCGCTTTAAGTCCTGTCTCTGCTGGAAAAGCAAAACGAATGTAGCACTGTCCCCGTAGGGCTTGCTGTGTGTTGACTTCTTGGGTATCCCCCTGATTACCTTGCAGACAGTCACCAGGTGATTTTTCACACATCCATCCTTACTCCCATTTGCTCGTTACTCAATAAACAGTCCGGGGTATTTGGTTTTGTATTTATTGTGGAACTTGGATGGGAGAAGGGAATAGTGGGATACTCTAACTGAACTATTCACAGTAGATAAGGAAAACTCTTACTTGGCCTTACCAGGTTATTTGTGGAAGCAGATACACTGCTTTACCCATGCTGCCACTTGTTTTGAAGAATTAAGTCCTCTTGCTTTCTCTAGCAGCAAATATGAAGCAACTACTTTATCTTCAGGACAGCATCCCCTTACTGACACCCATCCACTAACTCTTCCACTGAAGTGATGGCTCTCACATGGCAGACCCCAGGATACATATCTGTACTCACAGTAGGCAGAATCAGATTCTTTCCAGTGTCTCCCTTCCAGTCAGTTCTGCAGGACCTCTGTATTCAGCTCCTTTCTAACATTCAGGCCAGCAGGTTGACTACCTGAGGTCGCATGGCAGCTTCTATAACTGAGGGGCAGTCACCCCCTCCATCCTGGACCCCACTCTCCAGCTGAAGTCACTGAGCACATGTGACCTTGACATTTATACAGTATCCCAGCATGCACCAATGCACTTTCCTCTGCCAATCGCCAGGGCTGTAACAATGCCTGTGTCCACACTTGTCAGGTTTCCTCCCACTGTTTAATAGGCCTCCTTATTGGACCAGGCAAGCTGAGCTGCACCTGAGCACCATGAGCAGACACTACAAATGGATCTTGCTCTCTGGTAAGCAGAGAGCAATATGAATTTACCTGGAAATCTCTCTGGTAAGCAGAAAGACCCAAAACTATACTCTCTCTTCTAGCACCTACCTAGAATGGTGCTACACTAACAAGAACAGCAGAGAGAGGCAGGGGTAGTCTAGCTAAAGACTGTACAAGCTAGCACCAGAGCAGAAGGGGGGGGGGACAAGGAACATACCAAATACAAAAGAAAACAAAATCCAGGCTGCGTTGGCAGCACAATCAGTTTCTTGGGATGCTTGGAAAGACTTTTGGAGAAAGAAATATCCTATAGGTAGAATTTATAGTGCTGAAGTGCCTGACTTGAAAACTAAGATGTTATTATTTTCCTAGTCAATAGAATTTGAGTAAAAGTTCCCAATCATAGAATATGTATCCCTTGTTCTCTGTTGGGCTAAAAAAGAATGGGGTTGATTTTCTAAAGGCTACTAAATAGACTTTGCGCTTTGCAAAGTGAAGTTGCACTCTGCAAGAGCAGTTGCTCCAGAGCTTAGTAAAAGAGCAGAAACTCTGCTGACTTCCATTATCCAATCATGTGCAAGCAAAAATGCTGTTTTTTTGGGGGGTTTTTTCCTTCCATGTGATTGGGTGTTCTTTGCAAAGTGATGCTCTGGAGCAATTGCACAGTTTTTTTGCCTTTAGTAAATCAACCCCAATGTGCAATGGGAAGTAATGGGAGTGTTGGTTGTGTTACTGCATTGATGCTTTGGATAAAAGACTTAAGGGCCATACACACTATAAGATTTTCTGAAGACTTTTTCCTTCAGATTTACCTTTTCTATGTAGTACAAGGGCCTGCCAGATTGCATACAAATTGAAAGTGTTTAGGTTTGACCTCATATTATATGGTTTTGGTAAATCTAAAGGAAAAAGTCTTCAGAAAATCTTATAGTGTGTATGGCCCATTACTCTCCAACAATGACACCTTACAAGCTACCATTTAGAAAGTCTACTTGTCGTTCCTCAGCAAAAAATGTAATCTTTTTGTTGTCATTAATACTGCTGACTTTGTCTTGTGCTCCGTCTAGCGGCCAAACTGCACTATCTTTTTCTAAGTGAATAAAATCTTTTTAGCAGTGTGTTGACCCCGTTGTGTCTCTGTGCCTCCGGTCCCATGATCCTTTATGTTCTCAAGGAGGGGACATCTGATGGAACATGTTTTGCAAAGGACTAGTTTTTGTTCCCTTCCAGGAAGCATGGCTGGTGAGAGTTAGACTTTGCTGATATCAAGTAACTGCTGTACTTTCCAGCAACACAACACTGTTTAATATATACTGTATTTTATGTATTTGATTTTATGCATTTCTGCTTAACTTGCCCAATTCACTCCATCCTGTTCTTGCAAAACTGGTGACATTACTTTTTTAGTTCATAACAAGGAATGTATGAATTATTAGAAAAGATTCAGAGATTACAACATCTAGATTTGAATTTACATTTTCATAACATTTTTTTTTTTTAAATACAAGTACTGGGGAATTAAAAGAGATTGAGATCAACAAAGTTATTTTACTTACACTAGTTGCATTTAAAAACACATTTAACATATTCCTAAATATTACTGTAGCCCCCTCCTCGGTAGGTGCTAGACGAGAGTATCGTTTTTTGGGTTTTCAGCTTACCAGGAAGATTGCCAGGGTAAATTTAGAGTACTCTCTGCCTACCATAGAGCAGGATCTATTGGTAGCGTCTGCTCATGGTGTCAGGTGCAGCTCTGCTTGTCTGAATGTTTCACACTGGTCCAGTAGGGATGCATATTAGACAATGGGAGGAAGCCCAACAGGTGAGGGCACAAGCATTGTTCCAGCCCTGGCTATTGGCAGAGGAAAGTGCCTCATTGCATTCTGGGTGATGGTTTTAATTCCAGGTGCACATATGCTCGGGGTCTTTGGCTGGAGAGCGGTGTCCTGGAGAGAGGGGGCGGTTGCCCCTCCTCTGTAGAAGTTGACATGCGGCCTTGGGTAGTCAACTGAAGGGCATGAAAGTCAGAAAAAAGCTGAACCCAGAGGTCCGGCAGAGCTGACTGGAAGGGAGACACCAGGAAGGATCTGATTCTGCCTACTGTAAGTACAGATCTGTGTCATGGGGCCTTTCCTGTGAGGGCCATCCCTTCAACTAGAACAGTCAGTAGACAGGTGTCAGTCCAGGGGATGCTAGAGAGTATCCTGAAGATAAAGTAGTTGCATCAAGTCTGCTGCTAGAGAGAGCAAGAAGACGTAATTCTTCCATATAAGTGGCAGTATGGTAAAAGCAGTGTGTCGGCTTCCACAAGTAATCTGGTGAGGCCAAGTCAGGATTGCCCTTATCTACTGTGAATAGTTCAGTAGGAGTATCCCACTATTCCATTCTCCCATCCAACAATAAATACAAAACCAAATACCCTGGACTGTTTATTGAGTAACAAGCAAACGGGAGTAAGGATGGGTGTGTGAAAAATCTCCTAGTGACTGTCTGCAAGGTAATCTCACAGCAAGCCCTATGAGGATAGTGCTACATTACATAGCTTCAATGACGATAGGTTCACACCTATGCATGTGGCTACATCTGAAGGAATCACCTGCAACCACCGGCAGTGAAAACACGCTGCTATTAGGATTCTGAATGGCACCCCAACACATGTAAAAATGCAGCACCTTTGCGGGTGCGGTAGCTGCAGGGAAATCACATAGTCAAAAAGACAATGTGATTTCCCTGTGGCCATGTTTTTGAAAAGGTGCATTTCACATGCGTTTGCAAATGTGCGTCAACTAAACCCCTGTTCTTTGTACCAAGAGACAAGTTTTATTTGGTTGGTGACAGACTGGAGGGTGAGTACATCAGACTGGGGGCTGGCTGACTTTCATGCACCTCTTACAATCCTTCAACCTCATTTTGTTTTTTGTTATAGGGATGGAGACGCCGGGCAACACCAGCTTGGGTCTCATTTAAAGTCCCACCTAGTCCAATATGTTTAAGCAACCAGGGATGGAGACGCCTTGCTTACAGCTTGGTGCCTCATATAAAGTCCCACCGTGCGATTTTCGTGTGTTTTTGGTGGATGCAGTTTTTGATTTGACCTTAGTGTTTTCCGTATACAGGGATGGAGACCAATAGCATGACCTGCTTGTCTCACATAAAGTCCCAAGGAGGAAATTAGGGATTTCAAAGGCAGTGTGCTTTACAGGCCATGCCCCATACATAAAATCCCTTCCTATCTATATACTGCATCCACCAAGGGGATGGAGGTGTAATGCTTTTCAGCTGGTCTTTTCCAGTTTGCACCATGGTTATAACCTAATTATTTGAGTCTTTGAGACAACAGCCAGTCGTGGATGAGGATGGGTTGGGGGAAGTTGGGCTGTCTCCCTCTCACCTGTTCCCCCATCCACCCATTAGCGGCCATGTGCCTCCAGTGTGAGGAAACTAAATTAAGACTGTAGGACTGCAGATTTAACAGGGTGCCGTGAAGTGGCTCTGCAGCTTTCACATGCGTTTGCAAATGTGTGTCAACTAAACCCCTGTTCTTTGTACAAAGAGACAGGTTTTATTTTGTTGGTGACAGACTGGAGGGTGAGTACATCAGACTGGGGGCTGGCTGACTTTCATGCACCTCTTACAATCCTTCAACCTCATTTTGTTTCTTGTTATAGGGATGGAGACGCCGGGCAACACCAGCTTGGGTCTCATTTAAAGTCCCACCTAGTCCAATATGTTTAAGGTTCTCTTATTTACCTACAGGTTTAGTGTAATATCCTGTTTGGGGAGGGCATTTTTTTTTATAACCCCCCAAAAGATGGGGTTCATTAGATTTTAAAGTCCAGCTACTGGCTGAAACTAATGAAATGCAATTAACAAATTTATTTCAAATGGTAGATAAAATGTTATTCTATATTTTCTATATATTAAAAAAAAACAAAAAAAAACACTGAAATGGCTATAGCAACTCAAAAATTTCAGTGGTTTTACTGTATTTCTGGCTGTGCCTGCACAGTAAGCAGCCATGTAATTGAATGGTGACATCTCCTTAGCATGTTGTAATCTCATAATATAATCCCACTTCTATGAATGCTTACTATGCAGGCGAAACCAGAACTGCTGAAAACTTGTTCAGCAAGCTGCAGTTCGGTCCAAGCTGTGACTGTCATCTAGGAATATGTGTGAATACATGACAGCTGTACTAATGTTAGGGATGCAGCGCCTTCCTCTAGTTAGGCTGCTGGGTTGAATTTAGTTTTGGCTTCACTGTCATCAGTGGAGCAGTAATCTACTGTTTTTATCTGGTCATAGTTTCTTAAAATGGGTGTTTGATTCTTCCGACCTGCCTCTGGAATATAGGGCAGGTAGAGTCAAATGACCAGAATGAATATTCGTTATGCCCCAGATAATCCCTGAAGGGAGGCATCCAGAAGGTGGCTGGGGAGGTGATAAATATTTGAGAGGCCTTTCCCAGAGTGTTATTTCCTCTCCATGGAGGGTTTAAGTTTTCTTGGGGTTGCTGGAGAAGATTACTAATGGATCTGTCTTGAAGACATGGTCGGGAGAAGCATCGTTTGTCTCCCTTACCGATGATCTACCTGTTAAAGCTGTGTGGCAGACAGCTCTTGGAGCATTGTGAGCAAAGATCTTGGTGTGGACTCTTGAATGTACTAGAAGGGAGCCAAGTGCCAGAACATGTTATATGGACTGGAACTGCTTTTATAGAGTCCTATATATGCTGGCCATTCCCTATTACTTCCAGCAAAGACTTCTTAGAGAAAGTTAGTGAGAAGCTGTCCTTTTGTTATTTCTGCTATTGTTTGCAATATCCGTATTTCTAAACTCCTCTCTTGTTTAAGTTATTCAGCAATAAATTCCAAAAGACATCCCCTAGACTGAGCCTGTATTGTTGTTGTGCATGGAAGTGTGCTTGTGACTAGCAGCCTCTGTATACCTATAGAAACCTGGGTTATTCCCAGCATTCCTTTCGGGGGTGAATGCTACAGTAAACTATGTTCAAAAGTGCACTTATCCCTAAAATAATGTATTGAACTGTATTATGTGCATTTTACAGTTACATAGTTACATATTTGATAAAGATGAATAAACACACCAATCCGTCCAGTTCATTGCATGTGTGTATGTGTGCATTTCAATACCAGTTCTAATATTCCTGTATACTGCATTTGCTAAAATACCCAACTAAAAGTATTGCCCATTTAAAAACCTGTGATCTGCTATCACATCCAGAGCCTTTTCTATCCTTGATTCCCCCAGAGGTTCTGCTCTTAGTGAGTAACTTACATTCCTATTTTTAGCACCAAGTTTATTACTTTATATTTTTAAACCTCATTAGCCATGTAGAAGCCCACCCCTTTATTTTATCCAGGCCTTCCTGTAAAGTTGATATATCCTGTTGTGAAGTTATTACCCTGCTTAGCTTTGCATCATCAGCAAAAATTCAGATTGAACTCTTTATACCAACCTCTATATTGTTGATGAACAGGTTAAACAGATTTGGTCCCAGGACAGAGCCTTGGGGTACCCAACTTACAATTTCAGACCATTCAGAAGATACACTATTTATTGCTACCCTTTGGATATGCACCTGGAACCTGTTTTCTATCCAAGTACATACACTATCATCAGTGTCAACCGACCTCAATTTGTAATTTAAGCTTAAAGGGGGTACTGTATAACATGCTTTGGTGAAATCCAGGTACACTACATCCACAGGTTTTCCTCTCTCCAGATTATAGCTCACTACTTCATAGAATATTAACAAGTTGGTCTGGCAAGAACAATCCTTCATAAATCAATGCTGGTTACTACTAATGGTACTATTTTCATCAGCAAATTCTTGATATGGCCCTTTATCATTTTCTCCAATAGTTTACATACAGTTGATGTTAGGCTGACTGGTCTGTAATCTCCAGGTATATACTGTAACTCGGTTCTTTTTTTTTTATTGCTGTATTGGTACCACATTAGCTTTTTGATAAACTGCTGTTACCATTCCAGTCAGTAAGCTGTCCTTAACGATTAAGAATAACGATCTAGCTATAAAAGTTTTTGTGGACTCCCAGGTGTAAGCCATCTGGTCCTGGTGATTTATTCACATTAAGTTTTTCAAGTGTTTTCTGAGCACTAGCTTCTGTTAACCACAAGGGTACATTCTGTGTTGTGTTGCTAACAATGCAGTCGTGGTTTTTTTTTTTTTATTTCCTGGCCTTTTCCTTTGTAAAAATTGAGGAGAAAAACATATTTCATACAGTTGCCTTCTCCTTGCCACTTGTCAACCAACTGATTATCCTTTATTGGGCCAAGATGCCCCAACCTCACATTTTTACTATTATTATATTTTACATTTTTTGAGGGATTTATTTTACTCTTCTCTTGTGGTCTATTTTGGCTGCCCTGATCGAGCTCTTACATGTATTAATTGCAAGCTTTGTAGTGTTGAAATGCCGACTTATCCACTAGGGTTTCATTTTAGTTCTTTTAAATGTGTTGCCCATTGGAATACAGTGGCTAATGCCATTATTTATAATGTTCTTAAAGCAATCCCACTTTTTTCAAAGTTTTTTGTTTATAGAATTTGATCCCATTTAATGTTGTGTAGTATGGAGTGCAGTTTACTAAAGTTGGTTGTTCTGAAATTTAGTGTTCTTGTCCTACCCTTGTGTCTCCTTTTCCTATTATTAACTTTGAATGTAATTACTCTGTGTGTGTTCACCTGTAACATTTGTATAGGAGTTAAATGTATATTTGTATAGGAGTTATAATGGTCTGCTATGATGTAGGTGGGCTTATAATGTATTGCCAGTGACAGGGTATCCTTCTACAGTTTAAAAGTATAGCATAATTAACGTTTTTTTTATTTTTTTTATAAGGTGATTGTAGGAACAATAAAATAATAAAAATGTTGCTTATATTATGTTGATCTACAAAAATGGTTCTGCGTCCAGAAGTAATGAATAGATAAATTAATAAATCGGACAGCTGCCTTTCAAATAAAATAACTAAACATACAATAATAAAAATTAAGAAGGACCAACAAATTCCTAATCAAATGTTCCATATATACTGTATATAAAAAATAATACAATTGTGACAAACACATAAATAGGTAAAATGCATGTATATGTACAACATACACGACAGACTAAAAGGCCAAGTGGCCAAAAATTAGTTGATTACCTTCGCCATTGACTAACGTGCAAATATCAATTCAACAGTGACAGGCCCCCTGGTGTTAGCCCCCATAAAAGCGCAGCTCACCATCCTCTTTGACCCCCTTGTAGTGAAAGTTTAAACAGCGCTCGAACAATGCGTTCCCAGGAACTGCTACTTCACACCTAATTGAATCAACAACAGTCTTTCCAATCTGGAATGCAAAGCATTTTCTAATTGGATGAGGTGGAGGGTGGGACATCACCACGCTGCCTCTCCACCTCATTAAATTAGAGAACGAATGGCGCCTGTGCTGAGCGGCCGACCTCCTGTGTTCAAAATGCATCAGGCCTGCCTTTCAGATGAGTCCTGGAAGCAAGTGGAGGACACTGAAGTAGAGGTTTCTACTTCAGTGACTTCCAACTTCTAGGCATCCAGGGACATTGGCCAAGTATGGTATATGCCTAGTTACATTGGTTCAGCTTGGACCAATGTAACTAAGTAAATTATACCATGCCTGGGATTCTTCTTTAATAATAGCAGAGAGCAAACTTAGGAAGCATAACTTCCAATTTCATCCAATACCATCATGCTTACTTGTGATATTTTGAAACATTGGCAACATTTGAAAGAACATGGAGAATTAAAAAAACTCTTTGCCCTGCTATCCAAGAGTGACATATAGGAGAATAGTATAACAGTGTAAATTTGCTGTCTCCTCAAAAATAACTCAATACACAGCCATTAATGTCTAAACTGCTGGCAACAAAAGTGAGTACACCCCTAAAAAAATTTCCAAATTGGGCCCAGTTGGCCATTTTCCCTCCCCGGTGTCCTGTGTCTCGTTAGTGCTACAAGGTCTCAGGTGTGAATGGTGAGCAGGTGTGTTAAATGTGGTGCTATCACTCTCACTCTCTCATACTGGTCACTGGAAGTTCAACATGGCACCTCATTGCAAAGAACTCTCTAAGGATCTGAAAAAAAAGGATTGTTGCTCTACATAAAGATAGCCTAGGCTATAAGAAGATTGCCAAGACCCTGAAACTGAGTTGCAGCATGGTGGCCAAGACCATACAGCGGTTTAACAGGACAGGTTCCACTCAGAACTGGCCTCACCATGGTCGACCAAAGAAGCTGAATGTATGTGCTCAGCATCATATCCAGAGGTTGTCTTTAGGAAATAGATGGAAATGAGTGCTGCTAGCATTGCTGCAGAGGTTAAAGGGGTGGGGGGGGTCAGCCTGTTAGGGCTCAGACCATTCGGCACACGCTGCATCAAATTGGTCTGCATGGCTGTTGCCCTAGAATGAAGCCTCTTCTAAAGATGATTCACAAAAAAGCTTGCAAACAGTTTGCTGAAGACAAGCAGACTAAGGAGACCAAGATAAACGTATTTGGTTCAGATGGTGTCAAGTGTGTATGGCGGCAACCAGGTGAGGAGTACAAAGACAAGTGTGTCTTGCCTACAGTCAAGCATGGTGGTGGGAGTATCATGGTCTGTGGCTGCATGAGTGCTGCTGGCACTGGGGAGCTACAGTTCATTGAGGGAACCATGAATGCCAACATTTACTGTGACATACTGAAGCAGAGCATGATCCCCTCCCTTCAGAGACTAGGCCGCAGGGCAGTATTCCAACATGATAACGACCCCAAACACACCTCCAAGTCGACCACTGCCTTGCTAAAGAAGCTGATGGACTGGCCAATCATGTCTCCAGACCTAAACCCTATTGAGAATCTGTGGGGCATCCTCTAATGGAAGGTGGAGGAGCGCAAGGTCTCTAACATCCACCAGCTCCATGATGTCGTCATGGAGGAGTGGAAGAGGACTCCAGTGGCAACCTGTGAAGCTCTGGTGAACTCCATGCCCAAGAGGGTTAAGGCAGTGCTGGAAAATGATGGTGGTCACACAAAAAATTTACACTTTGGGCCTAATTTGGACATTCTCATTTAGGGGTGTACTCACTTTTGTTGCCAGCGATTTAGACATTACTGGCTGTGTGTTGAGTTATTTTGAGGGGACAGCAAATTTACCCTGTTATACAAGCTGTACACTCACTACTTTACATTGTAGCAAGGTGTCATTTCTTCAGTGTTGTCACATGAAAAGATAGAATAAAATATTTACAAAAAATGTGTACTCACTTTTGTGAGATACTGTGTGTGTGTGTATATATATATATATATATATATATATATATATATATATATATATATATATATATATATCTTACTGTAGCTCCTCGTTAAAATTCTAGAATTCACTTAGTTGATAGCTCATCACCAAAATATACAGTATATATTTTTGTACTTTGGTGTAGCCTTACCTTTTTTCTTTCAAGGGATTGAACATCCACTTGTAAGGCCTCGAGTTCTATAACATTGAGCTTTGGAACCAAATCAGTTGTGCAGGGGCATATTACCCTTAGACATTTTCCATACTGACCACTCAATTTCTCTGCTATGTTATTTTTTATTTTTAGCTTATCTTCCTGTTAGTTATTCTATCACTATCTGCCCTTGTAACTCCAATGGGAATGAGCAAACGTCAAGGAAATATTCACATAACATTACCTGTAAGCCTTCATAATTCTAAGTTGGATGTATTATTCATTTCATACTACTATATCTCCTATCATTTTCACAGAATATCAATGATGCATATTTCAACAGCTGCTTTGTCTTATTGCTGCTCCTAGCTATGGAGTGATGCCACCAGTATTTACGCCTTTCATAAAAAAAGACATTAATACTAGCTCTAACATATGTCAGATATAGACATGGTGATTCATTCAGGAACTCATACTAATAATTTTGCATACTGTACTCCATTGGTAAAGAATGGGTGAACAAAGACATTGTTATAATGGTCCTGCATAAGAAAAATAACAATTTTAGGAGTAAAAATGAACTGTGAACATTTTTGTGATAGGAGACAGGTCAAAAAGCATTTCAGAATAATTTTACACCTTTTAACCTTAAAAAATACTTTGCTGGCAATTGAGAAAGGGTCTTAAAAGAAGCTCTGATAGGCATTCTCACAGCAGGACTACCTTGTCCCATCACACAGAGTTGCTGCATAATGTATCTTGTATTAAGAAGTATATGGCAAATCACTGTTATAAGAAAGCCAGTCTTGGCACAGCTCTGCTGTAAAATCAGACAGAAGTTTACTAGATTAAATTTGTTGGAATGGTAAGGTGAGCTATATGTAAAAGAGAGCAAGTGACACATGAAGGTTTCTTTGCACTTCTTTTGCCCATATTATATCTAATGAGAAAAAAAATCCTGAACAAAATGAAAAAAAAAATATATATATATACAGTAAGTCTAACATTAAAATACATATATATTTATATATATTTTTTTCTTTTTAACCCTTTTATTTTGACTTGTACAGGGGTTTTCAACCTACAGCCCAAGTGGGCAATGAATGTGGCTCAATGCAAAAATCTGTTGATTTTTGGGGGATTGTTTGTAAAAATGCATTTACACTTAGTGAACACATGTGGCTGAGGAAAAATTTTGCACCCTCTCTTAACTGGACTTTTACAAGTTTCCCAAAGAAAAATATCCAACTCTTCACAATCACACCTTATTCATGTCATCAGTTTTCAGAAGCACCACACAAAGGGCAAAATTAGAACCAAAATATCTGATGAGCATTCGTTTAGTATTACTACTACATCCATTGTGTTGGTTTATCAAAAACAATCAAATATTGCACTAATTTTATGTTGCCCTCTTTTTTATTCATTTATTTTTGTAATAAAAGTTAATGCAAAAAAATGAAGTTTTATTACTCGGATAAATACTTTAGCTATTTCAGTGATCATTACCTTGTGATTTGCCTGACTTTTTCTCATTAGCTATCCTTATTGTTACAGTATTTTATGTGTGGCGCACAAAAAATTCCTCTTGTTCCAATGTGGCCCAGGAAGGTCAAAAGATTGGACTCCCCTGATCTAGTAAATATGAAATACTACTACATATTTTTAGTTTATATTTGCAATTCAATTATTCCGTCAAGGGGTGAAGCTGTAGATTGGTTTCATGTTTTCCAAGCTTCCATTCTAAAAATAAAAGGTATTTACAGAGCTTAGTAGCTTTACATATTCAACTGATCTAATCAGATGAATGAATGACTTATCCCCTTCTTCTTCCTCCCTGCCTGCTCTGTTCAGTTGGGACCACAAAGACTTTAAAATAGAAAGTATCTCAGAGAAAACAGCTATCTTTCATAGTCATATGCCATGGTCTTACCCAGTAGGGAATTTTTATTGTAAAAAAGCTTTTTATATAAAGAAAAATATTATATATACAGGAGTATAAAATTATTTAAAAAAATAGCCACTTATCATTTATAGCTAGGAATTTTATGTGCTCCAATGCTTTTGGATGCTTGTGTACTGTAGTTGCTATACTGTGTTAAGGTAACCAGAAACTCTGTGTGGATTGATTGTCTCTATTATATGCATTCAAAAATTCTGGCAACAGTGCTTGAAAACATGTGGTCTACAATAATTATAAAAATGCATCAATACAAGCTGCTTGGTGAGATAACAACAATAGGCAAATAAAGACTGACTTTGCAGAGTCTGCAATATACCTATAACAAAGGCAAGGGGGGGCTTGAAGAAAGTGAAAGTCCAGGTCTGACCAATCTGGAGGCTATTTCTGCAATTATTTTGTATTGTGCACATCACCACCCATTTACACTCCTTTTTTTCTCTAGCCACCATCCTGGCAGGTTATGTTGTGCGGTTCTGTTTGCCGTTTTTCCATTTTGGAACCTTTACCCACACCTCCTGGTTCAAACACTTCCCGTGGCTGCAATTTTGGCATGCAGCATCCTGCATTTTTGTGAGTATGGATCCCTTAGTCTGATTCCCACATTCCAATCTACCTGATACATTTCCATGTTCATTACTATGTTATATTTTTTAAATCATTTTACTTTATAGATTATGTCTATGCATCAACCCCTGAAGAGTGAGACTGATCTCACGAAATGCATCGGGTCACCACAGATGCCATGACACATTTACTATGTACTATTTGATTACTGTATGTACCAATGTAATGGATTTGTATACTTCGGCCAACTGTTTGGCATTAGGGGACCTTTTCTCTGTTTTATTGCTGGCATATACTAAATAAACGTGCACTATGTTTTTATTACTCGCTGTGTGGCGCCTCATCTAAAGTCCCAATGGGCAAAACTCTGCAATTGTATGTACAATAGGGATGAAGACGCTTTGCACGGTACTACCAACCATAGTTTGTTTCTATAAGACAAAGGATTTCATCTACAGTGAGGCTTTAAACAGGATCCATACAGAGGTAAGGAAAGGGTGGTGTGGTAATTGCCATAGTAGAGGAGTGATTTCCAGAACTAGACAGAGGAAATGTGGCAGAAGGCCCTCTTTCAAAAGATGAAATGGTCCCAGATTCATGAAGAGAAAAGTGAGAGTGGGAGAATTTGTGAGGGTTTCCCCAGTAATTGTATGATAGATGGCAAGCACTTAGCTTCAAAAACATTTCATGGGATCAGATTCCCACCCGATATGACTGTGGGTGCCCTTATGATTGTGACACATCCAATAAATGTCAGAGAGAGAGAGAGGTAAAATCACTTCAGGTCTACAGGACACTTACACTATCTGTTGAGAGTCTTAAAGTTTTTTTGTGAGCTTTGCTGACCATAGGATGTGGATTTTATAGAGTAAAGGATTTTTTTCCACTCTAAGGAGTAAGGGGAGAACTCCAGTTCATATTCCCAGATTTAAAAAAAAGCTGGATAGCGAGGGATGAGATTCTTCAAATATAATTATATATAACAGACAGATGGTATATATTGGGGGGATATCAGAACCAAAGGCTCCTCAAAAGGGGAAAGGTGTTGCCAGATTAACAAGGAATGCAGCAGATTAGTCAGAAAAGAGTGGATCTGTCTATAGGCATACCTTACTGAAGGCATACCTTACTGAATACACACTTGTAAAGTGGTCCAGGGAGTAGACTTCCAATGACCAATATTTAGGACATTCATGGATGAGAAAATCAAAGAAGAAATTTTGCTCATGGGACTTTTATGATTTGTGGCAAATAAAAATTAACACCAGTATGTAAAAATGATACAAAATGTATTTCATATTTGAGTTAAAATCAGACATATTAGACTTTGTGTATGTCAATATACAAAACACACAATGTATATATATTTCTGTTGAGTTACACATATACAAAATTGCAGAGTCACTCAATGTAATGCATATCTAGACTGTAGTCTTTATGCGTTTCATGGAGCAGCGCCCACTTCATCAGGAGAAGACAAAATTTGGTTTGTGTATATCTGTGAATAGACCATGTCATAATCAGAGACAAACTATCTATAAAATGAACTTCTGTATATATAAATGGAACCACCAATGGCAGTGAAAGTTCATCCATATAAAAAAAAAAATTCACTAAAAAGACACCATTAATGACACAAGTATGTCAGGCATTGTGGCCAAATGGCATTAGGTCCCAAGAGTAAGCTCTGTCCGGGAGCTGATAGAGGGGCAGACCTGGGGCTGAGACACATAATGGAGCCCAAGAGAACAGAATCCTAGAAAGTGTGAGTTAACATAATGAGATGACAAAAAAATAAAATAAAGTAAACAAATTAAAGAGGTGTTCAAGGGGAGAAACTGAAGTATTATATTGCCTGTACGAGGAGACCATTTGGTTGTGGAAAGGAGGAGACGGCAATGCATTGAGGAGAAAGAGTGCAGTTTCTGGGTCCTCTTCAGCCCTTATCGGCCTTTGTCTTCTGTCAGCTTCGTCGATGTGCTTCGGCTCTCCTCCACTCCCCCTGGTGCTCCTCTGCCTCGCTTGGTCCTTCTCTGCTCACCAGCACATCTCTGCTGACCTGGAAGGAATTTTTTGTGATTCCAAGGAAGATGATGTTCGAGGACTGTATCTAAACTGTTATTAACCCTCTATTGGCCTGATCTTCGTTAGTAGAAAGTTTTCCTGGTTAACTGATTCTCAGACCATCTGGATTCCTGGATTGACATTTGAAAGCACGCAGATAAGTGAAACTGACTTTACCTTTTTCGTTTTCTTTTTCTTTTTACATTGCTTAAACCTGTGTTTGAAGCAGTTTGGAGTGGGGTCATATGTCTAGCAATAAGGTCGCTAATTAGTATTATATTTGGATTTAAGGCTAGAAGCAATGACAAGGAAAAGGGAGATACATCAGGGCTGCAGGAGACCTCTAGCTCACAGCCCCAATGAGTGGTAAAGGAAAAAAATAAGGAAGCAGTAGCTAAACTGGAATGGTTTGCACATAATCCATCTCAAAATAATGTGAAAAGGTCGCAAACTAAGATATCTCTGTCACCTTCTGCAACTCTTAAGGGGCTAAGTCCAAGCGTCAAACCCTCTAAAATGGCTTCAGCACCCTCTACCCCGATTGCAGGGAGATCACCCGACCTCTCTGTATCAGAGTCCTCAGTGGTAGAGGAGCCGTCTTTGAGATAGGTAATAACAGCAGTAAAGGGACGTAAATCTGCCCTATCAGAAATGATGGACCAGCTAAAAGGTATAAAAGAGGAAATGTAATTCTTCAAACATAATTTGCAAAAAGTATGGGAATGCACTACAAAGCTGGAGAGCAGAGTCAGCAGAGTGGAGGATGAAATAAAACCTATGAAACAAGAAATTGAGCTATTAAAGGGAACAGTTGAGAAGCAAAGTGATAAACTAGAAGATTTGGAAAATAGACTAAGGAGGAACAATGTTCGCATAATCGGACTACCAGAAAAGAGCAAAGGGAACAATATGAGAAATTTTTTGGAAAAATGGCTGCTGGAGGTGTTTGGGAAGGAAGAACTGTCCCCCTTTTTTGCTATAGAAAGGGCTTATAGAGTCCCGATGAGAGCCCCTGCCTTGGGAGGGATCCCAAGACCAGTGATCATGAAACTCCTTTTTTTTAAAGGACAGAAATAATATTGAGAAAAGCAAAAAAAAAAAAGGAGGACATTTGGTTTAATGGGGTAAAAATATAATTCTTTCCAGATTTCTCTGCAGAGATACAGAGAAGAAGGGTGCGATTTATAGATATCAATATCAAGAGGCAGCTGTGGCAGTTACATATACAATATCCTATGTTATGTCCGGCGCTGCACAAGGAGATGTCCAGTTTTTTGACACACCTGCCACAGCCACAGCTTGGTTAGAAAGGAATGAGCGGTCTATATAAATCCTGAAATAAGAGGTACAAATCTCAAGATGGGGACACAATGTTTTTTTATATTGGTTTAGTAATATTTTTTTCTTTAAAGGAGCAAAGGGATTGGAGTTATGATTTAAGGGTGAAGTTGATTAGAGAGTCACAGGTGTTTTTTGACACTGACACAAGGTATTTTTATAAGAAAGAGTCCTGGCCCATACACGAGTGGAGAATGGAACCACAATCAATACCCCTAAGGGTTTTTTTGGGAGGGGTGGAGTTTTTTTGTGTAAGATTAGGATAGAAAAAGTAGAAGCAATATTTGGGATAGAAAGGAAAATGGGTACAGACCAGGCATGCTGAAACTTTATCACGAGAATATGTTTAGAAATTTGTTTAAGAGTGGCCATTATATGGGAGGATACATAAATCACATATATAAAAAATTATTTTTTCTTCATTTAGAAATAGGATGGGTGGTGAAGTAACGGTCTGTTCATGGAATGTGAGGGGACTGGGAGACTCACTAAAAAAATAGCCCTTTTTAAGACCCTTAGGGTATCGGCACTTTGTCTGCAGGAGACACATCTAATTTAAGTAACACGTTTAAAACATAAGGGATTTCCACGTTAGTACCACGTTCCACATCAGTGTATACATCATATTCAAGAGGAACGAGCATTTTAATACACAGATGAGTGGGGTACTCCTGTAGACAAATCAAAATAGATGAGGGAGGACGGTACAGCCTATTTGAGAGGAATTTTAATTCAACAAATATCTACAAGGAAGAAATTCACTTGGGATTAGGAATTAAATATAATGGGGAAAGTGACTGAGATGGGAAAAATATTTGTATAGGATCCATCACCAACCAGACAACTTAGCTTAATAAACAGAGGTACAGCAGCTACAGTATATCAAACACTGTCTATGAAGAAGGCTGAGAATAGAAGTTTTTTTTAAAACAGGCCCATTGTGAAGGGGAAAAAATACTGGACACATGTTGGCCCTCCTATCGAATTCTAAGAATGCGGGTATGTTCACCGCAATGTTTGTAGAGACACAAGCTGGAAGGGTGACCATGTGTCCAGAATAAATTGTGAATGTCTTTAAGGATTATAATGCAGATTTATATACGGTATCTCACAAAAGTGAGTACACCCCTTGTATTTTTGTATTATATCTTTTCATGTGATTACACTAAAGAAATTACACTTTGCTACAATGTAAAGTAGTGAGTGTACAGCTTGCATAACAGTGTAAATTTGCTGTCCCCTAAAAATAATGTAACACACAGCCATTAATGTTTAACCACTTGCCTACAGTGCACTTTCACCCCTTCCTGCCCAGACTGATTTTCAGCTTTCAGCGCTCTCACACTTTGAATGACAATTACTCAGTCATGCAACACTGTACCCATAAAAAATTTGTGTCCTTTTTTTCACACAAATAGAGCTTTATTTTGATGGTATTTAATCACTACTGGGTTTTTTATTTTTTGTGCTATAAATAAAAAAAGACTGAAAATATTGTGAAAAAACGCATTTTTCTTTGTTTCTGTCATAAAATTTAGCAAATGAGTAATTTTTCTTCACAAATTTTGGCCAAAATTTATACTGCTACTTATCTTTGGTAAAAATAACCCAAATAAGTGTATATTATTTGGTCTTTGTGAAAGTTATAGAGTCCACAAGTTATGGTGCTAATCATTGAAAATTGATCACACTTGACCACACCTGATGTACTGAAGGCCTATCTCATTTCTTGAGACACTAAAAAGTCAGGAAAGTACAAATACTCCCCAAATGACCCCTTTTTGGAAAGTAGACATTCCAAGGTATTTAATAAGGGGCATGGTGAGTTTTTTGAAGTTGTCATTTTTTCCCACAACTCTTTGCAAAATGAAGATTTTTTTTTTACAAATTGACGTATTAACAGGTTATCTCTCACACAGCATATGTATACTTGCAACTACACCCCAAAACACATTCTACTACTCCTCCTGAGTATGGCGATACCACATGTGTGAGACTTTTTCACAGCCTGGCCACATACAGAGGCCTAACATCCAAGTAGTACCGTCCGGCATTCTAGGAGCACAAATTACACATATAATTTCCTGACAACCTATCGTACTTTTGAAGGCCCTGGAGCACCAGGACAATGGAAACCCCCATAAAATGACCCCATTTTGGAAAGCAAACAGCCCAACGTATAATTTTTGAGGCATAATGAGTCTTTTGAATATGTCATTTTTTTCCACAAGTTTTTTGGAAAATGTGGAAAGAAAATGAAAACACATTTTTTTTACACAAAGCTGTCCATTTATGCAATATTTCTAACACATAGCATGTACATAGCAAAAATTACACCCCAAAATACATTCTGCTATTCCTCCTGAGTATGGCGATACCACATGTGTAACACTTTTACACAGCCTAACCACATACAGACGCCTAACATTCAAGTAGCTCTTTACACAAAGTTGTCCATTTATCCACTTTAAGACTGGGCCTATTTTTGACACTTGGTGTTTACAAGCTAAAATCATTTTTTTGCTAGAAAACTACTTAGAACCCCCAAACATTATATATTTTTTTAGCAGAGACCCTAGAAAATAAAATGGAGATCGTTGCAATATTTTTTATCACACCATATTTGCGCAGCAGTCTTTCAAAAAATTCACTTTTTTGAACTAAAAAATAAGAAAACAGTAAATTTAGCCCAATTTTTTTCCATAATGTGAAAGATAATGTTACACCGAGTAATTAGATACCCAACATGTCATGCTTCAAAATTGCGCATGCTCACAGAATGGCGCCAAACATTGGTACTTAAAAATCCCCATATGCAACATTTTAAAAATTTCTGCAGGTTACTAGCTTAGAGTTACAGAGGAGGTCTATGGCTCAAATTATTGCTCTTGCTCTAATGATCACGGCGATACCTCACATGTATGGTTTGAACACCGTTTACATATGTGGGCGGGACTTGCGTATGCGTTTGCTTCTGCGCACGAGCTAACGGGGACAGGGCGCTTTAATTTTTTTTTTCCTATTTATTTTATTTATTATTTTTTTATTTTACAGTTTAACCGCTTCCATACAGAGCAGTTAGACACCCTTCCTGCCCAGACCAATTTTCAGCTTTCAGCACTCTCACAGTTTGAATGACAATTGCTCAGTCATGCTACACTGTAACCAAACAATATTTTTATCATTTTTTTCACACAAATAGAGCTTTCTTTTGGTGGTATTTGATCACAACTGGGTTTTTTTTGTGATATATGCAAAAAAAGAGCAAACATTTTGAAAAAAAAAACACTTTTTTTTAGTTTCAATTATAAAATTTTGCAAAAAATTAATTTTTCTTCATACATTTGGGCCAAAATGTATACTGCTACATGTCTCTGGTAAAATTAACCCAAATTAGTGTATATTATTTAGTCTGTGTGAAAGTTATTGAGTCTAGAAGCTATGGTACCAATTACTGAAAATTGATCACACCAGATGTATTGACTGCCTATCTCCTTTCTTGAGGCCCTGAAATGTCAGGACAGTACAAATACTGCCCAAATGACCCCTTTTTGTAAAGTAGACAGTCCAAGGTATTTAGTAAGAGGCATGGTGAGTAGTGTTGAAAGAACACGGACTGTATTATTCGTGTTCGTACCGAATAATTGGATTTTTTGTACCCGAACACGGACACGGACACTTTACTGTATGTTCGGGTAAAAATCCGTGTTCGGTCGTTTTATTTCCGGGTTTTGCATGCTTTGGCGCTCTTTTCATGGCGGGCTTTCAACAGCCAATCAACAATCGTTTAACTGGTGTGCCTTAAGCCATCCCAGCCATGCCTGCAAATGTCTCAGTAGCTGTGATTGGCCGTCTGAAGCATGTGACCAAGTCTTTATAAGTTCCAGGCAGCCGCAGCGTCTTCATTCTGCTGCTTAGATCAGGGACAGAGCACACATCAACGTGCTGGCTGCTGATTAGGGAAAGACAGGCAGGAAAAAACATTTGTGTCCGGATAGAATTGAGGGACAGGTCGGAGTGTTTAGGCAGGGCGAGTTGTAGGCATTTTAGGGATAGAGTCTGCTGAATTATAGGGTCAGTGTCTTCTACAAAGTACAATCGATATTGCTGTGTGGGGGGTGGGGTGACTCTGCACTCAATCCTGATCTACGATCTCTTCTCAATCCTGTTAGGGAGAGGCTGCTGCTGCTGAATTTTAGGGAAACTGTGTTCTACAAACTACAATCGATATTGCTGTGTGGTGTGGGATAGGAGATAGGCAGGTGTCAGTGATCCACATCCATTTTTCTGTGTGTGAGCTGCAGTGAACACAATCTTTTTTGGCTGCAGTGAACACAATCTTTTTGGGGTGCAGTGAACAACGTCCTTTTTGGGGTGCAGTGAACAACATCCTTTTTGGGGTGCAGTGAACACAATCTTTTTGGGGTGCAGTGAAAAAAATCCTTTGTGGGGTGCAGTGAACACAATATTTGTGGGGTGCAGTGAACACAATCTTTTTGGGGTGCAGTGAACAACATCCTTTTTGGGGTGCAGTGAACAAAATCCTTTTTGGGGTGCAGTGAAAAAAATCCTTTGTGGGGTGCAGTGAACACAATATTTGTGGGGTGCAGTGAACACAATCTTTTTGGGGTGCAGTGAACAACATCCTTTTTGGGGTGCAGTGAACAAAATCCTTTTTGGGGTGCAGTGAACACAATCTTTTTGGGGTGCAGTGAACAAAATCCTTTGTGGGGTGCAGTGAACACAATCTTTTTGGGGTGCAGTGAACAAAATCCTTTTTGGGGTGCAGTGAACAACATCCTTTTTGGGGTGCAGTGAACAAAATCCTTTTTGGGGTGCAGTGAACACAATCTTTTTGGGGTGCAGTGAACAAAATCCTTTGTGGGGTGCAGTGAACACAATCTTTTTGGGGTGCAGTGAACAAAATCCTTTGTGGGGTGCAGTGAACACAATCTTTGTGGGGTGCAGTGAACACAATCTTTTTGGGGTGCAGTGAACAAAATCCTTTTTGGGGTGCAGTGAATACAATGTTTGTGGGGTGCAGTGAACACAATCTTTTTGGGGTGGAGTGAACAAAATCCTTTTTGGGGTGCAATGAACAACATCCTTTTTGGGGTGCAGTGAACACAATCCTTTTTGGGGTGCAGTGAACACAATCTTTTTGGGGTGCAGTGAACAAAATCCTTTGTGGGGTGCAGTGAACACAATCTTTGTGGGGTGCAGTGAACACAATCTTTTTGGGGTGCAGTGAACAAAATCCTTTTTGGGGTGCAGTGAACAACATCCTTTTTGGGGTGCAGTGAACAAAATCCTTTTTGGGGTGCAGTGAACACAATCTTTTTGGGGTGCAGTGAACAAAATCCTTTGTGGGGTGCAGTGAACACAATCTTTGTGGGGTACAGTGAACAGAATCTTTGTGGGGTGCAGTGAACACAATCTTTGGGGGGTACAGTGAACACAATCTTTTTGGGGTGCAGTGAACAAAATCCTTTGTGGGGTGCAGTGAACACAATCTTTGGGGGGTACAGTGAACACAATCTTTTTGGGGTGCAGCGAACAAAATCCTTTGTGGGGTGCAGTGAACACAATCTTTGTGGGGTGCAGTGAACACAATCTTTTTGGGGTGCAGTGAACAAAATCCTTTTTGGGGTGCAGTGAACAACATCCTTTTTGGGGTGCAGTGAACACAATCTTTGTGGGGTGCAGTGAACAAAATCCTTTGTGGGGTGCAGTGAACACAATCTTTGTGGGGTACAGTGAACAGAATCTTTGTGGGGTGCAGTGAACACAATCTTTGGGGGGTACAGTGAACACAATCTTTTTTGGGGTGCAGTGAACAAAATCCTTTGTGGGGTGCAGTGAACACAATCTTTGGGAGGTACAGTGAACACAATCTTTTTGGGGTGCAGTGAACAAAATCCTTTGTGGGGTGCAGTGAACACAATCTTTGTGGGGTGCAGTGAACACAATCTTTTTGGGGTGCAGTGAACAAAATCCTTTTTGGGGTGCAGTGAACAACATCCTTTTTGGGGTGCAGTGAACACAATCTTTTTGGGGTGCAGTGAACAAAATCCTTTGTGGGGTGCAGTGAACACAATCTTTGTGGGGTACAGGGAACAGAATCTTTGTGGGGTGCAGTGAACACAATCTTTGGGGGGTACAGTGAACACAATCTTTTTGGGGTGCAGTGAACAAAATCCTTTTAGGGTGCAGTGAACACAATCTTTGTGGGGTGCACTGAACAAAATCCTTTTTGAGGTGCAGTGAACACAATCTTTGTGGGGTGCAGTGAACACAATCTTTGTGGGGTACAGTGAACACAATCTCATACTTCTGAACATTTGAGGGTGCTGCCTGTTCCATACTCCTCCTCCTACTGCTCAACCATCCTTTTAGGGGTACAAACAATAGTAATTGGGGCCTAGTGTGGTGGTGTACGTGTGAGATACATACACTTTCTTTTTGATCATATTTTCTATTCCGCTATTCAATTAAATCCTTTGGGGATCAATTAAATTGCGTGATAGTCTGTGTCGGTACGTGTGAGATCCACCTTTCCAAGTTTTTGGGGTTCATCTCATACTTCTGAAGATTTGAGGGTGCTGCCTGTTCCATACTCCTCCTCCTACTGCTCAACCATCCTTTTAGGGGTACAAACAATAGTAATTGGGGCCTAGTGTGGTGGTGTACGTGTGAGATACATACACTTTCTTTTTGATCATATTTTCTATTCCGCTATTCAATTAAAACCTTTGGGGATCAATTAAATTGCGTGATAGTCTGTGTCGGTACGTGTGAGATCCACCTTTCCAAGTTTTTGGGGTTCATCTCATACTTCTGAAGATTTGAGGGTGCTGCCTGTTCCATACTCCTCCTCCTACTGCTCAACCATCCTTTTAGGGGTACAAACAATAGTAATTGGGGCCTAGTGTGGTGGTGTACGTGTGAGATACATACACTTTCTTTTTGATCATATTTTCTATTCCGCTATTCAATTAAAACCTTTGGGGATCAATTAAATTGCGTGATAGTCTGTGTCGGTACGTGTGAGATCCACCTTTCCAAGTTTTTGGGGTTCATCTCATACTTCTGAAGATTTGAGGGTGCTGCCTGTTCCATACTCCTCCTCCTACTCCTCAACCATCCTTTTAGGGGTACAAACAATAGTAATTGGGGCCTAGTGTGGTGGTGTACGTGTGAGATACATACACTTTCTTTTTTATCATATTTTCTATTCCGCTATTCAATTAAAACCTTTGGGGATCAATTAAATTGCGTGATAGTCTGTGTCGGTACGTGTGAGATCCACCTTTCCAAGTTTTTGGGGTTCATCTCATACTTCTGAAGATTTGAGGGTGCTGCCTGTTCCATACTCCTCCTCCTACTCCTCAACCATCCTTTTAGGGGTACAAACAATAGTAATTGGGGCCTAGTGTGGTGGTGTACGTGTGAGATACATACACTTTCTTTTTGATCATATTTTCTATTCCGCTATTCAATTAAAACCTTTGGGGATCAATTAAATTGCGTGATAGTCTGTGTCGGTACATGTGAGATCCACCTTTCCAAGTTTTTGGGGTTCATCTCATACTTCTGAAGATTTGAGGGTGCTGCCTGTTCCATACTCCTCCTCCTACTGCTCAACCATCCTTTTAGGGGTACAAACAATAGTAATTGGGGCCTAGTGTGGTGGTGTACGTGTGAGATACATACACTTTCTTTTTGATCATATTTTCTATTCCGCTATTCAATTAAATCCTTTGGGGATCAATTAAATTGCGTGATAGTCTGTGTCGGTACGTGTGAGATCAACCTTTCCAAGTTTTTGGGGTTCATCTCATACTTCTGAAGATTTGAGGGTGCTGCCTGTTCCATACTCCTCCTCCTACTGCTCAACCATCCTTTTAGGGGTACAAACAATAGTAATTGGGGCCTAGTGTGGTGGTGTACGTGTGAGATACATACACTTTCTTTTTGATCATATTTTCTATTCCGCTATTCAATTAAAACCTTTGGGGATCAATTAAATTGCGTGATAGTCTGTGTCGGTACGTGTGAGATCCACCTTTCCAAGTTTTTGGGGTTCATCTCATACTTCTGAAGATTTGAGGGTGCTGTCTGTTCCATACTCCTCCTCCTACTGCTCAACCATCCTTTTAGGGGTACAAACAATAGTAATTGGGGCCTAGTGTGGTGGTGTACGTGTGAGATACATACACTTTCTTTTTGATCATATTTTCTATTCCGCTATTCAATTAAATCCTTTGGGGATCAATTAAATTGCGTGATAGTCTGTGTCGGTACGTGTGAGATCCACCTTTCCAAGTTTTTGGGGTTCATCTCATACTTCTGAAGATTTGAGGGTGCTGCCTGTTCCATACTCCTCCTCCTACTGCTCAACCATCCTTTTAGGGGTACAAACAATAGTAATTGGGGCCTAGTGTGGTGGTTTACGTGTGAGATACATACACTTTCTTTTTGATCATATTTCCTATTCCGCTATTCAATAAAAACCTTTGAGGATCAATTGAATTGCAGGATAGTCTGTGTCGGTACGTGTGAGATCCACCTTTCCAAGTTTTTGAGGTTCATCTCATGCTTCTGAAGATTTAAGGGTGCTGTCTGTTCCATACTCCTCCTACTCCTCATCCATCCTTTTAGGGGTAGAAACAATAGTAATTGGGGCCTAGTGTGGTTTTGTACGTGCGAGATACATACACTTTTTTGGATCATATTTCCTATTCCGCTATTCAATAAAAACCTTTCTAGGGCAAGATCTTAAATTACAGAAATATGAGGAGACCGTCAAATAAGGGCCGTGGCCTGGGTCGTGGTGCTGCTGGTAGAGCTCCTGTTGCAAGGAGAGGACGTGGTCGATCTGTGCCAGCTACACGCACAAGTGAAACACCTTCCTCAAGTGTGAGTAGGCGACAGAACCTGCATCAGTATTTGGTAGGGCATCATACGCCCCTAGAAGTGATGAGGCCAGAACAAGTGGAGGCGATAGTAGATTGGTTTGCTGCTGACAGTGCCTCCAGTTCCTTCACATTGTCTCCCACCCAGTCTACTGCAGAAAGGTCACAGTTGGCACCTGCAGCCGATGTCCAACCGTCTTTCACCTCACCCCCTTGCAAATCAGGCAAGCAGTCTGAGCCCCAAGCCATACAGCAGTCTCTTCTTCTTTTTGATGACTCTGTCAGCAGGGTTTCCCAGGGCCATCCACCTAGCCCTGCCCCAGAAGTGGAAGAGATTGAGTGCAGCGATGCCCAACCACTTATTTCTCAAGATGAGTACATGCAAGGACCATCGCAGCACGTCTCCGATGATGACGAAACGCAGGTGCCAACTGCTGCGGCGTTCAGCATTGTGGAGACCGACAAGGAGGGCAGGGGTGAAGACTGGGTGGAAGATGATGTGGAGGACGATGAGGTCCTCGACCCCACATGAAATGAACGTCATGCAGGTGACCTGAGTAGTTTGGAGGAAGAGGCGGTGGTCGCACAGAGCCACCAGCACAGCAGAAGAGGGAGCAGGGTGCAGAAGCGGAGCGGCCGTGCCCTAGACACTACGCCCGCTACTGCCCAACGCAGCAAGGGAACGAGCGCACCAAAGTCAGCTCAAAGGAGTTCTCTAGCGTGGAAGTTCTTTAGAAAATGTGCTGATGACAGGACACGAGTGGTTTGCACCCTGTGCAATCAGAGCTTGAAGCGAGGCATAAACCTTCTCAACCTGAGCACAACCTGCATGATCAGGCATCTAAGTGCAAAGCACGAGCTGCAGTGGAGTACACACCTTCAAAACCAAGAAACGTCTCTGGCTCATCCTGCTTCCTCTTCTGCTGCAGTCTCGGCCGCTCCAGCCACATCTGTAGTGATACCGGCACCTGCCACCCCGCAAACAGACGATCTGTCAGCAACACCACCACCTGGTTCACCAACATCCATCTCCACAATGTCCCGTGGAAGCGTTCAGCTTTCCATCTCCCAAACACTTGAGAGGAAGAGGAAGTACCCCCCTACCCACCCGCGATCCCTGGCCCTGAATGCCAGCATTTCAAAATTATTGGCCTTTGAAATGCTGTCATTCCATCTGGTGGAGACGCACAGTTTTAAAAACCTTATGTCGGTGGCTGTCCCACAGTACGTCGTGCCCAGCCGCCACTACTTTTCCAGGCAAGCCATCCCTTCCCTGCAGAACCAAGTGGGGGAAAAAATCAGGTGTGCACTGCGCAACGCCATCTGTGCCAAGGTCCACCTAACTACCTATACGTGGACCAGTAAGCACGGTCAGGGGCGTTATATCTCCCTAACGGCACACTGGGTAAATGCAGTGGCGGATGGGCCTGAGGCGGATAGCAATTTGGCGCATGTCCTTCCACCACCGAGGATTGCAGGGCGCTTCAGTTTGCCTCCGGTTCCTAACTCCTCCTACTCCGCTTCCTCATCCTCTACCGCCTCCTCATCCGGACAGCGTAACACCTTCACCACCAACTTCAGCACGGCCAGGGGTAAATGACAGCAGGCAGTTTTACAACTTGCCTGTTTGGGGGACAAACCACACACCGCGCAGGAGTTGTGGAGGAGCATGGAACAGCAGACAAATGAGTGGTTGCTGCCAGCGAGCCTCAAGCCCGGCCTGGGCGAAATCTCATAGCAGCTCTGGGCCTAGCCGGTTTGACGCACATCCCTTGCCTGGCGCATGTGCTGAATTTGGTGGTGCAGAGGTTCCTTAAAAACTACCCCGATATGTCAGAGCTGCTGCAGAAAGTGCGGGCCGTTTGTGCGCACTTTCGGCGTTCTCACCCTGCTGCTGCTCGCCTGGCAGCGCTGCAGCGTAACTTCGGCCTTCCCGCTCACCGCCTCATATGTGACGTGCCCACAAGGTGGAACTCCACCTTGCACATGCTGGAAAGACTGTGCGAGCAGCAGCAGGCCATAGTGGAGTTTCAGCTGCAGCACGCACGCGTGAGTCGCTCTGCGGAACAGCACCACTTCACCACCAATAACTGGGCCTCCATGCGAGACCTTGTTGCGCTGTTTTGAGTACTCCACCAACATGGCCAGTGGCAATGACGACGTTCTCAGCTTAACTATCCCACTTCTATGCCTCCTTGAAAAAACAATTTGGGCGATGATGGAAGAGGATGTGGCACAGGATGAGGAGGAGGAGGAGGATGAAGAGGTAACATTTCCAAGGCTTTCAGGGCAGTCATTCGCAAGGGGCTCTGAGGGTGGGTTCCTGCACACACAAACGCCAGGGACACAATTGTCCAGCAGGGGCACAGTTCTGGAGGATGAGGAGGATGAGGAGGAGGAGGAGCTGGAGGAGGAGATGGAACCATGTTCACAGCAGGGTGGCACCCAGGCCAGCTCATGGCCATCACTGGTGCGTGGCTGGGGGGATACAGAGGACACGGACGATACACCTCCCACAGAGGACAGCCTTTCGTTGCCTCTGGGCAGCCTGGCACACATGAGCGATTACATGCTGCAGTGTCTCCACAACGACCGCCGAGTTGCCCACATTCTAACTTGTGCTGATTACTGGGTGGCCACGCTGCTGGATCCCCGTTACAAGGACAACGTACCGTCCTTAATTCACTCACTGGAGCGCGATCGCAAGATGCGCGAGTACAAGCGCACGCTGGTAGACGCCATGCTGCTGGCATTCCCATCTGACAGCGGGGCCGCAGTGGAAGCACAAGGCAGAGGAGGAGGAGGTCGCCAACGCAACCAGGGCACCGCCAGCACCTCAGAAGGCAGGGTTAGCATGGCCGAAATGTGGAAAAGCTTTGTCAGCACGCCACAACAAACAGCAGCACGAGCAGCTCAGATGGAACGTCTTAGCAGGAGGCAGCATTTTACCAACATGGTGGAGCAGTATGTGTGCACACGCCTACATGTAGTGAATGAGGGGTCTGCCCCCTTCAACTTCTGGGTCTCCAAATTGGGCACATGGCCTGAGCTTGCCCTTTACGCCTTGGAGGTGCTAGCGTGCCCTGCAGCCAGTGTATTATCTGAACGGGTATTTAGCACGGCTGGGGGCGTTATAACAGACAAGCGCAGCCGCCTGTCCAGAGACAATGTGGACAAGCTCACGTTCATTAAAATGAACCAGGCATGGATCCCACGGGACTTTTCCGTACCTTATGCAGAATAGCAATGGATACCGACCTTACCCACCCATTGTTCCATTTTTGCTCTTTCTCACTCTTTTGGGGTGTACCCTCATTTAAAATTTGTGAAAAGAAGCAGTGTTGGCTACCTCGTCCTCCTCCTCAGGGCCAGATTAACGTAGGGGCTATTGGAGCTGCAGCTCCAGGCCCCTACCTTTTATATAGGCCCCGGGTTGGCCATATTCACTGTTACCGCTCTTCTGTCACTTGTAAACACAGAAGTCTGGCTTCTATGCTCGCTTCCCCAGGCAGCACCCTCAGAACCTCCCCACACAGCGCGAAGGCCGGACAAGGAGGGACAGTTGCCGATGCATGGATGTGTTTATGGGCTTCAGAGACAGCATCCCATGTTAAATTAGGCATGCATGGCTGCACCCTTCCTCCTCTGGGTGCATGGCAAGGCACGGCCCTTAAGGCCCTTCAAAATCCTCAGCACCAAGCCCATGATGCTCTTAATCCAGCCCTGGTCCTCCTCCACCGCCGCTTCCACCTACACCGCCCATAGGTGTGCGCAGCCTATTGCATTAAAGTGTGCACCCCAAAGTTGAAATACACATGCATGTGTTTGCCAGCAGGGAGAGTAATGTATAGGGGCCATGTACCTGTAGGCAAAGAGAAATAGAGCTGAGCAGGTCCGAGGGAGATCTTTCCCATCTCCTCACTGGCAATGCTATGTGCCCTAGGTGATTAGGGTGTGCCCAGGCACACCCGGCACACCCTGTGCGCATGCCTATGTCACCGCCACATCCACCACCACCTCAACCTCCCTCCTACTCCATATGGGCCTCGTCCTTCAGAGATGAAGAAGAAAATTGTTTTATTTTTTTGTTTTTTTTTGTTGTTTTAAGTTATTTCCCTATCCACATTTATTTGCAGAGCACTTGCCATGCTCTTAATTACGTTTTGCTGCCATTTGCAGCACTCTAGCCCTTTCCTTTGGTGTTTTAGAGCCATTTTAGTGCCTTAAAGTTCGGGTCCCCATTGACTTCAATGGGGTTCGGCGTCCGGGAAAAGTTCGGTAAAAGTCCGGGACACGGACCCGGACTTTTTTTTAAAGTTCGGCCGAACCCGTCGAACACGGACATCTTGGTGTCCGCTCAACCCTAATGGTGAGTTTTTTGAAGTTGTAATTTTTTCCCACAATTCTTGGGAAAATGAAGAAAAAACATTTTTTTTCTTTTTTTTCCCACAAAGTTGTCAATTTATAAGCTATTTCTAACTCATAGCATGTACACAGCAAAAATTACACCCAAAAATACATTCTGCTACTCCTTCTGAGTATGGCGATACCACATGTGTGAGACTTTTACACAGCCTGGCCACAAAAAGAGACTCCACGTCCAAGAAGCACCTTCAGGCGTTCTAGGAGCATGTGACTCGTTAGTGTTACAAGGTCTCAGGTGTGAATGGGGAGCAGGTGTGTTAAATTTGGTGTTATCACTCTCACTCTCTCATACTGTTCACTGGAAGTTCAACATGGTACCTCATGGCAAAGAACTCTCTGAGAATCTAAAAAAAAGAATTGTTGCTCTACATACAAATGGCCTAGGCTATAAGAATATTTCCAAGAATCTGAAACTGAGCTGCAGCATGGTGGCCAAAACCATACAGTGGTTTAACAGGGCAGGTTCCACTCAGAACAGTCCTCGCCATGGTTGACCAAAGATATTGAGTGCACGTGCTCAGCGTCATATCCAGAGGTGGTCTTTGGGAAATAGATGTATGAGTGCTGCTATCATTGCTGCAGAGGTTGAAGGGGTGGGGGTCAGCCTGTCAGTGCTCAGACCATACGCCGCACACTGCATTAAATTGGTCTGAATGGCTGTCATCCCAGAAGGAAGCCTCTGGGCTGCAGGGCTGTATTCCAACATAAAGACCCAAAACACACCTCCAAGATGACCACTGCCTTGCTAAAGAAGCTGAGGGTAAAGGTGATGGACTGGCCAAGCATGTCTCCAGACCTAAACCCTATTGAGCATCGGTGGAACATCCTCAAATTGAAGGTGGAGGAGGGCAAGGTCTCTAATATCTACCAGCTCTGTGATGTTGTCATGGGGGAGTGGAAGAGAACTCCAGTGGCAACCTGTGAAGCTCTGGTGAACTCCATGTCCAAGAGGGTTAAGGCAGTGCTGGAAATATTGGTGGCCACACAAAATATTGACACTTTGGGCCCAATTTGGACATTTCCACTTAGGGGTGTACTCACTTTTGTTGCCAGCGGTTTAGACATTAACCACTTGCCGACCGCCGCAAGTACATATACTGCGTTGGTCAGCCCCGTGCAGGCAAAGTGACGTACAGGTACGTCACTAGCCTTTGAGCCAATAGAGGGCGAGCGTGCTCCCGCCCCCGCTCGTTTACGGACACCTAAGCACGAGTGACCGGCGGACCCGATGTCCGCCGGTCACTCGCGATCGTCGGTTACACAGGGAGAAAGGCAGGCAGCCGCCTGTCATTCTCCCTTGTGTAACAGCAGAGATCAAACGGTCCTGCTATGTAGGACCGTTGATCTCTGCTGTTACACACACAGCCACATCCCTGCACAGTTAGAAACATGCCAATAGGGACACACTTAACCCCTCCCTCTCCAATAAAGTTAACCCCTTCCCTGCCAGTGTCATTTTTACAGTAACAGTGCATATGTATAGCATTGATTACTGTAGTAATGTCACTGGTACCCCCAAAAGTGTCAAAAATGTCAGTCAAGGGACCGATCTGTCCGCCGCAATGTCGCAGTCCCGCAAAAAAAAAAATCGCAGATTGCCGCCATTACTCATTTAAAAAAAAACAACAAAAATTACAAAAATCTTTCCCGTAGTTAGTAAACGCAATAACTTTTGCGCAAACCAATCAAAATATGCCTCAACCCGCATCTTATAGACCAATCTCTTTACTCTGAACAGGTGTAAAATTATTGGCGAAAGTATTAGCGATTTGACTAGGTAAAATAGTCCATACTATAATTCACCCTGATCAATGGGGATTTATTCCAGGTAGATCAACATCCTTAAATATTAGGAGATTATTCTTAAATATACAAATCCCATCAGAAAAATTGGGATCAAGGGCCATATTGTCCCTCGATGCTGTCAAAGCATTTGACAGCATTGAGTGGAACTATCTGTGGCAGGCTCTGTCGCTATTTAATGGTGGTCCCACCTTTATAAACTGGGTTAAACTGCTGAATGCTGGTCCAAGGGTGAAAGTCAAAATTGGTGGAAGATCCTCGTAATACTTTCTGTTGTTCCATGGGATGAGACAGGGGTGCTCATTGTCCCCACTGCTTTTTGCTATGGCGATGAAACCTTTGGCCATGGCCATTAGAACAGCAGAGGGTATAAGAGTTTTTAGAAGAGGGAAAGAGCAGGAAAAGATTTCGCTATGTGCAGATGATGTCCTTTTTTTTTTAAAGATGTGAACCATTCATTGATCGCAACAATGGTGAAAAGATTTGGTCTGTTCTCATCAACTGGGAGAAATCTGTTCTTCTCTCGATTGATGGGTTGGAGCGAGAGCTACCGGAGAGCGCTAGACACCTGGAAGTAGTAAAGAGCTTTAAATATTTGGGAATAGTCATAACAGTTACTTAATATTGTTTGTGAAAAAGTCCCAATACACAGTGCAATAAATGTTGACCAATATCGCTTAGAACTGTGACAAGTAATATACAAATAAGGTGATGATCATAAATAAATATGAATCAAACAAAACCAAGATAATAAATATCCCAATAAAAATAAAGTGACTTAATATTGTATGTGAAAAAGTCCCAATACACAGTGCAATCTCAGTGACAGATAAATAAAACAATCTTCATCTGTGCAAAAACGTACTGCATGCTTCACTCCAGGTGCTCCAGTGACAAATAGTGAGATTAGCAGCTCACCTCAGACAGAGAATCAAATGAGTCAAAATGGGCACAAAGGCTAACATCCACGGTCGCCTGGTGATCCCCTCTGCCTTCACCTCCAACCAATCCCTCAGGTCTCAAGCACGTGGTGGATGAAAAACATACAAAAGGAGATCTAGTGCTCTCTGTATTTGTAAAGGGGCTATTTATTAATATACATAGGAATTGCACTTACATTGTTTGGCACTTCAGCCGTGCCAGCTCACATAAGCCTTCCAAACACTTCCTGGAACCTCTGGACCGGCGTAGTGACGTGCAGGCTATTATAAATTATAAATACTATTATATAATAAATATGGGATATTTATTATCTTGGTTTTGTTTGATTCATATTAATTTATGATCATCATCATATTTGTATATTACTTGTCACAATTTTAAGCGATAGTGGTGAACAGTTATTCACTTAGCGCAGCAATATTATTTATTGATTACTGTGGGTGTTTTGTGTTTGGCACTGATTGCTTGCAGCTCTGTGATCATCACTTTTAATTTGAGGATTGCGCTGATTATTTTCACTTTATAGTCATAACAGTTGACCCTGGGTTGTATATACTGGAAAAACTAGAGCCCCTAATAAAATAATTTAGAATACAGTGCGTGACGTGGAGCCGCCTTCCCCTATCAGTAGTGGGTCATTGCAGCCTGATTTAAATGATATGGTTGCCTCAACTGTTATATATTATGCATAATTCCCCAATATGGATCCCTGGAGGGTGGTTTAAGAAGTTGGAAGGTCTTTCTAAGAAATTGATCTGGAGGAAGACGCAGGCTAGAGTTCCCCTGCGAATATTAAAGTTGCTGAGAGATGGGGATAGGGGAGGGGGTTTGGCCATTCCCCATCCCCGGAGCTATTTCTTGACAGCCCAGTTACAACAAATAGGGGGCTGGGAAATAGGCAACGATACCATCTGTTATAGCTCAGGGCATTGCTGGCCTATACCCCATATACATCACTCATAGAGGCATTAAATGCTAACTCTTGGGGGGTGGCGGGTCAGTGTTTATCACCAGAGCTATTGGGGAGACTAATGAATGCTTGTTACTATTTTTGTATGTGATTTTTTGCTTACTGAAGGAAAAAAATAAAGATATAAAGTTTAAAAAATAAAAAAGCTAACTAAAAGCAATAGACAGCCTGTACAGTAAATAATGTATACAATATTGTTAAAACATGTTTTATTTTCTAACAAAGTGAATGTCCGTTGAGGTTTTTCCTTTTGGATGCTGTTCAAAATTGTGAGACATCTGTACAAAAATAAAATAAGGATGCCTTGGCAGTCCACTGTTACATTGTGAAGTGTATAATGGAATTCCTGAAAGCTAGGTTTCTGTCTGGATGGTACATGAGGAGTTGAAATGTATGTTCCTCTAAATTTTCCTGGCATTCTTGTTGTTTATTGTATGCTTTGAGCATCAAGGTGCAGAAATAAGATATGGTGCTAGTGAAAAACAACCTAGAGTCCTTCCCAAGTGGAACAAATTATAAACGTTTATTTATACTTTTCTATACTGTCATGTTCATTACTTTACATTACATAAATATTGCTGTCTGCTACACTTTATTTGGCCCCTATTATATGCAGGAAATACATTTAAATATCCACTGTTTCAATTCATATTATAAAATTCTTTCACAGGCCCAGTCCGTACAGACACTATTCTAGCAGTAGTAATGGCGGTGATCAGTGACTTATAGTGTGACTGTGATAGAGTGGTGGCAAATCTAGTGCTAACTGACACTGGCCTGGGAGGTACGCTAACTGCCTAACTGACATTGATGTTGCTAGTAGTGACACTTATACAGTGATCAGGGATAATACTGTACACTGTTTAAAGCAATGGCACTGGCACAGGGGCTAAAATCAAGGGGCAGTCAAGGGATTACCTGTACACCTAGAGTAATGTGTGTGTGTAATGTGTGCTGCTTTTACTAACAGATCTGTCTGTCTGCCGAACTCTGTGTTGTGATTGGCACAGTCGATCAGCATGTTTAAGCCAAAATCATTGGATGCTGATCCCTGATTACTGTAGTCAGGTTATGTGCCTCCGCCATCCCTTTCCTCTTTCCCTCTCCCCCTTCCTCCCTGCCTATCAGCTCCTGTGTGTGTCTCTCTCCTGCCACTATTAGTAGCTGGCAGTAAAAGTAAAGAATGAATACTGCCAGCCCCTCGGTTCTATCGATCTATCCTACACTGTGTAAATGTTTTTTTAAACCCATGCCTGTAAATACCTTATCTCAGATCTGTTCTGGCTGGTCACATGACCTCTGGCCACTCTCCTCCCCGATCTAAGGGCTACAGTGGTCACGTGGCCTCCCCGGCTGATGTTAGAGGAGGCTCTCGGCCCCTCCCACTGCAGCCCGTAGAACAGAGGAGGAGAGCTGCCGAAGGTCACGTGACCGGCCATAAAAGATCAGAGTTAAGGTTTGGGCAAAAGTTAAAGCATCTACAAACTATGGGATAGATTTATGAACTTTTTTTATTGTTATTACTAGTAATGGCGGCGATCAGTGATTTTTAGTGGCACTGCCACATTGCGGCGGACAAATCTGACACTAAGTGACACTTTTTGGGGACCAGTGACACCAATACAGTGATCAGTGCTAACAAAAATGCACTGTTACTGTATAAATGACACTGGCAGGGAAGGGGTTTACACCAGGGGTGATCAAGGGGTTAAGTGGGCTCCTAGGGAGTGATTTCTAACTGTAGGGGGAGTGGATGCACTAGAGGAAAAGAGATTACTTAGGCAGACCGGCGTTCTGTCATTCTGGCGAATGATCGGCTGCCGGACTCACTGTTTGGCTCCCCCTATTTAATCACAGCGGTAGGAGTGCTCCGGTGGCACACACACGCCCCTGACATCTTCTGCACAAAATCACGTGCAAGGGTTTCGGTTTAGAAATACCTTAATTAGTACAATGAGCTGACGCCTATTTTTTTGCAAAGCATTTTAAGTAGGCTGCTTTATATTTAAAAAAATGAGAATAAACAGTAACTGGGTCCATTTAAGAATCATCTTTAGTAGGGTTGAGCGAACCCGGACTGTATTGTTCGTGTTCGTACCGATTCATGTTTGGGTATTCGGTACCTGGACCCGAACATTTCACTGTATGTTCGGGTACTGTCCGTTGTTCGGTAACGTTTTTTGATGTTTTGGCGTGGTTTTACTGGCGCGCTTTCAACAGGTGCAAGGCAGCCAATCAACAAGCGTTTAACTAGTGTGCCCTAGAAGCCATCACAGCCATGTCTACTAATGGCATGGCTATGATTGGCCAGTGCAGCATGTGACCCAGACTCTATATAAGCTGGAGTCACACAGCGCCGCACATCACTCTGCTGTAACTATACTAGGGACAGGTTCCTGACTGCTGCTGCTGAGGGAGCGATAGAAGTTTACTGTAGGGTGAGGCTAGAGAGATTGCTTGTAGGGAAAGCATAGGAGGAACAATCTGCTTTATCATACAGCGATCTACATTGATTTGATTGTGTGGGGTGCAGTGCACGATCTTTTTGCCCGGAGGGAGAGATAGGAGTTTACTGTAGGGCCAGGCTGGAGAGATTGCTTGTAAGGAAAGCATAGATAGGAACAATCTGCTTTAATCAGACAGCGATCTACATTGATTTGATTGTGTGGGGGTGCAGTGAACGATCTTTATGCCCTGACCTGAGCCAAGTGAGAAAGAGAAAGGAGAACATCTTTTTTTTCAGTCTGTTAGGCGTGCGGTGCTGCACATTTCATGCAAGCTCAGTGCATATGTGTGTGCTTAATCTTAATTTTTTCCTTTATATTTAACTTTGACATACAGTCTTTAGACAGACATTGCTTTTTCTAACCTGGTCTTCAAAAAGCAACAATGTGAGGGGAAAATAATTATTTTTCAGTATTCAGGGAAAAAAGTAATTTTTCAGTTTTTCATTCAAATGTTTTTTTTTTTATTCAATAGCGGAATAGAACAACAACAGTATCCAACCTGTTAGGCGTGCGGTGTGTAGCGGGCATTTCCTGCAACCTCAGTGCATATGTGTCTGCTTAATCTGCATTTTAAAAAGAAAAAAAACTTTTTTCTTTCATATTTTACTGTGACTTACAGCGTTTAGACAGACACTGCTTTTCAAATCTGCTATTCAACAAGCACCAATTAAGGGGACAATTATTTTTCAGTTTTTCATTCATACATTACACTGAGATACCCCCATTGCATACTGTTGTATTGCGCATTGCAATAAAAAAAACCCATTTAGGGTAAAAAAAAGTTGATTGCGGCCCTGTTCACGTATGTTACAGTGAGATACACCCATTGCATACTGTTGTATTGCGCCTTGCAATAAAAAAAAAACATTTAGGGGAAAAAATAATTTATTGTGGCCCTGTCTGCATATGTTACAGTGAGATACACCCATTGCATACTGTTGTATTGCACCTTGCAATAAAAAAAACTATTTAGGGGACAAAATAAGTTGATTGCGGCCCTGCCTGCATATGTTACAGTGAGATACACCCAATGCATACTGTTGTATTATGCCTTGCAATAAAAAAAAAACATTTAGGGGCAAAAAGAGTTTATTGCGGCCCTGTCTGCATATGTTACAGTGAGATACACCCATTGCATACTGTTGTATTGCGCCTTGCAATAAAAAAAAACATTTAGGGGCAAAAAGAGTTTATTGCGGCCATGTCCGCATATGTTACAGTGAGATACACGCATTGCATACTGTTGTATTGTGCCTTGCAATAAAAAAACTATTTAGGGGACAAATAAAGTTGATTGCGGCCCTGTCTGCATATGTTACAGTGAGATACACCCATTGCATACTGTTGTATTGTGCCTTGCAGTAAAAAAAACTATTTAGGGGAGAAAAGAGTTTATTGCGGCCATGTCCGCATATGTTACAGTGAGATACACCCATTGCATGCTGTTGTATTGCGCCTTGCAATAAAAAAACTATTTAGGGGACAAAAAAAGTTGATTGTGGCCCTGTCTGCATATGTTACAGTGACATACACCCATTGCATACTGTTGTATTGCGCCTTGAAATAAAAAAAAACAATTTAGGGGACAAAAAAAGTTGAATGCGGCCCTGTCTGCATATGTTACAGTGAGATACACCCATTGCATACTGTTGTATTGCGCCTTGCAATAAAAAACTATTTAGGTGACAAAAGAGTTTATTGCGGCCCTGTCCGCATATGTTACAGTGAGATACACCCATTGCATACATTGCATACTGTTGTATTGCGCCTTGCATTAAAAAAAACAATTTAGGGGACAAAAAAAGTTGATTGCGGCCCTGTCTGCATATGTTACAGTGAGATACACCCATTGCATACTGTTGTATTGCGCCTTGCAATAAAAAAAACTATTTAGGGGACAAAAAAAGTTGATTGCGGCCCTGTCTGCATATGTTACAGTGACATACACCCATTGCATACTGTTGTATTGTGCCTTGCAATAGAAAAAACTACTTAGGGGACAAAAAAAGTTGATTGCGGCCCTGTCTGCATATGTTACAGTGAGATACACCCATTGCATACTGTTGTATTGCGCCTTGCAATAAAAAAAATTATTTAGGGGACGAAAGAGTTTATTGCGGCCCTTTCGGCTTATGTTACAGTGAGATACACCCATTGCATACTGTTGTATTGCGCCTTGCAATAAAAAAACAATTTAGGGGACAAAAAAAGTTGATAGCGGCCCTGTCTGCATATGTTTTAGTGACATACACCCATTGCATACTAATGTATTGTGCCTTGCAATAAAAAAAACTTTTTAGGGGACAAAAAAGTTGATTGCGGCCCTGTCTGCATATGTTACAGTGACATACACCCATTGCATACTGTTGTATTGTGCCTTGCAATAGAAAAAACTACTTAGGGGACAAAAAAAGTTGATTGCGGCCCTGTCTGCATATGTTACAGTGAGATACACCTATTGCATACTGTTGTATTGCGCCTTGCAATAAAAAAAATTATTTAGGGGACGAAAGAGTTTATTGCGGCCCTTTCGGCTTATGTTACAGTGAGATACACCCATTGCATACTGTTGTATTGCGCCTTGCAATAAAAAAACAATTTAGGGGACAAAAAAAGTTGATAGCGGCCCTGTCTGCATATGTTTTAGTGACATACACCCATTGCATACTAATGTATTGTGCCTTGCAATAAAAAAAACTTTTTAGGGGACAAAAAAGTTGATTGCGGCCCTGTCTGCATATGTTACAGTGACATACACCCATTGCATACTGTTGTATTGTGCCTTGCAATAAAAAAAAATATTTAGGGGACAAAAAAAGTTTATTGCGGCCTGTCTGCATATGTTACAGTGACATACACCCATTGCATACTGTTGTATTGCGCCTTGCAATAAAAAAAAACATTTAAGGGCAAAAAGAGTTTATTGCGGCCCTGTCCGCATATGTTACAGTGAGATACACCCATTAAATACTGTTGTATTGCGCGTTGCAATAAAAACCCATTTCGGGGAAGATTCAAAATTCGATAAATATGAGGAGAAGGTCAAATAAGGGACGTGGCCTGGGTCGTGGTGTTGCTGGTGGAGCTCCTGTTGCAAGGAGAGGACGTGGTCAATCTGTGCCAGCTACACGCACAGGTGAAACACCGTCCTCAGCTGCGAGTAGGCGACAGAACCTGCAGCAGTATTTGGCAGGGCCTAATGTGCCTCTACAAATGTTGAGGCCAGAACAAGTACAGGCGATAGTAGATTGGGTTGCTGGCGGTGCCTCCAGTTCCTTCACGTTGTCTCCCACCCAGTCTTCTGCTGAAAGGTCAGAGTTGGCACCTGCAGCCGATGTCCATCAATCTGTCACCACACCCCCTTGCAAATCAGCCAAGCAGTCTGAGCCCCAATTCATGCAGCAATCTCTTCTTCTTTTTGATGACTCTGTTAGCATGGTTTCCCAGGGCCATCCACCTAGCCCTGCCCCAGAAATGGAAGAGATGGAGTGCACCGATGCCTAACCACTTATGTTTCCAGATGAGTACATGGGAGGACCATCGCAGCACGTCTCGGATGATGACGAAACACAGGTGCCAACTGCTGCGGAATTCCGAATCCCTGATCACCCATGTACACTTATCAGGCCTATATGCTGCGGTCTGCTCCCGCGCTCGCCCCGGGGGAATATCTTCACCTTGTGATCCCTGGTCCATCTGTCATTCTTTTGGGAGCTGCAAACACATAGGTGGGTATATGGACTTGACCTTTTGTTCCCTCTTGTGACCCTCACATCCTAAGGTGTTTTTCATGTATTATGTATATGAACAAAGATGTATGCATAATCAATCATTGACCATTGTAATTGTTCATGTTTTGATACTTTCTTTTTCTTTTACATTCTAGTAGCATTTATGATGTTTACATATCTTTACAACTGCCCCTGAAGAAGCGGTCTCCCGCCAAACATGTTGGGCAACCTTATGGGCATCTGTATCTACCACATATAAGCCGACCAGTTTGCATGGTCCTTGGTCAGCAAGGGTTTG
Organism: Pelophylax lessonae; assembly: GCF_965119305.1. Taxonomy (NCBI): domain Eukaryota; kingdom Metazoa; phylum Chordata; class Amphibia; order Anura; family Ranidae; genus Pelophylax; species Pelophylax lessonae. The sequence continues at coordinate 467,952,460 of NC_138769.1, forward strand.
TTTTGGTCATCAAACTACCCCTATTTGTAGATTACGATTCTGCCATTTATGTGAATGCTGTGTTTGCTTCTCCCTTTTCTTTTTTAGACTACTGTAACATTACCTGTATTACCTAAAATACAGTAAATTTTAATATACTGTATTTTGTTAAACTTAATAAAATTTACTCTTTTACATATTTTTGTTTATTCATGTCTATTGGTCCTATGACGGTACCCCTTTAAAAGTCCCCTTCGCCGCCCCCCCCTCTTTCTTTTCCAAATTCAGCAGTACCAGCCAGCTATCATTAGCCTGGCACTGCTGTAAGGCTTATCGGGCAATGGGGAGCTACCCACAGCAGCAGGAGTGCCTTCCTGCTTCCAAGGTCAACCAGGAGACAGGCACTCACCAGGACAGCTGCAGCGCAAGCTGCAAGGGTGGAGGCACTGCTGTAGAAGTCTGGCAGCATGGCAGAAAGGAAAGAAAGACAGAAAGGGTAAATACTGATTTTTTTATGTGCAGAAATTAATATTGTTTTTGAATGTTCAGAAAGCCAAAACATCTGCATGTCACTTTCATTTTCTATACAATTGATGCCCGAATTAATAAGGATATTAGTGCATTTTATTTTTTCCGCTTTTTTATAAATGTTTTATTAATTTTTTTCAGCCTTTTTTTTTATATATGTAGCACCCTACAGGTAGGTGCTAGGTAAAAGTATAGTGGGCCTTGGCTGCCTAACAGCAGGGCCATGATTTCAGCTGGCTGTCATGTCTCCCAGGTGTGTCTGCTGAGAGGAGAGTCTCCCCGCTGGCTCCATGAGAGGGTTCCCGTTAGGCAGTGGAGGAAACCCAATCAGAGACACACTCAGGCCTGTATCTACCCCAGAAGGCAGATTCTGGGAGTGGGTATAAGTTCTGAGGGAACGCATGACACAGCGTCTTTGGTGGGAGGGAGAGTACAAACAAATAATCAGCCAAGCGCTCACTCCGAAGGGGAAGACTGGCGTGCTGCTCTCCTCAGGCAGGGAACTCCAAACGGATGCATAAAAGAAAAGAAAAGGAGGCGCAAACACCTAGTGCATTACCCGTGGTACTGTTAAAATTGGTTTAATAAAAATGCTGAATGCATACTCACAAACATGAAGAATAAAAATCGTATTGCAAATTCCAGGACATGGTCCAACACATGGGTGACGGGAATTTGCAATACGATTTTTATTCTTCATGTTTGTGAGTATGCATTCAGCATTTTTATTAAACCAATTTTAACAGTACCACGGGTAATGCACTAGGTGTTTGCGCCTTCTTTTCTTTTCTTTTATGCATCCGTTGGGAGGGAGAGTACGGCTGTCTCTCCTCCTGTCAGAAGGATCGGGTGTTCCAGGTGGCTGCCTGGGAATCCAGAGAGTGCTGAGTTGAGCTGCAGAGGGGATCCGGTGTGCTGAGGACCAGTGAAGGTGGGTCCAGTTCCAGGAAAGCCTGCCAAGGTTGTGAGTACTGTGAACTGCCCCTAAGGGTCTGCCGAGTGTAGAGAGGACCACTCCAGAGAAGGTTCCAGGCATCCAAGAGTCAGCTATCTGTAAAGGGGGTGCCTAGTCAGAGGACCCTGATGTCTTAGAGGGGGTACCTAGTCAGAGGACCCTGAAGTGTAAAGGGGGTACCCTGAAGAGTCAGTGTACAGTGTGTAGTGTACAGAGTTAAGAGTTGCAGCAGCACAAGCAGTGACAAGGAGCTACCTCAGTCAGTGAAGGGCTGGAGGGAGCTGTTCAGTGACTTTTTAGCTAAATCAAGTGTCAGGAGTCAAGAGTTCTACAGTCCTAGATCTTCTAAGTTAACAAACAAGTTAAAGTCGAGGTTCCAGCACTAATTCAGCAAAGCAGTATTATTTGCAAGCGTCAGGAAGTGCTGGTCGGCATTCAGCTGGCACCAAGACAGCGCTAGTGAGCATTTTTGTACAAAGTCCCAGTTAAGCCTAGAAGAGCCAGAGGAGTATCCCTCTCATTCCCTTCTCCCATCCCCAATATACAATAAACAAAACAAACCAAAGATTCCGGAATGGTCATTGTCTCAGTTCTCACACCTGGGTTCACAACTTAAATGCGTTGGAAGTGTTATCGGTACTGATGGCAGACCCACCTAAGGCCCAAGGCCTGGAAACATTGCTACATATATTTATTTTTTATTAATTTATTTTTTTAGCCTTTTTAAAAAATATTTATTATTTATTAATTTAATGTTTAAGCACTGATTTTGTTGGAGGTACCAATAAATATAGCCTTATCAATAATTTGCATTTTTATTCTCGTGGGTGATTGTGTAGGCAAGGCCCCCCAGTGCACTGCATTGCCCCAGGGCCTATAATGCTCTTAAGATGGTAGGAGAGAGATGTTGGTGCAATGGAGAATGAGGAATGGAGCAAAAATATGGACACTTCCAAGATAGTGTCACCTAAATTGTCAGATCGCCTTATGCAGCTATACATACTTCATCGATCCTACCTCACTCCTCTCAGATTAGCCAGGTATAAAAGAGACCAAAACACTCTCTGCCCTATATGCTACCATGAGCTGGGAACATGCTACCACTTAATGTGGAAATGCCCAACAATACAAGGTTTCTGAAAACAAGTTGTACTATTCTTACAGGACATCATAGGTTCTCCTCTAACACTACACCACAAACCATGTCTTTTGGGGATATATTCCCAAACCTGATTTACTAAGATCTTTCTGCATGAAACTTTATTCTCAGCTAGAAAACTCATTGCTAGACAATGGATGTGGAATCTACCACCTAATTTTAATGATTATTTTATTATTGGAAATTAATAATATCTTGCCATACAAAAAAATGTATGTACATACATAGAGGTTGCCCATCTAAATTCAACAAGATATGGGATAGATGGCTTTGGGCTCCTGAAACTTGTGTTTAAACAAGGGATGTATGAAAATCTTTCTGACTTTCTAGCACTGTCATTAGTGTTATCAATGTTTTTGAGTACATGTTAGTATGCCCCATTGAGCTAATGCTCAATAACGATCTCCTGCCCTATGTTGTTCTATGTCTTGTAAAGCTCTATACCTATAAGGGATGAAAGACTCCTGGAAAGTTCTGTTATTTTATTGTCAATTTGTTCAAAAAACATATTCTGTATTCCTTAACATGTACAATTTTCAATAAAAGCAATTGCTTGGAAGTAAAAAAGAGAGTTGTGGATGTGGGGGTGCATGCTAAGGGGAATTAAGGAATGTGGGGGGAGAAGGGGAGCTGTGGATGGGGGGGTGATTTGTGGACAGGGGGGGAGAGGGTGAGCTGTGGACAGGGGGAGAGGGTGAGCTGTGGACAGAGGTGAGATGGTGAGCTGTGGATGGGGGGCTGAGCTGTGGACAGGGGGGGTGTATGATCTGTGGACAGGGGGGAGAGGGTGAGCTGTGGACAGGGGGTGAGGGAGCGCTGTGAATGAGAGGAGAGAGGGTGAGCTGTGGACAGGGTGGGAGGGTGAGCTGTGGACAGGGGGGGAGAGGGTGAGCTGTGGAGAGGGGGAGAGGATGAGCTGTGAACGGGGGGGGAGAGGGTGAGCTGTGGACAGGTGGGAGATGGTGAGCTGTGGACAGAGGGGGGGTGAGCTGTGAACAGGAGGGAGAGGGTGAGCTGTGGACAAGGGGGAGAGGGTGAGCTGTGGACAGGGGAGAGAGGGTGAGCTGTGGACTGGGGAGAGAGGGTGAGCTGTGGATGGGGGGGTTAGCTGTGGACAGGGGGGAAAGGGTGATCTGTGGACAGGGGAGAGAGGGTGAGCTGTGGACTGGGGAGAGAGGGTGAGCTGTGTTTAAACAAGGGATGTATGAAAATCTTTCTGACTTTCTAGCAGTGTCATTAGTGTTATCAATGTTTTTGAGTACATGTTAGTATGCCCCATTGAGCTAATGCTCAATAATGATCTCCTGCCCTATGTTGTTCTATGTCTTGTAAAGCTCTATACCTATAAGGGATGAAAGACTCCTGGAAAGTTCTGTTATTTTATTGTCAATTTGTTCAAATAACATATTCTGTATTCCTTAACATGTACAAATTTCAATAAAAGCAATTGCTTGGAAGTAAAAAAGAGAGTTGTGGATGTGGGGGTGCATGCTAAGGGGAATTAAGGAATGTGGGGGGAGAAGGGGAGCTGTGGATGGGGGGGTGATTTGTGGACAGGGGGGGAGAGGGTGAGCTATGGACAGGGGGAGAGGGTGAGCTGTGGACAGAGGTGAGATGGTGAGCTGTGGATGGGGGGGGGGCTGAGCTGTGGACAGGGGGGGGTGTATGATCTGTGGACAGGGGGGAGAGGGTGAGCTGTGGACAGGGGGTGAGGGAGCGCTGTGAATGAGAGGAGAGAGGGTGAGCTGTGGACAGGGTGGGAGGGTGAGCTGTGGACAGGGGGGGAGAGGGTGAGCTGTGGAGAGGGGGAGTGGATGAGCTGTGAACGGGGGAGAGGGTGAGCTGTGGACAGGTGGGAGATGGTGAGCTGTGGACAGAGGGGGGGTGAGCTGTGAACAGGAGGGAGAGGGTGAGCTGTGGACAAGGGGGAGAGGGTGAGCTGTGGACAGGGGAGAGAGGGTGAGCTGTGGACTGGGGAGAGAGGGTGAGCTGTGGATGGGGGGGGTTAGCTGTGGACAGGGGGGAAAGGGTGATCTGTGGACTGGGGAGAGAGGGTGAGCTGTGGATGGGGGGTGAGCTGTGGACAGGGGGGAAAGGGTGAGCTGTGGACAGGGGAGAGAGGGGGAGCTGTGGATGGGAGTGATCTGTGGACAGGGGGGAGAGTGTGATTTGTGGACAGGGGGAAAAGGGTGAGCTGTGGAGGGGAGGCGAGCTGTGGACAGGTGGGAGAGGGTGGTCTGTGGACAGGGGAGAGAGGGTGAGCTGTGGACAGAGGAGAGAGGGTCAGCTCTGGACAGGGGGGAGAGAGTGAGCTGTGAACAGGGGAGAGAGGGTGAGCTGTAGATGGTGGGGTGAGCTGTGGACAGGGGGGAAAGGGTAAGCTGTGGACAGGGGGGAGAGGGTGAACTATTGAAACAGGTGGGGGGGGGGGGTGAGCTGTGTACAGATGGGAGAGGATGATATGTGAAAAGGTGGGAGAGGGTGTGCTGTGGACAGGGGGGAAATGGTGAACTGTGGACAGGGGAGAGAGGATGAGCTGTGGAAAGGGGGGAGATGATGAGCTGTGGATGAGGAGAGAAGGTGGGCTGTGGATGGGGGAGGTGAGCTGTGGACAGGGGAGCAAGGGTGAGCTGTGTGAAAAAAAAAATACATTAAGAAAAAGGTGCGCGAACCAATATATATATGTGTGTAAAAGCATCTCCAATTCCAGAAGCCGACTCATCAGTAGAAACGCATTGGGGGAGCCAGCCGTGCTGCTACAGGTCCCGGATCGCACTGCAGGCGACCGCGACTTTTTTTCTTTGAGTATATGCTGTATACTACATCGGATGTCTGTAAGTGTCTTTGCCATTATTTATTCAATAAACCGTGGGTAATGCACTATCAGTCCCTTCCTCCTCTTTATTGCGGTCCTCTTGCTGGTATTTCTACCTGTGAAAGCCTCTAGACCCCTAAAAAGATACAGGGAAGCTCTGTCAATCCATCCATCCATCCATCCCACCGGATATCCCATCAACCTTGGCTGTTTGACTGGATTCCTGAGTACCACAGTATATGCTTCATTCTCTCTCCATTGTGGTAAGAGTCCGATTCACATCACTGGGTGCCACTTAAAGATTGCATTTTTGTTTAAAGTCACGCTTTTTGGATTGTTTTTCTGGTAAGAGGTTAATTCACCTATTATACTTACTCAACAATCAACATCCATTAGTTGTTCTTTCTGCACGCATCACTTTGGGAACACCTTCTTCCAGATGGAATAGACTTTGAATTAATGTTTTATTTGGATCCTTCTTCTCTTTTTTTCATACATGGATAATTTGTTATTGTTTATTTGTTAAAGTAATAGCGCACTTATGTAATTTTCAAGTTACATTTTTCACAAGGGTGAGCTGTGGACAGGGGGGAGAGTGTGAGCAGTGGACTGGGGAGAGAGGGTGAGCTGTGGATGGGAGGAGTGAGCTGTGGACAGGGGGGAGAGGGTGAGCTGTGGACAGAGGGGAGAAGGTGAGCTGTGTATGGGAGGTGAGCAGTGGACAGGTGGGAGAGGGTGAGCTGTGGATTGGGGGTGAGCTGTGGAGAGGGTGAGCTGTGGACAGGGGGAGAGGGTGAGCTGTGGAGGGGGGGCGAGCTGTGGACAGGTGGGAGAGGGTGAGCTGTGGAGGGGGGGCGAGCTGTGGACAGGTGGGAGAGGGTGAGCTGTGGACAGGGGAGAGAGGGTGAGCCGTGGACAGAGGAGAGAGGGTCAGCTCTGGACAGGGGGGAGAGGTGGAGCTCTGAAAAGGGTAGAGAGGGTGAGCTGTGGATGGTGGGGGGTGAGCAGTGGACAGGGGGATGGTGAGCTGTGGACAGGTGGGAAAGGGTGAGCTGTGGATGTGGGGTGAGCGGTGGACAGGGTGGACAGGGTGAGCTGTGGACAGCAGGAGAAGGTGAGCTGTGGAGGGGGTGAGCTGTGGACAGGTGGGAGAGGGTGAGCTGTGGACAGGTGAGACAGGGTGAGCCGTGGACAGAGGAGAGACGGTCAGCTCTGGACAGGGGGAGAGGGGGAGCTGTGAACAGGGGAGAGAGGGTGAATTGTGGATGGTAGAGGGGGGGATGGTGAGCTGTGGACAGGTGGGAGATGGTGAGGTGTGGATGGGGGGGGGGGTTGAGCTGTGGACAGGGGCAGGATGAGCTGCGAACAGGGGGAGAGGGTGATCTGTGGATAGGGGAGAGAGGGTGAGCTGTGGATGGGGGGTGAGCTGTGGACAGGGGGAGAGGGTGAGCTGTGGATGGGGGGTGAGCTGTGGACAGGGGGAGAGGGTGAGCTGTGGAGGGGTGGGGCAGCTGTTGACAGGTGGGAGAGGGTGAGCTGTGGACAGGGGAGACAGGGTGAGCTGTGGACTGAGGAGAGAGGGTCAGCTCTAGACAGGGGGGAGAGGGTGAGCTGTAAACAGGGGAGATAGGGTGAGCTGTGGATGGTGGGGGGAGCTGTGGACAGGGGGGAAAGGGTGATCTGTGGACTGGGGAGAGAGGGTGAGCTGTGGATGGGGGGTGAGCTGTGGACAGGGGGGAAAGGGTGAGCTGTGGACAGGGGAGAGAGGGTGAGCTGTGGATGGGAGTGATCTGTGGACAGGGGGGAGAGTGTGATTTGTGGACAGGGGGAAAAGGGTGAGCTGTGGAGGGGAGGCGAGCTGTGGACAGGTGGGAGAGGGTGGTCTGTGGACAGGGGAGAGAGGGTGAGCTGTGGACAGGGGAGAGAGGGTCAGCTCTGGACAGGGGGGAGAGAGTGAGCTGTGAACAGGGGAGAGAGGGTGAGCTGTAGATGGTGGGGTGAGCTGTGGACAGGGGGGAAAGGGTAAGCTGTGGACAGGGGGGAGAGGGTGAACTATTGAAACAGGTGGGGGGGGGGGGGTGAGCTGTGTACAGATGGGAGAGGATGATATGTGAAAAGGTGGGAGAGGGTGTGCTGTGGACAGGGGGGAAATGGTGAACTGTGGACAGGGGGGAGAGGATGAGCTGTGGAAAGGGGGGAGATGATGAGCTGTGGATGAGGAGAGAAGGTGGGCTGTGGATGGGGGAGGTGAGCTGTGGACAGGGGAGCAAGGGTGAGCTGTGTGAAAAAAAAAAATACATTAAGAAAAAGGTGCGCGAACCAATATATATATGTGTGTAAAAGCATCTCCAATTCCAGAAGCCGACTCATCAGTAGAAACGCATTGGGGGAGCCAGCCGTGCTGCTACAGGTCCCGGATCGCACTGCAGGCGACCGCGACTTTTTTTCTTTGAGTATATGCTGTATACTACATCGGATGTCTGTAAGTGTCTTTGCCATTATTTATTCAATAAACCGTGGGTAATGCACTATCAGTCCCTTCCTCCTCTTTATTGCGGTCCTCTTGCTGGTATTTCTACCTGTGAAAGCCTCTAGACCCCTAAAAAGATACAGGGAAGCTCTGTCAATCCATCCATCCATCCATCCCACCGGATATCCCATCAACCTTGGCTGTTTGACTGGATTCCTGAGTACCACAGTATATGCTTCATTCTCTCTCCATTGTGGTAAGAGTCCGATTCACATCACTGGGTGCCACTTAAAGATTGCATTTTTGTTTAAAGTCACGCTTTTTGGATTGTTTTTCTGGTAAGAGGTTAATTCACCTATTATACTTACTCAACAATCAACATCCATTAGTTGTTCTTTCTGCACGCATCACTTTGGGAACACCTTCTTCCAGATGGAATAGACTTTGAATTAATGTTTTATTTGGATCCTTCTTCTCTTTTTTTCATACATGGATAATTTGTTATTGTTTATTTGTTAAAGTAATAGCGCACTTATGTAATTTTCAAGTTACATTTTTCACAAGGGTGAGCTGTGGACAGGGGGGAGAGTGTGAGCAGTGGACTGGGGAGAGAGGGTGAGCTGTGGATGGGAGGAGTGAGCTGTGGACAGGGGGGAGAGGGTGAGCTGTGGACAGAGGGGAGAAGGTGAGCTGTGTATGGGAGGTGAGCAGTGGACAGGTGGGAGAGGGTGAGCTGTGGATTGGGGGTGAGCTGTGGAGAGGGTGAGCTGTGGACAGGGGGAGAGGGTGAGCTGTGGAGGGGGGGCGAGCTGTGGACAGGTGGGAGAGGGTGAGCTGTGGAGGGGGGGCGAGCTGTGGACAGGTGGGAGAGGGTGAGCTGTGGACAGGGGAGAGAGGGTGAGCCGTGGACAGAGGAGAGAGGGTCAGCTCTGGACAGGGGGGAGAGGTGGAGCTCTGAAAAGGGTAGAGAGGGTGAGCTGTGGATGGTGGGGGGTGAGCAGTGGACAGGGGGATGGTGAGCTGTGGACAGGTGGGAAAGGGTGAGCTGTGGATGTGGGGTGAGCGGTGGACAGGGTGGACAGGGTGAGCTGTGGACAGCAGGAGAAGGTGAGCTGTGGAGGGGGTGAGCTGTAGACAGGTGGGAGAGGGTGAGCTGTGGACAGGTGAGACAGGGTGAGCCGTGGACAGAGGAGAGACGGTCAGCTCTGGACAGGGGGAGAGGGGGAGCTGTGAACAGGGGAGAGAGGGTGAATTGTGGATGGTAGAGGGGGGGATGGTGAGCTGTGGACAGGTGGGAGATGGTGAGGTGTGGATGGGGGGGGGGGGGTGAGCTGTGGACAGGGGCAGGATGAGCTGCAAACAGGGGGAGAGGGTGATCTGTGGATAGGGGAGAGAGGGTGAGCTGTGGATGGGGGGTGAGCTGTGGACAGGGGGAGAGGGTGAGCTGTGGATGGGGGGTGAGCTGTGGACAGGGGGAGAGGGTGAGCTGTGGAGGGGTGGGGCAGCTGTTGACAGGTGGGAGAGGGTGAGCTGTGGACAGGGGAGACAGGGTGAGCTGTGGACTGAGGAGAGAGGGTCAGCTCTAGACAGGGGGGAGAGGGTGAGCTGTAAACAGGGGAGATAGGGTGAGCTGTGGATGGTGGGGGGAGCTGTGGACAGGGGGGAAAGGGTGAGCCGTGGAAATGGGGGAGGGTGAGCTGTGGACAGGCGGGAGAGGATGATCTGTGAACAGGGGGGAGAGGGTGAGCTGTGGACGGGGGGAGAGGGTGAGCTGTGAATGGGAGTGAGCTGTTGACAGGGGGGAGAGTGGGATTTGTGGACAAGGGGGAGAGGGTGAGCTGTGGAGGGGAGGTGAGCTGTGGACAGGTTGGAGAGGGTGATCTGTGGACAGGGGAGAGAGGGTGAGCAGTGGACAGAGGAGAGAGGGTGAGCTCTGGAAAGGGGGGAGAGAGTGAGCTGTGAACAGGGGAGAGAGGGTGAGCTTTAGATGGTAAGGTGAGCTGTGGACGGGGGGAAAGGGTGAGCTGTGGACAGCATGGAGAGGGTGAGCTATGGAAACAGGGGGGGGGGGGGTGAGCTGTGGACAGGTGTGAGAAGATGATCTGTGAACAGGTGGGAGAGGGTGAACTGTGTACAGGGGGAGAGGGTGAACTGTGGACAGGGGGAGAGATGGTGAGCTGTGGATGGGGAGAGAAGGTGGGCTGTGGATGGGAGGAGGTGAGCTGTGGACGGGGGAGCAAGGTGAACTGTGGACAGAGGGGAGAGTGTGAGCAGTGGACTGGGGAGAGAGGGTGAGCTGTGGACAGGGGGGAGAGGGTGAGCTGTGGACAGGGGGGAGAAGGTGAGCTGTGTATGGGAGGTGAGCTGTGGACAGGTGGTAGAGGGTGAGCTGTGGATGGGGGGTGAGCTGTGGACAGGGTGGAGAGAGTGAGCTGTGGACAGGGGGAGAGGGTGAGCTTTGGAGGGGGGGTGAGCTGTGGACAGGTGGGAGAGGGTGAGCTGTGGACAGGGGAGAGAGGGTGAGCCATGAACAGAGGAGAGAGGGTCAGCTCTGGACAGGGGGGAGAGGTGGAGCTCTGAACAGGGGAGAAAGGGTGAGCTGTGGATGGTGGGGGGTGAGCAGTAGACAGGGGATGGAGAGCTGTGGACAGGTGGGAGAGGGTGAGCTGTGGATGGGAGGTAAGGTGTGGACAGGGTGGAGAGGGTGAGCTGTGGACAGGGGGGAGAAGGTAAGCTGTGGAGGGGGGTGAGCTGTGGACAGGTGGGAGAGGGTGAGCTGTGGACAGGGGAGACAGGGTGAGCCGTGGACAGAGGAGAGAGGGTCAGTTCTGGACAGGGGGGAGAGGGAGAGCTGTGAACAGAGGAGAGAGGGTGAACTGTGGATGGTGGGGGGTGAGCTGTGGACAGGGGGATGGTGAGCTGTAGACAGGTGGGAGATGGTGAGCTGTGGATTGGGGAGTAAGCTGTGGACAGGGGGGGGGAATGAGCTGCGAACAGGGGGAGAGGGTGAGCTGTGGACAGGGGAGAGAGGGTGAGCTGTGGATGGGGGGTGAGCTGTGGACAGGGGGAGAGGGTGAGCTATGGACAGGGGGGAGAAGGTGATCTGTGGAGGGGGGGTGAGCTGTGGACAGGTGGGAGAGGGTGAGCTGTGGACAGGGGAGAGAGGGTGAGCCGTGGACAGAGGAGAGAGGGTCAGCTCTGGACAGGGGGGAGAGGTGGAGCTCTGAAAAGGGTAGAGAGGGTGAGCTGTGGATGGTGGGGGGTGAGCAGTGGACAGGGGGATGGTGAGCTGTGGACAGGTGGGAAAGGGTGAGCTGTGGATGGGGGGTGAGCGGTGGACAGGGTGGACAGGGTGAGCTGTGGACAGCAGGAGAAGGTGAGCTGTGGAGGGGGTGAGCTGTGGACAGGTGGGAGAGGGTGAGCTGTGGACAGGTGAGACAGGGTGAGCCGTGGACAGAGGAGAGACGGTCAGCTCTGGACAGGGGGAGAGGGGGAGCTGTGAACAGGGGAGAGAGGGTGAATTGTGGATGGTAGAGGGGGGGATGGTGAGCTGTGGACAGGTGGGAGATGGTGAGGTGTGGATGGGGGGGGGTGAGCTGTGGACAGGGGCAGGATGAGCTGCGAACAGGGGGAGAGGGTGATCTGTGGATAGGGGAGAGAGGGTGAGCTGTGGATGGGGGGTGAGCTGTGGACAGGGGGAGAGGGTGAGCTGTGGATGGGGGGTGAGCTGTGGACAGGGGGAGAGGGTGAGCTGTGGAGGGGTGGGGCAGCTGTTGACAGGTGGGAGAGGGTGAGCTGTGGACAGGGGAGACAGGGTGAGCTGTGGACTGAGGAGAGAGGGTCAGCTCTAGACAGGGGGGAGAGGGTGAGCTGTAAACAGGGGAGATAGGGTGAGCTGTGGATGGTGGGGGGAGCTGTGGACAGGGGGTAAAGGGTGAGCCGTGGAAATGGGGGAGGGTGAGCTGTGGACAGGCGGGAGAGGATGATCTGTGAACAGGGGGGAGAGGGTGAGCTGTGGACGGGGGGAGAGGGTGAGCTGTGAATGGGAGTGAGCTGTTGACAGGGGGGAGAGTGGGATTTGTGGACAAGGGGGAGAGGGTGAGCTGTGGAGGGGAGGTGAGCTGTGGACAGGTTGGAGAGGGTGATCTGTGGACAGGGGAGAGAGGGTGAGCTGTGGACAGAGGAGAGAGGGTGAGCTCTGGAAAGGGGGGGAGAGAGTGAGCTGTGAACAGGGGAGAGAGGGTGAGCTTTAGATGGTAAGGTGAGCTGTGGACGGGGGGAAAGGGTGAGCTGTGGACAGCATGGAGAGGGTGAGCTATGGAAACAGGGGGGGGGGTGAGCTGTGGACAGGTGTGAGAAGATGATCTGTGAACAGGTGGGAGAGGGTGAACTGTGTACAGGGGGAGAGGGTGAACTGTGGACAGGGGGAGAGATGGTGAGCTGTGGATGGGGAGAGAAGGTGGGCTGTGGATGGGAGGAGGTGAGCTGTGGATGGGGGAGCAAGGTGAACTGTGGACAGAGGGGAGAGTGTGAGCAGTGGACTGGGGAGAGAGGGTGAGCTGTGGACAGGGGGGAGAGGGTGAGCTGTGGACAGGGGGGAGAAGGTGAGCTGTGTATGGGAGGTGAGCTGTGGACAGGTGGTAGAGGGTGAGCTGTGGATGGGGGGTGAGCTGTGGACAGGGTGGAGAGAGTGAGCTGTGGACAGGGGGAGAGGGTGAGCTTTGGAGGGGGGGTGAGCTGTGGACAGGTGGGAGAGGGTGAGCTGTGGACAGGGGAGAGAGGGTGAGCCATGAACAGAGGAGAGAGGGTCAGCTCTGGACAGGGGGGAGAGGTGGAGCTCTGAACAGGGGAGAGAGGGTGAGCTGTGGATGGTGGGGGGTGAGCAGTAGACAGGGGATGGAGAGCTGTGGACAGGTGGGAGAGGGTGAGCTGTGGATGGGAGGTAAGGTGTGGACAGGGTGGAGAGGGTGAGCTGTGGACAGGGGGGAGAAGGTAAGCTGTGGAGGGGGGTGAGCTGTGGACAGGTGGGAGAGGGTGAGCTGTGGACAGGGGAGACAGGGTGAGCCGTGGACAGAGGAGAGAGGGTCAGTTCTGGACAGGGGGGAGAGGGAGAGCTGTGAACAGAGGAGGGAGGGTGAACTGTGGATGGTGGGGGGTGAGCTGTGGACAGGGGGATGGTGAGCTGTAGACAGGTGGGAGATGGTGAGCTGTGGATTGGGGAGTAAGCTGTGGACAGGGGGGGGGAATGAGCTGCGAACAGGGGGAGAGGGTGAGCTGTGGACAGGGGAGAGAGGGTGAGCTGTGGATGGGGGGTGAGCTGTGGACAGGGGGAGAGGGTGAGCTATGGACAGGGGGGAGAAGGTGATCTGTGGAGGGGGGTGAGCTGTGGACAGGTGGGAGAGGGTGAGCTGTGGACAGGGGAGACAGGGTGAGCCGTGGACAGAGGAGAGAGGGTCAGCTCTGGACAGGGGGGAGAGGGGGAGCTGTGAACAGGGGAGAGAGGGTGAACTGTGGATGGTGGGAGAGGGAGAGCTGTGGACAGGGGAGAGAGTGTGAGCTGTGGACCGAGGAGAGAGGGTCAGCTGTGGACAGGGGGGAGAGGGTGAGCTGTGAACAGGGGAGAGAGGGTGAGCTGTGGACAGGGGGAGAGGGTGAGCTGTGGATAGGGGGGAGAGGATGATCTGTGGACAGGGGGGAGAGAGTGAGCTGTGGACAGGGGGGAGAGAGTGAGCTGTGGACAGGGGGTGAGAGTGCGCTGTGAATGAGAGGAGAGAGGGTGAGCTGTGGACAGGGTGAGAGAGGGGGAGCTGTGAACAGGGGAGAGAGGGTGAACTGTGGATGGTGGGGGGTGAGCTGTGGACAGGGGGATGGTGAGCTGTGGACAGGTGGGAGATGGTGAGCTGTGGATTGGGGGTGAGCTGTCGACAGGGAGAGGGTGAGCTCCGGACAGGGGAGAGAGGGTGAGCTGTGGATGGGGGGTGATCTGTTGACAGGGGGAGAGGGTGAGCTGTGGAGGGGGGCGAGCTTTGGACAGGTGGGAGAGGGTGAGCTGTGGACAGGGGAGAGAGTGTGAGCTTTGGACCGAGGAGAGAGGGTGAGCTGTGGATGGTGGGGGGAGATGTGGACGGGGGAAAGGGTGAACCATGGAAAGGGGGGAGGGTGAACTGTGGACAGGCGGAAGAGGATGATTTGTGAACAGGGGGGAGAGGGTGAGCTGTGGACAGGGGGGAGAGGGTGAGCTGTGGACAGGGGGAGAGGGTGAGTTGTGGACAGGGAAGAGATGGTGAGCTGTGGACGGGGGAGAGGGTGAGCTGTGGATGAGAGGAGATAAGGTGACCCGATGGGGGGGAGCTGGGAACAGGGGAGGAGAGGGTGAGCTGTGGATGGGGAGAAAAGGTGGGCTGTCGATGGGGGGAGGTGAGCTGTGGACGGGGGAGCGAGGGTGAGCTTTGGACTGGGGGGAGAGGGTGAGCTGTGGATGGGGGGAGTGAGCTGTGGACAGGAGGGAGAGGGTGAGCTGTAGACAAGGGGGAGAGAGTGAGCTGTGGATGGGGGGTGAGCTGTGGACAGGTGGGAGGGGGTGAGCTGTGGATAGGGGAGAGGGGTGAGCTGTGCATAGAGGAGAGAGGGTCAGCTCTGGACCTGGGGAGAGGGTGGGCTTTGCACAGGGGAGAGAGGTTGGGCTGTGGATGGGGGGGGTGAGCTGTGGACAGGATGGAACGGGTGAGCTGTGGACCAGAAAGAGGGTGAGCTGTGGATATGGAGGAGAGGATGAGCTGTGAACCGAGGGGAGAGTGTGAGCTGTGGACAGGGGGGAGTGGGTGAGCTGTGAACAAGGGGTAGAGGGTGAGCTGTGAATGAGAGGAGATAAGGTGACCCGGGGGGGGGGCGAGGGGAGCTGGAAACAGGGGGGAGAGAAAGTGGGCTGTGGATGGCGGAAGGTGAACTTTGGATGGGGGAGGGAGGGTGAGCTGTGGACAAGGGTGAGAGGGTGAACTGTAGACAGGGGAGAGGGGGTGAGCTGTAGTCAAGGGGGGGGGGAGGGTGAGCTGTGGACAGGGTAAAGGGGTGAGCTGTGGACAAGGGAGAGAGGGTGAGCAGTGGACAGGGGGGAGAGGGTGAACTGTGGATGAGAGGAGATAAGGTGACCTGGGGGGGAGGGACGGGATCTGTGAACCGGGGGGGGGGAGAAGGTGAGCTGTGGGTGGGGAAAGAAGGTGGGCTGTGGATAGCAAAAGGTAAGCTGTGGATGGGGGAGACAAGGTGAGCCTTGACCACATGTATTATTTGATTAATAGGCAACACTATACTTCTCTTTCCTGAGGAATGGAAGGAATTGGAGCGGGGTTGGGTGGGGAATTGACTGGGAAGGGTGGGTCCCTACACCTTTTTTCTGAGAAAAAAAAAGCCCTATATACAGTGTATATATATATATATATATATATATTAAACACATAGTCACCCTTTCTTTCAGCATGTCACCTTGCTCCCACATTTAGACCTCCTACAAGTGGTGAGCTCAACGGAATGTGAAGAGTGTCAGATCCACCCTTTCTGTATCTTTATGTTTCACGTTCATGTGACCTATCATATGAAACAGGGCCACTACAACAGTGGGACATGAGCCGTTTTCTTTCAGAATCAGTTAGTTCTGTGCTGATAGGTAGTCAAAATAGGGAAATCAAGATTCTAGTTAAGAGTTAAACGATAAGTGAAGAAATACTTTTTTTTAGAGTTCGACTAGGTGTTTGTGACAGGAGTCACTTTGGATGGGGGGCTCGTGGAACCTGGAATACTGTCAAGAAATTCCTTGTCCAGCTTCTCCGGCCCCTCTTATGTATAAGTCACCCTGTGTCTATAAGGGGCACAGGGTGACCAAGAACCCCAATCAGGTCTGCACTAATCAGACTCGCTGTACAACCACACCTCATTTCATGTTACACCGGGTTATCCTGGGTTCTATATGTGTGGTTTGTGTTGAAAGAATGAAGGGCCTCTTTCACTTGGGACAATAATATTTCTGAACAATATCCCTCAAGAAATATATAAAGATAAACAATTTGACTTTTCAGATTGCTTGAATTTTGTTGGAGTCTCTCATAGACCCTTGCTAGATAGTGAGTTGGGGTGGGGTTTGTGTTTGGTAAGTGCCTGTATCCCATTGTTCTATTGTTTCTGTTTGCCTTAAGATCAACCTATTATGGGATGTATATGTGTATGTGTGTTGGCTGCTAAGGGGGAGGGGGGGGTTGTCCCACAGTGTATATCTCTTTGTGCCTGTGTTTGAATAAACAGTTCTTATTCTGGAAGGTTCCAAAACTTATACAAGCTAAGTTGTCGGCTAGCTTTGTATGGGGGCGGCTGGGAAAATCTGATATCTATGTTCACGACTCGGAGAAAGCCGTATACTGATGGAAGTCCACAAGCAGTGGCGGCCGGTGTGTTGGGGGCGCAAGGGCCCCGCCCCCTATCCATGCGTCCGGCCCCCTAATCTGCGTGCAGGGCGCCGGACGCATGGAGCTTAATGGGTTTTTTTTTTACATCACCTGATTAGAGCCAGAGGCTCTAATAGGGTGATGCAAAGGGTGGGCTCGGGGCGCAGAGCAGTGCGTCCCGAGCCCACCCATTGTTTGACAATAGCGAATGAAAATTCGCTATTGCCACACCGATTCTCCTCCTGGCTAATCAGGAAGCGCGTCCGATACGCGCTTCCTGATTGGCTGCAAGGCAAACCCCATGCCATTGGCCGAGGAGGAGGCGGGAGCGGGAGGACTGCAGGAGACGCGCCATGGGACAGAGTGAGGAGAAGCCGCCACTGCCGCCGGGACTGAAGAGAAGCCGCCGCCAGGTAAGTGCATTGGTCTCGGGGGGGGGGGGGCACACTGCATTGAAGGGGGCACACACGCTGGTCTTTGCATTGATGCGGGCATGCTGTGTCACTCTGCAATGATTGGGGGCATGCTGTGGCACTCTGCATTGATTGGGGGGCATGCTGTGGCATTCTGCATTGATTGGGGGGGACATGCTGTGGCACTCTGCATTGATTGGGGGCATGCTGTGGCACTCTGCATTTTTTGGGGGGCATGCTGTGGCACTCTGCATTGATTGGGGACACGCTGTGGCATTCTGCATTGATTGGGGGCACACTGTGGCATTCTGCATTGATAGGGGCACGCTGTGGCGTTCTGAATTGATAGGGACATGCTGTGGCACTCTGCATTGATGGGGGCATGCTGTGGCACTCTGCATTGATGGGGGCATGCTGTGGCACTCTGCATTGATGGGGGCATGCTGTGGCACTCTGCACTGATGGGGGCATGCTGTGGCACTCTGCACTGATGGGGGCATGCTGTGGCACTCTGCATTGATTGGGGGGCAGGCTGTGGCACTCTGCATTGATTGGGGGCATGCTGTGACATTCTGCATTGATTGGGGGGCATGCTGTGGCGCTCTGCATTGATTGGGGGTACGCTGTGGCACTCTGCATTGATTGGGGGCATGATGTGGCATTCTGCATTGATTGGGGGGCATGCTGTGGCGCTCTGCATTTATTGGGGGCACGCTGTGGCGCTCTGCATTGATTGGGGGCACGCTGTGGCACTCTGCATTGATTGGGGGCACGCTGGTCACTAATTTTTCTGTTTGCGCCCCCCCCCATAAACTTTGAGCACCAGCCGCCACTGTCCACAAGTACAGTGTGGGTTGCGGTTCCGTTACAGTGTTAATCATTTTTTTGGGGGGGGGGGGATTTATATTTAGGGATGCTTTACATGTTAAGGACAGTTAAGGGAATTTGAAGAGACTAACTTTCCGAATGTTGTCCCGGGAATGTATATATTGCCAATGAAACATACATTGGATGGGAGATGCAGTAGGTAAAGCATCTTGGTCCTAGTAACAAAATAAAATGTTAGATTGATGCACGTAAGAGTGTTTTTTGGTTGGCGCCTTGTGTTACTTTGATTGGGGGGGCATGCTGTGGCACTCTGCATTGATTGGGGGCATGCTGTGGCACTCTGCATTGATTGGGGGGCACGCTGTGGCACTCTGCATTGATTGGGGGCATGCTGTGGCACTCTGCATTGATTGGGGGCATGCTGTGGCACTCTGCATTGATTGGGGGGCACGCTGTGGCACTCTGCATTGATTGGGGGCATGCTGTGGCACTCTGCATTGATTGGGGGCATGCTGTGGCACTCTGAATTGATTTAGGGCACGCTGTGGCACTCTGCATTGATTGGGGGCACGCTGTGGCACTCTGCATTGATTGGGGGCATGCTGTGGCACTATGCATTGATGGGGGCATGTTGTGGCACTATGCATTGATGGGGGCATGTTGTGGCACTCTGCATTGATTGGGGGGCACGCTGTGGCACTGTGCATTGATTGGGGGGCACGCTGTGGCACTCTGCATTGATTGGGGGGCACTCTGTGGCACTCTGCATTGATTGGGGGTATGATGTGGCACTCTGCATTGATTGGGGGCACGCTGGAGCACTCTGCAGTGATTGGGGGCATGCTGTGGCACTCTGCATTGATTGGAGGGCATGCTGTGGCACTCTGCATTGATTGGGGGCATGCTGTGGCACTCTGCATTGATGGGGGCATGCGGTGGCACTCTGCATTGATTGGGGGGCACGTTGTGGCACTCTGCATCGATTGGGGGCACGCTGTGGCATTCTGCATTGATGGGGGCATGCTGTGGCACTCTGCATTGATGGGGGCATGCTGTGGCACTTTGCATTGATTGGAGGGCACGCTGTGGCACTCTGCATTGATTGGGGGCATGCTGTGGCATTCTGCATTGATTGGGGGCATGCTGTGGCGCTCTGCATTGATTGGGGGCACGCTGTGGCGCTCTGCATTTATTGGGGGCACGCTGTGGCGCTCTGCATTTATTGTGGGGAAGGTGTGGCGCTCTGCATTTATTGGGGGCACGCTGTGGCACTCTGCATTGATTGGGGGCACGCTGGTCACTCATTTTTCTGTTTGCCCCCGCCCCCCCCCCCCCCAAAAAAAAATTTGAGCACCAGCCGCAACTGTCCACAAGTACAGTGTGGGTTGTGGTTCCGTTACAGTGTTAACCTTTTATTTTTTTGGGGGGGGGATTTATATTTAGGGATGCTTTACATTGTAAGGACAGTTAAGGGAATGTGAAGAGACTAACTTTCTGAATGTTGTCCCGGGAATGTATATATTGCCAATGAAACATACATTGGATGGGAGATGCAGTAGGTAAAGCATCTTGGTCCTAGTAACAAAATAAAACGTTAGATTGATGCACGTAAGAGTGTTTTTTGGTTGGCGCCTTGAGTTACCTTTTCCGAAGGAATACTTTTACACTTCAAACTTGAACACATGGGTTGTAGGATCACTTTAAACCTTTATGAAAGATAAAGTCTAGCATGGGACAATTTTTTCCTTTTTAATGTTGTAATGCATTTCTGTAGTGGAACTCCAGGCAGGAAAATCAAGCTGAGTAGAGTTGCAAAGGATAGAAGCCTTTAGCTGGTTTTTTATTACCTTGTTTCCTAGTTGGGACCTCAACTCCTGTGTGGCCACTGGGACAAGAATAGAAGAAAACTCCCTCTAATGGGTCAGCCACAGAAGTAAAACAGGGGTTGTAGCACTACACCCCTGTATGCAATATTAAAAAGAGTAAAGAGCTAATAATAATTTTAGAGTGTTTAGGTTAATCCTTATATAAGCTAAAACTCGTAACTTCGTACAATAAAGACAAAATGTGAAAGGGTATTCCATGGGCTTATCACCACTAATTAGAAAAATTATTTTGCTTGTAACCTTACATCACGATTTCTGAAAGAGATCAATGTATCCAGATAAAATATTTCCACCAAATATATTACATCCCACATGAACTACATTAAAAGCACAAACTTCAGTCTCTACTATGTGGCCAAAGTCTAACTGAATTTGGAACTTTTGTCCACCTGATAGAACTGTCCCAAAATAAAACTTCTCTGGTCACAATAACTGGATTTAATGTAGACACTTTGATCTTCTAAATATTTGTAATCTCATCTAGAGCATTTTCAGAGAACCTAGAGCCCGAGAGCCCCTGTAAAATAGTTCTTATTTTCCTTTGAAGGTCATTAGGCCCCTATCACATGGGCCAGTCTCCAATTAGATCAGCAAACCAGAGTGGGCTGTCGACAGATTTGTGTCGTCTTAGTTTTTGCAGACAGACAGATGCAGACAGAGCTAGCTCTGCTCTATGAACAGCCGAGTGTAAACAGACTCTGCCATCCGTTTACACCCAACTGCCCTATAATCCGATTCACCTTTTTTTTTTTTTTTAGCAGACTATTTTAAGCCCGCTTTCCATAGGGCTGAATGGCACGTCCAATCAGTTCCCCCTGAAAAACTGACAGGTAGACCTAAAAGGACCCATTGTGTTAAAGGGGTCTTGCTTGCATAACATCTATGATTCTCTTTTTTTTTTAATATGCTGACCTCTTTTATGGCTGTGGATTCCAGATATTTCTAATACACAGCCATAAGTGATTGTATGACATATTGTGAACTGGAATTGTAAGTCATAAACCCTTAATAAAAATGCACTGAAAAAAAGGAGAGAAAGAGAATGTCTTGGTTGGAGTTAAAAAAAGTATTAAACTTAAAAGCAAATATGTACTATATTGTAGCTTACTAATTCTTAGATGTGGTGGCTTCATTCCTTTTCTTTATTAGGCTTTTTTTTTACTATTTTCATCTTGTGATTCAGCCAGTAAAGCGTCCCATAGATGAGTAATTTTTTTTCTCATTCAACCAGTGAGTTGAATGAAAAAAAAAATGACTTGGTTCCCTCATCCACCCACTGAGCTATTCTGTTCTGACAGTGAAGAGAATTCCCCGCTGTCAGAATATACTGATCAGCGCTGCCGGCTATAGCCAGCGGCGCTAATCAAGTGGGGAGAACCCGAAAGGGTAGTTGTACAGAAGTCTATAGATTGACATCTGTACAACCACAGTGCCCATACATAATTTAAAATTCAGGCAATCACTGCTGAGCCAACTGAATTTTCAGCTGTGCATAGAGAGCCATTGGCGGGGCCAAGCCACGCTGTGTGTCAATGGATAAACAAAACCTGCTTTGGGATCAAGCCCACAAGCAAATGCTATGCCGAATTGTGTTCTGACAGTGGGGAGAATTTTCGGCTGTGAACAGAGAGCCATTGGCGGGGCCAAGCCACGCTGTGTGTTTTAATGGATGAACAAAACCTGCTTTGGGATCAAGCCCCCAAGAAAATGCTATGATGGCAGAAACAGAAGAAGAGGAGCCAAGATTTCCAGTGGGGGACCCCAGAAGAGAAGGTTACCATTGCAAAGAACAGGTGAACAGAACATGTTTATTTTTTTAATAAAAAAGGTAGGTAAAGGCATTGTTTTGCTCCATCTGCTTATCATGGGAGCCTGATCAGTAGTTTTGCCTGTTACATGTGTCCATGTGTAATTTACTTGATCTGAGGGAGTGTCCCCACAGTATCCAATAGGGGAGCCTGTTGGACAGTGGAGGAAACCCAGCCAGTGACACACAGGCTTTTGTAGCTGTCCCAGTGGGTTGGCACAGAGAGTGGTGCATCCTGGGATTGGCTATAAATGCCAAGGGCACATTTGACAGGGCGTCTTTGGACAGAAATTCAGGTCCAAGGAGGAGGGTGATGGCTTGTCTCTCCTCCTGTCAGCAAGGAAGGTGGTCACAGGCAGTCAGCCTAGGGGACCAAGTGTGTGATGCTGAGCCAGGAGGTCCAGGATACTGACAACGACAAGTGGAGCTGAAGGCAGAGCAACCCAGGAAAAACAGTGTCCATGAGTACTGGGAAGCTTGCCAGGGGTATGCCCAGGAAGGGGACCACTCCAGTGGAGAGTCAGTGGACAAGGGGGCTAGCATGCACGGGAAGTGAGAAAGGTTGTGCCAAGTTAGGACCCTGAGGAGAAATTCAGTCAGGAACCTATTTTCTACTTCACTTCAGTGGCAAGGTGAAGCAGCGGCCTTGCTGCACGCATTACAGCTAGTATCATCAGAGATTGTGCATAGTTCAAGTTGGAGTATCCCACTCATCCCTTCTCCTATCCAAGTTCTTCTAAAATAAAACACAAAAACCAAATCCCCTGGACTGTTCATTGTCTGAGCCAAGTCTTAAAGTGATAAGCTTGACGAACTGTTGCTATGGGTAACCCAGGGGAGTCCACACTCAGCAGCTCCCAAGGGGGCAGTGCTACACTGATATGGCATAGCATGTGACTTGTTGCATGTGACATCGCTGAGCCAATCGGCACTGCCACACTGGGAGTCCAGGGCCCTGTGAAAGCCACTATTCCAGTGACTCAGAGCTTACACTGTACATTTCTTCTTTCCTGGTGGCTGAACCAAGCAGCAGGGGAGTGCAAAAAAAGTAAGTATATATATGTCTGTACAGGTCTGCATTACCATAAACTTGATGTTTTGCTCTGCATGGGAAAAGTACACATTTTTTTTAAGGCAGTATTGTTTCTAAATACACCCCAATCTGTTTCCCTAGTCTGGAACTGTATTAAAAAATAAACAATCTAAAAACTTTAAAAACATTACATGACAATAAGTGTGGTGGAATTAGAAATTCATATTTACAGAGACATTCGAATACCTTCAGAAGATATTTGCACTGCATAGAGTGGTAAGAAGCTAAAATATAAAATAAATAAAAAAAAGATTAAACTAACATCTAGCTTGTGCAGCCAATGTATCTTGATCTTTATTTCTTACAGGTGTCTGTAACCTTGCAAAGTTTATTTTTTTGTTTTGTGAGCAGAGCACACTCTAATCTTGTCAGCTGTTCAGTGGGTCTCTTTTTAACCTATAATGGAGCTGAAAAATTAAAGGTGAGGTAATGAATTAGTACTGGTGACAGCACAGCACGCTGGCCAAGCAGCAGGGGGGGTTCTCCTTTGTATTCATCCTTTTTGGCCTTCAATGTCACTTTGCTCCTGTGGCAACCAGCCAAAAAAAGAATGTGTGAGTGGAACCATGTGCACAACACAAGTGGCAGGCCCTCCAAATGGCCAGAGGGGAGCTGACATTCCTCAACTAGAATGTATTCTGACATCACCTCAGTCACAAACCACAATGCCACCATCATTAACGCTTGTATGTCTCCCTTTCACACAGTTCTTCATTGCAAAGAGAAGCAATCGTTCTATTTCTTCATATATTTTATGTTATTTATGTTTCTAAGCATTGTTTTTTAAAATGTTCATGATGTGGCTTGCAAATACTGAATTTAAAAAATGCAAATTTCAATAATTTATGCATGTTTTTTACTAGTAGTTTCTCGAAAAAAAATGTTACAGGGAGCATCATATCTACATATTAAACTGTGTTTTAAACACTTCCTAATATGTTACTGTATATATTTATAAAACAATGCTATATACGGTATAGTCAGAACAGAGGGGTTGATTCACTAAAGGCAAATAGACAGTGCACTCTGCAAGTGCAGTTGCTCCAGAGCTTATTAAATGAGCAGAAGCTATGCTGGACTTCCATCATTCAATCATGTGCAAGCGAAAAATATGTTTTTTTTCATATTTTCCTTGCACGTGATCTGGTATTCTTTACTTAGTGAAGCTTCACCTCATTTAGTAAGCTCTGGAGCAACTGCCCTTGCAGAGTGCAACTGCACTTTGTAAAGTGCACAGTCTATTTGCCTTTAGTAAATCAACCCTAGTGTATTTTAAGCATATTTTTCATTGGCGTCATGAACCTTGCCAGGTTTGCTTGCCAGTCTTCAAACTTATTAAAGTGGAAGTAAACTCAGCCCTCAGAATCCACATTTATCATTGCATTAACAAATATAAACATTACAAAGCACACCACAATGTCCATTCTCCTGTTGTGCCATAACAGCCGCTTAGGTGTACCATAAGTCTCAGCTAATCCTATAGGTGAAAGTGGAGCTCTCTTCTTTTTTCATTACAGGGATGTAAAGGAAGCCGAAGAACAGACTTGTAAAGGTGGGAGAATGACCCCTTAAATGTGAGCACTTCACTGGTAGTTCAAACTTGGCCATAGCAACAGAAAAAGGGGAAAGGGGGAGGGGGGGGGGGGTCCGGTTCATGACCAATAACAGCAGCAGGACAATGACAGTTTTCTTGACTGGTTCAGCAATAGACATCTGGTTGAGGAATTCTGACCTCTCCTTTTCTGTCTTGGACAGTGACAGATCATTCCCTGTCTTTGCGGCCGGTTTTCACCACCTACACTTTATCCATGTATATTGAACTCCCCAGACTCCAGTTCTGTTTGATGGACAGGAACGGCTACCATAATTCAGAATTGGATTGATTCCTGAAGGGCTTCAGAATATGCATGAAATCCCACACTTCTTCACACCAGGAGACCCTCTTTGCTTCGACTTCTTCCATGATTTCCCTGGGAACGTATGGAAAATCTTACCAATACTCCAGGGCTACTCGCCTTTGGATTATCCTCTGGAAACAGGAGCATCTGGGCAACTTAAACTGGGTCTACATGGATAGAGGGATATCAATGAATGTATAGAATAACTAGGATAAGGTAACTCTTAAAAGTCAGAAAAAAGGGATGTTTCATATATATATATATATATATACATACATGTATAAGATTTATTCTAGCCATAAGAATATTGGTATTGATAAATAACCAAGGAACAGGTATATTATATATGTTGATGTATATATATATATATATATATATATATATATATATATATATATATATATATATATATATATATATATATATATATATATATATATATATACATACATACATGTACATATACATATACACCGTGCCTTGCAAAAGTATTCGGCCCACTTGAACTTTGCAACCTTTTGCCACATTTCAGGCTTCAAACATAAAGATATAAAACTGTAATTTTTGGTGAAGAATCAACAACAAGTGGGACACAAATCATGAAGTGGAACGAAATTTATTGGATATTTCAAACTTTGTTAACAAATAAAAAACTGAAAAATTGGGCGTGAAAAATTATTCAGCCCCTTTACTTTCAGTGCAGCAAACTCTCTCCAGAAATTCAGTGAGGATCTCTGAATGATCCAATGTTGACCTAAATGACTAATGATGATACATAGAATCCACCTGTGTGTAATCTGTATAAATGCACCTGCACTGTGATAGTCTCAGAGGTCCCTTTAAAGCGCAGAGAGCATCATGAAGAACAAGGAACACACCAGGCAGGTCCGAGATACTGTTGTGGAGAAGTTTAAAGCCAGATTTGGATACAAAAAGATTTCCCAAGCTTTAAACATCCCAAGGAGCAATGAAGATAAGGAAATCTACAAGATTAGGCAAAAAGAGGCCAAGCAAGTTATAAGAACTTCTAAAGCGCAGGCAGAAGAAAAACTAGCTCAGTCTATGAAAAAGGGGGATAAGACATTCTTCAGATATATAAATGAAAAAAGGAAATTAAAACAAGGAATAACTAAATTAAAAACAAAGGACGGAAGGTATGTAGAAGAGAATAAAGGGCTAGCCGACTGCCTTAATGAATACTTCTGTTCAGTTTTTACAGAAGAAAAAAGGAGAAGGACCTCCACTTGAAAGGATGACTAATGAATCGTTTGATGCATGTGTCTTTACAGAGGAAGACGTTCTAAGATTGCTGTCTAAAGTGAAGACAAATAAGTCACAGGGCGTGGTTACGTCAGTTCCGCTTCCTGTTGACTGAGACGCACATCCGGCCGGTGGAACGCACCGCGTCCCGGAACTACCGCTACACGAGGGTGTTGCGGTCCCTAGGACATACATGCACCGTTTTTCTGTTAATGAATGTGAGTATTGTAATTTTATATGAATAAAGCACCTATTTTTTGCAATACTTCACTATTGGAGCCCCTTTTTTTTTCTTTCCTCATCCGGATCTCTCAAATATATTGGAGTACTTTAAGAGGAGGTATTTCTCATCAATTTTCCCCTGGAGAAAAATACAGCATATGAAGTCGGGATTAAGTGGATTACTAGCCAGCCTTCGGAGGGACTTTTGAGAGTCACCCCAAACGCTGATTACCCCTGTGGGGGTACCACCATCTGGTGAGTGCGGGAGTAATAGGAGGGGAGCACTTATTCCTGTATTGAGCACCCCCATCAGTCTGGAACTCCTGGAATCCATTTTTTCCTGTTAAATCCCTGCTTCGTTTCCCATCTTGGGACTCAATTACATTTGCAGCACCATTTAATATTTGGCTATTTATATGGACAATTTTTCTATATATTCTTTTTACATTTATTTACATTTATTTATTTATGTTATTTAAATTTCTGGGACACTATTTATGAATTGATTGTGTACAGATTTATACAAAGCTATTTATTGTTTGGCTCACTAGCACAATCTATATTTGATTAATTAGCACCTTAATTATTTATGGAGGTTATTTAAAATATCACTTTATTTATTTAACCACTTAAGCCCCGGAGGATTTGGCTGCTAAAGGACCAGGGTTTTTTTTGCGATTTTTTACTGCGTGACTTTAACGGACAATTGCGCGGTCGTGCGACGCTGTACCTAAACGAATTTGACGTCCTTTTTTTTCCCACAAACAGAGCTTTCTTTTGGTGGTATTTGATCACCTGTGCGATTTTTTGATCACGCGCTATAAACAAAAAAAGAGCGTAAATTTTGCAAAAATAACAATATTTTTCACATTTTTTTATAAAGGAAATTCCCCAAAAAAAAAAGTAAAAATCAAAATTTTTTAACATTTTTCGGCCAATTTGTTTTATGCTACCTATGTTTGGTAAAAAAAAAAATCGCAAAAAGCGTATTTTTATTGGTTTGTGCAAAAGTTATCGCGTTTACTAACAAAGGGAAAGATTTTTGTCATTTTTGGTGTTTTTTTTTTTAACGCGTAATGGCGGCGATCTGCGATTTTTTTTTCGGTACTGCGACATTGCGGCGGACAGATCGGACCCTTGACTGACATTTTTGACACTTTTGGGGGTACCAGTGACATTACTGCAGTAATCAGTGCTATAAATATGCACTGTTACTGCAAAAATGACACTGGCAGGGAAGGGGTTAACTTTATTGGACAGGGAGGGGTTAAGTGTGTCCTAGGGGCGTGATTCTAACTGTGTAGGGACATTCCTATTGGTGTAAAAGCAAAGATCAACCGTTCTACATAGTAGAACGGACAGATCTTCACTTTTACACAGGGAGAACTGACAGGCAGCTTGTTTACACAAGCTGCTCTGTCTTTCTCCCTTCACAGGAGCGATCGCAGTGTGACTGGCGGACATCGAGTCCGCCGGTCACACGCACTGACTTGCCTGTGAACGAGCCGCGGCGGGCGCGCGCCTCGGCGGGCGCGCGCCCGCCCGCGATAGGCTCGCAAGTCAGTGACAGGCGAGTGACGTACCCATACGTCACTCTGCCTGGCCGGGGCTGACCGCCGCAGTATATAGTCGTGCGGCGGTCGGCAACCGGTTAATGTATTTTGTATGAAATCATATATACACCTTTAAGATCACACACTGAATAGATTTTCAATAATTTATGATTTATATCTTAAATTTCTTATTCACCTATTTACCACGATAATATATATATATATTTTTTTACTAATTTCTTTTAAACATATTTACACTTTTTAAGGATTCACCATATTAAGTTTTATATACCTTGATCTTTTATTCACTTTATCACCAGTGCACTTATAAGACATATTTATATTTCCTATTTATTAGCCTGACAGCGCCATTTTACCTCCCTTTTCCCCACAAATAAGTCACAGGGTCCTGATGAGATACAGCCAAAATTATTAAAAGAGCTTAGTGGTGAGCTGGCAAAACCATTAACAGATTTATTTAACCAATCATTAGTAACAGGAGTCGTCCCGGAAGATTGGAAATTGGCAAATGTCGTGCCCATTCACAAGAAAGGTAGTAGGGAGGAATCGAGCAACTATAGACCAGTGAGTCTGACATCAATAGTAGGCAAATTAATGGAAACCCTATTAAAGGATAGGATTGTGGAACATCTTAAATCCCATGGATTACAAGATGAAAAACAACATGGGTTTACTTCAGGGAGATCATGTCAAACAAATCTTATAGATTTTTTTGACTGGGTGACTAAAATAATAGACGGTGGAGGTGCAGTAGACATTGCATATCTAGATTTTAGTAAGGCTTTTGACACTGTCCCACATAGAAGACTTATCAATAAACTGCAGTCATTGAGCATGGACTCCCATATTGTTGAGTGGATTAGGCAGTGGCTGAGTGACAGACAACAGAGGGTTGTAGTCAATGGAGAACATTCAGAACAAGGTCATGTTACCAGTGGGGTACCTCAGGGATCTGTACTGGGACCAATTTTGTTTAATATCTTCATAAGTGATATTGCAAAAGGCCTCGATGGTAAGGTTTGTCTTTTTGCTGATGACACAAAGATATGTAACATGGTTGATGTTCCTGGAGGGAAACGCCAAATGTAAAAGGATTTAGGAAAACTAGAAGAATGGTCAGAACTCTGGCAACTGAAATTTAATGTGGATAAGTGCAAGATAATGCACCTGGGACGTAAAAACCCAAGGGCAGAATATAGAATATTTGACACAGTCCTGACCTCAGTATCTGAGGAAAGGGATTTAGGAGTAATTATTTCAGAAGACTTAAAGGTGGGAAGACAATGTAATAGAGCAGCACGAAATGCCAGCAGAAAGCTTGGATGTATAGGGAGAGGTATAAGCAGTAGAAAGAGAGAAGTGCTTATGCCGCTGTACAGAACACTGGTGAGACCTCACTTGGAGTATTGTGCGCAGTACTGGAGGCCATATCTCCAGAAGGATATAGATACTCTAGAGAGAGTTCAGAGAAGAGCTACTAAACTAGTACATGGATTGCAGGAAAAAAACTTACCAGGAAAGGTTAAAGGACCTTAACATGTATAGCTTGGAAGAAAGAAGAGACAGAGGGAATATGATAGAAACTTTTAAATACATAAAGGGAATCAACTCGGTAAAGGAGGAGAGCATATTTAAAAGAAGAAAAACTACAACAAGAGGACACAGTTTTAAATTAGAGGGGCAAAGGTTTAAAAGTAATATGAGGAAGTATTACTTTACTGAGAGAGTAGTGGATGCATGGAATAACCTTCCTGCAGAAGTGGTAGCTGCAAATACAGTGAAGGAGTTTAAGCATGCATGGGATAGGCATAAGGCTATCCTTCATATAAGATAGGGCCAGGAACTATTCATAGGATTCAGATATATTGGGCAGACTAGATGGGCCAAATGGTTCTTATCTGCCGACACATTCTATGTTTCTATGTTTCTATGTAAGGAGCACTGTGCAAGCGATAATATTGAAATGGAAGGAGTATCAGACCACTGCAAATCTGACGAAGACCTGGCCTTCCCTCTAAACTTTCAGCTCATACAAGGAGAAGACTGATCAGAGATGCAGCCAAGAGGCCCATGATCACTCTGGATGAACTGCAGAGATCTACAGCTGAGGTGGGAGACTCTGTCCATAGGACAACAATCAGTCGTATACTGCACAAATCTGGCCTTTATGGAAGAGTGGCAAGAAGAAAGCCATTTCTTAAAGATATCAATAAAAAGTGTTGTTTAAAGTTTGCCACAAGCCACCTGGGAGACACACCAAACATGTGGAAGAAGGTGCTCTGGTCAGATGAAACCAAAATCTAACTTTTTGGCAACAATGCAAAACGTTATGTTTGGCATAAAAGCAACACAGCTCATCACCCTGAACACACCATCCCCACTGTCAAACATGGTGGTGGCAGCATCATGGTTTGGGCCTGCTTTTCTTCAGCAGGGACAGGGAAGATGGTTAAAATTGATGGGAAGATGGATGGAGCCAAATACAGGACCATTCTGGAAGAAAACCCTGATGGAGTCTGTAAAAGACCTGAGACTGGGACAGAGATTTGTCTTCCAACAAGACAATGATCCAAAACATAAAGCAAAATCTACAATGGAATGATTCACAAATAAACATATCCAGGTGTTAGAATGGCCAAGTCAAAGTCCAGACCTGAATCCAATCGAGAATCTGTGGAAAGAACTGAAAACTGCTGTTCACAAACGCTCTCCATCCAACCTCACTGAGCTCGAGCTGTTTTGCAAGGAGGAATGGGCAAAAATTTCAGTCTCTCGATGTGCAAAACTGATAGAGACATACCCCAAGCGACTTACAGCTGTAATCGCAGCAAAAGGTGGCGCTACAAAGTATTAAGTTAAGGGGCTGAATAATTTTGCACGCCCAGTTTTTCTGTTTTTTATTTGTTAAAAAAGTTTGAAATATCCAATACATTTCATTCCACTTCATGATTGTGTCCCACTTGTTTTTGATCCTTTACAAAAAATTACAGTTTTATATCTTTATGTTTGAAGCCTGAAATGTGGCAGAAGGTCGCAAAGTTCTAGGGGGCCGAATACTTTCACAAGGCACTGTATATATTATCTTACCCAGGGAAAATATCCAGTCCATCCAAGGACAGAGCTGATGGGTGGTAGATAGTATATCCTTTGCTGATTTGATGATCACAAGGATAAGTCCAATTATGGTCAAATACTCCTGAAATATGGGTATGACGGTACCCCTTTAAAAGTCCCCTTTGCCGCCCCCCCTCTTTCTTTTCCAAATTCAAATAACTGGGACGTGGGTACCCTTATCCCAAGTATCCCCTATATGTAATTTTCTTTGGAGCTTGTCTCTTACTAATATGGCTGGTACTGCTGGTGGGTACTGCTGTCTGGTACTGCTGGTGGTTACTGCTGGTGGGTACTGCTGGCTGGTACTGCTGGTGGTTACTGCAGGCTGGTACTGCTGGTGGGTATTACTGGCAGGTACTGCTGGTGGATACTGCTGGCTGGTACTGCTGGTGATTACTGCTGGTGGGTACTGCTGGTGGGTACTGCTGGTGGGTACTGCTGGTGGTTACTGCAGGCTGGTACTGCTTCTGGGTACTGCTGGTGGGTACTGCTGGTGGTTACTGCTGGTGGTTACTGCTGGCCGGTACTGCTGGCCGGTACTGCTGGTGGGTACTGCTGTGGGTACTGCTGGCTGGTACTGCGGTGGGTACTGATGGTGGGTATTGCTGTGGGTACTGCTGGCTGGTACTTCTGTCTGGTACTGCTGTGGGTACTGATGGCTGGTACTGCTAGTGGGTATTGCTGGCTTTTTACTCATGGTGGGTACTGCTGTGGGTACTGCTGTGTGTACTGCTGTGGGTACTGCTGGCTGGTACTGCTGATGGGAAATGCTGGCAGAGAGTGTGAGGAGCATCGCTGTAGGAAGCAAGCCGATGCTTCCTGTATCTCTTGGTCTCCTCACAGGCGAGGTTTAATATCACTTTGCCTGTGACAGGATGGAGCCGGAACTAAACAGAAAGCATCGGCTCCGTTCTGTCACAGCTGACACAAACAGCCGGGATATAGCGTGGCACTTGCGGGAGACTTGGGAGGTTTGTTGCCACCTGCTAAATTTGGCAGCAGAATGCACATGGGAGTCGGGACTAATGCTTGGCTGTCGCTGGGTCGCTGGGCAGGTGAGGCCCCCCAGGCAAGTGGGGCCCCCGGGCAACTGCCCAGCATGCCCATACGGTAAGACGGACCTGTTTTGATGAGGAGGGTAGATGTAACATGGTATTTAATACTGAAATCATTTTTTTGGGATCTGAGCTTTTGATTACCTCCATGACAAGGATGGAGTCGAGCTGGAGAGTTGTGGAGGGGAACTGAGTTTGAAGGGAATGTCGGACTTCAGAAATATCTGAAAAACCTATATAGTTTGGCAGCATAAATTCAGCTTTCAATCTATCCAATGGTTTAAAAGTATCCATTTGCCAAAAGGTGAAATAGATCGTACACACCCCTGGTACTCCACATGGTTGAGTCCAGAATGAAGCATAATTCCAGACGTGTAGTATTATGCCATAGAGGCGTGATTTTGTGAAATTGGGGGAAGTTTAGCCTGTCGGATACCACATGCATATACTTCTATACTGATATAGGAGGGATTGACGATCTCCCAAAGCTTCTGCTCCCCTGATCCCACTTGTTATAGCACATAGAGGGTCTGCTGATGAATGTGACCATTTGGGGCATAAGAAGGTAAGGAATCTAGACCTGTCAGTTTTATCAATGTGAAAGAGCTGGGATAGCTGAGCTGCTATGTAATATATTTTGAAATCTTGGAGAGCTGTGCCTCCAAGATTGGTGGGGTTTTTTTCGTTTCCTCAAAGGCAATTTGTGTCTGCTGGCACCTCATATAAATGGCTTGAGCAAAGAGTCCATTGATTTGAAGTATTTGAGAGGTAAATATACCGGTAAATGCCAAAGGATATAAAAATCTTAGGTAAAAGTATAATTTTTATAAGGTTTACGCGGCCCATAACTCCTAAAGGTAAGCGGGCCCGTATTTGAGTTTGGGCCTATATCATGTTGAAAAGGGGTTGTATATTGTTGGGAATATATTCGGCTGGGGAGTTGGTGGCTTGAACTCCAAGGTATTTAATACGATTGACCCCCTGTAAAGGGAGATTTGCTTGATCTTGCGGTGGTAGGAATCTATCTAGAGGGAGTATGTTGGGATTTAGCCCAATTAATTTTTAGAGCTGAGAAAAGTCCAAATTGTTTTATGAGGGTCAAAGCCATTGACAAGAATGTTCCAGAGTCCGCAAGCTATAACAACGTATCATCTGCATACATAATTATCTTTTCTGTCAGGAAGTCTAATTGCAAGCCAGCTACATCAGGGTGCGAACGTATAGCCAACACTAGTGGTTTAGCAGCCAGAGCGTACAGCAAAGGGGACAAGGGACAACCTTACTGGGTGCCTCTTGTGAGGGGGAATGACTCGAATGACCATCCGTTTGCCATCACCCTGGCCACTGAGGCCTGATATAGTAGTTGTACCTATTTTATAAATTTGGGGCTGAACCCACAGCTTTCAAGACATTTCCTGAGGAAGCACCACTCGACTGAATAAAATGCCTTAGCTGTGTCCAAAGCAACAACAACTCTTGAACCAATATTCTCATGCTGAGTCTGGAGATTTATAAACAGTCTCCTAAGGTTGAAGGAGGTATTTCTACCAGGCATAAAGTCTGACTGGTCTTCATGTATCAGAGAAAGAATCACACAATTGAGTCTGGTGGAAAGAAATTTGGCAAGGATCTTAACATCGATTTGCAAGAAGGAAATGGGACACAGGTAGACCCGGGTCTTTGCCAGGCTTAGGAATTATTACTATTAATGCTTCTCTTATAGAAGGGGGTAAAGTAAAAGTTTCAAATATATGATAAAAGAGGGAGAGCAGCTTTGGCATTAGTATTTCTGAGTAAAGGGAGTAGAATTCATCAAGACCCGGTGACTTGGATCGAGGAAACTTGGCAATATCTTTGGCTATCTCCTCTGTCATTAGTGGTGCCTTAAGCATTTTAACTTGCTCCTCTGAAAGTTGGGGGAATTGCATAGTGTCAAAGAAGGACTGCATTGGTGTTATATCAGAGACTGTAGACGTGTATAGGGTTTTGAAGAATTCCCTACATTTTTCTGTGACTTGACTGGGTTCCATTAGAGGATCACGGAGGAGGAACGCAGAGTATTGACTACTGGATGGAAGAGTTTGCCAGCCCTTTCTCCATTCTAAAATAATTTTTGTTTATGAAAGAAGAGTTTATGCCTAGCCTTTGCATGCTGTAATTGTTCAACTACTCTGGTTTGTAGTTTAAGATTGGTAGCCCGAGAGGTGGAGGGTTCCTCTATAAACACTTTTTCTGCAACGACAAAGAATGCCATAATTAATATTGGTTCTCCGAATAGAGTTGCATGTAGAAATACGACTCTACCTAGAGGGTCTACTAGAGAGCTCCGGAGCGCAAAGCATACAGATTTGGCTATAAAAATAAATACCCCCCTTGCATGGGTGGTGTATTTAGAGTGGTACGCCCACCCAATCCAAGGAGGTAAAGCGCCATTTGTAATCGGCCTTCAACATGTGTCTCTACCAACACCAGTATGTCCGCATGCTGTTTTTGTTTCAATAGTTTTTATTGAGTTTGCAATAAAGATAACAAAAAATAACTTACACACACACAGTCATCAAACTGCAAGGTTACAAATGAATCAACTCTCAATATAACGAGGAAAACAAAGTTACGGTAGCCCCAAATATCTACCAAATAAGGCTGCGGAAAGGCTCAACAGAGGAATGCGTTGGTAGCAATAATACTTAGAGGCAAAAGGTGGTAGTAGGGGCGATATCCAAACGGGGGCATGGGCCAGTTCACCAGGGGCACCCCTAAAGGGAACACGCTGTGCCCCATGGAGAAGTGGCAGGAGGAGGCTTAGAAAAAGCAGAAAGGACATCATCCCCTAGAGTTCCTGTAGGGAGGGAGGTAACGAAAAAACGTGTTCAATCCGCATTGGAACCATTGGCGGACCATAACTACCAAAAAAAGCAGAGTTGAGTAGTCGATAACCAGACCTTACAAACTGTGTTGACAGAGATAAGGAAAAAGAAAGTCATAGAAGAGAGAACCAGAAGAAAAAGGAAGAAAAGCAAAGAGTAGGGGAGGGTGGGAGAGTAAGAAAGCGGAGGAAGGAAGGGGAGGGGTCAATAGGGAAGATGATCCCATGGTCCGAGCCTACCAAGGAAAGAAGTATCCACTGCCAGATAGTTCGTCCCCGAAGACCCAGTTCAGAGCGTAATGTGGACGTAGACCGCCCAGGGTTCCCATATAGCTTCAAACTTTGCTTTGGAATCTTCCAAAATGATAAACATCTTCTCCTGGTTCATGATCCAGGAGATTTTGCGTTTCGCGGAAAGGAAAGAAACTGTGGGTTGTTTCCATTGTTTAGCTATTGTAAGTTTAGCCCCTAGAAAAATAAAGGAAATCAGGGCCTGTGTATTCTTAGGGACTTGAGGAATACGCTGGCAAAGGAGGGCATAGGTTGGGGAATGCGCTATTTGGAACCCCGTGACTCGAAGCACTGTGCAAAAAATTTTATTCCAGAAGTTATGTAGTCTAGGGCATTCCCAGAAAACATGAATGTGGGTACCCAAAAGGCTGCATCCCCTGAAACACACCGGGGGGGGGGGGGGGAGTTGGCAAACATCGCTGCCAGGCGAGCAGGGACCATATACCATTGCATAAGGACTTTTATATTGGCTTCCATGAGACCCACAATGTGGATCCCGCGTGTGGCTCTCGCAGTGCAAGTGTGCCATACCGCTGGGTCCCAGACAAAATTTAAGTCCTGCTCCCATTTCAACATATATGAAGTCTTGCTATCTGTGTCTATCAGGGATGCATATATGAGTGAGATACCCCCCTTGACATCCTGTATCCTGGAGCACCACCTTTCATAAGGAGTGACCGATAGGGGATCCCTGGACCCACATCTGACCCTAGCCAGGAAATGTGAGATCTGAGAGAAAGGCAATCCCCCCGCAGGTGGCATTTTCAGCGCATTCCGGCAATGCGAGTATGAAAAAGGACCCTTTGCGTCAAAGAAATGACCGATTCTGTAGAGACCCTTGTCCGTCCACCATTTGAACGCCTTGATATCATTCCCCGGGGGAAAATCAGGATTATTGAAAATATGTTTGAGGGGACCCCAGGGTGAGGTAATTGTATTTGTTCTATGTATGGAGTCACAGAGTGTAAATGAATGCGAGAGAGTAGGAGCCAGTATCGGAGGACGCGAGGAAGGTGGCTGCCAAAGCAGAAAATCGATAGTATGGAAAGGGATAGCCTGTCTCTCCATATAAACCCAGTCTGGCTTAACTCCCTTAGCATATATGATAGAGAACTGCGCTAATTGGGCCGCTTTGTAGTATTTCCATAAATCTGGGACCCCGAGTCCACCTTGCCTACGAGACCTGAGGAGTGTACTTTTGTTCAATCTATGGCCTTTCCTGCCCCAGATAAATCTCAGGATATGCTGTTGGAGGGAAGCTAATTGAGACTTCACCACTGGAATAGGGAGAGCTCAGAAGTAATATAGTAAGCGTGGGAGCAAGGTCATTTTGACTGCATTGATTCTGCCGAGCCAAGACAAATGGAATTTAGACCATTCGGTCAAATCTGCTTTGAGTTTCCTATACAATGGAGCATAGTTAGTCGCATGTAGTTCAGAAATGGAAGCTGTAATGTGCACTCCCAGGTATGGAATTGAATTAGAGTGCCACGAGAAAGGGAAATGATCCCGGAGGCGAGTAACCAATGGGGATGGGAGGTTAATGTTTAAAGCTAGTGATTTGTTCATATTTATTCTCAGGCCAGAGACAGAGGCAAAGGTGTTAAGAAGGGACATGATGTTAGGAAGCGAAATAAGTGGAGAAGTGACAAACAAAAGTATGTCGTCTGCGAATAGAGTGCATTTGTGTGTATTGTGGCCACATTGAATACCGTTTATGTCAGGGTGAAGGCGAATGGCAACTGCCAACGATTCGAGAGCTATAGCAAATATGAGGGGGGACAGAGGACATCCCTGCCTGGTCCCCCTATGAATTGTGAAGGGTTCAGAGTATAGGCCCTGTAGTCTAATTTGGGCAGAGGGATCAGAGTATAGCGCCCTCAGTACGGCCAGAAACGATGGACCAAAGCCCCATCTGGCGAGGGTGGAAAAGAGAAAGGGCCAAGAGAGAAAATCAAAGGCTTTGTGTAAGTCTAACGAAAGAAGAAAACCCTCTTGAGGAGGAGCTCAATCCCAGCCTGATCTCATGAGGGTAGCAGCATCGATCACCCTCCTAATCTGGTCTGTTCCCTGTCAACCTGGGATGAAGCCCACTTGATCCTTATGAATATAGGAATGAATGAATGTGGATAGATGGTTAGCTAAAATTTTTGTCAATATATTGAGATCATTATTAATTAGGGATATTGGTCTATAATTCCCAACTTCAGAATAGTCCTTCCCTGGTTTGGGGATGACCGAGATAAATGCCTGATTCATGGACCGATCAAGGGGAGCAGATCCCTTAAGGGAGTTGAATAATCTGGCTAGATGGGGGGCGAGGGTGTCCGCGAAGGACTTCTAATAAAAATTAGAGAAGCCGTCAGGGCCTGGGGTGGAATTAGTGCGTATAGACTTGATCACCAACAGAATTTCTTGCTCTGAAAAGGGTTCCTCGAGAGAGGACCGATGCTCCCCGCTGAGTTGCGGGAGGGGCACGCTATCCAAAAAGGAGTCTATGATGCTCCCCTGAACTGGATTGGAGTCCGTGTAAAGAGCCGAATAAAAGGAGTGAAATGAGGCCATAATTTTGGTAGGATTGCTAGTGAGCTCGCTCGAGGGAGATTTAATCTTAGGCATAGAGATTATTCTGTATTTTGGTGTTAATTTGGAAGCGAGTCTGGGTCCAAGTTTATCTTGCGAAGCTAACAAGCGGGCATTCTGCCAACGCAGACTCTTTTCGGCTCTAGCCGTCAGAGCTAAATTCAGGGACAATTTTATTTCATCGAGTTTCTGTAGGGAGGCCGCATTTGGGTGGCTTTTGTGCTCTCTGTTTAAGTGTTTGTATTCCTGCTCTAGGCGGACAATGTCCAGTCTGCGTTCACGTTTGATCTTAGCCCCCAGTTGTATGAGATGACCCCTGATTACTGCCTTATGGGCATCCCAAAGGGAAGAGGGAGAGATGTCCTGTGAATCGTTAGTAATGAAATATTCAAGGATCAGTTTGTCAATCATGTTCCGGTGAGCCGGCTCTTTCAAAAGAGAATCGTTCAAACGCCATGGTGAGGAGCCCGCTCGCCGTTATACACTTTTAAGTTTAAGGTACACTAGGGAGTGGTCAGACCACGGAATGTCTCTGATCACCGCCCTGACAGCTGCCGGAACGTCCGTGGTGGGGACAAAAATGTGGTCAATCCTAGCCAGAGTGTGGTGGGGTGCTGAGTAGTGGGTGTAATCCCGGGTGGAGGGATTGAGTTCCCGCCAAATGTCAATCAAGCCCAGTGAATGTATGAGACGTGCCACTCTCAAACTTTGTTTAGAGGGCCTCCGCAAACGGTGGGGGCCCTTTCCTGATTTATCCAGGGCGTTGTCAAAAGCTAGGTTAGAGTCGCCTCCCATGATGAGTCTGCCTTCAAAGTGTGGGGAAAGGAGCTGGAGCATTTTTGAGAAAAAGGCCGCCTGCCCCTTGTTAGGGGTATAATAGGAGACAAAAGTATAAAGAGATCCCCCAATGTGTCCTTTGACTAAAATGTACCTGCCCTGGGTGTCCGCTATGGTATGTGAATGGGTGAATCCTACTGATTTGGAAAAGAAAATCGGCCACCCCCTCTGTTTAGTAGGAGCGTTGGCCAAATAAAATGTAGGAAATTTATGGTGGACGAACGAGGGTCTGTAAGACTCCGGAAAGTGGGTCTCCTGTAGCAGAAGGATCTCAATTCCTTGGGAATGATAATGTTGAAAGGCTTTCCGCCTTTTCAAGGGGGAATTTAGGCCTTGGACGTTGTGAGATGCCACCTGAAGAGAGAAATCACTACTCATGTTTGAAGACATGTCATCTGCAGAAGTAAAGCGCTGCTGCACAGAGATCTAGTTTGATTTGCGAGGGGGTCCCAAGAGGAACCAGGCCGATGCGGACGAAATAAGAACTTCAGCTGTTGGTGTGAACGGACCATAGAATGCTGGAAAATAGGAAAAAAGAGCATCAGAGAAAGGAAAAGGAAAGCAGGTAAGGGAAAAAAAAACAGAAGAACACACAGGGGCAAGACCCTGCATGTAGTTAGAATGGCCTAGGCAAAACCCAGGCCTTCTAACCAGATACGTGGAGGCACCCTATACCCGATAGGGTGCTGCCCTGTAGGGTTCTGGAGAGACTACTGTCCAGAAGCCAACAGGGGTGAGTGCAACAATACCTCTCCGGACAAGGAGCCCCAGACCGGAAAATTAAGTAGCAACAAACATAAACCCCGACATAATGCATTGCAGAAATAAGTGAGTAATAATAGAAAATATCACAAAACAAGACAAAAAAAAAAAAAAAGGGGGGGGGGGGTAGGGAACGGGGAAAGGAGGGGTATAGGGAAGGAAAGGGTGTGGAGGGGGGGGGGAGGAGGGGAGTAGGAATAAATTGAGGGAGAGAACTTCTGCTACTTCTACTGGAAGAAGAATACAAAAAAAATGTCCAGCTATTTCGGCATAGAAGGGGGGCCTGACCGACCCAAAACCAATATGTTAGCCGGTGATCAAAATAAGGTGGAATACACATTTATATACCTATAGAGAAAGGAAGAAAATTGTTGTAGGCAGGCATAACTAAGACATTTAGTTGACAAAAAAAAAAAAAATGGAGGGGGGGGGAGGAAGAGGACCAAGTTTGTCAAAAATGGAGGAAGGGGTCAGACACGACCCATCTCAGGCGAAGAGGTTGGATCTTCGTTGACAAGAGGAAGACAACTTCCGAGGGACACCAGGAAAATCAGGGAGGCTTAACATCACGGTGGCGTTTCGTCTGTGGCTTGTTCCAGTTCGATGACAGTGGACTAATCAGTGGAGGGCGCTTGGAGGATTCCCGTCTCATGGTGGGGGAGGGGTCCCTGGAGAGGAGTCCCAGTTGTAGAAGCAGCCGTTCACCTTCTTGGAAGCTGGAGAAGCTGTGTGTCTTATCCTGGAAGTGGAAATTCAGTCTGAAGGGGGAAGGACCACCAATATTTCAGCGATTTCTCCGAGAGCGCCAATGTAAGCAGTTTCAGGGATCTGCAGGGCTGTATGGTCATGGGGGAGAGGTCAGCAAAAAGTTGAATTTTATGACCTTGGATGAATAGAGCCTCCTTGCCCCTACACTGCCTCATGAGTTCCTCCTTAACCCCATAGAAGTGTGTCTTAACAATAACGTCTCTGGGCAGGCCATCCTTACGGGGCGGTTGGAGGGCCCTGTGCGCTCGGTCGAGTTCAATACGGTGGTCAGGGATGTCCGGAATGATATCTTTAACCACTTGCCTACAGTGCACTTTCACCCCCTTCCTGCCCAGACTGATTTTCAGCTTTCAGCGCTCTCACACTTTGAATGACAATTACTCATGCAACACTGTACCCATAAAAAATGTGTCCTTTTTTTCACACAAATAGAGCTTTATTTTGGATGGTATTTAATCACTACTGGGTTTTTATTTTTTGTGCTATAAATAAAAAAAAAGACTGAAAATAATTTGAAAAAATGCATTTTTCTTTGTTTCGGTCATAAAATTTAGCAAATGAGTAATTTTTCTTCGCAAATTTTGGCCAAAATTTATACTGCTACTTATCTTTGGTAAAAATAACCCAAATCAGTGTATATTATTTGGTCTTTGTGAAAGTTATAGAGTCCACAAGTTATGGTGCTAATCATTGAAAATGAATCACATTTGATCACACCTGATGTACTGAAGGCCTATCTCATTTCTTGAGACACTAAAAAGTCTGGAAAGTACAAATACCCCCCAAATGACCCCTTTTTGGAAAGTAGACATTCCAAGGTATTTAATAAGTGGCATGGTGAGTTTTTTGAAGTTGTCATTTTTTTCCCACAACTCTTTGCAATTTTTTTTTTTTTTTTTTTACAAATTGACGTATTAACAGGTTATTTCTCTCACACAGCATATGTATACTTGCAACTACACCCCAAAACACATTCTACTACTCCTCCTGAGTATGGCGATACCACATGTGTGAGACTTTTTCACAGCCTGGCCACATACAGAGGCCTAACATCCAAGTAGTACCGTCGGCCACTCTAGGAGCACAAATTACACATATAAAATTTCCTGACAACCTATTGCACTTTTGAAGGCCCTGGAGCACCAGGACAATGGAAACCCCCATAAAATGACCCCATTTTGGAAAGCAAACAGCCCAACGTATAATTTTTGGAGGCATAATGAGTCTTTTGAATATGTCATTTTTTCCCACAAGTTTTTGGAAAATGTGGAAAGACACATAGCATGTACATAGCAAAAATTGCACCCCAAAATACATTCTGCTATTCCTCCTGAGTATGGCGATACCACATGTGTAACACTTTTTCACAGCCTGGCCACATACATAGGCCTAACATCCAAGTAGCACTTTTCACAAAGTTGTCCATTTATCCACTTTAAGACTGGGCCTATTTTTGACACTTGGTGTTTACAAGCTAAAATCATTTTTTTGCTAGAAAACTACTTAGAACCCCCAAACATTATATATTTTTTTTAGCAGAGACCCTAGAGAATAAAATGGAGATCGTTGCAATATTTTTTATCACACCATATTTGCGCAGCAGTCTTCCAAATGCGATTTTTTTGAAAAAAAAATTACTTTTTTGAACTAAAAAATAAGAAAACAGTAAATTTAGCCCAATTTTTTTCAACAATGTGAAAGATAATGTTACGCTGAGTAATTAGATACCCAACATGTCATGCTTCAAAATTGCGCATGCTCACAGAATGGCGCCAAACATTGGTACTTAAAAATCCCCATAGGCAACATTTTAAAAATTTCTGCAGGTTACTAGCTTAGAGTTACAGAGGGGGTCTAGGGCTCAAATTATTGCTCTCGCTCTAACGATCGCGGAGATACCTCACATGTATGGTTTGAACACCGTTTACATATGTGGGCGGGACTTGCGTATGCGTTGGCTTCTGCGCGCGAGCTAACGGGGACAGGGCGCTTTAATTTTAATTTTTTTTTTCCTATTTATTTTATTTATTATTTTTTTATTTTTACACAGTTTTAAAAAAAAATGTTTTGATCATTTTTATTCCTATTACAAGGAATGTAAACATCCCTTGTAATAGAAATAGGCATGACAGGTCCTCTTTATTGTGAGATCTGGGGTCAAAAAGACCTCACACCTCACAACTACAGTAAAAAAGAAAAAAAAAAAAATTGTTGAAAAAGGAAAAAAAAAAAAAAAAAGCGGCCCTTTAAACCGGTTGCTAGGCAACGTCTTTTGACGTAGCTCCGGTCCTCCAAGACCATAGAGTCGAGTGAGGGC
This sequence comes from Pelophylax lessonae, assembly GCF_965119305.1. Classification (NCBI taxonomy): domain Eukaryota; kingdom Metazoa; phylum Chordata; class Amphibia; order Anura; family Ranidae; genus Pelophylax; species Pelophylax lessonae. The sequence goes on from NC_138769.1 coordinate 467,994,375, forward strand.
CATCTTGCCCTCACTCGACTTCCTGTCTCTGAGGATCCGGGACCGGATAGTTTTCCCCGCTGCCGGCGGGTCCGGTAAGCTGGGAAAACGTCTGGGACGGGGCAGGAGGGGGCACCTCTTCCCCTGCACTGTAAGGGTAATTCCGCGGCGAATCCGCCACTGGGACCACCCTTATCTGAAAGCCGACCACCCGCCGTTTCAAAAAATACCGGGGTTATGGCAGCTATCTGCTGCCATAACCCCAGTATTTAGCTTTTAATGGCCGACGCATATAGTCGTTAGGCGGTCAGTAAGTGATTGCATGTATATGGCAAACAGGTGACGATGACTGATGGGGTGACAGGTGACAATGACTGATGGTGTGACATGTGACAATGACTGATGGGGTGACAGGTGACGATGACTGATGGGGTGACAGGTGACGATGACTGATGGGGTGACAAGTGATGATCACTGACGGGGTGACAAGTGACGATGATTGATGGGATGACAAGTGACGATCACTGATGGGGTGACAAGTGACGATGATTGATAGGGTGACAGATGACGATGACTGATGGGGTGACAGGTGACGGTGATTGATGGGGTGACAGGTGACGGGCGATGGTCACTGATGGGTGACAGGCGATGGTGCACGGCGGTACTGATGGCAGTCTCTGGTGACAGGTGAACTTTAGGCTATGTCCACATGTGAGCGTAGCGATTTCGGGCAGAATCACTGCGATTCTGCCTGCGATCCAGAAATCATTGCAAATGGCGGGACGCCTGTGCGTTGCCCGTGATTGCCAGGTGATTGCAATCCCGGGATCGCTGTTGCCTGCTCCATGGTTCTGCTAATAAGAGATTCTGTGGACGCAGGCGAGGCATATGGGGGTTGAGGGTGGTATGCGGGGGTGGATGGGGAGGGCCAAGGATCCGGAGAGGCCGGTGGAAAGTCTGTGTTGTGCTCCATAACCTCTCCTACCTCTCTGTCCCCGTTGTTCTCTGAGGAGAAGGAAGCTGCGGCCGCCATCTTGGTCTGAACCCGCTCTGATGCAGAGAAGTGGAGGCGGCGGGAGACGTCTCCCCGGCGGCCCGCAGACATGCAGTGAGGGATCGCTGAGTGGAGGAATGTCCGGAATGTCCGGTATTCTGATACGTGGGGCAGAGCTTTAGTTACAGCCGGCGCTGGGATCTCCTGTAGTCCGGAGAGGCACGGAGCTCCCTGACTAAGCTGCCATGTTGGAGCTGCCGCGCATGCGCTCTGCCGCATGCTGTTTTTTAAGGAAAGAGAAGACAGCAGACCTCTTTACCTGGTCCCTCATACCGCAGATATTCCACGTTATTATTTTTAAGGTGGCCATGGTTTTAACAGGTGAAAAATAAGAATTAAAGCTCCAGAGATCTTGTTCACCCAAGTGTGCTTTGTGACTTTCTGTACCAAATACATGTCTTGTCTGACTATAATAGAAAACAGTGCCATAGTGGAAGACATGCAATAAAGTAATACACGATTCGTCTGCCATACATGGATCATTATGTCTTGCATTAAACAAATAGAAAACCCCTCTCTCCCCGCCCTACACTTTCCCCAACTAGTGCGGGCCATGAATCCTCAAAGCCCAACAAATTGTGAGCATTGTCCAACTTGTAAAGATGAAAAATTGCATGTAATTGGAACACCATATATTATTTACGGCATGTGTTGTCCTAACTAGGACTAACGCTATAAAGACGTGTGTTATGAGAATCCCGTAAATAGTTTCCCGACATATGTTGTTGGGGTGGGCGAAACTTCGCTGAATTTCAAAACACGCCATAGAACTTGCCCTCTTACAATGGTGGACATTAGGGGATGAAGTATGTTCCACCAGGAGGGATTAATGTACACTTATATCTGTTCAATGCAATAGGAAACCAGGACTAGAAATACCCCACTGCAATCCAGGGTATGCAGGGTATGACGGGTTGCCTGGTGTGTCGTTTTATTTTAAATACAGAAGGCGGAGTTTTTCTAATGCGCGCAGTAAATGGCGGAAAAGTGTCCCTTGTAGCTTAGAGTGGTGTTGGACTCCTTGCCCCTGTCTTTCTATACAAGACATCTGTGAAACATACATAAGAGGGTAATGGACTCACATCCGGAGGGTATCATTGTAAAGTAATTGGGGAGTAAAGAGGAATCTCCACAGTTGGGCAAAACAGAAAGCTTTGCAGGGAACCTCAAGAGGAGCCAAAACAAAAAAAAGGGGAAAGGAGAGGACCAATGGATTAATTATCTATTTGCTTTTTGTCACTCAATCCAGTTTATGACTGCCTCTGGATCCTCAAAGAAGTGTACGCGATCCTCTCCCTCCATACGTAGGCAAGCTGGGAAAAACATTGCATATTTAATATGGTTAATTCTGAGGCGTTGTTTGTCTTCAGTGAAGTTCTTGCGTCTTCTTTGAACTTTGGCCGAGAAATCGAGAAAGACTGCAATTTTAACATTTCCAAATGGGATGTTACCTCTCTCCCTGGCCAATCGAAGCACTGTATTTCTATCCTTATAGTTTCAAAGTTTGCTATAAACGTGCGTGGTGGTGCGCCCTATGGTGGAGGTCTTCCAGACGTGCGGTGCACTCTTTCCATGACAAAAGTAGGAAAAAAGGCTTCCTTTCTGTAGGTTTTTAGCAGTAATTGCTCGAGAAAGGGGGAAAGATCAGATCCCTCTGCCCCCTCAGGTAAACCGATAAATCTCAGGTTACTACGGTGGAGCCTGTTCTCCATATCATCCTGCTTGTGCACTGACTCACTTGAAGCTGCAGACTATCAGACATATCTTGCAGCGGGGAGAGAGAATCTTCCACGCTGCTCAGTCGGGTCTCAGTGTCAGTGACTTGCTCATGAAGCTTCTGCAGCTCTTTTCTTACCAAGGATATGTCTATCTTCACTTCCTCAATCTTTGTGGTGAGGGTTGTCTGGCAGGATGATATTGCTCGCTGTGTCTGCTCCCGCTGGATTCGTCTCTCCGGCCGCATTTTGGCTATCTTTGACAGAAGGGTCTTTGTCCTGCTGGCGGAATTTATCCAATTTGGCCACAGTATCTTTCTTAGGTGGGGACATGTCTGGGTTAGTCCCAGGGCACACAGGAACAGAAGCAGACCATTTTTCAGTTTGTGGGGGTCACAGGATAATGTATATAGGAGTTTGTGCTGGTGGAGATCTTCTCACTCACGCCCTACCGCATGCTGCTCCAGGCCACGCCACTCACAACTCCCCTTTTTACCCCCTGTCAACATGTCACCTCTGCACACCCCCCTCCCCCATCGATAGATTACACCCCAAGTCCAAAAGCACCTCTGCACCCCTATCCACAGCTCATCTCTCCCCTCTTCATATTTCACTTCTGCACCCCTATGTACAACTCACCCCTATCCTCAGCTCTCAGCCTCTCCAACCCCCCATCTTTCACCTCTGCACCCACAGCTCTCCCTTTGCACAATCACATTCCCCCCTTTCCCCCAGCTCTGACCTCTGCAGAACATCTTCAAAGTCTCTCTAAACTACCCCCCCTCCCCCTTTTTCTCTGCATCTCTCTCACCCGCATTTGCAATAAAGCAGTGCAGCTGATTTCGGGTTATTAGGCAAAGTGGGCTTTTTTTCCCAGCCTATTGCAGTCCCTTCCATGCATCTCTGCCTGTCAGATTAGTGTAGCAGGGAGCCGAGGCTCCCTGCTACACTAATCTGACAGGCAGCAGGCGAGGATAGAAGCTAACTCTGGAATCCCCCATTAAATGCTGACAGTTTTGGCTTCTGGACCCGGTTTAGGGGCACCCATCAAGCAGATGTGGGGCGTGTGTGCCGCTGCTAGCATACAAAAGCCGATGGAGGAAGTGAGTGCCATAGAAAACTTCCTCTACCGACTTTGTGTTATGTGACAGGCTGAAGAGGAGAGGGCTGTCGTAGGTGGCGGCAGAAAAAGAAGCCATATATATATATATATATATATATATATATATATATATATATATATATATATATATATATATATATATATGTATGTGTGTGTGTGTGTGTGTGTGTGTGTGTGTGTGTGTGTGTGTGTATATATATATTTCTATTTCCTAGTGGTGCTAGTTTTGGGGTTCTCGCCATCATTCTTCCTCTCACCTATTCATATTTCTGAATCCTCTTGTTTCTTCTTTCTGGTTGTGTAGTATTGATTTATATTACGTTCATTTGTATGTTTTCCTATCTTTGTGCACTGGCTGTGTTTTCTGTGTGTCCATTGTCCTTTTATGCCTTTTAGGTGCTATACTAGAATGATTCTTCTGTGTTGTGTTCTGAGTATCCAGACCCTTTTTCATTAATGGAGGTTTTCACACCCACTCATTCTGTTTGAGATGGCAAGATTTTTTTTCTCCTTAGTGGTGTTATTCTTGGGGATCTGACCATCATTCCTCCTCTGCAACTATTCATATATCTGAGCCCTCTCGTTTCTTCTATCTGATTGTGGAGCATTCATTGATATTAACCTCCCTGGCGGTATGATTCTTTCCGATTTTAGGTGCTGAAAGCGGCACCATTATTTTGCATGTAATTCTTAAGAATGAGCAGCCCAACCCAACTATTTACATATGATTTTTTTTTACTGTGCGTTCTTCTTTATAACATCTCGGGTATGATAAAGTTTGAAACACAAAATCATAAATGATAATATAATAAATAACTATAAAAAAGTTAAAGTATATATATATATATATATATATATATAAAGTGGGAGATTAGCTCACGTGGATCACCTTTTCCAGCAAAATAAGGTCAGCATCCAGGTAATTTCTTAAAAGTCTGGTGGGTTGCCAGCTTTATTCAGCAGAGGTTTGCCAATATGAAACCAACAACAAAGCAGTAAAATAAATCCTTCACTACCGGCCCCACCAGGTCCATGCCAATCCTCTCAAAAGGAACCTCGATGATTGGTAGAGGGACCAGGGGACTGCAAAAATGAAGCGATGGTGCAGACATTTGGCACTTAGGGCATGATTCACAGTACCCCCCGACATCTGCATGCAATCCGGGCCAGAAAAATCTCTGGGTAATTCTCTCTCTGGTCTTTTCGATACCGAGATGTCCCCCCATTACATGACCATGGGCCAGATCTAAGACCAACCTGCGGAAGGGTTTGGGAACCAGCAGCTGTTCAACCTCATCCTCTCCACGTTTTATTACCACCTTATAAAGTAAATTGTTTTTAACGGCCATGTAGGGAAAAGACACCCCCCAGTGAGGATCTACTGGTTCCCCATCCACCATCTTAGTGTTTTCTCTGGCTCTAAGGAGGAAAATCCTCTCTCCTGACCTCCAAGTCGGGTACCACATTCTGGCTACTCTCATTGTCAGGTCCAGAAATGTCCTCCTGTTCGTTACCCTCCGGCTGGGAGCTAGCTTGCAGGTCCTCCGGCTTCCCAGCCATGACAGGGAAAGGAAGAGGATCTCAAGCTCCCTCGATTCCCCCAACAGTGTTTCCTTCCCTTTGGCAAAAAGGGTCTGGTGAAAGTTCCTGTGCTTCCGGAGCAGGGGGAGCTCTCTCCACCAGCCTCCCCTTGTTCTCCCACAACCTCCAAAAATGGGGGAAATCCCTCCCCACTAAAACTTCATGAAGTAGCGAAGGCACCACCCCCACTGAATGGGTGACACTGCCCTAATGGGTATCAACCTCAACCACTGCTGTCTGGTAGTCCCGAGTGTCTCCATGGATGCAAATGACCCCGAGAGTACTGGGGTGTAGTTTTGTGGGATTTACACAATCATTTCTGACTAGGGTCACTACACTTCCAGAGTCTAGCAGGGCTGTGAGCGGCTTTCCATCCACTGCAATAACACACATTTGTTTTTCAATGCGACTCTGACATGATGCAGTATATGCGACCTGTGCAAACAAAGATATGCGTCTTTTCCTATAAGCAAAATCGAATTGCATAGGTTCATCATTTATAGGACAGTTTGCAGCAATATGCCCAAATGCATGGCAGCGGAAACACTGTATGTGCTCTACCCCCAGTCCTCTTAGTGGTCCCAAAGACCTTCCTGGCTTCTTTGGCCAGCTCCAGGCCTAGGACCAACAATCTCATTACCTGTAACAACAGTCTTATCTAGTTTCCCCATGCACTTGAACCCTGGAACAGTCTTACCAGAACCGCTGGGCGATCTTACACCCCTAGACACACTGAAGTGGGGCATAGACGGGTTCACCAAGTCCTCAGTAGCACTGTACCTCTCCACTAGGTCCACCATTTGGGCTGCAGTTTTGGGGTCCCCCTGTCCGACCCACTTCCTCAGAGCAGCAGGAAGCGCACGCAGGTACTGGTCCATTACCACACGCTCCACGATCTGTGGGCCCGTCAAGGTCTCTGGTTGCAACCACTTTTTGGTGAGGTGGACCGGGCCAAACATTTGAGAACAGGGCGGCTTGCTGCTGGAGTAGGTCCCCTGATGCACTCGCTGGGCCCGGACTGCCATGGTGACACCCAAGCGTGCGAGTATCTCCAATTTCAGAGTCTCATAGTCCTGGGCCTTATCTGGGTCCAGGTCAAAATACGCTTTTTGCAGTTCTCCAGTCAGAAATGGGGCCAACAGACCCGCCCACTGTTCGTTTGGCCAACCTTCACGGACAGCGACCCTCTCAAAAGTCGCCAGGTATGCTTCCACATCATCGGCCGGTGTCATCTTTTGCAGGTGGTACGAGGCACGTACCAATTTTGGTTCAGCTGGCACAGGAGATGCAAATGCTTTTTTCAACTCCAGCAGAGCCTCTGCAAACTGCCGGTTCATCTCCTGCTGGGCTGCCTGTTGTGCTGCAGCAGCCTCCTGTTGTGCTCTAGCAGCCTCTGCGATTTGGCGGTTGGTTTCCCGCTGAGCTGCATTGGCCTGTAGCAGAGCCTTTAACATTTCCTCCATCTTTAGAAAATGCTCGCTGAGTCCACCACGTGTGGGAGATTAGCTCACAGGGATCACCTTTTCCAGCAAAAGAAGGTCAGCATGCAGGTAATTTCTTAAAAGTCTGGTGGGTTGCCAGCTTTATTCAGCAGAGGTTTGCCAATATGAAACAAACAACAAAGCAGTAAAATAAATCCTTGCCGTCCGGCGCTAAACTATACAGGGATTTTCCTCACTACACAGTAGTCCAAACAGAGCTCCTCTCTCAGATCCCCTTCTGAGACTCAGGCCAGAGCATTTCTGTGCTCTTTTCCTGTTCATTTAAAGTTCACCTGAGCATGGACTCAGGTAACTCACAATCTCTGGACCGGAACCTAGCCTGTCACGGAGGCTGGAAAAACCCGGGCCGGATTTCGGTTCAGTCTGTCACTACAGAACGTATGTTAGGTGAAATATAGCGATTATCTACTACCTCACCTCGCATACCGTCACAATATAAATGTGAATTTATTTTATTTTGTAATGTATCAGTGTGTTTGGTGTGTTTTACTATTTGAATTTGCCGCCGGTTCCATCCCCTGCGAGCGCCACGTCGCAGGAGACGGAAGTCGGGGCACAGAGCATCGGGAGGAAGATCCGGCCGCCGCACACCGCCAGGACACATGGCTGGATCCCGGGGACAAGGTGAGTACCCTCTCTTCCAGGATCCAGCGACCTTCCTAGTGGTACCCCGAGTGTGGCTCGGCGTTACCGCTTTTGGCACTGAAATTTAACCCAGGGCCACACTCGGGAATACCGCTAGGAAGGTTAAGTATTTTTGTACGTAGGTATTTCTGGTCATTTTTAATGTTTTGCTATGTTGTCCTAGCACATTACTTGTTAATGTATTGTTTTTTTAATGATACTAATTAGAGGTGGTCTGTGCCTGTTTGATGTTTGCCATATGCTGTGGTGGCCATCTTGTAAACGTTTAATATATGCTTGGTTTGTTCCATTGTTTCTGCAATTTGCCATTTTTATGCAGGAGCTATTTTTGTTTGATTTAAGCCAGGATTTTTTTATATTTTGCTTTTTGATGGACTACTGTGATTTGCTCCTTATTTTATTCCCCTTTTACCTCTACCCTTCACTGTGTGAGGTCACCACTGGGGGGTGTTGTTTGTGGGTGGAGCATTGGGTTTAAAAGGCCGTTCACTTCCATGTTGTAGTGTCTTGTGAAAGATGGACTGAGCTTCATCAAAACGTTGACAATAAAAACACGGTTGTTTTTGATCTTCCTCCTCTGCAAGACACGCAAGTGCCTCTTAACCAGTTTCGGATTTATACGGATTTCTTTGTGGGTGAGCACCTGGGCATTTACTTTGAGCATAGAGTGCTTTGGCTTCCCTTGGAAGTATATATACATTACATATAATATATATATATATATATATATATATATATATATATATATATACTGTATCTATATATATATATACACATATTTATACACACTATACATATGTATATATACACTATACTGTGCACCCACGGCGGTGTATAGTTCAGGTTTATTACACACTGCTGTGGGTGCACATACAGTAGTTACAATTGGTCCCCCCCCCCTGCCACCTTCCTCCCCGGCCAGCTTCTGTTTGTCTATGTACAGAACAAAGGAGCGGAGCCCCGCATACCGGCCTCGTCCACACCCGACATTAGTGTTTCAACTTGACAGCTCCAATTACTCTCCTTGTGGCTGCCCCGGATTGCCCACCAATCATTGGATGTGCTTTACAAATGTTACACAGCAGCATGTCCTGCTATATGCTGCACTAATTTATGTTCCATCTGATGCCTGCATTCTTCCCTTGGCTCCTGTGTGCTGCTAATCAAGATTTTAAGATAAGTGTGCTATATTTAACTAATTGGTGTCTTTGCAGTTTAAAGCGGAGTTCCGGCCTATTTTGCAACTTTAGTGATTCCTGGAGTGCTCGCTATGCTGATCAACAATTGGGCATTTTGAATTTTTTTCGGGTGTCCCTTACCTTATTTTCAGGGCATTTTTGATTGTACTTCCTCCTTCTCCCCCCTCTGTGGCCGTGGCCACCGACATCACTTCCGCCTTTGTATTGCATCCTGGGAGCTGTTTGTCATCACTCCCAGGAGGCTGGAATTAGGAAGAACTCCCAGAAAAAGTCTCTGGAATCAGGAAGAAGGACACAGCAGATTACACTGCGGCTTCAGATGCCCACATCCAAGATGGCCGCGCCCAGACAGCATTTTTAAAAGTAAGATTTTGACTAAAATCCAATACCGTACACCTTGTAAGTATGAGAATAGCGGTTCTATAAAGGACGATGAATTCGTATTATAGGGCTATTTTTAGTTAAAAAAGGTATTTGAGACCGGAACTCCGCTTTAATTCCTGAACCTTGCACCCCATACAATGCATTCCTGAACCTTGCACCCCGTACAACGCATTCCTGAACCTTGCATTCTGTACAACGCATTCCTGAACCTTGCACCCCGTACAACGTATTCCTGAACCTTGCACCCCGTACAACGCATTCCTGAACCTTGCATTCTGTACAATGCATTCCTGAACCTTGCACCCCATACAATGCATTCCTGAACCTTGCACTCCATACAACGCATTCCTGAACCTTGCACCCCATACAACACATTCCTGAACCTTGCACCCCATACAACACATTCCTGAACCTTGCACTCCATACAACGCATTACTAAACCTTGCACCCCATACAATGTATTCCTGAACCTTGCACCCCGTACAATGCATTCTAAACCTTGCACCCTATACAATGCCTTCCTGAACCTTGCACCCCGTACACCGCATTCCTGAACCTTGCGCTCCGTACAACGCATAGTTTGTAGACGCTATAACTTTCGCCCAAACCAATCAATTTATGCTTTTTGGGATTTTTTTTAGCCAAAAATGAACTGAAATTTACCTGACGGTAAGAGAAACCTTTTTTTTTTCTGGGGGGGGGGGGGGGGCAAGTAGCTGGTCTTGCCTAGGGCGAAATATAGTCTAGCACCGCCCCAGTGTGTGTGTTAGCTGTTAACCGTTCATTGTATACCCCTGTATGTTGTGGTCTTTAACCACTTGCCGACTGCGCACAGTATATTTACTGCGGCAGTCGGCCCCGGCCAGGCAGAGTGACGTAGGTCTACGTCGCTACTTCCTGCCGGTCCTGTGCGCGCTCCCGCGCGTGCCCGCCGACACCGATGGCTCGATTGGGTTCAGAACCGATCAGTCATCAGGTCCAGGCCAATGATTTTTGGCCTGGACCTGTTGATCGGTCCTGCCCAATCAGATCATCCTCTAAGCCTGTGAAATGTAAACACAGGCTTAGAGGAGATGTGCCCTCCCCCCACAACGGTCTTTTTGGATCCAGCGTGAGAGGAGAGCACATCTTACTGTGAGTACTGCACCAAGCACACCCACACACAGTTAGATAGGCACATTTCACCCCCGATCGCCCCCCCGATTAACCCCTACAGCACCTGACACAACACACACTATATACAGCATATAGCATATACCTATATACCTGTATAAGTGTGATTTGTGAACAGGTGTAGCACTTGCGACCCCCCCTTTTCCACTTGAATTACCCCCCACCCCCCCCTAATAAAGATTTGAGCCCCTGATCTCCCCTGACCCCCCCCTGATCACCGCTAGTTAACCCCTACACCCTCTGTCACATCAGCACTAATACAAACGCAATATACGGTGTTATTGTATATTTGTATTAGTGTCATTGTGATCAGAATTAGCGCAGGCGACTAAGTTTCTGTCCCAAGAAGGTTTAGGGTCCCCGCCACCCGCCCAATAAAGATTTAAGCCCCTGACCCCCCCCTGATCACCCCTACACCCCCTGCCATAACACACACCGTATACAGTATATAGCATTTTGCTATATACCCGTATAAGTGTGATTTGTGGTCAGGTCTAGCGCTTGCGACCCCCCTTTTTCCACTTGAATTACCCACCACCCCCCCCTAATAAAGATTTAAGCCCCTGATCCCCCCTGATCCCCTCCTGATCACCGCTAGTTAACCCCTACACCCTCTGTCACATCAGCACTAATACAAACGTAATATACAGTGTTTTTGTATTTTTGTATTAGTGTCATTGTGATCAGAATTAGCGCAGGCGACTAAGTTTCTGTCCCAAGGAGGTTTAGGGTCCCCGCCACCCGCCTAATAAAGATTTAATCCCCTGATCCCCTCCTGATCACCCCTACACCCCCTGCCATAACGCACACTGTATACAGTATATAGCATTTTCTATATACCCGTATAAGTGTGACTTGTGACCAGGTTTAGCGCTTGCCACCGTTCCTTTTATCCTTAGGATACCCGCCAGCCCCTTCCAATAAAGATTTAAACCCCTGATCCCCCCCTGATCACATCCCGTTAACCCCTACACCCTCTGTCACATTAGCACTAATACACACATAATATACTGTTTTTACTGTATTTTGTATTAGTGTCATTGTGACTTGAGGTTGCGCTAGCTAGCTAGTTTCTTTCCCAAAGGAGGTTTAGGGTCCCCGCCACCCCCCCCCCCAGATCCCCAGCGCATAGTTTAGAAGTAACCCCTTGATTACCACACATGCACGCACGCACGCACGCACCTACACTTCCATTTCTAGTATAGTGTTTGAACAGATCAATATCTGATCTGATCAGAACTATACTAGCGCCCCCATAGTTTAGGGTTCCCAAAACGCGGTGTTTGCACGATCAGCACTGATTCCGGCCAGCACCTGCGTTTAACCCTTTCACCCAGGCAAGTGTAGTAATCAATAGATTACTGTCACTTGCAAAAAAACACAAGACACAAAACCGCTGTGTTAGCAGAGTCAGGCCTGATCCCTGCTAGCATTAGCAGTTTTTTTGGTAGCGCTTGAAATAATCTTCGACAACCAGGTGCTTTTATTACCTGTGAGTCGCATCACTGTACGGGTAAATTTAGTTACCAAAATGACCAAACGTTCGTACAGAGATGAAGAGCTTATCAGTTATATGCTGACCGAGTCATCTGATAGCGAAGGGGAAGCTACAATGACCGAATTAGTGTCAGTATATGAACCTGATGACGGCAGCGGCTCCCTGACAGATAGCTCCGACGACAGATGGGTCCCTGTTAGACCCAGGCGTACCCGACCCCATTCTGAAGTTGTTGAGATGCAGGAATCGCAGGGTGCTCATATGGAGCAGAGTGTGGGTACTAGTGCCGCTCATTTTTCTGGCGACCTGGCAAGCGCCAGCGGCCTAGTACAACCTGGACCTAGTACAACCAGCACTGCAGTAAGACCTGGTGACGTGGCGAGTCCCCTAAGTGCAGTTGAAGCTGGTGCGGTGGCTAGCACAAGTAGTGGCCCGCAGCCACCGCGTATTCGTAGACAGGCCCGTAGAGCCCATAGTGCCCTCCCTGATGCGCTGGCATATCCTAATTGGCAACCCACCGATACTACAGCGCCAGTACTTCCCCCATTCACCGCCCAACCTGGAATCCACGTGGAGACAGCTGGTTTTACGCCCCTAAACTTTTATGAGCTGTTCTTCACGGAAGATCTTTACAGATCGATTGTGGATCAATCAAATTTATATGCACAACAGTTCATCGCCGCCAACCCAAATTCACACCTTGCCAGACAATTCGGCTGGAAACCTATAACGGTTTCCGAATTTAAGATCTTTCTGGGCCTTTCCCTCCACATGGGCATAACTAAACAGAGTGAATTGCGGCTATATTGGTCCACTAGCCCAGTTCACCATATGCGCATGTACTCTGCCTCCATGTCCAGGGGGAGATACGAGCAAATTCTGCGATTCATGCATTTCAGCGACAATGAAATCTGTCGTCCTCGGGGAGACCCTGAATACGATCGGCTCCACAAAATTCGGCCCCTCATAGACCACTTCAATCAGCGGTTTGCAGCCTTGTTTACCCCCGAACAAGTTGTCTGCGTTGACGAGTCCCTGATTAAATTTACTGGCCGCCTTGCTATGAAACAGTACCTCCCCAGCAAGCGTGCCAAGTACGGGGTCAAACTGTATAAATTGTGTGACAGGGCCACAGGCTATACAGTTAGTTTCCGGGTCTATGAGGGAAAAGATAGCTGTGTGGAGCCCCCCAACTGCCCAGACTACATAGGGAGCAGCGGTAAGATCGTTTGGGACTTGGTGTCACCCTTATCCGGAAAGGGGTACCATTTGTACGTGGACAACTTTTATACAAGCGTGCCACTATTTAGTCACCTTCTCGATTTACAAATTGGCGCATGTGGCACCGTGCGACCTAATCGCCGGGGCTTCCCCCAACGGCTTGTAAATTCCCGTCTTAGTCGGGGGGCGAGAGCCTGCTTGAAAACGGACAAATTGCTTGCGGTGAAGTGGAAGGATACACGGGATGTTTATGTTCTGTCCTCCCTTCACGCAGACACGACGATCCAAATCACTACGGCAACTGGCGTTGTGGAGAAACCCCTCTGTGTCCACGAATATAACCTTAACATGGGAGGGGTGGACCTTAACGACCAGCTTTTGGCGCCGTATTTAGTTGCCCGTAAAGCCAGACGCTGGTACAAAAAAGTGTCTGTTTACCTTTACCAATTGGCTATGCTGAACGCCTTTGTCCTATACAGGGCGTCAGGACGAACTGGATCTTTCCGGGAATTCCAGGAAGAGATCATCCTTGCCTACCTGTACCCAGGAGGCATGCCTGCCCAACTTCCCCTTCCAGATGCAGTGAGCCGGCTGCATGAGAGGCATTTTCCTTATGTCCTCCCGAGTACCCCTACCCAAAGATACCCCCAAAAAAGATGTCGTGTCTGTAGCAGGCGCGGATTTAGGCGTGACACCCGTTATTATTGTCCCAAATGTCCTGACCAACCTGGTCTCTGCATCGGGGAATGTTTCGAGCGCTACCATACACTAGTGGAGTATTAGCGTAGGGTACAGCACGACACAGTGTAGGGCACACAAACACAGGGTCTCGAAAGATGTTGGATGTCCATCGACATTTTGAGAGACCCAAGCTGGAAGAGAAGATCGCAGAAGATCGCAGTCCCAAATCAAGAAACAGTTAGAAAAATAAAAGGATCCAAAAACTGTTGTTGTGTCAGTAATTTTATATGTCCTTCTCCTTCCTACTGTACTTTTTTCAATGTCCTTAGTTTGTTTTTTCATTCTTTTGTGACCTGTTTCTCTTGCAGGTACTCGTCCGCTACCACGCATTGATTTTATATATTCTGACACAAACAGTGTTTGCGCTCAGCATATATGGATACCTTTGCTGATAGCAGCTGTGGTGATTTTCTGATTTCAGCACTGCAGTTAAAATCCTATTTTGGTATACGTGGATAGCGCCGTGTATACCCATCATTAAATTCAGTGGGTGGTTGTTTGGGCGGTTAATGATGAGAATCCAAAAACTTTTGTTGTGTCAGTCATTTTATATGTCCTACTCTTCCTACTGTACTTTTTTTTAATGTCCTTTGTTTTTTCATTCTTTTGTGACCTGTTTCTCTAGCAGGTACTCGTCGGCTACCACGCATTGATTTTATATATTCTGACACAAACAGTGTTTGCGCTCAGCATATATGGATACCTTTGCTGATAGCAGCTGTGGTGATTTTCTGATTTCAGCACTGCAGTTAAAATCCTATTTTGGTATACGTGGATAGTGCCGTGTATACCCATCATTAAATTCAGTGGGTGGTTGTTTGGGCGGTTAATGATGAGAATCCAAAAACTTTTGTTGTGTCAGTCATTTTATATGTCCTACTCTTCCTACTGTACTTTTTTTTAATGTCCTTTGTTTTTTCATTCTTTTGTGACCTGTTTCTCTAGCAGGTACTCGTCGGCTACCACGCATTGATTTTATATATTCTGACACAAACAGTGTTTGCGCTCAGCATATATGGATACCTTTGCTGATAGCAGCTGTGGTGATTTTCTGATTTCAGCACTGCAGTTAAAATCCTATTTTGGTATACGTGGATAGTGTCGTGTATACCCAACATTAAATTCAGTGGGTGGTTGTTTGGGCGGTTAATGATGAGAATCCAAAAACTTTTGTTGTGTCAGTCATTTTATATGTCCTACTCTTCCTACTGTACTTTTTTTTAATGTCCTTTGTTTTTTCATTCTTTTGTGACCTGTTTCTCTAGCAGGTACTCGTCGGCTACCACGCATTGATTTTATATATTCTGACACAAACAGTGTTTGCGCTCAGCATATATGGATACCTTTGCTGATAGCAGCTGTGGTGATTTTCTGATTTCAGCACTGCAGTTAAAATCCTATTTTGGTATACGTGGATAGTGTCGTGTATACCCAACATTAAATTCAGTGGGTGGTTGTTTGGGCGGTTAATGATGAGTAATACTACGCATTATTCCTGTGCTGATTTCTGATAGGTTCTCTTTTTTTCCGTTCAGCCCACAGGCTGCATGAAAAAAAAAAAAACCTATATGCCAAACAAGGACCAGCAATGTACTGGTACGTTGCTGGACTTTGAGTGGTTATACCAGGATGATGCCTGCAGATTTAGGCATCATCTTGGTATCGTTTTTTACAGCCAGCGGTCGGCTTACATGTAAAAGCAATCCTAGCAGGTAATTGGCCGCTAGACTGCTTTTACATGCAGTGGGAGGGGCCTCCCCCCCCCCACCGCCGCCTTCCGCAGCCTTCCGTGGTTTTTCTCGGGCTCTCCTGTCCCACCGGTTAACCTGAGAGTGCAGCCGGTGGTTCAATTGTCTAACCATAGAGCTAATTGGAGATGAGAATGGCTCCAATCATCTCTATGGCCTAAGATGCCGGAGGCTACGAGCATTTCATGACTTCTGTTTCGCCAGAAATAAGCAGGGCCATTGGGAAATTGGGAAAGTATTTTATCACACCAATTTTGGTGTGGTCAGATGCGTTAAGGTCAGAGGAGAGATCTAGAGTCTAAAAGACCCCAATTTTTTTAAAAAAGAGTACCTGTCACCACAGATTGCTATCATGGGGGATATTTAAATTCACTGTGATAACAATAAAAATGATTTAAAAAAAAAAATGAAAGGAAAGGTGTCAAAATAACATAAAAAAGCAAAAGAAAAAGAAAAAAAAAAAAAAAATTGAGCCCCCCCCCTTTCCCCCGGTGCTTGCGCGCAATGGCGCACGCAAGCGGTGGTCTAGTGTCATATGTAAACCGCAATTGCAGCATGCATGTGAGGTATCGCCGCGATCGCCAGATCGAGTGCAGTAATTCTTGCAGTAGACCTCCTCTGTAAG
Source organism: Pelophylax lessonae (assembly GCF_965119305.1). Taxonomy (NCBI): domain Eukaryota; kingdom Metazoa; phylum Chordata; class Amphibia; order Anura; family Ranidae; genus Pelophylax; species Pelophylax lessonae. The sequence goes on from NC_138769.1 coordinate 468,010,563, forward strand.
TCTAACGTGGTAACCTGTAGAGACTTTTAAAGGTTTTTAAAAATGTACGTATGTTTTTGCCGCTGCGCAGGCATGCGCAATTTTTAAAGCATGTCATGTTAGGTGTCTATGAACTCGGCATAAGATCATCTTTTAAATTTTACCAAAAAAATTGGAATTATATAGTGTATTTGTGCAATAAATTAAAAAAAAATGTATTTTTTTCGCAAAAATTGCGTTTGGAAAATCTGTGCGCAAATACCGTGTGACAAAAAAATTTGCAACATCCACCATTTTATTCTATAGGGCCTCTGCTTTAAAAAAAATATATAATGTTTGGGGGTTCAAAGTAATTTTCTAGTAAAAAAAAAATATTTTTTCATGTAAACAAAAAGGCACAGAAAAGGCTTGATTTTCAAGTGGTTAGAAGAGTGGGTGATGTGTGGCTAAGATTGAGCATAAAATGCCGGGACAGTTCAAACACCCCCCAAATGACCCCTTTTTGAAAAGTAGACACCCAAAGCTTTTTTCTGAGAGGCATGGTGAGTCCATGGAGTATTTTATATTTTGCCACAAGTTTCGGGAAAATTATTATTATTTTTTTTGTTGTTGTTTTTTTACAGAAAGTTGTCACTAAATGATATATTGCTCATGCATGCCATGGGAATATGTGAAATGACACCCCAAAATACATTCTTTTGCTTCTCCTGAGTACAGGGATACCCCATGTGTGAGACTTTTTGGGAGCCTAGCTGTGTACGCGACCCCGACAACCAGTCCACATCTTCAGGTTTTCTAATGGCGTAAATTGCTGATTTTACCCCTGACTACCTGTCAGAGTTTCAGAGGCCCTGAAATTTCAAGATAGCACAAAACCCCCCCAAATGACCCCATTTTGCAAAGTAGACACTCCAAGCTACTGGCTGAGAAGCATGGTGAGTCCATGGAATAGTTTATATTTTGCCACAAGTTTCGGGAAAAAAATTTTTTTTTATTTTTTTATTTTTTTTTACACAAAGTTGTCAGTAAATGATATATTGCTCACACATGCCATGGGTTTATGTGAAATGACACCCCAAAATACATTCTGCTGCTTCTCCTGAGTACAATGATACCCCATGTGTGAGACTTTTTGCCAGTCTAGCCGCGTACAGGACCCGGAAAACCAATGCGCACCTTTTGGCTTTCCAAGGGCGTAAATTGTTGATCTCACTCCTTACTACCTATCACACTTTTGAAGTCCATAAAAAGCCAAGATGGCACAAAACCCCCCCCCAAATTACCCCATTTTGCAAAGTAGACACTCCAATCTATTTGCTGAGAGGCATGGTGAGTATTTTGCAGCTCTAATTTTTTTTGGAAAATGAAGAAAAAACAGGAAAATGCATTTTTTTTCCTCTTTTTTCAATTTCCAAAGCTTTGTGACAAAAAGTGAGATCTGCAAAATACTCAACATGCCTCTCTGCAAATAGCTCAGGTTGTCTACTTTCCGAAAAGGGGTCATTTGGGGGGGGGGGTTGTGCTGTCTTGGCATTTCATGGCCTCCAAAACTGTGATAGGTAGTCAGGAGTGAAATCAACAATTTACGCCCTTGGAAAGCCTGAAAGTGGAGGTTGGTTTTCGGGGTCCTGTACTCGGCTAGACGGCAAAAAAGTCTCACACATGGGGTATCCCTGTACTCAGGAGAAGCAGCAGAATGTATTTTGGGGTGTCATTTCACATATACCCATGGCATGTGTGAGCAATATATCATTTACTGACAACTTTGTGTAAAAAAAACAAAAAAAAAATAATAATAATATATTTCCCGGAACTTGTGGCAAAATATAAAATATTCCATGGACTCACCATGCCTCTCAGCAAATAGCTTGGGGTGTCTACTTTCCAAAATGGGGTCATTTGGGGGGGTTTTGTGCTATCTTGGAATTTTAGGGCCTCCGAAACTGTGATAGGTAGTCAGGAGTGAAATCAACAATTTACGCCCTTGGAAAGCCTGAAAGTGGAGGTTGGTTTTCGGGGTCCTGTACTCGGCTAGACTGCAAAAAAGTCTCACACATGGGGTATCCCTGTACTCAGGAGAAGCAGCAGAATGTATTTTGGGGTGTCAGTTCACATATACCCATGGCATGTGTGAGCAATATATCATTTACTGACAACTTTGTGTAAAAAAAAAAAATATATATATATATATATATATATTTCCCGGAACTTGTGGCAAAATATAAAATATTCCATGGACTCACCATGCCTCTCAGCAAATAGCTTGGGGTGTCTACTTTCCAAAATGGGGTCATTTGGGGGGGTTTTGTGCTATCTTGGAATTTTAGGGCCTCCGAAACTGTGATAGGTAGTCAGGAGTGAAATCAACAATTTACGCCCTTGGAAAGCCTGAAAGTGGAGGTTGGTTTTCGGGGTCCTGTACTCGGCTAGACTGCAAAAAAGTCTCACACATGGGGTATCCCTGTACTCAGGAGAAGCAGCAGAATGTATTTTGGGGTGTCAGTTCACATATACCCATGGCATGTGTGAGCAATATATCATTTACTGACAACTTTGTGTAAAAAAAAAAAAAATATATATATATATATATATATTTCCCGGAACTTGTGGCAAAATATAAAATATTCCATGGACTCACCATGCCTCTCAGCAAATAGCTTGGGGTGTCTACTTTCCAAAATGGGGTCATTTGGGGGGGTTTTGTGCTATCTTGGAATTTTAGGGCCTCCGAAACTGTGATAGGTAGTCAGGAGTGAAATCAACAATTTACGCCCTTGGAAAGCCTGAAAGTGGAGGTTGGTTTTCGGGGTCCTGTACTCGGCTAGACTGCAAAAAAGTCTCACACATGGGGTATCCCTGTACTCAGGAGAAGCAGCAGAATGTATTTTGGGGTGTCAGTTCACATATACCCATGGCATGTGTGAGCAATATATCATTTACTGACAACTTTGTGTAAAAAAAAAAAATATATATATATATATATATATTTCCCGGAACTTGTGGCAAAATATAAAATATTCCATGGACTCACCATGCCTCTCAGCAAATAGCTTGGGGTGTCTACTTTCCAAAATGGGGTCATTTGGGGGGGTTTTGTGCTATCTTGGAATTTTAGGGCCTGCGAAACTGTGACAGGTAGTGCAGAGATGACATGAACAATTTACGCCATTAGAAAACCTGAGAGTGTTGATTGGCTTTTGCGGTCCTGTACACAGCTAGGCTCCCAAAAAGTCTCACACATGGGGTATCCCCATACTCAGGAGAAGCAGCAGAATGTATTTTGGGGTGTCATTCCACATATACCCATGTCATGTGTGAGAAATTTATCTTTTAGTGACAACGTTGTGTAAAAAAAAAAAAATTAAAAAAAAAAATTGTAATTTTCACAAAACTTGTGGCAAAATATAAAATATTCCATGGACTCACCATGCCTCTCAGCAAACAGCTTGGGGTGTCTACTTTCCAAAATGGGGTCATTTGGGGGGGTTTTGTGGTATCTTGACATTTCAGGGCCTCCTAAACCGTTAGAGGTAGTGAGAAAATGCAATGAAAAATGTACGCCCTTTGAAATTCTGATGGTGGTGATTTGTTTTTGGGGACCCCTACACAGCTAGGCTCCCAAAAAGTCCCACATATGTGGTATCCCTGTACTCAGGAGAAGCAGCAGAATATATTTTGGGGTGTAATTACACATATACCCATGGCATGTGTGAGCAATATATCATTTCAATGACAACTTTGTGTAAAAAAAAAAAAAAAAAATTTTTTTTAGTCATTTTTCAAACACCTGTGACAAAAAAATGAAATATTCAATGAGCTCAACATGCCTGTCAGGACATTCCTTAGGATGTCTACTTTCCAAAAAGTGGTAGTTTGGGGGGGTTTTGTACTGCCCCGCCATTTTAGCACTTCATGAAATGAGATTGGCAGTCAGAAATTAAAGCTGCGTAAATTTCACTATTTACACCATAGTTTGTAGACGCTATAACTTTTGCGCAAACCAATAAAAATACGCTCATTGATTTTTTTTTTGTCAAAGACATGTAGCTAAATATATTTTGGCAAAAAAAAATGACATAAATTGAGTATATTGGATATTTTTTAAAAGACAAAGTTGAAAATGTCATTTTTTTGCAAAATTTTTGCTCTTTTTTTATTAATATCGCAAAAAATAAAAAGCGCAGAGGCGATCAAATACCACCAAAAGAAAGCTCTGTTTGTGAGAAAAAAAGGACGTAAATTTCGTTTAGGTACAGCATTGCATGACCGAGCAATTATCAGTTAAAGTCACGAAGTGCCAAGTTGAAAAAAGGGGTCTGGTCTTTAAGCTGCAAAATCCTCCGGTGGGAAAGTGGTTAAGGTGCCCATCTAATTCTTCTTTGAAACTATTGATGCTCCCTGCTGATACCACTGCTTGTGGAAGAGAAATTGAAGCTGTAATAGCTGCAAAGGGTGGGCCAACTCATTATTGAACTCTTCAGACTAAGACTGGGATGCCATTAAAGTTAATATGTGTAAAGGCAGGCATCCCAATACTTTTGGTAATATAGTATATATATATATATATATATATATATATATATATATATATATATATATATATATATATACACATATACATATATATATATGTATATATATATATATATATGACCCACCAAATGTCAAGGGGCTTGGACACATACAGATTGTACATACTAGATCATATGGACAAAAAAGCAATAGGCATCAAGGAGTAATGGGCACAAAGATGCCCAGCATAAGGGAGTGCCTTTTTGTAATGGCACCTTCAGGATTGCCATGATGTGTAACAGCTGACAGATATGTACCAGAAACTGGAAACTAGGTGGAAGCAAATCAGAGAAATTGAAAATGTCACAAAAAAGCCAGCGTAATAGATACTGGAATTTGGGTCACAGGAAGACTAAAATAGTCACAAGCAAAGCACAAAACAAGGCACAAATCAAAGTGGAGAAGAGTAGAACAGATACAGGATTACAGACAATAGATATACAACTGACAGTAGACTGGAAAGATTGAAAGGTCACAGAAGGAGTAAATGGAAGGAATATCTCACAACCAGAAATCGAATGCATAGAGACCCAGAGAAAACAAAGAACAAATCCAGGATTTTACAAAACACCCATTCTGTGCTCATGATTCAGTCCTACTAACATATTGTTCTATGCCCCCCAACCCCCTCTTTTTCACTAAAAGCAATAACAATCTGCCTCCCTCAACTTGAAGTTCTGGCAGTACTTTCTCCTGCAAGAACCCAACTCAACCACGTTGCATCTAACTCACTAGCCAGTGCTATCCAATCAGAAGCTGGTATCATACAGTTCATATCTGGTCATATGAAGAATGTGATATGTGGTGCTCACAGGAGAGAATGCTGCTACTCAGAATGTTTGTTGCTGTGCTGACCAGAATGTTAACTAACTTAGGGCTGTAAATGAAGGGAGGAGGTATTGGGCATTCTGGTTGATCAGGGCAACCTAAAGGACTTTACAGCTTACACACGGCTAAAGTCAGCCCTTTGTTAGAAGAACACAAAATAATAAAATTAACTGCAGAATGCAGAATGATTTTTTAAAATTGGTATGGGTGAGCACAAACACAAATTCAAAGCAATAATTTCTGTTATGCTTTAGTCCAAAGTGCTACAGAGCAAATATAAAGCAAGCAGGTCTGATGCATTTTTGAAAACTGAAAATTTGATTTTTAAGGTATAATTACCAAGTACAAGTTACAAAATTACAGTAGTATAGTGACACAAGGCTGAAGGAATGTGTAGTCAGTCATTTTTCAAGATAAATTAATATTATATTTATGAATAAATATTCAATTTGCTGTATGTGTTAAATGTGTTTAATTCATTTATAAGTGTATAACTGAATTCCTAATATTGATCTCAGCAACAAAATGCTGAGTCGGCATTTGATTTGAACACAGGGATCCTGTTTTCTTCTTATTTATCACAGGTTCATGCAGCAAGTCCATCCCCCCAAAGTTAGAAAACACCCCCTATGGACACATTTAACCCTTTGATCACCGCTAGTGTTAACCCCTTCCCTGCCAGTGTCATCAGTAACAGTGCATATTTTTAGCACTGATTACTGTAGTAATGTCATTGGTTCCCCCAAAAGTGTCAAAATTGTCAGTTAGGTGTCCGATCTGTCTGCCGCAATGTCGAAGTCCCGCTAAAAAATCGCTGATCATCGCCATTACTAGTAAAAGAAAAAATAAATAAATAAAAATGACATAAATCTTTTCCCTAGTTAGTAGACGTGATAACTTTTGCACAAACCAATCAATACACACTTATTGGGATTTTTTTTACCAAAAATATGTAGCAGAAAAAGGTTAGTGGCCATCTTCTGCACATATTTTGGACCTGTAAGCACCTCACCAGCTTCTGGCGGAGTGCTTTCCGGTTCATTTCTGCCATTACTAGTGTCCTTACACCTCCAGACCCTGGTCTTGCAATCCCTAATATTGGCATAGATAAATTTCATTCTTCTTGCCGCATTATGATTATCCATATTTTATTGGCAGCCAGATTACTTATAACAAGGGGGTGGAAGTCTAATACCGTGCCGAACCTGTCAGAAGCTTAAGGGGTCATATGTTTGCACCATAGATATGAGGCTATGCTTGCAAAAAATGAAACTTAAAAAACAATGGAAAATGTGAACTGAATGGATTACAGCGAGCTAATTGTATTGCATCTTCTCTTTCATGGCACTGACATTTATTTTTATGATGAACTCTAGACCTTATCATGTGTTTTACTTATGTTCATTTTGTACTTGTACCTTTCTATGTACTTTTGTACTTTGTTTGTGTCATATCTGCTTTCTTGCAGATAAAAAAATAGCAAATAAAGCGTATACAATTGCGACACAAGTCATATTGTAATTGAATGTTATTAAAAATTACCTCGAAAAAGAAGTTTGGTTCCTCAGGCCAAAAAAGAGAAAGTGGGATTTTATAGGCAAGGTTAATTATTATTCATTTTATTAAGAAAGGATTACATATAAAAGTAAAAAAACAACAAAAGAATAACATTGGTTGCATAGGTAATGGGTATTACACAATAGACAATTTATGAACCATTTTACTTATTAAATGGTGATTCCTGGTTGTAGAACTAGGGTTCCGACGCGTTTCGGCATATATTGCCTTTGTCAAGGAAAAAACATCACCATTTTCTATAAAGTGAAAAAGTGAGAAATACAAAAAATTAGTGACTTGTTGTGAGAAATATATCAAAACAAACAAATAAACATCGTCTTTTCTTTTTGTGTACCTAGACTTCAGGAACATCTGTGCCCATGGGGAAGTGGGGGGAAGAGAGGTTCAGGTCCTGTGCCCCCCAGGCTTGTTACTGGATCCTTGGGCCTATTGGTCTGAAGAAGGGGGAAGGTTGGTTTTATGCAGGCATGTGTTGTTTTTCTCTCCTCCTGTCAGACAGAGTTTCATACATCTGTGGCAGAGGACAAGCATTTACAAAGTAAGTTGCCAAATTGTGGCACAGCGCCACCTGCTGGCCAATCCCAAATACTACCTATATTATATTAAAATGATGTATTCTTTCTGCCAGACAGAGATTCAGTGACCCTGCATCCTCGGTAAGAGGGTCAGTTCCCCCTACTGATCTCGGAATCTGTCAAATCCAAGGACCTCTCCTTTAAAACTTCCAGTAAGCCAACACACTGATCATACTGACTATTTATTACATCATTATTTCGGAAATCCCCTTTTTCCCTTCCCTTATTGCAAATTATTATTTTTCACATAGGATTATATGCTTACACCTTTGGGACCAATCGGAGGACACCAGTGTCTTTTATCCCTTTCTCTAAACGTAAGTGTTGCTTCATACCTACCGTACTTCCAGGCCTCTTTTCTGTACACGCCAACCTTATATACTGAAATTTTATCCACTCTCCTAGGGAAACCAGGAGTATTTGTGGTTACACATAGAAGCTTGGGGTTTGCTACATACCCCAGGACCCTATTCATCCCCAAGAGGCATTATTCGTATACTTGAGGTAATTTTGGAAACCCAATTTTATTAGCTTAAACATGGCACTAAACAACACATGCCTGCATAAAACCAACCTTCCCCCTTCTTCAGACCAATAGGTCCAAGGATCCAGTAACAAGCCTGGGGGGCACAGGACCTGAACCTCTCTTCCCCCCACTTCCCCATGGGCACAGATGTTCCTGAAGTCTAGGTACACAAAAAGAAAAGACGATGTTTATTTGTTTGTTTTGATATATTTCTCACAACAAGTCACTAATTTTTTGTATTTCTCACTTTTTCACTTTATAGAAAATGGTGATGTTTTTTCCTTGACAAAGGCAATATATGCCGAAACGCGTCGGAACCCTAGTTCTACAACCAGGAATCACCATTTAATAAGTAAAATGGTTCATAAATTGTCTATTGTGTAATACCCATTACCTATGCAACCAATGTTATTCTTTTGTTGTTTTTTTACTTTTATATGTAATCCTTTCTTAATAAAATGAATAATAATTAACCTTGCCTATAAAATCCCACTTTCTCTTTTTTGGCCTGAGGAACCAAACTTCTTTTTCGAATTATCACAGGGATGATGGCAACAAATCCATCTTAGTTTTTATATCTCTAAAAGACCACCCCCGAATTAATTACCTTTCCTTTTCAATCTGCAGCCGCTGAAATGTTCTGAAAATGCAATGCAATATGGCTACCTGGAGCTGTTCTGTACACAGAATGTGTACTGACCACACCCCAGAAACATCATTTCCTGCTTGTGTGATTGACTCACCAATTTTCCCAGAAGTCTGCCTAAGATACAAATCAGATTTCTGGCATCCCCTGCAACAAAAATGTCATTTTTGGTGAGAGACTCCTAATAGGAATACGTCTAAACGGATGCAGTCCCAGCAGATTTCTTCATTTTTACTCTACAGCTGCCACAGCTAATTGATAATTATTAAACCACTCCCATTAGACCCATTCGGCACAGAGGAACAAACAGGGATTTCTTCAGATTAACAAAAGGTAGGAATCTGTTTTAATGCCTGCAATGTACAGAGATCACCCAGAGCGAAAGGTTTTTTTCTCAACAAAAGTGGAGTTACGCTTTAACCACTTGCCGACCAGCCATCGCACTATGATTGCGGCAGGTCGGCTCTATTGGGTGAAACAACGTACCTGTACGTAGTCTTGTACAATAGGCAGTGGGGGGGGGGGTATGCGAGTGCTGATTAGCCACAGGGGGAGCCAATCAGCGGGTCCGGCGGACGCGATGTCCGCCAGTCACCTGGATCGCTCCCCATAGAGACAGAATGCCAGTCTGTCTATATAAACAAGGCAGACCGCCGTTCTGTCACCGGTGAACACAGGGATCATGTATTCCTGCAAGTCAGGAACACAGATCTCTATGTTCATCTAGTGAGTCCATCCCCCACACATTTAGAAAGCATCCCCTAGGGACACACTTAACCCTTTGATCACCCCTGGTGTTAACCCCTTCACTGTCAGTGTCATTAGTACAGTAAAAGTGCATAAGTTTAGCATTGGTTACTGTAGTAATGTCACTGGTCCCCTCAAAAGTGTCAAAAGTGTCAGATAGGTTTTCGATCTGTGTAATGTCACAGTCCCGCTAAAAATCGCTGATTGCCCCCATTACTAGTAAAAAATAAATAAATAAATAAAAATGCCAAAAATCTATCCCCTAGTTTGTAGACGCAATACATTTTGTGCAAACGCATCAATATACATTTATTGGGGTCTTATTTCTATTTTTTTTTACCAAAAATATGTGGCAGATTACATATTGGCCTAAAATGATGAAAAAATTAGATTTTAATTTTTTTTATTGGCTGTGTTTTATAGCAGAAAGTAAAAAATATTGTTTATTTTTCAGAATTGTCGCTGTTTTTTTGTTTATAGCGCACAAAATAAAACCGCAAAGGTGATCACCAAAAGAAAGCTCTATTTTTGGAAAAAAAGGACATCAATTTTATTTGGGTACATCATCGCAGGGCCGCGCAATTGTCAGTTAAATTAATGCAAGAAATGGCCTGGTCATTAAGGGGGTAAAACCTTCCAGTCCAGAAGTGGTTAATGGAAAAAAAAAAAAAGGCAAAGAGAATGTGTTTGCAGATAGCTCCCAATGCAATTATACACCTGCCATGCTCCTTGCTGGTTTCCTGCACTGTATGAGACCTTGCTAGTGGGCCTTCCTAGTATGGAGTAGCACATGACCTTCCCCATGTGACAAGGTTGAGGCCTGAGAAGCCAATCACCAAGCCCAAACACTGTTACATGAGGAAGTGTGATGTCCCCCTCCTGTGTAGGTTTTGAAATCCAGGATTTAGACAAACAGGAATGTTAGAGTGGGAGGCTGCATAGGATATGTTTTTATTTTACAACTATGTTGGCAAGATATCAAACATTAGGTACTAAAACATTTAAACAAGCACTTCTAAAGGGCATTTTTTTTTTAAATATAAAACTGTAAGCTCTTTATGCCAATAATGTTACATGGATTCCCTGAATGACCCTCCCCAGAGTTTCCCATTAATTTTTTTAATTGTTACTGGGTGGTGGCTCATAAGTCTGAAAGTTTGCTCCCTCGTTGGGGATCCAAGCAAAGCAATGAAGGAAACGTCCAATACAGAACATATTTTGAATTTTACCAAAACTTTGTAGTTTGAAATTTGATTATTGTGTAAATTGTGCTAATGTTTTTTTTTTTTTTTCTGTTACTTACATACCTGTAAGTACATGTGAATGCATATGGGGTCCAAAGGACTTCTTAAATCAGTTGACCAAGGTGGGCGAGACAGAGAGTTTACATATAAACTCCACCCTTTGGAGGCCCATGAAGAGATGATAGACATTACTGTTTTGGGAGCAGGTATTCATTTTTTTGGTGGCACCCTTTTTAAATTACCAGCAATGTGAAAATGCATGTAGACTGGTATTAGCATGGCAGAATGCTAGCTGATTTAAAAATAAAATAAAAATAGGATAAAATGAAAAAAAGTTAAAAGAAATCACATTTGAGAAAATAAAAAACAAAAAAACCCCCCACAAAAGTATTATCTATTTTTTTAATTGTAAAATGCAATTGTATGCCATTTTAGCCTGCATGGTATGTAGAAAGTGAATGGCTTGTGACTATGATTACAAGGTTACAGTAAGCACCATACCTTAGTAAAGGTTATATGAATATAAACATCAGTAATTGATCATTTACCCAGCCAATCTGCTGTATAAATTGTAGTAATACAAGGCTTATGGAATAAACTTTTGTTTTTAAAAAAGGGGATGGTAAATGTGCATATTTAAATGGGCAGGCCAAACTTCACGAGAAAGTACTGATCTAATCCTTTGCATCAGTACTGATCTAGTCCTTTGCAACACCTACTAAACACAGTGTCCCAAAGCATCAGCAATAAACGTGATAAGGGTAGAAAGCTACACCAATTAGCCAAAATACGACAGTGAAATAATAACTTTATGGTCAAGCTGGCTCATGAGCATTCTTATTTTTCTTTTGCTACTGAACTTCTGAGCAATAAAAACAAACTGATAGGCATCCGCCCATAATAGAAATATTGAAACTACTATTGTTAGACAAACCTAAAGCACTGTAAACCCATATTCTGACAAACATGTCAAACTTACCTGCTCTGTGCAATGGTTTTGCACAGATCAGCCCTGATTCTCCTCTTCTCTGGGTCCCGCTCAACACCCCCCCCCCCTCCTCGGCTGAGTGACCACTATAGCAGCCTGTTTGCTACGCTGGCCATCTCAAGCTTTGCTTTGTATGTCCAAAGACACAGAGAGCATGGCTCAGCCCCGCCCCCACTCCCTTTTAACTGGCTGCAATTGACAGCAGTGGGAGCCTTTGCCTCAGTCTCTGAGCCTATGAGGACGGAGAGAGCTCTCGTGCACATTGCTGGATCAAGATTGGGCTCAGGTAAGTATAAGGGGGGCTGGGGGGAAGGGGGGAGCTACGGCATGCAGAGAATGCTTTAAGGAAAAAAAAACCTTCAACCTTTTAAAACCACTTAAACTTTAAGAAGTGATCAATTTGTATATTATTATAAACCTTAAAGTGATTTCCAGAGGTTGATATATCTAAATGGATTTCTTTAATGAATACATAACAGTTTTTTCAATGTCTGAATAGAGTTAGGATTTAGGTACAACTTTTAAGGGTTGATTTACTAAAGGCAAATACACTGTGCACTTTGTAAAGTGCAGTAGCACCCTGCAAGAGCAGTTGCTCCAGAGCTTAGTAAATGAGCAAAAGCTCTGCTGACTTCCATCATCCAATTGTGCAAGCAAAAATACAGTTTTTTATTTCCCTTGCCGTTGATTTGGTATTCTTTGCAAAGTGAAGCTTTACCTCATTTACTAAGCAACTGCACTTCTATTTGCCTTTAGTAAATCAACCCCTTAGTATTTGACTACAGCAGTAGCAGTTATGTAACAAAGTATTACTCTATGTTTCTGTGACCATTCCATACTAATCATATTATTTGATATTTTTAATGTTCACCTGAAATAGGTACACTACTTTACACAACTAGACAGGCAGACATGATTAAAAACAAGAATACCTATGTACTGCCAACTACATATGTGAGCTGATAGGTAGAGATAACTATCTTCACCACATTATACTTTGTCTTGTCTGACCTTCCTGCATTTAACGGAGAGATGAAATAAATATTACTTTGCAATTAAAAGGTAATGTTGATGGGCTGTACTTAATACGATATGAGCACATTATGAAATCTAAAACTTCCCTTAATTGCTGTTAATTTGGATGTTATTTTTGCATGATTTCTTTTGAGGGCATAACAATAGCTATCACTTAGCAAGAAGTGTACAGTATGTGAAGGTGTATAATGTACTAATGCCTTGTCAGTCAATGTGATGGAAAGGACCTCACAGAAGTGACATTAATGAGATAAAACAGTTGGTAATAATTATAGTTTGGAAAACCAGTAAATTAAGCCTTTTACCTTAACACATCACAATTGTAGTGTCCTTGTGTTATTAAGCTGTTAAGTGAAGAATGGAAGAAGCTTAACACAAATCACTGTGTCAAACGATGCCCCGTATAACCTGGTAAAACATTGGAGTTAAATTACTACAGTCAGATAGAAGTTCCAACAAACAGAGATAGGCAAGACCTCCGAGGGTGCTCATGCCTTTCAGGATCAAAATGATTGAACTTACTTGTTAATACTGTAAGTGGACATCTGTCATACAAAGATAACATATATTTGTTATTATTTACTTATCATTCGCTGTGTGTGCAGGTAGTGGTAATCCATACAAATAACACCGAAGCAGCAGGACAAGGGCCTGTACTCACAAGTGTCAAATGCTGCACCTGCTTCCAATTGAGCACCTGTGTTTAGCAGTTCCCAGGCACAACAGGCCTCATATATGTATTATTGTTGTGCACAGCAGCCAATCAGCTTCCAGCTGCCATTTGTCCAGTACGGGATTGAAAATGACAATAAAAGCCCCATAAGATTTTCTGGGCAATAAGAACACTTTTCCTTCAGAATACTTATATGTTAGATCCTGTGTGTTCAGTTTTATCCACCAAAACAATCACTCTGTAACTTTTCAATAACTGCTGACATTTTGCTGTTCTGTATTAAATTTATCCAGGGATTAGTAATGTTAGAATAACCACTGACAAATATGTTAGGAAAGAACTCTGTGGTGTGACATAGTGCCATCTTTTTTAAGTAAACCACACTCACCAGTGATGAAAAAAATTACGTGATACAGGCTCCAAGTCCAAATGTGTATCTGTTGAAGGCTAATTATATATACATGTAAATACTTTTAGTATACCTTTCTTCAACTGTATCAAAAGTGTAAATTAACAATTTATTATTTACAATTCATTTTACTTTCAAAGAATTTTATTGAATTTGTTGAAATTTGGTGCAAATAAAGAACATGTAATAACAGAAGCATAGTCCAATAGAACAGCCTTAATGCATGTGAAAAGAAAAATATCAGTTCATCAACCAAATTTAAAACATGTACCTATAGGCATGTATCTATAAAACAGAGTATACATACTGGATATTATCACTGAAGACTTAGCTAACATTGCAGTAAATAACATAACGCTACGGTGAAAACTGGGGAAAGTAGAATAGGTAAGAGAAGATCGAGGGATAGAGAGAGAATTTTATGAAGAGTGATGAAGCTCCCAGAGCGGATACTACAGCGTGTGAAAGCGGTCAGTTGATGCTTGTGATTAAGGAGGGTTGAAGAGGTTTTTCTCATCAGAAGGTTAATATGAGGGAGGTGTGTGGGGGAAGATCATATCTCACCTGATCTTTTCCCCTTAAGAGGAGCTGATGTTATGGTAATGTGTGATGGAAAGAGCAACCAGCTGCCCTAACCCAACTAAATCTGATAAACGGGAGGAACCACAAAGTAATTTGACCAATGCGAAAGTAGAGGGGCAATATGAAGGTGTAGACAGTACGATATGTGAAGTCGTGGGGTGTTAGAGTGCAGCGGGCCGGAGCAGGGGGGGCATAGCCTCCATCATACCCTGCACTTGCAACCCACTTCCACTCGTCCGTCCCAGTGATCCAACATCGGGTGGGTATAAAGAAAAAAGAAACAAAGAGAAAGGAAAACACAGGTAGATATCAGGAGTGGATCTGAAGTGGGATCAACAAGACCATGTCTTGATGTATTTAGAGATGTTGTCATTGGAAATGGCTATTTATTCTTCCATTTCAGCTATTTTGTCAATTCTATGAAACCACTCTGAAATGGAAGGGGCTTTACAATACATTTTATATTTTTAGCACTGGAAGCCTAATGCGTTAAAATGGTCCGAATAGTACCTAGCCAATAATTTAATCCCAACATTAAATATGCATTATTTAAAATGTTTGTTCACCTTTATAGAAAAAAATGTAAAGTGGAACTAACACCCTCCCGAACACCCCCCCTCCCCCATTCCTAACTGTGCTTACATATGGAGCTGCTGAGCTGTCAGTACCTACACAGCTGGTCTAGCAGTTCTTGAATTTAAAATCCCTGTTCTTCTCCCTCTTCTCTGTGCACCATTTCCAGGAGGGAACATAGCGATGCTCTGTGATGATGCTGACCAATCAGAATCGTCCATCCCAGAAGTGCTGCACAGAGAAGAGGGAGAAGAACAGGGATTTCAAATCCTTGGACTGCTGGACTGGCTGCATAGTCACTGACAGCTAAGCAGCCCCAGGGGTAAGTACAGCGGGGACTTTCATACAGTGTTAGTTCACTTTTAGTTGTAAAGGTGAACTAACACTTTAAACATGCTCTAAAACAAGTGCCTAAAACGGCACTCCAGTCTGCAGCAAGCTATCTTTTAATGCTCTCTTTCTGCTTACGAATGGAAGAAAAAAGGAGGTCTCATGACCACAATTGGTCTTTTCATCATAATCTGCTCTGGCGTGTAAAAGGGGTTAGCCGTTTTTTTATAAGTGACGGTGAGTGCTGAATTCAGAGGAAGTGGGACACACACCGTTCTTTTGGAGTGGATCACGGTTGGTTTTGAGTCCAGGGATATCTCTTTCACCCAGTAAGCTTCTGAATTTATCATATGTAGTGGACTTCTGCTCAGTATATATTGTAAAGACTCTTTATGTATTATTACGTCTGAATATTCTCTCATTACGCTACATGTATGCAGAGGGATTTTTAATTTATCCAATTTATGAATATTTAATTAGTACGATACTAAGAGCGCTGCTTACGTGTGTTTGTATTTGTTTTTATGTTATCTCATTACTTATGAGTTAAATATAGCAGCAGCCAAGATGAGTATAGCAGTTTTCAAGTTGAATATTCATTCTTTTATAAAAGTTGTAATTTTATGGCAATCCAGGAGCACTTTGTAAGGCAGGCAATTTCTTGTGTTTTTAGATATAATGGTATTGTATTGCAAGAATCTAAACGTTGTGAAATTTTATTTTTGCTAAGGGGACCCCCCAGGCACTATATTTAAAGGAATTTTTCATTTTTATTGTTGCATTTTAAGCATAATTAAAATCACTGCTCGTGTAAAAACGCTCTTTACATGTCACCCAGAGCAGTACCCCCACACCCTTTTTATGGCCAATTACTTGCATATAAGCCTTCAAAATGGGGACTTTTGATTTTTCAAGTTTTGGTTCCATAGACTCTAATAGGGTTCGTGTTTCGGGTCAGATCTTTTTCTCTCTTCGGTAGTTCTAGTCCGAACCAAACAGGTGGGTGTTCGGCCCTATTTTTTGTACTAAAAGCAACCTCTGATTATATAATTTTTTTATAATGATCAAAGTTTTTTTTTTTTACCAAATATTTCATGTTAATGTTAGAAATATAGATATCAAACATTTAATATCCATCAAACATTATAGCTACACAGAGTTCTTTATCTTACAAAACCTTAATATATTATAGTAAGACCAACTCATATCAAAATTATAATCCCATAACGAAATGCTCCTCTGAATATATCACTTAATCCTGATTTACAAATACGTCAAAATATCTTAGTTGGCTTAATGACATGATGTAAAACACTCTCAACCGAACAGGGGGAAAAAATAAAAATAAAAAATAAAATAAATAAATAAAAATAAACACAAAAAAGTCAATTGGCAACATGATTGGGTATAAAAAGAGCCTCTCATAGTGGCAGTGTCCCTCAGAAGTCAAGATGGGCAGAGGATCACCAATTACCCCAATGCTGCGGCGAAAAATAGTGGAGCAATATCAGAAAGGAGTTTCTCAGAGAAAAATTGCAAAGAGTTTGAAGTTATCATCATTTACAGTGCATAATCCAAAGATTCAGAGAATCTGGAACAATCTCTTTACGTAAGGGTCAAGGCCGAAAAACCATACTGGATGGCCATGATCTTCGGGCCATTAGACAGCACTACATCACATACAGGAATGCTACTGTAATGGAAATCACAACATGGGCTCATGAATACTTCCAGAAAACATTGTCGGTGAACACAATCCACCGTGCCATTCGCCAGCTAAAACTCTATAGGCCAAAAAAGAAGCCAAATCTAAACATGATCCAGAAGCGAAGGCGTTTTCTCTGGGCCAAGGCTCATTTAAAATGGACTGTGGCAAAGTGGAAAACTGTTCTGTGGTCAGACGAATCAAAATTTGAAGTTCTTTTTGGAAAACTGGGACACCATGTCATCCGGACTTAAGAGGACAAGGACAACCCAATTTGTTATCAGCGCTCAATTCAGAAGCCTGCATCTCTGATGGTATGGGGTTGCATGAGTGCGTGTGCCATGGGCAGCTTACACATCTGGAAAGGTACCATCAATGCTGAAAGGTATATCCAAGTTCTAGAACAACATATGCTCCCATCCAGATGTTGTCTCTTGCAGGGAAGACCTTGCATTTTCCAACATGACAATACCAGACCAAATACTGCATCAATTACAACATCATGGCTGCGTAAAAGAAGGGTCCGGGTACTGAAATAGCCAGCCTGCAGTCAGGATCTTTTACCCATAGAAAAATTTGGCGCATCATAAAGAGGAAGATGCGACAAAGAAGACCTATGACAGTTGAACAACTAAAAACCTGTATTAGACAAGAATGGGACAACATTCCTATTCCTAAACTTGGGCAACTTGTCTCCTCAGTCCCCAGACATTTGCAGACTGTTATAAAATGAAGAGGGGGTGCCACACAGTGGTAAACATGACCTTGTCCCAACTTTTTTGAGATGTGTTGATGCCATAAAATTTAAAATCAATTTATTTTTCTCTTAAAATTATACATTTTCTCAGTTTAAACATTTGATATGTCATCTATGTTGTATTCTGAATAAAATATTGAAATCTGAAACTTCCACATCATTGCATTCTGTTTTTATTCACAATTTGTACAGTGTCCCAACTTTTTTGGAATTGGGATTGTATATATTTGATAGTAGCCGGGCGGGCATCGATACCATCTGGTTAGTAGTTTAAACCCCTTTTCTTGAATCCTAATATCCACAGAAAATCCATGGGTTAGAACAAAGCACTTATGCCAGTCCAAAGGGAATAAAGCATGCCCGAGTTCCCCTTCCCACACCCTAGTGTAGGAAGGGAATTCTGGGCTAAAGGCCTTAATCAGTAATCCGTTTAAAGAAGAGAGAAGATAAAGAAGAGAGTACATGCTTAGGAGGGTCTGTATGACACAGGCGATTAAGGGCATACAGCAGATTCCAGCATTAAGAATTTGTGGCTGCTTCTGTGTGCTTCAAGGTTAGACATCTGTCCCTAACCTCAGGTCACCACTGAATATGTACAAGTGAACAGTGATGATTCCTTTAAGCCTGTTATTGCTTTGTGCAGGCTGAGTGGTTGCAGCTGTTCATATAGACCTGCGATTCCAACTGCTGCAATCTGCTGTATACCCCTAATCACCTGTGTGAAGGGTTCACAACAGAACGTGGTGTTGGAAACCATACGATCTGGTGCAGTGCATTCTTGGAATGTAGTGCATGCACTCCTTTTGGTACTATCCAGTGTGATTTCAGCCCATTTAAATCAATGGGCTGAAAACTGCACTGGACTGAATCACACAGGAACATAGACTGCATTCCTATTTGATTCAGATATGAATTAGTCCTTAAAATCGATTTAAATGCATAAGGTTTTTTACCTTGTGCATTAAGGTAAAAAAAGCTTCTGCAAGCAGTTTCTCCCCCAGACTCCCCCTTACACTTACCTGAGCCCGATCTTGATCCGTCGATGTGCATGAGAATCAAGGCTTTCTCAGTTCTCTCCCTTCTCTCCCTCCTCATTGGATCAGATACAGCAGCGGGAGGCATTGGCCATTAGCTCCTGCTGCTGTCAATCACAGCCAGTTAGGAGCAAGAGGGGGACGTAGCCGAGCAGTGCTCTGTGTAGACACAGAGCTTACTTGGAAGTGAGCATGTACGAGTACCCCCATAATAAGCAGCTATGGGGATGCTTGGCGGGAGGAAGGAGCCCGGGAGGGGGGGAGGGTGTTGGCGTGTGACCTGAGAAGAGGAGGTTCAGGGCTGCTATGTACAAAACCATTGCAAAGCAGGTAAGTATATCATGTTTGTTATTTTTAAAAAATTAAAATTAAAAATAAAAATTGTCTATAAAATCACTTTAATATTCAATAAAATGTTGTATGGGACTATTACAAACTTAGCAATGCAAACACAAAGTAACATTTATAAAAATAAATATAATATATAAAGTTCCAGCTTAGCTGCAAGAACATCTGTTCTTGCAGGGAAGCTGGAACAATAAAAGCTTTACAATGACATTGATATTTGTAGCCAATACCTTGGTAACCGCAATGAAGAGCTAAGCATTTTCTGAAAATAATTTTAGCTCTTTTTTTTTCTGTGAAAGACCTTGGGCATCTCACACTTGAAGATACATTCTTTTGGCATGAAATGTCCTGGCATAATGAACATGAAATAACAATCATGAAAATGAATTCAATGCTGCTAGTAGGTTTACCTTAGTCTTAAGCTATAGTGACCAGATAAAGCAACACCTAAACAATTGGTGAAACACACAGCATGAGAATTCTTTCACCACACAGGTATTTTAATGCTCCCAGGTCAGACATGTACAGGAAATGATTCCAGGGTGGAACAAAAATTCTAAACAGGCTGGAAACTTTTTTAGATCTCAGAATAATTAGACCCCCTTCAGCTGGGCTTGTTACCTAAGCAGCCAGCCCAAGGACCTCAGCTCCCTCACACCATATTGTGTAAAAAAATACACTAAAGCACACTGAACATATATATTTTCATGAATTTTTATGTACGTTGCCTTGTGGGTTTTATGCACATTGCATTGCATTTTTTTGCATTGGCATCCATTTTAATGTTGTTTCGTTGATGATGATTTTTCTTCTTTCATCAATCCCAGTTCCCTAGTTTTAAAACAAGGGTATAACATAATCTTGTAGCAGGGTGTTAGCACCCAGACTGGTAGAATGTCTGCTGTCATTTTCTCAGGCACCACTAGATGTAACTCCATACCCTGGCTTTGTCTTTATTTCACTTATATAGGGCCTTATTGTATTTTCATGGTATAGATTTGTGTGTAGTTTTTATTGCATTCACTAGATAACCCTATATTCCTTTTAATTGTTTTTTTTATTGTTTTAAGGAAAGCAAGCCATGGAGGTATTTGCAGATTAGTATAAATTGAAAGCTAGGTGGAGCCCAAGGAGAAGAGGGGATGTCCCATTTGTCTGGTGGGTGAAGATTATTATCGAATCATCAAATAAGCTACAGAACAGAGAACCCTTTCCCCTTTGGGTGAAAGTGAGGAGCTACTCCCGAGTGGAGATGGGCAGAGACACTGACTTTTTGTTACATGCTTAATGTGGATACTACGGCCATCCTCCTGATAACGTGTACTATGAAGAACTTTATGTTGCTAATACTGTAAGGATGCCCGGTAACACTGGCTTTGCTGTTAAAGGACAGCACCTCTTTGTTGATGTTTTTTAACACAATCTTTACAAGTAATAAAGCACAATGTTTAAAGATCTTCTGATCTGGACATTGCTGTTTTAGGAACATTTCCTGAAAAAAATAATCTGCAAAAGATGGAGAGCAGGGTTGTTGGCTGAGAGTGGTGGTGCAGACTAATTTGACTTTGTCACCCTGGATACTCCTCATGTCCCTGTAGGATGAGCACATTTGACACTATGTTAGTGGCCAATATTATGAACCTAAGTGTGTAGGATATTTTATCATTGTTTTGGGATGTGAAGAGCCTGAGTTATGCTGGTTAGGAGATAATTCTTTGGTCTTGGAGTTTGAGCTTTCCCCAGGTTATAAAAGATCCTTAAGTTCAAAGAGTAAATTGGGAACCTTTGGACCCTTGTGTTTGAGAAAATTATTTCGGATAGCTCTGGACTAAGTGATGTGGTGCACCAAGCAATGTCTGCTCTGCAGAAGTCGATTCACATTCAAAACCCATCCTACAAGCTCTAAGGTCTTGATGGAAAATAATAGGCTTGTTGTCCAACCCTGAATCTGACTGTACTCCTCCCTAACTTTATACAGCAGAAAAGAGTGTTTTAATTATCTATGGGTTTACAGTTTTGTTATTATATTTTATTGTTCTTTCTTTCTTTCTTTCTTTCTTTCTTTTTTTCTTTCTTTCTTTCTTTCTTTCTTTCTTTCTTTCTTTCTTTCTTTCTTTCTTTCTTTCTTTCTTTCTTTCTTTCTTTCTTTCTTTCTTTCTTTCTTTCGATGCTGTCAGAGATGGCATATATTTGAGATACAGCACACTAAAGGTAAGCGATCGAAATTCTCTTGTAATGTTTAGACAACTGAGGCAAGGAAAAGACATTTGCCTCATGGTTCAGTGAGCACTAGTAGTAGATTTAACACATTTAAAAGGGGTTCAGGACTTACTTGCAGGTACAACTTTGGTGAACCATAATGATATTTTTCCATTTTCACATTTTATATGCTATGAATGTATGCTGTTATATGTATGTATACATATAGTTGCACTGAAAGGCTTTATCTTAGAATGTGTCTAGTTGGTGTTTGGTCCGCCCATGGCAAAAGGCCCTATCAGTTCTGCCTGTCAGTTTTTTAGGTAGACCTGATCAGACCCTCCAGTCTCCTCTATGGCGTGGGGGGTGTTATCCGTTGACATCCGATCCAATCCTGTCTGCTAAAAACAGATGAACGGGGATCCATTCCCCATCCATCTGGTGGATTAGATTGGATGGCAGTCGGAGCGGAGCAGACACAGACCAGCCATCATCCTGCTTAGTAGTGATCAACGGAAAGATTCTCTGCTGAGCAGGTGGACTTCAATGGAGCCTGCCCTGTGTGTACTAGGCCTTTAACAGATGTAATCATCAGCCTTGAGCAGTCATCATCTGCTGATCATTAGTCATAACTGCAGTTTAGGATTCTACAGTATACACCTGTACCCTAATCAAGAAAGCTTAAGGCCCCCTTCAAGCGGAGCGGAATCTGTCAAGCTTGTCCATTTTCAACCCATCCACCAGACAGAAGGGGAACAGATCCCCGTCCATCTGTTTTTAGCTGACCGGATTGGATCAGATGTCTGCAGGTGTCAGCGGACACACCTGTCAGGTGTCAGCACATGTCCGCTGACATCTGCTGCTCAATAGAGAACAATGGGTGGTCCAATCGGGTCTGCCTGAAAAACAGCCAGGTGGACCCGATCGGTCTTCTGGTGTGAAAGGGGCCTAAAACTAAATTCCAGGCATAGATTTATTTTGCCATTCTTGTGGGATCCCTGTTGTAGTAAAGAATACCAATAGTAGTCTCTGCTATTACAGTGATTGCCACTGCCTTTTGGGTGTCCTGGTTTGTCAGCTGCTGCAAAACTGTATAGTAAATACATGGGGTCACTTGCTTGCTCAGGAGTGACAGTCACAGAACATCTTGCATTTTTCTCAATGCATGCAAGACATTCTCTGATTAGACAAAGGTGAAGAAGTGGGGCGGTGAAGTCATAATCTCCACCTCATCCAATCAGTGACCACTTTGTATTCATTGAAAAAAAAAAAAAGGCGTATTGTGAATGGTGCCTTTGGACCATTGAGTGATAACTGGAGAGTGAGCAACCTCCAGTGTTCACTATGCAGCAGGGCTCAGCACCTTAAGACTGTGGTGCTCATTGAAATCCATACCTGGAATACAGCTTTAAGGAAAACACATTGATCCTTCTGAAACACTACCTTCGTGCTGACAGGCGCCAGGCTCACCTGCATGAGTGGTGCAGTGTACACCTCAAATAATGAGGTTGACATAATTCCTATTTAATAGGATATGGTCTTACAGATAACGCAACAATTGTAATACATAGCATGAGTAGGAAAAACAAAAACTTAGGTGTATGTGCGACAAAATATTTAACCATGCTTCCTAGTGCTACCTTTTAGGATGTAATTTTGGAGACAATTTGCATATAGCTAGTTTTATTTGAACCATCTTTAAGCACCATGGATATTGTCAGGACTGGAACTTGAATGTCTTAAAGTATCTTTTACCCGCTAACTGTAAAGAAGATAATCAAATACAAAGACAAAGCTGCACAGTGGTGCAAAGTTAAATACATCTATAAAGTGCATAGGTAAAAATCTCTTAAACTGTTTGTTTCTCCTTAATAACATGTGTTTTGATATGTCACAGTTGGTACCATCATTAAGCTTGTTTCTGAAACAATCATTCACAATGTGTTGTTGTTTAGAATTTACTGTATGCTACTAGCATGGAAAGGATAAACCTGCGAACAGGCACCATGCCATCTAAATAGATTAGCATGATGCTAGGCAGCCAAGAGATAATGTTTATGCATCCAATGTGTTTACTTGTGGCTTCGTTCCCAGTCTACAATGTCCAAGGCACGCTCTGTCCAGAGATAATGTAGCAGCATTTAATAAGCAGATGTCATTTGTAAGCTAGTTTTAGACCAAACCCATGCTTTCACTACCGAGAACATCATTTACAATCGTTTCTTCAAAAAATCTAAATCTTTATTGGAGTTGAATGAAAAGTATGCATTTAATTTTCAATTTGATCTTATTTTGAAGATTTATTAGACCTTGCATCACAATTGCAGTTGAAATAATCTTTTATTTTAGTGAACAGACACCTTTGAAATATTCATTATCAACTGCTATTAGGTGATATTTTTCTTTCTTTCTCTTTCTTTCTTTCTTTCTTTCTTTCTTTCTTTCTTTCTTTCTTTCTTTCTTTCTTTCTTTCTTTCTTTCTTTCTTTCTTTCTTTCTTTCTTTCTTTCCACATACAGATGCAGTTTGATATGCATTATGTAACTACAAAGTACTCATGTTAAAGCTGAACTCTGGGCATGAAAACCTTAACTTAATTAATTTCCATCCTCAGAAGTCATAAAGGATATAGGCTCACTTTGTGTGAACAAATCCAGTTATTGACTTAAAAAAGTGGCACTTTTTTGTGCACTTTTTTATTCTTTAAATATCTCACTTTATATGACTGGCATACTTGGTACCCCAAATTAATAATAGTCTCTGCTAAGTATTGTTGCAAGTACACACAGGCTTTACTTTACTAACACTAGTATAGTAATTTTTTTTACAGAGTATTCAATATAATGCCACTCAGAACTGGACAGGATTATTTAGTAAGGCAGTGCAGAATCTATAACAATGTACAAATGCAGCCAATCATATTCCATATCTCACAGGTTGATAGAATATAATTCATCGGATAGGAAACAGAGATGCCCAAACACCACATGTGAAAGGAGGCAAACAGAAGCACTGCAGCAAGGAGTGATTGCGGCATTCTGAATTGGAATTGATAAACCTGCTTTAAACTTAAAGTGAAGATAAAAGTATTAAGAGTCCTTCTAGCTCTGTATAAAGCCTGCAGCCACCTCCACCATCCATCTCCACTAAACCCAGGGATTGAACTATCCTGCATACCTCCTAAAAAGACTACCTACAGCCACATAACGGACAGAACAGGATTACCCGGAAGCAGGAATAGGATATTGGAAAGAGTGAAAGCCCCTAATTATCACCCCGAAGGCTAACCTATATACACAGGCGTATTTTACACCTTATCAAGGTGAGAGTTTAGAGCACCTAGATGTGACACCTGGTGGAGGCAGCAAGTCACAGCACTTTTATCTGCACAGAAGCACGTTTTGGTTTTTAAAGTTGAAGAGATTGAGTTGAATTACACCATATTGTGGATGATATTTAATGGACACTAATGAACACTGCACCTTATTAATTTAATTTATATTGATTTAAGAGTGAAAGCACAAAGCACTTTATATTTTTTGGAGCAACTATTTGCACATTGTTCAATTGGAATACGTATTTATTGGTTGTCTTTAATATTTTTTGAAGATTGAAAGCACTCAGCACTTTTAAATATGTTTAACACGGTATAGAGGGAACACAGATTGTTTATACATTTATTTATTTACGTCATCACGTTTATATTTGAAGTGGAAATATACCCCAGCCAAAAGAATATGTCATTTTAAAAAAATAGCACTTTATTGAGTTTAATAATTTAAATATCTATCACATCATCTAATATTTTAACATTTCACTTCTGAAGCGCGCCACAAACCCACATTGTTTTAATTCTGTATCAACTGGTTCCTGGTACCAGTATCGTGGTGCAGCAATAAGAAGGAAACATACACTACCTCAGATAGCGCAGGAACCACCCATACACATAATATTTCATCTGACTTCAGTAAACTAAGATCTGGTTGGTGTAATTGAAGATCATCATTAATATGTACATAGCTCTATTTTTTCTATTGAAATCTAAATACATATATATATATATATATATATATATATAAAACTATAATCCAGTTTATTATCAGAAAGTTATATTTTTAAATACAGCTTGCACGAGCAGTGA
Source organism: Pelophylax lessonae (assembly GCF_965119305.1). Lineage (NCBI taxonomy): Eukaryota > Metazoa > Chordata > Amphibia > Anura > Ranidae > Pelophylax > Pelophylax lessonae. The sequence continues at coordinate 468,036,031 of NC_138769.1, forward strand.
CATCTGTCTTGATATTACATTTTTAATCTGGTTGAAAAAAAGTCACAAGTCCATCCAATTTAACTAACACATTATTATAATAATATTCATTTTTTTAGTTCTCTAAAAAAAAGGCTGAAGGAGGGGAAACAGTGTGAGCCATTGTTCAAAGTTAACAGCACGAGTAGAGTACTTTTCCTGTGTTTATACTGGTAAATGCCAGATCGTTAGACTGGTGAGGGTTAATTACCAAGATCTTTTGTGGACAAAAGCCACAGACCTGGTTGTACTGTTTTACAGGAGTGCCAGGATCACAAAATTTGAACACAATTACAGGTCTTTTGAAAGCTAAAATATATATATATATTTCAGTTTTGCATTGTTATGTAAAAACTCATGTCTTCCACCTCCATCTAGACTGTTTTTTGTTGGGTCACAAACCTATCTTCCCAGACCCTCACTGTGGATTCTCTTTATCATAAAAAAAATATATATGATATAAATAAAAATACAACCAAATCTAATACCATGCAGAATTATGAACACATTTTCAGATAGGTATATGCAACCACCAGCATACCTAAACTGATCAGTAAACAACTAGGATCATGTCCAAAAACTCAAGAGGCAATTTCCTGTTACTGACTAGCACAATGTCTGCAGAAATGATCCCCTGTTTATCCTACAAGGACCAACTGAAGCCAATGCTATCTATGTACAGTATATAATACCTGAAGTTATATTTCAGAGCCAGTCATGCCTACTACAGGCACTGTGTGTTTCAGCTTATATTCTCTCACTTTTGCTACCTCCGTATGTCTAAATAACATCTAAATAACAGTATTTGATTTGTGTTATAAACCTCTATCATATTCCCTGAAACTGTTTCCAATTTTCTGAATGAGTCAAGCAAATAAAAGGTAAAAATATATAGTCAACTTATAAACTTGATTCAAAATGACACATTTTTAATGGACCAATTGTACATTTCCCATGCAATACAGATGCTGGTTTAAATGCCACATCACTTTAGTTTTCCGTATAAATGTTATCCATGAATTCATATATCTCAAAATTTTTAAATTTAAAATCCATTTTATAATGACAATAATGCATCTGGCAGGTTTATATTTCTGTCAGGGGGTTTAAAAAAAAATTGTACGTCTCAGTTTGTGTAAAACACACACAAAAAAACAAAGGTCAAAACTTTTAAAATGTCACTTCTTCTGCAGTTTTGCATAGAAAATGCATTGAGCCCGTAGGAGGGCTACTTGGCCATAGAAACAGGCTGTAAGAAAAGAATGTAATCCTGCTGGTGTGGTTTCCACTTCCTCTGGCAGCTGCAGGCTGAGCAGAAAAGCACAGTGTGAGCCTATTGTTACCCCAGCTGGGTAATAGTTTTCTTATTTTACAGTCAGCAGCCAAGGGGGGTTGGGGTGTTGCAATAAAGTGCCTTCCAATAATGCACATAGGAACAGATCACTTTCTGTTCCAGAACGATAATCAGGGATCCATAAATCTTTTATTTCCTGTGGATCCACTGTCATGGTAATTAAATACTTTGGAGGAATGGATACTTTTTTTTCCAAGCAAACTTACACTAGGTGGAAATATCACACTGTCTTATGCAAATGTCTGATTTCTTTGTTTTGTTTGGTATATTAATACAATAGAAGAAAAACAGACATTGTGCTTTTAATTTCAATCTTACAAATATAATTCAAAGTGTGTAATTATTTAATTATTACATGTAGCAAATAAAAGCCCTGACAGTAATATACTTATAAGTTTATATTTTTATACTTAATTATTTTTTATTGAAATGATATAATAGGGGATAGCGTAACCTTTCTTTTGCAGTTACGGTACATAAGAGAGAATTAATTTAAGGGGTACAGTATATAAACTCAGACTATGAACTTCTATTTGCTTCCTTTCGGTCTGTAAAATATAGTACAAAATACCTGCCAGAAATCTTGTCAGCTGACAAATTTGTGTGCTCTTTGCTGACTCATATCAGTTAGCATAGTTGCTAGCTATTTGTTGTGAGAGACGAGGGTGAGGTGGGCCCTAATAAATAATAAAAAAAAAAAGCTTCCATATAATAAGCCAATAAAGCACAGTTTTGGTGTGAAAGTAGTTAAAAAAAAATCTAACAGATACGTGTACTGTATTCAATGGTGGCATCTCCAATTTCTTGGTGGGAATGCCAGTGTTTTCATGCCTTCATGGATATTACAATGGTATGTTCTCCTGTATCTTTGACATCTCAAAAAAGGTGGAGACCCTCACAAGCCAGGCAAGGTTTTGTATATGAGGATGAAGTCATTGACTGGTCATTGTAGACAGGGAATTGTTTAATTCCCTGTGAACAGCTGGATTTGTGACTACAGAGTCATTCAATTATATCTTTTGGTTTAAGAAGGCAAAACTGTACAGAACATGATTTCATGTAGTACTCCCCAGAAAAGTGTAATGTTCTGATTGGAAAACAGCACCTTCTTCCATGGTTATTTCTCTGGCTCACCTTTTGCATATTGCTACTGGTTGGTAGGGATGTGTGAGGAGATAGACCAGATCATGGAGCTGTTTGCTGTTTCTTTGATAATTTGTCCTACCTTTTCTTGGGTACAAGAACCCATGGTACATACCATATTTAAGAGCTCATGAAGCCATCCAGATCTCTCTATTACATACAGTGCATTGTAAATGGACACAGGTTGCTTTTCTACAGCTGTAGTCAGTGTCAGCAATTGGTGTTTGAGTGTGCTATAGCAATCACAAAAATTTAGATACTAACCCTTAGCATCCAAATAAGCAGCAAGGGCCAGCCGAGAAACAATATTGATATATGCAGTAACAGTCACAGACTCTCATTTTTCTGTAGAAATTTGCAATCATGGCAAAGAGGAGACTCCTCTACTTATCTTCTGTCCGCAGAGCAATCCCACAGCTCCCTGCGGCTCCAACAATTAAACTATAGTTCTGGCATCTGCCAGGGCAGAGCAGGCTGCTAGGGCTCAGGGCTGTCCCTGGTGGATTGATATGCCAGTCCCAATGTCAATGTTGGTTACTTGAAAGAAGGAAGTAGAAGGAAGAGCTTGTCGAGTAGGTAAAACTAATGAAAACCAGAGATGGGGGTCATTATTATTTGATTCTGGACTATGGAGGTCATTATTGTCGGGTGCTGGGGGGTCAATATTTTTTCATGCTGGGGTCATTTTTGTCTGATGCTGGAGGTCATTATTTTCTGTATCTGGGGGTTATTATTGTCTCATACTGGTGCTGGAGTTCATTATTGTCTGATGCTGGTTTAAGAAGGTTTACTATCTTGTGCTGGGGGGTTATTATTGTTTGGTGCTGGGGGTCATTTATTTCTGGTGCTGGGGGTTATTGTTTGCCCTGGCACTTGATGACTTGATGGAGGTTTTGATTGCTGGTCCTGAGACTTGCTCATGGATATCATTGCTGGCCCTGACATATTATGGAGATATTTTCTTGTTGTTGTTATTGCTGGCCCTGACATAAGCTGTGGGTTTTCATTGCTGGCACTGACACAAATGCTGAGTTATAATTTCTTCCACTGACACCAACACTGGGGTTACTTTACTACCATATTCTCTTACTCTTCAGTGTACCCCATGCCCTATCTTCTATGAGCCATAGCAAAGGAAGAAAGGCAGTACACTGCAAGCTATACACCACAAAGTAACAACTACTTTAATGACCATGCACACTTTGGGCTATGCCCACAGGTGCACTATATCCACCATATTTTTCTTCTAAATTCCTTATAGGTGTGGATCCTTATTATTTTTGAATGTTGCCAACTATGGTTTTTTTTTTTTTATGCCCACTGACACCAGCTATAGAATTGATTTTTGATTTTGCTGACCAGGAACAATACATTCTTCTGTAGGCTTTATTGTACTTAAAATGATCTACAGTCTATGTTCTTATTACACTGTAAATGGCTACTATAGAACATTGCATCTGGTTAAGCACATATTCTGGTTAAGCACTTCTCATTTCTAAGGATTAGCTTATCAAACTGAACCTTGTCTGTTTGGGCATTTGGAAGAATGTCTAAACATTTACCTAATTAGTGGGGATAGAATAACATGGATAATATTGTTATTACTACCACTATTATACATGACAGTTTCCCACAATCAAGGTTTGTTAAGCATAATGGCAGGCGCAGGCACTGCTGAGTCCTTAACAACCTTTTACTGGTCTTATTGACTTACATGTACAGGAATCCCCACCTATTTAAGCAAAGGGGCGTAGATAGTTGGAAAAAAGCAGTGTGGCAGGTTACCCTATAATTCCTACAAGGTGTAATATGAATAAAGCCGGCACATGAAAAGGCTTCTTCCAAGAAAACGTCTTTATTCCAGCATGGATAGCGGTGACAACATGACAAACTGACGCGTTTCGGCTTTATGCCTTCATCAAAGCATGATGAAGGCGTAAAGCCGAAACGCGCCAACATTTGTCATGTTGTCACCGCTATCCATGCTGGAATAAAGAATTTTACTTGGAAGAAGCCTTTTCAGGTGCCGGCTTTATTCATATTACATTTGGTTTGGACGTTCAGCGTGAGCACTGACACTTAGCTCTTTATCTCCTCACAGTGCGGTGGAACTAGGATGGGTTGTTGTTTAATTCCTACAAGGTCCTTCAGAAATTTTAAGGGAATCCAATGCAAAAAAATGGCATAAGGTAACCCCCAAATTCAGTACAGCGCCACTAGATTAACTGACTAAGCTTGCAAAAGGTAAACTAGAGTCCATAAAGTCCACATAAGAGGATTGGTTCAGATGTAGAAAATGTGGCCATAAATTCCAACATCAATCTTGCAAAAGGAAGCTCCTGGCAATCATCACATAAAGGCAATAAAGGTTGTCCCCTTACCGGAAAGTTAGACCCCCTGTTAAGGAAGGTCCACCAAGCATGCGATAAACCGATCACCAGGAACAAACGATGCACCCAATTCTCCTCCAGTCCTCCACAGGATATCCAGACAGGATCATGGACTCAGTTAACCTCATAGACCCCAGAAGTACACCATAGATGTTTCTTTTTGTTATTCTGAAGAAATCATTGTTTGTTCCCAAATTCAGGCCCTTTGGGTTAGGCATAAATTTTAGGTGGGCGAATGACACATAAAAATTAAAAGTATGAGGCCTCCCCCAAAAATCAACACAAGACCCTTACCTGAACATGTAGCCTGGCAGGTCTGGAATGTGGAGGACTAGAGTGCATCCCCCTATAAGCATACTAGGCAATATGCCCTCAACATTAGTATCTACAGTATATAAGACCCTCATTTAGGATAAGGGTCTGGTAAAGATCAAGAGAATCCCTGCCCACTTTGTTTACATTCAGAACAAAGTGATTAGGAACTGTATTTTTGGTGGGAAATTACTTTGTAAATGTCAGTGCATTTCTAATGTTTCTTTTTAAGCATTTCTCAAATCATTGCCCTCACCTAGCAGAATAAAAAAAAAATAAAAACTATTTTGTACATGTCTCTCAGGTTGTTAACGTGCCACCTATATCATTTGTTTGACAATTTCTAGCATATTAGTCTAGAAAAGTACCATTACTGTTTTTTAATATTCAGGTACTTTTGACTTCAGTAGGATTCAGCTTTGGCACCCAAACTTTATTGATGATCTGAATCTGCCCTGAATCAAACCCTGGTACATTCAGCACATCACTATTTATTAGGCTATGATAGTATTTTTTTTTATAACACAGGATTCAGGATTGGGGACTTCCCCACCTTTACACCCAGCACCTGCACAGCAGTCTCCAAAAATAATCTGGAGAAGCACCTGGCTGTAGTATACAATGCTTTTGATAATTTGCTATGTTTTGCTGATTGGTAGGTTTGCAATTTTCATATTCTTCTCAAAGGTTCTAATTTTAGGTCTTTTTCGAAATTATACACGTTTTTAAAACTGATAAGCAACCTATAGGTTTCCGATTTGTTTTAAGAGTAAACTAGTGCTAACACTGTTTTTCAGGGTTTTTTTATTTGGCCTTGAAAGTAAATAGTATTAAAAGGAACGTTTTTTTGAAATACAAAGTGCCAATATTTGCTGCACAGTACAAATAGTAAGCTGCAGCCAATCAGAATGAACTTTTACCTGACTATAGTAAGTTGATTGGCACTGTTCTCTGACTGCCTTACTGCATGTAAAAAAAAAATGGATACTTTGCATCTGTTTTAAGGCTGGGTCCACACGGGCTGGAACCGGCCGGCATTCAGTCAGTGTGTACAGCTGGCTTTCCGACAGAAGCCGATGTAACAACTGGCTTTTGTCGAAGGAACATGTTAGAACACCGGCCACCGATTAGTGCTCACAGCCAATGGCTGTGAGCACTGAACAGTGTTTTCTGGTGGGGGGTAGTCACACACACAGTGGGGGAGATCGCCGCACCAACATTGTGTGTGTTAGTATGGTGATCTGACATGTGTGTACCAGGCTTTAGGGCTCATTCCCACCAGCAAGTCAAGCTGAACACATGCCCGCTGATGTGCACTGAGGGACACAGTGCTGAAGCATTGATTTCAGTGCATCACACTGCTTACTTCTTTTTTACAGAAAGGTCACAAGTTACATTTCAACAGAGTTCTATTAATTGCTGCAGCATTGTGATGTGGTGGTTCACCCTCTGAACTGAAATAAAAGTACTGCATGCAGTATGTTTTTTCAACGCACATCACAGCAACAGTAGGGCTGTGGTGCAAAGTTCACAGCATAAAAAGCAATACATTTGCCTTGTTTATGCATTGTAGCTGCATTGGAAGCCCCAAGACATTTGGTTTGAATGAAGCCCGACTCAATATGTTGCAGATCAAAAGCAAGAGCTTCAATCTTGTATATGATGTCAGTTAAAGCAACAAGACAAGTAAGAAAAAGTTGTTCATATATAATCCATTATTAACCCTTATTTACCCTATTGAGCTCTAATTAATTCCTTCTTCTACTTCCCTTAACTGCTCAACCTCCCCTGCAATAGTATCACATCACATAGGTCACCAGCCTAAGGATTGGAGAATGAAGAAGCAGCACATGGATAAGTCTTTAGGCTTCATGCACACTGGAGCTTTTATAAATGCTTTTCTCCTGGCAGGAGAAAAGCAGAGTCAAAATCGTGCCTAAGACCCATTTTTGCAAATGCGTTTTGGCGAATTTAGGCACGTCAATCGCTTGGGTGATTATTTAATTTATTGGCCAGAATATTAATTTATTCTGAACATTGAAATGAACTTAGGCATTTGTACACACATTTACTCTTGTTTAGGTACATCAAGCATTTTTTATGCTCCAAAGCTCCTCCCCTGAACGCGACTTTGGTGTTTTTTTTTTGCCTCTAAATGCCCCTGCCTCTAAACTCCTGTAAATGCTTAAAGTGTGCATGGACTCATAGGCTAACATGGAAGGCGTTTAGAGGCAGAGAAAAAAAAGATGATCAAATGCCTATAAAAGCACTATTTTTGAGCTTAAGTTTGCATGAGGCCTAAATCTTGTCAGCATGTTTCTTGTCAGCACATGTGGACTGCTGGAGAACTTGATTGGTTGTTTGCGCTGGAACTCTCTTTCTCAGTTTGAATGTTGAGGTGTAGAAAACATTGAGAGGCTTGTATCAAGACAATCATGAATACTTATAGCAGTTGAACTTAAAAATACACTTAATGATTCCCTGATCAGTACATACTGTAACTGCTTTGTGTGTTTATATATATCTGACTGGAATTAAACCTTAAAACAGAACAGGTCATACAAATTTTCTGTTGTCTAGAGTAGACCTACCCATGTATATACTGGCAGCCTTTCCAACATCAGAATCTTAGACAAATCATTAAAGTGTTACTAAACCCAGGATCCTGCATTCACTATATCTGGTCTCCCACAGTACACAGAACATGGAAATACAATTATTTTAGTAAACATAAACTGTTAAATACCTTTTCTCATCAACAGTATATAGCAGTCTTGTAACATCTATCAGTGCCAGGTTAAAGCTTATAGGAGCAGTTTTCATTGTTCTCTGACTATGAGGCTGATATATCAGTGTAGCCCAGTAATATTATTAAACAGTCCCAAATAAAGTCCCATCAAATACACTGATGATTCAATCTACAGATGTGTACTAAATAAATATATATTGACTCCTCTGTGAGTATGTGCACTGCATCAACTACTTCAAAACACCACGTGTCTGAAATCTTCATGCACAGTGAATATCCATCACCAGTTGAAGGGCCTGCTCACCTCCATACACATAAGATAAAGCTCGTTGTTTTAAACCAAGGTGAATATATACTCTCCTTCTCTCCACACCAACAAATCAGAACCTTCTGTCCTCACAGCTCCAAGCACTTATGAGAAAGCTTGTTGCTATAACCAGGACAGATGTCTCCTCTCCTCCTCTCCACACCGATAGAGCAGAATGTTACGTCCTCAACGTTCCCCACAGGTCATATGTGACAGGGTAAAAAGGGCAGACATATTGTGTACCATAACAACACTTTATTAAAACCCCATTAAAATCCCAATTACAAGAAGATAGAAAATACACACTTTAATTTTGTCATCCGGCTCACCACCTTCAACAGTACGTCTCAGGTAAAACGTCACACACAGCTTAGTTCCTCCCCTAGACGCGTATCGCCGAGTGACAGGGGCTTCTTCAGTATTTCTTCACAATTCTTAAGAAACTTCACAATTGTTTTTACACGTTTAATATTTTTAAGGGGTTTATTGGCACTGATTGTTTTCACTATAATTATTTAATGCAGGATTCCTAATCCTCTGTCTGAACAGTGCTGCTTAGCCCTGTACTGATTATATGCATCCTTCCAAGAAAATAAAAACAAACTCTCTATCATTCTGAGCATGTGCACAGTGACTCCAAAGGCCCTGTCTTATCAAGAGATAGATTAGGGACAGTGGAAGAAGGGAAGGATCAGAGAAGACAGGATCAAACAGCCTTTTTACATGATGCACAGGATAAACCCCTTAGGTTCCACAGTGAGTATAACAAGCACGCTATACTGTATATGCAGACTAATTTTTACTGTTGTGGGTTTAATAAGAGACTATATTTTCAGATCTAAAAAAATCTACTATTAGTAGCATTATAAATGTTTTTGTTTAAACAAAAAAAAGTCCAACATAATAGTGTATGTTTGCTTAGTAATTCCTTATAATAAAACTGAAGTCCAGGCTTTTTTAAACAGAACAGGTCCAATGTAATATAAAATAAACATATGGGTGATTTTTGTAAATAGCAAGGATTTTAACAAACTTAAGTGCGGCATTCTACTTTTTTCTTGGTATGAAGAAATTGCTGTTTGTTTCACCATGTTCTTTGCAGACTCCTGAATGGGAGGGTCATTATATCAACTTGAGACAATGTTTGTGTTTTAGTGAATAAAGCTGCAATGTCTGCATTATTTTAGTACACTAACCGCAAGAAGTACCTAACAAAAAAATGAAATTCCTATTGCAAATTCTACTTGTATCTTAGTGTAGACGTCTGAGATAATCAGTGATGCTAACACAAGTTATTTGTATTATTTACATAAATCCTTACAATTGTCATGTTTTCCCAGGCCTTAGAGTGATAATTAACAGAATAGTTCTAAACCCCCTATTCCTAAGGCTCCATTCACATCTTGGCGTCCCAGATCGCAGGCAGAATTGCGCTGATTCTAGCCGTGATCCTGATTCATGGCAAATCCCAGGACGCCCATGCGGTTCCTGTCAGTTCCAATGGCACCCCAAACATGGCGCGATTTTGCCATGATTTTGCCTGACGAATCATGTTAAAATCGCGCAAACAGAATTGCTGGACGCCTGTTGCCCAAAACAAGTTCTTTTTTGGTCGACAGGCGTCCAGCGATTCTTTTTGCACGATTTTGTCGGACGACAGCAAAATCAGGCAGCGTTTGGGGTGCCATTGATTGATGGTCGGTTCTACCCTGACTCTTTCACTAGTCAGTAGAAGCTTTAGGCACCATTTGATTCCACCTGCTGTTTTGATATACAGTGGGGAAAATAATTATTTGATTCCCTGCAGATTTTGTAAGTTTGCCCACTTACAAAGAAATAAAGGGTCTGTAATTGTTATCATAGGCGTATTTTAAATGATAGAGACAGAATATCAACCAAAAATCCAGAAAAAAACACATGATACAAATGGTATAAATTAAGTTGTAGTTTAGTGCCTAAAATAAGTATTTGATCCCCAAGCAAAACATGACTTAGTACTTGGTGGAGAAACCCTTGTTGGCAAACACAGAGGTAAGCCATTTCTTGCAGTTAGTGACCAGGTTTGCACACATATTAGGAGGGATTTTGGTCCACTCTTCTTTACTAATCTTCTCTAAATCCTTTAGGTTTCTTGGCTGTCTCTAGGCAACTCGAAGTTTCAGCTACCTCCATACTCTTTCTATATGCTTAAGATCTGGAGACTGGCTAGGCCACTCTGTGACCTTAATATGCTTCTTTTTGAGCCACTCCTTTGTTGGGGGCATGTTTTGGGTCATTGTCATGCTGGAAGACCCATCCACGACCCATTTACAGTGTTCTGGCTGGGGGAAGAAGGTTCTCATTCAAGATTTTAGGAAACAGGGCCCAATCCATTGCCCCCCCTAATGCAGCAAAGCAGCATGTTTCCACCTCCATGCTTGACTGTAGGGATGATGTTCTTATGGTCAAAGTCAGCTTATTTCTTCCTGCAAACATGGCCAGTCGAGTTAATGCCAAAAAGCTCAATTTTGGTCCCATCTTACCACAGCACTTTCTCTCAACCCTTCCCTGAATCATTTAGATGTTCATTGGCATGACTGTACATGTGCCTTCTTGAGGAGGGGGACTCACCGTGTTTGGAGGAAGAAAAATGCTGACTATGACCCTAAGAACATCTGGGCATTAAAAAATTATTAGGAACAGTCTCTGCCAAGTCTGGGAATCTGTGATTCTATGTAAACTGTGCTCAAATTATCCATCCTTGCCTAAGCAACATTGTTCCCACATTGTCAAGCCCTGTACTTTTTTTCCCCTGGGAGTCCTGCTGTTCACTCTGCTTCCCTGCCCCTAGAAATCTTACAGTCTGAGCAGTACTATGTTCCTGGCAGTTTTACTGTGCACTCTGCTTTCATGTCCCTAGAAATCGTGCACACTGGGTGGAATTCTGTCCCTGGAAGTTCTGCTGTGCTTTACGCTTACCTGTCCCTGAAAATACTGTAAATTAAGCTGTAATCTGTTTTTGGAAATCCTGCATGCTGCTCAGCCTACAAGTCCCCTGGGACCCATTCACACTGTACTGTGCTCAATACCTCATAGCCTCATAGCCTATGTTTAGTACTGATCTACTACTCATCATTCCGGTGGCTGGCACCCCAACAGAGCCTCTCTCAACTTGTCTTGGCTGATAGTACCTGGGGCAATGACTTGGGAGCAGGATGCAGCCAAACCATAACTACCATCAGGAGCTCAGGAGAAGAACACTCCCCATCATTCATTGCTATTGATGTGGATCTACATCACTGGGTGATGTGACTAAAAATGAATTTTAATTCTTAGACTTTTTGCTGCCTTGTAAAAAGGTATGTGTTTATTTATGTTTCAGGATTTTTTGGGAATGAGTAGCCATTCTTTTACTTACATACTTATTCACTTAGTCACATGAATGTGGGGACACCTTTTGTATGGGGGTTTCTAGAATCTGGAAATCCCCCTCCACAAACTCCCACAACCACCGAGCCAGGGTTGTGTGGAAGAGGTCCTTGTCTTCATCAACATAGGCACAAGGTGATTTGCTAGGGAGGTGCCTTCCTTTGCCAGGGAGGGAACCCTCACCATTTTCAGGACATGTGATTAGCCAGTCTGCTTGGATCAGGCAAACCCATTCCAAAGTTCTGTGCTGCCTAGTTTACACTCCCCTCCCCCAAACAAGCTGCTGTATACATATCCTATTCAGACTAAACATATAACAAATAAAAATCCAGTGCTCACAGCAAGGGTCAACTAATGCTTTACCTTCCCATTGAATGCAAATGTAATAAAATCCATATTAAATAAATAAAACAATACATATATTATAGTGATAAAACCACATCTCAATGACCATAAAAAATGTGCAAATAGTGTGTATAGCCTCTCTCAGTGATATAAAGTGCTGGCGCTGAACAAAATTCAAATGAATAAAAAACTATAACAATATTAATGTCTGTTTTAAGCAGAAATGTGCAAAAATCCACTCCTCTGATATGCTGATGATTAGCACCTAAAAAGATAAATTAAGTAAAGTATAAAGAAAAATCTCACAGTGCAACAATATAACTTTATTAAAACAATACATTAAAAAAAATCATACCCACAAAGTGCTTAGCCCAGTATTTAGGATAAACAACCTGCAGTAATTTTCTCTCAATGGTGCACCACTGCAAAAATGCCTGTATCACAAATCCAGTGCATGCAGACCCCTTCAAGTGTGAATCTGTATTTACAGTGCCAAAGTCCTTCCAATGCATTTCATCACACTGAATGTCATCAGGAGTGGTATATGCTTGGATAAGGATCTGGTATTAAATTTGGAGGGCCTCATTTTTTGTGAGGGGTTCCCTCCTAAAATCTATACTAGACCCTCATAAAAGGTAAGGCCTGGTATAGATGAGGGGGATTTTCATTTACTTTATTTCAATTTCACTTTTGTTTTAATACATGTCACAGATGTATCACTTCACAAGTAATTTTAGGGCATCCCCCAGACAAGTTATTTAAAGGATTTTTTTTATTGTAATGCTGCCTTTAAGGCAATATTATTAGAGATGCTCCCTGCTGAACAGAATTTGTTAAAACAATTTTTTTGCATTGGTGTTCATTTTTTTTTTGCTGCCTTTTAGGCTTTGGTAATAGAGTTGCTTCCTGCTCAACAGAGCTTGTTAAATCATTTTTTTGCATTGGTGTTAAACAACCCCTTACCTATTAGCCTTTAAAATGACCTGAATTTATTTTAAAAATGTGCCTCCCATTGACTTTAGTGGGGTTCGGATTAACATTCAAAATTTAGGATCAGTTCAGTGAACCTCTCTTGAACTGAACCCAGATACGTTTGTCTCATCCTTAATTGCTAGTTGGACCTAAAATGAACTACAAAAACACAATTCTTTTTACATTTCTTCATTTTCCAAAAAATTGTGACAAAAAATTACAACTTCAAAAAACCCACCATGCCTCTTACTAAATACCTTGGACGGTCTACTTTTCAAAAAGTATTTTTGGGTATTTGTACTGTCCTGGCAATTTCAGGCCTCAAGAAATAGGTTGTCAGTATGTCAGGGATTGATCGCTTTTCAGATATACAGTATCTCACAAAAGTGAGTACACCCCTAACATTTTTGTAAATATTTTATTTTAACTTTTCATGTGACAACACTGAATAAATGACACTTTGCTACAATGTAAAGTAGTGAGTATACAGCTTGTATAACAGTGTAAATTTGCTGTCCCCTCAAAATAACTCAACAAACAGCCATTAATGTTTAAACCGCTGGCAACAAAAGTGAGTACACCCCTAGCAAAAAATCAAAATTGGGCCCAAAGTGTCAATATTTTGTGTGGCCACCATTATTTTCCAGCACTGCCTTAACCCTCTTGGGAATGGAGTTCACCAGAATTTCATAGGTTGCCACTGGAGTCCTCTTCCACAGCGACATCATGGAGCTGGTGGATGTTAGAGACCTTGCGCTCCTCCACCTTCCGTTTGAAGATGCCCCACAGATGCTTAATAGGGTTTAGGTCTGGAGATATGCTGGGCCAGTCCATCACCTTTACCTTCAGCTTCTTTAGCAAAGCAGTGGTTGTCTTGGAGGTGTGTTTGGGGTCGTTATCATGTTAGAATACTGCCCTGCGGCCTAGTCTCCAAAGGAAGGGGATCATGCTCTGCTTCAGTATGTCACAGTACATGTTGGCATTCATGGTTCCCTCAATGAACGGTAGCTTCCCAGTGCCGGCAGCACTCATGCAGCTCCAGACCATGACACTCCCACCACCATGCTTGACTGTAGGCAAGATATACTTGTCTTTGTACTCCTCACCTGGTTGCCGCCACACACGCTTGACACCATCTGAACCAAATAAGTTTATCTTGGTCTTATCAGACCACAGGACATGGTTCCAGTAATCCATGCAAACTGTTTGCAGGCTTTCTTGTGCATCATCTTTAGAAGAGGCTTCCTTCTGGGATGACAGCCATGCAGACCAATTTGATGATGCAGTGTGCGGCGTATGGTCTGAACACTGACAGGATTACCCCCTACCCCTTCAACCTCTGCAGCAATGCTGGCAGCACTCATATGTTTCCCAAAGACAACCTCTGGATATGACGCTGAGCATGTTCACTCAACTTCTTTGGTTGACCATGGCAAGGCCTGTTCTGAGTGGAACCTGTTCTGTTAAACCACTTTATGGTCTTGGCCACCATGCTGCAGCTCAGTTTCAGGCTCTTGTCAATCTTCCTATAACCTAGGCCATCCTTATGTAGAGCAACAATCCATTTTTTTAGATCCTCAGAGAGTTCTTTGCCATGAGGTGCCATGTTGAACTGCCAGTGACCAGTATGAGAGAGTGAGAGCGATAACACCACATTTTACACACCTGCTCCCCATTCACTCCTGAGACCTTGTAACACTAATGAGTCACATGACACCGGGAAGGGAAAATGGCTAATTGTGCCCAATTTGGACACTTTCACTTTGGGGTGTACTCACTTTCTTGCCAGCAGTTTAGACATGAATGGCTGTGTGTTGAGTTATTTTGAGGGGACAGAATTTTTACACTTTTATACAAGCTGTACACTCACTACTTTACATTGTAGCAAAGTGTAATTTCTTCAGTGTTGTCACATAAAAAGATATAATAATATATTTACAAAAATGTGAGGGGTATACTCACTTTTGTGAGATACTGTATATACCATAGTTTGTGGACTCTATAGCCTTCCTACAGACAAAATAATATACACTGATTTGGGTTATTTTCGGCAAATAAATGTAGCAGTATACATTTTAGCCTGAATTTATGAAGAAAGATTATTTATTTGCAAATTTTTTTAACAGAAACAAAGAAAAACATGTTTTTTTTTAAATTTATTCAGCAAAAAATAATAATAAATAGCACCTAATGAAAGCTCTATTTGTGTGAAAAAATTATAAAAATGTAATTTAGGTACAGCGTTGCATTATGCAGTGCTAAAAGCTGAAAATTGGCCTGGGCAAGAAGGAGGTGAAAGTGTCCGGTATTGAAGTGGTTAAATCACATTCTGTGTCCAGAAATGTCAAAATTATTATGGATGAAAGATTAATGGGTACTAAATTTAGGATAAAAAATTAACTAAGGTAAGAAAAACTCATTATACAAAAGCCTAAGATCCTATAATACATAATGCATAGTAAAATGGTAAAAAAAAAAAATCTACTCTAACCATTGAGGTGTAAAGTACTTAGGAGTTAAACGTCTCTTTCCTTATTGAAAGTTAACAACGTGGAAGAGGCAAATTGCTTGACAAGATGTAAGCTATCTACAAGGATACTGTGTAAAGGGTTAATTTACCGCTTGACCCATTAAAACCATTGACTGCACTGAGAACCTTGTAGGGCTGATCAGATGATTATTTCTGTAGGATAAGTGGTTGAAAACTGAGCTGCACCAGTTCATGTAATCAAGGGAAATCGGCATAAAAGAGAAGATGTGGCTGAGTAAAGGCAGAACAGGTACCTGAGATTCTATTACTTGCCGTCTTTCAAGCATAATAATGAGATTATAGTAACCCTAAACTGACTGAGAACAGGAATCTGGCTGCCTGTCAAGTTCATTGTGTTGCTTTTTACAGCCCTCCAGATCTGGTTCCTCACAACCCCTCAATAATTATCCCAAGAAACATACTCAAAGAAAGTCTTTGAAACCTAGAGCTTTGTCAGTCACTGGCTCCTGACCAGTGCACCATTGTTTTGGACAGAATATACTTGTTAATGTTTATCATTTTATGCTCTGTGTACATGTACTGATTCTTTTTCCTTTTTTTCTTTTTTTTTTTTACCCAAGGCATTTCTTCATCACTTCATGCACAAGTTGATTGTTGATTGTGAATGAGCTTGTTGCAGATCTAAAAGCAAGCTGTTTCACCCCCAACAGGCTGACCTTCATGTAGGTGCAGGGAAGAGGCTCTGATTGCAATCACATTCTTCCCACCCTTAATTAAAAGATGCACACAAATCATTTACATGAGCTGAAGCTTAAAATTGTGTTTTCACAGCAACAATTTTCAACTGCAGAGCTTGCAAAACAACAAAACATTGTTTAATTGTAGGTTGAAAGCTATTTTACTACACTAGGCAGCGATTCCATGTTATTGCTCCGTGTGTTAAATGTTTACATACAAGGATTGACTGTTGAATTTATTTAACCTATGAGAACATTTTTGGATGTTTATGTGCACTAATTTCGATCGGGTCTCAAAAATATGACCTAAATAACATAGTGAAGCAGCAATCAACTAAGGTCTGACAATGTTTATGACTTTTTAAGAGGTATTTTCCAACACAGTCCCAACGCATTGGCAAGGCAGTGTGCCTTATGTCATTTCAGATCAGTTCATGCCAATGCTCTGTTTTGGTGAGCACTAAAAAAAAAAAATATATATAATGCATCAGAACGCACTGCTGCATACAGAGTTAAACAATCTATCAAGTTTAATACAATTTAAAAAAAAGAAATAAAAATAAAAAAACAGCACAGTTGTATGCAGTTCAGCCTATGCTTGAAATTTCATTTCAATTGCTTTACCCAGTGGGCACCCAGTTGTGAGTAGGACTGAAGCCTGACCTAACTGAGAAAAGTGTTAGGTACATAAAGATTGTAGTAAAAATACACCTGGCTTATTCAAAATAGTGAACATCAGTAAAAAAAATATTTTAATATAAGATGTTTGAATTATCCATTAGCTCAAAATAGACCCAAAACAAAGCCTTTTTATACTGTATGTGAACAGACTATGAAAGTTGCAATCACAAACCAGGAAAGTGGTTAACAGACTTTCAATATGGAATGTGTACATCTTACTACCTATTGTTTAGGCATTAGATGTTACTGGAGCAAATACAGGCAGTCCTTCCACTCTACCGCATGACAATGATACCTTGGTTCCCTTACCGCACCAAATTTTGTCCCATTCATTTCATCCAAATTAAGTTTATACAGAAATCCTAGTCTATACTCCCTTAAATCTATACCTATTAACAGTGAAGCGCAGTGTTTCTCAACACCGGTCCTCAGGGCACACTAACAGGCCAGGTTTGCAAGAAAACTGATATACATGACAGGGGATATAATTTGCTGCTCAGTGATTGCAGTATTCTAGTCTGCATCTCTCCATGGTAATACTAAAGCCTCGTACACATGCAATGAATTTCCGCCGACCGGTCGTCCGTCTTTTGTCCAGAGTGGTGTCTGTTGGTTGGAATGTGCTCTAGACTGCACACAAATTTTCCCGCACAACAGAATTCTACTTTAGAAGTGATGTCATGTGTTGGATTGCTTTGTATGTGTTCTTTCATCTCTGAGCATGCCTAGTCTTGCTCATAATATTTTTCCCAATCGAAATCTGTACTGACTGCACGAAAATCGGACGTGTTTTGACAGAGGACAAACATTTTATAGCCTGCACACCAGGATTTTTTCGGCCGAAAAGTCAGTCGGTTGTCGAGAGCACCATACTAACAAGCCGAAAATCGGCAGATCGGTCGTCGGACGAAAATTCCCGGCCGAATTTCCACTCGTGTGTACGGGCCTTTAAAATCTGGCCTGTTAGTGTGCCCTGAGGACCAGAGTTTAGAAACACTGGTGAAGCGCTCCTTGACATATATTACCAAATGTAGACTCATTGTAGACTAAACGTGAATATAAACAACAAAGCTCATAAATTACACAATCTTCATAAACCATGCGCAGAAAAAAAGTAAAAAAAAAAAAAAAAGTGAAAACAATCCTGTATATCATCCAATTAATTTGTAAGTAAAAAAAAAAAAACAGGACAATAGTCCCATAGATCATCCAATTAGATTATAAGTGTCCAAAAAAAAAAAAAGAACACCACCACAGTTAATGTGCTACAAGTAAAGGTAAGTCTTGCACAGTATCGGAAATCTTCCACCATGGACTGCCATAAAAGATTATCACTTACATGCCCAATTGGGTGTCTCCTCACCTGATGTGATGTGCCCTTTAAAATAATCAAGCTGGTCAATCAGCAGCACCCAGGTCACATTTCCATATTCTGCAGCTCTTGCAAAAAAAGCTCAAAGAGATATATGCAAAGAATATTCAATAGTATAGTATTGCCAGTAACTTTAAAAAAAAGAATAAAAAGGAGTAACACTCACAATATGCAGAGACACATAGAAGTGTCTATTCATAGTATGATGTCATCACACAGGTCCCATCTGCCTAACACCTATGGCCCCCTCCAGGCTTTCTCTAATTTATATATTTTATGGTAATGTATTTTTTTTTAATAATGCAAGGTTTTTGTACTAAATTTTTCAGTCCCTTAAATTCTATATATTCTTGCCTCATTTGTCTGTCAGTTCTTTCAAATTGAGACCTAAATTCTTATAACACTTTAAAAGGAGGCATAATTTATAGGATAAGTTCACTTTTTAATGTATGTAGCACAATTCCCAGCCGTTTTGCTGGATATGGGTCCTCCTGGGTCACCGGATGCAACAAAAGTACCCTTGAGCATGTTTCTCCAAGCGTGAGACAATGACCAGTCCAGTATCTTTGGGTTTTATATTTATTTTGTAACTTGGATAGGAGAAGGGATGAGTGGGATACTCCTGGAACTAAACTATGCACAATTTGGCGGAGACACTTGAATACAACTGTTTGGCGCTGACTTGACGCTGGCTGAATGGCTATCAACGTTTCCTTGAAGCTGGTTAACGCTGGCCAGATGCCTGTAAATGCTGACTTGACTTGAGACTGCTTTCTCATTAAAGAAGTCTTCTTTAAAGCTCCCCCTAAGCACTCCTGCTGAGGTAGCTATTTGAATACACTGCTGCACTGCTGAACACTTTAGGGCCCGCACCGGCGCCCTCTTTTCTCTAACTAATCTTCAGGGTTTAGACACTGGCACCCCCTTTCTCAATCACAACTACTGGTTAGCCGGCTCCTGGATCCCTTTGACCTTCTGGAGTGGCCCCCACTTTCAGGCAGACCCCTGGGCAGTTTCGAGTACTCACAACACTGTTTTTCCTGGAAACTTCTGCCCAGCAGCTCCACTCAGTCCACAGCATTCTGGATCCTTCCTGCAGCCCAGCTCAACCTCCGGTCCTCTAGGCCGACCACCCAGGGCACCCTCACTTGCTCTGACAGGAGGAGAGACAGCCATAACCCTCCTCCTGGGACTCTGCTTTCCACCAAAGACCCCCTCTCACATGCTCCTCTCAGACTTATATCTCATCCCAGGGTGCATTACGGCTAACTCCACCCACTGAGACAGCTACAAGCCCTGGTGTGCTATTGGCCAGGTTTCCTCCACTGTCCAATAAGAGCCCTCATTTGAAACAGTGGGGAGACTCCCCAGACTCAACAGATCACACCTGGAAACATGTGACAGCCTAACTAAATGATCAGGCCCTTCCTAAAAGCAGACAGGGCCACATAAATGTTTTTTCCTAGTACCTACCTAGGAGGGTGCTACAAGTACATAACAAAATATGACACAAGACTCAAATAGATGTGGCACCGCATCCCAATATATAAATTGAAAAGAAGAAAAAAGAGAGAAGTGGTGGGACTTTCTAGGTAGCCACTGATGATAACATGTATATATGTAAACGCAAATTTAGCGATACATTTTGGAAGTTATCCAGGTCTCATGGGTATCTCAGGTTGCCATTTCCAAAGGATCACAGGATAGCAACCTGAGATACCCGTGAGACCCAGATACCTTCCAAAACTTGCGTTTTCATATATACAATGGGTATTTTCACAGGTCTCCCCGTTGAATTTGTATTCTTACTGGGGAGATTTTCTCTCACAATGGGGAGATATTGTTTTGTAGTTTTCATGAATTGGTTTTAAATACATTTTTAATGTTGTTACAATAAACTGATATTTTGCTGATTTAGCACTTGAGTTCTTTAATGGGGTTATCAGTGGCTACCTATAAAGTCCCACCACTTCTCTCTTTTTTCTTCTTTGCAAGTTCAGCTTTTAAAAAATGAATGCAAATTTTTTGCAGGTAAAACAAAATGTATTATTCTTTTTCTTAGGAGCCTGCAGAGCTCTGAACCTGTCAGACTCCTGCAGACTCTCAGTACAGCTGTCTGCCCACACCTCCCGTACAGGCAGACAGTTACCGTATTGCAGGAAGAATCAATGAACTACAAGAGCGTTCACCAGTGCCCTCATAGTTCATTGAGATCTAGAAGTCATCTGCTGTGGTGGCAGATGGTATTTGTATTTTTTATTAATTCATAGATCCCTGTGAATGAATAACAGGGCTGTGTGGGCAGAGCCCCGCACAGCTGAGCTATTTTAAAATTGTGACAGTGGGCAGTGCCACCTTAAGAGCATTAAAGGGCCCGGGGGCAATGCAGTGCACTAAGGCCCTGCCTACACAATCACCCACGAGAATAAAAAAGCAAACTATTGATAAGGCTATATTTAATGGCACAGCAGTGCAAGCCTAATGACAGCTGGGTCCGGTAAACACACACGAACGGGAGTCAGACTCCACTTTCCTGTGTGTGACTGTTCCCATGGAGGCAGAAAGGTATTCCTGCAGTTGTGGACTCCCCCTCCATGGCCCAAGTGGCCTGACAACAGCGCAGGGCCGACAGGCGCTTGCCACTTGCTAAGTTCAGCGGTGGGATGCACACGGGAATCGGGAC
Organism: Pelophylax lessonae; assembly: GCF_965119305.1. Lineage (NCBI taxonomy): Eukaryota > Metazoa > Chordata > Amphibia > Anura > Ranidae > Pelophylax > Pelophylax lessonae. Next base: position 468,056,993 of record NC_138769.1, read on the forward strand.
TAATGCTTTGCTGGGGCTGGCTCGGGGCAGTTGGGACCCCCCAGGTAAGTGGGGCCCCCGGGCAACTGCCCAGCATGCCCATTCGGTAAGATGGCCCTGACAGTGGGTGAGGGGAGAGGATCCCCTGCCCACTATCACAATGGGGGTCGGGGGGGGGGTGCAGGGCTTTTGCTTTATTAGCATGTTACATGTTAGACCCTGAATACGGTTGTAACATGTTGCTAAAGGTGAACTTATCCTTTAATTTTCCTTGCAGTGCTGGCAATTGTGTTACTATCGTGTTACTGCAAGCAAAAAAGTGAAAATGCATATGTCTGAATTGACACCTAATAATTGTGAAGAAAGAAAGGCTGTATTACAGCTAAAACAAGCATAATATGAAATCTTAATCCTAATAAACAATCATCATATATAGTGATGATATACATGATCCACCTGTGCATGCAATAGTGTTTTTTTTTTTCTAATGCACATACACAACTAACATGCAAGGCATAGGGCACTACATTGCAGTGGCAATCATTCTGATATACAAATATATATTCAATTCTTATTAATCCCCTATTTCTGTCTTCTCTTGAGTGTTTTTATACACTTCAAGTAAAATGATAATATTTAAGAGGGTCAAAGGAATACATGGGGATATAAACAACGGCAATATCAAATAACGACTCATTTTATTTGTAGATTGCACTCACAATTAAAATTGTTCACATGTTTACAACAGGTTTGCAATTCCTAAAAACTCACTCATGCCTGACTTCCAGTAATTGTGGTGATGTCACCAAGCTCCTTCCAATGTGTTACGTCACTGCATACGTGACTTTATCAGGGGGGTGGGCTAGGTGACGTATGCCGGGCTTTTGCATTGCCCATTGTCTCTTCTAATATAATTACCCTCATATTTTTTTTAACCAAGACTTGGTATGATGCTAATTCAAGTCAAATGTCTATACATTAATCCTCTTACTAAAATTCAACAAATACTTGGTAGCGAGGATGGCAGCGAGGTAAACAAATGAGCCCAATAATATACAACATTACTATCAATACACATGCAAAATAAAAGCAATATTGTGACTATGGAAAAAAATGTAACCATATAATAGGATCAGAAATAGAATTAGAAAATAAAACCAACTATCTTGCATAAAAAATGTAGACAGGATAAACTCTTGAGCACTCTTAGTACAAAAGAATGCCCTTTGACCTTTAGAATGCTCCCATCACGTTCCACCAGATATATGGATCAAATTGTTTTTTTTTTCTGTAGGGACTGGGAATCCCTGTTGCCTGAAATCTAGGAAGTATTAGACTCCCTGAGGAGGGAGGTTGTCTGAAATCTAGGAAGTGTTAGACTCTCTGAGGAGGAAGGTTTTTCACCCCAAACAGTCTACTTTAGGTAAATTCAGCAAGGTAGTGGCTAAACACAACTAGCCACACCCTCTCACCAAAAACAGATTTGTGAATTCCTAGGCATAGTGGGGTACTACAGATGATTATGCCTAGTTTTTCACATTGGCAGTGCTGCTGACTAAACTGACCATCTGTCCATCTTGGTAAAGTGAAGCATAGATGCATAAAAAGGTCTTCCTGAAGATCAACTCAACACTGTGCCAACAACCTATCCTAATGGCTTCCAATTTCTGAAAATGAATTTATTGTAGAAAGGGAAGCCTTCAGTGTGGGACCTGGAGCTGTTCTATCACAGGACATCCATGGACAAAAGCATGTCATTGTCTTTCTTAGTCAGAAAGGAACTACAGCTGAGAAAAATTATGCTGTGGTAGAGTTGGAATGTTTGGCCATTAGGTGGATTTTAGAATCCATCTGGTACTACCTATTGGGAAAAAGGATCCAATTGGTATCTGACCCTGCTCCTTTACCATGGATTCAATAGAATAAAAGAACAAATACCCAAATACCCAGTGGTTCCTGGTCCTTAATGAGTTCTTGTTATTGGTGGAGCATAGACCTAAGTAACTTCATCAAAATTATGCTCTTTCCTGGGTTTTTTTAGCTCCAATGTCACATCCACCTCTTCTGGGTTGAGGCTGGAAGGAATGTTTTGTTCAAAAGGGATTCACCTTTGACAGTAAGTTTGTATACTCTCTCTTTGCACGTCAGATGTGGGGCCCTTTAATAAACACAGCAAGGTTTAAAGAAAGAGTTTCTTCTGGCTGACGTAGGATATTTCTTTTCTATGGGACAATTCTTTTAATAGGACAATGCTGACTTGAAAAGGAACATTTGTATTTTTTTTCTGAATATGAACATAATTTTGTTGCTGGTAAGCCTTTTGAGTTAAATGAAGGAATATATTGCTGACCCTCAAACAGTATAAACATTGTATTTATTCTAAATATACTGTACATTACAGTAAAAATAAATGCAAATATTCCCTCCCCAGAGTAATCTCCAGGTTGCAACAATAATGTTAGATGACATCAAATCAAATCCCCACAGAAGTGAAATCTATGCCATTTGAATTTTTAGTTTAGTTTAAATTATGCCCTGGTTAATCTTATCTTAATTTTATGCCAATAATTTATGCAAACCATTTTTCCCCTGCGTGCATCACAATGTACTGCTAAAAGCAAAATTTTAAAAAAAGTGGCGCAAAATGCTCATGTTTACTTTGAGCTTTACCATTCCTCTATGTTACATAAAATTCACACTAAGGCAATATTATTTTTTGTTATATTAATATTAATTTGTTAATTATATTTTGTAGTAAACATTTGGGAGTGTGCAAATTATGTAACATGTGAGTAGGAAAAACTTACCAGAAAATGCATTCTTTCTAATTTTTTTTTTACCATTTATTCCCAATAATAACCAAACAAAAAGCAATATATGCACCATATTTTCTTTAAAAATAAAGCATTAACTGCAATACATTAATTTAGATTACAAAAACGAAAGTATATAATGTGCAAACTGAGACATCACCAAACTAAAAAAATACAATTCAGTATTCAATAGGATTTAAAGAGATTCAATAGGATTTAAGAGAAAAAAGCCTAGGTTCTCAAATGGCTAAAGTGATAAACACAGGGTACATGTATTGCATATTATTATTATTCTTTTTATTATTATTATAATACAGGATTTATATGCACCAACAGTATGCACAGCACTTTAGAACATGAGGGCAGACAGTACAGTTAAAATACAATTTAACACAGGAGGAATCAGAGGGTCCTGATCGTTAGCACTTACAATCTAGGAGGGAGGGTCAAGTGGTACAAAAGATAATAGCAGTGGGGGAAGAACTGATAGAAAAAAAAAAAAAGTACAGTAGTTAGGTGGGGGCAGAATATGCTTCTCTGAAGAGAAGGGTTTTCAGAGATTGTCTAAAAATGGACAGAGTAGGAGATAGTCGGATAGATTGGCGTAGGGAGCTCCAAAGGATGCTAGAGACTCAGGAAAAGCCCTGGAGTTGAGCATGGGAAATGAAAAGGGAGCAAGAGAGCAGGAGGCATTTGGAGGAACCAAGAGAACGATTAGATTGGTACTTTTTAAACTAGGTTAGTGATGTAGCTCGGGGCAGAGTTGTGGATGGCTTTGTAAGTTATTATTATTATTACTAAATTAATTTATTGGGTGAGCGGAAGCCAGTGGAGGGATTGGCAGAGAGGAGTAGCAGACACTGAAAGGTTGGTAAGGTGGATGAGCCTGGCAGCAGCATTCATGATGGACTGAAGGGGGGATAGCCTATGTAAAGGTAATCCAGTGAGGTGGGAGTTGCTGTAGTCAAGGCACAAGATTACCTGGAAGTGAACTAAGAGCGCTGTGATTTCATTGGTTAGGAAGGGGCGTATTCTGTAGATGTTGCAAAGGTTGAGGTGGCAAGCTTTGGACAGTTACTGGATGTGGAGTCAAAAGGATATTTACGAGTCTAAGATTACACCTAGAACATTGGCATGCGGGGATGGGTTGATAGTTCTGCTATCGATCTTGACAGAAAAATCAGGGGAAGGGGCACGTTGGGGGAGGAAATATCATGAACTCGGTTTTGAATAAGATTGAGTTTGAGGAAGTGGTGTGACATTCAGGCTGATATGTCTTTTAGTAAATTAATTAGTTATACGTGGGGAGACTAAAGGAGTGCTTTTTTTTTTTTTACTTTGCCTTGACATATGCTTTAAATCTATACCTCTATACAAGAAAGTATCATGGAGCACACCGAATTCTTATTTTTTTTAGAAAAACCCAACTTTAGCAAACCCTTTTTTTTTTTTTTTTTTACTTTTTTGGATAGCATGCCAAAAAAGGTTTGAAAGTCTGTTTATTTATTGTTTCTGATGTCAGAATGGAGATTTTTTTTTCCAGACAGGACATAAGCAATATTTCTCCAAAGAAGGAACAAATATATATATATATATATATATATATATATATATATATATATATATATATATTTTTTTTTTTTTCTTTTAAGTAGATTGACGAAGGATGAGAACCTTACCTGAGTTCCTCCACCCCAAACTCGCTCATCCGTGTACTTATGGACCTTGCTTTGTGTACTGGTGTGCAGTCATGTTGGATCCAAAAGGGGCCATCCCCAAACTTTTCCCACAAAGTTGGAAGTGTTAAAATGTCTTGCTATACTGACGCCTTAAGAGTTCCCTTCACTGGAACTAAGGGGCCAAGCCCAACCTGTGAAAAGCAAACCCACACCATAATCCCCCTCCACCAAATGATTTGGACCAGTGCACAAAGCAAGGTCTATAAAGACATGGATGAGCGAGTTTGGGGTGGGAGAACTTGACAGACTCCTGACGTAAACCTGATAAAACACCTTTGGGATGAATTAGAGCAAAGTCTGCGAGCCAGGCCTTCTCATCCACATCAGTTCCTGACCTCATTAAATGCGCTTATAGAAGAAAGGTCAAGCAGTTAAACATTCCCGTAGACACATTTCTAAACCTTATGGACAGCCTTCCCAGATGAGTTAAAGCTGTTATAGCTGAAAAAGGTGGGCCAACTCAGTATTGAACCCTACAAACCAAGACTGGGATACCATTAAAGTTCATGTGCATGTAAAGGCAGACATCCCCATATTTTTGGTAATATATAAAGTGTATATGTGAAATAAAATGGAAAATTGTATCATACTTACCATAATTTTCTTTTCCTGGTGCCTATCCATGGCAGCATACTAGTGATAGTGCTCCGCCTCTACTCCTCCCTTAGGACCAGTGAGTAGCATAAAAGAAAGGCCCAGACCCTGTCCCATCATTCTCTGTCATATAGAATACCAGGGGTGGGAGCATATGCTGCCATGGATAGGCACCAGGAAAGGAAAATTACAGTAAGTATGATGCAATTTTCCGTTTTCCTGGTGCATCCATGGCAGCATACTAGTGATAAATAACTAGCAAAGACAAATGGGTGGGTAATGCTGAATGTGTGAATTTTAATTTGACAAAGACATAGCCAACTGAATAATTCTTCTGCTGAACTCAACGGTTGTGAGAGACCCTGGGTCGATACGGTAATGCTTGAAGAACGTGTGGCGTGACGACCAAGAGGCGACCCTGCAAACCGTCTCCAAGGAAATGTTAGCCCTTGCCACCCAGGAAGCTGAGACTGCCCTGGTTTAATGAGCTGTCATCTGGGAATGTGGAGATAGCCCTTTGACTTTATAGGTTTTCTGGATGAGCTTGATGATCCATGATGATAGAGTTCTTTTGGTGGCCTCCTTGCCCCTGTTCTTCCCAAAGGGTATAACAAACAGGCTGTCAGAAATTCAAAATGACCTTGTTGCCTCTAACTAGGCCTGAAGGACTCTTGAGATGTCTAGGTCGTGATGAGTGTTTGAATCTGAGTTCTGGAAGACCGGACGAGCCCAAGGCTCTAGAACAGCCATCATTAAATGGCGGCCCGCACGATGCTTCCGCCCGGACCCGTCAGGCCGCCACTGTAAGTAGTCATTGGTTTGCTGGGACCGCGGGTGTCCCAGCAACCAGTGACATCCTGTGTGTGCTCCCCGCCCCCTTCTTCTTTCTTCGGCTCCCGCCAAGCCGACCACGAGTTAGGGGCGTGACGTCACGTGCGCGCCCCGCCCCCTGCTCCTAAATGCGGATCCTGACTCTCACACTCAGCCTAGCCACGAGCTGGGGCGTGACATCAGATGCATGCCCCGCCCCCCTGATGTTCGCGGCTCCTGGCTCTGGCATTTTCCGCTCCCAAAGGTATGTGGGGCACATTTTTTTAGGGGGTTGCTTATTTTTATAAAATGCAGACTGATGGGCATATTTTGTTAAGGGGCACACAGATGGGCACATTTGTGCCCATTAGAGTGCCCCAAAAAATAAAATATGCCCATTAGAGTGCCCGCTAACATAAAATGTGCCCATCAGCGTGCTCCTTATTTTATGTTAAGGGTCACGCTGATGGGCAAATTTTATGTTAAGGGGCACTCTAATGGGCATATTTTATGTTAAGGGGCACTCTAATGGGCATATTTAATGGTAAGAGCAACGCTAATTGACACGTTTTTGTTTTGCCCATCAGCGTGCCCCTTAACATAAAATGTTCCCATCAGAGTGCCCCCTAACATGAAATATGCCCGTCAGAATGCCCCCTAACATAAAATGTGCCCATCAGAGTGCCCCCTAATATAAAATGTGCCCATCAGCGTTATTTTATGTTAAGGGTCACACTGATGGGCAAATTTTATGCTAAGGGTCACCCTGATGGGCATAATTAATGCTAAGGGTCACGCTGATGGGCAAATTTTATGCTAAGGGTCACGCTAATGGGCACATTTTATGTTAAGGGGCACTCTAATAGGCATACTTTATGTTAAGGGCAACGCTGATGGGCACGTTTTGTTTTGCCCATCAGCGTGCCCCTTAACATAAAATGTTCCCATCAGAGTGCCCCCTAACATAAAATATGCCCATCAGAGTACCCCCTAACATAAAATGTGCCCATCAGCCTTCCCCTTATTTTATGTTAAGGGTCAAGCTGATGGGCATATTTTATGTTAAGGGGCACGCTGATGGGCAAATTTTATGCTAAGGGTCACGCTGATGGGCACATTTTATGTTAGGGGGCACTCTGATGGGCACATTTTACACATTTTATGTTAGGGGTCACTCTGATGGGCACATTTTGTGTTAAGGGGCACTCTAATGGGCATATTTTATGTTAAGAGCAACGCTGATGGACACGTTTTGTTTTGCCCATCAGCGTGCCCCCTACCATAAAATGTGCCCATCAGAGTGCCCCCTAACATAAAATGTGCCCATCAGAGTGCCCCCTAACATAAAATGTGCCCATCAGCGTGCCCCTTATTTTATGTTAAGGGTCACGCTGATGGGCAAATTTTATGCTAAGGGTCACGCTGATGGGCAAATTTTATGCTAAGGGTCACGCTGATGGATACATTTTATGTTAAGGGGCACTCAAATGGGCATATTTTATGTTAAGAGCAACGCTGATGGACACGTTTTGTTTTGCCCATCTTTCTGAATCATAGCACAGACTTCAGATTCGGACCTCGGGCCAAAGAAAATTTTAGCGACTGGACCTCCTTGAATTTTAATTCATTACCCCTGCTCTAAAAGATGGGTAGAAGAGGAAACTTTAGGGATGAAACCCTGCATAGGGCCAAGCTCCACTCTGTCCGGAAAGAAGGTAATGTGATCTTCACCTATTCCTAGGGCATGCAGTTCGGAGACTCGTCTGCCAGCGGATGGCTAAGAGGAAATCAGTTTGTAGCGACAAATTCCAGAGAGATGCATGCTCCACAGGAGAAGAGGGGGGGGGGGGTTGGATAGGACCTCCAGGGCTAGGGAATGATCCCACTGTGGAAAAAGGCGCCTGATGGGCAGACAGATCTTCAATACTCCTCTTAAAAAGGTAACCACCAGTGGATCTTCTGCCCATCTCTTGTTGGTTGCAGCCGAGATTGCTGCCACCTGCTCCTTAAGGGAGCTTAGACCCAATTCTAAGTCCAATCCTGTCTGCAGGAAGGCCAAAATTTGAGAGGTAGAGGGAAGAATGGGGTTGAAGTCCTGCCCTGTGGCAAATGCTAGGAACTTGTTCCAGATTTTAGAGTAGACCGCATTAGTGGAGGGTTTTCTGGCTTTCAAAAGTGCTGAAATGACTCCAGGGGTACAGCCTAAGGACTGAAACCTTCACCTCTCAGTTTTCAAACCCGAAGATCCAACCTCTGAGGGTTCGGATGACATAGTCCCTGCTGGGATAGTAGGTTGGGAAAAGGAGGAATCTTGATAGAAGGTTCCACACTGAGACGTATGGCTAGAGGGAACCACAGTCTCTTTGGCCAGAATGGGAGTATCGCTAGAATTTGTACTGACTCTCTGAGGAGTCTCTGGAGAAACTTCAGAATCAGCGGGCAAGGATGGAAGGCATATGCCATGGAGAAAATCCATGGGCATGTCAGGGCATCGACTGCTTCCGCCTGAGTGTAGGGAAGGCGAGAGAAGAATCTGGGGAGTTTTGAGTTTTCTGGAGTGGCAAACATCCACTTGAGGAGGATACCAGAGGTTGGAGATTTGGAGAAATACGTGGGGATGTAGAGTCCACTCTGGATAGTGAGTGTGCTACTGTGTTTAGATGACCAGGAAGGGAACCTGCCCTGAGATCTAGCAGGTTCCTTTCTGCCCATAGCATTATGGGTTCGACTTCCCGATGGAGGGTCCTGCTGCGAGTACCCCCTTGTCTTAGTAGGTATGCCACCGCCGCTTTGTTGTCAAACCTTAGGAGAACTCTTTGGCCCTGGAGGAGGGGTGTCAAGGAAATTAGTGCCAGGAATGCCGCTCTTAGTTTCAGAACATTGGATACCACTCCTCTGGTTGAGTGAGACCATTTTCCCTGCAGCTTGACATCTCCGCAATGGGCGCCCCATCCCTGTCCGCTTGCATTAGACATAAGAATGGTCCAGTTGAATGAGCCTAGGTGACGGGGGTGGGCAAGGTTCTCTCTCTTCGTCCACCAATATAGGCTTCTGCGCATTAAGCTGGTAGCTTGGATTTTCTGGGAAAGCTGTTGTCTTTTCCATTGTGCTAGAAAACCCGTTTGGAAGAATCTCAAGTGCCAGTGGGACCATGGAACCATGGGTATGCATGAGGACATCGTGCCCACTAGGGTTAGACACTGAGAGGCCATCAAATGAGTACTGCGATTGACACTGAACATCCTCTGAATGATCATATCTGTCTTCTGGAGGGGTAATGACACTGTCCGTACATGGGTATTGAACATGGCTCCCAGATAAATCATCTGTTGTGTCGGGGATAGGTTGCTTTTTTGGAAATTTATGAGCCAACCGAATTCCTGTAAGGTTTGAAAAATAATTTCCCTGTGGGATCTGAGCTGATCCGGGTTGCTTGCAAATAGGAGAATGTCATCTAGATAATTATAAACTCTTAAACCCCTATCCCTGAGGGGGGCAAGAACAGTTATCAGAACCTTGGTGAATACTCAAGGAGATATGCAGAGTCCGAAAGGAAGAGCCTTGAACTGAAGATGTGTCTTGCCTACTGCGAATCTCAGAAATCTTTGATAACCTGGAAAGATTGGGATATGCAGATATGCGTCTTGAAGATCCAGAGATATCAACCAATCTCCTGGTTGGATGATCTGGATAATAGTTTGCAAGGACTCCATTTTGAAGCTCTCAAGCTTTATATATATATATATATATATATATATATATATATATATATTGATTGAGCCTCTTGAGATCTATCACCGGCCTGCAACCTTCCATCTTTTTTCAAACTACAAAGAGTGGAGAATAGAAGGCTGTGTAACACTCCGCCAATGAAACTGGCATGGCTGCCCCTTGTAGCTAAAGGTCTGTCAGGAATTTGGATAAGGCCAATGCTTTTGATGGAGAGGCTGGCATCCTTGTCTCCTGAAAAGAGGCATGAGGGGGAGGATGAGAGAACTCCCACCGGTGACCCAGACAGATTGTTGACAGCACCCAAGGGTCTTGGCAATGAGTAGCCCAAACTGGAAGAAAGGCCTGCAGTCTGGCTCTGACCGGGAGAGACTGGGATCTTCTGACATCAAAAGGGCTTTGCTGCCTCTTGGGGGGTGGTGAGAGCCTTGGTCTTGCGAGCGTTCAGAAAGGAGGCCTGGGTGCCTCTCCAGGGTCTTCTGTTATCTCTGTTCTGCTTGGACTGCCTATAATCCCTGGAACCTGAGGGTCGGAATCTAGATGAATAGATTCTAGACCTCCTGAGTCTTCTGTCTTGAGGAAGGAGTCCAGACTTGCCTCCAGTCACCCTGGAAATGGCCTTGTCTAGTTTCTCCCCGAAGAGGGCTTTACCATCAAATGGTATCTTACACCAATTCTGCTTGGATGCAAGATCAGCTGTCCAAGGCTTTAGCCAGAGGGCTCTCTTGGCCATTACTGTGTGAAGCATTGATCACGCAGAACAGTGGATGGTATCAATGGTGGCCTCCCCAATGAAGTCTGCTGATATCTTCAGTTCTTCCAGCACCTTAATAATGTCCTCTTTGGGAACATCCTGGCACAGGGCTGTCTCGACATTTTCAGTCTATGCCTTGATGGCATTGGAGACAGATGTGAGGGCAATAGCTGGTCTACAGGCAGCACCTGAAGTAGCTCCTCTTTAGATCTAGGTCGATTCTTTGATCCAAGGGATCTTTAAAAGAAGCTGAATTGTCCATGGGAAGTGTGATTTTTGGTGAGGCGTATAACCGCAGCATCTACCACCGGCTTGGAACACAATGTCTGAGACTCAGACTCGGCCAGAGGGTAGAGCTTATTAAGGCGGCCTAAGGAGAACTTCTTATCAGTTTTCTTTCATTCTTCTTAAATAATTTCTCTTATCTCGTACATTAGAGGAAAGAATACTTGTTTCCTTTTCAGGAAGAGAAAATATGTCTTGGATTTTGGAATGGGCTCTTGGGGATCCTCCCAGGTGATCGCCACCTTGACTGCCTGAATGTAGCGTGGGACTAAGGCATAACTAAAGCCTGAAGGGTCCGACTCCTCCAAGGACTCCTCTGAGAGGTGTTCTGAAGATACTTCTCTATGTAATGGAGCCGTAGGGCGAGAAATATTGAGGCCTGAGGGGCCTGGAATGTTAGCATCCCTGTCCGGAACCTGAGTTATAGGAGGGGCTGTCTGCGCAGGGACCAGAGCTGTAAATTCCAAGAGGGAATCCCTCATAGTCTGCTTGAGCAGATCTACCACTTGCTGGTTTTCCTAGAAGAGCGGGATGGTGGAGAAAAAGAGCGATGGTGTCTTGATCTCCAAATCTCTGAGGATCTATAGTGGGATGATCGTGATCTGCAGTCCGGACTGTCATGGTCGTGATGCCTTGAGGACTTTCCGGATCTCTTGGAGAGGTGGTCCTATACCTATTGCGAGGATCTTGGTTGCGGGATGAGTGGCTCATTGCAGGGTGTTTGCAGGGGGACCGGCTATGAGAGAGGGAAAGAAAGAGGGAGAAGAATAAAAAAAGAAAAAAAGGAAAAAAGAAGAATAAAAAAAATTTAATTAATAAAAAACTTGCAACTAGGCTGAATGAACATATCGAACAAAAAATAAATAAATAAATAAATAAATAAATCCCTCTTACCAAGGGATTTACAAGAAGGCAGAGGGAGCAGGGAAGAGATACTGTCCTCAGGTAGAGCAGAGGGAGGAATGGCCCCTTAATAGGCAAGGGAGTAAGAAAACCCCTCCCTCTAACTCCTGTGGGAACTCAGGGCAAACTGCTGCCTGGTTCCCACGTCCAAGATGGCCACCCAGGCCTCAACTGAACTGGCGCATGCGCAGAGCACTCCTCGAGGACGACTTTACCGTCCGTCTCTGAGAGTCGGCAATGGCATCCAGAGACGACATCACAGAGAGAAACACAGCGCACAGGAGAGGGGTGGCTGAAAGCAGGAGCTGAAGAAAGTGTGCGGGGACAATCAGAAGACCTGGATGTTTCCCGCAAAGGATCAGAGGCAGACAATTTAAGGTAAAAGACAAGGAAGCGGTAAGCAGGGAAGAGAAGGGGATAAAGAAAGAGAAAAAAAAGAGAGGGAGAGAGCAAAACAAACAAAGAAAAGGGGGAAAAAATGGAAGGAAAAAAAAAAAAAAAGAAAAGATACTGGTGAAACTTAAAGGAGAAAACAACTGCAAAAAAAAAACAATAAGAGACGCAAAACTCCACAAAACCAAACATCTATATTAAAGAGACATAAGGCAGTATGTGTTCCTATGAGGAAAAACTGCACATAATATCCCAAAGATCCACAGAAGGGGTTCCCGGCCTTATTAGTGCTATGAGCGACCCAAGAGCAGGGACTTGAGAGGCTGAACCGGGCGGAAGCTGCCAAAAGGCAGAGGTATGGACATTCTGCTATTCTTCACCAGTCAGGAAGGTATGAGGAAAAAAAGGAGAATGATGGGACAGGAGCTGGGCCTTTCTTTTATTCTGCTCACTGGTCCTGAGGGAGGAATAGAGGCGGAGCTCTATCACTAGTATGCTGCCATGGAGGCGCCAGGAAATCACATTGCAGTAAAGCATTGCATCAGTATGTGCTGATAACATTTTTTTCTGTCTATATATTTTATTATCTGTGTATGCAACCACATTTGCCATCTATATATGCTACACAGCAGGGCAGCAGATTAAATGTGCATCAGTCAGCAAACACTTCCTTTCTAAAACAGAATTTATTTATAAGCTGCTAGAATTAGAGAAACAAGTTCTAGTCCCAAATCAGATCCAGTGGAGGGAAAAACATAGCTGAAACATGACTAAAAGAGCCTCTGGTATACAATGACCATGTGCTCAGAAATGTAACACAAAAGCTACTGAATTGGGCAGGTAGCTATCAAGATATTGTGTCTCTTGATATTTTGGTTAATAAGCCTGATTTGCATGTGGTAAATTGTTTGGGGGATTTTTGTCAACTTATATTTACACCATTGTATACTGGTGAAGTGACCTGGAACTCATTGGCAGAACCTCTGAAAGCAATGTTGCCACTTTGGGTGGTTTACAACCACACTGGGCACAGCAGTTTTTCCCAGGGCGTCTTGCTGACATGTCCCATTCCCACTGCCTGCTATGAGTGTGCCTGAGCTCAGCAGTATTTTACAGAGTGTTTGGCTGATATAACCCCCTCCCCCCCTTGGTGCATTGCAGCGCAAGTGTGTTGTTGGAGGGATGTCAGGACTCATGTCAGGGCTTGGATCACCTGCTGGTGGCACTGTTACTCTGAGACCCGAAGGGAGCAATTCCAATGGTCACCAGCAGGTGTCTCACAGCAGCCAGCTGATCTCAGTTATTAGGCCATCTGATGCTAGCTGCTGGGAAGGTATATAATCCCTCCCTTAATTATCTGTGCGTCAGTGTTTAGCTTGTTAGCTACATATCTGCTTGCTGATCCCTGCCGTATCCTGTATTTTGCCTCAAGTTCCCTGCATCCTGTTATCCATCTCTGCTTCCCTTGTTCCAAGTCCCAGTCCTTCTCATGCCCTGTTAATGTCAGCTCCCCTTCATTTTTATATTGTTATGTTGTTGATTTAGTTTTGCTTCACTGTCACATTTATGTTTCACTTTTGCTTTTCTTATGCTCTGTTAATGTTACATTGGTGTTGTGTTCATTAAAATAGCTCTCTTTATTCATACATAGTCTGATTTCAGTTTCATAAGTGCAGCTACACAGATCTGGTCATTCCTGCTGCTGGATGCTTGCATTTTGTATCCTTTACAAGGGCAGTGGGGCGCAATTCAAAATGAATAGCTCTGCAACACACCAATGAGCATACAGTAGGTTATCATGCATTGTTGTAAGCCATACAATTTTATGTGTATTACCGGAGCTCGCTTGACAAATTAAATACTGGGCTCTTTCATGCTCTTCCTGCCCAGGCCAATTTTCAGCTTTCAGCACTTTCACACTTTGAATGACAATTGTGCTCTCATGCAACATTGTACTCATATGAAATTTTTATCATGTACACAGACAGAGCTTTCCTTTTCTTAGTTTCTGTAGTTTCTTCTTCACTGATGTACGCTGATGAGGCTGCACCAATGGGCACTGATAGGACTGATAGGACTGATAAGGCTGCCCTAATAGGCACTGATGAATTTGCACTGTTGAGGTGGCACTGATAGGCACTGATGAATTTGCACTGTTGAGGTGGCCCTGATAGGCAGCACTGATGGGCACTGATAAGCTGCACTGTTGGGCACTGATTGGCACTGATGGGGCTGCACTGATAATCAGGACAATGATGATCACTGCCCTGATTATCAGTGAAAATGTGCCCTGTTAGAATTAAAAGTTACCGGCTCTGCCAATAACCGGCAAGTCTGTTTGCATGGGATCAGCTGTGATTGGACACATGGTAAAGGGCCGCTTTGCTTAGCCCTTTACTGTGATCTGTGATCAAATGTGTCTTAAGGACACAGCAGTCACAGAGCGCATCTAATGTGTGCCCCAGGGGATGTCCAGGGATGCCCTCCCAGAATGAGAGAGCCGCGTTGTAGCCATCTTTTGGCTATAGCACAGTCATGTGGTGGTTAAAATATGTGTGGGCCTTTGGGCATGCCAGGGACTGCTAGTGACACTAATACAATGATCAGTGATAATACTGTACACTGACATTGTATTAATGACACTGCCTAGAAAGAGGTTAACATCTAGGGGTAATCAGGGGGTTAACTGTGTGCCTAACAAGTGTAATGTGTGCTGCTTTTACTACTTACTAATAGACATGTGCAGAACGGAAACATTTGTTTCGTTTAGTTTCAGATAGATTCGTTATGTTACTAATTTCGTTTAATTTCAGATTTAGTTTAGTTTGGTTTCAAAAGTTGTTTTGTTTCATTTTTGTTAATTTTTGTTTCATTTTAATAAAATTTAGTTTAGGTTATTAATTTTCCATTTGGATTGGTCGAAAAATGATTGGGAAGCCAGGTGCCACGTCCTTAAAGTGCGTTTTTTTTAAATATTGGTGTGGGTATGGACTCGAGGGAACACCAGTGCCATTTTTTTTAACATTTTTGTATTGCCAGCATTGTTTTGCTTACATTACAGCTGTCAGTGGGGAAGCCTGCTGACAGCTGATGAGTCATCAGTTGTTAAGGACGTGGCAGCCGGCTTCCTGGTCATGCTGCTTACAACCAGTTATTCTTTACACAGAATTCAAATTGGTCGATCATTTTTCGACCGACTTGAATTCTAATTGTGCTGAAAACGTGGAATTTGTTAGAAAACAAATAAATCAAACAAATTTTAACAGATTTCAACAAAATTCGCTATCATTTGTTACTTTTTCATTCAAGGAGCTCGGATACATCTTAAATGCTGAATAACCAAAAATTTTTCCGAATTTGTATTCATATATACAAAGTGGTTGCTAAACGTAAAGACCTGCAAACACTCACCCAGCGCTTATAACAATTAGTGTTTCAAAATTACTATGACCAACTCTTAAAAGAATATAAATATGACCAACACTTATTAAAACATAATCAGATGTTGAGCAGCTGCTGTGAAAATTCGATGTTGAGCAGCTGCTGTGAAAAATCATATGTCCGAATTTGTATTCAGATCAAAACAAATTGCACATGTCTACTTACTAATCTGGCTGTTATTTTTCTCTCTGCTTTTCAGGGAGAAGAAACAGCCAGATTGCTATTCACTGCACATAGAACTCTGTGTATTTTCAAACAGAACTCTGTGTGATTGGACACAGCCAATAAGCAGGTTTCAGCCAGATTTGATGGGCACTGGTGAGGCTGCATTCATGGGCACTAGTGAGGCTGCACTGATGGACACTAATGATGCGGCACTGATAAAGTTGTTATTAATATTTATTTGTGCAACTTCTGCATTCATGCAAAAACATTTAACAGTGTAATTTTATAAAATAATTTATGACAGTCCCCCTATCAGAACACAATAGTTCAGCGAGGCGATCGTTGTACAAAGTTTTTTTTTTTCATTCAGCCTGCTGGGTTGAACGTAAAATTAAGCTGCTATTGTGTCCCAGGCTTTAAGACTAAAGCCCCGTACACACGATAAGAAATTCGGCCAGGAAATTTCGTCCGACAACCGATCTGCCGATTTTCGGCTTGTTAGTATGGTGCTTCCGACAACCGACTCTGACTTTTCGGCCGAAAAAATCCTGGTGTGCAGGCTATATAATTTTTGTCATCCGTCAACACAACGTCCGATTTTTTTGTGCAATCAGTACAGATTTCGTCAGACAAAAATCTAAAATCGGAACACGCATGATCGGAAGCAAACAACGACCCGGAAGAATTTTGTAAAGAAAACTAGCCATTGTATCAAGAAAGAACTTTCGTCTCACGGCAGGCAAATAAATATTTAAAATGCGGTGCACATGCTCATCTTGTTTAATGTGAAAAGAAGGGAGCTGCTGCTCATAATTGTATACTTTAGAATTAAAGAGGCATGTGTTCTGTTATGATGATGATAATGATTTGGCTATTCTATATGTTGCATGTATTTTTTTTAAGATTGTTAACTCTTCACCATTCTCAATGGTTTATGAATGGAAAATATCTAACTATTGATGTGTCCCTTTATTCATTTTTTCATTAATGTATAATACATATATTGCTGCCTACTCCCAATATGTTAAATTTTTACAAATAAAGATAGGCAAGTCGTTTTTTTAACATTTTCTTTACTTTAGAAATAAATATATCCAAACATAAATATAGAGATACTCTCATTAGTAAAAATAGAACAGAAAAAAAGAGCATTCCCTCCTCAAATAACTTATAAATAATAATAATCGGTAACAGAAAAATCACATTATAAATTATTTTCATTTATAAATATGTATAGTCATGTGACCATGGGGGTAGGTGGGGATCAGGGGCATATTGCCACTGACTGCCATGTGGCTGTTGTGGCTGTGGTGGCTGTGGGGGCTGGTGGAGGGGGTGGCTGGTAATCTGACAGGTGCGTGTGTCCATGGATTTCTACTCGGACCCCTTTATTTAGCACCTGTAGTAAGAGCACCTCTGCCATTTGGCGCTGTTCCTCACTCATCAGCCTTAATTTATTGGCAGTGAGAAAGCTAAATGAGTCAGCCTCATCTGGCTTTCTTTGCAGGGCCATAGAGGCCTGGCTTAGAAAGGAAGCAGTGGCCTCCTCCAAATTTTTGTTTTTTTTGCGTCTCTTTTCAGGAGGTTGAGTGGTTACTGACTGCTCCGATGACGCCTGGCTTCCACTTGGCTCCTCCACATTGACACTTTCCTGTTTAAGAAATTAAAAAATTATTATGTTATAGTGTATATAAAATGTCACGTTTGTTTGATTATTATAACCAAATAACAGACTTTACATTAAGGGTGAATTATTGGCTTGATAATATTTTTATTGCATCATTATCCTTATTGCAGACAATATATTGTTAAATGCTATACCTGTGTCAAGCTTGGCTCCAGTAAATCTTCCTCCTGGGTTGCAGCACATGAGCCCTCTGCCGAAGTGGAAGGGAGAGTAGACAGGGATGGCCTTGCTTCTGATTGTTGGGTCAGGAAGCGCAGGCTCTCGAAAAATACCAGAGCCTTGGTACATATATTTTCTCTGTAGCAGCTCCTGACCTTTCCGAATTCCTGATTTTGTTAAGCTCCCTTTTAAAGGTGCTGCGCAGGTTTTGGATTTGGTTCCTGACATAATTTATGTCCACATTTGGGCAAAATGGCTTACATAAATCAGCCAATTTTTGAAGAGCCTCATTTTTTAGTTGCTTATTTGAGTAATCCCTACTCTTCACCTTCCACAAACAAGGCAACTGTCTGTATTCCTCAATAAATTGAGGTAAAAAATGAGGTGACGTGAATTTGTCAACCATTATTTATGCCTGCAAGACACAACACAACACAAAACATAGTCAAAGAGCATGTATTTTGTCACATAATAAAGATAGGCCCAATATAAGCTGTATAGGGCCCAAAACACCCGTGCTCCCTACTTTTTAGGAGGTAACCATGTATATGTCAGAATATTTTCTGTGAAAATAGCTGTCAAGCAGTGCACCATGTCATAGCAAATTTCCCTCCTGTGAATTTTCTGACATGCCACATTTTTATTATGTAGAAAATGATCAAAGAAAACAAACTGTGACTACTATAGAGGAAAGCAATGTGGCAAGTAGTCCAGAGTGCAGCATGGTGGAGTCAAGTGTTCAGCAAATCAGCTTACCACCACAGCAACATTAGGGTTGGTAGGCACATAATGTTTAGAAATGGGAGATGAAAAATATGTGATTTTGGGATGATTCTTTAACCTTCTATTGTATTTCAGACAAAATGGACATTCCAGATGTCCCCGAAGTTCTCTCATTTGAGCAATGGGATCTGTCACCTACAACCGGATCAGATCTGGAAATATTTGCTCCAAGATCCCCTGCCATGATTCAGAGTGAGTCTCCAAAAAAGAAGCAAACAGAACCAAGTGTTGGGGAGCATGTTTTGTGCCCAAGTAAGTATTATTCTAATGTTGTTTCTAGTGTATTTCTATTTTGGTGTATTTGATTTAATGCTTCAAAGGAACCACCTGTTTGCTACATTAGCAAGGTGTGAAACCATTAGGTGCTAATGTACATAGTATAAAGTGCATTACCATGGGGGAGGAAGAGGTGTAGTGAGCTGTTTGTGTCAACAGGTGGAATAGTTTATGAGCCACAGACACCAGTGTAAAGAGAACATAATGTTTGCACTGTGTACTTTCATAGTAGTATAGGTGTCATAAGAGCAAGCAGGTTACACACAACAATGCACAGGGTAGGTACTAACTATTATTTAGTTTATGATGAACTTGACCCCAAATGTTTAGATATTATGACCTCATCTAGTTGCTTGGCATGTACTTAATATATATTATTTTTTATTAACAGGTCATGTTATTCCTAGTTGTACAATTGCCAGGATGACTGTTGATGCTTTGCAGTGTTGCTCAGAACTTGAAAAAATTAAGGAGGCTGCTACAGCATTACAATGCAAAATGCGTGACTTTGTTGATCTGCTTGCAAAATTTTAAGGTTACGTTTTATGGGGTTTTTTTTAATTTAAATTGGGATATTTTTTTTCCCCCAATGTTCTTAAAAAATTTTATGGCCTATTTTTTGGCCAATAACTGATCATAGGCAAGAGGTGTCCCAAAGTTTTTACAATTGTTATACTGTTTTATAAAGGGCTCCTATGCATATGATAAAGTTTTATAAGTAATAAATAAGAAGACTTGAAGAACTGTTTTGGTTCAGTTTTGTTTACATGTCTACTGAACAAAGTTCCCTGAAATTCAAAGCAATCTAGATGTTCTCACCAAAGAGAGTCTGGTGTTTAAGCACTTTACAATACCCTAACCCTAACCCTAACCCTGTGAATGTGTGTTATTAAAAAATGTTTCCACTCAACAATGTGTGTTATAATATTTATTTGACTTGCCGTGGGGGGGGGGGGGGGGCAGGTCTAAAGCTGTGTAAGGTGGCACAAAATGTATGATGGCTGTCCTGTTCACATAGTTAAATGTTAATTAAAGCATTTTAGTTTGTGTGTATAATTATCAGCCTGCCAGAATGATTGTTCCTTCTGGACCAGTGGCCATCTTACAAGTGATATTCACTAGTACACTGAGTGCACAATGATATCTGATGACTGAGTGGCAATCAGTCTACACATATACAGGTTCTTTTTAAAGGACTAGCACTCCTAGGATTCTATATGTCATTTTGATAGGTACTAGCACTCAGTGTATGGAGATCAGTGTAATATATAGTGTATCGCAGCTTTGTTTGTCCATTTCACTTTACATTACCTGTATATAACACTTATATCTATACACTGAGCGAGTTTCAAATAACACTCACATCTCCTTACATTGGTAGGCAGTGAGAAGGATGTCATAAATTAACACAACATAACAGGTGGAGGTAAGTTGTTATTACACTAATGTATTAATAAAAAATAAAAGTATGCAGACGTTCTGGCCAATGACCACCAATGTAAGGTGACATTGGGTGGACCTTGGGTGTGACCTACTTTACAATGTGAGAGGGCTTTTCGAATTTAACTGGGGTGCTGAAGGCCCTGGTATTTTGGCCACCTAGCAATGCCCCAGAGCTTTGAAATTTCATATTTTGCTTATTACATTGTATATACATTATATTAATCAATATACTTGACATATGGACCCAAATGCACACGTTTCTTCCAAAATGTAGATTATCTTTAGGGAAACGTGGTGCTTAAAAATAATTACGATATAGTGACCTCGTGAATCAGTTAAGGTGTAATCTCACTATTGGAGCAACAGGTAAACCAAACACACATGGCCAAAATCTAATTTGAACAGCTGGGGAGAGACAACAGTAGATAAACACACTGATGAATGAATTAACCCTTCAAAAGTCACACATATATAACACATGATGAACAAAAAACATTTTGATTTTGGTATGTACCCAAAATATTAAAATACACACTCCTGAATAAATGCAAGATTTTTTAATTGCACAAATAATAATATATTGATACAAATTAGACTGTATCGGGCAGGAATTGCTGCCAAGAAATGGCCCCTCTCCCCACAAAATATTCAACATATTGTTGTCTAACATCACGGGCACTTCTGGATGGCAAGCCAGAACGGGCTACTTCCATAGGTGTCATAGGATCAACAGGCCCACGTGGTTCAGCCTCTACACTCGGCCCTGGCATGGCAGGGTCACTCTCAATTGGCTGAAAACTTACATATGTCTCTGCCTGTCTGCGCAAAAAATTATGCAAGATGCAGCAACAGAGGACCACATTATTAATTTTGTATAATGCCAGATGGATGGAGCTCAAGAAAAGTTGAAACCTATTTGACATTATCCCGAAGGCATTCTCCACCACTCTTCTAGCACGGGATAGGCGGTAATTGAAAATCCTTTGCTCGGGGGTGAGGTTTCTCAGAGGGAATGGCTTCAAAAGATGCTCCCCAAGCGCAAAGGCATCATCAGCCATGAAAACAAAATTGAGACCCTCAATTGTTTTCTCCCTGGATGGCAAGTTGAGAGTGCCATTTTGTAGCCGCCGAGCAAACTCGTTTGGTCAATGACTCCCCCATCAGAATTGCGGCCATTCTTTCCAATGTCCAAAAACAAAAATTCATAATTAGCATTGACAATTGCTAGCATGACAATGCTAAAAAAAACCTTTGTAATTGAAATAGTAGGATCCCGAATTAGGTGGTGGGACAATGCGGACGTGCTTGCCATCAATAGCACCCCCACAATTGGGAAAATTCCTCTGCTCCTGGAATTGGCCAGCAACTTTCTGCCACTGCTCTGCGTTGGACGGAAACTGTTGGGAAAAAATTTAAATAAAATGAGTGCTTGAGCACATCACATTATTACACACACATTTGGAAGAAAAGTGCTTATGCAACTTTAACATAAGAACAACATGTAGGGAATCTTTAGCATTTTGGGGTATGACATCTACATACATTTAATTTTCACCTCCTAATATCATAATATTGTAATTCACCAGCTACAGCTTTTGTATATGCTGACTTTTACATTTAGCATGGGTGGGTGGGTAAAACTATGCTTTTAAACATCATTAAGGGCTTGTGCCCACTGAACGTTTTTACATCAGAAATTAAACATACACAATCATAGGTTTGAATGGATGGACTGATGTCTTTAATAAACCTCATAAACTATGTAAAAAAACATTTCTAAAGGAATAATTGGTTCCGGGAAAGTCAGAAAATTACACAGATACAATATACAATCTACTGAGAAAATGCTGGGGTGGTTACTGGGTCATTTTAAAAATGCTTAGGAAAATATATAGCTTTACTACTATGTGCATGAGGCCAGAGGGTAGTTACAAAATAATAACATCTGTAATTTGATGTACATCCAAAATGATCTAAATTAGGTTGACATGACAAATACATGGAATGTAATAAAAAAATATGAAACATACCTTGATATAGTCCTTCTGCAAGACTTTAATGATAGCAGAGCAGGTCTCAGGGATGATGATTTAAAGAGCTTAGGGGGAGATGCCTGTGGTGAACTTGAGATCCTGCAGGCTTCTCCCTGTTGCAATATATCTCAATGTTGCAATTAGCCTTTGCTCAGGAGTAATTGCAAACCGCATACATGTATCCTGCTTCAGAATATAGGCGGACACCAAGGCAAGAAGACGGTGAAAAATTGGATCCGTCATCCTCAAATAATTCCTGAAGTCATTAGGATTATTTTCCTGTAGCTTCCGCAGCAAGGACATGTGGGAAGATTGCTCACGTTTGAGCAACCAATTTTTGGTCCAGGAGGTCCTCTTTTTCTTCTTCTTGCAAAGAACTCGGCTTAGAGCAATTACTCCCAGCCCAACAACAGCAAGAGTAGAATCATTGGTCATCATAATTGCTTCTCGAACGATGTCTCGGAAACTAGCGAAATGTCGTTAACCAAACAAATGCTACCGAATTCAGCGCGAGATGCCCAGAAGGGTCACGGCCAAAAACTCACTTCCTCTTTTGTAGCGTCGGACGTAGTGACGTCATCTTTTGTCGGACGACAAAATTCGTGTGCAGTCTAGAGCACATTCCAACCAACAGACACGCGCTCTGGACAAAACACGGACGACCGGTCGGCGGAAATTCGTTGTGTGTGCGAGGCTTAAGTCCTGCCAACCACCATTCTCTTGACTAGCTAAACAGCTTCAGTAACCAGTATGGGCACTTTCACTGGATGGAGAATGGCACTTTGTTGCTTTTAGCTATTAATTCAGGAAAAGTCAAAAGATCTAAAAACAAAGTGATACTAAATCACAAAAGGGTTCAGAAGAGGTGTTTCTGGCTTTAAAAAAATTCTGTCAATCATCTTTTGGCATCTGCTGTGTGGCAAGTCTATTACTTTTAAAATGTAAAAATGGAATATAGGCTCACTTTATGTAATCCCAACTGGGTTTAAAGTGGACATGTTTTTGTCATTAAGCAGGGATTAGGTTTTAAGACAGATTATGATATCAGGCAAACAAAATTGTGTAATGTCTAATTTATCAAGTTATATTAACGTTGTGCTATGTCATTTTCCAAACACAAATTTAGATGGGTCTACCTAATATTTTGAAAAAAAAATCATGAGTATACAACAAATCCACTGTATCCAGTTATTAACAAAAATGGGAGTACCATCTTCCCCAACATGTGCATTAGAGGCACATGAAAAGTAATCAGTGACAGAGCCACATGGGGCAATACAATTTCAAATATTCTGTCTACGTAATAACCATATTCATAGCTTCACATACACTCTAGTTTTGTTAAATAAAAAAAATGATCGTTGCTTTTTTTATTATCCAGGTCTTTTCATTTTTATGGTATTTTGAACATAATTATGCGCATTACTGCTAGGCACAAATGTGATGAATCATCTGGGGTAATAGTTGGCATTATATGTTTTTTTTATGAACCAAATGAGAGAAGGAAAAAAAAACATTTTTACATGTGTATCTGGGATCTGGCAGCAATAATAAAACACTTCAAGTTGAAAAATCCAGCCTTAGTAATACAAATGTGTCAAACTTTTTTTATTTTTTATTATAGGTACTAGCATAGTAATGAAAAACTCTGATAAGTTTTATAAAGTCTGTGCTACATATGTGCATGGTTAAAAAAAATTGTTGTGCTAGTCTATTAATTTGTAGGTATATGGGTCAAAATCTATGTAAACCCTAAATATAAACTTCTCTTATGTGCTCTCTTTTGATCTGTTAAATATACAACTGAAAGTTTTCTGTTATATCTGTTCCATAATGCTCCATGATCTGCCCAGTTCACTCTATTTTTACTAGATCAGGGGTCTTCAAACTTTTTAAACAAAGACCCAATTTACTGTGCTCCAGGCTTTAGGGGGGCCGGACTGTGCCAAGTGTGAATAGAAAATATCTCAGCATCAGTAAACCTTGGTTTTAACAGGAGAAATAGTGTCACATTGTTGGTTTTAGCAGTATTGCCCCATGGTTTTTATCAATGGGAAGAATAGTGCCCCATTGAAGGGGTCAGTGGGAGGAATAGTGCCACATCATTGGTCTTAGCAGCAGAAATAGTGCCCCCATCGATGGTGTGAGTGGGAGGAATACAGGACCGGACTGCCTACCGGGATACTGGGAAATTTCCTGGTAGGCTGGCATGGCCGTCTGCCCTGGGGCTGCCTCTGCATCTCCTGTACAATGCCCATAGCCCCTGCATCTCCTGTATAATGCCCGCTTCCTCTGCATCTCCTGTACCATGCCCGCAGCCCCTGCATCTCCTGTACCATGCCAACAGCCTCTGCATCTCCTGTACCATGGCTTCGGCCCCTTCATCTCCTGTACCATACCCGCAGCCCCTGCATCTCCTGTACCATGCCCGCTGTCCCTGCATCTCCTGTACCATGCCGGTAGCCTCCGCATTACCTGTACCATGCCTGCAGCCCCTGCATCTCCTGTACATTGGTCGCAGCCCCTGCATCTCCTGTACCATTCTCGCAGCCCCTGCAAATTCTGCACTATGCCCACTGCTTCTGCATCTTCTGTACCATGCCCGCAACCCCTACATCTCCTCTACAATGCCCACTGTCTCCTTCTGTACCATGCCCACTGCCCTTGCATCTCCTCTACAATGGCCGCAGCCCCTGCATCTTCTGTACCATGCCCGCAGCTCCTGCATCTCCTATACCATGCCTGCAGCCTTTGCATCTCCTGTACCATGCCCACAGCCCCTCCATCTCCTGTACCATGCCCGCAGCCCCTGCATCTCCTGTTCCATGCCTGCAGCCCCTGCATCTCCTGTACCAGGCCCGCTGCCTTCTCCTGTACCATGGCCGCAGCCCCTGCATCTCTTGTACCATGTCTACAGCCTCTAAATCTCCTGTACCATGCCCTCAGCCCCTGCATCACCCATAGCATGCCCGCTGCCTCTGCATCTCCTGTACCATGCCCGCTGCCTCTGCATCTCCTGTACCATGCCTGCAGCCTCTGCATCTTCTGTACCATGCCCACAGCCTCTGCATCTTCTGTACCATGCCCACAGCCTCTGCATCTTCTGTACCATGTCCACAGCCCCTGCATCTCCTGTACCATGCCCGCAGCCCCTGCATCTCCTGTACCATGCCTGCAGCCTCTGCATCTCCTGTACCATTCCTGTAGACCCTGCATCTCCTGTACCATGCCCGCAGCTCCTGCATCTCCTGTACCATGCCCACAGCCTCTGCATCTCCAGTACAACGCCCGCAGCGCCTGCATCTCCTGTACAATGCCCACTTCCTCTGCATATCCTGTACCATACCCAAAGCCCCTGCATCTCCTGTATGATGCCTGCTGCCTCCTCCTGTACTATGCCTGCAGCCCCTGTATCTCTTGTACCATGCCCACAGCCCCTGCATCTCTTATACCATGCCTGCAGCCTCTGCATCTCCTGTACCATGCCCGCAGCCCCTCCATCTCCTGTACCATGCCCGCAGCCCCTGCATCTCCTGTTCCATGCCCGCAGCCCCTGCATCTCTTTTACCAAGCCTGCTGCTTCCTCCTGTACCATGGCCGCAGCCCCTGCATCTCTTGTACCATGTCCACAGCCTCTAAATCTCCTGTACCATGCCCTCAGCCCCTGCATCACCCATAGCATGCCCACTGCCTCTGCATCTCCTGTACCATGCCCACAGCCCCTGCATCTCCTGTACCATGCCTGCTGCCTCCTCCTGTACCATGTCCGCAGCCTCTGACATGTCATCCTGTACCATGTCCTCAGCCTCTGGCATGTCGTCCTGTACCATGTCCACAGCCTCTGACACGTCCTCCTGTACCATGTCCGCACAGCCTTTGACCACCTCCATTACCATGTCCACATTTTTACCACTTTTAACCAGCATTTGCTCTTAATAAATCCCTATATTCTTTCATATCTGTCTTATCTATATATATAATACACTCTTCAAATGTGCTTTAAAATGCATGGTTTTCCCTTTTTTGAACAAGAAAATAATGATGTTATGCTGTTTAGCTGGTATAATAATGCTATAGGGCTGGTATGAAATGAATTCAAGGGCTGGTTTTTATTCCCAGTCCGGCCCTGGAGGAATAGTGCCCAAATGATGGTGTCATTGGGAGGAATAGTGCCCCATTAATGGTGTCAGTTGGAGAAATGGTGCTTCATCATTGGCGTTATTTGGAAGAATAGTGTCCCAAAGGCCAAACAGAGACAAAGGGCTGCATCTGGCCCCCCGGCTGCAGTTTGGAGACCACTGTACTAGATGAACATCTCCCACAAGGGTATGAAAAAGAGAAAGTGTAGTCCTAACACACCAATTCTATCCAAAGATGAAAACGCTGCTCTTCCATAGATACAGTGGGTTAGCGTTGTCGGCATTATGTTACTGACAGATTCACCAGGTGAAAATAAAGGAAAACATGCCTGAAAAATGAAAATTATTGAAGTCACCACATCTAAGGTCTGGTAATCTGAAATATATTACAGCTTTGCTTTTTGGCTTATACGGTATCTCACAAAAGTGAGTACAACCCTAAGTCTCCATTCACACTAGTCCATTGACTGCTACAGGAACCGATCTAATAGGAGCGACACAAGTCGCTCCGACTTAGAAAAAGGGTCCTGTACTACTTCGGGGCGACCTGGAACGACTTGCATAGACATTCATTTTATGAAGTCCGTGCAAGTCGTGCCGAAGTCGCAGTGCACGCACTTCACAGGTTGCTCCCGAAGTCGTGCAGCTTCAGTGTGAACCGGCACTAACATTTTTGTAAATATTTTATTATAACTTTTCATGTGACAACACTGAAAAAATGACACTTTGCTACAATGTAAAGTAGTGAGTGTACAGCTTGTATAACAGTGTAAATTTGCTGTCCACTCAAAATAACTCAACGCACAGCCATTAATGTCTTAATAGCTGGCAACAAAAGTGAGTACACTCCTAAGTGAAAATGTCCAAATTGGGCCCAAAGTGTCAATATTTTGTGTGACCACCATTATTTTCCAGCACTGCCTTAACCCCTTTGGGCATGGAGTTCACCAGAGCTTCACTGGTTGCCACTGGAGTCCTCTTCCACTCCTCCATGACAAGGATGATCACAGAGCTGGTGGATATTAGAGACCTTACACTCCTCTACTTTCCATTTGAGATGCTTAACAGGATTTACGTCTGGAGAAATGCTTGGCCAGTCCATCACCTTTACCCTCATCTTCTTTAGCAAGGCAGTGGTCATCTTGGAGGTGTGTTTTGGTGTCATTATTATGTTGGAATACTGCCCTGCGGCCCAGTCTCCAAAGGGGGGGATCATGCTCTGCTTCAGTATGTCAAAGTACATGTTGGCATTCATGGTTTCCTCAATGAACTGTAGCTCCCCAGTGCTGGCAGCACTCATGCAGCTTCAGACCATGACACTCCCACCACCATGCTTAACTATAGGCAAGACACACTTGTCTTTGTACTCCTCACCTTGTTGTAGCCACACACGCTTGACACCATCTGAACCAAATACGTTTATCTTAGTCTTATCAGACCACAGGACATGGTGCCAGTAATCCATGTCTTTAGTCTGCTTGTCTTCTGCAAACTGCTTGCGGGCTTTCTTTAGAAGAGGCTTTTTTCTGGGACGACAGCCACGCAGACCAATTTGATGCAGTGTGCAGCATATGGTCTGAGCACTGACAGATGTCTTGACCATGGCGAGGCCTGTTCTGAGTGGAACCTGTCCTGTTAAACTGCTGTATAGTCTTGGCCACCGTGCTGCAGCTCAGTTTCAGGGTCTTGGCTATCTTCTTATAGCCTAGGCCATCTTTATTAAGAGCATTTTCAAATCCTCTGAGAGTTCTTTGCCATCAGGTGCCATGTTGAACTTCCAGTGACCAGTATGAGACAGTGAGAGTGATAACAACAAATTTAACACATCTGCTCCCCATTCACACCTATGACCTTGTAACACTAATGTGTCACATGAAACCGAGGAGGGAAAATGGCTAATTGGGCCCCATTTTGGACATTCTTACTTAGGGGTGTACTCACTTTTGTTGCCAGCGGTTTAGACATTAATAGCTGCGTTGAGTTATTTTGAGGGGACAGCAAATTTACACTGTTATACAAGCTGTACACTCACTACTTTACATTGTAGCAAAGTGTCATTTCTTCAGTGTTGTCACATGAAAAGATATACCGTAATAAGTTATTTACAAAAACGTGAGGGGTGTACTCGCTTTTGTGAGATACTGTATGTGCTTTAATGAATGTGGGGCTGTATCATGTGAGTAGTCTACATCAAGAGCTATGTTGAGGAGGACATTGCTAGAAAAAGCTTTCTCATTGCCAAGCTATCACTTAACTAGCTATTTTTATTTTTAATAGTAAATAAATCATTCTGTTTTTCAGTTTTTATATATACATTTTTTTACTACAAGTGTCAGGTTGCAAATAATTCCCTTCACTTCCTGACCTGGAGACAAATGAGAAGAAATTATGCTAAGAAGAATGGGATAGACAGAAAGAAGGCAGAGACAGGCAAAAAGAAGCTACGGATTCTGCTTAGAATGGTAGACACATGTGTTTGTTAAAATCCCAGCTGGAGGGAGGGGAGTGGAATCAAAACAGGAGATACAACTGAGAAGATTCAAAACTAAGGCTGGCCATACACTATACAATTTTCTTATTCAATTTCCTTTAGATTTACCTTAAACTATGTAGTGCAAGGGCCTGCCTGATTGCATACAAATTGAAAGTGTTTAGGTTTGACCCTATATTACATGGTTTTGGTAAATCTAAAGGAAAGTTGAACAAGAAAATTGTATAGTGTATGGCCAGCCTTACTCTCCCAGAGAATGTAGGCAACTAGATTGGAAAAGCTCCTGGCATCTGAGTGTGTCAGGTATAAATCCTTCATTATACAGGAAGGGGTTAAACAGGGGGCGCAGTCTGGGCAGCCAGTGTATGTGAGCAGCGACTAAGCCATGCCAGCATCATTGTCATTGTAGGAAGGGAAATGGTAGGTCTGAATAAACTATACTGGGGATCAAAGGGTCAGAGGGTTTGGGAAAGGGGCAAAATACCTAAGACCCGGTTCACATTAGCGCGACTTGTCAGGCGACTTGTCAGCCTGACAAGTCGCGCTCCCTCACGGTCCATTGACCGCTACAGGACCTGTTCTAATAGGAGCGGCACAAGTCGCTCCGACTTAGAAAAAGGGTCCTGTACTATTTCGGGGCGACCTCGGAGCGACTTGCATAGACTTCCATTATGTGAAGTCCCTGCAAGTCGCTCCGAAGTCGTGGTGCAATGTAATGCACAAGTCACCCCTGAAGTAGTAAGGAGTCGTGTCGCGCTAATGTGAACCGGCTCAAAATAAATAAATGTTGTGTTTTATTTACACCTCTATCAAGACAATATGATCTTGAGGAGAGATAATGCAAGAATTCTAGAGAATGGTACCAGAAATACAGTATTTTGTATAGATTTTCTTTGTATTTTGTATAAATCAAAGATTTTACTAGTGGTAGTTGATATTGTTTCTTAAACGTATAAAGTAATATCTATATGCAACGTTTGTTTAAATTTTAGCATTTAAGAATGCTTTCGAAGCGTGCCTATTAGGATCTTGTTTTGTATTTGGTTAAAGGCTGAAATAAGGTTCTTAGCAGAAGAGCCATTTTTACATATAGTTTCAAGGAGTGTGTATTTTGCATAAGAGTAAATATAAGTTTGTTCATTTTGGTGTTGATTATCTGCTTTAGAAGAGAGACTTGGAGTCGGTTCACACCAGGGCGACTTTGAAGTCGCCCATGCAGCACGACTTCATCGCGGATTGCAAACAACTTCTCATAATAGAAGTCAATGCAAGTCGCTCCGACTTCGCCCAGAAGTAGTGCGGGAACCTTTTTCTAAGTCGGAGCGACTTGAGTCGCTCTGATTAGAACGGTTCCATTACACAGAATGGAGCGCTACTTGTTAGGCGACCAAGTCGCCTGACAAGTTGGAGTAGTGTAAACCGGGTCTTAAAGTGATTGTAAAGTCTCATTTAAAAATAAATAATAATAACGAGCATATTATACTTACCTGCTCTACGCAGTTGGTTTTGCACAGAGCAGCCTGAATCCTACTCTTCTCGGGTCCCTCTTTGGCTCTCCTGGCCCCACGTTCCTGTTGAGTGCCCCCACAGCAAGCAGCTTGCTATGAGGGAACCCGAGCCGAGTCACAGCTCTCTCTGGCCATTCAGACACGGAGCCGGGACCCAGCCCCACCCCCCTCTCTCTTCTGATTGGCTGAATGGTCTTGATTGACAGCAGCGGGAGCCAATCACTGGAGATGGCCTTGCGGTTCACCCGTCAGTTGGTTCGCGGCGAATTTTGCTTCTTCGCTACCCACCAAATTTGCGAACATATGGCGTCCTTCACGGCGGCCATATTAGTTTACATTGGGGAGAACTTTGACCCATGACACAGCCGTCAGGTGGAACGGGACAGCCAATTGAAACATTTCAGCACATGGACATGCCCCCTACCCTAAAAATAGACCTGAGCTGTTGGCCATTTCACATTCCGCTTTCTGCCAGTGTAGGGAGAGGTCTGCTGTGCTCGTGAGGGAGAGTTTGCTAGACACAAATAGCTCTGTGAAGATCCACAAAAGTCCTTTTCAGGGCTGGTATTTCAGTATAGGTCTACTAGTATCTTTTCAGTTTAGGGGCAGGTATCCAGTCATTGCTTTAGGGGCAGTTAGAGATCAGCTGCAGTCACACAAATCGCTCTGTTAATGTCCACAAAAGTCCTTTTCAGGGCTGGTATTTCGGTATAGGTCCAGTCTCTCTTCAGTATAGGAACAGGTATCCAGTCTATGTATTAAGGGCAGTTAGAGATCGTCATCTGCAGTGACACAAATCGCTCTGTTAATGTCCTCAAAAGTAATTTAAAGGGCTGCAATCAGTGGCGGCTGGTACTCAAAATTTTTGGGGGGGCGCATAAAGAAAAATGTAATAGGTATTGCTTCGCGGCAAAAAACGCGGGAAAAAATCGCGGGACTTTGAGGTCATGGTACAGGCATGGCACAGATGGTATAGGCATGGCACAGGTGATGGTACAGGCATGGCACAGATGATGGAATAGGCATGGCACAGGTGATGGAATAGGCATGGCACAAGTGATGGAATAGGCATTGCACAGGTGATGGTACAGGCATGGCACAGGTGATGGTACAGGCATGGCACAGGTGATGGTATAGGCATGGCACAGATGGTATAGGAATGTCACAGGTGATGGATTAGGAATGGCACAGATGATGGTATAGGCATGGCACAGGTGATGGAATAGGCATGGCACAGGTGATGGTATAGGCATGGCACAGGTGATGGTATAGGCATGGCACAGGTGATGGAATAGGCATGGCACAAGTGATGGAATAGGCATTGCACAGGTGATGGTACAGGCATGGCACAGGTGATGGTTCAGGCATGGCACAGATGATGGAATAGGCATGGCACAGATGGTATAGGCATGGCACAGGTGATGGAATAGGCATGGCACAGATGGTACAGGCATGGCACAGGTGATGGTATAGGCAGGGCACAGATGGTACAGGCATGGCACAGGTGATGGAATAGGCATGGCACAGATGGTATAGGCATGGCACAGGTGATGGAATAGGCACGGCACACATGGTACAGGCATGGCACAGGTGATGGAATAGGCATGGCACAGGTGATGGTAAGGTCATGGCACAGGTGATGGAATAGGCATGGCACAGATGGTATAGGCATGGCACAGATGATAGTATAGGCATGGCACAGGTGATGGAATAGGCATGGCACAGATGATACAGGCATGGCACAGGTGATGGTATAGGCAGTGCACAGATGGTACAGGCATGGCACAGGTGGTATAGGCATGGCACAGGTGATGGAATAGGCATGGCACAGATGGTACAGGCATGGCACAGGTGATGGTAAGGTCATGGCACAGGTGATGGAATAGGCATGGCACAGATGGTACAGGCATGGCACAGGTGATAGAATAGGCATGGCACAGATGATGGTATATGCATGGCACAGGTGATGGAATAGGCATGGCACAAGTGATGGAATAGGCATTGAACAGGTGATGGTACAGGCATGGCACAGGTGATGGTTCAGGCATGGCACAGGTGATGGTATAGGCATGGCACAGATGGTATAGGCATGGCACAGGTGATGGAATAGGCATGGCACAGATAATGGTATAGGCATGGCACAGATGATGGAATAGGCATGGCACAGGTGATGGAATAGGCATGGCACAGGTGATGGTATAGGCATGGCACAGGTGATGGAATGGTCATGGCACAAGTGATGGAATAGGCATTGCACAGGTGATGGTACAGGCATGGCACAGGTGATGGTACAGGCATGGCACAGGTGATGGTACAGGCATGGCACAGGTGATGGAATAGGCATGGCACAGATGGTATAGGCATGGCACAGGTGATGGAATAGGCATGGCACAGATGGTACAGGCATGGCACAGGTGATGGTATAGGCAGGGCACAGATGGTACAGGCATGGCACAGGTGATGGAATAGGCATGGCACAGATGGTATAGGCATGGCACAGGTGATGGAATAGGCATGGCACAGATGGTACAGGCATGGCACAGGTGATGGAATAGGCATGGCACAGATGGTACAGGCATGGCACAGGTGATGGAATAGGCATGGCACAGATGGTATAGACATGGCACAGGGGATGGAATAGGCATGGCACAGATGGCACAGGCATGGCACAGGTGATGGAATAGGCATGGCACAGGTGATGGTAAGGTCATGGCACAGGTGATGGAATAGGCATGGCACAGATGGTATAGGCATGGCACAGGTGATAGAATAGGCATGGCACAGATGATGGTATAGGCATGGCACAGGTGATGGAATAGGCATGGCACAGATGGTACAGGCATGGCACTGGCGATGGTATAGGCAGGGCACAGATGGTACAGGCATGGCACAGGTGATGGAATAGGCATGGCACAGATGGTATAGGCATGGCACAGGTGATGGAATATGCATGGCACAGATGGTACAGGCATGTCACAGGTGATGGAATAGGCATGGCACAGGTGATGGTAAGGTCATGGCACAGGTGATGGAATAGGCATGGCACAGATGGTACAGGCATGGCACAGGTGATGGTATGTGCATGGCACAGGTGATGGAATAGGCATGGCACAGATGGTACAGGCATGGCACATGTGATGGTATATGCATGGCACAGGTGATGGAATAGGCATGGCACAGATGGTACAGGCATGGCACAGGTGATAGAATAGGCATGGCACAGATGATGGTATATGCATGGCACAGGTGATGGAATAGGCATGGCACAGATGGTACAGACATGGCACAGGTGATAGAATAGGCATGGCACAGATGATGGTATATGCATGGCACAGGTGATGGAATAGGCATGGCACAGATGGTACAGGCATGGCACAGGTGATAGAATAGGCATGGCACAGATGATGGTATATGCATGGCACAGGTGATGGAATAGGCATGGCACAGATGGTACAGGCATGGCACAGGTGATGGAATAGGCATGGCACAGGTGACGAGTCAGCACTTCCCTGGCTGAGACACTTACCTGGCGACGGCTCGGCTCCCGGCGGCGGCTTCTCCCCCTCCTCGCGACTCCGACGTCCGTCCTCTTCTGCTCGGCTCCCGGCGGCGGCTTCTCCCCTCCTCGCGACTCCTCTTCTGCGGCGGCGGGAAGCTGACCGGGCGGTGACGGTGAGTGACTGATGCACGCACCGGCACCGCCCCCAACGAGGTCAGCATGGATGTCCTTAATCATGATTGGTCCAGGCTGGAGTCTGGACCATTCATGATCCAAGACATCACAAAAGGGGGGTGGATGTAGCGCAGTGCTCTGCGCTACAGTTACGCCCCAGAAGGCCGCCTCTCAGCGCCTCTGCGGGTGGAAAACCCCACCCCCCATAGGCACCAATGAGGCGGGCGCCCCTTGTGGGCAAAAATTTTTTTGTTTTTTTTTAATCTTTTTTTTTTCTTTTTCTTTTTTTTTGGGGGGGGGGCGGCGCCCCTGCGCCCCCTATGGGCCGGCCGCCACTGGCTGCAATGTCAGTATAGGTCTATTACAGTCTCTTCAGTATAGGGTCAGGTATCCAGTCTGTGCTTTAGGGGCAGTTAGAGCTCATCAGCAGTGACACAAATCGCTCTGTTAATGTCCACAAAAGTCATTTAACCACTTGCCGACTGCCTAACGCCGATCTACGTCGGCAGTCAGCCCCTCACAGGCAAAGTGACGTAGGGCTACGTCACTAGCTTGTGAGGGTCTAGGGAGCGAGCGCGCGCCCCCGGAGGCGCGCTCCCGCTCCCGCGTGGTCACAGACCCTCCCGCGCGTGTGACCAGCGGACCCGATGTCCGCCGGTCACTCGGCGATCGGCGGGGGAGAGGGAGAATGTCAGGCAGCTTGTGTAAACAAGCTGCCTGTCATTCTCCTCGCTGTAAAGACACTGATAAAATGGATCTAGTATGTAGATCCGTTGATCAGTGTCCTTACAGCTCAAGCCACAGCCAATCACAGTAGAAAGCACGCCCCTAGGGATACACACAGCCCCTCCCTTCCAAATAAAGTTAACCCCTTCACAACCAGTGTATTTTTACAGTAACAGTGCATATGTATAGCACTGATTACTGTAGAAATGTCACTGGTAACCCCAAAAGTGTCACAAATGTCAGTCAAGGGTCCGATCTGTCCGCCCCAATGTCGCAGTACCGCAAAAAAAATCGCAGATCGCCGCCATTACGCGTTAAAAAAAAAAAACAACAAAAATGACAAAAATCTTTCCCTTTGTTAGTAAACGCAATAACTTTTGCGCAAACCAATCAAAATACGCTTTTTGCGATTTTTTTTACCAAACATATGTAGCATAAAACAAATTAAAAAAATTACTTTTTTTGGGGGGGAATTTCATATAAAAAAATGTGAAAAATATTGTTATTTTTGCAAAATTGACGCTCTTTTTTTGTTTATAGCGCGTGATCAAAAAATCGCACAGGTGATCAAATACCACCAAAAGAAAGCTCTGTTTGTGGGAAAAAAAGGACGTCAAATTCGTTTAGGTACAGCGTCGCACGACCGCGCAATTGTCCGTTAAAGTCACGCAGTGCCGAATCGCAAAATACCCCCTGGTCAGGAAGGGGGTAAAATCTTCCGGGGCTTAAGTGGTTAAAGGGCTGCAATGTCGGTATAGGTCTATTACAGTCTCTTCAGTATAGGGTCAGGTATCCAGTCTGTGCTTTAGGGGCAGTTAGAGATCGGCATCTGCAGTGACAGAAAGCGCTCTGTTAATGTCCACAAAAGTAATTTAAAGGTCTGCAAATTTTTTGGTATTGCTGTGCAGTGCACTAAAAAGGGGGGGGGGGGGTAATCCACAGTATAATTTACTTTGTAGAAAGCATATTATAGTGAATTAGTAGTATTATTGTGCACTGTGCAGCATTGTGACAGGTGTGGTGACTGAGCGTTGCTGCAGCAATACTACAAACAGTGCCAAACTCCCTGGCCAATTTTTTGAAAAACTGGTGTGATATACCAGTGGCCCCCCAATACCACATATTGAAGTGGGGTGTTATCTGAGTATAATTTTACAAGTGTATTTGTGTCCTGCAACAATATTGCCTCTTTTGCTGAGTTAAGTCTGATACACACTGTGCCAAACTCCCTGGCCAATTTTTCAACAACTGGTGTGATAAACCAGTGGCCCCCCAATACCACATATTGAAGTGGGGTGTTATTTAACAGTATACTTTTCTAAGAATGTATTTTAGTCCTGAAAAAATTTGGCCTCTCTTCTGTGTTGACTGTGGTACACACAGTGACAACAATTACTGGCCAATTATTTGTAGAACTGTTGTAATAAACCTGTGGCCCCCCAATACCACAGATAGAAGCGGGGTGTTATCTACCTTTTTCCAGATATACTGGGATTCTCTGGAGAATTTTGTCACAGGGTAATTAAAAAACATGACAGGCAGAGGAAGAGGCAGAGACGTACGCAGGGGTGGTAGGGGCTGGGCAGGAGCAGTAGGCCGGGCCTAACTGTGAAGTTTCAAAAGCCGCGTGCAATTACAGCAAAGGACGCATCAGACTTGGTTGAGTGGGTCACTCAGCCTTCCTCTTCTGCACCCTCCTCATCCTCTCTATCTGCACCCTCTTCACGCTCTGCTGTGTGCACCCCCAAAGACACCACCACCACATACCCTCCGCTTGAGCCACTGGAATTATTTTCCGATCCATCACAAGACGTTTGCGATGCGCAGCCATTGTTGGAATCGGATGAGGAAGAGGAGGTAGCAACAGCCGCCACTCAGCAGTCTGACAACAGTACCCAGATCAGCCCAAGGAGGTTGGTCCCCGCTGTTGCTGCCTACTCCGAGATCTCGATTGTTAGTGGTGGGGAAGGTGACGTGGATAATGACGAGTCTATGGGTTGCCACAAGAGAGGAAGAGGAAGGGAGTTCAGAGGGAGAGATGGACCGGCAGATAGGGAGGAGAGGCAGGCAGAACTTGGATTGCACAAGAGGTACAAAGCAGACTGCAAATGTATCAGGAGCGAGCCATCAACCATGTACAGTCACATCTGGCGCTCCCAGGACGCTGGCCCATGGCTCCGCAGAGTGGGCTTTTTTTAATGTGTCTGTTGCTGACAACAGTGTTGCCATCTGCAGCCTTTGCAGTCAACGCATAAGTCGCAGTAAGCCGAACACTCACCTAGGGACAACCGCCTTAAGAAGGCACATGAACTCCCATCACCGAGCCCAGTGGGAGCAACACCGTCAGAACCCACAAAGCCACACTCCAGGCTCTCACCATCCAGCCCCTTGTCCGTTCTCCTCTCTCCTCACATTTGCCCTCCACTCCACCTTCCATGATGCTGTCGTCACGTTGTTCTGGAAAAAGGCAGGCTTCTGTGGTCCAAATGTTGGAGCAGAAAAAAATGATGACGCCGGATAACCCTCGTGCCCAACGTTTGACTGCTGGCTTGTCGGAACTGATAGCCCGCCAACTACTGCCATATCCAACTGGTGGACTCGGAGGCCTTTCGTAAATTTGTGGCCATTGGAACGCCAAAATGGAAGGTCCCAGGCAGGAAATATTTCTCGCAGAAGGGCATTCTAGAGCTGTATGGCCATGTTCAGCGGCAAGTGAATATATCTCTGGCAAACAGTGTTGGTGCCAAGATACATCTGACCACAGATGGGGCTCTGAGGAAGAGGCTAATCCTCGAAACGCGTTAGCCACTACTAACTCAAGGGATTACTTACCCTCGGATCATACTACTGAGGACTGCGTTCCTTACATGATATGCTTTTAACCAAGAAACTCGTTTGTGAGTATTTTTAATCTTCTTATTTTTAATAAACCAACCAAAGGATAATTCACTAGGCCTGTGCGCCCCTGTGTTTGTTTGTTGTTTACAGTATTTCCAGACTTCCCTGGTCGTGTAAAGGGCAGCAAGGCCGCAGCATTTTTTCCTGGGTTGTCGCATCCACAGCTCCAGAAACAGTGGAAAGACCTTAATGAGATGGACTAGAAGCTACACCTCTCTTAGCGCAGGGAACTGGTGCTTTGCACCTTAAAACTTGTTTTGCATCTGACCACAGACACATGGTCTAGCAAACAAGGGCAGGGAAGGTATATCACTTTTACTGCCCACTGGGTGAACCTTCTGACGGCCGTTAACCGGTGGCACCCGTGTAGATTTAGTTGTACCGCCACGGATTGCAAGCAGGCCTGCCTCTTCTTCTCCTCCTCCTCCTCCATCCTCCCTCTCCTCCTCAGCTGACTCCTCCTCTTCCGCTGCTACCGTCTCTTCTCCTGCGCTGCCCAAGATCCCCAGAACCTATTCCACATACCAGGTGAGACATTGCCATACTGTGCTGCGTCTGTTGTGCCTGGAAGCCAAGAGCCACACTGGTCCTGCACTCCTTTCAGCTTTGCGTTCACAGGCAGATCAGTGTCTGACACCGCTGAATTTGACAGTTGGTAACATAGTGTGCAACAACGGTGCCAATCTGCTGAGTGCGCTGAAACAGGGCAAAATAACACAAGTTCCATGCATGGCATACGTCCTGAACTTGGTGGTGCAGCGATTCATTGGCAAATACCCTGGGGTCCAGGACGTCTTGCGGCAGCCCAGGAAAATCTCGGGCCATTTCCGAAGATCTTACACAGCCATGGCTCGCCTTGCTGACATTCAACGGCGACACAACCTGCCCCTCAGGCGTCTTATTTGTCACTGCCCGACGCGATGGAACTCAACGTTGCATATGCTCAATAGGCTGCTCCAGCAGAAATGTGCAGTTAACTCGGCAGCAAGACAGGTTCTGGGGAGCTTGGGTTTTTTTCACCTCGCCAGTGGCTGCTCATGCGCAACGCATGCAGACTTCTGCGGCCATTCGATGAGATCACCAAACTGGTCAGTCACGACCAGGGCGCCATAAGTGACATCATACCTTACGCCTTCTTTCTGGAGCATGCATTGCGTCGTGTCATTGATCAAGCCGTCGAGGAGCAGGAGCAGGAAGATGAGGAAGTCGCAATGTTGGATGAATTCCCAGGGGGTGCTACTCCATCTGAGACAAATCAACAGCAGGAGTCTGAAGAGGACTGCAAATAAAAACAAAGAAAAGGGTGCACCAGCCTAGCGCATTATCCCCAGTGGGCTTTTTAATGAAACAAGTTTAAAATCAGCTACTCACAAACATGCCAAAAATTCCAGCATATCAATTCCATGGAGCAACATCCTTATTAAAGGTCCAATGTCTTGTGAAGACGAAGGGCTAACGCGTTTTGAGGCCGTGCCTTTTCCTCAGGGCCTGAGGGCCATGGCTGAGTCCTTGGTTTAAATATGGTGGAAAAGACCTCCACATGACCCTCGAAATTGTGGGAGGAGATACCACCCTTGTGGGCGTGGCTACACAAAGGATGTTGCTCCATGGAATTGATATGCTAGAATTTTTCGCATGTTTGTGAGTAGCTGATTTTAAACTTGTTTCATTAAAAAGCCCACTGAGGATAATGCGCTAGGCTGGTGCGCCCTTTTCTTTGTTTTTATTTGCAGTGTTTTTGACCATCCGGTTGTAGAGGGCAGCAAAGCTTAGCCATAGTGGATGCCAAGGGAGAGTTCTGGGATAGAGGCAGCCCGAGGACCTGATTCTGAGCGCAGGAGCAGGGTGCTCAGCATCATAAGTTTCTTTTTTGGAGTCTGAAGAAGAGTCAGAGGAGGATGGTGCTGGGGGGGGGGGGGATGAGGAGGAGCAAGAAGAGCATGCTTTAAACCTTTCTGGGATCTCTGGTGTTATCCGTGGATGGGGGGAGGAGAACGAGGACGACATTATCCTGGATGATGAGCTGGAAGCAGGCCACTACACCGCTTCCAGTTTAGTGCGAATGGGGGCCTTCATGCTCCAGTGTTTTAAGGGGGACCCCCATATAAAACGCATAGAGGCCAAGGACCAGTACTGGCTGGCAACGTACTTAGACCCCCAGAACAAACACAAAATGGCGGAAATGTTACCACAATCACAAAGGGCGGTCAGAATGCAGGGCTTCCAGGCCTTGCTGCGGGAAATGCTGCATTCTGCTTTTCCGTGCGCTGGCAGAGGAATTTCCAGTCACAGAGAGACAGTTGCAGCTAGCAATCCAACAGTGCCTGGAAGAAGAGGGCGATTTGAAGATGTCTTGGTCACTTTAGATATGAGATCCTTCTTTCAGCCGAACCATCGACAGCTGTACTCCGGATTCAGCAACAAGAAACGCCTAGACCGATAGGTGTCTGACTACATCAGGATAACGGCCGATGTGGATGCTCTGAGGAGTGATGAACCCCTGGACTACTGGGTGGGCAGGCTTGACCTCTGGCCAGAGCTTGCACAATTTGCAATGGAACTGTTGGCTTGCCCCCCGTCCAGCAGTGTCCTGTCCGAAAGGACGTTCAGCACAGCAGGGGGGATCGTGAACGATAAGCGCACTCGCCTAGCTCATGACAGTGTAGACCACCTCACATTTATAAAAAAGAATGAAGCATGGATCTCTGAGGAATTCAACACATGTGACCAGTAGACCATGTTTCATCGAAATTCCTCATGCCAGGCCACAAATATCAGCCAGACCGCCATCCACCCACAGCAATTTTTGGTCCTTGGCTTCGCTACATACAGCGGCACAAAAGGCATTTCATGTCCATTGAATGGCAAATTTTTGGGGCCTTTCAGGGCCGACAATTATTTTTTCTGTGAATGCCTAATGTACTTCCAGCCACCAAATACTACGTTCTTTGATGTCAGTTAAACCCATGTGGGCTAATTTTTGGGGCCTATACAGGCCGACACTTACTTCTGTATCCTGTGAACGCCTAATGTACCTCCAGCCATCAATACACTACGTTCTTTGCTGTCAGTTAAACCCATGTGGGCTAATTTTTGGGGCCTATACAGGCCGACACTTCTGTATCCTGTGAATGCCTACTGTACCTCCAGCCGTAAAATACACTACGTTCTTTGCTGTCAGTTAAACCCATGTGGGCTAATTTTTGGGGCCTATACAGGCCGACACTTACTTCTGTATACTGTGTGAATGCCTAATGTACCTCTAGCCATCAAATACTATGTTCTTTGCTGTCAGTTTAACCCATGTGAGCTAATTTTCAGGGCCTATACTGGCCGACACTTCTGTATCCTGTGAACGCCTATTGTACCTCCAGCCGTCAAATACACTACGTTCTTTGCTGTCAGTTAAACCCATGTGGGCTAATTTTTGGGGCCTATACAGGCCGACACTTCTGTATCCTGTGAACGCCTACTGTACCTCCAGCTGTCAAATACTCTACGTTCTTTGCTGTCAGTTAAACCCATGTGAGCTCATTTTTGAAGCGTATACAGCCCGACACTTACTTCTGTATACTGTGAATGCCTACTGTACCTCCAGCCATAAAATACTATGTTCTTTGCTGTCAGTTCAACCCATGTGAGCTCATTTTTGGAGCCTATACAGGCCGACACTTATTTCAGTATACTGTGAATGCCTACTGTACCTTCAGCCTTCAAATACACTACGTTCTTTGCTGTCAGGTAAACCTATGTGGGCTAATTTTTGGGGCCTATACAGGCCGACACTTCTGTAACCTGTGAACGCCTACTGTACCTCCAGCCGTCAAATACACAACATTCATTGCTGTCAGTTAAACCCTTGTGGGCTAATTTTTGGGGCCTATACAGGCTGACACTTACTTCTGTATACTGTGTGAATGCCTAATGTACCTATAGCCATCAAATATTAAGTTCTTTGCTGTCAGTTAAACCCATGTGAGCTAATTTTTGCAGCCTATACAGGCCGACACTTCTGTATCTTGTGAATGCCTACTGTCCCTCCAGCCGTCAAATACACTACGTTTTTTGCTTTCAGTTAAACCCATGTGGGCGAATTTTTGGGGCCTATACAGGCCGACACTTACTTCTGTATACTATGTGAATGCCTGATGTACCTCTAGCCATCAAATACTACATTCTTTGCTGTCAGTTAAACCCATGTGAGCTCATTTTTGGGGCCTATACAGGCCGACACTTCGGTATCCTGTGAATGCCTACTGTATCTTCAGCCTTCAAATACACTACGTTCTTTGCTGTCAGGTAAACCTATGTGGGCTAATTTTTGGGGCCTATACAGGCCGACACTTCTGTATCCTGTGAACGCCTACTGTACCTCCAGCCGTCAAATACACTACATTCATTGCTGTCAGTTAAACCCTTGTGGGCTAATTTTTGGGGCCTATACAGGCTGACACTTACTTCTGTATACTGTGTGAATGCCTAATGTACCTATAGCCATCAAATACTAAGTTCTTTGCTGTCAGTTAAACCCATGTGAGCTAATTTTTGCAGCCTATACAGGCCGACACTTCTGTATCCTGTGAATGCCTACTGTACCTCCAGCCATCAAATACTACGTTCTTTGCTCGCAGTTCAACCCATGTGAGCTAATTTTTGGAGCCTATACAGGCCGACACTTACTTCTGTATACTGTGTGAATGCCTAATGTACCTTCAGCCACAGAATACTATGTGCTTAGCTGTCAGGTAAACCCATGTGGGCTCATTTTTGGGGCCAATACTGGCCGACACTTACTTCTGTATCTAGTGAATGCCTAATTTTTCAGACTGAAATTGAAAATCAATGGGTCTATAAAGGTTCCGCCAAGTTGTGGAATGGATTCAGACCCATTTTACAGATGTGTGAATGGACCCTATACAGTGCCTTGCAAAAGTATTCGGCCCCCTTGAACTTGGGGTATGTCTCTATCAGTTTTGCACATCGAGAGACTGAAATTTTTGCCCATTCCTCCTTGCAAAACAGCTCGACCTCAGTGAGGTTGGATGGAGAGCATTTGTGAACAGCAGTTTTCAGTTCTTTCAGTTCTTTCCACAGATTCTCGATTGGATTCAGGTCTGCACTTTGACTTGGCCATTCTAACACCTGGATATGTTTATTTGTGAACCATTCCATTGTAGATTTTGCTTTATGTTTTGGATCATTGTCTTGTTGGAAGACAAATCTCCGTCCCAGTCTCAGGTCTTTTGCTGACTCCATCAGGTTTCCTTCCAGAATGGTCCTGTATTTGGCTCCATCCATCTTCCCATCAATTTTAACCATCTTCCCTGACCCTGCTGAAGAAGAGCAGGCCCAAACCATGATGCTGCCACCACCATGTTTGACAGAGGGGGTGGTGTGTTCAGGGTGATGAGCTGTGTTGCTTTTACGCCAAACATAACGTTTTGCATTGTTGCCAAAAAGTTCGATTTTGGTTTCATCTGACCAGAGCACCTTCTTCCACATGTTTGGTGTGTCTCCCAGGTGGCTTGTGGCAAACTTTAAACGACACTTTTTATGGATATCTATAGCTTTTTTCTTGCCACTCTTCCATAAAGGCCAGATTTGTGCAGTATACGACTGATTGTTTTCCTATAGACAGAGTCTCCCACCTCAGCTGTAGATCTCTGCAGTTCATCCAGAGTGATCATGGGCCTCTTGGCTGCATCTCTGATCAGTCTTCTCCTTGTATGAGCTGAAAGTTTATAGGGACGGCCAGGTATTTGTAGGTTTGCATTGGTCTGATACTCCTTCCATTTCAATATTATCGCTTGCACAGTGCTCCTTGGGATGTTTAAAGCTTGGGAAATCTTTTTGTATCCAAATCCGGCTTTAAACTTCTCCACAACAGTATCTCAGACCTGCCTGGTGTGTTCCTTGTTCTTCATGATGCTCTCTGCGCTTTAAACAGACCTCTGAGACTATCACAGTGCAGGTGCATTTATACGGAGACTTGATTACACACAGGTGGATTCTATTTATCATCATTAGTCATTTAGGTCAACATTGGATCATTCAGAGATCCTCACTGAACTTCTGGAGAGAGTTTGCTGCACTGAAAGTAAAGGGGCTGAATAAATTTGCACGCCCAATTTTTCAGTTTTTTATTTAACAAAGTTTGAAATATCAAATAAATTTCGTTCCACTTCATTATTGTGTCCCACTTGTTGTTGATTCTTCACAAAAAATTACAGTTTGATATCTTTATGTTTGAAGCCTGAAATGTGGCAAAAGGTTGCAAAGTTCAAGGAGGCCGAATACTTTCGCAAGGCACTGTATGTCTTAGACATGTACTTACTGGCTGCTGTCAGTTCTGACTGATTTATGAAAAAAAATA
This sequence comes from Pelophylax lessonae, assembly GCF_965119305.1. Taxonomy (NCBI): domain Eukaryota; kingdom Metazoa; phylum Chordata; class Amphibia; order Anura; family Ranidae; genus Pelophylax; species Pelophylax lessonae. The sequence goes on from NC_138769.1 coordinate 468,100,787, forward strand.
ATAATAATTTTTTGCTGTAAAAAAAAAAAAAAATTTTGGGCAACTTTTTCAATTGCAATACTTCTGTTATGACATTGTCCATGTGCTGGGACTATTTGTGCACAGCTCGTACGTCTTTTGTGGTTGCAAATATGACCTAAAGGTTTTTAAAGTTCGTCTCCCATTAAAGTCAATGGGGCCCGCCGTGAACTCGCGGTTCACGGACTTTTGAGAAAATTTGCAGCTGACGTTCGCGAACCGCCCCGGCCGATGTTCGTCCATCACTACCAATCACACCACGCTGCTGTCTCAGCCAATGAGGAGGGGAGTCCCAGGCAGATTAGAAACTCCTGCAACATCGCTGGAAAAAGACTGGCTCAGGTATGTATTGGGGGGGGGGGGGGGGCTGCTGCATACAGTAGTTTTTTTTATCTTAATGTATAGAATGCATTAGGATAAAAAAAACTTCTGCTTTTACAATCTCTTTAAGTTTAGAAGTCAGATACATGTCTGAATTTAAGCTGGATGTTTGTTGAAGGGAGGTTAGTGGTAAATCTTCAAATATCAGGTCGTATTGATTTCAGATCCCTCCCTTGTAATTTGGAGGCACGCAATATGTTTTTCCCACTACTCTCTATGTTCTTTACTTTTCCAAGTGAGGTGGAGTCAATCTTGTTGCATAGTTTTGAGGTCTAAAAGTGGATTTTTTATTGGCAGGGTTTCATTAAAGTACATCAGCATAGTCATTTTCATTACTGCAATTCCCCGTCCATGAAAGCTTGTAGTGTTTACATTGTTGTAAAAGACATTTTAGTGTGCTGAATAATGAAAGACAGTTAGTTGGCTCTTTAGTACGATTAGCAATATCTATCAAGCTATTAGTGTGACATGTATAATCTGCTGCTTATCTGTGTGTATGATGCCATCAGAAGTTTTGAATCCCCTTAAAGGCAAGGAAAATACAGTGTCCTCTGACCCTGGATTTATAAGCTTACCCAAAGTGTATTTGTACTCTACAGAACTTTCACTGAGATGAAAATATTAAGTCAAGGCTTAGTCTATATGCAGTTTAGTGTGAACTTTCTTGAGTAGCCATTCAATAAGCCTCCAATGGCATGACTTCATTTTAGTGGGTTCCTCCAGAGTCAACTCTATGAGGGAGCGTGCACCAATCATGTTAGGGCTAATGTCAGTGGATACTGTACTTCTATGTATAAGGTTATTAATTAGAAAAATATTCTAATCTAGTGTTTGTATTACAAATGTATAAAAAAATGAGTAAATCTTTCCATCTGATACAGTACTCCCCATACATTAAGCCAGGAGTTTTGAGGGATGTCTTGGCAAATAACATTTTAAATGTAGTAAAGTCGTTTTCAGGGGTGCTTTGTCAGTTAATGGTAGGCGACCTACAGTTGTCAACAGAAGCAAATTTAAGTCTCCTCCAATAACTAGATAGGTATATTCCCATTTGGATCATTTAGTGAGGATTATTTTTAGGAACTGAGTCTGCTTTGCATTGGGGGTGCACATGTTGCAGAAGGTAACATTTCCCATTAAGAGCATGTACTGTATCTAACATGTTTGTCAATGAGGATGTTGAGATGTTTTTAAGGACAATTTTCTCTCACTAAAATGGTCACTTCTGCTGTTTTGGTTCTCACAGAAGCTGCAAAGACTCTCAGGTAGTGTTTTTAAATTATTTTGAAGTTGCCGTTGGCATTACATTGAGCCTTTTGTATTAAGAGTATATCAACTGATGTCATTTTAAAAATCATTTTGTGCTGGTTTTCTTTTGGCATAACAGTCAAAGCCATTGGCTACAAGATATAGTTATATTTAGCCACAATATTTGATTGGTTGGAGGGTGTTAATGCTGTCACATGTTCCCCCAGTACAGAAGTCCACCTGGATTTTGTAATTGTCAAAGTGCTGTTGTATCTGTGAAGTATCATTGAAGGCTGTGTCGTCTTATTGAGAGGTTGGGTGACAAAAGATACCAGGAGGGTGAAGAAAGGTGGGGAAGTCAGGAAACATCCATGATAGTTAGAATAAAGTTCTACAGTCCTAACAAGTGTAAATCAAATGGATTACTGATGCACATAAAGATGATATCTGATAGTTCTCATATCTGTGAGAGTGTAGGTATAGACTATTAGATTCTTTTTAGATTTGGAGAATTTTACTATAAAGCATATATGTGCCATCTTAAAGTCTGCCTAATATGAAAGCAGATACAGCCTTTTAGTTTTAGGAGGGTCAGGTTTCTTTGGAGTGGCTTATGGGGAGTTGAAGTTGGAGAATGGTCCTAAATGTATATTTTTCTTTGTTTTTATTAACAGATCAATATTAATGGAAAAGGATTATGGTAAAGGGTTTCCAGTAGTGTGTATCAATAAAAAAGTGTAGGTACAGTGAGAGGGTGGGCGATCTACTGTAGTTTAACTTGATAGTATTTCTATGTGGGGTTGCTATCCTGGCATATGGTAAGTAATCCATTCACAACTCTTCTAAATAAGAAGACATAAAGGAAACATATTCTGTATAATATTAATCGCTCCAATCAATATCAATATGCCATCCTTTCTAGTAAGCATGTGGCAAATATTTAGTGAAAAGATATCCTCTTCACCATTCGTAAGCTGGAAACAGGATCTTCTGGATGATAAGAATGAAGGCTAGAAAAGTGTAAAGGGGACTTCTGATTTGCTGACTGTTGGTGCCAAGCTCCTGCCCCACTTCTTCTGCGATAGGACTACAACCCACTGCTGGTAGTTCTTATTGTACCCAACCTATTGCCACTCCTTCTTACGACATCCCCAGCCATTAGCCTTTATATTTAAAAGAAAGGGATGTCCACACGATGGTTATAGTTTCCACACTTTACTGTTGTTCTTGAAAGAAGGCAGCGAAACATCACATCACATAGCCATACTAACCGGTGTCAAGCATACTTCGCCAATCACATTTAGTGGACAGTCTATAGCAGTCAATTGTGAAAGCCGCACATTGCTCATTACTAATAAGCCATCCTTCCTTAATATCTTTCTACTCTTCTTAGGATCACCACAGTGTTGCAACCCATCTCCCTGTATACCAGATCTTTAGAATGCTCTATTCAAATTAAGATTCACAAGCTGCCTTCTATAGTTTTCCACTCTCTCTTTCCATGTCCCACTCGATAGCTTCACCCAGCTGAGTGTGCTCCCAAATGTCACTATCAGTCCCAGGGTCATTAGTACTCACTCAGAGGGCTCTGAGCTCATGAATCTTTTCATGTTATTAAAGAGACAGGACTACTGCAGCTGCACCTCTAGATTCTGTACACTTCTCTCAGGATCTCCAGGTGGATTAGCACTCAGAGTACAACCTCAGCGACAGTGTACCCTGACAGCACATACTGTATTTAAGTGTAAAATATTTTTTTTTTTTTTGTTAAAGCTAGCTTGGCCTTTACACAGCCCAAATTGATTAATTTCAGTATAAATACTGTAAAAGCAACTTATTTTTGCAGCACACGTGGGGCTGACAGATATTAGCCAGTGCTCCTCTGAAGCTGTTCCTGTTCTTGCTGAAGTGTCCTGCCACTGACCAATTTCTTTGCAAAATCCTGTTTGAAATGTAGTAATCACACTTAAGTCTATTGGAGATGAATCTAGTTAATACATTCGGACTATTTTTAGGGTTAATAGATATGCTATTATCAAGAGAAAAAGCATGCAAGCCTGGATACTGCCATGGTATAAGTATTCCGGACTAAAAAAAAATACTGTAAAGCAGGAACAGGATCCTTTTCAGGCACCTTCAAGGAAGACATGGAAAAAAACAAATCCCTTAAATTGCTTGTTTAGATGTGCTTTGACTTTGCATTTGGTGTTACAGAAAAGTACCATTTTCAGGAACAGCCTCAGTGAAAGCATTTTAATTTTAGCAGCAGACATGCAGGGAGTGGATTTGTATTTTCAAAGGCTGTCTCTGTTCTTGCTGATTCACAACTGTCCTCTCAAAAAGAATTAGGAGACCACGAATAATACAACAGTGTAAAATTGCCCAGTGGCAGGACAGTTTAAATAAGCAAGAATGGGTCAAAATGAACTAGAGATACAAAGCACAGGCAGATGTTTTTTCTGTAAGCATTAAGGGACTGCAGATAATACAGTAGTATAAATTTGTCCAGCTGCAGGACAATTTTAATACGAAGAATAGGCCTACATAGGTCCTTGCCCAACCACTATTTTTATTATTGGGATGGCGGGTGGGTGCAGTGACTGTGGGTGATACAATGTGAGATCGTTTAGGTGCACACTCTTTTTTACTTTTATTTATTTATTTTTTTTTATCTTTGAAATGATGCAGTGGTGTGCTGTGAACATAAGGCTGTTTCAAAACCAGATGGTCAACAACATGTGAATGCTGTGCTTTAGACACGCAAAACCTAAAAAGCGTAAAATAAAAACCAATATACCACAAAAATAAATAAAATATCCCCCCCCCCTAAACAGATTCCCGCTCTTTTTTAAAAGTGAGGCCTTAACAAAAGAAAAAAACAGCAGAGGGGACAGTTGCCCGATTAGTAATCTGCATTAAAGCACTGTTTATAGACTGAACCTATGTCTGCAGGTCATGATTGAAAGATATAAAAGCTGAAAAAAATGGCTTTGGCGAATTTGCACAATAATTTTGAATCCACAGGATTCATTGCAAACCCAGAGTAGCAGTGAATCCAAACCTCATTTGTATTTACAGGCTGTTATATATACATATATATACTGTATATACAATCCCAATTCCAAAAAAGTTGGGACACTGTACAAATTGTGAGTAAAAAAGGAATGGACTAATTTACAAATCTCAAACTTATATTTTATTCACAATATAATATCGATAACATATCAAATGTTAGGTGAGACATTTTGAAATGTCATGCCAAATATTGGCTCATTTTGGATTTCATGAGAGCTACATTCCAAAAAAGTTGGGACAGTTAGAAATAAGAGGCCGGAAAATTTAAATGTACATAAAAGGAACAGCTGAAGGACCAATTTGCAACTTATTAGGTCAATTGGCAACATGATTGGGTATAAAAAGAGCCTCTCAGAGTGGCAGTGTCTCTCAGAAGTCAAGATGGGCAGAGGATCACCAGTTCCCCCAATGCTGTGGTGAAAAATAGTGGCGCAATATCAGAAAGGAGTTTGAAGTTATCATCATCTACAGTGCATAATATCCAAAGATTCAGAGAATCTGGAATAATCTCTGTGCGTAAGGGTCAAGGCCAGAAAACCATACTGGATGCCCATGATCTTCGGGCCCTTAGATGGCACTGCATCACGTACAGGAATGCTATTGTAATGGAAATCACAGCATGGGCTCAGGAATACTTCCAGAAAACATTGTCGGTGAACACAATTCACCGTGCCATTCACCGGCTAAAACTCTATAGGCCAAAAAAGAAGCCATATCTAAACATGATCCAGAAGCGCAGGCGTTTTCTCTGGGCCAAGGCTCATTTAAAATGGACTGTGGCAAAGTGGAAAACTGTTCTATGGTTAGACGAATCAAAATTTGATGTTGTTTTTGGAAAACTGGGACGCCATGTCATCCAGATTAAAGAGGACAAGGACAACCCAAGTTGTTATCAGCGCTCAGTTCAGATGCCTGCATCTCTGATGGTATAGGGTTGCATGAGTGCGTGTGACATGGGCAGCTTACACATCTGGAAAGGCACCATCAATGCTGAAAGGTATATCCAAGTTCTAGAACAACATATGCTCCCATCCAGACGTCGTCTCTTTCAGGGAAGACCTTGCGTTTTCCAACATGACAATGCCAGACCAAATACTGCATCAATTAAAACATCATGGCTGCGTAGAAGAAGGATCCGGGTACTGAAATTGCCAGCCTGCAGTCCAGATCTTTCATCCATAGAAAATAAAGAGGAAGATGCGACAAAGAAGACCTAAGACAGTTGAGCAACTAGAAGCCTATATTAGACAAAAATGGGACAACATTCCTATTCCTAAACTTGAGCAACTTGTCTCATATGTCCCCAGACATTTTGCAGACTGTTATAAAAAGACAAGGGGATGCCACACAGTGGTAAATATGGCCTTGTCCCAACTTTTTTGAGATGTGTTGATGCCATGAAATTTAAAATCAACTTATTTTCCCTTAATATGATACATTTTCTCAGTTTACACATTTGATATGTCATCTATGTTGTATTCTGAATAAAATATTGAAATTTGAAACATCCACATCATTACATTCTGTTTTTATTCACAAATGTATAGTGTCCCAACTTTTTTGGAATCGGGTTTGTGTATATATATATATACAGTTGTGTTCAAAATTATTCAACCCCCACTGAAATTGAATGTTTTGGCCAGTTTGACATTGATTTTGATCATTCAGTCATCCTGCTTACAATTAAATCAAAGAGGCACGTGTAGGTCAGACAAATATAACATAACATTTATAATAAAATAACCACAAATGTCTTTTCTGTGCTCACATCATTATCAGTTTTATTCAACCCCCAAGTGACATTCAATCTTAGTACTTAGTACAACATCCTTTTACAGTTATAACAGCTTTTAAACGTGAAGCATAGCTTGACACAAGTGTCTTGCAGCGATCTACGGGTATCTTCGCCCATTCGTCATGGGCAAAAGCCTCCAGTTCAGTCACATTCTTAGGCTTGTGCACTGCAACTGCTTTCTTTAAGTCCCACCAGAGGTTCTCAATTGGATTTAAGTCTGATGACTGTGATGGCCACTCCAAAATGTTCCAGCCTTTAATCTGCAACCATGCTCCAGTGGACTTGGAGGTTTGCTTGGGATCATTGTCCTGTTGAAAGGTCCAACGTCTCCCAAGCCTCAGGTTTGTGACAGACTGCATCACATTGTCATCCAATATCTCCTGGTACTGAAGAGAATTCATGGTACCTTGCACACGCTGAAGCTTCCCTGTACCTGCAGAAGCAAAACAGCCCAAAAGCATGATTGACCCCCCGCCATGCTTCACAGTAGGCAAGGTTTCTTTTCTTCATAGGCCTTGTTCTTCCTTCTCCAAACATAGCTTTGATCCATGGGCCCAGACAGTTCTAATTTTGTTTCATCAGTCCACAGAACACTATCCCAAAACTTCTGTGGTTTGTCCACATGACTTTTGGCATACTGCAGTCGACTCTTCTTATTCTTTGGAGACAGCAAGGGGGTGCGCCTGGGAGTTCTGGCATGGAGGCCTTCATTACGCAGTGTGCGCCGTATTGTCTGAGCAGAAACTTCAGTACCCACATCTGACAAATCTTTTCTCAGTTCCTCAGCAGTCACACGGGGACTTTTCTCCACTCTACGCTTCAGGTAACGCACAGCAGTCAGCATCTTCTTTCTGCCACGACCAGGTAGCGTTTCAACAGTGCCCTTTGCCTTGAATTTGCGAATGATGCTTCCTATGGTGTCTCTTGGTATGTTTAACATCTTTGCAATCTTCTTATAGCCATTGCCATTCCTGTGAAGAGTAATCACCTCTTCTCTTGTCTTCCTGGAACATTCTCTTGACTTCACCATGTTTGTAACCACACCAGTAAATGTCTAGAAGGAGCTGAGTATCACAGTCATTTTAAAGCTGCCTTATTTGGTGCTTATTAGGCTTTATTGCTGCTCCCTGACATCCACAGGTGTTTTCAATACCTGATTGAAAACACGTCAACTTCCGGTTCCGGCGCCGTATGCACTAGCTGTGCTTTCTAGCTGCTCCAGCGGCGGGACTCCTAAATCCGCCTAAAAACTCCTGCCCTGCCTTCCTGGACGGCCGCATTCAGTCCCCGCCGGCTCAGTATCACACCGGTGCCCGGACAAGCCGCGTCTCCCCTCTCTGCATGGAGCGGTTCCTGGAAAAGGCCGCACCGCGTGTCCCGCCGGATGCCTCCCAAATCGAGGCCGCGGTCTCGGCCTGCACAACCGGTCCTGCAGATGCGGCGGCCATGGACACTTCCCAGCAGCAGGCAGCAATCGCTCAGAAGGTCCCTGCTAGTGTTCCCTCCCTGGATGACCCATCCACAGAAAAGATAGCACTGGCGGTGGTCGCATTATTAAACCCCACAATTTCAGCCTCTGTGGAGAAAGCGGTCGCTGCTGGGATGGCCGGCATAAAGAAGGAATTGGAGGCCCATTCCTGCAGATTGGTGGAGGTGGAAAGCCGCCTTTCCAGTGTGGATGAAGAATTGTACCAATCCCAGCATACAGAACAGTCCCAGGACAAGTTGAATCGTTTAATTATGGACAAACTGGAAGACTTGGAAAACACTTCAATGAACCTCTGTTCTTCAGAGTGGTAGTCTTTAAGGGGTTGAATAATTGTGTCAATGAAGAATTCACAAAAGAAACATTTACTACTGTATTACAAAACCAATTGATGTCATTTTAGTTGCATATGGTTCTTTAAGAAGTCCTTGTAGGATTTCATTCTGAATACAATTACAAATGTACACTAGATTCCCTAAAACCCTTTACAGCATTGGGGGTTGAATAATTTTGAACACAACTGGTACATATATATATATACAGTGAGGGGTGTACTCACTTTTGTGAGATACCATATGTGTATATATATATATATATATATATAGTATCTCACATTTTTGTAAATATTTTATTATATCTTTTCATGTGACAACACTGAAGAAATGACACTTTGCTACAATGTAAAGTAGTGAGTGTAGAGATTGTATAACAGTGTAAATTTGCTGTCCCCTCAAAATTACTCAACACACAATATACAGTGGGTACGGAAAGTATTCAGACCCCCTTAAATTTTTCACTCTTTGTTATATTGCAGCCATTTGCTAAAATCATTTAAGTTCATTCTTCTTCCTCATGAATGTACACATAGCACCCCATACTGACCGAAAAACACAGAATTGTTGACATTGTTGCAGATTTATTAAAAAAGAAAAACTGAAATATCACATGGTCCTAAGTATTCAGACCCTTTGCTCAGTATTTAGTAGAAGCCCCCTTTTGATCTAATACAGCCAGGAGTCTTTTTGGGAAAGATGCAACAAGTCTTTCACACCTGGATTTGGGGATCCTCTGCCATTCCTCCTTGCAGATCCTCTCCAGTTCTGTCAGGTTGGATGGTAAACGTTGGTGGACAGCCATTTTTAGGTCTCTCCAGAGATGCTCAATTGGGTTTAAGTCAGGGATCTGGCTGGGCCATTCAAGAACAGTCACGGAGTTGTTGTGAAGCCACTCCTTCGTTATTTTAGCTGTGTGCTTAGGGTCATTGTCTTGTTGGAAGGTAAACCTTCGGCCCAGTCTGAGGTCCAGAGCACTCTGGAGAAGGTTTTTGTCCAGGATATCCCTGTACTTGGCCGCATTCATCTTTCCCTCGATTGCAACCAGTCGTCCTGTCCCTGCAGCTGAAAAACACTCCCACAGCATGATGCTGCCACCACCATGCTTCACTGTTGGGACTGTATTGGACAGGTGATGAGCAGTGCCTGGTTTTCTCCACACATACCGCTTAGAATTAAGGCCAAAAAGTTCTATTTTGGTCTCATCAGACCAGAGAATCTTATTTCTCACCATCTTGGAGTCCTTCAGGTGTTTTTTAGCAAACTCCATGCGGGCTTTCATGTGTCTTACACTGAGGAGAGGCTTCCGTTGGGCCACTCTGCCATAAAGCCCCGACTGGTGGAGGGCTGCAGTGATGGTTGACTTTCTACAACTTTTTCCCATCTCCTGACTGCATCTCTGGAGCTCAGCCACAGTGATCTTTGGGTTCTTCTTTACCTCTCTCACCAAGGCTCATATCCCCCGATAGCTCAGTTTGGCCGGACGGCCAGCTCTAGGAAGGGTTCTGGTCGTCCCAAACGTCTTCCATTTGAGGATTATGGAGGCCACTGTGCTCTTAGGAACCTTAAGTGCAGCAGAAATCTTTTTGTAACCTTGGCCAGATCTGTGCCTTGCCACAATTCTGTCTCTAAGCTCTTCAGGCAGTTCCTTTGACCTCATGATTCTCATTTGCTCTGACATGCATTGTGATCTGGAAGGTCTTATATAGACAGGTGTGTGGCTTTCCTAATCAAGTCCAATCAGTATAATCAAACACAGCTGGACTCAAATGAAGGTGTAGAACCATCTCAAGGATGATCAGAAGAAATGGAAAGCACCTGAGTAAAATATATGAGTGTCACAGCAAAGGGACTGAATACTTAGGACCATGTGATATTTCAGTTTTTCTTTTTTAATAAATCTGCAACAATGTCAACAATTCTGTGTTTTTCTGTCAGTATGGGGTGCTATGTGTACATTCATGAGGAAGAAGAATGAACTTAAATGATTTTAGCAAATGGCTGCAATATAACAAAGAGTGAAAAATTTAAGGGGGTCTAAATACTTTCCGTACCCACTGTATATTGGTCAGTAATATTACCAAAATCAAAAGTACTTTGTGATGCATTTTATTGGTAGCTATGGTGTAAAAAATGTCACAAGAAAATCTTAAAAGTTGTAAAATGAATAACATCAAAGATAAAATGCCCAATAGAGTGTTTTTAAAATAGCTCCTGGAAACAAAAGGATTTCAAGAGTTGTTGATAGCATAAGCATTATTGCAATTGAAAGGAAAATTACATTCAAGAAATATTTTGGTATAATTTGAACCTTGTGAAATGTTTATCTCTTACTTTCTTATGAATTGAAGATGCTCCAATAGCGAGCTCTCCCTGCCTTAAACCAGGTACAAATGTACCAAAAGTCTGTTGGTTCAACAGGAATCGACTTACTTTCAGTACTCTCTACTCCTCTCAGTTCAGCAAAAGCCAGGCCAACAACTAGCTTCTGTTGAATGATCAAGGTGGGAAACCAACTTTTAAACAGCGCTTGCAGCCAATGCCTGTCATGTTGATCTGTGCATTCAAATCGGGGGGTCCCGCTGTCAGAATACAATATCGCGGCAGGGGAGATCTCTGCATCCACTCACTTGTGTGGATGTGGGGATCGGTCAGTTTTTTTTTTATTACCTTGGGCAAGTAAGTGTCTGTTTATTAAAAGTCAGCAGCTACAGTTTTTGTAGCTGCTGACTTTTAATATTGGCAATTCTGAATGAAGATCCTCTTTAAAAGAGCAGTATGGGAATAGGGTTTATTTCAGATGTAAATTTACCTAGGTGGATGCAGCATCAGCCTGATGCGGCACCTGTCCCCCAGCGCCTCTACACTGAGAACTGAGTGATCGAACACCACCGATCACTCGTTTCTCTCAATTCCCCCGACTGTCAGTCAGCAGCTCTCTGCTGTGCCCTGTCCTCACTCACTGGAGCACTGGGCTGTAGAGGGGGCGGAGCAGCCGGCTCAGGCTCTCAGCGACTTGCTGAGAGGCTAAGCCGACTGTCAGTCCAGGGATCTAGCAGATCCTGACTCCATGGTCTTGATGACGCAGAGCCTTGGACCGCCATCTGTGACATTAGCAGAGAGTGGACTTCAGACCCCTCTTTGCTGAAAACAGGTCACAGGAGTGCAGAATGAATTACACTCCAGTGATCCACAGGAGAAGTACAGACAAACAAGCTTTGCCTGTACTTCTCCTTTAAGTACAAGATAAGTGATAAACAGAAATTCACAGCATCGTGTTTCCTTGATCATTCGTGGGTCTGTTAGAGTGTATAGCAAGTAAACAGAAAACCATTAAGACAGATCTCTGGTCTAACACTTATTTTATTATTCAGAATGCCAGTTTTAAATATAGCTATATTTTACTTTAGAGGCAATAAAATCAGATAATATAAAGCCCAGTCATTTACACGTGATTGAATGAAAATGTTTTGGACATTTCTATGTTTTGCTCATGACAGCAGTAATATTCATACTTATAATATATACAAAGTGAAAATAATACAGCAGGGGATTCTTGTAATGGAAGAGCATTAACCTGATGTTTCATTTTGCTGAGCAATTCATGAGCGATGCTACAGTTTCTTAGGGCACCATTAGGACACAATATCCAATAATTATATGTAATTTATCACTTCTTAGCTGTAATTCCAGTTATCATCTTCTATTTCATTCCTTCTAAGGCTTGTCTTCATTTCCTATATCCAACATTTATCACTCAGGTGCTATATATTTAAATGGTGTGCTTTATTTATTCTTTTTTCTAAAGTACTAAGTATTGTGTGGTTTTCTACTGCCTCAAAATGTTTAAAGGTATTTTTTTTCTTTTTACTAAGAATTAGGCTGGGTTCACATATATACCAATTAGATGCATTTTAACCGCATCAAATTCGCATAACATGAATGTGACAGGCTCTCAGCCAGTTCACACATGTCCCGGGCAGTTTTGAAAAGGATCCTGTGCATTTTTGGGCCCAGTTCAGGTGAGAATTCAGGCAAAAAATTTCCACCTGAATCACACCAGAAAGGATGGACAAAAACTAACGGGACTCCGGACTGCAAACCGCAGTCAGACATGTGTGAACCCAGCCTTAGACCTCTGCTTGAAATATCTGTGTTTCTAGCAACATGAAGGGATTGCATCCTGCAGACTGCCCATCTTTTTACCACTAGCCGGAACTTTTTTCTCCTACAGCAATGTCTGTTCTGCTACATCTGATACTAATACATTGGAGTTCATTGACTTAAAGCGGAGTTCCACTTGTTTTTGTGTTTATTAAAAGTCAGCAGCTAAACAGACACTTAGCTGTCCCAAGATCCAGCGAAGTGGTCTCCTCTCACCGAAACCTGCTTTTTAATTGTGGGCATCCAGCTGTGACAGCTTGTGACTTCACAGCCGGGTGCGCACTACTCTTGAATGGTCGGACAATTTTCTGGGACCTGTGACGAGTTCCAAAAGTCTGCAAGGAGGGAGTGGAAAAGGAGAACTTACGCTCAGATCCCCTAGGTAATCTGACCAGAAGTGGAAGTGGATATCTGTCAAAACTAGGTACCTGCTCCCTCCCAAGAAAAATGACATGCAAAATGTGGCAGGGGAGGAGTGCTTAGGGCGGAACTTCCCTTTTTGGGTGTTTTTTAAAAAAAAATAACAAACATGTTATACTTACCTGCTCTGTGCAGCGGTTTTGCACAGAGCAGCCCGGATCCTCCTGTTCTTGGGTCCCTCTGTGCTCCTGTCCTCTCCCTCCTGTTGATCACCACGACAACAAGCAGCTTGCTATGGGGGCACCCGAGTCGAGCTGAAGCTCTATGTGTCCATTCGGACACGGAGCTGCCATGCAGCCCTGCCCCCTCTCTCTCCTGATTGGCTAAATTACTTTGATTGACAGCCATGGAAGCCAATGGCATCACTGCTGTGTCTCAGCCACTCAGAAGAGAGTGTCCCGGATGGCATGGGACTCGTGGATATCGCTGGGGGTCAGGTAAGTATTAGGGAGACTGTGGGGGGCTGCTGCATACAGAAGGCTTTTTATCCTAAAGTGATTGTAAAGTTTCATTTTTTTTAAATAACAAAAATGTTATATTTACCTGCTCTGTGCAAGGGTTTTGCACAGAGCAACCCCGACCCTTTTTTCTGGGGTGCCCCAGCAGCGCTCCTTGCTCCTCCTCTTCATTGGGTGCCCCCCACAAAGAGCCATATTCCATGTGAGCACCCATGCAGGTGCGCTCTAGAGTCCCGCTTCTGCATCCATTGACCCAGACAGCTGGACTCGGCCCAGCCCCCGATTCCCGCGTCACTGGATTTGATTGACAGTAGCAGGAGCCAATGGCGCCTGCTGCTAACAATCTATCCAATGAGCAAGGCAGTGGCTGGAGCAGCTGCGCTCGTGCTTGTAGCTGGAATGATCGGGTTCAGGTAAAAAAAAGGGGGGGGGGGGTTTGGGGGGCAGCTGAAGCACCGAATATTTTTCACTTAATTCATAGAATGAGAAACCATGAGACTTTACAACCCATTTAATGAATAGAATGCATCAAGATAAAAAACCTTCTGACTTTATAACTTCTTTAATTTTCCAATGTACTGCAAACAACAGAAAGACAAAAGATACTTATTGGAAGAACGTGTGGACAGTTACTGTTTCTACTGAGATGACAATGACGTAAGCATCTCTTTCTTGTGGAACAAACCATTTACTTATACCCTTTACCCTTTACTTTTATCAGTAGTCAAGCTATTGAACCAGAAAATGACATATGCATACCAATTAAGCCTTTATTTAACATTTAAAACATTTCCCTCAAAGGTAAAAGCTAACATTTCTTTAATATCTTTATTTAGGAAACTCTATTGCAGCCACCAAGACCCCATATTTTAGTTTGCAAAGTCTGTGTAAGAACTCCAGATGCAGATTCACATCTGTGTAAGCTAGTAAAAATAATCAGTGTCATTGGTATGATTGTGAAAGATTCTTGCCCAGTTGCAAGCTGTGGAAGTAGCTTGTCTCCAACTGTACTTCTGCTGAAGTTGTTGAACCTTATGCAGTGGCACTCCTAGAGTGTAGATCCTGAGATGGAATAGCAGCCATTATGATATTTCAGAATCAAAGTTAGGCCAAGGGTTGTCTTCAGTCAGGCAGTGATGGTGTCAGAGTGCGAGAACAACAAGAAAACATAGACAAGAACAACAAGGGATTAGGGCAGGTGGTGGTCAGGACAAGAAAGGTCAGCAAAAAACATTAATTCAAAACACCCACAAGCTAAAAGACACTATGACATGCATCTTGAGAATGAAACAATTCGGGAGATCATCCAGTCTGGATGAATGCCAAGTCCTGCTGACTCGAGGGCATGCTTAGCCATGCTTTTACATCTGGACAGGAGTGCCTGCGTGCATAAAGGTAATGCTGATGCAGGAGTATGGATGCTAAAGAAGAGTCTGCAATGTGGGGAAAGCTGTAGAAAACCGAAAGCTGGGAAGCAGACCAGGGGAAATGTAGAGTAGAAGGAGTTGTGATAAAAATGTCTACAAGCTGAGGCGGTCTAGGCAGATTCTGAGCTGACCACTCACTGACCAACTTGATCATTAGATGGTTGATTGCAGTGCCAATGATCATCAACTGTCCAGATGCATCCACATCATACGATTTTCTGACACTGTTTATATCCTTGCTTGGTAGAAAGGAAAATTTATGAGAGATGAAAGTATTTGGATTGAAATAATAGTAATAATACAATGTTGTAATAATATTTTATTTTAACATTGAGCTCTAAAAGCAAAAGATAGATATTGTTACAAATACATATCAAGGGAACATATAGTGCACATTTATTAGACATATGCTTGTCACTTTAAGCATAACTAAATCATAAAAAAAGAAGAAAACTTACAGTTAGAGATTAAGAGGGAACAAAGCCCTTCTGTCAAACTTAGTCCTCTAATAGTCAAAAAGCAAATTCAAAGTCAATGTCCATGAAAAGGTCAAAGCAGGAAGAAAAAGTTCAGGGTTGGTTTCGCAGTCCAAGGTCTGCACGTGGATAAAGACAATCTAATGGAAATATATTTTAGCAAGTATTGTAAACAGAGCTAAACTTGGACAAGGAAGCAGGAAGGATTTTAAATAGGAAGAACCGGTTGTGATTGGTTGCGAAGGAAACCAGTGAGAAGGATGGGATTGTACAAAACACAAGAGGAAATGCAAAATAATTAACAGCCTTTCAGGGTTTCATTCTAGCACAGAAGCAAGGATAAATACCCCCAGGCACAAGGTCCCAGATTCAATTCATCACAGCTCTAGAACAGGGTTTCTCAGCTAGGGTTCTGTGAGTGGTCTCCAGGGGCACCACAACTGGCTTTTTTTTCAGCAGATTTATATCTGGCGAATGGTGTCTGTGGTGTTTTCCCCTGCTTTCTGCCATTGAGATGGATTCATATTGTTGTTTTGTGTCTTTAGTTTCAGTGCTGGCTAATTTATACTTGCCACTGAATGTCACACGTGCTGTATGTATATATTGTACAGTACATTTTACTTTTTATGTACATCCCATACATTTTCACAAAGAGAAATAACATTAAAGCGTAACTCCACTTTTGTTGAGAAAAAAGCATTCCCCCCTGGGTGATCTATGTACATTACAAGGATTTTAACAAACTTTGTTGCAGATTCCTACCATTTGTTATTTTGAAGAAATTCCTGTGTGTTTGTGTGTATCTATGTGGGAAAGTGAGTCTAATGGGAGTGGTTTCATAACTATCAATCAGCTACTGCACCTGCAGTGCTCTGAGGAAAGCTGCTGGGCCTGCATCCCTTCAGATGTGATTTCCTATTGGATGCAGCTCACCAAAATTAAATTTTTGTTGCAGGGGATGCCTAAATTCTGACTTGTTTCTTAGGAAAGACTTCTGGGAAAATTGGTAAGCCAACCACACAAACAGGAAATTATGTTTATGGGGGGGGGGGGGGGGTTGGGGCATTCTGCACACATTCTGTGTACAGAACACTTCTAGGTAGCCATATTGCATTGCATTTTCAGAAAATTATAGCGGCTGTAGATTGAAAAGGAAAATTAATTTTTAATAACATTCAATTGCAATATGACTTTATGACTATATATACTTTTGCTATATTATTTTTTCTTTATTCGCTATTTTCTTCCCACGAAAGTGGAGTTACCCTTTAAATACATGTAGCACTGCCCCCTGGGGGTTGCTTGTAGTAGCATGTTCTTCTGTGCCGCCTTGACCCTGTGAACTTTTCAGCCCTCCTGACACTCTAGGTTCAGACATGTTGTATTTACCTTTAAATGACAATGAGACATTGGAAATTTTTTTAACTCTCTCAAATTTACTTTATCAAGAGAAAAGACTCGAAAAGGGTATTAGTCAGCCAAGTCCTGGATAAATTGCCAAGACTTGGTTGAAATAGTCCTTAACCACTTAAGGACCGCCCCACGTACATTTACTGCGGCAGGACGGCCCTTAAGCGCAAAATCACGTACCTGTACGTGATTTTGTAGATGGACTCTAGGAGGCACGCGTGAGCCGCCGGAGCCCCTCTCTCATGTGATTGGACACAGCGGGTGCCAATCAGTGGGTCTGGCGGCCATGATGGCCGCCAGCCACCCACAATCATTCAGTAGAATAACAGAAAGGCGGTCTGCCTATGTAAACAAGGCATACCACCGTTATGTCAGACAGGAAGAGAGACATCTTGTGTTCCTACTCTCTTCCTGCAGTCATTCCATTCCCCACACTGTTAGAAAGCACTACCTAGGAGCACACTTATGCCTCGTACTCACGCAACGATTATCGGCCGACTGATCGGTCAACTTTTGTCCAGTGTTGTTGTGTTGGTTGAAATGTGCTCTAGACTTGCACTGGACTTTTGTTGGCCGACAGAAAATGACGTCACTACGTTGGAGGCACGTTCGACGCACGTCCGACGCTAAAAAAGAGGAAGTGAGTTTTTGGCCGTGACCCTTCTGGGCATCTCGCGCTGATTTCGGTAGCATTTGTTGGGTTAACGACATTTCACTATTTTCCGAGACATCGTTCGAGAATTTATTATGGAGACCTAGGATTCGTCTCTTGCTGTAGTTGGGCTTGGAGTTATGGCTCTGAGGCGAGTTATGAGCAAGAGGAAGAAGAAGCGGACCTCCTGGACTAAAAATTGGTTGCTTAACCGTCATCAATTTTCCCACATGTCCTTGCTGAGGGAGCTCCAGAAAAATAATCCTGATGACTTCAGGAATTATTTGAGAATGACGGATCCCATCTTTCACCGCCTTCTT
Organism: Pelophylax lessonae; assembly: GCF_965119305.1. NCBI lineage: Eukaryota > Metazoa > Chordata > Amphibia > Anura > Ranidae > Pelophylax > Pelophylax lessonae. The sequence goes on from NC_138769.1 coordinate 468,118,449, forward strand.
GCCCTGGTGTCCCCCTATATTATCAAGCAGGATACGTGTATGCGGGTTGCAATTACTCCTGAGAAAAGGTTAATTGCAACTTTGAGATATCTTGCAACAGGGAGAAGCCTGCAGGATCTCAAGTTCACCACAGGCATCTCCCCCCCAAGCTCTTGGAGTCATCATCCCTGAGACCTGCTCTGCTATCATGAAAGTCTTGCAGAAGGACTATATCAAGGTATGTTTTATTTTTTACATTACATTACATGTATTAGTCATCTCACCCGAATTATGCTGTTTTTGGATGTACATCAATTTTCAGATGTCATTATTTTGTAACTACCCTCTGTCCGCATGCACATAGTAGTAAAGCTTTATATTATCTTAACCATTTGTAAAATGACCCAGTAACCACCCCAGCATTCTCTCCTATGTGTCCCTAAATGCATTGCCTGTTAACAGTATATTGAATCTGTGTCATTTTCTGACTTTCCCTGAACCAATTATTCCTTTGCAAATGTTTTAGTACCTAGTTTATGATTTATCTTAAAGACATCAGTCCATCCATTCCAACCTATGATTGTGTATGTTTATGTAATGATGTAAAAACGTTCAGTGGCCCCAAGCCCTTATTGATGTATAAATGCATAGTTTTACTTACCCACCCACCCATGCTAAATGTAAAAGTCAGCATATACCAAAGCTCTAGCTGGTGAATTACAATATTATCACATTAGGAGTTGCAAAATAAATGTATGTAGATCCCAAAATGCTAAAGATTGTCTTCCTGTTGTTTTTATCTTAAAGTTGCATAAGCATTTAACAGACAACTGTGTGTGAAATAATGTGAAGTGCTCAAGCACTAATTGTATTTTCTTTTTTCCCCACAGTTTCCTTCAAACGCAGAGCAATGGCTGGAGACTGCTGCTCAATTTCAGGAAAAGTGGAATTTTCCCAATTGTGGGGGTGCTATAGATGGGAAACAAGTCCGCATTGTCCCCACTCCAAATTCCGGCTCATTTTTTTATAATTTTAAAGGTTTTTTTTAGTATAGTAATGCTAGCCATAGTTAATGCTAACTATGAGTTCCTGTTTTTGGATAGTGGCAAAAATGGCCGCAATTCGGATGGGGGAGTTATTGAGCAGACGGAGTTCGCTTATCGCCTTCATAATGGCACTCTGAACTTGCCATCCAGGGAGCAAACCATTGAGGGGCTGAGCTTTGTGTTTGTGGCAGATGATGCTTTTGCACTTGGGGAGCATCTTATGAAGCCCTTCCCTCAAAGGAACCTCACCCCCGGGCAAAGGATCTTCAATTACCGGTTGTCCAGAGCTCGCAGAGTGGTGGAGAATGCCTTCGGGATAATGGCCAACCGTTTCCGTATATTCCTGACTTCCATACACCTGGCACTCTACAAAATAGATCACGTGGTCCGGTGTTGCTGCATTTTACACAACTTTTTACGCAGGAATGCTGAGCACTATCTAACTTTGCAGCAACTGGATAGTGACCCTGCCATGCCAGGGCCAAGTGGAGAGGCACAACCACGTGAGCAAGTGCAGTCCATGACCTCAATGGAAGTCGGCCGTTCTGGATTGGCATCCCAAAGAGCCCATGATATCCGTCAGCAATATATAGAATATTTTGTGGGGAGAGGGGCTGTTTCATGGCAGAAATTACTGCCAGACACAAGATAATTTTGAGATATCTAATAATATTTCTGCAATAAAAAAAATTGCACTGATTCTGTATTGTGTATTCTAATAATTTGGGCACATATCAAAAACAAAATTTTTTGGGTTCATCATGTGTTATATATGTGTGACTTTAGAAGGGTTAATACATTCATCACTGTGTTTATCTACTGTTGTCTCTCCCCAGCTGTTCAAATGCGATTATGGCCATGTGTGTTTTTTGTTTTCCAGTGGTGTAAATACAAAGGCCTTCTGCACCCCTTTTAATTTCTACAAACCCTCTCACATTGAGAAGTAGGTCACACCCAAGGTTCATCCAAAGTCACCTTACATTGGTGGTCATTGGCCAGAAGGTGCCCATACTATATATTTATTCTAATACATTAGTGTACTAACAACTTACCTCCACCTGTTATGTTGTGTTCATTTATGACATCCTTCTCACTGCCCACCAATGTAAGGAGATGTCAGTGTTATGTGAAACTTGCTTAGTGTTGAGATCGAAGTGTTATATATAGGTAATGTAAAGTAAAATAGACAAACGAACCAGCAATACACTATATATTACACTGATCTCCCTACACTGATTGCTACTGCCCATCTCAATGCCATATAGAATCCTAGGAGTGCTAGTTTAAATAAAACCTGTATTTTTGTAGACTGATTGCCACTCAGTTCACAGATATAATTGTGCATTCAGTGTACTAGCGAATATCACTTGTTAGATGTCCACTGGTCCTGAAGGCACAAACATTTTGGCCAGCTGATAATTATACACACAATCAAAACTGCTTTAATTAACATGCAAATATGTGAACAGGACAGCCATCATACATTTTGTGCTACTTTACCCAGGTTTAGACCTGCCCCCCCACCAAAAGTCAAAGAAAGAATCGAGCACACATTGTTGAATGTAAATTTTTTTTATTAAAACACATTCACAGGGTTAGGGTTAGGGTTAGGGTGTTGTAAAGTGCTTCATATGCATAGGAGCCCTGTCTAAAACTGTAACAAACTTGGGTACACCTTTTACAGATGATGATGCATGTATTGGCCAAAAAATAGGCTATAAAATGTAAAACGAACATCGGGAAAAACAAAAACATCCCAATAAAAACCAATAAAATATATAAAAAAAGAAGCTTAAAATTTGGCAAGCATGTCAACAAAGTCACACATTTTTTTTGTAAGGCTGTAGCAGCCTCCTTCATTTTCTCAAGCTCAGAGCAGCATTGTAGAGCCTCAACTGTCATCCTGGCTATAGTGCAACTAGGAATAACATGACCTGTTAATAAAAAATCATATATTAAGTACATGCCAAGTAAACATTTGGGGTCAAGTTCATCTTAAACTAATGAAGTGTTAATACCTACCCTGCTCTTCGGATCTTCTCCTCTCCGCTCTTCTGTTGTCCGCTCTTCTGCTCTTTTGCCCTAGGCTCTTCTTCTTCCTCCTGTCCTCCTCCGATGCTGTCCCCGATGATTATGCCGGTCTCCGGTCTCTGCAGCTTATTATATATCCATTAGGGGCGTGACCGCCCGATGACGTCATCGAGAGGTCACGCCCCTAATGGATATATATTAAGCTGCAGAGACCGGAGACCGGCATAATCATCGGGGACAGCATGGGAGGAGGACAGGAGGAAGAAGAAGAGTCTAGGGTAAAAGAGCAGAAGAGCAGACAACAGAAGAGCAGAAGATTGGACAGCAGAAGAGCGGAGAGGAGAAGACCGGATGAAGATTTTTAATAAAATTTCATAAACGTCTCCTGTCGTTATTCACATACACTTCCTTTTATGGGGTGAATGGGTAGGGCTACTATGTACCCCATACCCATTCACATAGGGAGGGGGGTCTGGGATCTGGGGGACATCCCTTGTTAAACAGGGCTTCCAGATTCCTATGAGCCCCCTGCCCGCAGACCCCCACAACCACCGGCCAGGGTTGTGGGGATGAGGCCCTTGTCCTCATCAACATGGGGGCAAGGTGCTTTGGGGTGGGGGGTGCAGAGCCCCCCCTGCCCCAAAGCACCAACACCCCCCAATGTTGAGGGCATGTGGCCTGGTGTGGTCCAGGGGGGATGGGGCCGCTCGCTCGTCTATTCCCCTTTCCTGGTCTGCCGGGCTGCATGCTTGGATAAGGGTCTGGTATGGATTTTGGGGGGGACCCCACACCGTTTTTTTGGTGTGGGGCTACCCTCAAATTCCATACCAGACCCAAAGGGCCTGCTTTGGAACCTGGGGGGGACCCCCACGCCGGTTTTTCCCATTTTGGCGTGGAGTTCCCCCTCAAGATTCTCACAGCGCAAGTGGCCCCGCAAGTCGGATCATCCCGATCCGACTTGCGGTGCGACTTCCATTCAAATCAATAGGCTCCCATAGGGAACAATTGATTTTGAATGGAGGCTGAAAAAAACGCTGCTAAAAGCAACGTGGCAAAACGTGCAATAACGCAAATGGAAAAAACTACTGAAAGCACGTTTTTACAGCTGCTTTTTCCGGTGTCAGAACTAGCTTTGACGCACATTTTTTCTAACACCCCGTGTGCATGGGGCCTAAAAACCTGCAAACGTTGAAAACATATGTTTGGTCAAAAATGTGAATCAGGTGCGCCAATAAATTAAATCATGTGTCAAATATATAATCATATAGTGACAAATCTACACAAATGGAGAAAACTTTAGAAGATTTGACACTATATGATTATATAATTGTCACAAAATTTATAAGTTTAGCGCACCTGATTCACATTATTTAACAAACAGGTAGTTCCTTTGAAGCATTACATCAAATACACCAAACGAGAAATACACTTGAAAACACATTAAAAAAATACCTACTTGGGCACAAAACTGGCTCCCCAACACTTGCTTCCTGATCGGGATCATTTGCAGAAGAGCTTGCAAGTCTGGTCGAAATGCTGGCAGGAGATCTTGCATCAGAAATTTCAACATCCGATCCGGCTGGAGGTGACACATCCCATAGATCAAATGAGGGAACCTCTGCAATGTACATTTTTTAAGAAATACAACAATATATGGTTAAACAATCATCGCAAATACACATATTTTTAGTATCCCACTACAAAGAAATCTGTGCCTACCAACCTTGCTGTTGCTGTGGTGGCTGCACACTTGTTGGCTCCACCATGCTGCACTCTGGACTACTGTCTTTATCTACATAATAATAAAAATGTGGCATGTAATAAAATTCACAGGAGGTAAATTTGATAGGACATGGTGCACTGCTTGATAGCTATTTTCTTAGAAAATATTCAGACATGTACATAGTTATCTCCTAAAAAGTTGGGACATTAATGTTTGACTCAGCATAGGAAACAATTACCTTTTTGCGAATGTGTGACAGCATCTGGGCCCATGTCCTCTGGTTCTTCATCCAATGTGGATGGAGCTGACACAGTCAATGCACCTCTCCTCCTCTTTTCCAATTCTTTTTGTTTTAATTTTCATTTTTGCCCTATTTAAAGGTTACAAAAAGAATATAGGAATAATATGATTTTTTGGATAGAAAATTTGTTGCAATAAAGAAAATTCGTTGCAATCAAATGCATACATAGTTTACTGTGGATTCCTGTCTTTTAATGTAATATACAAATAAATCATCAATAGATCTATCAAATCAAGACATGACCAATAAAATAAAAAAATGGAAAGTTTTCATATACATTATAATCTATACATTTCTATACAACATACACCAAATCGACCCAAAACATATTGCTTGATAAAATAAAAAAACATATTTTTTTAAGAATATGATGTATGTGACCAAGCTGTTCTTGCTCCCGATGCTTCAAATCAGACCATCTTTTTCTTATTTGGTCTTTTGAACGCTCAACACCATACATTTTATTTAAACATACTACCACCTTGTCCAGAATCCTGTCTTTTCTGGAGTTGGGCCTTACATAGTTATCCAGCCTGCCATCATAGTCATGTTTCTCCAGTATGGCAACCATCTCCACCATTTCACCCTTGCTCATAGGTGTTGCTTTTGATTTTTTTTTGGCCCAACCACTTCTGCCTTCACTTGTTGAACTCTGAGATTCTGCCATCTCCGCAACTATTCTTCCGCCGACTCATGTGTGTGTTGCATGAAGCCTAATATTCGGCACGTACATGCCCCTGCGTCAGCGCGCCACTGGAGGCGGAGTTGACGCATGCGCTGTCTTTAAAGGACGCCAGATCTTTCGGTCGATGATTCGCTATCGGACAAATCGTTTGGAGGAGCACGATCGATCGGCGAACCACGATTCTTCCGCGCAAACAAAGGTACGACTTTAGATTCAAAAGCGGGTGTTTTTGGCCCTATACAGCTTATATTGGGCCTATCTTTATTATGTGACAAAATACATGCTCTTTTACTATGTTGTGTGTTGTGTTATGTCTTGCAGGCATATACTGTACATCCGCATCATGGTGGATAAATTCACCACTCCAGAATTTTTACAAAGTTTTATAGATGAGTACAGGAAACTGCCCTGTTTGTGGAAGGTTAAAAGAATATTCGAATAGACAAAAAAAAAAAAAACAATGCCTATTTGAAATTAGTGGACATGTGCAACACAATTTACCCAGAGGCCGACATCAACTATGTCAAACAAAAAATTGCCAACATACGCACAGCCTATAAAAGGGAGCTAAATAAAATAAAAACAACTGAGAAGTCTGGAGCTGCTGCCGAGGAGATATATGTACCCAGGCTATGGTACTTTGAGAGCCTGCGGTTCCTGACGGAACATGAGGAATCCAGGCCATCCCTCTCCACGCTCCCTTCCACATCGTAAGAGGCCTCATGTGATGCCAGCCAGGAGGAAGATATCCTGGAGCCAAACTTGTCACGGGTATAGCATTTCACAATATATTGTCTACAATAAACATAATGATGGAAAAAAATAATTGACCCTTTATGTAAAGTCTGCTATTTGGTTAAAAAAATACAACAAACATGACTTTTTATATACACTATAACATTCTAATAAATTGTTCATTTCATCAACAGGAAAGTGTCACTGTGGAGGAGGCAGGTGTCAGCCAGGAGGCTGTGGAGGCATCTGGATCCACCCAACCTCCGACAAAACGGCGCCAGAAGGTAAAAAATGTGGACCAGATAACAACTGAGTTTCTCAGCCAGGCCTCCATAGCCCTGAAGAGAAAGCCGGACGAGGAGGAAGCATTTGGCCTTCTGACGGCAAATAAGCGGAGAAAGGGATGAGCTCCTGATCATGCAGGTGCTGCATAGAGCAGAATTGGAGGAACTAGAGGAACACACCCACCTCTCCAATTCTCACCCATCCCCTCCACCTCCACCACAGCAACCCCAGCCACCACCTCCACCACAGCCACAACTGCCACATGGCAGTCAGTGGCAATATGGATCCCCACATCCCCTCATGGCCCCATGATTACCGGTATACCCAATTGTAATTGCCCCTAATTTTGAACCTCTTATTTGTGTTACCCCTTTTTATTTATTTATAGTTTATATGAGGCGGAAATGTCCTTTTTTTATTTTAATAGTTTAAATACGGAGAGTATTTATATATTTATGTTGGATTTTCTTCTTTTATAAAATAAATATGATGATAAAAAAACTACTTGCCTATCTTTATTTTTTAAAATGTAGAATATTGGGAGTAAGCAGCAATATATGTTTTATACATTAATTCCAAAATGAATAAAGGGACACATCAATAGTTAGATCTTTGCAGTCAAAATACAAAGAGAATGGTGAAGAGTTTAAAATATTTAATTTGAAAAATACATGCACCATATAGAATAGCCAAATCATTATCATCATCATAACAGAACACATGCCTTTTTAATTGTAAAGTATAGACTTATGAGCAGCATCTTCCTTCTTCTCACATTAACCAAGATGAGCATGTGCTCCGCATTTCATATATTTTTTGGACTGCCGCGAGACGAAAGTTCTTTCTTGATAAAATGGCTAGTTTTCTTGAGAATATTCTTCCGGGTCGTTATTTGGTTCCGATCATGCGTGTTCCGATTAGTAGATTTTCGTCTGCCGAAATCTGTATTGACTGACGGAAAATCGGTCGTTGTGTTGACGGCCAACAAAAATTTTATAGCCTGCACACAAGATTTTATTCAGCCGAAAAGTCGGAGTCGGTTGTCGAAAGCATCATACTAACAAGCCGAAAAATCGGCCGATCGGACGTTGGCCGAAAATTCATGGCCAACTATCGACACGTGAGTACGAGGCATTAGCCCCTTGATCGCCCCTGATGTTAACCCCTTCCCTGCCAGTGGCATTTATACAGTAACAGTGCTTAATTTAACACTGATCACTGTATTGGTGGCCCTGGTCCCCAAAAAGTGGCACTTAGTGTCAGATTTGTCCGCTGCAATGTAGCAGTCCCCCTCAAAATCGCTAAATGCCACCATTACTAATAAAACAAAAAAATAAATAAAAAGTCCATAAATCTATCCCATAGTTTGTAAATGCTATAAACTTTTGCGCAAACCAATCAGTATACGGTTTTAGGGATTTTTTTAATGAAAAATATGTAGCAGAATGCAAATTGGCCTAAACTGATAAAGAAATTCAATTTTTTAAATTTTTCTATTGGATGTGTTTTATAGCAGAAAGTAAAAAATATTGCTTTTTCTTTTTTTAAATTGTCAGCCTTTTTTATTTAGAGCGCAAAAAAATCCCCCCCAAAAAAACGCAGAGCTGATATATCACCAAAAGAAATACCAAATACCACCAAAAGAAATCTTTTTCGTGGGAAAAAAAGGACATCAATTTTTTTTGGGTACAAAGTCGCACAACCGCACAATTGTCAGTTGAAGCAACCCAGTGCCGTATCGCAAAAAATGGCCTGGTCATTAAGGGGGTAAAATCTTCCAGAGCTGAAGTGCTTAAAGCAGTTAAATGACAATTAGCAATGACAGGTAAATTATACCAATGTACACAATAACAGACAGTAAATAAGCGGATCTCTCAAGAAAGCTATTGATTGCTGGGCATAAGACTACTGCTAAAGAGGAACCCCAAGGCGGCCTATACTACCTTTATTCTAATGAGAGATGAAGTAATATAAATACCAGTAGCGTATCCCCTTTAGGAGCAATAAAATAGCAGTGTTCAGAATGCCAGGGAATTATCTTCACAGGCAGTTGGAGCTCAAAGAATCCAAAAATTCCTAGATATGGCACAGTAATAGACAATTAATGCAGGGCAGCTTGTTCTGACAAGTGATAATCCTTTTAGCAATCCAGGCATATGGTGTCTGTATAAAGTGTTCAGAGTGGTGTATTAGTGGCTGGTAACTGGATTTTGGGCAAGTGCACTCTCACCAATGCTAAGAACCTTTAATTGTTTCTTGAAGAACATTCCAAGTCAATTATCCGTACTGCAAACAGGCTGAGATGGCTGTAATCTGCCAATCCAGTGAGTCAACTGACTCTAATAAGATCAGCGATGCTGCTGGGGATACCCCTGGTGTAGCGAGCGGCATCTCTCCAACCTGTACTGGAGCTGCAGTAGGTGGTGTGTCGCATGGGAGGCCGCGATTCTCCCACACAGTGGCGAACTTGTGCACATTTGATGGATCCCGGGAAGTAAGAGCGCGTGGGCCTGGTCAGCAGATCCTTTATAGATTCACCCACAATTCTCCCCTGGAGCAGATGTTTTTCTGGGAGGTGTATTCCATGAATAGCTCTGCAGTTCAGTGATCTCTGCTCAGGAGACCACAGTTCCCACAATGCTCTGTTCTAGGCTTAGGAGTAGGATGCATGTAATCAGAGCCCAGCACTAGGGGTATATAGAGACAGTCTGGGAAGGTAGAGGACAAGTCTGCAATGTCTGATAACTGTAGTCCGCTCCTGCCTACATCCTCCCCCCACATGAAAGTCTTTGGTCTCCTTAAAGTAGTTATTAATTAATACATTAAAGAATTGCAAATAAATAATCTGCTAACCAGAACCTACAAATAAGCAAATAGCTGACTAATAGAGGGATTCTCCAACAGTAAATTATACAAGTCATCAGACAAAGTTAAATCATTTTAGTAACAGGCCAGTAATAAATTAGTGACCCACCCAGAGGTGTCAGAGGGTGGAACAGGGTCATCCTCCACCAAAGGTTCGGTAAAATAAGCTGGCACTTGACTTGATCATTGAGCTGTAGAAATGAGTTCATCTGAACTTTCTGCAAGAGTGTCGTATGTTAGTTTCTTAGGTGGAGGGATTTCCCGTCTAAGTCTTGAATACATGTCATCTATGGTTTCAGGCTCACGATTCAGACACCAAAAACTACAACCAGGCTCTGGGTCTTCAAAACTCTCAGGAGCAGTCGCTCTTCCTGTGCCATGGGTGGAGGGGGTCGGAACCTCTCCAAGGTCTTTTACTTCAGAGTTATCAGCTGGTTCTGGTTTGACCCCTCCACTCCCTCTTACAGGGGATGGCACAGACCTCTCTGCCTCAAAAGGCTGGTGTTCTACCCTTTATGGTTGAGATACTACACCCATGTCTTCCATTGGAGACTGAGAGACCCTAGTATTGTCCTCAAGCGAAGGAACCCATAACCAGTAAAGGGTCACTTCTTCCTCATCACTCTGCTCTTCCTCATCCTCTTGAGAAGAAGATTTAGGTGTCCGACGGGTTCTTGGCCTTAAAGTAGGAGAGTAGGGTGTATCAGAACAAGGGGTTGAAGGCACCCGAATGGCCTCAGATATGGGCAAAAGGTGCTTTCGATGCCAGGTCTTGAGCAGACCGGTCTTCCCCTCTGGGCAAATTCGGTACACAGGAAGCACAGGTTGCAGATGATGTATGGTTGAGAATGTGTTTTTCTGGTACTCCTAGATTGCGTAACAGCACTCGGTCTCCTGGTTGTAAGTCCTGAACCCTCACTTTAATATCAAAATTCCTTTTGTTTCTTTGTTCCCTAGCAGTGGATGCTTCCATGGCTCTCCCATAGGCAATCTTTAAATTCCTATGAAGCCTATCCACATATCCTCAATAAGAGGCCTGAGGTCATTCCCCGTGCTAATGTAAGCATGGACCACTGCGGCAATGTAGTCACCCCAATGTTGTTTCTTTTCTAAAGGTAGTGTTCCCAGCATGTTCAGCAGAGTAGGATTAAAACGTTCAGGTTGTGAATCTCCTTGGGGATGATAAGGGGTGGTTCTGGACTTTTGAATGTTTAACAGTTCACACAACCGTTTTAACAGTTTACTCTTGAAATCCCGACCTTGATCCCAATGTAGACGCTGAGGTAAGACGTAATGAACAAAGAACTTCTCCACCAAAGTCTTGGCAATTGTGCTGGCTTGTTGGTCTTTGGCAAAGCTTAAGCATAGCAGGGGAAATAATCTGTCACAACCAGGACATTACTTCAGCCACTCGGATCAGGTTTTAGATCGAAGAAATCAATGCACACCAGTTCCATTGGCCCTTGACTTTGTAGATTGCCAATTGGGGCAGCCCTAAAAGGCAAAATCTTTCTTTGGATGCACCAGATACAAGAACGGCAGTAACTTTCAACTTCAGCTCTCATGGATGGCCAAAAGAAAAGGTCCCTAACTAGCTTGAGGTTTCTATCCATCCCCAAATGTCCATGATCGTCATGAAGAGCTGTCAACACTATTAATCTGTACTTTTTAGAAAGAAATAGTTGTCGAACACCTTCTGGTTCCTCAAAGGGGCCTTTCCTGTATACGATACCGTCTTCCAACTGAATTAGTTCCCATTATTTGTAAATTATTTTTGCACCATCAACAGGGATTTTCAGCAGCATCTGGGAGTCTTGAGTTACCAATGCCTTCTTAACAAGGTTACACAGTGGATCTTCACACTGATCTCTTCTCAAATCCTCCTTAGTCAGCCGAGGCAATTCTTGACTGTGCACTTGAGTCAGATCACAGTAACATTGAGGCACTCCAGCAGGGATAACTTTTAGCTCCCGCGGCCCCTTCATGACAATGCTCTACTCCTTGGCACACTGCATGAACTCCTTCAGGGGTCAAATTACCCAGTTTTTTGCACCTTCACCCGACACATACGGTCTTCGAGATAGGGCATCTGCATCCTGATTTCCTATTCCTGGCCGATACTTCAGGCTGAATTGAATTGAAACTCAGACAATGCAGCCAACCACTGATGCCCAGTGGCATCTAATTTAGCAGTAGACAACAGGTAGGTCAAAGGATTGTTATCCGTTTTGACCGCATACGTAGCTCCATATACTGTAAGTAGTCTCACAGTTTCTCCACTGCTGCCCACTTGAGGGCCAGAAACTCTAACTTGTGCACAGGATAGTTCTTCTCAGAGGGACTAAGACGCTGATTCACATAGGCTATCGAACAAAACGCACCTTCTGTTTCTTGATATAAAACTCCTCCGAGTCCATCTTGGCTAGCTTCCACGTGCAACTCATAAGGCTTGGAGGGGTCAGCATAGGCCAAAACTGGAGCTTCAGTGAAGCTCTCCTTCAGACATCTGAAAGCCTTCTCACACTGTGAAGTCCATTGGTCCTGAATAGACTCACGTGATCTCCTGGGCCCCAACTGCCTAGGCTCCCCTGAACTAGACTTTCGTTCATTTCCCTCTGCAACAATTCATTCAGAGGATTTGCAATTTGTGCAAAGTTCTTCATAAATCTTCTTTAATAGGAGCAAAACCCTAGAAATGACCTCAACTTTGTAACATTCTTTGGTCAAGGCCAAGGGGTAACAGCTTCCAGCTTTCACAGATCGGTAGCTACTTTGTTGACTGAGACCATGTGCCCCCAGATAGGTGACTGACGTTTGGTAGAATTTACATTTCTCCAACGATAATTTCAGCCCCTTTGCGTGAAGTCTCTGGAAGACTTTTTTGAGTTGTGCTTCATGCTCCTCTAGCACCTTTCCAGAAACAATGATACCATCCAGATACACAAGCACCTCTATCAAATTAATGTCTCCCACCGTGTTCTCCATAAGTCTCTGAAAGGTGGCTCGGGCACCTGCCAATCCCTGTGGCATACGATCAAACTTAAAGAATCACAATGGACTGATGAATGCCGTCTCCTCTTCGTCATGAGGATGCAACATTATCTGATAGTATCCACTCTTCAGATCCAACAAGCTGAACCACTTTGCACAAGACAGACACTGCAAGACATCCTCTATGCGGGGTGTGGTGTACTGATCAGGTATGGTTCTTCGGTTCAGCGTTCTATTATCATTGCACATCCGAATGGTTACATTTTTCTTGCGCACCACCACAATGGGGGATGCGTAAGGTGTCTTGGCTTTTAATATACGATTGATGCACAAGTAACTTCGTTGCGCTAATGTGTGCACTTTTGGATATTAATAAATGCCAAAGTGCAATTAATCCCGTTGTGCTAAAAAGCACAGTTCAGCTCCTTTGTATAGGGTAATGGAACACACTCAGCAGTAGCCAGTAATACAGACACACAGGCTGTTATCCCATTGGATGCTCGATAGAATGCCGAGCTCAGTTTAAGCTCTGTTTTTTTTATGGGACAACAAAGCGATAACAGCAGAAAGTGATGGCTATAGAACATGAGCCAATCAGTTCCAAATGTACAGTCACATGACATAGGTTACTCACATAGAATCAGCCAATAACACACCTGTATACATTCAAATATACAAGAGAGGGGAAGTACACGATCCTGAATGAGCAGTACAGTGTGCACGGTGTTGGTATGTGGAAATCCGCACACCGTAGTTAACAATGAAACCCATGTGTAGCGGAATACGCGCCTAATAAAATACAATAAAACCAGCGTGTAGAACCACGAACGCTGCTCTGATCAAACTCGTGCGTGCATTTCCGCTACTACTACTGGCATGAATCCCACTCAGCAAGGCTCAGAGAACAATGCCTAATAGGATTATACTACTTTTCACGTACCTCACTGGAGGCTGTGGTGAAGAGAGGTCTCCCCTTGTGGCTGAGTGCAGAGTACCCCTGAAGGTGGTAACAGAGGGTGCTATGCCCAAAGATGCACTGGTTGCCTGCAGGTGAAGCTGCCTGATAAAACCAGATGCAAGGACACCCACGGGTAGAGAAGGTGGTCACAGCCAATGTGTCTGGCTCCAGTGGTAGAAGAGGGTCTCTAGGACCCAGCATCAGTCAGGACACCAATGGCAGGAGAAGGGCTCTAGGACCCAGCATCTCAGCCAGCACATCACATGGGCCTTTATAAGTAAGTGGGCCAGTGATTGAAGTTGCTGATTGATCTTCAGCTTGTACCGTGTTCCTGTGATCCTTGTTCCTGAAAGTTCTCTGTTACCGACCAGGCTTGTCCTTACTATTCTGCTTCTCTCCTGACCCGAATTCGGCTTGTCTTTGGATATTCTCTCCTGTTACCTGTGTCTGATCTCGGCTTCCCTATTTGACCTTGCCTGCTCTGGTATCCTCCCGGCTCTGAACTCTGGCTTGAACTGACTTCCCATTGCCTTAGTGCAAATACAGACCTGCCACCTCTCACAGGTGCCACCAGCCACTACTTCGCACATCTGAAACATTTCTGAGTTCTTCTGCAATCAACATCAAAGGCGACCTGTGCTACTTTGAGCCTGACTCCTCCTGTTCTCACTTTCAGGGGAGTCTGGAACTTAGCCGCAAGGGAAGCCCTCTCTCCATTGGCCTCCACACCAGGTACATGATACAATGGTTCTCTGGAGGTGCTGGTGAGTCTTGACAGAGGAGTAAGCAGGAGCAAGCCAGGCCGGGGGTCAAACACAGTAAGTCAGTAAGGAGCAGAGGCAGGTAGCGTAGTCGAGATCAAGCCAGGGTCAAACACAGGATATCAATCTGGAATAGACAGAAGCAGGTCTGAGAAACAAGTTAGGTTCAGAGCCAGGAGAGAAGCCAGAGCAGGTCAGGGACAAGCTGGGTGGGTAACGGGTAATCAAACAGAAGCACAAGGCACAGGAACACAGGATACAAAGCTGAAGATAATCTAGCAATTTATGATAGCCACTGATGTCCTTATATAGGCCAGTGAATACTGGCTATTAGCACGCTTTGTGTACGCCAATGCACTGTCACGTACACCAATGCGCCATTGCGTGCTTTTCACTAATGCGCATGCGTGAATTGGCGTGACCATATTGGGCATTGGCATATTTGCCAGTTATTCTTGGACTTCTTCCCTGACACTACTATTCCCATAGATGTGAGGCTATCTGCAGAGAAAGAGCTATGCTGTTTCCACTATGGTGATCAGGCACAGAAGAAAGAAATGAGCGCGTATCCCTTCATAAAGGCAGATAGATATCAAAACGATATTGACTTCACAGAGCAAACATATTCTTGCTGAGCGAACAAATCTGCACTTTTTACAGGGGCCCCCGCTGATCCTTGCTGCTTGATCCTTGAAATTCGCACCGCAATGCACATAGATCTCTACTGACCAAAAGACCCGCGCATAGCGAGGATGTCTATGTAGAGTGAACGCATCTACACATCTAAGGGAAGATTTTCACTGCCAGTAGTCTTTCCTCAATGCCGATTTGCCCGCACACGCTCTAAAGAGTGTATTGCAAGCAAATAGACAACAGGAGCCATAATGACACATCCTGAAAAATGTCCACACTAGTCCTAATAATATTTCCACAACAGTCCCTCCTCTTTGTCATATGCTTCCATGTGTCCCTCAATGAATCTTGATCTTCTTCTTCCAAATAAACAGAACAGCTCTTCTCATAGATAAAAACAATCCATTTCAAAAAGTTAAACAGAAAGATAACGGAATGACCCCAGACTTCTTTAGTTCAGCCAACTGCTTCCAAAGATCTTAAAGGTCACTTAGAGGGATGCGCTGAGCTCTCTCTCGAAAAGGCTTGTCTTCACAAATTCTGTGTTTTGGATTCCTAGTGCAAACCACATCAAAGTAATTATTGGGAAAACATCTCTTCCCATTTTGCTAACTGAACTTTGATTCTCTCTTTCCACTTTAGAGGCAGAGCAGGATGCTGAGTTTTAAATTCTCCTTCATGGCCCTCACCAGCGGTCCTCTGACCTAATCGTCAGGGGAATAGCTGCACTCGCCCATCCTATCACCATATGAGGCTTCAGGCTGCCAAATTGACCAGTAACGTTTTGGACACTGACAGGGATTCTTCCCCCGGTTTTTGACAACATCTTCATGGGTATAATTTCTGGGACCAATTCTATTCCTGTCTCTTCTCCCAACAGGTCAGCTTCAAGCACAATGAACGAACCCGGCTGGTCCCAACACAACTTGACACTGGTCTTCATACATACTCTTTTCCCTGGCTGCAACACCCTCTCTCGAGAGAGTCCAGTTGCCACAATCTCCCCACTCCTTCAGCTGGTGCCGTCTGTTCCTGGACCACACCCTGAAAAGCCTGTCTCAACTGTGGGTGTATCTCCTCTGCAGCTGAGCCCTTTGTGGCCAACAGGATGAGTAGTCTTCTCACTAGATCAGTGTTTGTTCCAATCAACAAGGAATTCTGTCCTGCTCCAGGGGGCCGAGGACAAACAACTGCCAATGTATCGAAGGTCTCTGGCTTCCCAGCTAACAAGGGGTGTTTTGATAGGAATGTACCCGTCGTAGGGGAACGTTTGGGTGCCAGTACCCCAAATATCTAACTCTTCCAGCTTGCACAGTGGGATATGCTTCAAATACTTGTCATAGAAATCCCTGTACAGTAGCATCACTTGAGCCCCAGTATCAAGCAGAGCTTTGGTGTAAATCCCTTCTACTTGAAAAAAAACTATTGGAGAGGGCCCTACTCTGAAGGGTTCTTTAGCACATTTCTTGCTTGTGACTCTGTAGTCTGAGCTCTAACTAACTTGCTTCCTAGGGGTAGAGTCCTTTTTGCAACTTGCTTAGAAGAGGTTGCATTGACCTTTTGTGTCTTTTCCCCCAACCTGGGCGACTCACTTTTAGGTACAATTGAAGAGGTAGAAGGACAACTAGAAGATTTTGTCTACCGCTTCTTCTTTAAATTCTTTTCTGACTTTGGAGCTCTGGTCTCAGGACACTCAATTGGCTCCGTCACTGAGGTCCCCAGAGGTTTCCTTCTGTAATGCTTTTAATACTTCCGCTAGCAACTCTGGGCTGACTTCCTTCTTGGGGTACTTAGCCTTAAAATGCCCAACCTCTCCACATTAAAAAATATTCTTTACCTTAGTTGGAAACAACTTTGATCCTCCAGGGTTAAACCTTTGCTCTTGCATCTTCCCTTGAGTCTCCATCACTCGCATCAGAGCCTGGTATATCTGAGTTTGAGCGACTTGCATAATTATTTCCACCGACTTTGAGACGTCAACTGACTTTTTACCCTCGGGGCTAACATGCCCTTCTTGGTCTGCCTCAGTCTCACTGTCCTCATTCCAAAAACTGGGTTTTGCATAGACATCACGGGCAGAAACGTTCTCTTTCTTTCCCACACTTGCAACAGCTCTCTTGCACTCTTTACTCTTTTTTCAACAAAGGTTCCTCTTCCCTCACTTCTCTCATCAGTTCGGGGTAAGTAGGGACTGTTTGTGCTCCCTTCAACAGAAGCTTCAACACAAATGGATGATTTGGGCTGGCCCCTTTTAAGATCCGATCCAGACTAGCTTAGTCAGCATCTTTGGGGTCAATGCCCCTCTTGAGGATGATCTGATGTAACATCCTATCCACTCGAGAAATTTATTTAGAAAATCTCTGCTCTCTTTGCTGGTGGGTATGGTTGAACTTGTACAAAAGATCGGGGTCTTCTCTACCCTTTGCTCTGGAACGAAGGCTCTCACCCACTTCCGGATATCTCTCTTGGTGCATTTACTTACTGAGATCTTTAAAACAGTGCTTTGCTCCATTTGAGCTCCTTGAGCCCTCCCCCAGCCGACTGCAGCAACTGGGTCCATTTCTTTCTCCCGCAATGGCTTGTGACTGGGCTGGCTAAAACCAGCAATAAAGAACATCCCGGATGCGCCCTCATTTGTAGCGCTGCCCCCCTGGGGGTTGCTTGTAGTTGCATGTTCTTCTGTGCTGCCTTGACCCTGTGAACTTTACAGCCCTCCTGACACTCTAGGTTCTGACATGTTGTGTCCTGGATAAACAGCCAAGACTCAGTTGAAATAGTCCTTAAAGCAGTTAAATGACAATTAGCAATATCAGGTAAATGATACCTATGTACACAATAACAGACAGTAAATAAGTGGATCTCTCAAGAAAGCTATTTATTGCTGGGCATAGGACTACTGCTAAAGAGGAACTCCAGGGTGGCTTATACTACCTTTATCCTAAAAAGAGATGAAGTAATATAAATACCAGTAGTGTATCCCCTTTAAGAGCAATAAAATAGCAGTGTTCAGAATGCAAGGCCTTGCAATTATCTTCCCTGGCAGTTGGAGCTCAAAGAATCCAGGAATTCCAAGATATGGCACAGTAATAGACAGCTTGTTCTGACTAGTGATATTCCAGCTATATGGTTGTGTATAGACACAAGTGTAGGGGCTACCTATAGCGCTCGCTTTATAATAATATATTAGTGCTTTCAATAGTAACTACAAGAAAAATATATAAACACTAAAGTGCTAACAGTGCATCAGTATTACAAAATACAATATAAGCAAATAGTTTACAAAATGAAAATTGATCCAATGCAAATAAAGTGTAAGGGACGTGTCAGGTGCTACTGTCCCATTAGTGCTCAAAAAAGTTCATAATAGAAGTTCATAAAGTGACTTTTGTGTAGACAGTTCAAAGGTATCCTTAGTGCAATATGAAGGATTTTAAAGTGCAGATGCTCTGTGCCCGGCTTCCAGACTAGCCTAGTGGTGACAATCGCTTTCCACCGTGAAGGATAATAAAAAAACTCACTCACAAGAGAGAATGGGTCTTATATGCCTTATGGCATTAAGACCGGACAACACTTGTTTGGCCACAGGGGCCAGGATGGATCCTGCTTTAGGGTGCAATACCTCAGCTTTCAGTAATGGCAGCTTTTACTCCTCTTTATCCATACATCCAACCGGTTAGGATATAAAAAAAGAGAGCTCCAGATGGGGGAATACCGTTAAAAGTATTTTATTTTCTTCCACGATTCAGATTGAGATAAATAAGCATGATGCAAACACAATAAAACCGATAAAAAGTGTCACTGACGGAGCCCCAGAGTGGAGAGCGGTGATTACCGTCTTGCGTTCCACTTGGCTTCCTGTGATGTCACAGTGTGCGTTCAACCTTACGCGCATTTTGTCATTCCTTTGACGTCTTCAGAGGTGGAAGACAGCGTGTCACGGAGCTCTTTATACTGCAATCTCCGCCGTTCACTCCACCCTATCTTGTCCTGCCGGATATAGGATTACGAGAGTGTCCCCGTCGTAAGGTTACGATACAACAAGAGCCCTTCTGTCCTCCATCTCCACCCTGACTAATAGCAAATAATTGTGTATAACCCCACATACATCTCACATTATTAAAATTGCATGTTACAGCTGTGGTCTGTTATAACGTGAGCATCTCTATTGCAATATCTAGTCCACTGCATATATGGATGGGGAACTAAAATTATACACAAATTATATATATATACACAGATAATACTTTCCACAATAAATGAGCAATCCTTTATGCATGTTAGCCCACATTTCTGAGGTTTGGGCAATAGCTAGGTTGTAAGAGATAGAAATTACAAATAAAATAATTATCTTTTAAAACAAAGGTTTGATGGATATACATTTAGAATTCATAAAAAAATATATATATAAATGTAAAAATATATATTAATAATAATTCTGAGGTGGGTAAATTAATGAGCCTCAAAGGGGACACTATTCATAAAAAATGTTCATGTTAAATATCAGGTGAATACATTAATAGACCTAAGAGGGGCAGGTATGGACTTTGTTTAGTTTAATAAAAATATATAGTAAATAGAAAATTATAGTTTATAAAATTCTTTTGAAAACTGTTTATCTTGACACTATATTCACTATAGCTTCTACAGACAAAATATAATAATTGAAAACTTATGAGATAATTTTTGTTTATGTGAACATAATTTTTACCTCATACTTTATTTACATTATTGATATAATATGATCCTTTGGGGTTACGTGTAATTTGAGGTTTATCAAAGGTGAATATAATGAGGTATTTTCCTTGACCACGTCGAATGTCGTGATGTTAATAATGATGGGGGACTTAAATTTGGCGTGAGGGATACACTGCTAGTATATTAGATCTTACATTTAATCCAGCTATATGGTGTCTGTATACAATGTTCAGAGTGGTGTATTAGTGGCTGGTAACTGGATTTTGGGCAAGTGCTCTAGAATGCTGTAATCTGCCAATCCAGTGAGTCACCGGACATCGATGCAATCAGCGATGCTGCTGGGTGGCACCCCTGGTGTAGCAAGCGGCGTCACTCTCACCTGGGTTGGAGCTGCAGAAGGCTGTGTGTCACATGGTGGGCCATGATTCTCCCACACAGCAGCGAACTGGTGCACACTTGATGGATCCTGGGAAGCAAGAGCGCATGGGCCTGGTCAGTAGATCCCTTTATAGTCTCTCCCACAATTCTCCCCTGGAGCAGATGGCTTGCTGAGAGGTGTAGTCCATGGATAGCTCTGCAGTTCAGTGTTCTCTGCTCAGGAGACCACAGTTCCCACAATGCTCTGTTTTAGGCTCAGAAGTATGATGTATGTAATCTGAGCCCAGCACTAGGGGAATATAGAGACAGTCTGGAATTGTAGTGGACAAGTCTGCAATGTCAGATAACTGTAGTTCGCTCCCGGGTACATAGAGTAGCATCACTTTTCTGGCACCAGAATAACCAAACACTTACTTTAACTGGTAAAATAATATTTATTCATTAGAATTCCTCATAAAATCATAAAAGATAATATATTGCACATGGAGCCCTTTATGGTACATACCTAAATGAACACTTCCCTTATTGCTCCCTGTGCATTAACTATTAACCCTTCCATATACATTTATACAGTAGTTAGAGAGATCTTTTTCTTTAAAATCATATTAGTGATATGTTACACCAACAATCAACTGTGCTTTTATAACAAAATTGATGGGGAGGGGGAGGCTTGTCTTAAATGTTAAGAGTTCAGCCAATTTGGTACCAGGTTAGACCTGCTATTTAAAGTGGTATTAAATCCAAAACCAAAAATGTAATATATTGTAGCTTACCAATCCTTATATGTTGCAGCTGCATTAGTTTTCTTTTTAAAGGGCTTTTTCCCTCTGTTTTCACCTGGTGATCTGGTCAGTAATGCACCTCCTGTGTTAGAGTGCCCTCACTCTGGATGAAGGAGCACAGGGATATCTTTGGACAGCAGCATTGTCAGGGAGGGGAGTGTTAGGTGTACTAGCAGATTTAGATTCACAAACAAATTGTAGCGGCCGCCCCCATGGAAAGAGGGGTTTCGCCGCCAGAGATGTTCTCTTCCCCCTAGTGGGAGGGATGCTGTAGAGTGGAGCAGGAGCCGCTCTTACCATAGCTAGTGATTTAGCGATCCAAGCCGAAGGGAGATAGCCTTATCCCACAAACATGAGATGACACTCTATGTTGTGAGTCTAAACAAAAAGTGTTTATTACATTCCAAGACATACAGTTTTACACACAGCTAAGGGGCACTCCCCTTAACCTTACCAAAAGGGGGGAAGGGGACAAGGACCAACCAATGAGAACTGAACATTTGTACATTAAAACAGGCTACAGATAACCTAATGCACACCCCCTGCGGAGAGATGTCTCCAGTCCAGACCATTGTCTGTGTCATGAATCCACACAATTAGACACAGAAACAGGAAGGGGGGGATGGGGGGAGAAGGGCTGTAACATTACATTACATTAACTCAATGCCAGTTGTTCAGAGGATGAATAAAGGGAAAATAAAATGCAATAAAAGGGCAATGTCCCAAACTCATAGGAAAATGACACGAAGGGGTTTACAATCCAGGGACAGGGTGATCCGTCACACATAGTGAGTCGTGACGGCTAGTACCGTCACACAAATTGTCACACAAGTTAAATAGGCAGCATGCAGCAACAGTTGTTTCTCTTTTGGGGTAAAGATTTTACATGAATACAAAAAAGCTGATCATTGTAAGCACCTATGTCAGTGGTGAATGATTTGTCCTTAACTGCTCCATTTGTAGGAGAGTTTGCTCTGTTAAAAAACAACAGACCTACTGGCTAGATCACCAGATGAAAACAGAAGAAAGAAAGCCTAAAAATGAAAACAAATGCAGCCATCACATCTGAGAATTGATAAGGTGCAACATATTAAATATTTGCTTTTGGGTTTAATGCCGCTTGACTGCTGATAAGCTTAGGCATATTCTGACCAGGTATTACCAACACAAGACCTTGCCCCCCAGAAAAGACACACAGACTTGTTTAAGTTGGAATTAGGGCAAGGCTTTTATTGAACTTTATTGAACTTATCAACTGTAACAATATTAAATCACCACATAACGATGCAAGTCACGGTTTATACCGTGAGCATCATAACAAACATAGATAGTCTAATAGGCCTGTCTCCACCATTAGTGCGAGACAGGCATTAAACTGATCCCAGACTTAAACTTGAGGGCATGGCCCATAAAGGAATATCCATCGCTGGCAAGGTAAAACCACCAATAAAGCTGTGACAACTTCTCAACGGGTGGGTGGGTGGGCAACTCTTGTGATGTCAGAATCTCCTCAGAGTGGTGGGACGTGCCCTTGCGTAGCTTCTTTTCTAGAATGCAGGCTCCACCCCATCACCTTGTGTCTTAGTGGCCAATCCTGTCAAATCCACCTAAACTCTCGTTCATCACGACGCCCACATAGCTGCCAAGCTTCCAGCAGTCAAGGCTCCCTTTCCCTAGATGATGGGGTCAAGGGGCCTTCATTTATGTTATTTCTCTCATTGAATACCAAAGATACCTTATTCTTACCACTGTATGTAAATGCTAATTTAGCCTTGCCACTGAACTCAAATGTAAACTTATTCTTGATACTAAACGTTAGTGCAAATATATTTTTCCCACCAAATGCCAGTATACTGAAAATTGCACCGATTGAACACCAAGTGCACACTAAAATTGTTCTTGCAGTTTTGAGATTCCTACAAGTGTGAGCCAGCATCAAAAGCAAAGACAGAAAATGTTAGTTCCTGAAAAAATCTGTGTGTGCTTATGTCATGTTCAACCTAGAATCAAGTACACGCACAGCAAAAACAAGCAAAGGATTCAATTAAAGAGGTACATTTTATCAGTTATATTTTTTTTAAATGTATTATATTTACATCTGAGCAATCAATGCTAATGTTCGGCTATGCTATTTTTTTTTTTTATTTTTTTTTTATATAGTTTTATTGGTTCTCCAGGACCTTAAAAGTTTTTCAAGTGCTTCTCCAGGTTAAAAGTGTTTAAGAAGGCAGCTCTAAATTAAATGCAATATTAGGTGTTTTCAGAAATGAAAGTTCTTATTTTTACTTGCTTTAATTCCCCTTGCCTTGAGCTGCATTTTGTAATATGAGGCCAGACTCCGTTTAAGGTGTGACATATGACTACTGGTTAAATAGTTGAGAAAATTTCAAGGAAGAGAAAAATTAGAGCTTCACCAAAGATAGAAAGCCATTAAAAATGCAAACAGCAAACAGCTATAGCTAGCAGGTTAGACAGCCAGTCTAAACTTGTGAGTGCAAGAAAACGGAGCAATTACACATTTATTTAAATGGGAGGGCTACGAGCAAGAATAGAATATAAAACCTTGTTTAAACGCACTCTTGAATATTTATTAGAAATAATACATGTAGTTAAATCATTTATCTGATTTCAAAGAATACAGTAAATGCAAAAGATCAATTTTAATAATTATACTTAGGAAATCTGCCATTCATAAAAAAAACTCATTAATAATACCATTATTATAAAAATACATTATTATTCTTATTCTAATTATTAACCAACTGCAGCTGAAAATATCGTCACCAGACTTCTCTTTACATAGGTGGTAGGTAAGCCAGCACTTGGGAATATACAGTATATGAATAATAAAGGTATACTTGAACTTGGTCAAGACCCAAACTTCAAAATATGCTAGTAAAGTTACATATTCATGCATTTATGAAATAAGGAATTTGTATTGGTTGTCATCAACCATTTTTTTTAAGTGCTATTATTTAGAATCTGGAAAGCAGAAGACTGTCAAGGGCACTTGTGTTTTTATTAGAAAAAAATCTTCCAAACTGCACTGGATTTGTTGCTTTGGGAAGCACCTCCATTTTTAAAATCTCAAGAACCTTTTTTCATTATTTTTTTAAAATAAATCAGGCTAATGGGTCAAGGCCTGTAGCAAGATGCAGACAAGGTAAAGTAAATGCTATCTGCTGTCCCCTAACCTTGACTTCAGTTACCACTAGGGATACTTCAGGCATCACTCCTTAGAACCTTTATGTAAATAACAAATCAAAAGGAGAAAATGCTTTTGGGTTCTGCCGTTTTTACATGTTTGTAAGTGACTGCCATACAGACTGAATGTCACACAGCCTTTGTTGCAGAGTACAGCTTTGTCACACAGCAAAAAGTATTACTGCCACTGTTGCAAGTTATCATCATCATCCAATACCTGTGGTAAGAAACTATATTATATTGTTTAAGTACACATTCTTAAGGAGTAATTAAAAAAACAAAAACAGTAGTTACTCGCTAGGCGGTGATCCTCTGGGTGAATCTAAGATGGAAAAGGATCTGGGGATCCTAGTGGGCAACAGGCTTGACAGTGACATGCAATGCCAAGCCGCTGCAAGCAAAGCCAACAGAAAACTGGTATGTATAAAAAAGGGGATTTACTCCAGAGATAAAATGATAATTCTCCCACTCTACAAGACTCTGGTCTGGCCACATCTTGAATATGCCGTCCAGTTCTGGGCACCGGTCCTCAGAAAGGATGTGCTGGAACTGGAGAAAGTGCAGAGAAGGGCAACAAAGATAATTAGGGGAATGGAGGACATCAGCTATGAGGAAAGATTACAAGCATTGGAAAAGAGTTGTCCCAGATGGTGAGTGACCCATGATTGCCATCATCCCATGAAACATTTGAAATACATGTTGATTTTTCTCCTGTTAAAGGGGGGATTTTTAAGGCAATCAAAAGAAAAAAACAGAAATATATCTAAAAATATAAATGTTTATTAGAAACTAGTTAAAATCATAATGATACAGACATTAAATGACCACATAATCTTGTCCTGGTCATATGGTCAAACTGGAAGATACCACAGTTGACCATGAGCAGGTAGAACCACATGCATTACTCATTTTAAAATATTGACAAAAAGGAGAGAAGGGGAAAACATGACTCCCACCATGGGGAGGGAACCCCCAAGGGGGGAGAGTGGTGAATCCAACGCGTTTCGAAATAATTGGTGAACTTTGAGTTCAAATCTTCCTCAGGGAGGTATACATGTTGTAAAACCCTAGTGAAGCAAACAGAAAAAGAACAGACAAACAAAAAAAAGAGAAAAATATATATGTATTACATCACTGATTGACAAAGAGTGGCCATAGACATGAATCCTCCACACACTAGCACATAAGCTGTTACCCACCAGGCTTCCTGTCTTAGCATGATTCATTCATATTTTCTTCAAAGAAAATGTCAAAATCCAAATACCGTAGTGGACTCAAACAAGGAGAGGGAAGGGAGAAGCCAAATGCAGATCCACACCCAATATGATCCCCCCTTTAAGAGGAGAACAATCAACATGTATTTCAAAGATTACAAGCATTGAACCTATTCTCTCTGGAGAAGAGACGCTTGAGAGGGGATATGATATCAATATACAAAATACAAATTTTGATTTTTAAATTTTTTTGGGGAATTTCATATAAGAAAATGTGAAAAATATTGTTATTTTTTCAAAATTGTCTCTCTTTTTTTGTTTATAGCGCAAAAAGTAAAAATCGCACAGGTGATCAAATACCACCAAAATAAAGCTCTGTTTGTGGGGAAAATAACCCGTCAATTTCATTTGGGTACAGTAGTGTTGCACGACCACGCAATTGTCCGTTAAAGTCACGCAGTGCCGAATTCGCAAAATAGGCCCTGGTCTTTGAGCAGCCAAATCCTCCGCGGCTTAAGTGGTTAAAGACTGCAACATTCAGGGGTATACAATGTACAGTTAATAGCAAACACACACACACACGCACATCATGGGTTGAACTGGATGTACTGATGTCTTTTTTTAACCCTGCCAAATTTGTAACTATGTAGTACACTCTGGATGATCTATGCACGTATGCAAGTTTGCAGATGCCTACCTTTTTCTGCTCTGAAGAAAAAGTGTTTGTTCAACTTTGTGTCTTTGGATACTGAGTCTGAATGGAAGTGACTAATTCATTTTAATCAGTTGGTGCTCTTTTTGTGTTCTGATTGGAAGAGTTGCCTTGTCTAAATCCCTGTAGAAGTGATTAACTCTTAGGGAATATTTCACCAAAAATTACATTTCTATTGCAGAGAATGCCTAAAACACTGAGTTATTTAATTATGCAGGAAAATACATTTCTGGAGGTGTTCTGTGTACCAACTGTGTACTGAATGCCTCCAGGTAGTCATTATGCATTGAATTTTACAGAAAATGATAGGGCTGCAGTTTGAAAGAGTAACGTAATTGTGACGGTATTCACCGTCACTGGAAGTGAAAAACAGATACTTAATGGTTTGAATTGCTTCAAATGGGACAGTAATATTTGTCAGCAATATCTTCATATAGAAATATGAAGATTGATTCCCACTTTACACTGGGAGACTTAGACTGTTATAGACCATTGCCATGAAGTCTGCCTCCTAGATAATGTGTATTCCGTGTGCTTGTCTGTGAGAGAGACACACAGACTGTCATTGACAGGCTTCCCTATTGTTTGTGTATTGAAATTTAATGTGGATTGTGTCTGTCCCATTGTTAAATGTTAATGACCTCACATTGTTCTGTCCAGATGGCTAGATAATTCGTTTAGATTAATTCTGTTCCTGTATACACTTTCATCTGCATATGATACTGTAATCAGCCAGAGGGGAGGGATTGTGTTCCTGCTTCACTCTCTGGGGAAAGAGAGGGTCACTCACGGGAACCTGGAGCCTTGTTGTAGGTCCAGGGTGGGTAGGAGACAGTGAGACCCCAACCAAGCTGCGGCAGTTCGTGGGGTCTGAGGTGGTTATAGTGTCTGGTGGAGTGCTTGGAGCCCTCGGGAAACACTAGGAGCATCCGTCAATGGAGGTACCCAGTCCGGGGTGCCGGTTGATCCGTTACAGTAATTTTAAATAACATTGAATTTCTTTATTTTTTTATTTGGTATATATTTTTCCATTAAATTGGAGTTATACTTTAAAAATGACTAGCCCAATCTGTGTATACTTATACTGTATCCTTATGTTGCTCTGGGGTATTTAGTATGTACCCTCCTGTGACTCCGAAAAGCTGCACACATATACCTTTGCTTTTTCATCACCCATTCAACAGCTGCATAACATATGCATTCTTCTGGTTTTAAGTGCCAACTGCACTCAGATCGTTTTTTTAAATAAGCTGTCAATAAATGTATTCTTTATGTGGCAGGGGTTTCACTGAAGCACTTCAACCACAGCCTGGAAGTGACAATAAACATAATTAGTAGGTGGACTTAATTGGGAATAGACAAAGTGCATTACCAATTCACAAACAAGCCAGCAGAGCAGCAGAAAAGAGAAATGAACTTGCCTCAGAACACTAACATACATCTTTTCATCTACAGTACATCAACGTCCTCCTCATAGACACATGGCTTCAAGCAGAGCTGCAAAAAACTTTGACCTAGTTTGCAGTGGCAGTTGAGGTAACTAGACCATTGGGTGTGTAGCTTATGATATGCTTGCATCTAAGATATAGTATGGAGTGAGGAGCTTAGATACTGTCAAGATTGTAACCTATACTATCCTATCCTATCCTATAAATGTCCCTAAAGGATGTACCTTTCCATATGTGTTCTTAATGCATCAGAACTTAAATTTTTTGATCTGGCCAACCTCCCCATTTTTTCTTTTTTGGCCCCGCTTATCTCATGGTGGTATCTACACATTTCAGATACTCACTCATCCAGTGGATCCAGCGTTGACCGCTGAGATCCTCTCATACCCGGCCACAGCTTCATCTCACACCATCTGACATCATCTAGAAGCCCCTCAGCTCTTCCAGGTCCAGCGGACGAGCCTCTCAACGACACACCAATAGGCCCACCCCCTCCTACTGTAATTGAATGAAAGGCTGTGCCAACTGGGATATTTAATGGACATATCCCGGGAGGCGCAATGGGCAGTGTACGCGTCATTTGCTTAAGGTGAGTGACATGCATGGGGAGGCAGTGTGGACTTTAAATATATAAAAGAAATAAACAAAAGAAAAAAAAAGCAATGCTCTATTCCTGTAGAGAAAGAGAGGAGGGTTGCAGAGGTAGGGTCATTCTCGGGAGGGTGAAGGTCCGCTTTAAGCATGTTTGCAATATTTATAAATTCTTTATAATATTGACAAAATTAATGACTCAATTTGCCATAAATATGCAATTTCATTCACATTATACAAGAATAAAACAATACTGTGCATTTTCAGAAACTTGATGGATGATTTTATTTTGTTGTGTATTCTGTTATGTTTGCTGAAAGCTGTTGCTCCTGCCTCTGTTTTAGTGTAAGACTTTAAAACCTTTCTACATTTTACTTTTTGCTGCTGTGTTAATACATATGTTCACAGAAGGAACTAAGTTATTCTATGATCATGCTGAAGTCACTGCACTACTAGATTGCTTCAGTATAATAACTTCTATTATATGGCTGTAGCAAACAAGAAAGAAGCAGGGCTATTAGCTGTCCTGCAAATGTATGGGCAGCCCATAAAATGCAGCCAAAATAAAGTAATTGAAAAAAAAATGTGTTAGTAAATGTTTCTTTTCCTGTAGGTTAGAAAGCTTTTAAATATTATGCATAATTTAAAATTCAATATATTACCTCTTTGGATATTCATTTGTAAAGCAAATACAGTTAGCTAATTGTAAATTTTTTTGGGCAGTCATTTTTAAAAATTACATTTTAGAGAAAAGAAGGCTCAAGAGACAAATCATGTTTGCTTTCAGAGTATTGTATAATTGTGATGTGCAGCAAGGTTTGGGTGACCAATTTGTCACAGTATATACAGCACATGCAATAGTGATAATGGAAGCAAAGTTTGGTTTGGTGCATTTTCGGCAAACAGTTGAAAACACTTGCAACCCCGAACATAGCGGCAAACCTCTTTTAAAGTCTATAGGAGCTGAATCTTGTAAAAAATGTTTCTGGCTTTTTTCAAAGGTAGGTGGGCACTGCCATGGAGGACATGTATTATTGCTAGAAAAAAAAAAAAAGGAAAAATACTATTCAGTTGGGAGCAACTCTTTAAAAAGGCTTTAGTGCCGGTTCACATTTGTGCGATCACAGAGATCGCATGTAATTCGAAGCGCACTTCTCCTAAAATTACATGCGATGTCTGTGCGGTGCAAATTCAGCCATACAGTTTTGTATGGCTGAATTCGCACCGCAATTGCACCTAACATGCACAGGCCCTGCAGCAGAATCAGATCGCATGGTGGTTCACACTAGTGCGATCCGATTCTGTGCGAACTTTCAAATCGCACTGCAATATGCGATCTGATCCGGGGGTGTCATTAACTTTTAATTGACACCCTCAGCGTATCGCATATGGCAGTGTGAACTGCCAGGGGTGCGGATGCGATGCGGGAACACGCTGTATATTCGCAGCGTTCCCGCATCGCACAAATGTGAACCGGCACTAAAGGGCAACGATAAAAATATAGAAATTCTTTAAAATAACATGCTTTGGAAATGCCTAAAATCTGCACATGACATTTCCCAGCTGCTTTGTTCTGTTTGTAAACAGCACCGGGGATTCCCTTGAACATCTATAACAGACACTTTTTCAGAGACTAGGAAATGGATTGCAAGGGGGACCCACAAAAAAAGCATGCAGGGTTCACCCTAAACATTCCTGCCTGACGCTTATCTTTGAAGAGGGTTTGGTATAGGTTTTTAGGTTGACCCCAAATAAAAATAATGGCGTGGGGTCGCCTTTAAGTCTGATATCGATTTTAAGGGGGTACCCACACAAAAAAAAATAAAAACAAATCCATGGGGTCCCCCGTAATCCATACCAAACCCTTACCTTAACATGCAGCCACATAGGTGGGACATATATCCGGGAACCCCTTATTTTATAAGGGGCTTCAGATTCTTTTATGCCCCCCACAGACCCCCCATGACTGCCAGGTCAGGGATGTGGGGGGATAGGCTCTTATCCTGATCAACATAGGGGCAAGGTGCTTTGCTAGAGGATTCCCCGGCAAGGTACTTTCTCCATGTTGAAATCATATGGTCTGGTAGAATTCAGAGGGGAGCATACTTTCTGCTCCTCCCTTTCTGGGCTAATCAGGCTGTATGCCCTAAGAGTCTGGTACGGAATTTGGGGCTATTTTCTTTTTGCATGCAGTACCCATTTAAAATCCATACCAGACTCAAATCTAGAATATGGGTGTAATATGTGCAGCTGCCAGTGTTCTAGCAACCAATCGTGTCGTTGTTTGCAAGGACACAGACAGCTGGACCACACAGCGACCATGCGGGCCATTGACTTTAAAGTAAACCCTCAAAAGGTACATGCGACTTTGTATATCAAAAATAATCACATTGGTCAAAGCCAGAGTCGCAACAAAGTCGTATTCATCCAAAGTCACATCAAGTCGCAATGAAAATGGCACAATTTTTAAGTCACACAAATGTGAATAGACTCTTAGTATCAGTATCATAGTATCAATATTATAGTTTATATGCCCATTTGTATTTGCTATTCTTGCTTGTAATTAATCCATGAATGTTTGTATTTGGCAGAATTTGAAAATGTTTTGTTTGACTGACTGAAAGTAAAAGTGTATTAAAGTATGCATTTGTATTACAAACAGGTCTTAACAGGTCCCACTCCCCACATACCCAGCCACACAAAATTCTGGCAATATTCACTTGCAATTGTACCATGCAAATACTGTACAGTGGTGGAAATTATTTTCTCTCCCTTCAGATGGACCAGTATACAGACATAAACCAGGTAAGACAAAAATAATGGTGTGTGGATATATTAAGACCAATACTAGTATCTTCTCTACAAATATGTATATTATTAAAATGGATGGGTAGACATATATTTAGCAATCCCTTCCCGGGTGCCATGTGTTTGTTGAAGAGATAAAGCCTGACTACTAGGTCACATTTTTTCAGTAAACAACGCCATTCCTAGGAACTCCTTTGAAAGAGGAGGATTTCCTTTGATCTACTATGACATGGGTACTTTCAGCTTGGAATAGACGTTATTCTATTCATTTTTCTTTTGCCGGAGAACAAATAAGATGCACCACATCCCTTTAGTAATAGGTAAAGAGTAGTAGAGGAAGTATGTGGGACTTTAAAGGTTCAAAATGGATTTCTCAATAAATATAATGATGGAGAAATATAATTTTCTTTTTATATAAAAAAATATGATTTTATTTAATTCAAGTACAAACATCTTTTTTTTAAAAAACATAAAAAAGAAGAAAAGAGAAACACTTGGTGGTGTCAACTCAGCATGTTTTGCCATAGAATAATGGCTTCCTCAGGAGACTTACAAACATCTTTACAAGTGAAATTCTGTGTACAATAAAAGAAGTATATATAAGAATTTTTTAATGTATATAGACAAAAGTTGCTTAAATTATATCAATTCAAATATTCAGATAAAATAATAATTTACAAAAAATGAGGTGTACCGCAAAAAGGTTGGATTGTGCCTTCTATGAGCAAAAGACTGTGGATGAAAAGAGCTTCCCAGATGAGGCAAGAAGTAGAGGAGCCTCATACCCCAATTAGGGCAAATCATAGAGGAGGGAAAGCCCAAATGGAAGTAGGGGACCTAGTTATATCAAAAAATAATAAAATAAAGATTCAAAATTTCAAGGAATTATAGATAATCAGGTCCATAAATGTTGGTATATATTTGTTGTTTTTACCTTTTACACAAAGTATTTTAGCACAAGACTCAAGGAAATCACTGTGCGAATGATTCAATGGATACCAAAAGGAATATTCTCTCACATCACAAGAAACATATTCAAATGGTGGGGGAATCCCATATGGTCCACACCCAAACTACAAAGGGCTAAATAAATAGATAATCAATATTTAATATCTCAATTTGTCCGATTAAAGACAAAAAGGGGGGAGAGAGAAATATTTCCTTAAATACCTTGAGAAAAATATAAATGATGTACAGTATGAATGGAGGTTCTCTCAAACAAGAGAATTCCCTAAACAGAGAGTCTCCACAACTACTTCACTGAAAGACAAAAATATGGCAAAATACAGTCTATCAGTTCAAGGATCAATGGTTCTTTAGTGTGGAGAAAGCATTAAGATAAAAGCAATCCTAGAGAATTTTACCAGGTTAATGCTCTAATCATTACAATAAACACAGACCAAGTATAAATCCAACTTCATTAGTACCTGCAAACAGCACTTCCTTGTCTCACTGCACAGTCAGACTGACCGCCGGTGTATGACTGGCATTTTTATTTCCTCCTCCACTCCGGAGGCGTCTAACGTCACCTCCGGAGTGAGAGCAAAATGTTCACCCATCTAAATCATCCCCTCCAGGAATGGAGCCTACTGATTGGATAGAAGGCTCATGTGACTCCCCAAGCATGGAAATGATATGATATGCATGCGCAGAATGTCTATTGAGGCCGGGATAGACATAAAACAAAAGGGAAAAACTTGAGCTCTCTATCAAAGAGGGGAAAAAGATGTCCAGAACAACCGCAATGAAAATACGTGGGTTTTTAAATTAAACAGAAGTCCCTGACTTAATACTTATCTCAAAAAATAAATGTTCATTAGTTTTACTATGTTTTCAATTGGGAAATATATATTTTTACCTCATCAACTTGAAAATATTAATTTAGAAGACATTTAGAGCCCTCAAAGGGGGGGGTTTCTTTTATAGAAGTTATTAGGAATCTGAACAGAATATGTAGATTATTGCATGAGAATAAGATATAGGAGGAGAAGAGTAAGATGGGAGAAGGGAACGGCTGAATCCCCCCCCCCCCGACCCCAGGGAGAGGTCAGGAGGGGACAAAGCCGCGGGTGCTCATATGATAACCTATTTTGGCTGGTAGACTCCCCTAATTCCCCAGTGGGAAGAGAAACAGTCTTGAGCATTAACAAAAAAGACACAATCTTAAAAAACTTTTTTACATATAGTTGTCTTATAAATATCTTATATTTATACATAAAGCGGAATGTCACAAAAACAAAAGCAAGAGCAAAAGTCTCTTTACAGAAAAGGTTTGAAGCTAATTGCATCATTGAAGCCAGGATATCGTGTGGTGGATAAGTTAAAGATCCACTTGGCTTCTTTTTGTAACAGGGCCTTATAAACACTACCACCCCTTTCATTCAAAGGAATGTGTTCCAAGGCAAAGAATTTCATTTTGTTGTCATCAAAGTTATGATAAAGACCCAACACCATTCCTAGGAACTTCTTTGAAAGAGGAGGATTTCCTTTGATCTACTATGACATGGGTACTTTCAGCTTGGAATAGACGTTATTCTATCTTTCCATACGGTTTTAACGTTAGCTTTTCTATCCAAATATAACTGAAGACTGATGACAACAGGTCCTTTGGACTTATTCATTGAGCTGTGAGAATTTTTGTGTGCTACTATAATAAACCCATAAAAAATGAGCAAGTTTAATTCAAGGGACTTCATGGAGTCAAAGGGAATAAGCCCAGCTGTAATGCAATGTTATATACATTACAGATTCATTGGACATCCCCACCTGCCCTGTCTGATTACACTGCATACTATACGGTGCGTGACATTGAAAATCCTCAATATGCATTGGCACATTACAAGATAACTGCAGAAAGCTAAGGCACTGCAGCTCTAGTGGATTAAAACAGTTTGCTTTCCTTTCTCCTGCCTGACATTAGTATATTACATATGGTTACATAGTTACATAGTTGGAAAGGCGTAATAAAGGCACTGGTCCATCCAGTTCAAACTAAGTGTGTGTGTGTGTGTGTGTGTGTGTGTGTCTTTGTCACTACTGTTTCCCATAACCCTGTACATTGTTTTCATTAGGAAACACGTTTAAAAGTTTTTTGAAGTTATCTACACTCCCTGCTGACATCACCAACTGTGGAAGGGGGTTCCACATCCTTACCACCCCCTGCACAGTTTGTGATTGAACCACTTCTCATCCAACTTCATTGTGTGGCTTTATGTCTCCTTTAATGATCTTAGATTTAATTGTTTTCTCCCAATGCTAGAGCCACCATTTAAAGATTTGTATGTCGTAATCAAATCCTCTTAAGGGCCCTTACTGCAGGGAGAATACATTTAATATCTGTACTAATTCCTCATAACTAAGGATACACTTAGTGTTCATTATGAAGACCAATGTTAGCAAATGGGCAGGGAATGGAACAGATTACATCATTGCCTAAAAATGGCCACATAGCCATAATTTGGCAATGATGTCATCACTTTTCTGGTTTCTTAAAGGTTGTTAAAAAAGCAGAGGCTGCTTGCACCTGTTGCATCCTTTCCAACCATTGACATCACCCAGACCGTTCACTTACATGGCTGGGAATCTATGGCCACATAAGCAAATAGAGGAGGAATGAAGCCCTACATCATTGGTTAAATATGGCCACATGGTCATACAGTATTTGGACAATATTGTCACCACTATCCCCACCCATTCTTTCAGAATGCAGCTGAAAACTCAGGGAGCTGTCATTGGGCTAGTGTTACCATTGGGGATTGGTCATTGGAGTTTTGATTGATG
Organism: Pelophylax lessonae; assembly: GCF_965119305.1. Classification (NCBI taxonomy): domain Eukaryota; kingdom Metazoa; phylum Chordata; class Amphibia; order Anura; family Ranidae; genus Pelophylax; species Pelophylax lessonae. The sequence goes on from NC_138769.1 coordinate 468,153,054, forward strand.
GTGTATTTACCATGATGGATTTTTTTGGGGGGATTTTTTATTTTTTTAATTAATGTTTTTGGTGTTTATCTTTCTAGAGAATCTTTTCTTTTGTGAATAAAAGGGACTTCCTGGTTCTAAAAAGCCCTCCATCTTCAGGCTACTACAACCAGTAAGCAATGATTGTGGCGATCAGGCTCTTGTCCTCCCCCCTGCCATGTTGAGGGCATGTGGCCTGGTATGGTTCGGATGGGCATGCTCACTCCCTCAACCCTTTCCTTGCCAGCCAGGCTGAATGCTCGCATTAAGGGTCTAGTATGGATTATTAAGGAAACTCATGCATTTTTATTTTTGTTTTTTTTGCATGGAGTCCCCCTTAAAACCCATACTAGACCTTAAAGAAGCATATCTACATCTTTATCTACAGCAGGAATTTAAAAAACAATTGCATAGAGTCTGCCTCAAAATCCTTACCAGATCCTTTGAGTCTGGTATGGATTTTAAGAGGGTACTTTATGCATTTGTTTTTCTTTGCATGAGTTACCCTCTTAAAATCCATACCAGACTCAAAGGATCTGGTATACATTTTGGGAACTCTATGCAAATTTTCTTTTCGTTCTTTCTGTAGCATGTACTACAGCAAAATTACATTTGCTAGGAAAATCAGTTTACGTTTTTGGCAAAAATTGAATTGCCAGCTTCTTAAAAAAAAAACACACACAGACTACAGCAAAGTTCCCCTACCATTTAGAATTTGAGAATTTTCAGCTTCCTCTTTTGCCTACCTTTTTCCACTAAAACAGAGTATACCTTTGGATAGTCATGAGGCAGTCATGTGAGTTGTCAAACCAAGTTCCTATGTTCCCATAAGGTCTAAATTCCCCCTCAAGCATCATACAATTTAGTTCTTTCATTTTATTAACCAGAATTCTAGCCTTTGTGTACATAACCTTTTATTTTGTACAAAACTGTGAATATATTTTTATCGTTGCTTGCTCTCAGGTTACAGGTAAATTCAGCAAGCCTAATAACTTAGGTCTTGGATACTTTGGTCCCTCTATCATCTGGTTTGAGCCCCCCCCCCCCAACATTGCCAGTATCTACACACTTTGACTGACTGCACAGTATACCTCAAACTTATTCCACCCCCCCCCCTCTTTCCCAACACACACATCCTGATTTAAAAATTCTTCCAACCTGCTGACCATTGCCTAACAGAATGCACCCTTCCCATTTAGATGCAGTCCTTATTCCTTACACCAGTTTCTTAGTCACTTGATTAGCTCTCAAAGCTCCTGCTACCTTTCTGGTGTGGCTCATGGTACAGCCAAGTTTCAGAAAATACTACCCTGGCGGTCCTTTTCTTTAGTATAGCACCAAAGTCCTTGAAATCATTTTTAAGGACATTCCAAAAAATTCCTCTAACATGTGTACCAATATGTACAATCACAACTAGGCCCTCCATAGCTCCACCCAACAATCTGTCCATCCGATCTGCAATGTGTCAAACCTGAGAGCTTAGCAAACCACATATTGTTTGGTGATTATGGTCTATGTGACAGATTGGTCTATCTTTCCTTCTAATAACTGAGACCCCTACTATATTTGCCTGTACTCCTGTTCCTCTTTCAGCTAGGGGAGGTATTCTGCTCCAGCAATGCCACGCCTGAGCTGATATTACCAACATCATGCAACTGAGCATATGTAGTGGTATGTGGGAACTCACGACTAGCCACTCTAACACTTTTCCCTCTATCCCATCCCCTAACTGTAACCCAGCTTCCCACTTCTGGCACTTACACCTTTATATCACCATCCTCCTTTATATTATACTTAGCCAGGACCTGACAGGTAGGGTCCACACTTTTTCCCAGATTGTGGATGCTATTGAGTGTTGCTAGTTGATTCTTTAGATCCTGCATTTGGCTTTTAAAGCAAATTATTTGCTCACATCTAGCACAGAAGTATTCACTCTTTAATGCTTGATCAAGGGATGTATGCATGGAGCAGGAAGTGCACCAGGTCGTATCACTGCTCCTGTTGGAGGTATTACCCACTAACGTAATGATGATAGACATTTTATTACTTTTTTCTTTTAATTTATTCATTTTATTCTAAGCACTATTTATTTGCTCTAAACTGTTTGAGAATGTAATAGTAACCCCTTAGTACTTAGGGTGCCCATTTGGTACGCAGCGTGACCTCAGTACTTACAGTACGTACAGTTCCCCATCTGTACTCACAGTACCTTTAGTACTCATGGTGCCCCCATCAGTAATCAGTTACAATCAGTAACTTCTCTTGTGCCCTGCTAGGGGTGCTTTTACATAAAATCTCCAATCTTCTACATAAAGAGTAATGTGCCTTCACTTTAAAAAGCTGTGAGCAGCGCTGTTAACAGATAGTATAGATACTATCAATGGTGCCAACATCTAAACAGCTACAGCAGCATTATGGGTGACAATACTGCAGTAATTTCACTGGAGCAAAAGAGCATTGTCACATTATGAAAGGAAGTGCCTGCCCAATGCCTCTACTATCAGGATTGTATTATAAATACAAAATATGTCAGGGGATTTTTAGAAACACAGAAAATCAATTCTAACTGGTATGGGCCACCTACTTCAGGCATGAGATTTTATAGTTTGACCATAGTTATTTTATATTATTCATATATATTTATTTTCCTTTCTGTTGACTTGTAACTTGAAAGTGACTTGTTTAATCAATAGTAAATGTATATGATGTGCATCCTGTTCTTTAATATAAACACTCCTTAAAGACTAATATGCCAAATTAAAAGTGCCAGTACTCAATCAGCACACTCCCCACTCCAAAATGGTCTCTGAACTCAATTGAGGAGGATACTTTGAATCCATTTATTAAATCATGTATGTCCCCTCTAGTGCCTAATAGGGAAAGGCAGCCAACACTAGATGCTCATTATTCACTTCCAAAGGAAACACTCTCAGCAGAGAATTTTACATAGCAAACCATGCGCCTTCTTCCAAAGCCCACCCAGTATTATGTTATTGTAAACACGTTCATGAAAAAATGGTAGCTATTAAAATATAAAAACAAAGCAATTCTGCGTAAAAGCATCGAAAATTAATTAAAAGGGAGTATACTAAGAATTTAATATAGATATTTTTTTTTCCATGTTTAAAGATTACAGATTAGCTTTCTGTACACTGAATCTCTTTCTCCTTTCATCGTTTGCAGAAAACAAGCGTTTCTATGCAAATAACTACAGCTTAAATAAAGCAGCACTTATAGTTCAAGGCCAAAACGTGCAAGCAAGCCTAGAGCATCATGAGTGACATTTGATGCACTTTTCAGATGTCAATCACTTTTCCGATATGTGCCTTGATTTAACGTATTTTTATCATGAGAAAATTACTTACCATAAAAAACAAAAATGCATCTGTAATTTTTCTATGAATTGCATGACATAGTCTTGAAAACCATAAGCATTTTGTTTGACAGGGTGAAAATGAGGTTCCTTTTGCAATTGGATACATGCCAATCTAATTAGACTACAAAAAAGAAAGGTCTTTTTTTTTTTTTTTATATTCACACAGCAGCATACTATTTAAATGCTATGAATGTGCTATGAATGTTCATTGTTTCTTTCTCATGAACTTAAAAGCTGTAGAAACTATGACATTATCAATCTTTGAAAAATAGTTATTAAAGGTTGATTCCTCTTCCTTTATATCACATAACTTTTTACAGACATGATATTTTCTCTGTAAATAGATTTAATAAATAGATGTTAAAGTAGCCATTTTGCAATATAATGCTATTATCCTGGTTCCACTTTCTACAAGGGAGTATCTGGTGATGTTGAATTGTTCACCCAAAGTTCATATATGTTGATAGCCCTAGTACATAATAGTAGGCTGTTTTGCTTCAATGCAGCTCCAATCCTAGTGCATAGCTGTACGATTGAAAGACAGGCTCTGAATCATAATATGGATAGTTCCAGGTGCTCTTCAAATAGTTGTAAAATTTATTGGCACAAAATAAGTAAATTAATTATATATTATACCATACTGTATACATCAGATGTACAGCAGGAGCATGTGTCTAAATAAAAAAAGAAAAGTTTATAACATAAGAAAAGATTATAACATATAAAGATGGAATACCCCACATAGATACAAAGAACAGGTTTTATCTTAAAATAAACATTAAGTGTATTATTTGAGAGACAATTGCTACAAATATTGTACAGTAGCTGGACAGTATGTAAACAGCTTGGTAAGGCTGCAATGTAAGAGAGAGAGACAAAGCAGATCTTATCTTGAAATTACCATTAGAGTCGGTTCACACCAGGGCGACTCAAAGTCGCCCCGACTTTGAAGTCGCCCATGCAGCACGACTTCATCGCGGCTTGCAAACAACTTCTTATAATAGAAGTCAATATAAGTCGCTCCAACTTTGCCCAGGAGTAGTGCAGGAACCTTTTTCTAAGTCAGAGCGACTTGAGTTGCTCTGATTAGAATGGTTCCATTGCACAGAATGGAGCGCTTCTTGTCAGACGACCAAGTCGCCTGACAAGTCGGAGTAGTGTGAACCAGGTCTTAGAGTGTAGTATCTGAGAGACTATAGCCACAAGTATTTTACACTGGCTGGATATTATGTAAGCAGTTTGTCTAGGCCACAATATAAGACGAAGAGAAGAGGCAGGTTTTATCTTGCAATGGAAATTAAAATGCATTAATTTAAAGGCAATGGCCACAAATATTGTTTGGTGTCTGGACCGTATCTAAGCAGGCCACAAAAACAAAGAGAAATAGAGAGAGAGAGAGAGAGAGAGAGAGAGATAGAGGAAGGGAGTGGGAGGGGGAGGGGAGAGAGAGATATGAGGTAGCTTTTATCTAAAAATAAAATTTTTTTTTTTTTTTATTTGAGAGACAATAGACACAATTTCTCTCTGGGCAGTATGTAAATAGCTTGTTTATGCTGTAATATAAAAAGGAAAGACAAGGCAGGTTCGTTTTTTCAATAAAAGTTAGTGTGTATTATCTGAGAGACAATAGCCACACATTTTGTTCAGTGGCTAGACAGCATGTAAATAGCCTGATAATGCTGCAATTTAAGAGGTATAGATGAGACGGCTTTTATCTAGAAATAAAAACTAAACTGTATTATTTGAGAGGCAATAGCCACAATATATTTATATATATATATATATATATATATATATATATATATATATATTTCAGTGCTCGGACAGTATGTACGCAGCTCTTTAGGCCACAGTATAAGAAGAGGTGATGAGGCAAGTGAAAGTGCACCAAAATAGACTGCATAATTCAAGGAGAAATGCTGGATTTTCTGTGCAGCAAACAGAAAAAATGTAGCAGCTGATGTCAACAGAAACATTGTATGGCACCTGCACAGGGCCAGGGCACTGGGATAGAACACAAACTTTGAGGCACACCACATGGTTTACCCTTCAGCGCAAATAAGAACTTTGGCAGGTGAGCTTTAGCAGTGGAAACTATGTGTGGAACCTTGTGTGGAACTTGGTTGAAGCTGGTAATAGTGGCAGTTATATATACAGTATGTCACAAAAGTGTGTACACCCCTCACATTTTTGTGAATATTTTATTATGTCTTTTCAGGTGACAACACTGAAGAAATTACACTTTGCTACAATGTAAAGTAGCGAGTGTACAGCTTGTACAACAGTGTAAATTTGCTGTCCCCTCAAAATAACTGATTCAACACACAGCCATTAATGTCTTAACCACTGGCAACAAAAGTGAGTATACCCCTAAGTGGAAATGTCCAAACTGGGCTCAAAGTGTCAATATTTTTTGTGCCCACCATTATTTTCCAGCACTGCCTTAACCTTCTTGTGCATGGAGTTCACCAGAGCTTCACAGGTTGCCACTGGAGTCCTCCTCTACTCCTCCTTGGCGACATCACAGATCTGGTGGATGTCAGAGGCCTTGCGCTCCTCCACCTTCCATTTGAGGATGCCCCACAGATGCTCAATAGGGTTTAGGCATGACAAAGAGAAGACTCAGAAGTTTCTGAGATGTAATTTCCCACAATAATGTTTACAGGGAAGCACAACTATCAGGTAGAAGTGAGTCATGGGCGTATTGGATCCATGAGGGCCACACTTTGGGAAATTTCTTGTGGATATCTATGATTATACTTGTAAGTTTCTCATTAGCAAAAAAATTAGTTCACGTGTTGTTTGACCTGCGGCAGGTCTACCAGATGTGAAGTACATTATCAGAGGAACTAAAGTATAGGTTAAAGTGAGTAGGGTGGAGGTGTGCCAGTCTGGTCGGGGCCGGTATGGAGCTAGAGGACACGGTGGACCAAATTTGTATCCAGTCCTTTGAGGTCTTGCTACTCTTGAGGACACTCTTTCTTTGGGAAACATAAGAGTGGGACCTAGATTTAGTTAAGGGATTTAGCTGTAAGTAGAATATGGTGATCAATTTAGGGGAGAGAGTCATATGGTAACATACATGTTCAAAAAGCAATAGTTAAATGGTAAGATCTTTGTTAGACATTATTGAAGTGAGTCAATATTTAATTTGCATGTAATAAAAACACTTCTTTGTGGGGAGCCTAAAATTTGCCTTTGATTTCATCCTGTATATGGAGTTACCATTGATAAATAAGTGTATGTGTGTATATATATATATATATATATATATATATATACAGGTCCCTCTCAAAAAATTAGCATATTGTGATAAAGTTCATTATTATCTGTAATGTACTGATAAACATTAGACTTTCATATATTTTAGATTCATTACACACAACTGAAGTAGTGCAAGCCTTTTATTGTTTTAATATTGATGATTTTGGCATACAGCTCATGAAAACCCAAAATTCCTATCTCAAAAAATTAGCATATTTCATCCGACCAATAAAAGAAAAGTGTTTTTAATACAAAAAAAGTCAACCTTCAAAAAATGATGTTCAGTTATGCACTCAATACTTGGTCGGGAATCCTTTTGCAGAAATGACTGCTTCAATGCGGCGTGGCATGGAGGCAATCAGCCTGTGGCACTGCTGAGGTGTTATGGAGGCCCAGGATGCTTCGATAGCGGCCTTGAGCTCATCCAGAGTGTTGGGTCTTGCGTCTCTCAACTTTCTCTTCACAACATCCCACAGATTCTCTTTGGGGTTCAGGTCAGGAGAGTTGGCAGGCCAATTGAGCACAGTAATACCATGGTCAGTAAACCATTTACCAGTGGTTTTGGCACTGTGAGCAGGTGTCAGGTCGTGCTGAAAAATGAAATCTTCATTTCCATAAAGCTTTTCAGCAGATGGAAGCATTAAGTGCTCCAAAATCTCCTGATAGCTAGCTGCATTGACCCTGCCCTTGATAAAACACAGTGGACCAACACCGGCAGCTGACATGGCACCCCTTGACACTGGACTTCAGGTATTTTGGCATTTCCCTCTCCCCAGTCTTCCTCAGGGTCCGGTCACCTCTTCTCGTTGTGCAGCGTTTTCTGCCACACTTTTTCCTTCCCACAGACTTCCCACTGAGGTGCCTTGATACAGCACTCTGGGAACAGCCTATTCGTTCAGAAATTTATTTCTGTGCCTTACCCTCTTGCTTGAGGGTGTCAATAATGGTCTTCTGGACAGCAGTCAGGTCGGCAGTCTTACCCATGATTGCGGTTTTGAGTAATTAACCAGGCTGGGAGTTTTTAAAAGCCTCAGGAATCTTTTGCAGGTGTTTAGAGTTAATTAGTTGATTCAGATGATTAGGTTAATAGCTCGTTTAGAGAACCTTTTCATGATATGCTAATTTTTTGAGATAGGAATTTTGGGTTTTCATGAGCTGTATGCCAAAATCATCAATATTAAAACAATAAAAGGCTTGAACTACTTCAGTTGTGTGTAATGAATCTAAAATATATGAAAGTCTAATGTTTATCAGTACATTACAGAAAATAATGAACTTCATCACAATATGCTAATTTTTTGAGAGGGACCTGTATATTTATATATATATATATATATATATATATATATATATACATATATATATATATATATATATATACAGTATCTCCCTGGCAAGTGAGTACACTCCTAAGTTAAAATGTCCAACTTGGGCCCAAAGTGTCAATGTTTTGTATGGCCACCATTATTTTCCAGCACTGCCTTAACCCTCTTGGGCATTGAGTTCACCAGAGCTTCACAGGTTGCCACTGGAGTCCTCTTTCACTCCTTCATGGTGACATCACGGAGCTGGTGGATGTTAGAGGCATTGCCCTTCTCCACCTTTCATTTGAGGATGCCCCGCAGATGCTCAATAAGGTTTGGAGATGTGCTTGGCCAGTCCATCACCTTTACCCTCAGCTCCTTTAGCAAGGCAGGGGTCGTCTTGGAGGCGTGTTTGGAGTCGTTATCATTTTGGAATATTGCCCTGCGGCCCACTCTCTGAAGGCAGGGGATCATACTCTGCTTCAGTTTGTCACAGTACATGTTGGCATTCATGGTTCCCAAAGACAACCTCTGGATATGACACTGAGCATGTGCACTCAACTTCATTGGTCGACCATGGCGAGGCCTGTTTTGAGTGGAACCTGTCATGTTAAACCACTGTATGGTCTTGGCCACCATGCTGCAGCTCAGTTTCAGGGTCTTAGCAATATTCTTATAGCCTAGGCCATCTTTATGTAGAGCAACAATTCTTTTTTTCAGATCCTCAGAGAGTTCTTTGCCATGAGGTGCCATGTTGAACTTCCAGTGACCAGTATGGGAGAGTGAGAGCAATAACACCAAATTTAACAAACCTGCTCCCTATTCACACCTGAGACCTTGTAACACTAACGAGTCACATGACTCCGGGGAGGGAAAATGGCTTATTGGGCCCAATTTGGACATTTTCACTTGGGGATGTACTCACTTTTGTTGCCAGTGGTTTAGATAATAATGGCTGTGTGTTGAGTTATTTTAAGGGGACAGAAAATTTACACTGTTATACAACCCGTACACTCACTACTTTACATTGTAGCAAAATGTAATTTCTTCAGTATTGTCACATGAAAACATATGATAAAATATTTACCCAAATGTGAGGGGTGTACTCACTTTTGTGAGATACTGTATAACAGAACCTCATTTAAGCCAGGGGGAACTATATATATATATATATATATATATATATATATATATATATATATTGTACAGGACGCCAAGGTTGGGTCCTGGACGGGTGCTATATAGCACCGATTTTTGGGTTATGGTCCCTTTAAGTGTGGAAGTACTCAGGGGGTCACCCAGGATGGGTGAGGAATTCCCGGGAATAGCCTGAAACAGGAGAGGACTGACTCGCAGTTCTCTCTGGTTTAATAGAAAAGTATTTGGGACCCGGGATTTTTGAGACCCTGAAGCGATATTCAGGTGGGAAGGGGTCTCCACCTCTGACTATGAGGATTCCAGCACACACAGGGTTAAGAACCTCCAGGAAGCAGCTCTTACAAGACAGGAAGTAGTGATAGGTGTGGTGGTGAGGAGGAGTTGGGTTATGCACCTGTTTTGGAGAGCTGTGAGTTTGGCTTGAGGCTGCAAGAAGCAGGACTTAACCAGGACTGTTAAACCTGGGACGAAGAGCCAACTACAAACTGTATGTATTTTTCCTTTTACTTTGTGCTAAAGATAAGCGGACTTTATTTTGTATTTTTGTGCTTGTGTGCTGCTGGAAGCCTTATTTTGTGTTACCTGCTGAATAAAAGCCTTTTTGTTTAGGGTTTAATGGTTTTGCACTCGGTACTGTGGAGCCACAATCCCCCCCCCCCAAACATTACAATATATATATATATATATATATATATATATATATATACACACTATATTGTTAAAAGTACAAAAGTATTGAGATGCCTTTACATGTACTTAAACTTTAATGGCATCCCAGGCTTAGTCCGTAGGGTTCAATATTGAGATGGCCCACCCTTTGCACCTATAACAGCTCTTCAGGGAAGGTTGTCCACAAGGTTTAGGAGTGTGTTTATGGGAATGTTTGACCACTTTTCCAGAAGCACTTTGTGAGGTCAGGCACTGATGTTGGACGTTATGGACCCTGCTTTGTGCACTGATCCAAATAATTTGGTGGAGAGGGGATTATGTTGTGGGGTTGTTTTTCAGGGGTTGAGTTTGGCTCCTTAGTTCCAGTGAAGGGAACTCTTAAAGCGTAACTCCACTTTTGTTGAGAAAAAAAAAAAAACATTCCCCTCTGGGGGATCTATGTACATTGCAAGGATTATAACAACCTTTGTTGCGGATTCCTAACTTTTGTTATTCTGAAGAATTCCCAGTTTGTTCCTCTATGCCTCTGTGCTGAGTGGGTCTAATGGGAATGGTTTCATAATTATCTGTCAGCTGTGCAGCTGCTGGGCACTAATAAGGAAATCTGCTGGGCCTTTTAAATGTGTTACTATTGGGATTATCTTACCAAAAAAATGACATTTTTGTTGCAGGGGATGACTGAAGTCTGACTTGAATCTTAGTGCAGACTTCTGGGAAAATCACACAAGCAGGAAATATGTTTCTGGGTTGTGTTCATTACACATTCAAGAACACCTTGAGGTAGCCATATTGCATTGCATTTTTAGAAAAGGACAGTGGCTGCAGATTGAAAAGGATAGATAATTTGTAATAATATTGAATTACAATATGACTGGTGTCGCAATTGTATACGCTATATTATTTTTTCTTCATTTGCTATCCCCCCCCCCTCCCCCACAAAAGTGGAGTTACCCTTTAAAGTGTCAACATAACAAGAAATTTTGGACAACATCATGCACCCAACTTTGGGGATGACCCCTCCTGTTCCAACTTGAATGCATAACAGTGCACAAAGCAAGGTTCATAAAGACATTAACCACTTGCCGACCGCCGCACGACTATCTACGTCGGCGGTCAGCCCCTCACAGGCAAACTAACGTAGGGCTACGTTGCTTGCTTGTGAGGGTCTAGGGAGCGAGCGCGCGCCCCCGGAGGCGCGCTCCCGCGTGGTCACGGACCCCCCCCGCGCGTGTGACCAGCGGACCCGATGTCCGCCGGCCACTCGGCGATCGGCGGGGGAGAGGGAGAATGTCAGGCAGCTTGTGTAAACAAGCTGCCTGTCATTCTCCTCGCTGCAAAGACACTGATCACATGGATCTACTATGTAGATCCGTTGATCAGTGTCCTTACAGCTGAAGCCACAGCCAATCACAGTAGAAAGCACGCCCCTAGGGACACACACAGCCCCTCCCTCCCAAATAAAGTTAACCCCTTCACTACCAGTGTATTTTTACAGTAACAGTGCATATATATAGCACTGATTACTGTAGAAATGTCACTGGTAACCCCAAAAGTGTCAAAAATGTCAGTCAAGGGTCCGATCTGTCCGCCGCAATGTCGCAGTACCGCAAAAAAAATCGCGGATCGCCGCCATTACGCGTTAAAAAAAAAAAACAACAAAAATGACAAAAATCTTTCCCTTTGTTAGTAAACGCGATAACTTTTGCGCAAACCAATCAAAATACGCTTTTTGCAATTTTTTTTTACCAAACATAGGTAGCATAAAACAAATTGGCCGAAAATGTTAAAAAATTTTGATTTTTACATTTTTTTTGGGGGGGAATTTCATATAAAAAAATGTGAAAAATATTGTTATTTTTGCAAAATTGACGCTCTTTTTTTGTTTATAGCGCGTGATCAAAAAATCGCACAGGTGATCAAATACCACCAAAAGAAAGCTCTGTTTGTGGGAAAAAAAGGACGCCAAATTCGTTTAGGTACAGCGTCGCACGACCGCGCAATTGTCCGTTAAAGTCACGCAGTGCCGAATAGCAAAATACCCCCTGGTCGGAATGGGGGTAAAATCTTCCGGGGCTTAAGTGGTTAATGGGTGAGTTTGAGGTGGAGGAACTTGACTGGCCTGCACAGAGTCCTGACCTCAACCCAATAGAACACCTTTGGGATGAATTGGAGTGGACACTGCGAGCCGGGCCTTCTTGTCCAACATCAGTGCCTGACCTAACATATGTGATTTTGGAAGAATAGTCAAACGTTCCCATAAACACACTCCTAAACCTTGTGGACAGCCTTCCCAGAAGAGTTGAAGCTGTTATAGCTGCAAAGGGTGGGCCAACCTAATATTGAATGCAGTATATACATGCAGTATATATTGTGTTTTTGGTGATGCAAGGTATCTTTTTTTGAGCATATACATTTTGTGACACAATTTCGAAAGTATTCATGTTGAAAAGTCGTGATAGGAATAGGGAGTGTACAGAATAAATAGAGACATTTTGGGAGAATATTGATTTTAACAGCATTAATTCCGCCAATCCAGGAAAGGGTATGCTTTCACCAGGAACACCGAAATTTCTCTGCCCACCCTAAGGTAGTATAATATGAACATAAGTGATTTTATAGTCTATTCAGTCCAAAAAAAGTTCCCTTAATGTTATCCCATATATAGATTTATTTTATTTTGTCCATATTTGGGTTTCATATTATAGATATATATATTTACCTTACGATCTGGTATCTATTCGTGGATTCCAATGTGGAACATGGGAGTTCTAAAGAAAAGCAAAAATTGCAGTGTCCACAAGGGGATAGATTTATTGAAATTAGGGTCTCTCTAATCTTTATTAAGGATGTCTTAATAAGGATACTTACTCTTAAGCCTCGTACACACGCACCGATTGTTGGCCGTGAATTTTCGGCCAACGTCCGATCGGCCGATTGTCGGCTTGTTAGTAGGATGCTTCCGACAACCGACTGCGACTTTTCGGCCGAACAAAATCTGGTGTGCATGCTATAAAATTTTTGTTGGCCGTCACCAGAACGGCCGATTGTTCTTCAGTCAGTACAGATTTCGGCAGACAAAAATGTGATGAGCAAGACTGGGCATGCTCAGAGAAGAAAAAACACACGAAAAGTAAACCAGAACCTGACATCACTTCTGCAGTTGGTTGTTGTTGGCCGACAAAATTCGTGTGCAGTCTAGAGCACATTTCAACCAACACAACAACACTGGACAAAAGACGGCCGATCGGTCGGCCAACAATCGGTGCGTGTGTACGAGGCTTTAGTCTAAAGTGAGGCAGTCTCACCTCCTATATATATATATATATATATATATATATATATATATATATATATATATATATATATATATATATATATATATATATATATATACACTCTCCTTAATGGCCTGGTCCCACTTTGTCCTATTGAGAGGAGAGTACCTAAAAAGTGCAGACATATACAAATATTCTATTATGCCAAAATATCTCTCTCCCCTATGTGGCCCCTTTTAAGGTGAATGAGGTTTACCTGTCTCCTCCTAAGCAGTCATCTGAGAGTGTTTGAAATACATAGACTGAAGGCACTTTAAGATGGTGTCTTGGCCCCCCAGAGCATGCCCGGTGGGTAGTTCGCACATATGCAGTTCAGCAACCAATGGGACCAACTGTCTGCAGTCCGCAGGATGCATGACGCCCCCCCCATAACAGTGTTGGGACAGCATCATGTGCTCCAAGGGCAGGCTCAAGACGCCACCAAAACGCCCCCCCCCAGCCGCATGTGGAGGAGTAGATGGTGGTGGCGGTTGCCTGCTATCAGGTGGGCTCTGCAGCATGAAGCGCGAGAGCCCCCCCATGCACCGGATTGGACCGTGTCTCGCCCCCCTGAAGGACAAGTCCCTGTTTGTGAAGGCCCACCCTCTGGCTGCAAAGCGAAGTTCCTCCCGCTGTTGGGAAAATGGCAATATAATATCAAAATTTGTAGACAAAGATGATCATGTTAGTCAAATACATGAAAGTAGGTATGGATAACATTCTGACCTACTACAGTGGGGATCAAAAGTTTGGGCACCCCAGGTAAAAATTTGTATTAATGTGCATAAAGAAGCCAAGGAAAGATGGAAAAATCTCAAAGGCATCAAATTACAGATTAGACATTCTTATAATATGTCAACAAAAGTTAGATTGTATTTCCATCATTTTACACTTTCAAAAAAACAGAAAACAAAAAAATGGTGTCTGAAAAAGTTTGGGCACCCTGCAGAGTTAATATCTTGTACTGCCCCCTTTGGCAAGTATCACAGCTTGTAAACGCTTTTTGTAGCCAGCCAATAGTCTTTCAATTCTTGTTTGAGGTATCTTTGCCCAAAAAGATACAAAAGTCTTCCAATTCTTTGAGATTTTTGGGCTGTCTGTCACGCACTGCTCTTTTAAGGTCTATCCATAGATTTTCAATTATGTTGAGGTCAGGAGATTGTGAAGGCCATGGCAAAGCCGTCAGTTTACGCCTCTTGATGTAATCCCCCGTGGATTTCGAGGTGTCTTTAGGATCATTATCCATTTGTAGAAGCCATCCTCTCTTTAGCTTCAGCTTTTTCACAGATGGCATCAAGTTACCATCCAAAATTTGCTGAAATTTTATTGAATCCATTTTTCCTTCTACTCGTGAGATGTTCCCTGTGCCACTGGCTGCAATACAACCCCAAAGCATGATTGATCCACCCCCATGCTTAACAGTTGGACAGAGGTTCTTTTCATTAAATTCTGTGCCCCTTCTTCTTTAAACGTACCTTTGCTCATTTCGGCCAAAATGTTAAATTTTAACCTCATCGGTCCACAGAACTTGTTTCCAAAATGCATCAGGCTTTTCTATATGTTCATTTGCAAAGTTCAAGCGCTGATTTTTGTGGTGAGGACGTAGAAGGGGTTTTCTTCTGATGACTCTTCCATGAAGACCATATTTGTACAAGTATCTCTTTATAGTGGAATAGTGTACCACTGCCAGATCTTTCTGGAGGGATCGTGCAGTCAAACGTGGGTTTTGAATTGTTTTTCTCACAATCCTGCAAGCTGTTCTGTCTGATTTTTTTTTCTTTGTCTTCCAGATCTTGCTTTAACTTCCACTGTTCCTGATGACTGCCATTTCTTAATTACATTCCGAACAGAACATATTGACATCTGAAAACGCTTTGCTATCTTCTGATAGCCTTCAGCTTTGTGAGCGTCAACTATTTTCAGTTTCAGTTTTCTAGACAACTGCTTAGAACAGTGGCGGCTGGTGCTCAAAATTTTTTTTGGGGGGGGGCGCAAAAAAATGTAATAGGTATTGCTTCGCGGCAAAAACGCAGTAAAAAAATTGCGTGACTTTGAGGTCCCCCCCGCTGTCAGACTCATCACAAATCCCCCCCACTACCACAGACTCCTCTCATCACAGATCCCTCCCCATCACAGACTCCCCTCATCACAGATTGCCCCCACTGTCAAGACTCCCCTCATCACAAATCCCCCCCCCCACTATCCCCCCAATCACAGATCCCTCTCCATCACAGATCCACCCCCTAACACAGATCCCCCCCTACCCCAGACCCCCCCTCGTCACAGATCCCCCTCATCATAGACACTCCATCACAGATCCCCCCACCCTCATTCATCACAGATCCCCCCACTATTACAGACTCCCCTCATCGCAGATCCCTCCCCCATCACAGACTCCCCTCATCACAGATTCCCCCCACAGTCAGACTCCCGTCATCACACAGATCCCTCCCCCATCACAGACTCCCCTCATCACAGATCCCCCCCCCACAGTCAGACGCCTCTCATTACAGATCCCCCCACTGTCAGACTCCCCTCATCACAAATACCCCCCCCTGTCAAAACTCCCCTCATCACAAATCCCCCCACTATCACAGACCCCCTCATCACAGATCCCCCCCCCCCACAATCACAGGTCTCCCCACTATCACAGACCCCCTCACCACAGATCCCCCCCCTCCCCCACAATCACAGACCCACCTTATCACAGATCCCCCCACTATCAGACTTCCGTCATCACATATTGCCCCCCCACAGACTTCCCCCTTTATAGAGCATCTACTTACAGATCCCCCCCATCACAGACTCCTCTCCATTACAGACTCTTCCCCTAATTCTGTGCGGGATCTTGACTGTGCTGGGATCCTGGTCAAAGATGATGAGGGTCCAGAATCCGAATTATCAGAGACCTGGGAATCTGCAGCTGCTAACAGTGTGTGTCTAACTGAGCTGAAGATGCAGGCAGGCACTAGAGGTCTGGCAATCGGCGCGGCCAAGTGTCTCCCGGAGTCCCACCACTATTGTCTTGGAGTCCCTTATTCATGATAGGGATTAAGGAAGAAATGAGATAGCTTCTATCTACCTGAGGAAGATTGGATAGGCCGCGGTTCTCATACCGCTGAGAGGAGCGGACAATGAGGGGATGTCAGGGAGCCTATGGTAGGGCCGGCCCTGACCTACAGGATAGCGCTGCCCTGGGGCTGGGTGAGAGAGGAGAGAGACGGAGGCAGCTGCTTCAGTTCAATCATTCTCTTGGGCTGGCTCTGGCTGACTCACTCCTTGACCGGACCGACTGCTGCTGTGTGCTGCTGCTGCTGAAGACTCTTGACCAACCACGCCGCTGCTCCTCTTCGCTCTGACGGTGGGCTGGAAGGTGACAGACGGTGAGTGACTGACGCACGCACCGCCCCCCATGACGACATCATTCGGTGATGTCCTGCATGATTGGTCCAGGCTGGAGTCTGGACCAATCACAGCCAGGACAGGACTAGTGGGGGAGTGTCGGGGCACATTGCTCTGCGCCCCGATGACACCCAGAACAGCCGCCAATCGGCGCCTCTGCCTGCCACCACGTGGGATGCCAAACCCCATCCCCCCCATAGGCAGCAATAGGTCCGGCTCCCCATAGTGGGCTTTAAATGGTAATTTTTTTTTTTTTCTTTGAATATCAACCGGGCGCCACTGGCTTAGAAGATCCCATGGTGCTGATTGTTGGGGCAAGGTCAGATGAGTCTGGGCATTTAAAACCTTTGAGATTGACATCACCTGGTCTTCCCAGACGATGATTGAGAACAATCCATCACACTGGCAGGTCTCAGCCTTGCAAAGGTGGCAGTGCATGCTATAAATTCTGCAGGGTGCCCAAACATTTGAAGATGCCATTTTTTTTGTTTTCTGTAATTTTGAAAGTGTCAATGATGGAAATAAAATCTAACATTTGTTGACATATTCTAAGAATGTCTAATCTGTAATTTGATGCCTTTTGGAGATTTTTCCATCTTTCCTTGGCTTCTTTATGCACATTAATACAAATTTTTACCTGGGGTGCCCAAACTTCCGATCCCCACTGTATATTGGCACTCACAGTATTGTAAATTGAAAAAAAAAAGAGAGAAGAAACACAGGAAAGTGCAATTCCTATATCCCATACACAGTTCCAAAATACTCCTAATCATATCAGTTGGAAATGCACATGCAATGAAAAACCTAAGATGGGTCACTTGGGGGGGGGGGATATTCAGTTATAAATAGGAATAAAGTTAGCTTGTGTTTCTGAACTGGTCCCCCTATTGCTCTCAACCTCCTGATACAAAACCTTCCAAAAACGGGCGATAGCTAACTGCGTCATTTAAACCTGGAGGGCAAGTGGCTTTCAAAGACACTATCCAGTGTGTTTCACACTGTAAAAGTGTTTTGTTCCAGTCTCCTCCTCTATTGTTGGGAATGAACTTGATCCAGAAAAAGAAACTTAATATTGGGGAATATCCCCTCATGTACATCCCTTACATGTATTTCCAAAGGGAGATCTGGGTTACAAGTTCTCGTACTTATGTGTCGATTAGCACATTTACGAAAATTGAGTTTTGTTTTCCCTATGTAAAAACAGCCACAGGGGCATGTCAGCATATACAGTATCTCACAAAAGTGAGTACACCCTTTATATTTTTGTAAATATTTTATTATATATTTTCATGTGACAACACTGAAGAAATGAAACTTTGTTACAATGTAAAGTAACTCAACAACCCTCAAAATAACTCAACACACAGCCATTAATGTCTACGCCGCTGGCAACAAAAGTGAGTTCACCCCTAAGTTAAAATGCCCAAATTGCCATTTTCCCTCCCCAGAGTCATGTGACTTGTTAGTGTTACAAGGTCTCAGGTGTGAATAGGGAGCAGGTGTGTTAAAGTTGGTGTTATCGCTCTCACTCTCCCATACTGGTCACTTGAAGTTCAACATGGCACCTCATGGCAAAGAACTCTCTGAGGATCTGAAAAAAAGAATTGTTGCTCTACATAAAGATGGCCTAGGCTATAAGAAGATTGCCAAGACCCTGAAACTGAGCTGCAACACGGTGGCCAAGACCATACAGCGATTTAACAGGACAGGTTCTACTCAGAACAGGCCTCACCATGGTCGACCAATGAAGTTGAGTGCATGTGTTCAGCATCATATCCAGAGGTTATCTTTGGGGAAATAGACGTATGAGTGCTGCCAGCATTGCTGCAGAGGTTGATGGGGTGGGGGGTCAGCCTGTTAGTGCTCAGACCATACCCCGCACACTGCATCAAATTGGCCTGCATGGCTGTCGTCCCAGAAGGAACCCTCTCCTAAGAAGATGATGCACAAGAAAGCCTGCAAACAGTTTGCTGAAGACAAGCAGACTAAGGACATGGATTACTGGTACCATGTCCTGTGGTCTGATGAGTCTAAGATAAACTTAATTGGTTCAGATGGTGTCAAGCACGTGTGGCAGCAACCAGGTGAGGAGCAAGACAAGTGTGTCTTGCCTATAGTCAAGCATGGTGGTGGGAGTGTTATGATCTGGGGCTGCATGTGTGCTGCCGGCACTTGGGAGCTACAGTTCACCATGAATGCCAACATGTACTGTGACATACTGAAACAGAGCATGATCCCCTCTCTTCAGAGACTGGGCCGCAGGGCATTATTCCAATATGATAATGACCCCAAACACATCTCCAAGATGACCACTGCCTTGCTAAAGAAGCTGAGGGTAAAGGTGATGGACTGGCCAAGCATGTCTCCAGACCTAAACCCTATTGAGTATCTGTGGGGCATCCTCAAACCGAAGTTGGAGGAGTGTAAGGTCTCTAGCATCAACCAGCTCTGTGATGTTGTCTTGGAGGAGTGAAAGAAGACTCCACTGGCAAACTGTGAAGCTCTGGTGAACTCCATGTCCAAGAGGGTTAAGGTAGTGCTGGAAAATAATGGTGGCCACACAAAATATTGACACTTTGGGCCCAATTTGGACATTTTAACTTGGGGTGTACTCACTTTTGTTGCCAGCAGTTTAGACATTAATGGCTGTGTGTTGAGTCATTTTGGAGGGACAGCACGTTTACACTTGTTATACAAGCTGTACACTCACTACTTTACATTGTAGCAAAGTGTAGTTTCTTAAGTGTTGTCAAATGAAAAGACATAATAAAATATTAACAAAAATGTGAGGGGTGTACTCACTTTTGTGAGATATGGTATAACACCCCGGCTGTTTTGCAATTGGCAAAATGCAATGGTTTGTATTTCTTGCCGTTGGGAAGTCGTTCATGTTTTGGCAGTATGGACATCCCCCGCACATGAATGTCCCTGGGCCAGGGGCGTAACTACAGGGGTTGCAGGGGTTGCAATCGCTACCGGGCCCCATGCTCCAGGGGGCCCGGTAGCAAACCAGTGGGTGAACTTCTAGGATCTCAAAGGTCACACTTGCGACCGGGCCCTGGCATTTCACCACTGTGGGGAGGCCCCAAGATTGCAGGAAGGGGGCCCACTGCAGAACTTGTGAAAGGATCCTGATGCGAGACCATAATAAAAGGCCATGCAATGAGATTAAAGAGCCCCAGGATTAGTGGGAAGAGCCCCAGGCTTGAAGGGACAGGCCCCGGCCAGGGGTCTGGGGGGCCCTTCATGGTTTCTTGCATCGGGGCCCTGAAGGTTCTAGTTACGCCTCTGCCCTGGGCGTTTACAGGGGTCGTGTCTGAATTCTCCCATATATTCACTTTAGACTATATGGTCCCTTAGTGATCTCGTTTTTCTATAGGTGATAGAAAGGGTTTCAGTGATGAATGGATATAGGGTGGGATCTATCTGTAATATGTGCCAATACTTGGTTATCACTCTTTGATTTCATCGTATTGTGTCGTGTATTTGTTAATGATTCGTATTAGATTTTATTTTATTGGTTTCCTTACTTCTGTTTTTTTACCCAACAAGAGGTTCTGTATTTTTCGTACACAGGCTCTCTTGTAGGCTTTTTGGAGGCCCATTCTTGAATAGCCTCTCAGTCTAGTAACAGTCTATCCCCTAGGCTTGTGTGATTGATTTTTGGCATCCTTGCAACAAAAATTAAAATTTTTGTGAGATATTACCAAAGGGAAGTCTCATCTAAAGGGATGCAGACCTTGCCAATTTCCTCATTAGAGCCCTGCAGGTGCAGCAACGGATTGATAATTATAAAACCACTCCCATACAGATTCAATCTCCACATTGACACAGACAAGCAAATAGATATTTCTTCATAATAACATAAGGTAGGAATTTGCAACAAAGTCTGTTAAAATCCTTGCAATTTACATAGAGAGGAATATTTTTTCTCAACAAAAGTGGAGCTACTCAAGGATATAGTAGGAAGAGATTTGAACTGTGTCTCCAATGTCTCTAATCTATGGTATAGGGTAGAAATGTTTTACTCTCTCTTTTTCCTGCCGGTTGCTACTTGTATAATTGTTCCTCTGATAGTGGCTTCATGGGCTTTCCTCAAAGTAACCAGAAATAATATTGAGTCCGTATTTTCTTGAAAATAATTAGAAAGGGAAGTTTAAATATATTGTGTTATATTGAAGTGAAAGGTGTGAGTGGTCCAACGCTGAGCTAGATAGTATTTTGAATTTGTTCATTAATATAATTAAAGTTTTGGTTTATGGAAAAGTGATATATTCATGTGAATCAATTGTGTGTGGCTGATTATTGAGTATAGTGTTTTAGGGCTTAAACCCCTCCAAGAGTCTACCATATTGTGTAAAAGTAAGCCTGTCTAAACTTTTAGGGAACAGGTGGATACGCCTCTCCTTAATAAAATCTTCTGCTGCACTAAAGGGCCTCTCAGACAGTCCACTGACTGCATGGCACACCATTAGCTCTGACTTATTTTTGTGCAAGCTTCATCCAGTGGTTCAGCCTGAATGTTGGGAAAAGGGGGAAATAGGTTTCAAGGCTCCCCCTAGCAGGTGAGGGCGTGGTCTCATGGGGAGCTTATACCTGATAGGTAGGGGGCTTCAGAAGCTGCTAGAAGCTTCTGGAAGCCCCTTTGGGGTCTATAAATAATAGGTGCTGACTGGAATTGGTGCCAGACTTTGCGGGATGACACAAGCTGCAGAGCTCAGGCAAGAGAGCTATACTGTATAGCGGACGGCAATTCACCTCAAGAAATGAAGACTCTGCTCAGACAACTTATTGAGAGGGCTGAGGCAGAAGGTGGAGAAGCCTGGATTCGACAGTGCCTGAGCTTACCTGCGCAGCAAGAAGTGTTATGTGAAGAAGCCGGTGGAAGCGGTATGGCACCTCAAGCGGCTGAAGACAGCATTGAAAATGCAGACAGCGGAGCGGAGTCTGTGAGGGAAGAGGACATGACATGGAGGAAGGTACAGCAAGGCGGAGATAAAGGCGGTGCTGGAAGAGGCAGGAAGATGGAGCGTAAAGGAAGAGGGTTGAGGAAGCCGTATAGCCCAAAATCAGCGCTCAGTAGGGCTGAAGAAAGAAGAGCGGCGGCAGAAGACAAGTAGAAGAGAGGCAGTGAGAGAAGAAGCAGGGCAGAGCAGAAGCCATGCACGTCCCGCTGGGAGGCGGGGACAAGGGTCAATTCACCTGAGCTTCAAAGAAGAAGTGAAGAACAGAGTTATGAATGGCAGGACTCTGTAGGTGCTAACACAGGTCCTGGCAGGAAAAGAGCAGCTTCAATTAATGACACAGAGGTTTTGGAAGAGCAAGACAGGTTAAGTACTGGTGAGTGTGGGCAGCTAAATATTTTGTCTTCCCTGTCAGCAACTTTGTTGCAGCTTGTAAATAACTTATCTACAGCCCCCACAGCTAGGAGGAGTGATGATTTTGCGTCAGTATGGTTAGGTGAAAGTGGGGCAACGAATACAAGGATAGAAAAGCTGCCAATTGAAGTAGCAACAAGTTCAGCTATAAAAAACGATATGGCTGTTAGAGACTCCTCATCTGCAGCATGCAGGGAAATTATGCCTTGTATACTCTCTCCGCTTGGTTTTCATGTAGCATTGAGTACAAAAGAAAAGATATGGCGGAGAGAGTATATTGAATTGTTTTCATTACTTCCTAATCAAAAAGAATATTATTTTAAATCTGAAAAGGAGAAAAGCGAAGAGGATAAAAAGAAACCAATTCCAAGATCATTTAACAATTGGCTGCAAGCCTTTGGTTACATTTTCCAGTATTTTATGTGAGAAGTTTCCTGAACTTAGTTCAGGTCTATTCCAACACATAGACATAATATTGGAAGCTTACTGAAACTTTGGGCTTGGATGGTTTTTCTATGATGAGGCATATAGGCAAAAAATGGCGGTTCACTCTAATATGGGTTGGGGTAATAAGGATGTGGGTCTCTGGTTGAACCTATTTGTCCCACAGAGACCTGCTCTACCTCGATCGAACAGTGCAGCAGTGAGTAGCCAGGCTAGTGGATATAAAAAAGGTGTGTGTTTCGCATTTCATGACACACAATGCAAATGGCCGAATTCATGCAAATTTCGTCATGAATGTGCTTTTTGCACTGGTCCTCACCCTATAAGCAAATGCTTTAAAAAATTGGCTCAGCAATCAAGTAAGGATAATTTTCAAAAATGCCAGAACGCCGGTGAAAGTGGAAAGCATGGAGCCATGTCTGTGCCAATATCCAGACCAGTTGACAGCACAGCTAATTAGACAAGGTTTTGCATTTGGTTTTAGTCTACCAATTTTTGAAGGATTTGGTTGTAGTTGGGTAGAAAATTTAAAATCGGGGAAGGAGCTATCTGATATTGTTAGGTGTAAATTAATAAAAGAATTACAGGAAAATAGAAAAGCGGGTCCATTTATTTTTCCTCCATTTTCAAATTTTCGTTTGTCTCCGCTGGGGATCGTCCCTAAGAAGGAACAAGGAAAATATAGACTAATCCATCATCTATCTTACCCACGCAAATTTTCTCTGAACGATCAATTCAGGGATGATTTGTGCTCGGTTACATATGCTTCTTTTGAAGCTATTGTCAAGCTACAGAATGTAGGTCAGGCAGCGTTGATGGCAAAGGCCGATATAAAATCAGCATTTAGACTGTTACCCATAAACCCAGAAAGCTTCAATTCATTGGGTTTCCAATTCGAAGGTATGTACTTTTTTGACAAATGTTTACCAATGGGATGCTCAATTTCTTGCGCTTATTTTGAGAATTTTTCGTCATTTGTGGAGTGGGTGGTAGCAAAAGAAGCAAGGTCTAATAACTTTGTACACTATCTAGACGATTTATTTTTCATAGGAAAACCTAACTCTCAGGATTGTGCCAGGTTATTAAAATTTTTTGAAGTGTGCTAGAAATTTGGCATCCCATTGGTGCATGATAAAACTGTATTCCCTACTACATGTATTGATTTTTTGGGGATAACGATAGATTCTGTAAGTATGGAATATAGATTACCTCTAGAAAAAATTGAAAATATCTGTAGTACAATTCTGAAGGTAATGCGTCTTAAGAAGGTTTCTGTAAAAATGATGCAACAGTTATTGGGTTTGTTGGCATTTGCGACGAGGGTGCTTCCGATGGGGCGTATTTTCTCCCGCAGGATGTACCTAGCAATCGCAGGCTTAGCAAACCCTTATGCACACATCAGAGTTACAGCAGAAATAAAGGAAGACCTGTTAGTATGGTATAAATTTCTGGTAGAATTTAACGGTAGATCACCCTGGCAGGAAGAATTTATTGTCGACCAAGACTTTAAATTATATTCTGACGCTGCTGGATCTGTTGGTTTTGGGACAATATGGAGAACCCATTGGTGTGCTGCCAGATGGCCAGTAGCTTGGATTACGAATGGTTTAGTAAAGAATATAGTGTTACTTGAATTATTTCCAATAATTGTAGCTATAGAAATATGGGGAACTTATTTTAAGAATAAGAGGATCCTATGCTCTACGGACAACAAAGGAGTGTTGTATGCTCTAAACTGCCTATCATCTAGATCTAAGCCTGTGATTCGTTTGCTGAGGTATTTAGTGTATAAATGCTTGTGCCTTAATATATGGGTGAAAGCTCAGTATGTAAGAGGAAAAAGTAATGTAGTAGCTCATGCTTTATCTATATTTCAAATGAACCGTTTCTTCCAGTCTTTTCCAGAAGCAGACGCGAAAGGATCTTCTTGCCCCCCGCAACTATGGGAAATAGTGTGATCGTGGATAACATTATAAAATCCTTGGCTCCTTCAACTTGGTCGGGTTACAGGGCGGTGTGGTTATTATGGTTGGCCTTTTTGAATTCTCACAATATGGGAATTTTTGAAGTATCTGAAAGTCTAGCCTTGTTGTTTTTGAATAATTTGATGGAAAAGGGATACTCTTGGTCACATATTAGTAAGGTGTTATCAGGGGTATCCTTTTTTCTGCAGTTGCATTCGTTCCCATCTTTATTAAAATTCTTCTCCATAAGACAAGCTATGAAAGGTTATAAAAGGGCTAATTTGGTTCAGGACAAAAGACGTCCTATTACGCTTCAGATTTTGTGTGAGTTATGTGAAAGTTTAGATAAGGTTTGCTATTCACAGTTTGAGGCTGATATGTTCAGGGCAGCTTTCTCAATTTGTTTCTTTGCTGCTCTGAGCATATCGGAATTAGTTCCTAAAAATGGTAAGAGTGGGGATGGTTTGAAATGGGACGATATTTTGGCTACTTCAAAGAATATTAAATTATTCTTGCAGCAGTCAAAAACTGACCAAATGGGAAAAGGCTGTTGGATCACGTTGGCTCGGTGTGAAAAAAGATTAGTGTGCCCAGTGAGTTTGTTAAATACTTATTTAGGGTTTAGACCAAGAAAGGAGGGTTTCTTATTTATTCACCAGGATGGTTCGCCTTTGACAAGATTCCAATTCCAAGCAGTTTTGAAGAAAGTGGTAAGATATTGTAAGTTGAATGATTTAGTCATATCCTCGCATTCATTCCGTATAGGAGCAGCCACTGAGGCTGCAAGGTTAGATTTAAATTCTGATAAAATTAAGCAAATTGGTAGATGGAAATCGAAAGTTTTTAAATTATACGTGAGACCTAACAATATTTTTTGACTTACCTAGGTATCCATCGGATAGTGTGGATAGTCGGCCATTCATATATATTTTGGGCACACAGAAGAGCTGCTGCTAGAAGCTATACGGAATCCCTTGGTCTGGATAAAGAATTATATTCTGTTTGTTGGCATGGTATTAGGGGAATGGTGTGGGCGGATCTCCTGGCTGAGTTGGGGACTATGGCAGATATGTATTCCCACCCGGATGTAGTATTGGTGCACCTGGGTGGGAATGATATAGGTCATAAGAGAACGTTGGATTTGGTGTTTCAAATGAAGCACTATGTCCGAACGATTAAAGCTTTATACCCTGGGTCAGTGATAATTTTCTCCGAGATTATACCCAGGTTACAATGGTCATGTTTAAGTCTTTGTCGTTATGGGGAAAAGATTCGTAAAAGAATTAACAGGATAATGGAAAAGTTCATGTCTTTGGGTTATGGTTTTTCATTTCGCCATTCAGAATTGGAAGGTAGCAATAATAGGGTTATATAGAGGTGATGGAGTTCATTTGTCCGATATCGGACTTGATATATTCAACAACAATCTTCAGACATGCATTGAGAAGGCCGCGGTATGGGGGTAGACAGAGGTCGTGCAAGGTGCACATCCTCTGTCTGTTTGGGGACAGTGTAAGGATATGGTTATTCAGCTAGAGCTCTAATAGCTGAGTTGAAAATTTGTATGGAAGTCAAAAGTTATGTCATATCGTTATGAGTATGAAGTTTTAATAAAGTGTATATTCAAACCAGTTAATAAAGGCCGTGGCCAAAATTTTGCCATTAAGAAGTCTAGTTGTGTGTTTATTTGCATGTCTGAAGATTGTTTAAGAATAAATGCTGCGTTTGATCCCATGTTCACTGAGCCCTGACTTATAGTCTCAACTTCGGCTCTAAACACAATGCAGTTAGCAATCATAGGGTTCAGGCACTGCCTGTGAGTATTGCCTGCAGGCAAGTCTGGCCATTGTGGTTTTAAAAAAAAAATGCTAATGCAGCTATGCTGAGGCAGCCGCTGCCATCATCCTTTCAGGGATAAGAGGATCAAAGACATATTGATCAGAGGTTCTCATGTAGCACTTCCTCAAAGTTAAGGATTCTGTGATCCCACTGGGATGGTTCCAGTAAATGGTCCATTTTACTTTTTTATCAGTGATCTATTAGGATGTCTAACAGTTTCCCCTACCTTTGACAACCCAAATCCCAGGGTCCTTGCTCAGGCATTTTATCATAAAAGACCTCATTACCACAAATTACCTGAAACAGAGGACCCCAAGTCCTTGGTATCACTAAGGACAACACTCTCATCCACAATCTCACCCCACCCACATACAACTCCTGGCATTTGAGAGGGGTAAAAATACCCCCATTTCATTTTCTATTTCACTGCTAGCAACTCAACCCTACTCCTTCACACATTCCTCCAATGACTGCTGATGACTAAACTTTACAAAGATTGAGACGGTAGGCAAAGGATCCTGCTAGCCCTAAGACCCCTAAGTTCTGCTGCTATGCCTTGAGTGCCTGGTCTATCAGGTCACAGAATATGAGTTCCAGGAGGTAGATGACTGGGCTTGTATCACAATCGTCACCTTGTTGTGGCTCACTACTTTTGTCACCTCTTCAAAAGGTGCCAAAATGTTGTAAGTTTACTAAGTGATGTGATCCATTGAAGAGGTGAAAAAGAAAAACAGCCATCAGGTCCAACATCTTGTGGTTTCGCATCACGCTAGGAATGTCTGACATGTGATGTCATCCAGCCCGGCTCTTAACTGCGCAAGTGCAAACAGTCAACTTCTGGGGCGGCCCATAGACAGAGTCCTAGATCTTCCCTGAGCAACTCCATGAAAGGAGAAGAAGCAATAAAATGGCAAAACCTCCCCTTTGCACCCAATTCCGTGGCATAGAGAGACACGCTTGCACAGACTGGTAAAACCAATTTATATACAATGTACAATAGTAATTTAGGCCAATCTAGCTGCATTGAATGTAGAGAAAAATCGAGACAAGACTAATAGAGTAAAAAGCAGATGTTATTTACAAGACTAAACATGTGTATGTAAGTATATAATTACAAGAAAGGTCTATACAGTATCTCACAAAAGTGAGTACACCCCTCACATTTTTGTATATATTTTATTATATCTTTTCATGTGACAACACTGAAGAAATTACACTTTGCTACAATGTAAAGTCGCGAGTGTACAGCTTGTATAACAGTGTACATTTGCTGTCCCCTTAAAATAACACAACACACAGCCATTGATGTCTAAACCACTGGCAACAAAAGTGAGTACACCCCTAAGTGAAAATTTCTAAATTGGGCCCAAAGTGTCAATATTTTATGTGTCCACTATTTTCCAGCACTGCTTTAACCCTCTTATGCATGGAGTTCACCAGAGCTTCACAGGTTGCCACCTGAGTCCTCTTCCACTCCTCCATGATGACATCCCAAAGCTGGTGGGTGTCAGAGGCCTTGCGCTCCTCCACCTTCCGTTTGAGGATGCCCCACAGATGCTTAATAGGGTTTAGGTCTGGAGACCTGCTTAGCCAGTCCATCTCCTTTACCCTCAGTAGTCGTCTTGGAGATGTATTTGGGGTCATTATCATGTTGGAATACTGCCCTGCGGCCCAGTCTCCAAAGGGAGAGGATCATGCTCTGCTTTAGTATGTCACAGTACATGTTGGCATTCATGGTTCCCTCAATGAACTGTAGCTCCCCAGTGCTGGCAGCACTCATGCAGCCCCAAACCATGACACTCCCACCACCGTGCTTGACTGTAGGTAAGACATCCTTGTCTTTGTACTCCTCACCTGGTTGCCACCACACAGGCTTGACATCATCTGAACCAAATAAGTTTCTCTTGGTCTCCTCAGACCACAGGTTATGGTTCCAGTAATCAATGTCCTTAGTCTGCTTGTCTTCAGCAAACTGTTTGCAGGCTAAAGCCCCGTACACACGTACCGATGGTCGGCTTACAAATGTTCCTCTTTTCTCCCCGGGATGTCGGTGTCTGCTGAAAAGTGCAAAGACAGCACAAGGACAGCACAAGAATTTTGTCCGCCGACTGCAGAAGTGATGTCATGTAATGGTTAACTTTCCCTGTGTTTTCTATTTTCTGAGCATGCCCAGTCTTGCAAATCTGCGGTCTGTCGGCCGAATTGTGTACTGACAGGCGAACAATCGTCCGTTCTGGTGTCGGCATACAAATATTTTCATGTTTGCACGAAAGACTTTTGTCCGCGGATTGTGCGCAGACATCTGTCGGAGGCACCATACTAACACGCGTACAATCGGCAGATCCTTCGTCCACCGACGTTTGTATGCCGACGATCGGTACGTGTGTACGGGCCTTTACTTGTGCATCATCTTTGGAAGAGGCTTCCATCTGGGACAATAGCCATGCAGACCAATTTGATGCAGTGTGCGACGTATGGTCTAAACACTGACAGGCTGACCCCCCACCCCTTCAACCTCTGCACCAATGCTGGCAGCATTCATACGTCTATTTTCCAAAGACAACATCAGGATTTGACGCTGAGCATGTGCACTCAACTTCTTTGGTCAACCATGGTAAGGCCTGTTCTGAGTGGAACCTGTCCTGTTAAACCGCTGTATGGTCTTTTCCACCGTGCTGCAGCTCAGTTTCGGGGGTTCTTTGCAATCTTCTTAAAGCTTAGGTCATCTTTATGTAGAGCCCCAGAGAGTACTTTGCCAAGAGGTGCCATGTTGAACTTCCAGTGACCAGTATGAGAGAGTGAGAGCGATAACACCAAATTTAAGACACTTGCTCCCTATTCACACCTGAGACCTTGTAACACTAACGAGTCACATTACACTGGAGAGGGAAAATGGCTAATTGGGCCCAATTTGGACATTTCCACTTAGAGGTGTACTCACTTTTGTTGCCAGTGGTTTAGAAATAATGACTGTGTGTTGTGTTATTTGGAGGGGACAGCAAATTTACACTATTATACAACCTGTACACTCACTACTTTACATTGTAGCAAAGTGTAATTTCTTCAGTGTTGTCACATGAAAGATATAATAAAATATTTACCAAAATGTGAGGTATGTACTCACTTTTGTGAGATCCTGTATAACAGAACCTCATTTAAACCAGGGGAAACTATAGTGTTCAAATGTTCTATCCATTTTGTTTTCCCTCTGTGAAATAGCTTTGCCCCAGTTGCCACCCTATGAACCTTTTGAGATTACATCTAGTGTTGAGCGAACACGGACTGTATTATTCGTGTTCGTACCGAATAATTGGATTTTTTTTACCCGAACACGGACACGGACACTTTACTGTATGTTCGGGTAAAAATCCGTGTTCGGTCGTTTTATTTCCGGGTTTTGCATGCTTTGGCGCTCTTTTCATGGTGGGCTTTAAACAGCCAATCAGCAATCGTTTAACTGGTGTGCCTTAAGCCATCCCAGCCATGCCTGCAAATGTCTTAGTAGCTGTGATTGGCCGTCTGAAGCATGTGACCAAGTCTTTATAAGTTCGAGGCAGCCGCCGCAGCAGCGTCATTCTGCTGCTTAGCTAAGGGACAGAGCACACATCAATGTGCTGGCTGCTGATTAGGGAAAGATAGGCAGGAAAAAACCATTTGTGTCCGGATAGAATTGAGGGACAGGTCGGAGTGTTTAGGCAGGGCGAGTTGTAGGCATTTTAGGGATAGAGTCTGCTGAATTATAGGGTCAGTGTCTTCTACAAACTACAATCGATATTGCTGTGTGGGGGGTGGGGTGAATCTGCACTCAATCCTGATCTACGATCTCTTCTCAATCCTGTTAGGGACAGAGTCTGCTGAATTTTAGGGAAACTGTGTTCTACAAACTACAATCGATATTGCTGTGTGGTGTGGGATTGGAGATAGGCAGGTGTCAGTGATCCACATCCATTTTTCTGTGTGTGAGCTGCAGTGAACACAATCTTTTTGGGCTGCAGTGAACACAATCTTTTTGGGCTGCAGTGAACACAATCTTTTTGGGCTGCAGTGAACACAATCTTTTTGGGGTGCAGTGAACAAAATCTTTTTGGGGTGCAGTGAACACAATCCTTTTTGGTGTGCAGTGAACACAATCTTTGTGGGGTGCAGTGAACAAAATCCTTTGTGGGGTGCAGTGAACACAATCTTTTTGGGGTGCAGTGAACAAAATCCTTTTTGGGGTGCAGTGAACAACATCCTTTTTGGGGTGCAGTGAACACAATCTTTTTGGGGTGCAGTGAACACAATCTTTGTGGGGTACAGTGAACAGAATCTTTGTGGGGTGCAGTGAACACAATCTTTGGGGGGTACAGTGAACACAATCTTTTTGGGGTGCAGTGAACACAATCTTTGTGGGGTGCAGTGAACACAATCTTTTTGGGGTGGAGTGAACAAAATCATTTTTGGGGTGCAGTGAACAACATCCTTTTTGGGGTGCAGTGATCAAAATCCTTTTTGGGGTGCAGTGAACACAATCTTTTTGGGGTGCAGTGAACAAAATCCTTTGTGGGGTGCAGTGAACAGAATCTTTGTGGGGTGCAGTGAACACAATCTTTGGGGGGGTACAGTGAACACAATCTTTTTGGGGTGCAGTGAACACAATCTTTGTGGGGTACAGTGAACAGAATCTTTGTGGGGTGCAGTGAACACAATCTTTGGGGGGTACAGTGAACACAATCTTTTTGGGGTGCAGTGAACACAATCTTTGGGGGGTACAGTGAACACAATCTTTTTGGGGTGCAGTGAACACAATCTTTGTGGGGTGCAGTGAACACAATCTTTGGGGGGGTACAGTGAACACAATCTTTTTGGGGTGCAGTGAACAACATCCTTTTAGGGTGCAGTGAACACAATCTTTGTGGGGTGCAGTGAACAACATCCTTTTAGGGTGCAGTGAACACAATCTTTGTGGGGTACAGTGAACAGAATCTTTGTGGGGTGCAGTGAACACAATCTTTGGGGGGTACAGTGAACACAATCTTTGTGAGGTGCAGTGAACACAATCTTTGTGGGGTGCAGTGAACACAATCATTGTGGGGTGCAGTGAACACAATCTCATACTTCTGAAGATTTGAGGGTGCTGCCTGTTCCATACTCCCCCTACTCCTCATCTAGCCTTTTAGGGGTACAAACAATAGTAATTGGGGCCTAGTGTGGTTGTGTACGTGTGATATACATACACTTTTTTTGGATCATATTTTCTATTCCGCTATTTAATCAAAAACCTTTGGGGATCAGTTAAATTGGGGGATAGTCTGTGTTGGTACGTGTGAGAGAGATCCACCTTTCCAAGTTGTTGGGGTTCATCTCATACTTCTGAAGGTTTGAGGGTGCTGCCTGTTCCATACTCCCCCTACTCCTAGCCTTTTAGGGGTACAAACAATAGTAATTGGGGCCTAGTGTGGTTGTGTACGTGTGATATACATACACTTTTTTTGGATCATATTTTCTATTCCGCTATTTAATCAAAAACCTTTGGGGATCAGTTAAATTGGGGGATAGTCTGTGTTGGTACGTGTGAGAGAGATCCACCTTTCCAAGTTGTTGGGGTTCATCTCATACTTCTGAAGGTTTGAGGGTGCTGCCTGTTCCATACCCCCCCTACTCCTCATCTAGCCTTTTAGGGGTACAAACAATAGTAATTGGGGCCTAGTGTGGTTGTGTACGTGTGATATACATACACTTTTTTTGGATCATATTTTCTATTCCGCTATTTAATCAAAAACCTTTGGGGATCAGTTAAATTGGGGGATAGTCTGTGTTGGTACGTGTGAGAGAGATCCACCTTTCCAAGTTGTTGGGGTTCATCTCATACTTCTGAAGGTTTGAGGGTGCTGCCTGTTCCATACTCCCCCTACTCCTCATCTAGCCTTTTAGGGGTACAAACAATAGTAATTGGGGCCCAGTGTGGTTGTGTACGTGTGATATACATACACTTTTTTTGGATCATATTTTCTATTCCGCTATTTAATCAAAAACCTTTGGGGATCAGTTAAATTGGGGGATAGTCTGTGTTGGTACGTGTGAGAGAGATCCACCTTTCCAAGTTGTTGGGGTTCATCTCATACTTCTGAAGGTTTGAGGGTGCTGCCTGTTCCATACTCCCCCTACTCCTCATCTAGCCTTTTAGGGGTACAAACAATAGTAATTGGGGCCCAGTGTGGTTGTGTACGTGTGATATACATACACTTTTTTTGGATCATATTTTCTATTCCGCTATTTAATCAAAAACCTTTGGGGATCAGTTAAATTGGGGGATAGTCTGTGTTGGTACGTGTGA
The DNA here is from genome assembly GCF_965119305.1 of Pelophylax lessonae. Classification (NCBI taxonomy): domain Eukaryota; kingdom Metazoa; phylum Chordata; class Amphibia; order Anura; family Ranidae; genus Pelophylax; species Pelophylax lessonae. The sequence continues at coordinate 468,185,500 of NC_138769.1, forward strand.
GAGAGATCCACCTTTCCAAGTTGTTGGGGTTCATCTCATACTTCTGAAGGTTTGAGGGTGCTGCCTGTTCCATACTCCCCCTACTCCTCATCTAGCCTTTTAGGGGTACAAACAATAGTAATTGGGGCCCAGTGTGGTTGTGTACGTGTGATATACATACACTTTTTTTGGATCATATTTTCTATTCCGCTATTTAATCAAAAACCTTTGGGGATCAGTTAAATTGGGGGATAGTCTGTGTTGGTACGTGTGAGAGAGATCCACCTTTCCAAGTTGTTGGGGTTCATCTCATACTTCTGAAGGTTTGAGGGTGCTGCCTGTTCCATACTCCCCCTACTCCTCATCTAGCCTTTTAGGGGTACAAACAATAGTAATTGGGGCCTAGTGTGGTTGTGTACGTGTGATATACATACACTTTTTTTGGATCATATTTTCTATTCCGCTATTTAATCAAAAACCTTTGGGGATCAGTTAAATTGGGGGATAGTCTGTGTTGGTACGTGTGAGAGAGATCCACCTTTCCAAGTTTTTGGGGTTCATCTCATACTTCTGAAGATTTGAGGGTGCTGCCTGTTCCATACCCCCCCTACTCCTCATCTAGCCTTTTAGGGGTACAAACAATAGTAATTGGGGCCTAGTGTGGTTGTGTACGTGTGATATACATACACTTTTTTTGGATCATATTTTCTATTCCGCTATTTAATCAAAAACCTTTGGGGATCAGTTAAATTGGGGGATAGTCTGTGTTGGTACGTGTGAGAGAGATCCACCTTTCCAAGTTGTTGGGGTTCATCTCATACTTCTGAAGGTTTGAGGGTGCTGCCTGTTCCATACTCCCCCTACTCCTCATCTAGCCTTTTAGGGGTACAAACAATAGTAATTGGGGCCTAGTGTGGTTGTGTACGTGTGATATACATACACTTTTTTTGGATCATATTTTCTATTCCGCTATTTAATCAAAAACCTTTGGGGATCAGTTAAATTGGGGGATAGTCTGTGTTGGTACGTGTGAGAGAGATCCACCTTTCCAAGTTGTTGGGGTTCATCTCATACTTCTGAAGGTTTGAGGGTGCTGCCTGTTCCATACTCCCCCTACTCCTAGCCTTTTAGGGGTACAAACAATAGTAATTGGGGCCTAGTGTGGTTGTGTACGTGTGATATACATACACTTTTTTTGGATCATATTTTCTATTCCGCTATTTAATCAAAAACCTTTGGGGATCAGTTAAATTGGGGGATAGTCTGTGTTGGTACGTGTGAGAGAGATCCACCTTTCCAAGTTGTTGGGGTTCATCTCATACTTCTGAAGGTTTGAGGGTGCTGCCTGTTCCATACTCCCCCTACTCCTCATCTAGCCTTTTAGGGGTACAAACAATAGTAATTGGGGCCCAGTGTGGTTGTGTACGTGTGATATACATACACTTTTTTTGGATCATATTTTCTATTCCGCTATTTAATCAAAAACCTTTGGGGATCAGTTAAATTGGGGGATAGTCTGTGTTGGTACGTGTGAGAGAGATCCACCTTTCCAAGTTGTTGGGGTTCATCTCATACTTCTGAAGGTTTGAGGGTGCTGCCTGTTCCATACTCCCCCTACTCCTCATCTAGCCTTTTAGGGGTACAAACAATAGTAATTGGGGCCTAGTGTGGTTGTGTACGTGTGATATACATACACTTTTTTTGGATCATATTTTCTATTCCGCTATTTAATCAAAAACCTTTGGGGATCAGTTAAATTGGGGGATAGTCTGTGTTGGTACGTGTGAGAGAGATCCACCTTTCCAAGTTTTTGGGGTTCATCTCATACTTCTGAAGATTTGAGGGTGCTGCCTGTTCCATACCCCCCCTACTCCTCATCTAGCCTTTTAGGGGTACAAACAATAGTAATTGGGGCCTAGTGTGGTTGTGTACGTGTGATATACATACACTTTTTTTGGATCATATTTTCTATTCCGCTATTTAATCAAAAACCTTTGGGGATCAGTTAAATTGGGGGATAGTCTGTGTTGGTACGTGTGAGAGAGATCCACCTTTCCAAGTTGTTGGGGTTCATCTCATACTTCTGAAGGTTTGAGGGTGCTGCCTGTTCCATACTCCCCCTACTCCTCATCTAGCCTTTTAGGGGTACAAACAATAGTAATTGGGGCCTAGTGTGGTTGTGTACGTGTGATATACATACACTTTTTTTGGATCATATTTTCTATTCCGCTATTTAATCAAAAACCTTTGGGGATCAGTTAAATTGGGGGATAGTCTGTGTTGGTACGTGTGAGAGAGATCCACCTTTCCAAGTTGTTGGGGTTCATCTCATACTTCTGAAGGTTTGAGGGTGCTGCCTGTTCCATACTCCCCCTACTCCTAGCCTTTTAGGGGTACAAACAATAGTAATTGGGGCCTAGTGTGGTTGTGTACGTGTGATATACATACACTTTTTTTGGATCATATTTTCTATTCCGCTATTTAATCAAAAACCTTTGGGGATCAGTTAAATTGGGGGATAGTCTGTGTTGGTACGTGTGAGAGAGATCCACCTTTCCAAGTTGTTGGGGTTCATCTCATACTTCTGAAGGTTTGAGGGTGCTGCCTGTTCCATACCCCCCCTACTCCTCATCTAGCCTTTTAGGGGTACAAACAATAGTAATTGGGGCCTAGTGTGGTTGTGTACGTGTGATATACATACACTTTTTTTGGATCATATTTTCTATTCCGCTATTTAATCAAAAACCTTTGGGGATCAGTTAAATTGGGGGATAGTCTGTGTTGGTACGTGTGAGAGAGATCCACCTTTCCAAGTTGTTGGGGTTCATCTCATACTTCTGAAGGTTTGAGGGTGCTGCCTGTTCCATACTCCCCCTACTCCTCATCTAGCCTTTTAGGGGTACAAACAATAGTAATTGGGGCCCAGTGTGGTTGTGTACGTGTGATATACATACACTTTTTTTGGATCATATTTTCTATTCCGCTATTTAATCAAAAACCTTTGGGGATCAGTTAAATTGGGGGATAGTCTGTGTTGGTACGTGTGAGAGAGATCCACCTTTCCAAGTTGTTGGGGTTCATCTCATACTTCTGAAGGTTTGAGGGTGCTGCCTGTTCCATACCCCCCCTACTCCTCATCTAGCCTTTTAGGGGTACAAACAATAGTAATTGGGGCCTAGTGTGGTTGTGTACGTGTGATATACATACACTTTTTTTGGATCATATTTTCTATTCCGCTATTTAATCAAAAACCTTTGGGGATCAGTTAAATTGGGGGATAGTCTGTGTTGGTACGTGTGAGAGAGATCCACCTTTCCAAGTTTTTGGGGTTCATCTCATACTTCTGAAGATTTGAGGGTGCTGCCTGTTCCATACTCCTCCTCCTACTGCTCAACCATCCTTTTAGGGGTACAAACAATAGTAGTTGGGGCCTAGTGTGGTGGTGTACGTGCGAGATACATACACTTTCTTTTTGATCATATTTTCTATTCCGCTATTCAATTAAAACCTTTGGGGATCAATTCAATTGCGAGATAGTCTGTGTCGGTACGTGTGAGATCCACCTTTCCAAGTTGTTGGGGTTCATCTCATACTTCTGAAGATTTGAGGGTGCTGCCTGTTCCATACTCCTGCTCCTACTGCTCAACCATCCTTTTAGGGGTACAAACAATAGTAATTGGGGCCTAGTGTGGTTGTGTACGTGCGAGATACATACACTTTTTTTGATCATATTTCCTATTCCGCTATTCAATAAAAACCTTTGAGGATCAATTGAATTGCGGGATAGTCTGTGTCGGTACGTGTGAGATCCACCTTTCCAAGTTTTTGGGGTTCATCTCATACTTCTGAAGATTTGAGGGTGCTGCCTGTTCCATACTCCTCCTCCTACTCCTCATCCATCCTTTTAGGGGTACAAACAATAGTAATTGGGGCCTAGTGTGGTTGTGTACGTGCGAGATACATACACTTTTTTTGATCATATTTCCTATTCCGCTATTCAATAAAAACCTTTGAGGATCAATTGAATTGCGGGATAGTCTGTGTCGGTACGTGTGAGATCCACCTTTCCAAGTTTTTGGGGTTCATCTCATACTTCTGAAGATTTGAGGGTGCTGTCTGTTCCATACTCCTCCTACTCCTCATCCATCCTTTTAGGGGTAGAAACAATAGTAATTGGGGCCTAGTGTGGTTTTGTACGTGCGAGATACATACACTTTTCTGGATCATATTTCCTATTCCGCTATTCAATAAAAACCTTTCTAGGGCAAGATCTTAAATTACAGAAATATGAGGAGACCGTCAAATAAGGGCCGTGGCCTGGGTCGTGGTGCTGCTGGTAGAGCTCCTGTTGCAAGGAGAGGACGTGGTCGATCTGTGCCAGCTACACGCACAAGTGAAACACCTTCCTCAAGTGTGAGTAGGCGACAGAACCTGCATCAGTATTTGGTAGGGCATCAAACGCCCCTAGAAGTGATGAGGCCAGAACAAGTTGAGGCGATAGTAGATTGGTTTGCTGCTGACAGTGCCTCCAGTTCCTTCACATTGTCTCCCACCCAGTCTACTGCAGAAAGGTCAGAGTTGGCACCTGCAGCCAATGTCCAACCGTCTTTCACCTCACCCCCTTGCAAATCAGGCCAGCAGTCTGAGCCCCAAGCCATACAGCAGTCTCTTATTCTTTTTGAGGACTCTGTCAGCAGGGTTTCCCAGGGCCATCCACCTAGCCCTGCCCCAGAAGTGGAAGAGATTGAGTGCAGCGATGCCCAACCACTTATTTCTCAAGATGAGTACATGCAAGGATCATCGCAGCACGTCTCCGATGATGACGAAACGCAGGTGCCAACTGCTGCGGCGTTCAGCATTGTGGAGACCGACAAGGAGGGCAGGGGTGAAGACTGGGTGGAAGATGATGTGGAGGACGATGAGGTCCTCGACCCCACATGGAATGAACGTCATGCAGGTGACCTGAGTAGTTTGGAGGAAGAGGCGGTGGTCGCACAAAGCCACCAGCACAGCAGAAGAGGGAGCAGGGTGCAGAAGCGGAGCGGCCGTGCCCTAGACACTACGCCCGCTACTGCCCAACGCAGCAAGGGAACGAGCGCACCAAAGTCAGCTCAAAGGAGTTCTCTAGCGTGGAAGTTCTTTAGAAAATGTGCTGATGACAGGACACGAGTGGTTTGCACCCTGTGCAATCAGAGCTTGAAGCGAGGCATAAACCTTCTCAACCTGAGCACAACCTGCATGATCAGGCATCTAAGTGCAAAGCACGAGCTGCAGTGGAGTACACACCTTCAAAACCAAGAAACGTCTCTGGCTCATCCTGCTTCCTCTTCTGCTGCAGTCTCGGCCGCTCCAGCCACATCTGTAGTGATACCGGCACCTGCCACCCCGCAAACAGACGATCTGTCAGCAACACCACCACCTGGGTCACCAACAACCATCTCCACAATGTCCCGTGGAAGCGTTCAGCTTTCCATCTCCCAAACACTTGAGAGGAAGAGGAAGTACCCCCCTACCCACCCGCGATCCCTGGCCCTGAATGCCAGCATTTCAAAATTATTGGCCTTTGAAATGCTGTCATTCCGTCTGGTGGAGACGCACAGTTTTAAAAACCTTATGTCGGTGGCTGTCCCACAGTACGTCGTGCCCAGCCGCCACTACTTTTCCAGGCAAGCCATCCCTTCCCTGCACAACCAAGTGGGGGAAAATATCAGGTGTGCACTGCGCAACGCCATCTGTGCCAAGGTCCACCTAACTACGGATACGTGGACCAGTAAGCACGGTCAGGGGCGTTATATCTCCCTAACGGCACACTGGGTAAATGCAGTGGCGGATGGGCCTGAGGCGGATAGCAATTTGGCGCATGTCCTTCCACCACCGAGGATTGCAGGGCGCTTCAGTTTGCCTCCTGTTCCTAACTCCTCCTACTCCGCTTCCTCATCCTCTACCGCCTCCTCATCCGGACAGCGTAACACCTTCACCACCAACTTCAGCACGGCCAGGGGTAAACGACAGCAGGCAGTTTTACAACTTGCCTGTTTGGGGGACAAACCACACACCGCGCAGGAGTTGTGGAGGAGCATGGAACAGCAGACAAATGAGTGGTTGCTGCCAGCGAGCCTCAAGCCCGGCCTGGTGGTGTGCGATAACGGGCGAAATCTCATAGCAGCTCTGGGCCTAGCCGGTTTGACGCACATCCCTTGCCTGGCGCATGTGCTGAATTTGGTGGTGCAGAGGTTCCTTAAAAACTACCCCGATATGTCAGAGCTGCTGCAGAAAGTGCGGGCCGTTTGTGCGCACTTTCGGCGTTCTCACCCTGCTGCTGCTCGCCTGGCAGCGCTGCAGCGTAACTTCGGCCTTCCCGCTCACCGCCTCATATGTGACGTGCCCACAAGGTGGAACTCCACCTTGCACATGCTGGAAAGACTGTGCGAGCAGCAGCAGGCCATAGTGGAGTTTCAGCTGCAGCACGCACGCGTGAGTCGCTCTGCGGAACAGCACCACTTCACCACCAATAACTGGGCCTCCATGCGAGACCTGTGTGCCTTGTTGCGCTGTTTTGAGTACTCCACCAACATGGCCAGTGGCAATGACGCCGTTCTCAGCTTAACTATCCCACTTCTATGCCTCCTTGAAAAAACAATTCGGGCGATGATGGAAGAGGATGTGGCACAGGATGAGGAGGAGGAGGAGGATGAAGAGGTAACATTTCCAAGGCTTTCAGGGCAGTCATTCGCAAGGGGCTCCGAGGGTGGGTTCCTGCACACGCAAACGCCAGGGACGCAATTGTCCAGCAGGGGCACAGTTCTGGAGGATAAGGAGGATGAGGAGGAGGAGGAGCTGGAGGAGGAGATGGAACCATGTTCACAGCAGGGTGGCACCCAGGCCAGCTCATGGCCATCACTGGTGCGTGGCTGGGGGGATACAGAGGACACGGACGATACACCTCCCACAGAGGACAGCCTTTCGTTGCCTCTGGGCAGCCTGGCACACATGAGCGATTACATGCTGCAGTGTCTCCACAACGACCGCCGAGTTGCCCACATTCTAACTTGTGCTGATTACTGGGTGGCCACGCTGCTGGATCCCCGTTACAAGGACAACGTACCGTCCTTAATTCACTCACTGGAGCGCGATCGCAAGATGCGCGAGTACAAGCGCACGCTGGTAGACGCCATGCTGCTGGCATTCCCATCTGACAGCGGGGCCACAGTGGAAGCACAAGGCAGAGGAGGAGGAGGAGGAGGTCGCCAACGCAACCAGGGCACTGCCAGCACCTCAGAAGGCAGGGTTAGCATGGCCGAAATGTGGAAAAGCTTTGTCAGCACGCCACAACAAACAGCAGCACCAGCAGCTCAGATGGAACGTCTTAGCAGGAGGCAGCATTTTACCAACATGGTGGAGCAGTATGTGTGCACACGCCTACATGTAGTGAATGACGGGTCTGCCCCCTTCAACTTCTGGGTCTCCAAATTGGGCACATGGCCTGAGCTTGCCCTTTACGCCTTGGAGGTGCTGGCGTGCCCTGCAGCCAGTGTATTATCTGAACGGGTATTTAGCACGGCTGGGGGCGTTATAACAGACAAGCGCAGCCGCCTGTCCAGAGACAATGTGGACAAGCTCACGTTCATTAAAATGAACCAGGCATGGATCCCACGGGACTTTTCCGTACCTTATGCAGAATAGCAATGGATACCGACCTTACCCACCCATTGTTCCATTTTTGCTCTTTCTCACTCTTTTGGGGTGTACCCTCATTTAAAATTTTTGAAAAGAAGCAGTGTTGGCTACCTCGTCCTCCTCCTCAGGGCCAGATTAATGTAGGGGCTATTGGAGCTGCAGCTCCAGGCCCCTACCTTTTATATAGGCCCCGGGTTGGCCATATTCACTGTTACCGCTCTTCTGTCACTTGTAAACACAGAAGTCTGGCTTCTATGCTCGCTTCCCCAGGCAGCACCCTCAGAACCTCCCCACACAGCGTGAAGGCCGGACAAGGAGGGACAGTTGGCGATGCATGGATGTGTTTATGGGCTTCAGAGACAGCATCCCATGTTGAATTAGGCATGCATGGCTGCACCCTTCCTCCTCTGGGTGCATGGCAAGGCACGGCCCTTAAGGCCCTTCAAAATCCTCAGCACCAAGCCCATGATGCTGTTAATCCAGCCCTGGTCCTCCTCCACCGCCGCTTCCACCTACACCGCCCATAGGTGTGCGCAGCCTATTGCATTAAGGTGTGCACCCCAAAGTTGAAATACACATGCATGTGTTTGCCAGCAGGGAGAGTAATGTATCGGGGCCATGTACCTGTAGGCAAGGAGAAATAGAGCAGAGCAGGTCCCAGGGAGATCTTTCCCATCTCCTCACTGGCAATGCTATGTGCCCTAGGTGATTAGGGTGTGCCCAGGCACACCCAGCACACCCTGTGCGCACGCCTATGTCACCGTCACATGCACCACCACCTCAACCTCCCTCCTACTCCATATGGGCCTCGTCCTTCAGAGATGAAGAAGAACATTGTTTTATTTTTCTGTTTTTTTTTGTTGTTTTAAGTTATTTCCCTATCCACATTTGTTTGCAGAGCACTTGCCATGCTCTTAATTACGTTTTGCTGCCATTTGCAGCACTCTAGCCCTTTCCTTTGGTGTTTTAGAGCCATTTTAGTGCCTTAAAGTTCGGGTCCCCATTGACTTCAATGGGGTTCGGTGTCCGGGAAAAGTTTGGTAAAAGTCCGGGACACGGACCCGGACTTTTTTTTAAAGTTCGGCCGAACCCGTCGAACACGGACATCTAGGTGTCCGCTCAACCCTAATTACATCTAACACTTTAAAAATATTTAGAGACATATCAAATCTGTGGTGTAAATTTACGTGTCATATGGGCATAGGGGTGATCATTTTACAATTGCTGGAGTAATGAATATGATAATTTATTCTCTGTCTAAGTTGGCGGATGGTTTTAACAACATAAAATGCTCCACATCTAGAGCATTAAGCACAACACTCCTTGTGTGCCAAAATCTGCAAAGAACCTTGGTTTGAATCATTGTTAATTAGATAGTGTAATCTGTGTGCAGAATCACACTCAGGGGCAATAAGAACATTATCCACCTTTAAAGGTTTCCTTTAGTCTGTGTTACTTTCTTTTTCTTACAAAAGTGGCTAGATGTAATACTACTGTGCAATGAAGTGGCACACTGAAAAACAATTCAGGAGTGTTCCTAACATAGTTATAAGAAAATGAACTTCAATGTTTGGCTTATGGCCCATAAAACATGATGTTGTGTAGAGTATTTTGTAATCAAATGGACAGTAGGCTGTTGTTTTCTCATGCAGATTTTGAAGAGAGGTGAGGTGCAAGAGCACTGCAAAGCTCTGTTGTATGCTTTTTTTAGGAGACTTCCAATAACCCCTGGCTAGTAATTGTTGTTGTAAGGAGGCTGCTTGAGTGACAAAATCCTAGATCTAAGTACAACTCCGTCTACTATATACATACTATGAAGAAGGAACACTCCTAATAAAAGCTGAAAGGTTCAAGCTACCCACATGCCATATTGTGTTACCAGGCGTTGGCTTGCAATATAGCCTGGTAGCCAAACATCATTCTTCATTAAGAAAAATGTCCACATCCAAGAATGAAATTATTTTATTACTATAATGCATGGTGAACCCCAGATTGTACGAATTGTCACCTAAAGTCAGCATAAACATATTTAACTCATCCAGGTATCCTTTCCAAATTATCAATACATCATCAATATAATAAAAGCAACGCAACACATGATTTAGATATGGGCCATTTTGTCATCAACACTTCCCCAGGAACAGGTTGGCATACGCAAAGGGCACAACATGTGCCCATGACCAAACCCAGCACCTCAAGGTAGTTGGAGCCTCCAAACACAAAAAAACTACTCATCAAAATTAAATATAACAGGACTAATAAAAAAACGGTTGAGTGGCCATTGGGACTGATCTTGCTCGTGAGGAAGGTTCTGGCCATCCTGACACCATACTCATAGTGTATGCTGGAGCATAGGGCCTCCACAAGCAGGGCACCAGGAAGGACATGAACCCCCTCAATCTGTAGATCAAGGGTATCACATACATAGGATAACAGAATTACCAAAGGTTGCATAAGAAAAAGTCCACAAAGTGACTCACATTTTCCTTTAACGAACCTATGCTCAAGACAATCAGTCTACCAGGGGCTGCTGTTAAGTTTTTACCTTGGGAACCATGTAGCATGTTGGAAACTGTGAAAATCATGTATTTAAACATTATGTGTATTGTGATCTATTAAAGCATCTGCAAAGGCCTTAACCGATTGCCGACCGCCGCACGAACATATACTGCGGCGGTCAGCCCCTCACAGGCAGAGTGACGTATCGGTACGTCACTAGCCTAGGAGGGTCTGGGGAGCGAGCGCGCGCCGCCGCCGGCGCGCTCCCACTCCCGCGCGGTCACGCACCCCCCGCGCGTGTGACCGGCGGACCCGATGTCCGCCAGTCACTCTGCGATCGTCGGGGGAGAGGGAGAAAGGCAGGCAGCTTGTGTAAACAAGCTGCCTGTCAGTTCTCCCTGTGTAGAGACACTGATCTTACGGTTCTACTATGTAGAACTGTTGATCAGTGTAACTACACCTCAAGCCACAGCCAATCACAGTTAGAATCATGCCCCTAGGGACACACACAGCCCCTCCCTCTCAAATAAAGTTAACCCCTTCACTGCCAGTGTATTTTTACAGTAACAGTGCATATATATAGCACTGATTACTGTAGAAATGTCACTGGTAACCCCAAAAGTGTCAAAAATGTTAGTCAAGGGTCCGATCTGTCCGTCCGCAATGTCGCAGTACCGCAAAAAAAATCGCAGATCGCCGCCATTACGCATTAAAAAAAAAAACAACAAAAATGACAAAAATCTTTCCCTTTGTTAGTAAACGCGATAACTTTTGCGCAAACCAATCAAAATACGCTTTTTGCGATTTTTTTTTTTTTACCAAACATATGTAGCATAAAACAAATTGGCCGAAAATGTTAAAAAATTTTGATTTTTACTTTTTTTTTTGGGGAATTTCATATAAAAAAATGTGAAAAATATTGTTATTTTTGCAAAATTGACGCTCTTTTTTTGTTTATAGCGCGTGATCAAAAAATCGCACAGGTGATCAAATACCACCAAAAGAAAGCCCTGTTTGTGGGAAAAAAAGGACATCAAATTAGTTTAGGTACAGTGTCGCACGACCGCGCAATTGTCCGTTAAAGTCACGCAGTGCCGAATCGCAAAATACCCCCTGGTCTTTTAGCAGCCAAATCCTCCGGGGCTTAAGTGGTTAACAAGCAGAAATTTTAATTCTATTTTGTATCCCTGTACTTTTTCAGAGGGAATTATTTGATACCACTGTTTTGTTTTCTAGTATATCTTGGCACATTTTCCTATATTGGGCCTCAGTCATTACTATGTTGAGCCCCTTATCAGAGGGCTTAATAATAATGTCAGGCTTATTTTTAAGACTCAGTTAGCCCTGTCTCAGCACTTGGATCAAATCCTGGTACCATGATCGAACATCCATTCTCTTTGTTAACAAATCTGGACATTTAGGCTTACATTTGTAAATATTGCCACATGGTTGTTCCTTAACATCAGACCTTAACATCAGACCTATCTCTTAAGGAGTTTCTCTTGATCTGAACCACTTTCCTCAAAGAGTAGCATAAGATCACAAAGAGTTTGAAACTCTGGTTTAGAAAAATCCTAACATTTCTCCATCAATTCCTTTTCCTGTTTAATATTTTGCCTTTCTTCATAAAAATAAACCATCTTTAATAACCTCAAACTTATTAATATTATTATACAGGATTTATATAGTGCCGACAGTTTATGCAGTGCTTTACAACTTGAGGGTAGACAGTACAAATACAATGAAAAAAGGTGGGGTCCGAGCGCTTATGGGTCTAAAATAAACAATAATGTGGTTGATTCAAAAAATAGTAAATAAATCAAGAAAGGACTGCTGCTGACTAATAAGGTGTAGTGCCTTTAAAGTGAAAAGATATGTGAGTCAGCGCTGCCCTCTTATTTTATAACAATATACTTGATAAGGCATAGAATCCGTGCAATATGATAAAGTGCTGGGTGCCGATCTGATTACCATCTATGTCAATCAATACATATACAATGGTAAACCACAATGTGTAAAAAATGTGCAAAATATTTGATAAAATAATTAAATAAAACAGGTGCTTGCTGTGCTTTACAATCAATACATATCAAGATAAATAAATCAATAAATAAGTAAATCAGTCCTTCAATAATGCAAAAAAGGTGCTCCAGTGCGGTAATTCACATAACAGTGCTGGTGCTCCCCTAAGGTGACGCCACTCACCGGAGAGATGTAAATAATGCGCCTTGTATCTGGGTATAAGATAGGATTGGTGATCCCTCACTGATCATGTATCCACTGGGTTGCTGGAAGATCCGCTGGCTATGTATTCCTCATTTAAATAAAACAAGAATAGTCCGCCATGAAGTATATACTGACAGTTTATTGTGACATAAAGAAAAACATTTACAAAGTTGCAGGTAAAAAATCACGGTCTGGTCAGGTCTGGTGGACGCTGCTTCCGCAGCATGCATTCCACCGGCCCGAAGTAGTTGGGGACTGACGTCACACGCTCTCTGCCTCGCTAGACGCGGCGTTTTGCCCTCCTATTGGGCGTTCTCAATAGCTCTTGACATATTGAACCGACATATAGTAGCTTACAGGGCAAGTCGGGCAATATACCACATAGCCGGTGGAGCAGTTGTAGAAATTCTCTAAATGATAAGACTTCCCCTTGTGTGTAAAGTGTTTTTTTTGCATTTTTGACAAAGTCGCACATTTTGCATAGCACTTTGCGACAGGAATACATCCCTTTGTGAGGAAAAAGGCATGATGGATTGTTTTTTCTTCGGTGCTCCTGAGTTTACTCGGTGCAATCTTATTTTTAAGAGTAGGAGCTCTCCTATAAGTGACTTTAGGTGTATCCAGAATAACAGAATTTAGATGTGGGTCTTGTTTAAGAATGTCCCAATGCTTACATAGAATCATTTTCATTTGTTTGTACTAGCAATGGTACCTGGTGATGAAATGGACTGGTGGATTACATGGTAGTAATTAGGTTTTTGGTGGTTTCCGTGAAAGAAAGGTGATATGGGCCTGAGCTATCAAATCTTCTGGGTACCCTTTATCTAAAAATTTATTTTTAAGATGTCTACTTTGGGAAATATAATAACAGTCCCTTGTACAGTTTTGTCTCAATTGACAAAATTGGCCCTTAGGAATATTTTTAGCCCACTGTGGGTGATGATCTATCAGAATGGATGGTCGGTGGTTGGGAATGCGATCTTGTCCCCATTGACACCGATACGTGGGAAATGTGTCTTTCCTCTGTCCCTCTGATATCAATATCGGTGTCCCACAAATTGTCCCATATGTATTTACTCAATAGAGCCTATTGGACTCCTGCTCAGTTATATAGATAGGGAGGCGGGACACACCTTTATGTCCAAAATGTGAAAGATCATGGAGACCTTATCCACATGCTTTGGAGATGTCCAAAACGTACACGCTATTGGAATGATGTACTTTGCACTATCTCCAGGGTGTCTGATTTTAGAATGTCGAAAGATCCTTTTTTGTGTCTACTAGGTGACTTGGAAGCTGACTCCTTGTCTCCTCACTTACATGTCTCAATATTGAGAATATTGTACATCGCTCGTAAGCTGATTGCTCAATTGTTGATGTCCTCTCGGACACCCAGGTTACAAATGTGGATACAGTAGCTCGAATAAACAGTGTTTTAATTGGTGAGAAACTGACTTACATTCATAGAGGTTCTCCAAACCAATTTTATTCTATGTGGCAATCGTGGTTAGAAACTCCAGGCCTAGCTCCTCACCAGTTGATTGCAGATAGGCTACTGCAGGGATAATTAAAACTACCGATTGTTGTTTGGGATGAGGTGGACTGTCTAGGTGACCGCTAATGCCATATCCTGTAGTGGCAGCAGGCTGTACTCTCTTTTTCCTTTTTCTTTTCCTTCTTTCTCTTCTTTCTTGATACCTTACTCACTCTTCCCCTTTCTATGGTCATTTGTTCTGTCCTCAGAGTTCTGCGGCTTCAATTTAACACTTGATCTTAATCTTCTTATGGCAATATTACATGTTATTGGGTATTGTGTATCAGGTTTAACATCTATACTGGACTCTCTCACATCCTTTGTTATGTAAATTGTAATTTTCCCTTTATTTTTTGCCTTCTATGATTGCACTCTTGATAACCGCATGACACTACTATAATTGAGATGATGTCATGTTTATGTATGTGTACCTGTTATTTGCTGCTATGTACTGTCCATTTTGTTCAAAAAAGTTTATTTTCTGATTAAAAAAAAAAAAAGAAAAAAAGAATGGAGGGTCCATCCCAGATGATGATGATGATGATGATGATATCATCAATATATCTACCAAAAAATATCATGTGCTTGGCAGATGGATTATTTTCCAAATAAACACAGTTTCCCAGTATCCCATGGTTAAGTTGGCATATGAGGGTGCAAAATTGGCCCCATTGCTGTGCCATGGGTTTGCAAATAGAAATCATTCTCAAAATGGAAGTAATTATGCGTTAAACCAAAGTATGTCGCACAACCACATTGCTATCATATTACTTTTACATTACATACATTAATCCCCCAGCTTTTCTTTTTTCTTGCTTAATAAAGTGGACAGGTATTATGATTCTGATGTATGATCATCTGCAACATATATTATCATGTTTGGCTTGGTTTCTAATCTCGACTTGCCAACACAATACCATAAGATATCACCATATATTATTTAATAACATTTTAAACAATTTTTTTTATCATTGTCATTGTGTCTTATGTTTGTGTTTTTTTAGAATGATATATATAAGAATTCTTCTTATTTATTCTGCTACTGATGACATGGCATTGTGTTTATCTTCATATTTATTTTCATATAAATATGTGTCTAATATTAGTGCTATACATCTTCTCCTATTCTAAGGATTTTTAGCACTGTATTCTCATAGAAGAAATATGGTTATTCTCTGATGCATATTGCTTTTATATTTTTTATAATTTGCATACATGATGTGTTCTTACCAGCCACCTCCCATCCATTGTCTAATTGCTACCCAGTATATTTAAACTCAGCTCCTCTTCACTCCCGTCATTCTTGAGAAAGGAGCATGTGCATGCTCATTACGAGCTTTGCGCATGCTCTGAAATGCATTGTGTCTTCACCACCCCGGTGACATTACACACCTCCACTGCGTTGCGCTCCACGCTGCTGTCCAACGTTGACACCCGGAACGACGAGGAATTTGTCGGCATCACCTTCCTGTCATACTGCGGGCTTTACAGACCTGGACCAGCGTGCTGCACACCTCACCTATTGGGACATGTCTATTCACAGATGAGCCCTAAATCCATCCCTATCTTGTGAGTTTGCAATTGTCGTTGCTGTTATCTGTTTGCCAATAAACTATTACTGTTAGAGGTGCTTTTCTGTTTCCTATGTATCATTTTTACAGAGTTGGCTTTTACTCCTCCTGAGAAGAGATTCTTTGCCCTAAGTGTCCTGGCTTTCCATTCTTCATCATTGCCTCCCTATACATACTCTCACAGAGTCTGCATGGATCTCTCACAGAGCCTTTTTGCACTGAGAGAACTCTATGGACTGGCCTTTTATTAGACAACAGAGACTTTTATGTGGTTAACCCTGAGCCCTTGTTAAACATGTTTTACCTTGAACTAGATATGCATCCATGTTTTATTGTTTGTGACTGTCTTGCAATTGATTAAGTCAGAATAAATGGGCTGAATTTAGCCCCACCAGTGTATGTGGTTGTGGTCTACCCTGAAAAAAAAATCTGAGGTGATATCTGGATAAAAATTTAAGTTTGTTGAGTACCAACAGTGTCACACGAGGTGCTGTTGGGATGAGTATTAGGAAGTATCTTCTGTGTCTCTTTTAACCCACCTCCTGATCTCATTGGTTCACGTGGACCATGTGAAAATGATGAGCTGTGGTATATTAAAGGGGATTGATAACAGCAGAGAGAGTTTTAAGCTTTAAATGCTGATTTGCAACAAGAAAGACATAAAGATATGGCGAGTTGCTCTCTGATGGGAGTGAGCCACAGAGCACATAGTGAACACTGATAAATTTGTGGAATGAAGACACCGCATTCATAGTGCTTTGGAATATTGAGCTTTATTAAATGAACAGTTTATGGATTGAACCTAATGCACATCTATCTCTGAGTTTACTTTTGATCACTAGAGCACTTTAATAATACCAAATTATTTTTATACACAATTTTTTTTTTTGTAAGATTGATCTGTTTTAATATTGGAAACTGTATTTGTTGTATTCAATATTTTTATACAGCTCTGCATGGTGGAAATTAATGTTTGTAGGTTTACTAGTTTTTACTGATTTTATAGACAGCAGAAAATAGAGAGTTTAAACGCTATAGTTTCCTCTGGTTTAAATTGGGTTTTGTCATATAAACCTTTCTTGTAATATAAGAGATAATGAAGTGGAACGAAATTTTCTGGATATTTCAAACTTTGTTAACAAATAAAAAACTGAAAAATTGGGCGTGCAAAATTATTCAGCCCCTTTACTTTCAGTGCAGCAAACTCTCTCCAGAAGTTCAGTGAGGATCTCTGAATGATCAAATGTTGACCTAAATGACTAATGATGATAAATAGAATCCACCTGTGTGTAATCAAGTCTTCGTATAAATGCACCTGCACTGTGATAGTCTCAGAGGTCTGTTTAAAGCGCAGAGAGCATCATGAAGAACAAGGAACACACCAGGCAGGTCCGAGATACTGTTGTGGAGAAGTTTAAAGCCGGATTTGGATACAAAAAGATTTCCCAAGCTTTAAACATCCCAAGGAGCACTGTGCAAGCGATAATATTGAAATGGAAGGAGTATCAGATCATTGCAAATCTATGAAGACCTGGTCGTCCCTCTAAACTTTCAGCTCATACAAGGAGAAGACTGATCAGAGATGCAGCCAAGAGGCCCATGATCACTCTGGATGAACTGCAGAGATCTACAGCTGAGGTGGGAGACTCTGTCCATAGGACAACAATCAGTCGTATACTGCACAAATCTGGCCTTTATGGAAGAGTGGCAAGAAGAAAGCCATTTCTTAAAGATATCCAAAAAAAGTGTTGTTCAAAGTTTGCCACAAGCCACCTGGGAGACACACCAAACATGTGGAAGAAGGTGCTCTGGTCAGATGAAACCAAAATCGAACTTTTTGGCAACAATGCAAAACGTTATGTTTGGCCTAAAAGCGTGTTGCTCATCACCCTGAACACACCATCCCCACTGTCAAACATGGTGGGACGGAGATTTGTCTTCCAACAAGACAATGATCCAAAACATAAAGCAAAATCTACAATGGAATGGTTCACAAATAAACATATCCAGGTGTTGGCCAAGTCAAAGTCCAGACCTGAATCCAATCGAGAATCTGTGGAAAGAACTGAAAACTGCTGTCCACAAACGCTCTCCATCCAACCTCACTGAGCTCGAGCTGTTTTGCAAGGAGGAATGGGCAAAAATTTCAGTCTCTCGATGTGCAAAACTGATAAAGACATCCCCCAAGCGACTTACAGCTGTAATCGCAGCAAAAGGTGGCGCTACAAAGTATTAACTTAAGGGGGCTGAATAATTTTTCACGCCCAATTTTTCCGTTTTTTATTTGTTAAAGTTTGAAATATCCAATAAATTTCATTCCACTTCATGATTGTGTCCCACTTGTTGATTATTCTTCACAAAAAATTACAGTTTTATATCTTTGTTTGAAGCCTGAAATGTGGCAAAAGGTTGCAAAGTTCAAGGGGGCTGAATACTTTTGCAAGGCACTGTATACATGTTTAGTCCTGTACATAACATTTGCTTTTTGTTATAATATTTGTGTCCCATTTTTGTAAATTCCATCCTACTAGATTGGCCTAAATGACTATTGTACATTGTATTAAAGTTGTTATTGGCTGCATCATTTCTGTTTTTGTTGTTATTGCTGATTCATTTCGTCTTCTTTGCAGTTTGTTGGTAGGGATGATCGAACAGTTCGGGTCGACCATCGGTTCGACCCGAACATTGGGTGTTTGAAATTTGGCCGAATTCCGAACTTTTTACGGTAAAAGTTCGGAATTCGGTCACCAGAACCGCCCAAAAATATAATGGGACAGGAACTGGGCTTTAAATTCCGTGATTGGCCCAGAAACATCAGTAAAAGCCAATGAGGGGGCAGGAGTCTGCTAGGAATGTGATTAGAGTGACTACGGGGTCCAGAGGCCAATCAGGAGTGAATATGCCCCCCAGTCTATAACATAGTCCCGCCTAATCTCTAGCACTGTAATACAGAGGCTTTTGAAGAGAGTGGAAGCATTTGTGTTTCTCCTGCTGCTTGTAAAGCTCCAGTGTAATTTTGCAATTATCTTCTGCTGTATGGAGCTGTACTTTTAGTGTGAGGAAAGGGATATGCAGTGTAGTTAGGGTACCATATATCACTATAGTTAGATTCAATAATCTAGTTTTTGTAGGGATACTTTTAAGTGTCAGGGTTCCGTCTAGTGAGCACGTTGCACTGCTGATATATCTACAGCAGGTATACGTGCTTGCTAGTCAGCTATTGTGCAAAATACCACACCCCCTTACAGGAAGCACATGGTGACCCCACTCTGCCATGTCAGGGTGACCGGAGTTTAGGGTGACCTGACTCTGCCATGCCAGGGTGACCCCACTCTGTCATGTCAGGGTGACCGGAGTTTAGGGTGACCTGGCTCTGCCATGCCAGGGTGACCCCACTCTGCCATGTCAGGGTGACCGTAGTTTAGGGTGACCTGACTCTGCCATGCCAGGGTGACCCCACTCTGCCATGTCAGGGCGACCGTAGTTTAGGGTGACCTGACTCTGCCATGCCAGGGTGACCCCACTCTGTCATGTCAGGGTGACCATAGTTTAGGGTGACCTGACTCTGCCATGCCAGGGTGACCCCACTCTGCCATGTCAGGGTGACCATAGTTTAGGGTGACCTGACTCTGCCATGCCAGGGTGACCCCACTCTGCCATGTCAGGGTGACCATAGTTTAGGGTGACCTGACTCTGCCATGCCAGGGTGACCCCACTCTGCCATGTCAGGGTGACCATAGTTTAGGGCGACCTGACTCTGATAAAGCCTCAGTGACAACTATACATAAATTAAAATTCATCACAAAAAAAAAACAGATTATCTTTCTTAGAATTTCAGTAGTGCAGGGATGGTGTTACCCTCCTTTCATAAAGTGCAAATAAATAAAGTGCATAAATTGCATAAATAATCCAAAACATCCAACTAAGCAAGAACAGAGTCCTTCAAAAGTCTTTGTTTATGTAGTGCATTTATTTGCACTTTATGAAAGGAGGGTAACACCTTCCCTGCGCTACTGAAATTCTAAGAAAAATAATCTGTTTTTTTTCTGGTTCTGGACATGCTACAGAGCTGAAACTTCACAGGTACACTTTTTAGACCCCCCCAGACACTAAATCCAAAGAAATCTCATTTTTTTTTCAATTATTTTTTCAATACTTGGCTCTCTATCAAAAACGACAATTTTTAAGAACTTTTTTTGTCTGATTCATAGTCTCTGGGGCATGACCCAGAACCTTAGGCCCTTTTTAGGGCTTAGGTTTTAGGGCTTCAAAATTGTGTTTTTTGATTCCCGAAGTTCGGGTCTCATTGATTTCAGTGGGGTTCTGGAATCTGAACCAAACTTTTGAGAAATTCGGGTGTTCTGGTCGAACCAAACTTTTTCAAAAGTTCGATCATCCCTATTTGTTGGTCCATGGTGCGACATTGTCTGGATGAGCATGTGTCTCTCTGACACAAGACTGGGCATGGAGGGGAGCTTCTGCCATTGTGTTAATTCTTCTCCTCCCCCATTCTGCCATGTGGAGTTGATCGGGGTGGATTCAGGACTCTGTCTATAGGTTCGCCCCAAAGGTTGACTCTGAGCATGCACGCGCTTTGCTCCTGTGTAGTAGATAGCTGGGCTGGATGATGTTATATTCCGGAAATTCCTGGCATGATCAGCTTCCAGTTGAGGGTAAGGAAAACAGAAAAGAGCCTCTAAGTGTAATATTTTTCTGGCAATGAATGACTATAAAAACAATTAGGAACTTACAAGAAGGCAGTGAAAGTAAGACTCATCTGGTAAGTATTTATCCCGGTGGAGTAGAGATGAGTCACTCTGATCAAGGTCTGCAACGGCTACAGTGTGACAGGAAAAGATGCCAGCTCAAACCTGCTGGATGAATCATGAACCCATGGTACTGGTGAATCGAACCTCATCCTTATAGACTGGTAAACCTAATTACTGATGTATGTACATTACTGAAAGGTAATGTTAGAGATGATATTCAAAAATAATAAATGAAGTATAGTCTAATGACAGAAACAGTGGGCTTGTAAAAAATATGTCTAATGTCCAACTAATATGGTTAGGTTTTATTTGCAAGTTCAATTATAGGTGTTGGAAATGCCATTCATAAGATCTGCATTTTTCAAAACTGTTCCATATAATATCCCTGTTAGAGGAGTTGAATTTGCACAGATAAGGGGAAATGTTTGCACATAGTTAAAGATCTGGTTTAACAGCAGAAGACAATGTACATGTTTGTAAATTGCACATACTACAAAATGGTTAAAGTAAAGCGATTCCCATCAGAGCAGATTGACAAGCAGGCAGGCCTTTTGTCCTCTGTGTCACACTGCTCGTGTGCACCCCCAGGGACACAGTGAATCACCGATCAGGGTAAAGAGCCAATGACATTAGCTCTTTAGCATGTAATCAGCTTTGTCCATTCACAGCCAATTACAAATGTAAACAGACAGTGGTAACTTGCAGTTTCTGGCTTTTCCTGTGTGAGGAGGAGAACCCAGGAACAGTGAGTTACCTCCTAACCTCTTCAGTACTGTGCATCCTACTGCCCTGAATTAAAAAAATACCTTTCAGTGCAGCTATCAGTATACCTGTCAATGCAGCTCATCAATGCAGCCATCAGTGTACCTGGCAGTGCAGCCTATCAGTGCAGCCATCGGTGTACCTGTCTGTGCAGCCATCGGTGTACCTGTCTGTGCAGCCATCAGTGTACCTGTCAGAGCTTCCATCAGTGTACCTGTCAGTGCTTCTATTGGTGCAGCCTATCAGTGTACCTGTCCAGCTCATCGTTGCAGCCATCAGTGCATCAATGAATCCATCAGTGCAGCCCATCACTGGACCTGTCAGTGCATCCATCAGTGCAGTCCAGCAGTGTACCTGTCAGAGCATACATCAGTGTATCGGTCAGTGCATTTATCAGTGCAGCCCATCAGTGTACCTGTCAGTGCATCCATCAGTACAGCCCATCAGTGCAGCCTATCAGTGTACCTGTCATCAGTGCAGACTAATCAGTGTACCAGTCCCAGAGCTGACATCACTACCGCCCATCAGCAGTGTACCCATCACAGCCACCCATCAGCGGTTTACCCATCATACAGCCACAATCAAAAGAGCAGCCATTTCCAAAAAACATTATACAGTACTAGTAAGGAGGCATATCAAATCCTCAGTATGACAGATAGGAGCAGCGGGGAGCCATTTGAAAGTAGTTGATTGGTGACCGAATCAGAGGAAGTCCCTCCTAAAAGAATAAGATGCTCTGAAGACCAGGCAACCACCAGCAGCGCCATACACCCCAATGGTCAATCGGCAAACACCAATGACACTAGATGCCAGGATGAAAGGCCCAGTACTCTAGCACTGGAATATCATACCAGACCCCAAAAATCATGGTCCAAACATATTTTCCAGACACCCTGGTGAACCCATTATGGCTGCCTTCCAGCTCAGGATCAGCTAAAGCTACCCTTTCACTGCACTGCCAGGTGCAGAGGCCAACACTGATAACTTTTCAGAAATTGTTTTTTTTTTTTTCCTGACAATCTACTACAATTCATTATGGACCAGACTAATCTTTCTGTCCAGAAATATATTACAAACAATGTCAACTCATCCTATGCCCATCCGTTTGAATTGAGACCTCTCACAGTGGAGGAGTTTAAATTATTTTTGAGCCTTACAAATGACATGCTTACTGGTCCACCCACCCCATCCATCACATGCCAATTTATTCTGGTGTAATGTCCAGGTCATGCTATGACATGATTATACGATTCCTGCATTTCAACTGTAATTCACAGTGCCCTCCCCAAGATCAGCCTGGCTATGACAAACTATACAAAATCCGCCCACTAATATAGTACATTTCAGAGATTTTCTGAACTTCATGTCCCTGACCAAAACATCTGTGTGGATGAATACCTTGTCCACTTCCCTGGCCGGCTGGGATTCAAGGAATACATTCCTAGGAAAAGGGCCAGGTATGAATAAAGCTTAACAAGCTCTATGAAAGAGCCACAGGATGTACGCATGCCTTCCATGTTTATAAAGGCAAAGACTCCCAGCTCTGGCCTCAAGTGCCCAACCTACATCACAAAGTGGAAAATTTGTCTGGGACCTGGCTACTGTTCAAAATGGGATATCATATCTACCTTAATAACTACTATTCAAGTCTGCCTGTTGCCTGGATGTAGAGATGGCCTTGCGGTTCGCCCAGCGGTCGGTTCGTGGCAAATTTTGCTTGTTCGCTACCCGACAAATTTGCGAAGACATGGCGTTGTTCACGGCGGCCATATTAGTTTACATTGGGGAGAACTTTGACCCATGACACAGCTTTCAGGTGGAACGGGACAGCCAATTAAAACATTTCAGCACATGGACATGCCCCCTAACCTATAAATAGACCTGAGCTGTCGGCCTTTTCACATTCTGCTTTTTGCCAGCGTAGGGAGAGGTCTGCTGTGTTCATGAGGGAGAGATTGCCAGACACAAATAGCTCTCTGAAGATCCACAAGTCCTTTTCAGGGCTGGTATTTCGGTATAGGTCCTGTCTCTTTTCAGGTTAGGGACAGGTATCCAGTCGGTGCTTTAGGGACAGTTAGAGATTGGCAGCAGTCACATAAATCGCTCTGTTAATAGCCACAAAAGACCTTTTCAGGGCTGGTATTTCGGTATAGGTCCAGTCTCTTTTCAGGTTAGGGACAGGTATCCAGTCTGTGCTTTAGGGGCAGTTAGAGAGATCGGCTGCAGTCACACAAATCACTCTGTTAATGTCAACAAAAGTCATTTAAAGGGCTGCAATTTTTGGTATAGGTCCAGTCTCTTTTCAGGTTAGGGGCAGGTATCCAGTCTGTGCTTTAGGGGCAGTTAGAGATCGTCAGCAGTCACACAAATCGCTCCGTTAATGTCCACAAAAGTCATTTAAAGGGCTGAAAATTTGTTGGTATTGCTGTGCAGTGCACTAAAAAGGGGGGGGGAGGGGGGTAATCCACAGTATAATATACTTTGTATAAAGCATATTATAGTGGATTAGTAGTATTATTGTGCACTGTGCAGCATTGTGACAGGTGTGGTGACTGAGCGTTGCTGCATCAATACTACAAACAGTGACAAAAGCACTTATAATGTAATATAACTGGTGTGATAGACCAGTGGCCCCCAATACCACATATTGAAGTGGGGTGTTATCTGAGTAAACTTTTATTACAATATTGCCTCTTTTGCTGAGTTAAGTCTGATACACACTGAAATACACTTGTATCATAAGACTGATACAAGTGTAAGTGTACAAGTGTATTTGTGTCCTGCAACAATATTGCCTCTTTTGCTGAGTTAAGTCTGCTACACACAGTGCCAAACTCACTGGCAAATTTTTTGAACAACTGGTGTGATAGACCAGTGGCCCCCCAATACCACATATTGAATTGGGGTGTTATCTGTAGGGTTGAGCGAACCCGGACTGTATTGTTCTTGTTCGTACCGGACTTTTGGGTATTCGGTACCCGGACCTGAACCCGAACATTTCACTGTATGTTCGGGTACTGTCCGTTGTTCTGTAACGTTATTTGATGTTTTGGTGCGGTTTCAATGGCACGCTTTCAACAGGTGCAAGGCAGCCAATCAGCAAGCGTTCAACTAGTGTGCCCTAGAAGCCATTACAGCCATGTCTAGTAATGGCATGGCTGTGATTGGCCAGTGCAGCATGTGTCCCAGACTCTATATATGCTGGAGTCTCTCAGCTCCGTGCGTCACTCTGCTATAACTACCGTAGGGAGAGGTTCCTGACTGCTGCTGCTGAGGGAGAGATAGGAGTTTAATGTAGAGGGAGGCTGGAGAGATTGCTTGTAGGGAAAGCATAGGAACAATCTGCTTTATCATGCAGCGATCTACATTGATTTGATTGTGTGGGGTGCAGTGAACGATTTTTATGCCCTGACCTGAGCCAAGTGAGGAGGAGAAAGGAGAAACCCAAAAATTTTATCAGTCTGTTAGGCGTGCGGTGCTGCACATTTCATGCAAGCTCAGTGCATATGCGTGTGCTTAATCTGCATTTAAAAAAGAAAAAAACATTTTTACTTCATATTTAACTTTGACATACAGTCTTTAGACATTGCTTTTCTTTTTTTTAAGTGCTTTTTTTCAACTTTTATTAATAATTTTTATTTTGTTTATCAATTTAGTAGCATATAACAACTGAGTATAACAAGAAGTCAACATGACTACATAAAACAATTACATAGTATGTCCAATAAAGATCATGTACAACAACAATTGAATAATAACATACATTGGCAAACGTGTTGGTTTAAACTAGAAACCAGAAAAAGAAAAAAGAAAAATATGGTCTCAACGGTGGGTGTAATGGAAGAGTCACATATGAGCTCCAAAAAGATAAGTTAGAGCACTTCCAGACGAGGGTATCCTTTGTATGGTATGAGTAATCATAGGCATGAGCTTTGCTATAAAGATTGATATATTCTCAATAGATTTGGAAACAACTACAGTGGGAAGGTAGGCAGCATTGGTTAAGGAATTTCATGTGCTTGCCGTTCAAGGGGCCAGGAGGGAGAGCTGTAATGTTTATGTGATGTCCAAACTACTATCGGGATTTCTAAGCCAATGGCTCCACCATGTGTAGAATTTTGTTAGGCTGTAGTGAGCCTTCGCAAACATGTATTCCATATGCATGTTTTGGTTTAGAATAAGTATACACTGTCGCAATGTAGGCGTGTGGCGGGATTTCCAATTTCTGGCTATCGCCAATCGTGCCGCTATCAAGATGTGTGTGATGACAGGGTGGAAGTCTATGTGCCAGTTATGAAGCCCCACTCCCAGTAGGGCAGTCTGCGGCTCCAATGAAATCTGTTGTCCCGTAGTTTGTTTGATGAGCGAGTCAATTGCTCTCCAGAATGCAGTGATCTCGTGGCAGTACCACCAAATATGCGATGCCAATCCGAATTGTCCACATTCCCTCCAGCAACGATTCGATTGTGTTGGGAAGATGCGTGACAATTTTTCTGGTGTGTAATACCAAAAATGGAGAATTTTAAGAGCCGATTCCCAATGTGACAAACATTTGGAGAATTTTAGAGGGTATCTCATAGCTTGGTGCCACCCTTTGGTGTCTTCCGGGAAATGTAGATGGTGTTCCCATTTGTCCATGGAAGGAAGTTTTTGCTGATCCGATCCATTTGCCAACAGCTTATAAAAAAAGGAGATCCCTCTGCGGGATTTAGACGGTTATAGATGGTTTTGAATAATCTGTAGTGGAAGTGGCGAGGAAGACCACAGGTTTTTTTCCAAAGAGTGCCGAATACGCAGATATTTAAAGAAGTCTTTATTTGGTATATGAGACTTGGTTTGTAGTACAGAGAAGGTGGATAGCTGGCCTTGGTTGTATAAGTCTCCAATCGAGGTTAGACCGGTAGTCACCCAAGCGTCGATCCCTAGGTCCTGACATAGTAAGGTTAAAGCTTGCAGTGGTAGTAGCTTAAGAGTTGTTGCGGAGATGCCCCGAGACATTTGTAAAATGGATTGCCAGACTCGGATAGTCGCATTAACTGAGGATAGGGGAAATTTTGACGGCTGTAATTGTAGCCATAGAGCTGCAAGCATGTGCTTAGGTGGGCAATCCAGTACTTCTTGCTCGATCTGAAGCCACCTATGTTGCTTTGAATGAGTCCACCAATATTTGGATTGGTCTAGAATAGTGGCCTTGTAATACCTTTTTATGTCAGGAGCACCCAAACCAGCTGAGCACGTTGGAGCATACAAAGTGGATCGGTGGACTCTCGGGTGTCTACCATTCCATATAAATGAGTTAAGTGTTTTTTGGAGTCTGTTCAATTGATCTTGAGTAAAAGCCAGTGGGATAGCTCTAAATAAATAAAGTATATGTGGCATGAGAAACATTTTAGCAAGTGCAATTCTCCCTGCCCAGCACGCTTTGACAGTACGGAGGCTCAGAGATACAGTAATCCCCCGCTCCATCGCGGTTCAGTTTTTGCGGTCCCGGTAATTCGCGCTATTTTAATTAGGACCCATTAATTCAGATATCGCGGTCCCGGTAATTCGCGCTATTCTAATTAGGACCCATTAATTCGGATATCGCGGTAATATTTCGCCATTTCGCGGTTATGTAGCGGTGAATGAGAGAATCAGAGCGAGGCTGTGGTGGAACGCATGCCTCGCTCGTGGACCGCACCGAGCGCGGTGACGTTAGAGGGGGCGGTAACGCGATTCGGAGCATGTGCAGATGTGCTCCGTGCTCCTTTGCCAACTACAAGCAAGAATGCCCGCAAGAATGCCACCCAAACGCCCATCATCTAAGGCTAAGGCTTCTGGCGAGCCAAAACAGAAGAGGAAGTTCCTTACAATTCAGGAGGTGAAACTTCTTGATATGATAAAGGAAGGACAGAGTTATGCTGCTGTAGCCCGCCATTATGGTATGAATGAATCAACGATTCGATACATCAAAAAGGATGACAAGAATATCAGGGCAACTGCTGCACTGTCCATAAACCAAGCTGCAAAAAGAGTTGTTTCTTCCCGCAATAAAACCATTGTTAGGATGGAAACTGCATTGGCCATTTGGATCCAAGATTGCAGAAAAAAAAGCATCACATTGGATGGTAACATCATCAGGACACAGGCAAAGAAGCTGTACGACACTTTTGCCAATGAAGGAGGCTCTGAAGAAGGCTCTGCCGCAGCCGAACAGTCAGACAACGACAATCCTGATCAGCCTTCTACTTCTAGTACAGGTACATCTTCATCAGTAGACTTTTCTGCCAGCAAGGGGTGGTTTGACCGCTTCCAGAAACGCTATCAGTTGAAGAGTATTTCATTGCAAGGTGAAGCTGCATCTGCCGACAAAGAAGCTGCTGAAAGGTACACCAATGAGACCTTCAAGAGTTTCATCGAGGAGGGTGGGTACAAACCAGAGCAAGTCTTTAATATGGATGAGACTGGCTTGTTCTGGAAGAGAATGCCCAAACGGACTTACATCATGAAGGAGGAAGCCCGAGCCCCTGGATTCAAGGCTTATAAGGACAGAGTAACCTTGGTTATGTGTGGAAATGCTGCTGGGTTTATGATCAAGCCAGCCCTGATCTACAAGGCCAAGAACCCCAGAGCATTGAAGCATAAAAACAAGAACCAGCTACCAGTCTATTGGATGCATAACCCTAAGGCTTGGATGACTAAACGCCTCACAACTGAGTGGTTCCATAATTGTTTCATCCCAGCCGTCAAGGTCTACCTTGCCGAACTTGGCCTTGATTTTAAAGTGCTTCTGCTGATGGATAATGCAGGAGGCCATGCCATGGATCTATCGTACGAAGGAGTGCAAGTTGAGTTCCTTCCACCCAACACCACGTCTTTAATTCAGCCTATGGACCAGGGTGTGATACGAGCATTCAAGGCGCTGTACACTCGCAACTCCTTGAATCATCTTGTTGAATCCATGAACAATGATGATAATTTCAATTTGAAGAACTACTGGCGTAATTACACCATTGCAACTTGTCTGGAGAACATACAAAAGGCCCTCAAGGAGATGAAGAAGGAGACCCTGCATGCCTGTTGGAAGAAGCTTTGGCCAGAAATTATTCATGAATATGAAGGGTTCTCTCCTGACGAAGTTCATCATTCAGCTGTGGACAAATCAATTAGGCTGGCGAAGTTGCTAGGAGGTGAAGGTTTTCAGGATATGACCCAGGACGATGTCAATGACCTAATTGAAACCCATTCAGCTCCACTAACCGATGAGGATCTGACAGAACTCACCAAGTCAGCGAGTGAGGAGGAAATGGAGGAACATGAGGGGGAGGATGAAGAGGAAGGCTTGTCAATTGAGCGCCTTGGCAGGGTCATGCGTACGGCCAATGACCTGAAACAGATGTTAGCTGATTGGGATCCTGACATGGTTCGTTCACTGCAGTTCCAAAACAGCATTGATGGAGCCATTCAGGTGTACAAGAACCTCCTCGCCCAAAAGAAGAAACACGCCCAGCAACTGCCTATAACTATGTTCTTCACAAAACAGAAGAAGGCCACATCCATCCCAAGTACCTCCACAGGCACCTCTGATGTAGAAGTGGAGGTCATGGAGCAGCAAGAAGACAACCCACCTACACCAAAAGAAGCGCCTGCTGAACCTGCGCCTTCAAAAGGACAGTAGCTGCTCTTATTTGCTGCTTATCGTCATCTTCTTTTCTCCTGAGTACAGTACAGTACTGTACAAATACTGTACAGTACTCTTTTATTTACTACTGTACATTATACAGTACTGTACTTTTAGCACAATAGTTTTGTGTTTTTACAATGCTCTTGCTCTCTATACAGTACTGTACAGTACTCTTTTTTTTACTACTGTACAGTACTGTACTGTTAGCACAATACAGTACAGTAGTTGTGTTTTTACAATGCTCTTGCTCTCTCTCTATACTGTACAGTACAGTACAGTTGTACAGTATTTTTTTACTACTGTACAGTATACAGTACTGTACTGTTAGCACAATAGTTTTGTGTTTTTACAATGCTCTTGCTCTCTCTCTATCTTTTATGTGTTTTTATTGCTTAAACGTTTGTTTAAAGACCTTTAAATGCTATTAAAAAGTTAACAAAACATGCCTAGGGTGTATTTAAATAGGGTCTTTCTATTTCGCGGATTTTCACTTTTCGCGGGTGGGTCCGGAACGTAACCCCCGCGATGGAGGGGGGATTACTGTAATTCCAAGTTTCTTAAGTACTCTTTCCAGATTGAACCTCACCTGGGTGGTTGAAGGCACTGTAAGGTCAATTCCTAAGTATTTCAGAGACGAAGCTGGGGCCCAAGGGAAAGGGGAGATCTCAGAAATTTGTTTTTTTAAACAGTTTTCAAGGCAGATGCCTAACATAACGGACTTGGAGCAATTGAGTTTGTACATGGAAACCATGCCAAATTGGGTCAGTAAGTCAGTGAGTGCTGGGAGTGATTGGGTCGGGTTTGTGAGTGCTATAATAATGTCGTCGGCGTAAAGACCTATTTTATGAACGGATTTCCCAACTGTTAACCCTTCAATATTAGGGTGCGATCTAATTGCTGTCGCTAACGGTTCCATTATTAAGGCGAAAAGTAGGGGGGACAACGGACAACCCTGTCTGGTCCCATTGGTGATTCCAAATGGTTTGGATGTAAGCCCTGAGGTCCGAACCCTGGCAGAGGGGCAGGAGTATAGATTCATGACTGCATTGTAGAAGGGACCCTGTATACCGAATCTTTGAAGAACTGTTGAGAGGTACCCCCAATGCACCCTATCAAACGCCTTCTCTGCATCTAAAGATAGGAGCAGAGAAGGCGTTCGGTGATGCTCCGCCCACTGTATGAGGTTAATAATCCGCCTAGTGCCATCCGGAGCTTGCCTCTGTGGTATGAAGCCAACCTGGTCCGGATGCACCAGATCAGCGATGCAGCGCGACAACCGCGTGGCCAGGATTTTTGCATATAGTTTGGTGTCCGTATTGAGCAGTGATATGGGTCTATAATTTGCAGGATCCTCATGGGGTTTTCCGGGTTTGGGTATGGTTACAATCAATGCCTCAAGAGATTCCTTGGGCATATGTCCCGATGCTACATAGGAGTTAAATATGTTGCATAGATGTGGGCCGAGGAGGGGGAAGAAGGTACGATAGTATTCATTACAGAATCCATCCGGGCCAGGGGCTTTATGTAGGGGAAGGTCATGTATCGCTTCACATACCTCTGTTTCCGAGAAGGGAGTGTTGAGTTGTGAGGTTTGGTCTAGTGTCAATGTCGGCAAGTGCAAGGACTGTAAAAAGTCATTAATTCGGTCTACAGTAGGTGAAGGTTCCGCAGGGTCGTCTTTTAAATTATATAATTTAGAGTAAAAATCGCTAATGCAATCCGCTATGTCTTTAGGGTTACTCAGTCTGTGTCCTTGGGAAGAAGTCATATAGGGAATCCGGTGAAGGGCTTCCTTTCGCTTGACTTGCCTAGCTAAAAGGGCACCCGGTTTATTATTGTGAACGTACCAGTCAAGTCTGAGTTTTTTAATATGGTGATCAAATGTCGCATGTAAAAAGGTGCTAAGGTCTTCTCTAAGGTGACGCAGTGTATTAATATTGTGGTCAGAGGGGCTGATCTTATTAGAGCATTCTACCTGTTTAATCTGTGCCATTAGGGCAACGATCTTTTCCGATCTCTTACGTTTCTCCTGGGCTCCCAGCTTCATAAACAAACCTCGAATAAAGGCCTTATGTGCATTCCATAATAATGAATCATCATCCACCGACCCAGCATTTACTTCGAAATAGGTCTCTATTGCCGTCTTGATCTCCGCCTGGTACTGTGGGTTAGATAAAATGGTGGTATTCATACGCCACAAAGAGTTTCTCGTGATATGGTGTCCCTGTGCCAGGGTTAAAGTGACCGGCGCATGGTCAGACCATGTGATGGATCCGATGGACACTTTGGAAACAGACTGTAGTGCGAGGGCATGTACCAGGAAGAGATCAATTCTGGAATAGGATTTTTGTGCTGCTGAAAAATAAGTATAGTCTCTTTCAGTGCCATGAAGGCAACTCCAAGGGTCATAAAAATTTTCTGTATGTATCATGTTGGAGAGAGCCGAGGATCTAGGTCTTGTTGGATTAGAGGTATCTAGAGTGTTGTCAGGAATGTCATTAAAATCTCCGCAAAGGATCACTTGTTCCTTGGGGAATGGCTGTAATTTGTATAGCAGAGTTTTGAAAAAAGATTTACGTCTCGTGTTGGGAGCATAGACAGTAGCGATCACCAACGGAGAATTGTTAACCGAGGCAGAGAGAATAATATATCTGCCTAAGGGATCAGTTTCTACATGTTGAGATTGGAAAGCAACAGTATTACGTATAGCTATCATCACACCTTTCGTCTTAGTGGGTGCACAGGCAAAGAATTGGTGTGGGAAGAGTCTGTGAGTGCATGAGGGGGCTTTATCCTGTGCAAAATGCGTTTCCTGGACGCATAATATGTCCGTGTTGAGAGATAATGCCTCCCTCCATAGTCTGGAACGCTTGAAGGGGCTATTAAGCCCCTTCGCGTTGATGGTGGTAATATTAAGGGACATATCTGAAGTAGCTGGCGTTGCCTGTGTGGCCCCTGATAGGAGTTCTCTGAGTTGAGTAGGAGAAAGTTATATGCTGGCAACAAAGGATATCTTTCGTATCAATATACAAGTAGTACCCGCTGATAACCAATACAATCAAAAAATTGTATAACGTGCCTAAACAACAACAAGTGTGAGTAGTAGGTGGCAGATATAAGAATAAAAAAAATAAAAATAAAAAGACAAAAGAAAACAGGTAGAAATGTTTTCACGTGTGCGTGGCACACTTCTTACACGGGGTGTGTAAACAAAGGAGAGTGACCGAACCTCCAGAGGGGATTGTGTGGCTTATTTCCCCCTTGGGGGAAGCCCGATAAAATATGGGATTTAGGATCATCACGGGGGGAATGGTAGTTGTTTACCACGCTCCGGTGGCCCACGGGTGTCCTTTGATAAATGTGAACCTTGTTGCTCGCCCATGTGTGACGCCGGGGTGGTGACCAATCCCCAGTTGTGCAGCTGTTTGTATCCCTCTTTCGGGGTTGTCATAGCAACTTGGTGACCTTGATACGTGACCAAAAGCTTTGTGGGGAAACCCCAGCGGTAGATTAGGTTGTTATCCTGAAGTGCTTTCGTCACCGGCCCAAATTCCCTCCTCCTCTGAACTGTTGCAGGCGATATATCTTGGTAAAGGGAAACACCTGCGTACGGGGACGGCAGCACTCGGGCATTCCTGGCAGCCCTAAGAATGAGATCCTTGATGTGATAGTAGTGTACTCTCGCCAGAATGTCCCTCGGAACTGAGTCTGGGAGATGTGGTGGCTTTGAGATTCTATGTGCACGGTCTATAAGTAAGTCTCTAGGTGGTATGTCTGGGGATAATTTCAGCATAAGTTGTTTCAAATAGGGGACGATTTCTTGTGGCTTAACGGTCTCAGGGACACCCCTAAATTTAATATTGTTTCATCGCGACCTATCCTCCAGGTCTGCGACTTTTAATTGCAATTTCTGAATTGCTTCAGCCTGAAACTCATGTATGTCTACCACCTCATTGTGTGCTGCTGCCATGTCTGAGATCTGCAACTCCATATTGTGTGACCGTTCCTCCAGGCTGTCCACTCTGACTGATAATTTATTGATAGATAAGTTGAGCTCTTTGTGGAAGCCTGATTGAAGGGAGAGGAGCATTGCTTTCATTGTAGCTTCAGTGGCTGGGATGTCTCCCGCAGGAAAGGCAGAGAGGGGGTTAATGCAGGGCTCTGTTAAATCTGCGGCCTGTTCATTACTATTAGCTCCGTGATGTTTTTTCACTGAGGGAGTCTTAGTGGGGGAGGAGGCTGGAGACACCGCTGTTCTCTTACAGCTGTCAGCCGAGAATGAGAGGTTAGTAGCTGAGGAGGATTCCTCCATGTCAGACTCCGGGTCCGTGAGGAGATCAGACTGCACATACCTCTCTGCTCCTTTACCCCCGGCCCCCCCAGCGCCATCTTTGTTAGACCGGTGTGTCTGCATTGAGAAGAAATCCGTGAGGCGGCGGGGACCCAAGGACAGCAATCGCCGGCGGGTCATACTCCGGAGACGTGCGGCTTCCTTTCCCTGTAATGACAGGGCGGTATTGTCGGGCTGCGGCGCTTAAATCGATGCTTTTCTCCCTGAGAGGCTACGGAGCAGTAAGTCAAGCGGCCATACTGCTCAGCGGCCAGGACACGCCCTCAGACATTGCTTTTCTAACCTGCTCTTAAAAAAGCACCAATGTGAGGGGAAAATAATTATTTTTTAGTATTTAGGGAAAATAAATAATTTTTCATTTTTTCATTCAAATGGTTTTATTTTTTATTTTTTATTCAATAGTGGAATAGAACAACAGTATCCAACCTGTTAGGCGTGCGGTGCTGCACAATTAATGCAACCTCAGTGCATATGTGTGTGCTTAATCTGCATTTAAAAAATAAAAAATCTTTTTTCCTTCATATTTTACTGTGACTTACAGCGTTTAGACAGACACTGCATTTCAAATCTGCTATTCAACAAGCACCAATTAAGGGAACAATTATTTTTCAGTTTTTCACTCATACATTACAGTGCGATACACCCATTACATACTGTTGTATTGCGCATTGCAATAAAAAAAAAACATTTAGGGGCAAAAAAAGTTGATTGCGGCCCTGTCTGAATATGTTACAGTGAGATACACCCATTGCATACTGTTGTATTGTATTGTGCCTTGCAATAAAAAAAACTATTTAGGGGACAAAAGAGTTTTATTGCGGCCCTGTCTGCATATGTTACAGTGAGGTACACCCATTGCATACTGTTGTATTGTGCCTTGCAATAAAAAAATACTATTTAGAGGACAAAAGAGTTTATTGCGGCCCTGTCCGCATATGTTACAGTGAGATACACCCATTGCATACTGTTGTATTTCGCCTTGCAATAAAAAAATACTATTTAGGGGACAAAAGAGTTTATTGCGGCCCTGTCCGCATATGTTACAGTGAGATAAACCCATTGCATACTGTTGTATTGTGCCTTGCAATAAAAAACAATTTCGGGGAAGATCCAAAATTCAATGAATATGAGGAGAAGGTCAAATAAGGGACATGGCCTGGGTCGTGGTGTTGCTGGTGGAGCTCCTGTTGCAAGGAGAGGACGTGGCCGATCTGTGCCAGCTATACGCACAGGTGAAACACCTTCCTCAGCTGCGAGTAGGCGACAGAACCTGCAGCAGTATTTGGCAGGGCCTAATGTGCCAATACAAATGTTGAGGCCAGAACAAGTAC
The DNA here is from genome assembly GCF_965119305.1 of Pelophylax lessonae. Classification (NCBI taxonomy): domain Eukaryota; kingdom Metazoa; phylum Chordata; class Amphibia; order Anura; family Ranidae; genus Pelophylax; species Pelophylax lessonae. Next base: position 468,219,862 of record NC_138769.1, read on the forward strand.
AGGCGATAGTGGATTGGGTTGCTGACGGTGCCTCCAGTTCCTTTACATTGTCTCCCACCCAGTCTTCTGCTGAAAGGTCATAGTTGGCACCTGCAGCTGATGTCCATCAATCTTTCACCGCACCCCCTTGCAAATCAGCCAAGCAGTCTGAGCCCCAATTCATGCAGAAATCTCTTCTTCTTTTTGATGACTCTGTTAGCATGGGTTCCCAGGGCCATCCACCTAGCCCTGCCCCAGAAGTGGAAGAGATTGAGTGCACCGATGCCCAACCACTTATGTTTCCAGATGAGTACATGGGAGGATCATCGCAGCATGTCTCGGATGATGACGAAACACAGGTGCCAACTGCTGCGGAATTCCGAATTATGGGCAGTTGTAGGTAGTCCAGGGATTCGAACACCCAAACACACTATTGCAAGGCAGCTGTGCTAACCACTTAACTACCTAAGGCTAATGAAATTTTTTTTTAAAGCATGTGTGATTTGTGCTTTTAAAAAAAAAATTACATATATAAATATAATAAATAAATGTAACAAAGTGTTTATGTTTGTGTAAATTGTGTTTTGCAAAAATGTTGCAAATATGTATTGAGCTTGAGCTTGATTAAATAAACTGACCAAAATATCCAAGTGGTTAGCACATCTGCCTTGCAACAATGTATTTGGGTGTTCAAATCCCTGAACTACCTACAACTGTCTGTTGTTATATATGACAAACTAATATGGTTTCTCTCCAAAAATAAAACATTGAATATGTGTGAAATTAATATATTTGTTGGTTGGTTGAGTGGGGAGCCATATTAGTGTTGCTTCCTATATAGAGCCACATTACACTCTGAAAAATAGCAAAGTGTTTGAGCTTGCAAATCTGAGAATTTGCAAATTGATTGAACCTATGCAGTGGAACCCCAGAACTCAGAATTCAACAACCCCAAAAAAAAAAAAAAAAAAAATATATATATATATATATATATATATATATATAAAAAACTACATCAAGTCAACACACATAAGAAATGCTTTCAATAATCTCAGCATGAGCACAAAGTGGCTTTTTCATTTATTCATTTAGACTAATGGGCCATACACACTAAGATTTTTTCCTTTAGGTTTGACCTCTTATTATCTATTTTTGGTAAATCTAAACACTTTCAATTTGTATGCAATCTGGCAGGCCCTTGCACTACATAGAAAAGGTAAATCTGAAGGAAAAAGTCTTCAGAAAATCTTATAGTGTGTATGGCCATACATGATCCAATTTTCTTACAATTTTCTGTCCAATTTTCTTGAAATTTTTACCTTCAAGTATGTAGTACAAAGGCCTGCCTAATTGGATACAAGTGAAAGTGTTGTTTAGCTTTGACATCACATTATGTGGTTTGTGGTTAATCTATCAGAAAATTGTACAGCAAAAATTGAACATGTATGGCCATACACACTATAAGATTTTCTGAAGACTTTTTCCTTCAGATTTACCTTTTCTATGTAGTGCAAGGGCCTGCCAGATTGCATACAAATTGAAAGTGTTTAGGTTTGACCTCATATTATCTGGTTTTGGTAAATCTAAAGGAAAAAGTCTTCAGAAAATCTTATAATGTGTCGGCCCATTAGGCTGGCCGTACATGTTCAACTTTTGTTGTACAATTTTCTGGTAGATCTACCACAAACCACATAATGTGAGGTCTAAGCTAAACAACACATTCACTTGTATCTAATTAGGCAGGCCTTTGTACTACATACTTGAAGGTAAATTTCAAGAAAATTGGACAGAAAATTGTAAGAAAATTGGAACATGTATGGCCAGCCTTAGTCTAAATGAAAAAGCCACTTTGTGCTTATGCTGAGATTATTGAAAGCATTTCTTATGTGTGTTGACTTGTAAGAAACTTGGATCATGGATGGCCAGCCAAACACTCATTCATTAGTGAACTGGTGATTTTGGTTAAGGAACCAACAGACCCAATTAATTACTTTGCTGGGCATTTCCTATACTGGGTGGGTGTAGTTTAACCAAGGTTATATAAAGGGATGTATAAGAGCATATCATTTGGCCTGTGGCAGGGCCACATGTCTTTATGTCCGAATTTGCTTTTGATGGTGAGGGGGGTTTGCTGGCATGCCTAATGACCCATATTGCAGTAAGTGTATTTTGTTGGATGAATACTTTTCATGCTCTAAATGTTTGGTGTAGTTTTTGCAAAGTGTGTCTTTATGTACTCTATACATGTTTTTTTTTTTATTTTCATGCCTCTGTGTAGCTGTATGTTTTATTGATTTGATGGTATTTAAATGGAAAGGCAGGCTCATGCAATCAACAAACATAAAAGTATGTTGGGTATGTTTTATGCTTAATACTAAGGTGTCTACATCTTATTTTGCTTGACTGTTGGATATTGTAAGCTCTATCTATCCCTCATATGTTGTGCCGTTGCACTGTAATTTGAATAAAAATTACTGGATTTGGGGGTTTTGGGGGGGGGGGGATTTCACATGCCTGCTTGAGTAATTACTGATGTTTTATACATGTTTAATAAAGCTTATTCATTTGTACACAGCTCCTGTTTTTTTGTTTTCTTTTCTTCATATTTGTCTAGATGTAATTCAGATATCTTTTGTGTCTATTGAATGTAATCCATTTCTTGTATTTTTTGTGTGTGCAATGGCAGTACAGTATGAACATGGGTAGTGTTTCTCCCTTTACTCCAGGGAAGTGTGTGTGTGTGTGGGGGGGAGGTGTGTGTGTGTGCGGGGGAGGTGTGGGGGGGGAGGTGCGTGTGGGGGGGGAGGTGTGTGTGTGTGTGGGGGGGGAGGTGTGTGTGTGTGTGTGGGGGAGGTGTGTGTGTGTGTGGGGGGGGGGGCTAAATTGTAAGAAATTAAAGTGTGTATGTATATATTTAGCTAAAAATATATATAAATTAAGGAATAATACAAATTTCCATTCAACCTCTGTGGATGAATGTAACCAAAACATTTAATAAAAAAATCACTAAAAATGATTACTAAATAAAAGATTGCTACAGCGCTCACTCACCTTTTAGTTGGCTTAGGTCAGTGATGATGAACCTTGACAACACAGGTGTTTTGTAACATTTCCCATGATGCTCACCTACACTGCAGAGTACATGAGCATTATGGGAAATGTAGGGCAAAAACATCTTGGGGGGGGGGGTTAAGGGTTACCATCACTGGCCTAGGTAAAATACTTCCAATACATTTTAGTTGTCTGTGTGTGCCATTTTTAAAATAAAGCAAAATCTCTTTACAATAAATTTCAAATGGCACATTGGCGTTCGCCCTGGACCAGAAATGACACCAAATTGGCTTGCACACATTCCAGCAAGTGGTCGCAATCAACTGGCTAATCATGGTGAGGGCCACTTTCAGCTGTGAAGAAATGGCCCTCCTCATCAGTGCTGCCCATCATTACCATCTATCAGTGCTGCCCACCAGTGCCAATCATTGCCCGTCAGTGCCACCTATCAATGCCCATCAATGCTGCATATCAGTGCCGTCTATCAGTGCTGCATATTAGTGTTTCATCAGTGCCTGCCAGTGCAGCCTCATCAATGCTCGTCAGTGCAACAAAAAACATATTGATTTACCAAATTTTATTACATAAACAAAAACATTTTTTTAGGGGTCAAACATTTAGGTCTTCTTTTTGCCAATAAAAAAAAACCTTGCAGTGATCAAATACCACCAAAAGAAAGCACTATTTTTTTTATGAAAATAGTGTCATACATTTGTGTTAGGTACAGGGTTGCATGACCGCGCAATTGTCATTCAAAATGCAACAGTATAAAAAGCTGAAAATTGGCCTGGGCAGGAAGGGGTGTAACTGCCCTGTAAGGAAGTGGTTAACTATTGAAACATGGGAATAAATATTCCTGGGGTAATCATGCTCAGCTCAATGGTTTAGTGGTTAGTGTTCCTGGCTATAAACACTGAGAGCATGAGTTCAAATCCCAAGTGTGCCGTCACCTCCTTACATTTTAGACAGCTGTAAATAAATACTGAAACTTGGCAAATGCATAATTGCACCCTGCACATATGCATGTTTGTTTCTTGAATATACATGGCAATTGACATGCAATTTTAGGTGATGTAGCCAATGTATTACTATGTGGCCAAACAAAATAATGACACACAACTGTGAGCACACAGGGTGTTATCATGGTTGGGCCTTGAACTCATGACCTAGCAATCTTTGGCTATGAGCTTAGCCTACTACACCAAAGTGCTGAATATAGTCAGATATGCCTGAAAGTTTCAGATGAATAAAGAATGAAGATTGCTAATTAGACAGCTGTGTAGTCTGCTATTAGTAAAAACACATAAGATACATAACTATACCTTAAAATGAAAATAAACCATAATAGATGACATTGCTGTGTAATAGTGATTCAGAATAGACAAATTTCCTTTTATGAAAAACACAAAGGGAATTTGGTTAACTCCAAACTCAAATTCAGCCTAAGTTAACTCCAAACCAGAATACAGTCTAAGTTAACTCCAACTCCGAATTCACTAAAGCACCTAGTTGAAGGTTTAACTCCAGCCACTTACCTAATTAGGATGTGTAACGGAGCTCCAATACCCAGCCTAGGTATCTCCACTGTATCATCCTTGAAGCTGAGGAAGTGCTAAAATATCCAAGGCAAAACCCCCCCAGTAACTGGACGACACGCAGTTCTGGGAGTCAAACTAGACTGAGTATGTTTATTGAAAACACAAACACAAGGGATCTACAATCTAGGAAAACCCCTCCCTTTTCGAGCCATCCCACACACAAAACTGAACAACCCATAATAACCTACTCTAGCCAGACAGGAACAATAGAATAGAATGCAGGTATTTAACAATAACAAACCCCCACCCATCTCCTGAGGGACACTGCTCCCTCACTCTTCCAACACAAACCACACTCTTAGTGTCCATTCTGCTACAGGATGCAATGAGTTTAGGCTGGAGTTATTTCTGGAGAAGTGAGCAGCTCTACTCCAAACTTATACTGAATTAAGCCCACAGTGACAACAGTTACTGGCCAATTATTTGTAGAACTGGTGTGATAAACCTGTGGCCCCCCAATACCACAGATTGAAGTGAGGTTTTATTTAACAGTATACTTTTCTAAGATTGTATTTTAGTCCTGCAAAAATGTGGCCTCTTTTGCTGTGTTAACTGTGCTACACACTGTGACAACAGTTACTGGCCAATTATTTGTAGAACTGGCGGACTGAAGGACCGGCAGATAGGGAGGAGAGGCAGGCAGAACTTGCATTGCACAAGAGGTACAAAGCAGACTGCAAATGTATCAGGAGCGGGCCATCTACCAAGTACAGTCACATCTGGCACTCCCAGGACGCCGTCACATGGCTCCGCAGTGTGGGCTTTTTTTAACGTGTCCCTTGCTGACAACAGTAATGCCATCTGCAGCCTTTGCAGTCAACGCATCAGTCGCAGTAAGCCCAACACTCACCTAGGGACAACCGCCTTAAGAAGGCACCTGAAATCCCATCACCGAGCCCAGTGGAAGCAACACCGTCAGAACCCACAAAGCCACAAACCAGGCTCTCACCATCCAGCCTATTCTCCTCTCTCCTTCTCCTCTCTCCTCACATTGTTCCTCCACTCCACCTTCCATGATGCCGTCGTCACGTTGTTCTAGAAAAAGGCAGGCTTCTGTGGCTCAAATGTTGGCGCGTAAAAAAAGGTGTCCGACAGGTGTCCGACTACATCGGGTTAACGGCCGATCTGGATGCTCTGAGGAGTGATGAACCCCTGGACTACTGGGTGGGCAGGCTTGACCTCTGGCCAGAGCTTGCACAATTTGCAATGGAACTGTTGGCTTGCTCCCTGTCCAGTGTCCCGTCCCGTCAGTTAAACCCATGTGAGCTAATTTTTGGGGCCTATACAGGCCGACACTTACTTCTGTATCCTGTGAATGCCTAATGTACCTCCAGCCATCAAATACTACGTTCTTTGCTGTCAGTTAAACCCATGTGGGCTAATTTTTGGGGCCTATACAGGCCGACACTTACTTCTGTATACTGTGAATGCCTAATGTACCTCCAGCCATCAAATACACTATGTTCTTTGCTGTCAGTTAAACCCATGTGAGCTAATTTTTGGGGCCTATACAGGCCGACACTTACTTCTGTATCCTGTGAATGCCTAATGTACCTCCAGCCATTAAATACTACGTTCTTTGCTGTCAGTTAAACCCATGTGAGCTAATTTTTGGAGCCTATACAGGCTGACACTTCTGTATACTGTGAATGCCTAATGTACCTCCAGCCATCAAATACTACGTTTTTTGCTATCAGGTAAACCCATGTGGGCTAATTTTTGGGGCCTTTTATGGCCGACACTTACTTCTGTATACTGTGTGAATGCCTAATGTACCTCTAGCCATCAAATACACTACGTTCTTAGCTGTCAGTTAAACCCATGTGGGCTAATTTTTGGGGCCTATTCAGGCAGACACTTACTTCTGTATACTGTGAATGCCTAATGTACCTCCAGCCATCAAATACACTACGTTCTTTGCTGTCAGTTAAACCCATGTGAGCTAACTTTTGGGGCCTATACAGGCCGACACTTCTGTATCCTGTGAATGCCTAATGTACCTCCAGCCATCAAATACTAAGTTTTTTGCTGTCAGTTAAACCCATGTGGGCTAATTTTTGGGGCCTATACAGGCCGACACTTACTTCTGTATACTGTGAATGCCTAATGTACCTCCAGCCATCAAATACTACGTTCTTTGCTGTCAGTGAAACCCATGTGAGCTAATTTGTGGGGCCTATACAGGCCAACACTTACTTCTTTATCCTGTGAATGCCTAAAGTACCTCCAGCCATCAAATACTACGTTCTTAGCTGTCAGGTAAACCCATGTGGGCTAATTTTTGGGGCCTTTTATGGCCGACACTTACATATTTATCCTGTGTATGCCTAATGTACCTTCAGCCACAGAATACAACGTTCTTAGCTGTCAGGTAAACCCATGCGGGCTAATTTTTGGGGCCAATACTGGCCGACACTTACTTCTGTATCCTGTGAAAGCCTAATGTACCTTCAGCCACAGAATACTACGTTCTTAGCTGTCAGATAAATGCATGTGGGCTCATTTTTGGGGCCTGGAGTGGCCATCACTTACTTCTTTATCCTGTGAATGCCTAATTTTTCAGATTGGAATTGAAAATCAATGGGTCTGTAAAGGTTCTGCCAAATTGTGGAATGGATGCGGACCCATTTTACAGATGTGTGAATGGACCCTATATGTATTAGACATATATTTATCGGCTGCTGTCAGTTCTGGCTGATTTATGCAAAAAAAATAATAATTTTTTGCTGTTTAAAAAAAAAATTTAGGGCAACTTTTCCAATTGCAACACTTCTGTTATGACATTGTCCATGTGCTGGGACTGTTTGTGCACAGCTAGTACGTCTTTTGTGGCTGCATAGAAACATAGAAACATAGAATGTGTCGGCAGATAAGAACCATTTGGCCCATCTAGTCTGCCCAATATATCTGAATCCTATGAATAGTCCCTGGCCCTATCTTGTATGAAGGATAGCCTTATGCCTATCCCATGCATGCTTAAACTCCTTCACTGTATTTGCAGCTACCACTTCTGCAGGAAGGTTATTCCATGCATCCACTACTCTCTCAGTAAAGTAATACTTCCTCATATTACTTTTAAACCTTTGCCCCTCTAATTTAAAACTGTGTCCTCTTGTGGTAGTTTTTCTTCTTTTAAATATGCTCTCCTCCTTTACCGAGTTGATTCCCTTTATGTATTTAAATGTTTCTATCATATCCCCTCTGTCTCTTCTTTCTTCCAAGCTATACATGTTAAGGTCCTTTATCCTTTCCTGGTAAGTTTTTTCCTGCAATCCATGTACTAGTTTAGTAGCTCTTCTTTGAACTCTCTCTAGAGTATCTATATCCTTCTGGAGATATGGCCTCCAGTACTGCGCACAATACTCCAAGTGAGGTCTCACCAGTGTTCTGTACAGCGGCATAAGCACTTCTCTCTTTCTACTGCTTATACCTCTCCCTATACATCCAAGCATTCTGCTGGCATTTCGTGCTGCTCTATTACATTGTCTTCCCACCTTTAAGTCTTCTGAAATAATTACTCCTAAATCCCTTTCCTCAGATACTGAGGTCAGGACTGTGTCAAATATTCTATATTCTGCCCTTGGGTTTTTACGCCCCAGGTGCATTATCTTGCACTTATCCACATTAAATTTCAGTTGCCAGAGTTTTGACCATTCTTCTAGTTTTCCTAAATCCTTTTCCATTTGGCGTTTCCCTCCAGGAACATCAACCCTGTTACATATCTTTGTGTCATCAGCAAAAAGACAAACCTTACCATCGAGGCCTTTTGCAATATCACTTATGAAGATATTAAACAAAATTGGTCCCAGTACAGATCCCTGAGGTACCCCACTGGTAACATGACCTTGTTCTGAATGTTCTCCATTGACTACAACCCTCTGTTGTCTGTCACTCAGCCACTGCCTAATCCACTCAACAATATGGGAGTCCATGCTCAATGACTGCAGTTTATTGATAAGTCTTCTATGTGGGACAGTGTCAAAAGCCTTACTAAAATCTAGATATGCAATGTCTACTGCACCTCCACCGTCTATTATTTTAGTCACCCAGTCAAAAAAATCTATAAGATTTGTTTGACATGATCTCCCTGAAGTAAACCCATGTTGTTTTTCATCTTGCAATCCATGGGATTTAAGATGTTCCACAATCCTATCCTTTAATAGGGTTTCCATTAATTTGCCTACTATTGATGTCAGACTCACTGGTCTATAGTTGCTCGATTCCTCCCTACTACCTTTCTTGTGAATGGGCACGACATTTGCCAATTTCCAGTCTTCCGGGACGACTCCTGTTACTAATGATTGGTTAAATAGATCTGTTAATGGTTTTGCCAGCTCACCACTAAGCTCTTTTAATAATCTTGGGTGTATCCCATCAGGACCCTGTGACTTATTTGTCTTCACTTTAGACAGCAATCTTAGAATGTCTTCCTCTGTAAAGACACATGCATCAAATGATTCATTAGTCATCCTTTCAAGTGGAGGTCCTTCTCCTTCTTTTTCTTCTGTAAAAACTGAACAGAAGTATTCATTAAGGCAGTCAGCTAGCCCTTTATTTTCTTCTACATACCTTCCGTCCTTTGTTTTTAATTTAGTTATTCCTTGTTTTAATTTCCTTTTTTCATTTATATATCTGAAGAATGTCTTATCCCCCTTTTTCATAGACTGAGCTAGTTTTTCTTCTGCTTGCGCTTTAGAAGTTCTTATAACTTGCTTGGCCTCTTTCTGCCTAATCTTGTAGATTTCCTTATCTTCATTGCTCTGGGTTTTTTTATAATTACAAAATGCTAGCTTTTTATTTTTAATGATTTGGGCCACTTCTGCTGAGTACCACAGTGGTCTCTTCCTTTTTTTGCTTTTACTGACAAGTCTAATGCAATTTTCTGTTGCCTTCAATAATGCACCTTTTAAGTAGTCCCATTTCTCCTGGACTCCATGTAATCCGTTCCAGTCTGATAAGGACTCATTTATGACTAATTTCATTTTTGAAAAGTCTGTTTTTCTAAAATCTAAAACTTTTGTTTTTGTGTGGTGTGACTCTTTCACAGTTCTTATATTAAACCACACTGACTGGTGATCACTAGATCCCAAGGTTTCGCCTACAATGACATCATATACCGAATCCCCATTTGTGAATACCAGATCCAAAATGGCCTCCCTCCGGGTTGGCTCCTCAACCACTTGTTGCAGAGACAACCCCAGTAGGGAATTTAGAATATCTGTACTCCTGGTAGAACTTGCTATTTTGGTTTTCCAGTTTATATCTGGAAGATTGAAATCTCCCATAATGATAACTTCTCCTTTCATTGTCATTTTAGCTATTTCTTCAACTAGTAGATCATCTAGTTCTTTAACTTGACCAGGTGGCCTATATATCACACCTACACGAGTTACTGCATGATTAGCAAACTGCAACGTAACCCAAACTGACTCTATGTTGGCCTCACCAACTTGTATTAGGTTAGATTTAATGCTATCTTTCACATACAGGGCCACTCCTCCTCCTTTCTTGCCTACTCTGTCTCTTCTGTATAAAGAGTACCCTGGTATGGTTATGTCCCAGTCATTTCTTTCATTAAACCATGTCTCCGTAACAGCCACTAAATCTACATTCTCAGATTCCATTATTGACCCAAGTTCATTGATTTTTTTACCTAAACTGCGAGCATTTGTAGACAGGACTCTGAGCTTATCATTTCTTAACCTCTGTGCTTCTGACCTGTTCTGGCATTGTTTCGGGGGGCAATTGGACTCTTGTATTTTCACTCTTTTGCCCCCCCTTCCTAGTTTAAATACTCTTTCGCAAATTCTTGGAGTTGTTCACTAAGTACATTTGTTCCTTTGAGAGAAAGGTGCAAACCATCTTTTTTGTACAGTTCCTTTCTATTCCAAGTAGAGCTATCATGAGAAACAAAGCCAAATCCTTGCTCTTGACACCATTTACTAAGCCATATGTTGAACTCCTTTATGCGCCTCTGCCTATCATTCTGAACATTATGCACAGGCAGAACTTCAGAAAATGAAATGGTGGATGCAAAATGCTGTATGTCATTTCCAAGTGTGATAAAAGATTTTTTCACCTCTGACACCTCTGAAGATTTTTTCACCTCTGACCTTAAGGTTTTTAAAGTTCGCCTCCTATTAAAGTCAATGGGGCCGCCGCAAACTTGCGGTTCGCAGACTTTTGAGAAAATTTGCGGCTGACGTTCACGAACCGCCCCGGCCGATGTTCGTCCATCTCTACCTGGATGTCACCCTGCTGCTTGTACTGACCCTGACTCATTTATAAACCATATTTCTGCTTGGGCAATTCCTTTGGCTGTTGCTGATCACATCTCTGCCTGTTTCCTGGACCAATACTCTCCTCTAAGGACAACTGCTCTACTAAATCCACAGGTAATCTTTTGTTTACCCTTTGTTTAGCTAGGCTGTGAAAAAAGACTCACACATGTGGTATCACCATACTCAGGAGGAGTAGCAAATTGTATTTTGGACAGAGATAGGGAAGGAAGTGGAACAGCATGCACTTAGTGTAAATAGTGAACCAACAGTCCAAAAGAAGCCAACAGATGGACATGAACAAAAGTCACTAATGTCCTTTAAATTAGCAGTAGGTATATGAAAAAAGATTCTCTTGTACACCCATGTGCCTCCACCATCCACAAGTGCCGCCACCCGTCAGACTGGACACTCACCACAAGGATGAACGATCTGCGCCTGTAGAACAAAGTATATGCTCCCCCACCTCAAATGGTAACAGCTGCAGAAGGACTCCCCCGGGTCTGTGCCTCCAGTCATATATATCTCATAATGGTAGCATGTAAATAAACATATGTGCGGGGACTCATAGCGTGATTCTGTAGTTTATTGTTGAAAATCATACAGTAACAAATGAATCCCCCCTTCCCAATAAAATGCTACTCACAAACATGCAGAGTATACACAGCGTTGCTGAAAAAGCCGTAGTCTGCCGATGCACATGAAGATCCCAACCGCTCGGTACCTGAGCTGGTTGGATACTGCAGCGTGGCGTCTGGCGTTGTCAAGGTGTCCGCGTACTCACGGTCTAACGCGTTTCGTCATCACGGCCTTCTACGGAGGCCCTCCGTAGAAGTCAGTGATGATGAAACGCGTTAGAGCATGAGTACGCGGTCACCTTGACAACTCCAGACGCCACGCTGCAGTGTCCAACCGGCTCAGATACCGAGCGGTCGGTAACTTCATGCGCAGCGGTGGACTACGGCTTTTTCAGCAAAGCTGTGTATACTCTGCATGTTTGTGAGTAGCATTTTATTGGGAAGGGGGGAATCATTTTTTACTGTATGATTTTCAACAATAAACTACAGAATCACGCTTTGAGTCCCTGCACATATGTTTATTTACATTCTACCATTATGAGATATATATGACTGGAGGCACAGACCCGGGGGAGTCCTTCTGAAGCTGTTACCATTTGAGGTGGGGGAGCATATACTTTGTTCTACAGGCGCAGATTGTTCATCCTTGTGGTGAGTGTCCAGTCTGACGGGTGGCGGCACTTGTGGATGGTGGAGGCACATGGGTGTACAAGAGAATCTTTTTTCATATACCTACTGCTAATTTAAAGGACATTAGTGACTATTGTTCATGTCCATCTGTTGGCTTCTTTTGGACTGTTGGTTCACTATTTACACTAAGTGCATGCTGTTCCACTTCGATACCTATCTCTGTCTGATTATGGTTTTATTGACATCTTAGCGCTGCTAGTGCTATCAATTCTTTATTGAATATTGCATGGATCACACCTTGTTTAGATTTGACCTTTATTTATAGCAGCAGCTTGATATTAACTTTATGCTATTTAGTATGTTGTTTTTTATTTAACAACTTTTTATTTAATTGTCTTTTGTATTTGAGTCAGCTCTGGGTGAGTGGGTTACTTTTGTTTATTAACAATTTTTCCCTACTTCTGGTTTTATAAATTGTATTTTGGGGTGTAATTCTTGCTATGTTCATGCTGTGTTTTAGAAGGCTCATAGAATATACATCGGGGTATTTGCTTTCCAAAATGTGGTCATTTTGTGGGTGTTTCCATTGTCCCAGTGCTCCAGGTTCCTCAAAAGTTTAATAGGTAGTCAGGAAAATAGATGTATAATTTATGTCCCTAGAACATCTGAAGGTGCTTCTTGGATGTTATGCCTCCTTATGTGGCTAGGCTGTGAAAAAGTTTCACACATGTGGCATCACCATACTCAGGAGTAGGAAAATGTATGTTGGGGTGTAATTCTGGCAATGTCCAAACGTGTTTAAAAGACTCATTATATCTCATAGAATATACATTTGGGTGTTTGCTTTCCAAAACGTGGTCATTTGCAAAATGTGGTAGGTAGTCAGGAAATTACATGTGGTGAAGGTGCTCCTTGGATGTTGCACCTCTCTATCTGGCTAAGATGTGAAAAAAGTCTCACACATGTGGTATCACCATACTCAGGAGGAGTAGCAGAATGTATTTTGGGGGGTAATTGAAAGTATGCCTATGCCGTGTGAGACTGATAATTTTGTATTTAAATAAAAAACACATTTCATTTTAATTCTTCATTTTCCAATGAATTGTGTAAAGAAATTACAACTTCAAAAAACTTACTATGCCTCTCACTAAATACCTTGGACTATCTACATTTTAAAAAGGGATAATCTGGGGGTATTTGTACTGTCCTGGCATTTTAGGATCTCAAGAAATGAGATAAGCAGTCTACATCGTTGCTGATCAATTTACAGTGATTGGTACCATAGCTTGTAGACTTTATAACTTTCACACAGACTAAATAATTTACACTGTTTTGGGTTATATTTACCAAACAGTATACATTTTGGCCTAAATCTATGAAGAAAAACTACGTAATTGCAAAATTTTATTATAGAAACTAAAAAAAAAACACTTTTTTTTTTCAACATTTTTAGTATTTTTTCCCTTATATTGTGACAAATGATTAAATATCACCAAAGGAAAGCTCTGTTTGTGTGACAAAAATGATATAAATGTCATATGGGTGCAGTGTCGCATAACCACGCAATTGTCTTTCAAAGTGCTGCAGCACTGAAAGATGAAAATTGGCCTGGGCATGAAGGGGGTAAAAGTGCCCTGTATTTAGGTATTTAAAGTGGTGTACCATTAAAAAAAATCAAGATAAGGCCCGCATTTTAGATTATTTGCCATCTACAATATGTTGACTTTTTTTGCAAATAGCACAAAAAGCTATGTATATTTGTTAAACTTAATTTGTAACATGTCACTATAAAGATTTTGGCAACTTTAAAAAAATTTACAGGCAGGCAGGCTATTTATCACAGAAGAGACATGCAATGGCTATTTTGCAATAAAATAAACCTACCTGTCTGCTCACAGTTTTCTGAGCTGCATATACTGTATATCACTTGAGGGATCCCATGTTCAATACAGTATAAACATAACATGGGAACAAAGGCAAACTTTGGAGACTAGCAAAAGTGAACAGGTGCTGAAAAATTAGCAGTCAATATGAAGCGATTCTGATCACAAGAATATACAATTCTTTTTCCACAGCTCCTCATCCATCAAACTCACTGAATACATCAGATAACCATTCAGTTAGGTCAATAATCACTTAGTGGAACAGCCTGAGAGAGAGAGAGCCTGTGAGAAGGTGCTCACTGGCCTGTTCACGTGCGTAACTTCCGGCCTTCCTGGTGTCATGTCAAGGTCCAGCATTTGCCTTTCCTGATGGACACCCTCTGTTTGCCTTGTGGTATATAACTATGGGGTGGGGTAGGGAGGCCCGCTGACTGCCCTTGTGAATGTCTCTGCCTCTGGTGTGGTGTGCTTGCCATGGAACTGGCAAGTGAGATGGGAATCATCTTTTATGTTACAGGTGTTAGGTTATGGTGATGGTTGTTTTTTTTTTTTTTCTTCCCCTCCTTTTTATGCTGTGTGGGTGAGTTTAATTATATGTAATAATGATGTTATGACACAATTTGTACAAATATTATATATTTAATATAATAGATATGATCTTTTATAGCATATCTTCATTAGGACCTGTTGATATACCCACAAGACCAGAATAGCCCTGAAGAAGTGGGGGATGCTGTGAAACATGTAGACTTTGGTCTTCCATTTATATATCCAGGATATCTGTATTGGAGATGTTTTGACTCTGGTCTTTGACACAAATGTAGTATGTGTTTGTTGTTATTGTAGGTTTTTATGCCTTGGTTAAAAGATTTTATTTAAACTTTATAACATTAAAATTTGTGATTGTTTTTAATTCAGAGAGTGGTCTTAAAGATTACTACTGGAGGCATATATAAAGTCCCACTTATTGTCAGTATGCTTTATCATCTCATTTAGGGATGATGCCTCCTCTAGTAGTATTTTGCTTGGTCCAACGTCCCAGCCGTTTCATTTTGGTTTTAAATCTGTAGGAGTAAGTGTTCCTTGGCAGACTGCATTTACCTACAGACTGCCCGAGGTAATGTCCCCAGATGATGCAGAGCCTCCATAATTGAAAGAACTGAAATCCAATAATTAAAAGCGGTTGGCTGTGGACAGTAAAAATAAGGAGGAAAGGACTAGATTATGTTGGATGTCCTCCAGCTAGGAACTAACGTGGGCTCTATCTGTCACACTTCAGCTTCTAATGCACACTGCAAGGAGCTCAAAGGGTGCAGTGAAATCAGAGTAAGCTATTTTAGTACAGGAGAGGAAGCTGTACAACTGAGCAAAATTGAAGCTAAGGCTTAAGGCTGGAGTTAAGCTTTGAAGAAACCTCACAAGTAAATAAACTAACTTTTTATATATTAAATGTATTCTTATTTAAACTCCTCATTAACCCAAGTAAGCCCCTAATCAGCCTTTTTTAACTTTTTCTCCTATTACCTTTCTGCTATTTTCTTTTATTAAATTTCTAATTGTATTTATCATTTAAATATATTTTTATTTGTTAGTTTTCAGGGTTGCATAAAAAAAATCACAAGATAAAAAAAAACTTTTTAAAACTAACATTGGTCAAATATTAAAGAAAGAAAAAAAAAATATATATATATACAGTATACATATATACTTATTTTTATTTTTTTATTTCCTTATGTCTTTAGGTTACATAGAATAGAAAAATTTTTTTGCAAAACAATATTTCCTAAAGAAAGCCTAACTATTCTCCACATATGTATTTCCTTTGTATCTTAAATAATTACAAAGTTACAAAATAAACTGGCCCATAGTGGAAATGTAAAAGCTGCTCGCTGCTCTAGTCCATAATGGGGTATACAGGTGTGAGAGTTGCAATGGTTAAAAAAAAAATTGTTTAAATGGAACTGAAAATGATGGGGACCGTTTAGCATCAACTGCCAAAGATGCATGCATTAAAAAGACACTTTCACAAAATTTTGACCAAAATCTTTTCATAAGATTGTGTGTACACTAAACTTTTTGTATACATGATATTTACCTGAAAAAAAACCTCCCCTGTGTATACATCCAGAATCCTTGAGACTGCTGCTGGATGTACAGTCAGAAGCACCAGCAGACTCGGAGCTGTTCCTCAAGAGACACACTATAGTATGCCTCTATGTACGACCCCAGCAGCTACATAAAAGGTTAAAAAAGTGAAAGTAGGCGCTGGTAACAGTGGGCTTGTGGATCTATTTAGGTGAGATTTGAAATCGTATATTGTTAGTGTGATATACTGTCAGATATGTCTGTCATCTGTATAGACGTATGATCCGATATATATTATGACAAAGATTTCTTCCAAAACAGTAGGACCAGTATATAAATAAAAGTAGTGCTCAACCTTGTAATATTGCTTATAAACTTATAAAATTGAAACCCAACAATGGTAAAAAATATTTTTCTAACACAATATCTGTGCAAATATGGTGACTGATGTGTTAGTTTATAATACAATTAGTGACTGTTGTGATTATTAAAATTATACATAATCAATGTGCTCAATACTGGTATCAATAAAAATATATTTTTAGAAAAATTGATACAAAGAACTTTGTATTTCACAACATTAATGTGCAACTGGTGACAATAGTCCGTGCAATAGTAACCTAAAAATAAAATCTTCAGTGTATTTGTGCTCCAAATTGTGCTCTTGTGAGATAGGCAATCTTTACTTCTTACCAGATGGCTTTAGGTCTCAAAGACCTAGATCACTTTTAATCCCATTTAAGGATGGATCAGCCCTGCACCGAACTCCTCCACATATAGGGCAGATCTCTCAATAGGGCTAGATACTGGTGATGTTCAGGATTCCTTTACTCTTTCTCCTTATCCTGAGCCTTTAGGATGGGGGGTCTCATCTAAGAAAATATATTGGGAAGCCAAAATATAGTGTAGTACAGTACCATTTTTTATTTATAAAGGAAAAATAAAAATAAAATTGTCTGCTTACAATCAGTAGTGCCCTCCTGGCACTAGGTGAATGTGCTGTGTGTAATTTGGGGTCTGTGATGGCTGGATGGTATCGCTCTGTGTAATAGAGAATTGCATACACAGCTCTTGTAGCGTGGCAGCAGCCGGCGTGCTTTCCAGACAGGGCGGAAGTGACGTTGTTGGTTCACGGAGTTTCCGGGTTTACTGTAGACAACAATGCATTTTGCTATTTTGTGTCATCAGGAAGTCTATCTAGTCTAACATCAAGCTACATAAAAGGGTTTTTAGGGAGGTAATAGGAGCATTGGAGGGGTTAAGCCGGCCATAGAAGGTTCGATTCTCAGCTGCTTTAACAGGGACAGGCCAAGATTCGAACCATGTATGGGCAGGTTGATCAATGGATTGACTTGGGTATAACTAGCATATCAGATTTTTAGGATGTAATTATTGTCAGCGGCCGCTAGCAATAATCACTGTGTTCTCTCAATGGGGATGGCTCCCCGTGCTACCCCTTCCCCTAGGAGAACACAATAGCTCCGCTGCTTGTGTTGATGGGGGAATCGAGCAATTTTCCTTCCTGCGACCTGTGGTTGCAGGAAAGATAATTGTATCATATATGACCAGCTTTAGCCAGATCCCGCCCAGGCAATAGCAAAATGACAGCGGGGGTGGTGGTTTAATTGTTGTGACTGAACATCATATGATGCCCTTCACAACATGCTGCTCGAGCGCGGCCAGTGTGGCGATCGGTGGTGCTGTGTGTCACTCACACACCGCATCTCCGATTACAGTAAAGAGCCTATGAGGTAGGCTCTTTACCATGTGATCAGCTGTGTCCAAACACAGCTGATCACAGTGTTAATAGGAGCTGCCCATGACCAGCATTCCTCTACTTACGCTGACAGCATTTGAGTAGAGGAGAGCCGATAAGTGGCTTTCCTGACAGGGGAGCCCTGTGCTTATAATCAGTGCAGCCCCATCAGCGATGCCCGCCAGTTCCCACCAGTGATGCCTGCCAGTGCCCATCAGTGATGCCTGTCAGTGCCTTCTCATCAGTGCCGTCCATCAGTGCCCATCAGAAGTGCCCATCAGCGCTTATCATTGCCACTTATTAGTGCACATCAGTGCCACACATTAGTGCCCATCATTGCCGCCTATCAGCGCCCATTAAGGCTGCCCATCAGTACTTATCAGTGCCGTCTATGAGTGCCCATCAGTGCTGCATATCAGTGCTGCCAATCAGTGCCCATCAGTGATGCATATTAGCGCCATCTCATCAGTACCCATTAGTGCATGTCAGTGCAGCAGCCTCATTTGTCCACATCATTGAAGGAGAAAAATGACTTATTTAAAAAATGTTATAACCGAAATAAAGAACTTTGTTTTTTTCAAATTGTTCAGAATTTTTTCATTTGTTTGGAAAAAAATTAAAAATGTAGTGGTGATTAAATACCACCAAAAGAAAGCCCTATCTGTCTCAAAAAATGATAAAAATGTTGTTTGGATACAGCATTGAATGACTGTGCAATTGTCATTCAAAAAGCAACAGCACTGAAAGCTGAAAATTGGCCTGGGTAGGAAGTTGGTAAAAGTGCTTGGTATTGAAATGGTTAAAGCGTAACTCCACTGTTGTTGAAAAAAAACATTCCCCCCTTGGTGATCTCTGTACATTGCAGGGATTTTAACAAAATTTGTTGCAGATTCCTACCTTTTGTTATTCTGAAGAAATCCCTGTGTGTTTCTCTGTGCTGAGTGGGTCAGATGGGAGTGATTTCATAATTATCTATCAGCTGTGGCAGCTGCAGGCCTCTAATGAGGAACGTTGCTGGTCCTGCATCCCATTAGACGTGTTGCTATTGGGAGTATCTCACCAAAAATTAAATTTTTATTGCAGGGGATGCCTGAAATCTGACTTGTATCTTAGACAGACTTCTGGGAAAATCGGGGAGCCAATCACACAAGCAGGAAATTATGTTTCTGGGGTGTGGTCAGTATGCATTCTGTGTATGGAACAGCTTCAGGTAGCCATATTGCACTGCATTTTCAAAAAATTACAACAGCTGCAGATTGAAAAAGAAAGGTCATTTTTATTAACATTCAATTACAATATGATTTGTGTGGTAATTGTATACGCTATTTTGTTTTTCCTTTATTTGCATATTTTTTCCCCCACAAAAGTGGAGTTACCTTTAAAGCATACAAGATGGGGGAGTGCAGGGCTTGGGAAATGACTAGTCAATGTTTTTAGGAAATTCAGAGGAACATTGCAAGTCAGTAAAAAAATAATTTGTAGGAAAAAAAACACTGCATTTAACCACTTGCTGACTGCCGCACGACTATATACTGCGGCAGTCAGCCCTCTACAGGCAAAGTGACCTACCAGTACGTCGCTAGCCCACGAGCCTGTAGGGGGCGAGTGCACACCGCCGCCGGCACGCTCCCACCCCCGCTCATTTCCTGCCATCCCTCCCCGTGTGACCGATGGCTCCGATGTCTGCCGGCCACTCGCGATCTCCCTCAGGAAAGGGAGAAAGACAAATGGCTGAAGTAAACACAGCCGTCTGTCATTCTCCCTTAGATCATCACAGAGGCTATGCGATCCTGCTATGTAGAATTGTATGTCTCTGTGATTTTCTAACAAGCCCTGCCCCCTGACAGGTAGAATCACGCCCCTAGGGACACACTTAACTCCTTAAACACCAATAAAGTTAACCCCTTCCCTGCCAGTGTCATTTTGACAGTAACAGTGCATATGTATAGCACTGATTACTGTAGTAATGTCACTGGTACTCCCAAAAGTGTCAAAAATGTCAGTCAGGGGTCCGATCTGTCTGCCGCAATGTCGCAGTCCCGCAAAGAAAATTGCAGATCGCGACTAGTTAAAAAAAAAACAATAAAAATGACATAAATCTTTCCCGTAGTTAGTAAACGCAATAACTTTTGCGCAAACCAATCAAAATACGCTTATTGCGATTTTTTTTTTTTACCAAAAATATGTAGCAGAAAACAAATTGGCCTCTTTTAAACCTGTGTTGCTTATAAAAAGTGAATTTGATTATGTTTTCATATCTATTTTTGAAAAACATGCTTCTAAATGATGTTGATTGTCTTATGTAATAGTCAACAGATAGTCATCTGCAATGATTAAAGCTGGCCATAGAGAATCAGCCCACTGGGTTGATCGAAAAAACAAAATGGATGCCTCCATCCACATAAGGTGGATAGGGGGATCCTCCTCATTGTACTATTGTATTCTGACAGCAGGGATTCATCCACTGTCAGAATACACTGATCAAACGAAAATTTACCAACAGTCCCATCTGAGAAGAGTCTATTATCATACTCCTCTTGAACTGTAATGGCCATAGATGGATTAAACTGCTGGATACCAACTGCAGAACCAGTGGAATATCGATCCATCTATTGCCAGCTTTGGACTCAACAACATCCTGTAGGCACTGTAAGACTCATATATGTAACTGTGCTATAGCCAGTAATGTTTAAGGTTGGTCTACCAAGATTGCATCATTAATAATCGTGAACCCCTTACTAAGCAATGCAGTTTCTCTTGCTATTTTGGTAAGTCTTGGTAAAGCAGTTGTCAGTTGGTATAATGGCTATATATTTTAATTAAGTTAATTTCTTGTTTTAAAAGAGAACAATAAATAGGTATGAAATAATGGTTGGTCAATCATTTTTCTTTCTAGGCATCTGCCATGTATCTGGGTAAACTATATGAACATGTTATTACATGGTGGTCATGGTATTTATCTGGATGACTAACTGGTATTTTTAAGAGAAGATGCTTTCTGCAGTATCTGGTAAAAGCCGTGCTGTTTGAATATTTAAATGATACGGTATGCGAATTCTGTGATGGTCTATGTACTGTATGATTTTGTCAGACAATCTCATGAAGGATACAGCTTTACATACCACTGATTAGGACCCCATCTTCTCTGCAGGGAGTCCATAAGCATTCAGTGTACCAGCTTCATCTGTAACCTGTTTTTCACTTTACAGATGTATTAACTCTTTTGGTCAGTTTTGCATGTAGGTGTTTCTTTTTTTATTACAATGTTTCCAAGCCATATAAGCAGTATAGAGTACTGGAATATGAACTACATCCCAAACCATGAAGTGCTGTTATTAAATCTGTTGTCTCAAATGTACATCCATATTCACCCTCGTAGTCTTAAATAATAAGCTAATTCTAATTCTGCCAGTCAGACAACTCTATTCATACATATAAACAGCCTAAAAAATATAAACAGCTATTTGAATAACACCATTTTTAAAGAGTTGTTTAAAATTCTTTCCTATACATAAGGACATATGATTTTTCTAGATATCATTTATCTTCTTGACACTCTACAAGCAGTGAGACATTGGAAAAGATTAGAACAGCCCTTTGGCAATTGCATTGACAATAAAATAATTACCAAAATAAAAAACAAATTGAATAACCATTTTGCAAGAACCGTGTTCTTATGCCTGAACTAAATGTATCATAAAAGCAGTAGGCATATTGTTAGCAAAACAGGAAGGGAAAGATGATTTGCCTATAAAAACTGAAAACATTGCAGCATTTTAAAACAGATTATATTGTTTACAAGGCAGTTTTTTCAACACTAAATATTAAAGCTCAACTGCAGGAAAATGGATAATATATCACTAAGAATACACTATAAACTGCAATAAAACTTGATTAACACCCCCTCCCCCAACCCCTAGTTTGTGATTGTGCAAGTAGAGAATCAAACTGATGAGGGCATCTGTGCTCTGTCAGCATGTTTCTGACTGGTTGCCTCCTTCTATTTTGAGTAGTTCTATACAGGGAACCAGTGGTGTACCTAAAAAAACTGGGACCTGGGGGCAAATGATTAACGTTATTTAAAAAAATAATCAAGGCTTTTTTGTTACAGAATATGTGCAGGTACTCACCCCCCACCCCCAGACCCCTGAGAGTATTAAAGTGATTGTAAAGTCTCTTTTTTTTTTTTTAAACAACAAACATGATATACTTACCTTCTGATTTTACAACTCCTTTAAAATGAAGTGCGCAGCGTTCCAGATGGTAGTTGTGGTCAATTTTGGCTAACAGCGTGAGAGTCTTAAAGGTCCATGGTTAAATACAGGTGTATTGGCCCCTTCAGCTTCCTTCCTCCCCCTTCCTTCTCTCTTTTACTTTTTTTCTCTTCACCATGTGTTTCCTGCTCCCTTCCTCTCACTCTCCCATCTGTACATACTCGCACTTTCTCCCCAAGACTGGGATCTTCTGTAGCTTCTATCCCCGCTACTTGTTCATTCCCTGACTGACTCCATGGTTTGGAGTTACTGTTTCCTGCTCTGTACAGGAGCCCGTCCGTCAGTATCACCCTGGTACCTGACACCCATCATTTTCCTTTAAATTGAGGTTGTTTACTTGTTATTCAATCCGCCATAATTTGTAACATTTGGTATGTCTATTCTCTTGCACACCCAGGAAGGGACTGATGCCACCTTTCTGTTCCAGTTGACTATATTCATTTCACAGCTATGGTAACCTTTGGTGAAGCGCTGTTTATGACGCTGTTGTCAGATTTCATTTTTACCTGATGTGCCTTCACTCTGTTTGTATTGCAACCTCTTACTAAATAAAGGAGTTAAAAAAATACAGGTGTATCCAGACAACACTATAACAAAAATTCCAGCGCTGACACTGCAGCAATCACACTTGGCGAAGGTCCAAACTAACCAGTGGTGATGTTGCCTAAAACAGTGTTTCTCAACTCCGGTCCTCGGGGCACACTAACAGGCCAGGTTTGCAAGAAAACTGAAATACATCACAGGTGATATAATTTGCTTCTCAGTGATTGCAGTATTCTAGTCTGCATCTCCCCAAGGTAATACTTAAAATCTGGCCTGTTAGTGTGCCCTGAGGACCAGAGTTGAGAAACACTGGCCTAAAAGATGCAGATTCCAGCCTGAAAGTTTACCAAAAGAGAGAAGAGCAGCGCTATCCAAAAGTTAGTATTATAGGAAAAAGTCATGTTTATTGTAGAGAACATTGATGAGGTAAAACATCCTTGCACCAAGCAAATTGAAAACCACCACTGCCAGGCCCCTGTAGGATATCAGAGCTTATTTTGGTGATAGGACAGGGGTGTTTCAGTGCAAGAAGAGAGGCTGTCTAACGTGCCAATTTATAAAGCACAGACAGTCTACAATCTGTGATACAGCAGGAAAGGAGTTCCAGATCAAACAATTTATTACATGCTCAATATATGTAATATATCTTTTGAAATGCCCCTATAATTTATTATGTGTGGGTTATTGTACTGTATGTGTTCTCTCTTTTGGCAAACTTACAGGTGTATCCAGGGCTGCTGCTATAAATCATGGGGCCCCATACAGCTTTCCTAATGGCCTCCCAACCCCACCTCCACCCCCCTTGACGTGCGGCAGAACAGCAGCACTGACCTTATCCTCCTACACCGCGAAAATTAAAATAAAAGTCCCTCCTCTGCTCCCAACTGTAATCTATGTCCTGGTAAGCAAATAGGAGTGGGGGTGTGGTCTAGTAAAATCAATTTATTCATTTAGACAGAAACAAACAATAAAGCTGCCCCCCCCCCCCCCCGTTTAGCCGATGAGACCCAGGCCCAGTACAACAGGACCATTTGTACTGCCTTATCAGTGGCACTGGGTGTATCTAATGCAAACCTACAATACTTAGCACAATCATTTAAAAAAATGAAACTTTTCCATTACATTGGCTTTTATGCTTACCCTAAATAAGAATTCATAAAATAGTTATTGGCTACTTAGCAACCAGCAACTGTTGGGCCAGAAGTATTTGTGGTAAAAATCCCCCCAAGTATTAGTGGTCAGTGTCTGTTTGCAAAAATAACCCACTTCTAGCAACAGTGGTTGGCAGCAAAAACAACCCCCCTGAATTGGTGGTCAGTGTTTGGTTGTAAAATTAAGCTCCCATTATTAGTGTTCTGTGACTGAGTGTAAAAATAGCCCCAGCATTGGTGGCCAATGGCTGGCTGTAATCAGACCAACCATCAGAAATTGTAGGGCCCCCTATGGCCTCTCTTGAGGCCCCTTTACTCTCCCAAAAAAATTCTTAATGCCTTTGGGGGAAAAGGTCCCTGATGGTCTAATTGAGCACTCTGTAAAATGAAAAAAATACACTATTTATCTGTTCTTCAACCTTGCACAACTCTATTTTCACATGGTATGTTAATAGTTTTGGCTCCACAAAGTTTCAGAGGACCGTATAGAGCCAGCACTCCTCTTTATCTAAAATCCAGAAATCTCTTCTGTGGGGGAGACTGCAGCAGCTTTGATATTTGAGCTAGGAGGCATCTAATGGTTGTGCAACTCTCTGCCAGTATCTGATTGGATGCTGGAGAGAGTGTCATAAGACTTATTTCAGTGGCTTATGCAGTTCCCAGCACACTGATGGCACTCTGCATTTCAGACCAGGGCACCCTCCAAAGGGTTGCTCCCGATGTGGACCGCACCCCCTGCACCCCCCCCCCCAGGTATGCCCCTGAAGGAAACTAAAAGCATCTTAAATCAGATCACTTAAAGATACACAGCATATACTAGTTGCATTTAGAATACATTAAAAGATTTTTGCATACATTTTTTCATTTGTGTCTTTTAATCTGCTTAGAGTTAAATTCCATGGTGGTATATTACGTGTTAATTTAGTGGCTTCAGCTTTGCGATCTACTAACGATAGGGCAATACCCTCTGTGCTACTTTCTATGACTACATTTTAAGGCCCAAAAGGAATAGGGTAATCAGCCCACAACATCTGAATCCCTTACTTGTTTCAAAATGGAATATCAGTGGTGGAGTTGCTTTATTCATAATATTGAAAAGTTATTTCAGAAGCAAAAAGGACAGCATATGTATGCACTGACTCCACCAAGGTAAGGAAATTGATGTGCTCAGTAGCCATACTAAAAGCTTACAAACTCAGATTTAAAAAAAATAAACATTTGAAATAAATTATTTAAAGCTGAACAAGAGATTATATATTTTGCATACTTACATTGGGTGAACTTAGCGCAATGAAAATATGCATATGTGATGCCAGATTGGCCTCTGTGGATGCTGTAAATTACTGAGCTATCACAATAATAGCCATCAAGCAAACAAATAAGAACAGCGCATTCTAAGTGCAGTGGAGTTAAAGGCTTTAATATTAACTTTAAATGCAAATTGGCCATTGACAAAATAAAAAACATGTACTTAACACTCCCAGCATGGATGTCTCTCTGTCTCCACACTTGTAGTCCTGGATAGCAATGCTAACAGATGGAGGATTAGTTTCAGCTGGAGGACAGGACCAGAGGTCTCTACACAGTTCTCATAGTTCTCAGCATGGCACCTAGAAGATTGCAGCCATCATTTTAGTAGCTTGAGCTACTACAGTGATTCACACCTTCCACAGAGGCCAGTCAGGTTACATACTGTATGCATACCCACATTTTGCCAAGCTGGCCCGATTTAAGTACACAAAAAAAATCACTGCATTCCAGCATTAAAGTGAACCTGTCACAAACTTGGACTATTCAGATTGAATATAAAGAACATGTCAAAAAGATCAGTAAATCCATATACAGTAAAAAGACCAATAAAGTTATAGGAAAATCTTGACCCTTCCTGTCAAAATGAAGCTAGGTCACTTCTGTTCCCTTCTGGATCTGGCTGTTGTTCTCCTAAAGTACATAATGGACAGCCTTCATAATAATTAGATAAGTTAAAAAGGTAAGGCCAAGCTTTCACAGAAAATGTGATGATTGTAATGTAAATTCAACTATCTTTTTTAGGGCTTTTGGATTGTTCAGACTGACAGTTTTCCTAAAAAACCCTTTGTTTTTAGTGCATTGGGAGGCTCATGTGTTTTGATGTGTTTGAAATAGGTATTAACTAGGGTTGAGCGAACACGGACTGTATTATTCGTGTTCGTACCGAATAATTGGATTTTTGTTACCCGAACACAGACACGAACACTTTACTGTATATTCGGGTAAAAATCCATGTTCGGTCGTTTTATTTCCGGGTTTTGCATGCTTTGGCGCGCTTTTCATGGCGGGCTTTCAACAGCCAATCAACAAGCATTTAACTGGTGTGCCTAAGCCATCCCAGCCATGCCTACAAATGTATCAGTAGCTGTGATTGGCCGTCTGAAGCATGTGACCAAGTCTTTATAAGTTCGAGGCAGCACCGCTGCGGCGTCATTCTGCTGTTTAGATCAGGGAGAGAGCACACATCAACGGGCTGGCAGCTGATTAGGGACAGACAGGAAAAAAAAACATTTGTGTCCGGATAGAATTGAGGGACAGGTCGGAGTGTGTTAGGCAGGGCGAGTTGTAGGCATTTTAGGGAGAGAGTCTGCT
Organism: Pelophylax lessonae; assembly: GCF_965119305.1. Taxonomy (NCBI): domain Eukaryota; kingdom Metazoa; phylum Chordata; class Amphibia; order Anura; family Ranidae; genus Pelophylax; species Pelophylax lessonae. The sequence goes on from NC_138769.1 coordinate 468,246,290, forward strand.
GATTTTTTAGGGACAGTGCATTCTACAAACTACAATCGACATTGCTGTGTGGGGTGGGGTTTGCAGTCACCCGATCTACGATCTTATCAATCCTGTTAGGGAGAGAGTCTGCTGATTTTTAGGGAAAGTGTGTTCTACAAACTACAATCAATATTGCTGTGTGGGGTGGGGTTTGCAGTCACCCGATCTATGATCTTATCAATCCTGTTAGGGAGAGAGTCTGCTGATTTTAAGGGAAAGTGTGTTCTACAAACTACAATCGATATTGCTGTGTGGGGTGGGGTTTGCAGTCCCGATCTACGATCTTATCAATCCTGTTAGGGAGAGAGTCTGCTGATTTTTAGGGAAAGTGTGTTCTACAAACTACAATCGATATTGCTGTGTGGGGTGGGTTTTGCAGTCCCGATCTACGATCTTATCAATCCTGTTAGGGACAGAGTCTGCTGATTTTTAGGGACAGTGTGTTCTACAAACTACAATCGATATTGCTGTGTGGTGTGGGATAGGAGATAGGCAGGTGTCAGTGGTCCACATCCATTTTGCTGTGTGTGGGCTGCAGTGAACACAATCTTTTTGGGGTGCAGTGAACACAATCTTTTTGGGGTGCAGTGAACGCAATCTTTTTGGGGTGCAGTGAACACAATCTTTTTGGGGTGCAGTGAACACAATCTTTTTGGGGTACAGTGAACACAATCTTTTTGGGGTGCAGTGAACACAATCTTTTTGGGGTACAGTGAACACAATCTTTTTGGGGTGCAGTGAACACAATCTTTTTTGCCCACTGAGGAGGAGGGAGAAAAGTATTTTTCTATCAGGCACTGTATGCAGCCTTTTTCCTTCAGCTGTGCTGTGCTGAGTGACTGATCATACACTGCTGTGTTCAGTTCACATGTGCTAATATTGAGTGGTTTCAAAAATCATACACTTTTTTTCTATTCCACTATTCAATATACAGCCTTGGGTTAAAAAAAATTAAATCGTGGCCTGCAGCAGAGCTGAATGACATTTGGGGTTTTTGGAGTTCATCTCATACTTCTGAAGATTTGAGGGTGCTGCCTGTTCCATACTCCTCCTACTTCTCATCCAGCCTTTTAGGGGTACAAACAATAGTAATTGGGGCCTAGTGTGGTTGTGTACGTGTGATATACATACACTTTTTTTGATCATATTTTCTATTCCGCTATTTAATCAAAAACCTTTAGGGATCAGTTAAATTGGGGGATAGTCTGTGTCGGTACGTGTGAGATCCACCTTTCCAAGTTTTTGGTGTTCATCTCATACTTCTGAAGATTTGAGGGTGCTGCCTGTTCCATACTCCTCCTACTCCTCATCCAGCCTTTTAGGGGTACAAACAATAGTAATTGGGGCCTAGTGTGGTTGTGTACGTGTGATATACATACACTTTTTTTGATCATATTTTCTATTCCGCTATTTAATCAAAAACCTTTGGGGATCAGTTAAATTGGGGGATAGTCTGTGTCGGTATGTGTGAGATCCACCTTTCCAAGTTTTTGGGGTTCATCTCATACTACTGAAGATTTGAGGGTGCTGCCTGTTCCATACTCCTCCTACTCCTCATCCAGCCTTTTAGGGGTACAAACAATAGTAATTGGGGCCTAGTGTGGTTGTGTACGTGTGATATACATACACTTTTTTTGATCATATTTTCTATTCCGCTATTTAATCAAAAACCTTTGGGGATCAGTTAAATTGGGGGATAGTCTGTGTCGGTACGTGTGAGATCCACCTTTCCAAGTTTTTGGGGTTCATCTCATACTTCTGAAGATTTGAGGGTGCTGCCTGTTCCATACTCCTCCTACTCCTCATCCAGCCTTTTAGGGGTACAAACAATAGTAATTGGGGCCTAGTGTGGTTGTGTACGTGTGATATACATACACTTTTTTTGATCATATTTTCTATTCCGCTATTTAATCAAAAACCTTTGGGGATCAGTTAAATTGGGGGATAGTCTGTGTCGGTACGTGTGAGATCCACCTTTCCAAGTTTTTGGGGTTCATCTCATACTTCTGAAGATTTGAGGGTGCTGCCTGTTCCATACTCCTCCTACTCCTCATCCTGCCTTTAGGGGTAAAAACAATAGTAATTGGGGCCTAGTGTGCTTCTGTACGTGTGAGATACATACACTTTTTTTGATCATATTTTCTATTCCGCTATTTAATCAAAAACCTTTGGGGATCAGTTAAATTGGGGGATAGTCTGTGTTAGTACGTGTGAGATCCACCTTTCCAAGTTTTTGGGGTTCATCTCATACTTCTGAAGATTCGAGGGTGCTGCCTGTTCCATACTCCTCCTACTCCTCATCCAGCCTTTTAGGGGTACAAACAATAGTAATTGGGGCCTAGTGTGGTTGTGTACGTGTGATATACATACACTTTTTTTGATCATATTTTCTATTCCGCTATTTAATCAAAAACCTTTAGGGATCAGTTAAATTGGGGGATAGTCTGTGTCGGTACGTGTGAGATCCCCCTTTCCAAGTTTTTGGTGTTCATCTCATACTTCTGAAGATTTGAGGGTGCTGCCTGTTCCATACTCCTCCTACTCCTCATCCAGCCTTTTAGGGGTACAAACAATAGTAATTGGGGCCTACTGTGGTTGTGTACGTGTGATATACATACACTTTTTTTGATCATATTTTCTATTCCGCTATTTAATCAAAAACCTTTGGGGATCAGTTAAATTGGGGGATAGTCTGTGTCGGTACGTGTGAGATCCACCTTTCCAAGTTTTTGGGGTTCATCTCATACTTCTGAAGATTTGAGGGTGCTAACTGTTCCATACTCCTCCTACTCCTCATCCAGCCTTTTAGGGGTACAAACAATAGTAATTGGGGCCTAGTGTGGTTGTGTACGTGTGATATACATACACTTTTTTTGATCATATTTCCTATTCCGCTATTCAATAAAAACCTTTGGGGATCAATTAAATTGCAGGATAGTCTGTGTCGGTACATGTGAGATCCACCTTTCCAAGTTTTTGGGGTTCATCTCATACTTCTGAAGATTTGAGGGTGCTGCCTGTTCCATACTCCTTCTACTCCTCATCCAGCCTTTTAGGGGTACAAACAATAGTAATTGGGGCCTAGTGTGGTTGTGTACGTGTGATATACATACACTTTTTTTGATCATATTTTCTATTCCGCTATTTAATCAAAAACCTTTGGGGATCAGTTAAATTGGGGGATAGTCTGTGTCGGTACGTGTGAGATCCACCTTTCCAAGTTTTTGGGGTTCATCTCATACTTCTGAAGATTTGAGGGTGCTGCCTGTTCCATACTCCTCCTACTCCTCATCCAGCCTTTTAGGGGTACAAACAATAGTAATTGGGGCCTAGTGTGGTTGTATACGTGTGATATACATACACTTTTTTTGATCATATTTTCTATTCCGCTATTTAATCAAAAGCCTTTGGGGATCAGTTAAATTGGGGGATAGTCTGTGTCGGTACGTGTGAGATCCACCTTTCCAAGTTTTTGGGGTTCATCTCATACTTCTGAAGATTTGAGGGTGCTGCCTGTTTCATACTCCTCCTACTCCTCATCCTGCCTTTAGGGGTAAAAACAATAGTAATTGGGGCCTAGTGTGCTTCTGTACGTGTGAGATACATACACTTTTTTTGATCATATTTTCTATTCCGCTATTTAATCAAAAACCTTTGGGGATCAGTTAAATTGGGGGATAGTCTGTGTTAGTACGTGTGAGATCCACCTTTCCAAGTTTTTGGGGTTCATCTCATACTTCTGAAGATTCGAGGGTGCTGCCTGTTCCATACTCCTCCTACTCCTCATCCAGCCTTTTAGGGGTACAAACAATAGTAATTGGGGCCTAGTGTGGTTGTGTACGTGTGATATACATACACTTTTTTTGATCATATTTCCTATTCCGCTATTCAATAAAAACCTTTGGGGATCAATTAAATTGCGGGATAGTCTGTGTCGGTACGTGTGAGATCCACCTTTCCAAGTTTTTGGGGTTCGTCTCATACTTCTGAAGATTTGAGGGTGCTGCCTGTTCCATACTCCTCCTACTCCTCATCCAGCCTTTTAGGGGTACAAACAATAGTAATTGGGGCCTAGTGTGGTTGTGTACGTGTGATATACATACACTTTTTTTGATCAAATTTTCTATTCCGCTATTTAATCAAAAACCTTTGGGGATCAGTTAATTTGGGGGATAGTCTGAGTCGGTACGTGTGAGATCCACCTTTCCAAGTTTTTGGGGTTCATCTCATACTTCTGAAGATTTGAGGGTGCTGCCTGTTCCATACTCCTCCTACTCCTCATCCAGCCTTTTAGGGGTACAAACAATAGTAATTGGGGCCTAGTGTGGTTGTGTACGCGTGATATACATACACTTTTTTTGATCATATTTTCTATTCCGCTATTTAATCAAAAACCTTTGGGGATCAGTTAAATTGGGGGATAGTCTGTGTTGGTACGTGTGAGATCCACCTTTCCAAGTTTTTGGTGTTCATCTCATACTTCTGAAGATTTGAGGGTGCTGCCTGTTCCATACTCCTCCTACTCCTCATCCTGCCTTTAGGGGTACAAACAATAGTAATTGGGGCCTAGTGTGCTTCTGTACGTGTGAGATACATACACTTTTTTTGATCATATTTCCTATTCCGCTATTCAATAAAAACCTTTGGGGATCAATTAAATTGCGGGATAGTCTGTGTCGGTACGTATGAGATCCACCTTTCCAAGTTTTTGGGGTTCATCTCATACTTCTGAAGATTTGAGGGTGCTGCCTGTTCCATACTCCTCCTACTCCTCATCCAGTCTTTTAGGGGTACAAACAATAGTAATTGGGGCCTAGTGTGCTTCTGTACGTGTGAGATACATACACTTTTTTTGATCATATTTCCTATTCCGCTATTCAATAAAAACCTTTGGGGATCAATTAAATTGCGGGATAGTCTGTGTCGGTACGTGTGAGATCCACCTTTCCAAGTTTTTGGGGTTCATCTCATACTTCTGAAGATTTGAGGGTGCTGCCTGTTCCATACTCCTCCTACTCCTCATCCAGCCTTTTAGGGGTACAAACAATAGTAATTGGGGCCTAGTGTGGTTGTGTACGTGTGATATACATACACTTTTTTTGATCATATTTTCTATTCCGCTATTTAATCAAAAACCTTTGGGGATCAGTTAAATTGGGGGATAGTCTGTGTTGGTACGTGTGAGATCCACCTTTCCAAGTTTTTGGGGTTCATCTCATACTTCTGAAAATTTGAGGGTGCTGCCTGTTCCATACTCCTCCTACTCCTCATCCAGCCTTTTAGGGGTACAAACAATAGTAATTGGGGCCTAGTGTGGTTGTGTACGTGTGATATACATACACTTTTTTTGATCATATTTCCTATTCCGCTATTCAATAAAAACCTTTGGGGATCAATTAAATTGTGGGATAGTCTGTGTCGGTACGTGTGAGATCCACCTTTCCAAGTTTTTCGGGTTCATCTCATACTTCTGAAGATTTGAGGGTGCTGCCTGTTCCATACTCCTCCTACTCCTCATCCTGCCTTTAGGGGTACAAACAATAGTAATTGGGGCCTAGTGTGCTTCTGTACGTGTGAGATACATACACTTTTTTTGATCATATTTCCTATTCCGCTATTCAATAAAAACCTTTGGGGATCAATTAAATTGCGGGATAGTCTGTGTCGGTACGTGTGAGATCCACCTTTCCAAGTTTTTGGGGTTCATCTCATACTTCTGAAGATTTGAGGGTGCTGCCTGTTCCATACTCCTCCTACTCCTCATCCTGCCTTTAGGGGTACAAACAATAGTAATTGGGGCCTAGTGTGCTTCTGTACGTGTGAGATACATACACTTTTTTTGATCATATTTCCTATTCCGCTATTCAATAAAAACCTTTGGGGATCAATTAAATTGCGGGATAGTCTGTGTCGGTACGTGTGAGATCCACCTTTCCAAGTTTTTGGGGTTCATCTCATACTTCTGAAGATTTGAGGGTGCTGCCTGTTCCATACTCCTCCTACTCTTCATCCTGCCTTTAGGGGTACAAACAATAGTAATTGGGGCCTAGTGTGCTTCTGTACGTGTGAGATACATACACTTTTTTTGATCATATTTCCTATTCCGCTATTCAATAAAAACCTTTGGGGATCAATTAAATTGCGGGATAGTCTGTGTCGGTACGTATGAGATCCACCTTTCCAAGTTTTTGGGGTTCATCTCTTACTTCTGAAGATTTGAGGGTGCTGCCTGTTCCATACTCCTCCTACTCCTCATCCTGCCTTTAGGGGTACAAACAATAGTAATTGGGGCCTAGTGTGCTTCTGTACGTGTGAGATACATACACTTTTTTTGATCATATTTCCTATTCCGCTATTCAATAAAAACCTTTGGGGATCAATTAAATTGCGGGATAGTCTGTGTCGGTACGTGTGAGATCCACCTTTCCAAGTTTTTGGGGTTCATCTCATACTTCTGAAGATTTGAGGGTGCTGCCTGTTCCATACTCCTCCTACTCCTCATCCTGCCTTTAGGGGTACAAACAATAGTAATTGGGGCCTAGTGTGCTTCTGTACGTGTGAGATACATACACTTTTTTGATCATATTTCCTATTCCGCTATTCAATAAAAACCTTTGGGGATCAATTTAATTGCGGGATAGTCTGTGTCGGTACGTGTGAGATCCACCTTTCCAAGTTTTTGGGGTTCATCTCATACTTCTGAAGATTTGAGGGTGCTGCCTGTTCCATACTCCTCCTACTCCTCATCCTGCCTTTAGGGGTACAAACAATAGTAATTGGGGACTAGTGTGCTTCTGTACGTGTGAGATACATACACTTTTTTGATCATATTTCCTATTCCGCTATTCAATAAAAACCTTTGGGGATCAATTAAATTGCGGGATAGTCTGTGTCGGTACGTGTGAGATACACCTTTCCAATTTTTTGGGCGCATCTCATACTGCCGAGGATTTGAGGGTGCTTCAGTCTGCCTCCTGCCTGTTCCGAACTCCTCCTACTCCTCATTCTGCCTTTAGGGTAGAAAAAATTGTAATCGGGGCCTAGTTTGTGTTTGTACGTGTGAGATACACCGTTTTGTAAAATTTGTCCTATTCCGCTATTCAATATACACCCACTTTGAGTGTAAAAAATTAAATTGCGTGATAGTCTGTATCGGTACATGTGAGATACACCTTTTTAAATTTGTTTGGCGCATCTCCTTCTACCGCCGAGGATTGCAGGGCGCTTCAGTTTGCCTCCTGTTCCTAACTCCTCCTACTCCGCTTCCTCATCCTCTACCGCCTCCTCATCCGGACAGCGTAACACCTTCACCACCAACTTCAGCACAGCCAGGGGTAAACGACAGCAGGCAGTTTTACAACTTGCCTGTTTGGGGGACAAACCACACACTGCGCAGGAGTTGTGGAGGAGCATGGAACAGCAGACAAATGAGTGGTTGCTGCCAGCGAGCCTCAAGCCCGGCCTGGTGGTGTGCGATAACGGGCGAAATCTCATAGCAGCTCTGGGCCTAGCCGGTTTGACGCACATCCCTTGCCTGGCGCATGTGCTGAATTTGGTGGTGCAGAGGTTCCTTAAAAACTACCCCGATATGTCAGAGCTGCTGCAGAAAGTGCGGGCCGTCTGTGCGCACTTTCGGCGTTCTCACCCTGCTGCTGCTCGCCTGTCAGCGCTGCAGCGTAACTTCGGCCTTCCCGCTCACCGCCTCATATGTGATGTGCCCACAAGGTGGAACTCCACCTTGCACATGCTGCAAAGACTGTGCGAGCAGCAGCAGGCCATAGTGGAGTTTCAGCTGCAGCACGCATGCGTGAGTCGCTCTGCGGAACAGCACCACTTCACCACCAATAACTGGGCCTCCATGCGAGACCCGTGTGCCTTGTTGCGCTGTTTTGAGTACTCCGCAGCCGATGACGCCGTTGACGCCGTTCTTAGCTTAACTATCCCACTTCTATGCCTCCTTGAAAAAACAATTTGGGCGATGATGGAAGAGGATGTGGCACAGGATGAGGAGGAGGAGGAGGATGAAGAGATAACATTTCCAAGGCTTTCAGGGCAGTCATTCGCAAGGGGCTCCGAGGGTGGGTTCCTGCACACACAAACGCCAGGGACACAATTGTCCAGCAGGGGCACAGTTCTGGAGGATAAGGAGGATGAGGAGGAGGAGCTGGAGGAGGAGATGGAACCATGTTCACAGCAGGGTGGCACCCAGGCCAGCTCATGGCCATCACTGGTGCGTGGCTGGGGGGATACAGAGGACACGGACGATACATCTCCCACAGAGGACAGCCTTTCGTTGCCTCTGGGCAGCCTGGCACACATGAGCGATTACATGCTGCAGTGTCTCCACAACGACCGCCGAGTTGCCCACATTCTATCTTGTGCTGATTACTGGGTGGCCACGCTGCTGGATCCCCGTTACAAGGACAACGTACCGTCCTTAATTCACTCACTGGAGCGCGATCGCAAGATGCGCGAGTACAAGCGCACGCTGGTAGACGTGATGCTGCTGGCATTCCCACCTGACAGCGGGGCCACAGTGGAAGCACAAGGCAGAGGAGGAGGAGGAGGAGGAAGAGGTCGCCAACGCAACCAGGGCACCGCCAGCACCTCAGAAGGCAGGGTTAGCATGGCCCAAATGTGGAAAAGCTTTGTCAGCACGCCACAACAAACAGCAGCACCAGCAGCTCATATGGAACGTCTTAGCAGGAGGCAGCATTTTACCAACATGGTGGAGCAGTATGTGTGCACACGCCTACATGTAGTGAATGACGGGTCTGCCCCCTTCAACTTCTGGGTCTCCAAATTGGGCACATGGCCTGAGCTTGCCCTTTACGCCTTGGAGGTGCTGGCGTGCCCTGCAGCCAGTGTATTATCTGAACGGGTATTTAGCACGGCTGGGGGCGTTATAACAGACAAGCGCAGCCGCCTGTCCAGAGACAATGTGGACAAGCTCACATTCATTAAAATGAGCCAGGCATGGATCCCACGGGACTTTTCCGTACCTTGTGCAGAATAGCGATGGATACCGACCTTACCCACCCATTGTTCCATTTTTGCTCTTTCTCACTCTTTTGAGGTGTACCCTCATTTAAAATTTGTGAAAAGAAGCAGTGTTGGCTACCTCGCCCTCCTCAGGGCCAGATTAACGTAGGGGCTATTGGAGCTGCAGCTCCAGCCCCCTACCTTTTATATAGGCCCCGGGTTGGCCATATTCACTGTTACCGCTCTTCTGTCACTTGTAAACACAGAAGTTTGGCTTCTATGCTCGCTTCCCCAGGCAGCTCCCTCAGAACCTCCCCACACAGCACGAAGGCCGGACAAGGAGGGACAGTTGCCGATGCATGGATGTGTTTATGGGCTTCAGAGACAGCATCCCATGTTGAATTAGGCATGCATGGCTGCACCCTTCCTCCTCTGGGTGCATGCCAAGGCTCGCCCCTTAAGGCCCTTCAAAATCCTCAGCACCAAGCCCATGATGCTCTTAATCCGGCCCTGGTCCTCCTCCACCGCCGCTTCCACCTACACCGCCCATAGGTGTGCGCAGCCTATTGCATTAGGTTGTGCACCCCAAAGTTTAACTACACATGCATGTGTTTGCCTACATGTACATGGCCCCGATACATTACTCTCCCTGCTGGCAAAGTGAAATAGAGCAGAGCAGGTCCGAGGGAGATCTTTCCCATCTCCTCACTGGCAAACAGAGCGATAATGCTAATGTGCCCTAGGTGATTAGGGTGTGCCCAGGCACACCCGGCACACCCTGTGCGCACGCTTATGACACCGCCACATCCACCACCACCTCAACCTCCCTCCTTCTCCATATGGGCCTCGTCCTTCAGAGATGAAGAACATTGTTTTATTTTTCTGTTTTTTTTTGTTGTTTTAAGTTATTTCCCTATCCACATTTGTTTGCAGAGCACTTGCCATGCTCTTAAATACGTTTTGCTGCCATTTGCAGCACTCTAGCCCTTTCCTTTGGTGTTTTAGAGCCATTTTAGTGCCTGAAAGTTCGGGTCCCCATTGACTTCAATGGGGTTCGGTGTCCGGGAAAAGTTCGGCAAAAGTCCGGGACACGGACCCGGACTTTTTTTTAAAGTTCGGCCGAATCCGCCGAACACGGACATCCAGGTGTCCGCTCAACTCTAGTATTAACCACTTCTGGACTGGAAGGATTTGCCCCCTTAATGACCAGGCTATTTTTTGCGATTCGGCACTGAGTTACTTTAACGGAAGGTTTGCACGTTCTTGCGACGCTGTACCTAGAAAAAAATTGATGTCCTGTTTTCCCATAAATTGAGCTTTCTTTTGGTTGCATTTGATCACCTCTGCAATTTTTATTTTTTGCGCTATAAACAAAAAAAGAGCAACAATTCTAAAAAAAAAAAAAAAAAAAAAAAAAACAATATTTTTTACATTCTGCTATATAACATTCCCAAAAAAAAATGTTAAAAATCAAAATTTTTTAACATTGTAGGCCAATTTGTTTTCTGCTACATATTTTTGGAAAAAAAATCGCAATAAGCGTGTATATATATATTATTGAGTCTACTAACTACGGGAAAGATTTATGTAATTTTATTTTTTTTGTAGCAATGGCAGCGATCTGCGATTTTTAGCAGGACTGCGGCATTGCAGCGGACAGATCAGACCCCTAACTGTCATTTTTGACACTTTTGGGGGGACCAGTGACATTACCACAGTAATCAGTGCTAAAAATATGCACTGTTACTGTAATAAAGGGAAGTTAACACAGTGGGTGGTCAAGGGGTTAAATGCAAGCCTAAGGGAGTGTTTCTAACTGTATGGGGGTTGGGCTTGTGAAATGATCACAGAGACCTGTGATCCTATATAGAAGGATCACAGGCGCTCTGTGATCATTCCAGAGAGAAGAACGGTCAGCTGTGTTTACAACAGCTGACTATCCTTCTCTCTCTCAGCAGGGAACAATCTTTGGTCCCGCCGGCCCCGTGCATCGGAGTCCCTGCTGCCGAGTGGGGGCGGGAGCGCGCCACCTCCGGCGCATGCTCGCCCCCTAGCTGCAGGCACAAGACTGACGTAGAGCTACGTCAGTTCCCACAGGAGGGCAAGCCTGCCGCAGTAAATCTGCGGTGGGTGGTCCTTAAGTGGTTAACAAGTTTTGGTCAGGTGCTGGTAACTCTATCCACTCCAAGGTCTACGGTCAAAAATTCATTGGAAATATGCATCAACACACGTCAAAAATGCATGTCAAAGTACAATGAAAATCCCTGTTGGCTCACCTGTATAATGCTACAAAAAAGTGCAAAAAATTGTAAAGACGTGTGGCCGTTTGGGGGGGTGGTATGAGAAGTTGCCCTCCCTAAACATTGTACTAAACCTAAAATTAAAACAATTGCACTAGGACAAACACAAAGCAACGGTGATAAAGATTCCAAATAAACGGATTCCGAGCCACTGACACAATGTCCCACTGGCAATGGATGGTCACACACAGTACAGTAAACAGCAGCACCCAGAGAGTGTAGATTCTAAATAGTCCCCCAGTGAGATGAAATAAATGCTGTGAGGGTAGAACACTGATATGTCAACCACCAGGAGAGCAAAAACCATGCAGCTTCTTACCAGATAACTCAGGTTAGACAGCAATCAAATAAATCTCATGTCAATCGCTTGGACAATTGGGTTCAGTCAGGCAAGGCATACATCGATCGCTTGGGTGTTAGGATCCAATTATATAATCCAAACGGACAAATACTCCAAATGTAACGGAGCAATAGAGCAATCATTGCACAGATATCTTTTATAAGTTTTATTAAAACATCAAAAGCCTGCACACAAGGTACTCACATTATTTCCAAAGCAACAAACTTAATGATAAAGAAGTGGTGTAAGTTTGTTTCAATCCAAAAACATGGCCGACCTCCAGTAGCATGCAACGCCAGTGTCATGTGTTCAAGCTCCTCCCAAAATGTTTCATCATAATTGAAATCACAGCATTTATTTCATCTCACTGGAGGACTATTTGGAATTTACACTCTCTTGGTGCTGCTGTTTACTGTACATTATACTAAAACTGTAGGTAAATAAGAGAACCGGAACTTTTGCCAAGTGGAAGAGTATTTAAACTAGGATTGAGGGGGAGGTCGAATTAGATTACATTGGGGCTAACAGGTCAGACAGGGGTCAGTCCCCAATGGTGGGTAGAATGGGGAAGATGGGGTGAGGGCTATGGTAGGTGATAAGAAGTTTCCCATGTTACAAACAACCATTGGAAATCATAATATTTGTACTACAAAAAAGTATGCAAAACACATGTGCAAAAGGTGACAATAAATTAAAGTGTTTGTTCAGCAATGCCAGCCCCCCTAATACATACCTGAGCCCCATCCCTATCCAGCGATGTGCATGAGAGCCTCAGCACTCCAGAGATTGCCCCTCCTCATTGGCTGAGACCGCAGCAGAAGCCATTGCCTCCGGTTGCTGATAATCACAGCCAGTGAGCCAATGAGGAGAGGGATTGGGTGGGGATAGGCTGCAGCTCTGTGTGTGAATGGGCATGCAGAGCAGCAGCTCAGGAGTGAGCCTGCTTGTACGCCCCATTGCAAGCTGCTTTTTCTGAGGGAACTTAGCAGGAGGAAGGGGCCAGAAGCTCTGGGGGGGGGGGGGACGAGAGGAGGAGAATCAGGGCTGCTCTGTGGAAACCACTGCACAGAGCAGGTAAGTATGACAAGTTTGCTATTTAAAAAAATTGCCTTTAATATCACTTTAACAAGTAATAGTAAAGATATTAAAAAAACACCTAACTGCGCTAAACCACACAAACAGCTGCAGCCTACAGTGTGATAACACCAAAATAGGTATAAAGTACAAAAAATCTGCGCTAAAAAATTATGTTGACTTAAGTGACAGTCAAAATCAAAAAAATAGTGAAGACACCAAATAGTATTAAAGTTCATAAATTATGATTGGAAAGTCCAGTGAATTGATATGAAAAATTAATAAGCAATAACAAGCAATTACTTGACAAGAATATTTGTTTTTAAAGTGACAAAGATCAGTGACAAAAAAATTTACACCACCGACTTGTGTATCCACCACCACACACAATGGCTGCTTACCAAAAGGATAGACCCTACAGGGTCAAACACATCAAATAGATGAATGATGAATGCCAAATGAACCTCTCCTCTGTAATCCTGAAGAATGGATCAATTTCTTGTCAAACAATTGAAAAAAAAGGAGGAGGACCACAGAAAGATCAGATCCACCATAAACCCACATAAACCCTCCAATCTAACCCTTGTATATCGGTCCACTCAACAACAGGTAATCCACATAAAAAGTAAATGGACAACTCCATAGTGTAAAACCTTATGACAATGTTTTATTGTAAAAAGTATTGCACTTACATTAAAATGTAAATTTCAGGCAGTAAAATAGCAGCCGGCTGAATAACAATGCTAATCCCCGTCCTTCCGGATCCTGGTTGCGAATGGTGATGTCAGCATGTCTTGATCCGACGCGTTTCATCATACGTGACGTCATCTAGGGGCACCATACGCAACTAGGATCCGGAAGGATGGGGATTAGCATTGTTAACCGGCCGGCTGTTATTTTACTGCCTGAAATTGACATTTTATTGTAAATGTAATACTTTTTACAATAAAACATTGTCATAAGGTTTTACACTATGGAGTTGTCCATTTACTTTTTATGTGGAATACCTGTTGTCTAGTGGACCGATAAATAAGGAACAGATTGGAGGGTTTATGGTGGATCTGATCTTTCTGTGGTCCTCCTCCTTTTCATTCAATTATTCAACGAGAAGTTGATGCATTCTTTATGAGTACAGAGGAAAGGTTAATTTGGCATTCATCATTCATCCATTTGGCGTGTTTGACCCTGTAGGGTCTATCCTTCTGGTAAGCAGCCATTGTGTGTGGTGGTGGATACACAAGTCGGTGGTGGAAGAATTTTTGTCACTGATCTGTGTCACCTAAAAACAAATATTTTTCTCATGTAATTTTTTGTTAATTCTTATGAATTTTTTATATCAATTCACTGGACTTTCCAATCATAATTTATAAATTTTAATACTATTTGGTGTCTTCACTATATTTTTGATTTTGACTGTCACTTAAGTCAACACCATTTTTTAGCGCAGCTTTTTTGTACTTTAATAGTAAAGATAGCCTGCAATATATTACATTTTTATTTTCGGGTTCTTGCACTTTAATACTGTAGATTTATCTGTCTGGTAGCACTAGTATTTACATGACATAAATAATGGTTTGGGGGTTAACCTGCTACTAACTGGGTCAGTATTAAACGCCAACCTTCCAGCATGGTTTTTAATTAAATCCAACTTGTTTTTTTGTATGTATTAGGCAGAAGCAAAAACATTTGCATCTAGGAAGAATTACTTTATATTTCTCGTTAAGTAGAACTCAATGCTAATACATATTTAAAGTTATGTTCAAAATCTGTAGGCTGTAGTAAGAATATTTTTTCTTTCTGTTCCCCTATTCAAAAGCTAAGTGTCTATTATAAGTTTAATTAGCCATACATTCCAACAGCATAATCCTTTCCAAATTGAAGTGAGATATTTCCCTAAAATGCAATAAGGGTTCAACACTTAAATGATAAATTGTATTCTAATGATGGAACAAAAGACTTCATAACAAAACAAGGATAGTTATGCTTCTTAATTATATTAGATACATTTTCTAAACTGAAACACAGCTCTAGACATTCAACATTTATTGAACATGCATGAACAAAAAGAATATCTAATGTTGAAATGTAAATGTAGTATTGTAATCGGAATAAGCACATTGAATAAATATTTAATAATAAGTCTTTATTTCTTAAAGCTATATGTTCAGAATTACCAGTTTAATAGAGAAAATATCCAGTCAGAAAAAATACATGCATATTTTATGTTGATTCTATTTTAAACATATTAAGCTTTTCAAAAAATATTAAAATACCTGACAGTTGCACAGTATAAGATGTAGTAACACAGACCAAAACCAAGGTTTCTGCAATATTTAAATAATAATTTGCTTACAATTTTCTAAGACACAAAAAAATGGTAAAAAAATATTAAAAGAAATTGTACTAAGCATCTTAATATGTGTAATTAGGTATAAAAGGCACTGAATAAATAATTAAATGCAGGATAATATTTGTTTACAGGTCATTGGAGCATAGTAATAATAGGTAAATCACTGTGGTCAATATGAACAAACAGGATACTATTATAAAACAATGAAATTATGAATAGTTGTGCAAGCTTGCATATTAGAGCTATACAGAAAAAGAGAATACTAGTCACCATTAGACTTTACAAAGTGGATAAATAACTGGTAATGTTAAGACATCCCAACAATGGGGTGGATTTACTAAAATAGTAGTGGCTGTTCACCTGGTAAAGTGAATGTTGGTAAATAGGTTAAACCAATGTCTATTTGAAATATCCAATCAAATGCAAAGAGGAGTGTATTTTTTTTTTTTTTATTTCCCCTGCATGTAACTGGGTATTTAAAATGCATTTCCACTTTTTCAGCGAAAGTGGGATAAAATCAACCTTTATATTTGTTAAACAGTCTCATTCATATAGCATGACTTAAAAAAACACAAATTGCTGCTTACATGTTACTTGTTCTTTTCTGAAAATTTCAAAACTTATTTTTTCCTGTGTTGTGAAGAAAGCACTTGGACTTAATGTTTATCATAATTACCCCTTTCTGTGCTGTGCTGGCAGATCTCATTTTCAGTTGTTAACTAGATTTGAATACTGTCTGTCCTAACAAAGTATCAGACAAAACACATCGCTCTGAACAGTGGAACTATCAGGTAAATTCAAATGTCTATCAGGTGCACAGCCTGCGGTGATTTCTCCAAACACCATGGAATACAATGTCAAGCAAAAGGACAGCCGGCAACTCTGTAAATCTTCAAATTCTTTATTGTCACACCTCAGTGAGTAAAAAGAAAAGGGACATGGTTTCTAACGCATTTTGGTGATGAACCTTGGTCACAGCACACCTGTGTGCCATGACCAAGGCTCATCGCCGAAATGCACTAGCCACTATATCCTTTTTACTCAGTGAGATGTGACAATAAAGAATTTAAAGAAGAATTTCAGAGTTGCTGGCTGTCCTTTTGCTTGACATTGTGTCCTAAAAAAGTATTAAAGATCTAGAAGCTAGGCTTCTGAATTGTATGTTAATGAGGAAGAACTCAATGTGGCCCAAAACAATGAAAATAGTACCACTTGAATGCCCCTTCAAACCACTGTCAGTTGGATCAGCATGTGAAAAGACTGGTGCAAGACAGACAGAATCGACTTGTTCTTGCTCCTGTAGACTCTATGATTAAGCTCCAGAGAGGGCAAAATGTGTCTGAGGAGTTCTCTTCAGGTGGAGAACAACAGCTGAAGCCATCTTTTACCCATTTCATTATATTTATGTGACAAGGAGTCAGTGTCTGTGTGCAGATGGCCACCATTTTGTTAAAGAATTCAATGCGTCACTCTTTGTCAGCGAGGACAGATTGAGTTTCATCTCATTGAAAATTGTTCTTGGGGTAGCTTGTGGTCCTTCTGAGGCCTTCACCAAACATGCACACCTAGACAGGTAAGAACATGTTTTTAAAAAAAAATATTTTAGGCATGCTGTGTGATTGGGAACACAAATCTCAACTGAATGCTTTGCTGTCTCCCTGGTACCAAGGTTCAGCATGTGATGAAATAGATAGACAAATTACTGAAAGGGGCTGTGAATGATCCAGCTGCTGTTTTGGTTCATGTTGGGACCAATGACTTAAGTATTAATTAAAAGAACTAGGCTTCAAATTGAAGGGGAAAGACTTCTGGAATATTGCCTGTGCCATGAACTACACAGAAAAGGCAGTGAGAGCTTGGAGACAAGAATGCATGCCTAATAAACTGGTATTAGAGGAATTCATTCTCTAAAAGTATTTGGGTGTCTAGAGAACTGGGCTGACATTGTGGTACAACCTATATGTTAAAGATGGTTTGCACCTGAATGAAAGGGGGTCTGTTGTGCTGGGGTAGTAGTTTATGGAAAGGAT
This sequence comes from Pelophylax lessonae, assembly GCF_965119305.1. Taxonomy (NCBI): domain Eukaryota; kingdom Metazoa; phylum Chordata; class Amphibia; order Anura; family Ranidae; genus Pelophylax; species Pelophylax lessonae. The sequence continues at coordinate 468,263,387 of NC_138769.1, forward strand.
GGAAGCATAGATAACCTAAAACCTAAATTAACTGAGTTAAGTGGGGTACACACTAAAAGAAAATCGAGCAAACAATTGTCTGATTTTCCTTGTTGTTTCACAGCAAATCGGAACCGATGAACGAAAATTCGTACAAAAATGCTCGTAGGACACAGGCTTTTTTTTTGTTGTTTATTGTTTCTGATTATGCACAGTCTTTCTTTTCTGATTTTTCTTGTACAAAAATTGTACGAAAATGGTACACATTAAACAAAGGGATGGGATGGAATTTTTGGATGAAAATTTGGAACCAACTGTCGAAAGTTGTGTACACACTATACGAAAATCGTATGAAAATTCTTTGGAGAAAATGTTCACCAATTTTCTTATAGTGTGTACTAGCCTTTAGAATATGATAGGTAAGACATGTTGGACAGGGTCAAAAACGAATTGAGGGTGGAATGAGAAAAGAGGAGAGGAGGCCTATGGCAAGTGATAAAGAGATTTCCATTTACAAGCAACCATTGGCAATAACCGTACTACAAAAAAGATATAGGAAATGTGCAAAAAAAGTGCAAAATGCAACTTTGAGTGAAAGTAATTGTTTACCAGTACCAGAGGTCTGAAAATCAAAATAGGAGAGTTGGAAGCCTTGGTGTTCTCTTTCAAAGAGACAGGGAAAATGAAAATATTGTGGTTTCTGTCTGATAGAGTGCATCTACAAGTGAATCTGGAAGGGGACCTTGTTGATGGAGAGTTTGATTGTGCTGAGACATTATAGGTAGAGCTGCATTAGGAACGAGCCAAAGGTTTGGTCCAAAGAGGTTTGGACCAAACTTTGGCTTTTTGGGTGTTTGGACCCACACACAAACTTAAGCCAGTTTGGCTTGCTGTTTTGAAGTATTTAGAAGCAGTATATCTGCAGTCTCTATATACAGTGCCTTGCAAAAGTATTCGGCCCCCTTGAATTTTGCGACCTTTTGCCACATTTCAGGCTTCAAACATAAAGATATAAAACTGTAATTTTTTGTGAAGAATCAACAACAAGTGGGACACAATCATGAAGTGGAACGAAATTTGAATGTCATTCATAAATATGGAATGAACTTGGAAAGAATTTACTCACATATGTGGCACATTTAATTCCCCTTTGTTTCCACCCTTGCCTTACTCAGACAAGGCTGGATCGTCAGTTTTTTTTTGGGGGGGGGGTGGGGGGGGGGCTGCCATTGTAATTGATGATGGATTTACAAAGAGGGATATTTTTGGGGGATTTTAATTTAATGTTGGGGTGTGGGGTATGGGGTGCATACTAGCTCATTATGCCTTTGTCTTTCAGGTTTTTATTTTTTATTTTTTTGGAGGTTTACAACCTCTTTAACCACTTAAGCCCCAGAAGATTTTACCCCCTTCCTGACCAGGCCCTATTTTGCGATTCGGCACTGCGTGATTTTAACGGACAATTGCGTGGTCGTGCGACGCTGTACCTAAACGAATTTGACGTCCTTTTTTCCCCACAAACAGAGCTTTCTTTTGGTGGTATTTGATGACCTGTGCAATTTTTTGATCATGCGCTATAAACAAAGAAATAGGGACAATTTTGCAAAAATAACAATTTTTCACATTTTTTTATATGAAATTCCCCCAAAAAATGTAAAAATCTAATTTTTTTAATATTTTAGGCCAATTTGTTTTTTACTACATATGTTTGGTAAAAAAAATCGCAATAAGCGTATTTTTATTGGGTTTGCGCAAAAGTTATTGCGTTTACTAACTAAGGGAAAGATTTTTGTCATTTTTATTGTTTTTTTTAAACTAGTAATGGCGGCGATCTGCAATTTATTTTTTTTTGCGGGACTGCGGCATTGCGGCGGACAGATCGGACCCTTGACTGACATTTTTGACACTTTTGGGGGTACCAGTGACATTACTACAGTAATCAGTGCTATACATATGCACTGTTACTGTAAAAATGACACTGGCATGGAAGGGGTTAACTTTATTGGAGAAGGAGGGGTTAAATGTGTCCCTAGGGACGTGCTTCTAACTGTTATGGGATGTGGCTGTTTGTGTAACTACAGAGATATACAATCCTACATAACAGGACCGTATGATCTCTGCACTTACACAAGAGAGAATGACAGGCGGCTTTGTTTACATTGGCCGCCTGCCTTTCTCCCTCTGTACCGGATGATCGAGTCCGCCGGTCACACGCGCGGGGATCACAGCGAATGAGCGGGGGCGGGAGCGTGCCTCCGCGGCGCGCGCTCGCCCCCTATTGGCTCGCAGGCGAGTGACGTACCCATACGTCACTTTCCCTGCACGGGGCTGACCGCCGCAGTATATGTACTTGCTGCGGTCGGTAAGTGGTTAATGTATTTATTTTGCAAAAGTAAAACAGCTTTCCATTAATTCTACACCAGCTTGCCTCACTCGCTTCATAACTGTTTGATTACTTCTGCCTTACTTCCCGGTCAGACTTTAGGTCATGACACAGGAAGAATTTGACCAGCTGAGGGTAGATGATGCAGGGTGTGTGCTAATGAGATCAGCTGGTCAACTCCTTCCTGTGTCATGACCTAAAGTCTGACAGAAGTAATCGAGCAGTATGTTTAAACAGCTACGAAGAGAGTGAGGTAAGCCTGTGTAGAATTAATAAAAAGCTTTTTTATTTTTGCAAAAAAGGTGCATTAATGCTATATTGGTACATAGGGGAGCTGGAATTTAGAAAAAAAAAGCCTTTAAAGTAAACACAGATTCATCCTATTAATGAGCATTTTTTACATAGTGCCCAACCTCCTTCATTCAGAATGCAGCCACTCAGCAGGGAACCCCAATGCTTATGGATGATAGTAGTGTCTACTACAGTGATTTCCAGTTTTTTAAAGAGTTCCTGCAGGTATGGTATATGCATAGTTACTGTCAGGACTGGGATCTGAACTTGCAACTCCTTTGTGCCTGGCAGTAGCTCTTCTTACTGAGGAAAGACTTGAGACAGCCCTCTGTCTCCCCCTCTCTCTCTCTCTCTCTCCTTCTCTCTCCCCTTTCCCCCTCTCTCTCCCCTTTCCCCCTCTCTCTCCCCCTCTCTTTCTCCTCTCTTTCTCTTCCCCCTCTCTCTCCTTCCCCCCTCTCTCTCCTTCCCCCTCTCCTCCGGTCCCATCTCTCTCATCCAGTCCCCCCTCTCTTCTCCCCCTCTCTCTCTCCTACTGCCCTCTCTCTCTCCTCCTCCCCTCTCTCTCTCCTCCCCCTCTCTCTCCCCTCTCTCTCTCTCACCCCATCCCTCTCTTTTACTCCATCCCTCCCACCCTCTTACCCCGACCCCCTCTCTTTCTCACTCCTACCCTCCTCTCTCTCATCCCCTCTCCTCCTCTCTCACCCCCTCCCTCTCTCTCTCATTCCCCTCTCTCTCCCCCCTTCTCTCTCTCCCCCTCTCTAGCCCCTTCTCTCTCTCTCTCCCCCTCTCTCCCCTCTCTATTCCTCCTCCTGTCTCTCTCCCCCCTGTCTCTCTCACCCCCTCTCTCGATTTATCCCTCTTTATCTCTCTCTCTCACCCTATCTCTCTCTCTCTCACCCCCCTCTATCCTCCCCTTTCTCCTCCTCTCTCTCTCTCCCCACCCCTGAAGAGATAGAGCTCTAATAGGAAGGGGTGGAGTTTACAGAGGTGGAAACAGGAAGGGGTGAGGCAAATTTGGATGGGGGCACCCAAATTTTAATCTTGCCTAGGGCAGCACAAAACCAAAGTACACCACTGGCTATACCTGCAAAAGGGCCAGCCTGAAGTGATCTAGCAGGACTGAACTTTCTGTCTAAAAATTAATAATAATTATTATAATTATTAATGAATTAATTATTAATATTCCACTTTATGTAAACAGAGGACTATCTCTATTAAGTTTAAAGTATTTGAAAACCACCACGTCCCTATTGAATATTTAAGTGTGAGGAGTTATACTAGGAAGTATAGCTGGGTGCCACAAAGGGGACTTTACAATAGGGTGCTTGGGTATTATGTGGTATACCAGATATGACAAAAAAGTAAAAAAGCAAAATATAACTTTATTGTAAACAGCAATAAAAAAATACACTGTGATTGGAGGAGTCACAGTATATTGTACAAAATTGGATTATATCACACCGACAATAAACAGCCATATAATTTCATACAAATATAGTCATATACATATTCTCCTAAACACAAGGGTAAGTAGTGTGTATGCTTTTGTACCCAGTTGCATCCACAATGGATGGTCTTTGTGCAGGAGGCGTGGTAGCCCACAACAATTAACCCAACATGTTTCGCAGCACTACCGCCGCTTCTTCAGGGGTATCTTTGAGGGTATCACATAAATATATTTGTCATGAAAGAAATGTACTAATGAGCTAAGGTGATAAAGAAAAAAGAAAAATACAATTAGTACAAAATCATGATATACATATTTGTAATAGCTTGTACATTTAATGATATAATGTCAGAGCTTATTCAAAATAGTGGCTATAGAAAACCAAAAAATTGAATAGTGTCCATGACACAGAAGTCAAAAGTAATGTACACTATCCTACCTGTTCGGCATGCAATGAAGCACGCTGTAGTAGGAGGTGCGACCACAAGGCCAGAGGGAAACCCCCCGGGGGCGGACACAGGAGACCGAACACAAATAGGGTATACAAATGCAGCTGAAGAAAAATATGATCTACAAGATGAAAAAGAAAAAATAAATAAAATATATGCTTTTTATTTTCATGTATGGCCACCCTGTTGTCTCACCTAGAAAGAGGAGACAGGAGGGGCACTTAGTGTTTTTAGCTTAGGCCGTAGCTCATAGGGCTATGGTGGTTAAGAGAGGTTGTCTTACCTCAGTAATGCCCGGCCATAAATATGGGCGGGGACTGGGTAGAAGAAGAAAGTGGATCAGAATAGAAGATCCCACAATAATGTTTCCTAAAAAGAAACAAATATAGGGTAATATATATCTGATATGTATCAACTAGAAAAGGCAATCTGCAATATTAAGGCAGATGCATGTATCACATTATCTAGAGGTTAGACTAGTCATCCTTAACGAGGATCTAAGCCATTAAGTTGGGCTTGCCCCTCGATGTAGGTGCTGCCGATACAAGAAAATAATGAAGGCACAAGGCATAAGCATTACCTGATAGTAGAATAAGGATCGCGTCCAGTCCCCGCACATCGCGGTGATGGACGCCAAGTTGCCGCTATTTATGTGTCCGGATAACTCCACCCGGGTGGCGCACAGGACGTGCGTCCTGTCGAACATCCGGGCTGACGTCAGGGACGCGCGCGCTCCTCGCGCATGCGCATCAGCCGCAGGCCCGTCAACATCCAAAGCAACGTCCGCGAATGCCTTGTGCCTTCATTATTTTCTTGTATCGGCAGCACCTACATCGAGGGGCAAGCCCAACTTAACCACTTTCCCACCGGAGGATTTTGCAGCTTAAAGACCAGACCCCTTTTTTCAACTTGGCACTTCGTGACTTTAACTGATAATTGCTCGGTCATGCAATGCTGTACCTAAACGAAATTTACGTCCTTTTTTTCTCACAAACAGAGCTTTCTTTTGGTGGTATTTGATCGCCTCTGCGCTTTTTATTTTTTGCGATATTAATAAAAAAAGAGCGAAAATTTTGCAAAAAAATGACATTTTCAACTTTGTCTTTTAAAAAATATCCAATATACTCAATTTATGTCATTTTTTTTTGCCAAAATATATTTAGCTACATGTCTTTGACAAAAAAAAAATCAATGAGCGTATTTTTATTGGTTTGCGCAAAAGTTATAGCGTCTACAAACTATGGTGTAAATAGTGAAATTTACGCAGCTTTAATTTCTGACTGCCAATCTCATTTCATGAAGTGCTAAAATGGCGGGGCAGTACAAAACCCCCCCAAACTACCACTTTTTGGAAAGTAGACATCCTAAGGAATGTCCTGACAGGCATGTTGAGCTCATTGAATATTTCATTTTTTTGTCACAGGTGTTTGAAAAATGACTAAAAAAAATTTTTTTTTTTTTTTTTACACAAAGTTGTCATTGAAATGATATATTGCTCACACATGCCATGGGTATATGTGTAATTACACCCCAAAATATATTCTGCTGCTTCTCCTGAGTACAGGGATACCACATATGTGGGACTTTTTGGGAGCCTAGCTGTGTAGGGGTCCCCAAAAACAAATCACCACCATCAGAATTTCAAAGGGCGTACATTTTTCATTGCATTTTCTCACTACCTCTAACGGTTTAGGAGGCCCTGAAATGTCAAGATACCACAAAACCCCCCCAAATGACCCCATTTTGGAAAGTAGACACCCCAAGCTGTTTGCTGAGAGGCATGGTGAGTCCATGGAATATTTTATATTTTGCCACAAGTTTTGTGAAAATTACAATTTTTTTTTTTAATTTTTTTTTTTTACACAACGTTGTCACTAAAAGATAAATTTCTCACACATGACATGTGTATATGTGGAATGACACCCCAAAATACATTCTGCTGCTTATCCTGAGTATGGGGATACCCCATGTGTGAGACTTTTTGGGAGCCTAGCTGTGTACAGGACCGCAAAAGCCAATCAACACTCTCAGGTTTTCTAATGGCGTAAATTGTTCATGTCATCTCTGCACTACCTGTCACAGTTTCGCAGGCCCTAAAATTCCAAGATAGCACAAAACCCCCCCAAATGACCCCATTTTGGAAAGTAGACACCCCAAGCTATTTGCTGAGAGGCATGGTGAGTCCATGGAATATTTTATATTTTGCCACAAGTTCCGGGAAATATATATATATATATATATTTTTTTTTTTTTTTACACAAAGTTGTCAGTAAATGATATATTGCTCACACATGCCATGGGTATATGTGAACTGACACCCCAAAATACATTCTGCTGCTTCTCCTGAGTACAGGGATACCCCATGTGTGAGACTTTTTTGCAGTCTAGCCGAGTACAGGACCCCGAAAACCAACCTCCACTTTCAGGCTTTCCAAGGGCGTAAATTGTTGATTTCACTCCTGACTACCTATCACAGTTTCGGAGGCCCTAAAATTCCAAGATAGCACAAAACCCCCCCAAATGACCCCATTTTGGAAAGTAGACACCCCAAGCTATTTGCTGAGAGGCATGGTGAGTCCATGGAATATTTTATATTTTGCCACAAGTTCCGGGAAATATATATATATATATATATTTTTTTTTTTTACACAAAGTTGTCAGTAAATGATATATTGCTCACACATGCCATGGGTATATGTGAACTGACACCCCAAAATACATTCTGCTGCTTCTCCTGAGTACAGGGATACCCCATGTGTGAGACTTTTTTGCAGTCTAGCCGAGTACAGGACCCCGAAAACCAACCTCCACTTTCAGGCTTTCCAAGGGCGTAAATTGTTGATTTCACTCCTGACTACCTATCACAGTTTCGGAGGCCCTAAAATTCCAAGATAGCACAAAACCCCCCCAAATGACCCCATTTTGGAAAGTAGACACCCCAAGCTATTTGCTGAGAGGCATGGTGAGTCCATGGAATATTTTATATTTTGCAACAAGTTCCGGGAAATATATTATTATTATTTTTTTTTTGTTTTTTTTACACAAAGTTGTCAGTAAATGATATATTGCTCACACATGCCATGGGTATATGTGAAATGACACCCCAAAATACATTCTGCTGCTTCTCCTGAGTACAGGGATACCCCATGTGTGAGACTTTTTTGCCGTCTAGCCGAGTACAGGACCCCGAAAACCAACCTCCACTTTCAGGCTTTCCAAGGGCGTAAATTGTTGATTTCACTCCTGACTACCTATCACAGTTTCGGAGGCCCTAAAATTCCAAGATAGCACAAAACCCCCCCAAATGACCCCATTTTGGAAAGTAGACACCCCAAGCTATTTGCTGAGAGGCATGGTGAGTCCATGGAATATTTTATATTTTGCCACAAGTTCCGGGAAATATATTATTATTATTTTTTTTTTGTTTTTTTTACACAAAGTTGTCAGTAAATGATATATTGCTCACACATGCCATGGGTATATGTGAAATGACACCCCAAAATACATTCTGCTGCTTCTCCTGAGTACAGGGATACCCCATGTGTGAGACTTTTTTGCCGTCTAGCCGAGTACAGGACCCCGAAAACCAACCTCCACTTTCAGGCTTTCCAAGGGCGTAAATTGTTGATTTCACTCCTGACTACCTATCACAGTTTTGGAGGCCATGAAATGCCAAGACAGCACAACCCCCCCCCAAATGACCCCTTTTCGGAAAGTAGACAACCTGAGCTATTTGCAGAGAGGCATGTTGAGTATTTTGCAGATCTCACTTTTTGTCACAAAGCTTTGGAAATTGAAAAAAGAGGAAAAAAAATGCATTTTTCTGTTTTTTCTTCATTTTCCAAAAAAAATTAGAGCTGCAAAATACTCACCATGCCTCTCAGCAAATAGATTGGAGTGTCTACTTTGCAAAATGGGGTAATTTGGGGGGGTTTTGTGCCATCTTGGCTTTTTATGGACTTCAAAAGTGTGATAGGTAGTAAGGAGTGAGATCAACAATTTACGCCCTTGGAAAGCCAAAAGGTGCGCATTGGTTTTCCGGGTCCTGTACGCGGCTAGACTGGCAAAAAGTCTCACACATGGGGTATCATTGTACTCAGGAGAAGCAGCAGAATGTATTTTGGGGTGTCATTTCACATAAACCCATGGCATGTGTGAGCAATATATCATTTACTGACAACTTTGTGTAAAAAAAAATAAAAAAATAAAAAAAATTTTTTTTCCCGAAACTTGTGGCAAAATATAAACTATTCCATGGACTCACCATGCTTCTCAGCCAGTAGCTTGGAGTGTCTACTTTGCAAAATGGGGTCATTTGGGGGGGTTTTGTGCTATCTTGAAATTTCAGGGCCTCTGAAACTCTGACAGGTAGTCAGGGGTAAAATCAGCAATTTACGCCATTAGAAAACCTGAAGATGTGGACTGGTTGTCGGGGTCGCGTACACAGCTAGGCTCCCAAAAAGTCTCACACATGGGGTATCCCTGTACTCAGGAGAAGCAAAAGAATGTATTTTGGGGTGTCATTTCACATATTCCCATGGCATGCATGAGCAATATATCATTTAGTGACAACTTTCTGTAAAAAAACAACAACAAAAAAAATAATAATAATTTTCCCGAAACTTGTGGCAAAATATAAAATACTCCATGGACTCACCATGCCTCTCAGAAAAAAGCTTTGGGTGTCTACTTTTCAAAAAGGGGTCATTTGGGGGGTGTTTGAACTGTCCCGGCATTTTATGCTCAATCTTAGCCACACATCACCCACTCTTCTAACCACTTGAAAATCAAGCCTTTTCTGTGCCTTTTTGTTTACATGAAAAAATATTTTTTTTTTACTAGAAAATTACTTTGAACCCCCAAACATTATATATTTTTTTAAAGCAGAGGCCCTATAGAATAAAATGGTGGATGTTGCAAATTTTTTTGTCACACGGTATTTGCGCACAGATTTTCCAAACGCAATTTTTGTGAAAAAAATACATTTTTTTTTAATTTATTGCACAAATACACTATATAATTCCAATTTTTTTGGTAAAATTTAAAAGATGATCTTATGCCGAGTTCATAGACACCTAACATGACATGCTTTAAAAATTGCGCATGCCTGCGCAGCGGCAAAAACATACGTACATTTTTAAAAACCTTTAAAAGTCTCTACAGGTTACCACGTTAGACTTACAGAGGAGGTCTACTGCAAGAATTACTGCACTCGATCTGGCGATCGCGGCGATACCTCACATGCATGCTGCAATTGCGGTTTACATATGACACTAGACCACCGCTTGTGTGCGCCATTGCGCGCAAGCACCGGGGGAAAGGGGGGGGGCTCAATTTTTTTTTTTTTTTTTTCTTTTTTCTTTTGCTTTTTTATGTTATTTTGACACCTTTCCTTTCATTTTTTTTTTTTTTAAATCATTTTTATTGTTATCACAGTGAATTTAAATATCCCCCATGATAGCAATCTGTGGTGACAGGTACTCTTTTTTAAAAAAATTGGGGTCTTTTAGACTCTAGATCTCTCCTCTGACCTTAACGCATCTGACCACACCAAAATTGGTGTGATAAAATACTTTCCCAATTTCCCAATGGCCCTGCTTATTTCTGGCGAAACAGAAGTCATGAAATGCTCGTAGCCTCCGGCATCTTAGGCCATAGAGATGATTGGAGCCATTCTCATCTCCAATTAGCTCTATGGTTAGACAATTGAACCACCGGCTGCACTCTCGGGTTAACCGGTGGGACAGGAGAGCCCGAGAAAAACCACGGAAGGCTGCGGAAGGCGGCGGTGGGGGGGGGGAGGCCCCTCCCACTGCATGTAAAAGCAGTCTAGCGGCCAATTACCTGCTAGGATTGCTTTTACATGTAAGCCGACCGCTGGCTGTAAAAAACGATACCAAGATGATGCCTAAATCTGCAGGCATCATCCTGGTATAACCACTCAAAGTCCAGCAACGTACCAGTACATTGCTGGTCCTTGTTTGGCATATAGGTTTTTTTTTTTTTCATGCAGCCTGTGGGCTGAACGGAAAAAAAGAGAACCTATCAGAAATCAGCACAGGAATAATGCGTAGTATTACTCATCATTAACCGCCCAAACAACCACCCACTGAATTTAATGATGGGTATACACGACACTATCCACGTATACCAAAATAGGATTTTAACTGCAGTGCTGAAATCAGAAAATCACCACAGCTGCTATCAGCAAAGGTATCCATATATGCTGAGCGCAAACACTGTTTGTGTCAGAATATATAAAATCAATGCGTGGTAGCCGACGAGTACCTGCTAGAGAAACAGGTCACAAAAGAATGAAAAAACAAAGGACATTAAAAAAAAGTACAGTAGGAAGAGTAGGACATATAAAATGACTGACACAACAAAAGTTTTTGGATTCTCATCATTAACCGCCCAAACAACCACCCACTGAATTTAATGATGGGTATACACGGCGCTATCCACGTATACCAAAATAGGATTTTAACTGCAGTGCTGAAATCAGAAAATCACCACAGCTGCTATCAGCAAAGGTATCCATATATGCTGAGCGCAAACACTGTTTGTGTCAGAATATATAAAATCAATGCGTGGTAGCCGACGAGGGACCTGCAAGAGAAACAGGTCACAAAAGAATGAAAAAACAAAGGACATTAAAAAAAAGTACAGTAGGAAGAGTAGGACATATAAAATGACTGACACAACAAAAGTTTTTGGATTCTCATCATTAACCGCCCAAACAACCACCCACTGAATTTAATGATGGGTATACACGGCGCTATCCACGTATACCAAAATAGGATTTTAACTGCAGTGCTGAAATCAGAAAATCACCACAGCTGCTATCAGCAAAGGTATCCATATATGCTGAGCGCAAACGCTGTTTGTGTCAGAATATATAAAATCAATGCGTGGTAGCCGACGAGGGACCTGCAAGAGAAACAGGTCACAAAAGAATGAAAAAACAAACTAAGGACATTGAAAAAAGTACAGTAGGAAGGAGAAGGACATATAAAATTACTGACACAACAGTTTTTGGATCCTTTTATTTTTCTAACTGTTTCTTGATTTGGGACTGCGATCTTCTGCGATCTTCTCTTCCAGCTTGGGTCTCTCAAAATGTCGATGGACATCCAACATCTTTCGAGACCCTGTGTTTATGTGCCCTACACTGTGTCGTGCTGTACCCTACGCTAATACTCCACTAGTGTATGGTAGCGCTCGAAACATTCCCCGATGCAGAGACCAGGTTGGTCAGGACATTTGGGACAATAATAACGGGTGTCACGCCTAAATCCGCGCCTGCTACAGACACGACATCTTTTTTGGGGGTATCTTTGGGTAGGGGTACTCGGGAGGACATAAGGAAAATGCCTCTCATGCAGCCGGCTCACTGCATCTGGAAGGGGAAGTTGGGCAGGCATGCCTCCTGGGTACAGGTAGGCAAGGATGATCTCTTCCTGGAATTCCCGGAAAGATCCAGTTCGTCCTGACGCCCTGTATAGGACAAAGGCGTTCAGCATAGCCAATTGGTAAAGGTAAACAGACACTTTTTTGTACCAGCGTCTGGCTTTACGGGCAACTAAATACGGCGCCAAAAGCTGGTCGTTAAGGTCCACCCCTCCCATGTTAAGGTTATATTCGTGGACACAGAGGGGTTTCTCCACAACGCCAGTTGCCGTAGTGATTTGGATCGTCGTGTCTGCGTGAAGGGAGGACAGAACATAAACATCCCGTGTATCCTTCCACTTCACCGCAAGCAATTTGTCCGTTTTCAAGCAGGCTCTCGCCCCCCGACTAAGACGGGAATTTACAAGCCGTTGGGGGAAGCCCCGGCGATTAGGTCGCACGGTGCCACATGCGCCAATTTGTAAATCGAGAAGGTGACTAAATAGTGGCACGCTTGTATAAAAGTTGTCCACGTACAAATGGTACCCCTTTCCGGATAAGGGTGACACCAAGTCCCAAACGATCTTACCGCTGCTCCCTATGTAGTCTGGGCAGTTGGGGGGCTCCACACAGCTATCTTTTCCCTCATAGACCCGGAAACTAACTGTATAGCCTGTGGCCCTGTCACACAATTTATACAGTTTGACCCCGTACTTGGCACGCTTGCTGGGGAGGTACTGTTTCATAGCAAGGCGGCCAGTAAATTTAATCAGGGACTCGTCAATGCAGACAACTTGTTCGGGGGTAAACAAGGCTGCAAACCGCTGATTGAAGTGGTCTATGAGGGGCCGAATTTTGTGGAGCCGATCGTATTCAGGGTCTCCCCGAGGACGACAGATTTCATTGTCGCTGAAATGCATGAATCGCAGAATTTGCTCGTATCTCCCCCTGGACATGGAGGCAGAGTACATGCGCATATGGTGAACTGGGCTAGTGGACCAATATAGCCGCAATTCACTCTGTTTAGTTATGCCCATGTGGAGGGAAAGGCCCAGAAAGATCTTAAATTCGGAAACCGTTATAGGTTTCCAGCCGAATTGTCTGGCAAGGTGTGAATTTGGGTTGGCGGCGATGAACTGTTGTGCATACAAATTTGATTGATCCACAATCGATCTGTAAAGATCTTCCGTGAAGAACAGCTCATAAAAGTTTAGGGGCGTAAAACCAGCTGTCTCCACGTGGATTCCAGGTTGGGCGGTGAATGGGGGAAGTACTGGCGCTGTAGTATCGGTGGGTTGCCAATTAGGATATGCCAGCGCATCAGGGAGGGCACTATGGGCTCTACGGGCCTGTCTACGAATACGCGGTGGCTGCGGGCCACTACTTGTGCTAGCCACCGCACCAGCTTCAACTGCACTTAGGGGACTCGCCACGTCACCAGGTCTTACTGCAGTGCTGGTTGTACTAGGTCCAGGTTGTACTAGGCCGCTGGCGCTTGCCAGGTCGCCAGAAAAATGAGCGGCACTAGTACCCACACTCTGCTCCATACGAGCACCCTGCGATTCCTGCATCTCAACAACTTCAGAATGGGGTCGGGTACGCCTGGGTCTAACAGGGACCCATCTGTCGTCGGAGCTATCTGTCAGGGAGCCGCTGCCGTCATCAGGTTCATATACTGACACTAATTCGGTCATTGTAGCTTCCCCTTCGCTATCAGATGACTCGGTCAGCATATAACTGAGAAGCTCTTCATCCCTGTACGAACGTTTGGTCATTTTGGCAACTAAATTTACTCGTACAGTGATGCGACTCACAGGTAATAAAAGCACCTGGTTGTCGAAGATTATTTCAAGCGCTACAAAAAAAACTGCTAATGCTAGCAGGGATCAGGCCTGACTCTGCTAACACAGCGGTTTTGTGTCTTGTGTTTTTTTGCAAGTGACAGTAATCTATTGATTACTACACTTGCCTGGGTGAAAGGGTTAAACGCAGGTGCTGGCCGGAATCAGTACTGATCGTGCAAACACCGCGTTTTGGGAACCCTAAACTATGGGGGCGCTAGTATAGTTCTGATCAGATCAGATATTGATCTGTTCAAACACTATACTAGAAAGGGAAGTGTAGGTGCGTGCGTGCGTGCGTGCGTGTGTGGCAATCAAGGGGTTACTTCTAAACTATGCGCTGGGGATCTGGGGGGGGTGGCAGGGACCCTAAACCTCCTTTGGGAAAGAAACTAGCTAGCTAGCGCAACCTCAAGTCACAATGACACCAATACAAAATACAGTAAAAACAGTATATTATGTGTGTATTAGTGCTAATGTGACAGAGGGTGTAGGGGTTAACGGGATGTGATCAGGGGGGGATCAGGGGTTTAAATCTTTATTGGAAGGGGCTGGCGGGTATCCTAAGGATAAAAGGAACGGTGGCAAGCGCTAAACCTGGTCACAAGTCACACTTATACAGGTATATAGAAAATGCTATATACTGTATACAGTGTGTGTTATGGCAGGGGGTGTAGGGGTGATCAGGGGGGGATCAGGGGATTAAATCTTTATTGGGCGGGTGGCGGGGACCCTAAACCTCCTTGGGACAGAAACTTAGTCGCCTGCGCTAATTCTGATCACAATGACACTAATACAAAAATACAAAAACACTGTATATTACGTTTGTATTAGTGCTGATGTGACAGAGGGTGTAGGGGTTAACTAGCGGTGATCAGGAGGGGATCAGGGGGGATCAGGGGCTTAAATCTTTATTAGGGGGGGGTGGTGGGTAATTCAAGTGGAAAAAGGGGGGTCGCAAGCGCTAGACCTGACCACAAATCACACTTATACGGGTATATAGCAAAATGCTATATACTGTATACGGTGTGTGTTATGGCAGGGGGTGTAGGGGTGATCAGGGGGGGGTCAGGGGCTTAAATCTTTATTGGGCGGGTGGCGGGGACCCTAAACCTTCTTGGGACAGAAACTTAGTCGCCTGCGCTAATTCTGATCACAATCACACTAATACAAAAATACAATAACACCGTATATTGCGTTTGTATTAGTGCTGATGTGACAGAGGGTGTAGGGGTTAACTAGCGGTGATCAGGGGGGGGTCAGGGGAGATCAGGGGCTCAAATCTTTATTAGGGGGGGGTGGGGGGTAATTCAAGTGGAAAAGGGGGGGTCGCAAGTGTTACACCTGTTCACAAATCACACTTATACAGGTATATAGGTATATGCTATATGCTGTATATAGTGTGTGTTGTGTCAGGTGCTGTAGGGGTTAATCGGGGGGGCGATCGGGGGTGAAATGTGCCTATCTAACTGTGTGTGGGTGTGCTTGGTGCAGTACTCACAGTAAGATGTGCTCTCCTCTCACGCTGGATCCAAAAAGACCGTTGTGGGGGGAGGGCACATCTCCTCTAAGCCTGTGTTTACATTTCACAGGCTTAGAGGGAGATCTGATTGGGCAGGACCGATCAACAGGTCCAGACCAAAAATGATTGGCCTGGACCTGATGACTGATCGGTTCTGAACCCAATCGAGCCATCGGTGTCGGCGGGCACGCGCGGGAGCGCGCACAGGACCGGCAGGAAGTAGCGACGTAGACCTACGTCACTCTGCCTGGCCGGGGCCGACTGCCGCAGTAAATATACTGTGCGCAGTCGGCAAGTGGTTAATGGCTTAGATCCTCGTTAAGGATGACTAGTCTAACCTCTAGATAATGTGATACATGCATCTGCCTTAATATTGCAGATTGCCTTTTCTAGTTGATACATATCAGATATATATTACCCTATATTTGTTTCTTTTTAGGAAACATTATTGTGGGATCTTCTATTCTGATCCACTTTCTTCTTCTACCCAGTCCCCGCCCATATTTATGGCCGGGCATTACTGAGGTAAGACAACCTCTCTTAACCACCATAGCCCTATGAGCTACGGCCTAAGCTAAAAACACTAAGTGCCCCTCCTGTCTCCTCTTTCTAGGTGAGACAACAGGGTGGCCATACATGAAAATAAAAAGCATATATTTTATTTATTTTTTCTTTTTCATCTTGTAGATCATATTTTTCTTCAGCTGCATTTGTATACCCTATTTGTGTTCGGTCTCCTGTGTCCGCCCCCGGGGGGTTTCCCTCTGGCCTTGTGGTCGCACCTCCTACTACAGCGTGCTTCATTGCATGCCGAACAGGTAGGATAGTGTACATTACTTTTGACTTCTGTGTCATGGACACTATTCAATTTTTTGGTTTTCTATAGCCACTATTTTGAATAAGCTCTGACATTATATCATTAAATGTACAAGCTATTACAAATATGTATATCATGATTTTGTACTAATTGTATTTTTCTTTTTTCTTTATCACCTTAGCTCATTAGTACATTTCTTTCATGACAAATATATTTATGTGATACCCTCAAAGATACCCCTGAAGAAGCGGCGGTAGTGCTGCGAAACATGTTGGGTTAATTGTTGTGGGCTACCACGCCTCCTGCACAAAGACCATCCATTGTGGATGCAACTGGGTACAAAAGCATACACACTACTTACCCTTGTGTTTAGGAGAATATGTATATGACTATATTTGTATGAAATTATATGGCTGTTTATTGTCGGTGTGATATAATCCAATTTTGTACAATATACTGTGACTCCTCCAATCACAGTGTATTTTTTATTGCTGTTTACAATAAAGTTATATTTTGCTTTTTTACTTTAATATATGTTTTTTTGTCATATCTGGTATACCACATAATACCCAAGCACCCTATTGTAAAGTCCCCTTTGTGGCACCCAGCTATACTTCCTAGTATAACTCCTCACACTTAAATATTCCACTTTAAGTGAATTGAGTGTTATAATGCCTTCAGGCTCTAGATAGTGCATACACTTCCTTTATGATAAGTCATATTTCCCTTCAATTTGATTAAATTGTCTGTATTGGCCCTGTTTGGTCTTCTATGGATGCAATTTTTTTAATAGTCCCCCCTCTCTTTTAGTATGGAGAATTGTTTTTGTCGACATTTGTTCTCTTGTGTTCCACCTTTGACAGGTTCCATTATGGGGTAGGTCTAGTTATACTGATGGAAACATCTAATGGGATCAGCCTTACAGTAGCTTCATCAGGGTCTATCAGAAACTGTACTAGAAGTCACTTGTTTCACTCCTATTCTCCTGATGATGCTGTTTAACCTGTGACGTTACTACGCCCACCAGGTGGATGCTGGCGAGGCACTACTATTTGATGTTACATGCCCAGCAACCCTCAGTAGTTGAGCTGATGGTGTATATGCTTCTACTTCTGTAAGTATGTCTTTTTTTTAATAAAATAAATTATTTGGCGATCTTACACTGTGTGTGGCCTCTGTTCCCCTCTATGAGTATGGATGCTGTTTGGTCCAATCTTGGAGCCTGAGGCTGGCAGAGTCCTTTCACTATGGATGGATGCCTGGATCGTCATTAATGAACATGCGTATTTGATCTCTGTTATGGGGATCCAGTTCATTTGGTAAGAGGTCATTGTTGTCTATGGTGGAGGACACAAAGTGTTTGTTCAACTTTTCTACACTGGATCGGTGGATGGTTGATTGTTTCAGTGACTCTTGAATTTTTTTTTAACTCTTTGTTGTTTCATGAACTGTGCTAAAGAGTATCACATCACAGAAATCAAAATGTCTTTTTACATAACATGTTTCCTTGGACTTTATTTGGGTTGATGCACACCTATTATATGTGTAAATATTTAGATCTAACATCCAGTATTCTGATGTTTTATAGGTGCAGCTCTGTACACATATTTTTGCACTAAGCACAAAATATTTTTTCTTTCTTTATTAAATCTTTATTGCTGTTTGGTTTTTTTGTTTTGTTTTGTTTTTTTTTTTTGCTTTCAAAGGTCTTGGTTGTTATTCTTAAATGTAAATGCTAAAAACCAGGATCAGGCTTAGTCTAATATCTATGTGTTGATTTATGTGGTGATGTTGGACCTTCTAAAAACCCAAGGTGAGGCCCTACCAGAAACAACAAGGTAGTGATCACTATGAGGGGTCTAGGGCTGATGAGCCAGCCAAAGTTTGATTTGCAAGCAGATAAGTAAATCCAGCGGGCAGTCCACAAATCTCAAACATGGGGCTGAACCCAACTGATGTCTGTGAAAACTTAATCTTACTTTATTTGTGCTTTTTTTCAAGGCAAACTTTCAAGCTATTGTTAAAAAGGCATGGGCAGTTGGACACTGCCATGGGTACCATGAATATCAATACAAAAAAAAAAAATCAAATAATAACAGACTTATGGGATGCCTTGAAAAATGATGTGAACTTGTAGAAAAGTACAGTGTAATCCTTTAAAAGTCACACAAATAATGCAAGCACAGAAAGTCCCAAGAGGATGTCCCAAGAGGATGTGGGGGTTTGTTGCAGGGACCTATAGGAATCTAGATGTCCTCTTTACAACAAGAGGGCCCCTAGATATCCTGCCTCCCAGGGTAATGAGTACAGGGTACATTAGTATACTTTACTATGTATTCCCAAATAAGGAAACGGTAAATAAACACACACATACCATGAAAAAGTAATTTATTAAAAAGTCAATGAAAAAATATAAACAATGTCTCCTGATGTCCATAATCATTCACGTGGTCCAGCGCTATATATCCACTGGTGACCCACCACCTGGCGATTTTTCCATGCTGCCACAAAAACTAACCACACCACGATGTTACTCTGCTGCACTACCACCACTAAATGACAGTCAGATCTCAGTCTGCGATTTCTAAATAAAGATATTTTGTCAATGACATTTATTTTTTATTATAGGTACTTATATAGGGCTGTCACTTTTAAACAGTGCTTTACACATACATTCTAAATTCACATCAGTCCCTGCCCTCAAGGAGCTTATAATCTAAGGTCTTTAACTCACAGTCATATATAGACCAATTAGGGCCAATTTAGATAGGTCCAATTAACCTACCAGCATGTCTTTGGAGTGTGGGAGGAATCCCATACAGGAACAGGGAGAACATGCAAACTCCAGGCAGGTAGTGCTGTGGTTGGGATTTGAACTGATTACCTTAGTGCTGCTTGGTGGAAGTGCTAACCACCTAGCCACTGTGTTGCCCCTAATGGCATCAAGCTGGATCTCCACTTTGTTTACAAACAGCTTCCAGGCTTCCAAGGAAAAATCGGCAGTTGGTGGGTAGTTGGTGGATCTACATGAATATGTATGGACATCAGGAGACATTGTTTACATGGCCTTGGTGGCCAGGAAAAGGGAAGAGAGAAGACAGTAAGCATGTGCTTTCTTTCTGAACTATACCAGATTACATACCTTTCAACATTGGAAGGGTAAAAGCCACCTCCGATTTCAAGACACCTTGTTCCCATAATGATTCAAACATCCCATCCCCTAATGTAAATAATGTCTAGCAATGTAAATCCAGTGATGCAGATCCATTTGCAGTCACAATGACTCGTCAGCAGGATGTTACGTGATCCAATGATGTTGCTCTGCCACCACAATTATTTTGCCCAGCTTACCTACAGTTGGTAAATGATAGTCAGAGCTCCAGTTGCTACTTATAAACAAACCAATTTGGCTGGATGATGTAATTTACGAAATATGTTCTTGGCTGGATGATGTAATTTACAAAATATGTTCATGTCCATTTTTGGTGAATAACATCACTCAGGATCCCTAGCCAGATCTGTCAAGTTTGTTCAGTGGTTCGACACACTTGAACCTGGTGGTAACTCCACAGAGCTGACTTACACAAACTTAGCTTAACATCCACTACACAGGGTTAATAGGTCTGATGCCCAGAATTGTTTCTCAAGCACTCAGCTCTCTTTCACTATACCTTGAAATCCAAACAATTAATTATTCACTTTACTTTGATCTAAAATGAAGGTATCTATTACTCACATCATTACGACAATCCCACTGCTAAGACCTATAGAATTATAAAGGGAAATCATTAACAATGCAGCACAGTAATTACATTTATAGACTTTGTACCTATATAAAAGTCATACATGAGATGCCAAATGCTGTGGCTCCTGGATAATTGTTTATGCAACCACAAAGCGCTGCTATGCTGCTGGGCCCATTGTTTCCAGCAATCATCTATTTTTTTCTGTAACTCTTTTTTTCCCTTAGCTACATCTGAGGGTTAACAGAAGCGTGTTGCTCATAAAAAGAGGTATGGATGCTCTAAACATGTACAATGTTGTGGCCACTGACGGTGTAATACCCTAGTAGTACTGTATGCAGCCCCTTTTATTATATTATATTTATGGATATAAAAGGAAAAGTGTGTGTTTCTTAGTTTTAGATTTTTGGAAACACCCCCAATTTTTCTAATTTTCCCTAATATTCTCTTACATTTAAGAATATGGTGATGTGTATTATTATGTTTATTTAGTGACATGGCATTGCTGTTATATTTTCTATGTAAATTTAAAGTGACACGCATTAGTGTTTCTGTTTCTTTGTTGCTTAATTCAGATAACTGTTCTCTCTGCAGCGCAGGATAGCTCATCTCTGATATGATGAGTTTTATCTGAGCTAGCAGAAGTCTTACTAATGAAAGAAACAGTGTGACAAGTTGAAAATGAGTCATAGATAGGTTTGCCAGCAACAGATCACTGAGGAACAACATACTGCCTTTGAGAGTCCAGATTGGTATTTCAAATAAGATATAAAATTATTTTTTTAATGAATTTATGGCTAAACTGCTGGGCTTAAAAATAAAACAATATTCCTGCGCTATCACTATAAGATGAAAATAGAAACTGATTGCTGCAAGCACCAATTAGTCAATCTGTAGCCAAAGGTAAAGTAATAAAAGATAGTGGTCATGCGCTATCATATGCCCTCAGGTAGGAAACATATGCAAATTTCAATTAAAGTGCATGTGCTAAAATTGATACATGCCAATATATAAATATGTGCAGGTAACTAAAGTACATGTGGCGGAAATGAAAAAATGTCAGTGAGTACACAGATACCGAAGGCACATGTGCTGAAAATAGAAATGTGTCAGTGAGTATACAAATAATAGATCTCAACAATTGTTAATATATGCAGATGACACAGTGACTGAATTTGATAACAACACTCACAGTGAGTCCCTGTAAAAACGTGAGAGAAGTGAAAGCAACGTCCAATATTCATCCAGAAGGTGCTGAGATCCCTTCACCCAAAGTTGATAAAATGACTGGTGTCTAAACGATCCAAAACAAAAGTGACACCTCTAAGTGTACTAGCCTCTCACCTTACAGCTGTAAGGTTACAGCGTAAATAGGTAACTTTCCCTTAAAGTCTTCTCACTGCTTTCCAGGGTAATCCCTTTGTACACCCAGCTGATGAAAAACTGATTAGAGGTGGACAGGTATCCCATCTGAAATGATCTAGCGGGCTCTCCAAATGTATCCTCCGTAAGGTAATGGTTATGAAAAGGAAAGAAGGCTCCCAGTAGTGTAAAACTGTTAAGCAATTTATTAAAATAAAAAGTAGCGGAAGACACTCACATTTCAAAATGTAGCAACAAATACATCATCCACGAGCCACAAGCTCGTAACCTGCAAGCATTTCTGGTATACCTATCACTCAGTCCCGACATGTAGCGTCACGCCCATGTGACTTCATCAGGGGATGTCGATAGGCTGGATTGTACAGTATGTCCTTTAATAATGGAATGGGATGTATACAGTGGCAGACATTTTTTGTAGTCGGCTATACAAAAAAGAATGCGTCGGCCACTTTCCATTGGTCTTGATTGGGGAGAGCGGTCATTTCTTTGTAGTCTGCTTTACAGAAACGGTACATCCGCCATTTTCTATTGGTTTCATAGAGAAAGACCAGCCATATTCACGTGACTCCTAAATATTACAGGTTGAATGGCCATAAGTGTAATATATAATTTACAAAGCTATTGCTTATGGACAACCAGGACACACAGTTCAGCCCATGAACAAATGTCAAATAGCTAAACCAGGGGATATAGGAAAATTTTAAAAAAACTAGAAAATATAATAAGGTTTAAAATAGAATTAAAAACAACTGATGACTAAGACCGCAAAAAGCCCAGGGATGCCAGTAATGTTGCAATAATTGCAGTAAAACAAAACCTGTCATATACACATTAGTGGATACTGTATACATAACAAAACATAAATATAGATACTTATAGAACAGAAAGATAAATAGAATATGTGACAGGGTACTAATAGTCGAGAATAACTGGTGCATTAACCACTTGTTGATCAGCCGCCATAGTTATACGGCGGCAGATCTGCAGGTTCCCGTGAATCACCATACCTATACGGCAGTGCGTGTTAGCGATCCTAGGGGCGCACATGCACGCACCTATTTGCCAGTGAGGAAGCTGATCCACGGGGCCAGCAGCTGTGATTGCCGCCAAGCACCCGCAATAGCTCCCCATGAAGAGAGAACGGCGGTCTGCTGTTGTAAACACAGCAGACTGGTGTTCTCTCAGGAATCAGTGCAGAGCTCCTGTGTTCCTCCTATTTAGGAACACAGGTCTCTGTATTGATTTCACAAGCTCACGCCTAAAATTTTGATCGCCCCTGGGTTAACCCCTTCCCTGCCATTATTGTCATTGTTACAGTAACAGTGCATATTTTTTAGCACTGATTACTGTAGTAATATCACTGGTCTCTCCAAAAATGTAAAAAATGTCAGTTAGGAGTCCGATCTGTCTACCGCAATGTCACAGTCCCACTAAAAATCACTAATCACCGCCATTAGTAGTACTAATAAAAAAAAAAATTAAATAAATAAATAAATAAAAATTACAAATCTTTTCCCTAGTTTGTAGACGCGATAACTTTTGCACAAACTAATCAAAATACGCTTATTGGGGTATTGTTTACCAAAAATATGTAGCAGAATACAAATTGGCCTCAAATAATGAAAAAAATGTGATTTTTACATTTTTTGGGAGAATGTTATATAGCAGAAAGTAAAAAATATTGCTTTTTTTTTCAGAATTTTCGCTCTTTTTTGTTTATAGCGTAAAAAAAAAAAAAAACTGCGCAGGTGATAAAATCCTCTAATGCAGACATGAAGGAATTCCTTTCGCTTTGGTGGAATATTTACTTTGTTCATACAGGCGCATATTGATCAGCCTTTTGGTGAGTGTCCATTCTGACGGGGTGGTACTGTTTGATGGTGGAGGCGCACTGGTGTATAGAAGAAGTCTAAATGTCCACTGTATAGTCTAAGGACTTTGCCCTTTTGTTGGACTCCAATGTGCATGAAATTTCAGCTGTTATGAATTGGACTTTTGGTTCATTTCATTTTTTGCATGCTGCACTAATTATGTGATCACTATTTATTTATCACTCAATTTTATCATTGCATTTATTTATTTGTATATGTTATGCATTTATGTTTATGATGCTTTAGCGCTGCTAGTGTCACTGTAACTCCATCATCAAATTGAATCGGTTACACCCATTACACAGGTGATAAAATACCACCAAAAGAAAGCTCTATTTGTGGGAAGAGAAAATTGCCTGGTCATTAAGGGGGAAAATCTTCTAGTCCAGAAGTGTTTAAG
Source organism: Pelophylax lessonae (assembly GCF_965119305.1). Classification (NCBI taxonomy): domain Eukaryota; kingdom Metazoa; phylum Chordata; class Amphibia; order Anura; family Ranidae; genus Pelophylax; species Pelophylax lessonae. The sequence goes on from NC_138769.1 coordinate 468,286,902, forward strand.
AGCAGCAATCATTAACCACAGGACACTACTGGAAATGATGAGTGCCCCACTATGTTAAACAGTGTCTAAGGTGGGGATGGAACATAAACCCCCACCAATGGGATAAGACCGGTAAAGATGGAAGCGAAAACCTAGAAGGGGGAGGGGGACTTTTCCACACAATAAATGTATCAATGACTGGAGCAAGGTAAAAAGTGAGAGGCAGTTGTGAAGCCAGAAAATGGCATAAATGATATATTAATTGGGGGGGGGGGCACTGCAGACATCTCTTCCCTATATACCATCATCCATCACCATCAAGTATGTGAAGCGACAAAATGGGGACTAAGATCATTCACCACACTACCATGTATCCAAAGGAAATAAGTAATCAAATGCTTAGATTTCTGTTTAAAGAATAGCTATTTTTGATATCATCACAACTACTACTTACAGAAAACCAGAGTAGCAATGGGAGCCAAATTCGCACCAAGTGTTGCGGGGCTCTTTTTGGCACAATCGGGAGAAGAATCTATTTTTCACAATAAACCTATGGAATTGGTGGTCTACATAAGGTACATAGATGACGTCTTGAAAAGGAGATCAACACTGTCTACATGAATTTCTGACTACATTGAACAACAACGATAAGAATATCAAGCTGTCATGGGAGATTATTGACAAAAGTATATCCTTTCTGGACTTGGAGATCACACAAGAAAATCGAACACTCAGTATGAAAACATCTTAAAAACGTAGACCGTAACAGCTATCTCCCCTTAGATAGCTGCCACCATAAAAATTCGCTCTTTTATATCACAAAGGGCTAGCTGATGCTCCTACGTCGCCATTGCACCTTCCTAGGAGATTACACGGTGCAAGCAAATATGATCGGTCAGAGATTTATAAAGAAAGGATACGATAAAGGCTTTATAGAGGAAAATATAATAGAAGCATCCCAAATGGATCAGAACCAGTTAGTTAACCAATTCTGGACCGATCCCATTTCTGACACATGTTGTTTACAAGTTAAAATCTCTATTTTTAGCTAGAAAATTACTTAGAACCTCGAAACATCATATATATATTTTTTAGAGAAGACTCTGGAAAATGAAATGGCGGTCGTTGCAATATTTTTGTCACATGGTATTTGCGCAGCGGTCTTTCAAATGCCAATTTGTAAAAAATAAATTTCACTGCATTAAAAAAAAACTAAACAGTAGGGTTGAGCCAACACGGACTGTATTGTTCGGGTTCGTACTGGACATTTGGGTGTTCGGTACCCGGACAGTGTTTAACTAGTGTGCCCTTAGAAGCCATCACAGCCATGCCTACTAATAGCATGGCTGTGATTGGCCAGTGCAGCGTGTGACCCAGCCTCTATATAAGCTGGAGTCACGTAGCGCCGCACCTCACTCTGCTCTAACTACCATAGGGAGAGGTTCCTGATGCTGCTGAGGGAGAGATAGGAGATTATTGTAGGGGCAGGTTGGAGATTGCTTTCAGGGAAAGAATAGGAAGAATCTTCTTTAATCAGACAGCGATCTACAGTGATTTTATTTTGTGGGGGTGCAGTGCACCATCTTTTTGGCCTGACCTGAGCCCAGTTAAGGAGGAGGGAGAAAAAAAAACTTTTATCAGTCTGTTAGGTGGGCGGCATGCGGCGTGCAGCGACCATGTAATGCACGCTCAATGCATATGTGTCTGCTTAATCTGGATTAAAAAAAAAAAACTTTTTTTCCTTCATATTTTACTGTGATTTACAGTGTTTAGACACTGCTGTTCTAATCTGCTATTCAACAAGCACCAATTTAAGGGGACAATTATTTTTCAGTTTAATTCATACTTTACTGTAACACTGTCATACAGCGTTTAGACACTGCTGTTCTAATCTGCTATTCAAAAAGCACCAAGTTAAGGGGACATTTATTTTTTAGTTTTTCATTCATACTTTACTGTGACACTGTCATACAGCGTTTAGACACTGCTGTTCTAATCTGCTATTCAAAAAGCACCAATTTAAGGGGACATTTATTTTTCAGTTTTTCATTCATACTTTACTGTGACACTGTCATACAGCGTTTAGACACTGCTGATCTAATCTGCTATTCAAAAAGCACCAATTTAAGGGGACAATTATTTTTCAGTTTTTCATTCATACTTTACCGTGACACTGACATACAGCGTTTAGACACTGCTGTTCTAATCTGCTCTTCAAAATCACTAATTAAAGGGAAAAATAAAAAATTTTCATTCATACATTACTGTGAGATACACCCGTTGGATACTGTTGTTCTATTCTGCTTTTCAATGAAAACCCATTAAGGGAAAAAAAAATTAAATTGCAGCCTTGTCTGCATATGTTACTGTGAGATACACCCATCTGATACTGTTGTTTTCCGCTTTTCAATAAAAACCCATTTAGCGGAAAAAAAATGAAATTGCGGCCTAGTCTGCATATGTTACTGGGAGATACACCCGTTGGATACTGTTGTTGCATTCCACTTTTCAATAAAAACCCATTTAGGGGAAAAAAATTAATTGCAGCCTAGTCTGCATATATTACTGTGAGATACACCCGTTGGATACCGTTGTTGTATTCCGCTTTTCAATAAAAACCCATTTAGGGGAAAAAAACTAAGTTGCAGCCTAGTCTGCATTTTTTACTGTGAGATACACCCATTGGATACTGTTGTTCTGTTCCGCTTTTCAATAAAAACCCATTTAGGGGAAAAATTAAATTGCAGCCTAGTCTGCATATGTTACTGTGGGATACACCCATTGGATACTGTTGTTGTATTCCGCTTTTCAATAAAAAAAATTTAGGGGAAAAAAAATAAATTGCGGCCTAGTCTGCATATGTTACTGGGAGATACACCCGTTGGATACTGTTGTTGCATTCCACTTTTCAATAAAAACCCATTTAGGGGAAAAAAATTAATTGCAGCCTAGTCTGCATATATTACTGTGAGATACACCCGTTGGATACCGTTGTTGTATTCCGCTTTTCAATAAAAACCCATTTAGGGGAAAGAAACTAAGTTGCAGCCTAGTCTGCATTTTTTACTGTGAGATACACCCATTGGATACTGTTGTTCTGTTCCGCTTTTCAATAAAAACCCATTTAGGGGAAAAATTAAATTGCAGCCTAGTCTGCATATGTTACTGTGGGATACACCCATTGGATACTGTTGTTGTATTCCGCTTTTCAATAAAAAAAATTTAGGGGAAAAAAAATAAATTGCAGCCTAGTCTGCATAAGTTACAGTGAGATACACCCGTTGGATACTGTTGTTGTATTCCGCTTTTCAATAAAAACCCATTTAGGGAAAAAAAAAAAAATTGCAGCCTAGTCTGCATATGTTACTGTGAGATACACCCGTTGGATACTGTTGTTCTATTCCGCTTTTCAATAAAAACCCATTTAGGGAAAAAAAATTAAATTGCAGCCTAGTCTGCATATGTTACTGTGAGATACACCCGTTGTAAACTGTTGTTCTATTCCGCTTTTCAATAAAAACCCATTTAGGGAAAAAAAATTAAATTGCGGCCTAATTTGCATATGTTACTGTGAGATACACCGTTGGATACTGTTGTTCTATTCCGCTATTCAATAAACACCCATTTAGGGGAAGATCCTAAATTAGAGAAATATGAGGAGAAGGTCAAATAATGGACGTGGCCTCGGTCGTGGTGCTGTTGGTGGAGCTCCTGTTGCAAGGAGAGGATGTGGTCGATCTGTGCCAGCTACACGCACAAGTGAAACGCCTTCCTCAGGTATGAGTAGGCAATAGAACCTGCAGAAGTATTTGGCAGGGCCTAATGTGCCTCTACAAATGTTGAGGCCAGAACAAGTACAGGCGATAGTAGATTGGGTTGCTGACAGTGCCTCCAGTTCCTTCACATTGTCTCCCACCCAGTCTACTGCTGAAAGGTCAGAGTTGGCACCTGCAGCCGATGTCCATCAATCTTTCACCTCACCCCCTTGCAAATTAGCCAAGCAGTCTGAGCACCAAGTCATGCAGCAGTCTCTTCTTCTTTTTGATGACTCTGTTAGCATGGTTTCCCAGGGCCATCCACCTAGCCCTGCCCCAGAAGTGGAAGAGATTGAGTGCACCGATGTCCACCACTTATGTCTCAAGATGAGTACATGGGAGGACCATCGCAGCACGTCTCGGATGATGACAAAAAACACAGATGCCAACTGCTGTGGAATTCCGAATTGTGGAGATCCACAAGGAGGGCAGGGGTGAAGACTGGGTGGAAGATGATGTGGAGGACGATGAGGTCCTTGACCCCACATGGAATGAACGTCATGCAGGTGACCTGAGTAGTTTGGAGGAAGAGGCGGTGGTCGCACAGAGCCACCAGCACCGCAGAAGAGGGAGCAGGGTGCAAAATCGGAGCGGCCATGCCCTAGACACTACGCCTGCTACTGCCAAACGCAGCAAGGAACTGAGCACACCAAAGCCAGCTAAAAGGAGTTCCCTAGCGTGGCAGTTCTTCAGACAATGTGCTGATGACAGGGCACGAGTGGTTTGCACGATGTGCAATCAGAGCCTGAAGCGAGGCATAAACCTTCTCAACCTGAGCACAACCTGCATGACCAGGCATCTAAGTGCAAAGCACGAGCTACAGTGGAGTAGACACCTCAAAAACCAAGAAAGGTCTCTGGCTCCTCCTGCTTCCTCTTCTGCTGCAGTCTTGGCCTCTTCATCCACCTCTGTAGTGACAGTGGCACCTTCCACTCCACAAACAGAGGATCTGCCAGCAACACGACCACCTGGGTCACCAACAACCATCTCCTAAATGTCCCGTGGAATCGTTCAGCTTTCTATCTCCCAAACCCTGGAGCGGAAGAGGAAGTACCCCCCCTACCCACCTGCGATCCCTGGCCCTGAATGCCAGCATTTCAAAATTCCTGGCCTTTGAAATGCTGTCATTCCGTCTGGTGGAGATGCAGAGTTTTAAAAGCCTTATGGCGGTGGCTGTCCCACAGTATGTCGTGCCCAGCCGCCACTACTTTTCCAGGCAAGCCACCCCTTCCCTGCACAACCAAGTGGGTGACAAAATCAGGTGTGCACTGCGCAACGCCATCTGTGGCAAGGTCCACTTAACTACGGATATGTGTACCAGTCGGTCAGGGACGTTATATCTCCCTAACAGCACACTGGGTAAATGCAGTGGTGGCTGGGCCTGAGGCGGATAGCATTTGGGGCATGTCCTTCCACCACGAGGATTGTAGGGCGCTTCAGTTTGCCTCCTGTTCCTAACTCCTCCTACTCCGCTTCCTCATCCTCTACTGCCTCCTCATCCGGTCAGGGTAACACCTTCACCACCAACTTCAGCACAGTCAGGGGTAAACGACAGCAGGCAGTTTTAAAACTTGCCTGTTTATGGGAAAAACCCCACACCACGCAGGAGTTGTGGAGGGGCATTGAACAGCAGACCGAGCCTCATTGAGCCTCAAGCCTGGCCTGGTGGTGTGCGATAACGGGCGAAATCTCGTAGCAGCTCTGGGCCTAGCCGGTTTGACACACCTCCCTTGCCTGGCGCATTTGCTGAATTTGTTGGTGCAGAGGTTCCTTAGAAATGACATTGATATGTCAGAGCTGCTGCAGAAAGTGCGGGCCGTCTGTGCTCACTTTCGGCGTTCTCACCCTGCTGCTGCTCGCCTGTCAGCGCTGCAGCGTAACTTCGGCCTTCTCGCTCACCGCCTCATATGTGACGTGCCCACAAGGTGGAACTCCACCTTGCACATTCTGGCCAGACTGTGTGAGCAGCAGCAGGCCATAGTGAAGTTTCAGCTGCAGCATGCACGGGTGAGTCGCTCTGCGGAACAACACCACTTCACCACCAATAACTGGGCCTCCATGCGAGACCTGTGTGCCTTGTTGCGCTGTTTTGAGTACTCCACCAACATGGCCAGTGCCGATGACGCCGTTCTCAGCTTAACTATCCCACTTCTATGCCTCCTTGAAAAAATGCTTTGGGCGATGATGGAAGAGGATGTGGCACAGGAGGAGGAGGAGGAGGAGGAAGAGGTACAGTATAATTTCCAAGGCTTTCAGGGCAGTCATTCACAAGTGGCTCTGAGGGTGGGTTCCTGCACCAGGTACACAATTGTCCAGCAGGGGCACAGTTCTGGAGGATGACAAGGATGAGGAGGAGGAGATGGAACCATGTTCACAGCAGGGTGGCACACAGGCCAGGTCATGGCCATCACTGGTGTGTGGCTGGGGGGATACAGAGGACACAGATGATACACCTCCCACAGAGGACAGCTTTTCATTGCCTCTGGGCAGCCTGGCACACATGAACGATTACATGCTGCAGTGTCTCCGCAACGACCGCCGAGTTTCCCACATTGTAACTTGTGCTGATTACTGGGTGGCCACGCTGCTGGATCCCCATTACAAGGACAACGTACCATCCTTAATTCCCTCACTGGAGCGTGATCAGAAGATGCGCGAGTACAAGTGCACGCTGGTAGACGCGCTGCTGGTGGCATTCCCACCTGACAGTGGGGGCACAGTGGAAGCACAAGGCCAAGGCAGAGGAGGAGAAGAGGTCGCCAACGCCGGCAGGGCACCGCCAGCACCTCAGAAAGCAGGGTTAGCATCGCCGAAATGTGGAAAAGCTTTGTCAGCACGCCACACCAAGCAGCAGCACCACCAGCTGATATGGAACGTCTTAGCAGGAGGAAGCATTTCACCAACATGGTGGAGCAGTATGTGTGCACATGCCTAGATGTACTGAATGATGGGTCTGCCCCCTTCAACTTCTGGGTCTCCAAATTTGGCACATGGCCTGAGCTTGCCCTTTACACCTTTGAGGTGCTTGCCTGCCCTGCAGCCAGTGTATTATCTGAACGTGTATTTAGCACGGCTAGGGCCGTTATCACAGACAAGCGCAGCCGCCTGTCCAGAGCCAATGTGGACAAGCTCACTTTCATTAAAATGAACCAGGCATGGATCCCACAGGACTTGTCCGTACCTTGTGAAGAATAGACATGTATACCGGCCTTACCCATCCATTGTTGTATTTTTGATCTTTCTCACTCTTTTGGGGTGTACCCTATTTTAAAAAGAAATTTAAAATTAAATACAAAAACCAGTGTTGGCTAACTTGTCCTCCTCCACCGCTGCTTCCACTTACTCCGTCACATCCACCGCCACCTCAACCTCCTACTCCCTATGGGCCTCGTCTTCCTAGATCATGATTATTTTTTATTTTTATGTGTTTTATGTTATTTTAAGTTATTTCCCTATCCACATTTGTTTGAAGAGCACTTGCCATGCTCTTAAGAAGATTTTGCTGCCATTTGCAGCCCTCTAGCCCTTTCCATGTTTTTTTTAGAGCCATTTTAGTGCTCCAAAGTTCGGGTCACCATTGACTTCAATGGGGTTCGGGATCGGAGTAAAGTTCGGGTCATGAACCCGGACTTTTTTTTCAAGTTCGGCCGAACCCGGACATCCAGGTGTTTGCTAAACAGTAAAGTTAGCCCATTTTTTGTATATTATGAAAAATGATGTCACTCCGAGTAAATTAATACCTAACATGTTACGGTTTAAAATTGCGTACATTCGCGGAATGGTGACAAACTATGATATATAAAAATTTCCATAGGCGACGCTTTAAAATGTTTTAACGGTTACCAGTTTAGAGTTACAGAGTAACAAATTTTTTTAGAATTATTGCTCTTGCTCTGGCGATTGGGGTGATACTTCACATGTGCGGTTTGAATACTGCTTTCATTTGCGGGCACAACTTATGCATGCATTTTCTTTCATGCGCGAGCTTTCGGCGATGGGGCCCTTTAAAATTTGGTTTTCCTATTTAATTTATTTTATTTTTTAATTTTAGCACAGTTTAAAAAAAAATAAAAAATCTGATCACATTTATTGCTGTCACAAGCAATGTAAACATCCTTTGTGACAGTAATAGGCAGTGAGCCCAGACCTCTCCACTGCACTTCAATGTATTCAAAATGGTAAAACTGGCATTTTTGAATACTGAGTTTTTAAAATTCTGCGCCTTTAGCCGCAGAGTAACCTGACCGTGACATCATAACGCCACTTCCGGGTTACTAGATCGGAGACCCAAACAAACCTGAATTTGGCTTAGATCGGGACTCCAACCAGCTGGCGGACGTGCCAGCTGGTTACTCGGATCTCCCGATGGGACAGGAGACCCAGGCAGAGCCAAGGAAGGCAGCGTGAGGGGGGGTGTCCCCTCCTGCTCGCTGGGATAACGGCAGAGTAGCTCCCAAGCCGCATCGTCTGTTCTCACCTGAAAGCCGACTGCTGGCTCTAACAAATGGTACCTGGATGATGCCTCTAGCTGCAGGCATCCCCCCGGTACAACTACTTATCTGAGCCGACATAGGGCTACATCGATTCGGGGGAAGTGTTAAATAAAATCTGCAAAAAAGGCCATCAGCCTGATCAAGTTTCCCATTCTCCTGGATTATAGCAAGCAACACAAGAAAATTAAGAACATTATACAATGCCACTGGCATATATTGCAAGCACATAGACATCTCCAGACCATACTACCTTGTAAACTGAAATGTATCTATAAAAGAGCCCTGGCTATTCGCAATAGAGTAGTTAAGAGTGTTCTAAATCCCCCAAAGAAAGGCTTTACGTTCTTTACAGAGAAGGGTTTCTTCCCATGTAAAAGATGTTATGCCTGCACACGCTCGAAACGCCCTAAGGAAAAGAAGTTTAATTTTAAATCCAATAGTACGGGCAATTCTTTCGATGTGAATGACTTTATAGATTGCAATACAGAAGGGGCAGTATATGCTCTGGAATGTAGTTGAGGCCTACAGTATGTTGGACGTACAAAGAGACCTCTAAGAATCCGGATAAAAGAGCATGTTCAAAATATCTTCAATAGATATAATAAGCATAGTGTATCTAAATATTTTGCTAAAGTCCATAACAAAGACCCCACACACTTGAAATTTTGGGGCATATATTTGGGGCCCTATATTAAACATTGACGAGGAAGTAAAAAAATTAGAACTTTAAGTCAACTTGAATCCAAATGGATATTTCTAATGAATACTCACACCTCATGGCTTAAATATTGAGGTTGACTTGAATTGCTTTATTCATGATTTTTGACCTCTTCTTTCTATGTCTCCTCCACCATATTGCATCATATGTTTTTCTAGGCTATGCCCCCCCCTCCATGAATATATAATTTATGGCATTTTCTGGCTTCACAACTGCCTTTCACTTTTTACCTTGCTCCAGTCATTAGTCATTGATACATTTATTTTGTGGATAAGTCCCCCTCTCTCCTTCTAGGTTTTCGCTTCCATGTTTACCGGTCTTATCCCATTGGTGGGAGTTTATGTTCCATCCCCACTTTAGACACTGTTTTATATAGTGGGGCACTCATCATTCCCAGCAGTGTCCGGGGTTAATGATTGCTGCTCTTTATGCACTAGTTATTGTCAACCATTAGTACCCTGTCACATATTCTATTTATCTTTCTGTTCTATAAGTATCTCTATCTATGCTTTGTTATGTATACAGTATCCACTCCTGTGTATATGACAGTTTTCTTTTTTTATTACAACATTACCGGCATCCCTGGGCTTTTTATGGTCTTAGTCTTCATTTGTTCTTAATTCTATTTTAAACGTTATTATATTTTTTAGTTTTTAAGAATTTTTCCTATATTCCTGTGTGTGACTGTGTGTCCGGGTTGTCCATAAGCAGGAGTTTCATATATTATATAAAACACCTATGGCCATCCAACCTGTAACATTTAGGAGTCACGTGAATATGGTTGATTCTACTGTCTTTCCCTATGAAACTAATAGAAAATGGCAGACTACAAAGAAATGGGCACTCTCGGTGCTCTCTCCAATCGAGATCAATGGAAAAATGGCCGACGCATTCTTTTTTGTATAGCCGACTACAAAGAAATGGCTGCCAAAAGTCACATACAGACATACATTTCAGTGGTAATAATAACCTTTACTTAACTTTAATTTAAAAATGAGTATAACATAAAATATTTTTTAAAAACACATACCTATGGGGTTCAAAGGAAAGCTAAATTGCTTCAGCACTCTTAAGTTCAAGGTTCCAAGCATAGTGAAAAATAAAATCCACTACACCACTCAGGTTCTTGATTAATGATTTTAATTACACAAAATGGCTTTCATTGCTTCCTTTTTTCTGTTTTTGAAATGTTTTTCTTTTCTCTATGCAGTCCAGTCTTGTTGCTATTCTCCTCCTCCTGCACATATCTGCCTTGTACTCATTCTCTGTCTCCATTATTCACAATATTGTCAGTCTCTGTCTTTTTTTTTTTTTCTTAATTTTCAGTGGCTTTTTTATTTATTTTTTTACATTAAACTGCCAGCGGGGAACCCCACTCACAACTGATGACTTGTCAGTTATTAAGAACGCTAGAGCCACCCACTCATTAACAACCATGACAGTTACTGGTTGTTAAGGACACGGCGGCTGCCCGCTCCTTAACAACCAGCTGTGACAGCCGCAGTAAGGATGCCGGCTATTGCCTGAAGCGAATTACCATAGGCTTTTACGACTAAAATACTGCATAACTTCATAAAATAACTCATGTGGTATTTTAGTAGCGTTTTGTGAATGTTAAAAAACATTTTGAAAAACAGTATGCAATATCTTACCACATACTCAGATGCGGTAAGATACAACTTTGTGAATGAAGCCAATTTTTTGGAAAGATTATTCATAAAATACTTTTTAGTATTAGTATATAAATTTATTGCCATGTTATTTGAAAAACATTTTTATAATAAACTTTATTTTTCTTCAGCATTATGCAACTTTGAAAAATATTTTATAATGATAATATAAATATTCTAATTTTTATTCTTTTTAATAAATCATAAATAGTAGACATTCCATGAATAGAGTAATGTGTATGTGTGCTATGTGTAAACCCGGGTCAAGGGTAATAGCACAGAGATTCACGCTTTTCACCAAAATTATTTACACTTTGTGCATAACAAACAACAATACATCCATGTATGTCACAAAGAACTCAAAGGCTGTAACCTGCATGAAGCTGAAATTATACATTTTTTAATTTGTTTTTTTAAATTGTTCCCTGTGTGGCTGATTTCAGACACCTCTAATCTCCTTTGCTCATACCAATAGAAATGTCATGAACTACTTTTTTTTTTATTTATTTATTTTTTATTTTTAGTTGTGAACATTAAACTAATATGTATTTGATTATATATTTCAAAACCAAAATTTGTATTTGATTTGAAACTAAAACATAATGTTTCCCCCATACCTTAATCAGTCGTATGTCATCACCACCTTTGCCATGTCCAATGACCATGTGTCATTTAGCTGCTGGTCTTTTTATAGTGTGGTCTTTGCAGAGGACACACATAATTCTGCTGCTTGCAGAGTTGCACCCATCATGTTCTCCACACTGGGCCTGAATATCATTTTGCATTGCCTGTATATGTATTTTACTGCATCTACTTTTTCCGGCAGTGCCTGGATGTAAACTGTTATTGACTAAAAAAGTAAATGTTTCCAGTATCATCCGAGCACAGATCTACACATTGTTTATAACAGCGACATCTGGAAAGCAGTTAAACTGTGTATTGTGATGTGAGATTCTCTTGGTGCTCCTAATGGTGAACTTATCAACACTGTGCAGGCAGCTTGGATGAGGTCCAAACATTTTGTCAAGAGATCTTTTTGATTAGTTTTAGCATATGTGAATGGTAAATGTTTAATTATTCACTATCACTTAAGCTTAGATTGTGCATTATGTTTATAATTTATGTGTAGATAATTACCTATATTTCAAAAATGTATTAACTCCGAATAATGCCAAAGAATGCCCAACTGACTTCCAGAAAGTTGTAATATACACATCTCTTTCCACAATTTCTCTCATACTTGTAAACAAAAAATGGTAACATTTCTAATTGTTTCCATCTCACTAGATAGTAGCAAAATCTATGTTCATACTTTAAATGTCAGTAGGACATGTCAGAATAAACAATTCATTTGAAAATGATATCACTTCTTGATTCTTGGATTGCAAGTAACTTTGTCTGCGAGTGTTTTATAAGAGGAGCAAAAAATGTGCACATTACAACTGAGTATAAAAGAGAAGAGAAATCCCATTTTAGTTAATAAAAGTTGTCTTAATTAGCACTACTGAAGTTGCTCCAACTTTTGAAACATTTCCTGTAATACTTCAAGGCGACATCTATCCGACTTGTGCCCATGGACATTAAACACTTCTGGAACTGAAGATTTCCCCCTTAATGACCTGGCCTTATTTTGCGAATTAGCACTGCGTTACTTTAACAGACAATTGCGCGGTCGTGCGACGCTATACCCAAATATAGAGCTTTCTTTTGGTGGTATTTGATCACCTCTGCAATTTTTTATTTTTTACGCTATGTACAAAAAAAGAGCGTCAATTCTGAAAAAGAAAACAATATTTCTCACTTTCTGCTATATAACATTCCCAAAAAAAAATGTCAAAATCTAAATTTTTTAACATTTTAGGCCAATTTGTTTTCTGCTACATATTTTAAGTAAAGAAAAATTGCAATTAGAGTATTTTGATTGGCTTGCACAAAAGTTATCGTATCTACTAATTACGGGAAAGATTTATGTCATTTTTATTCTTTTTATTTTTTACTAGTAATGGTGATGATCTGCGATTTTTAGCGGGACTGCGACATTGCGGCAGACAGATCGGACCCCTAACTGACATTTTGGACACTTTTGGGGGGACCAGTGACATTACTACAGTAATCAGTGCTAAAAATATGCACTGTTACTGTAATAATGACACTGGCAGGGAAGGGGTTAACACTGTGGGTGATCAAGGGGTTAAATATGAGCCTAGGGGAGTGATTCTAACTGTGGTGAGGCGTGGCTTGTGAAATTACCATAGAGACCTTTGTTCCTATATAGAAGGATCACACGCGCTCTGTGATCATTTCAGAGAGAAGAACGGTCAGCTGTGTGTACAACAGCTGCCTGTCCTTCTCTCTCGGCATTAATACTTAAATAAAATATTGCTTTACTAATAAACTATTCCTAATCCATTGTGTGGGGTTCAACTTCACACTGTGAGTTAAAAAAGGCAGGTCATTAACCAAGCTTTCGTTTCAGGCAATCACACCCTTCTTTATACCGCACTAATTTCACCAAAGCAAACTTTTTTCATCACATCGGGTGTGTGCAGCATCACTCCATTCAACATAGATTGAGTGGAGCCAGTTTGGAGGCCAGCTCTGGGGCATGTCTGGAAATTACACAGATAACCTCTTTCCTTTGCATGTGTGCCCCAGTCTGTTAATCCACTTCAAGAAGCCCGAGAAAGAGGCCCTTAGTGACCATGAAACATCATTGCTTCCTTTTGGTAAAATTAAAGTGTCCTGGCTGTTTATCAGAACAAGATGTGCTGGTGATAGCTATAGCACTGAACTTTTGCTTTGGTGGCTCCATCACCACAGCATTGCCCTTTGACTAGGTCTCACTGATGTTTGGAGTACACTGAAATCTTTGCATTTCTAGTATGCACACACATACCAGAGTTATCTTTGCAGATACCCCCTCTTTTCTTATTAAACTACCTGTTGCTTCCTCCATGACAGAAAACCAGGAGTGAACTGGTACAGTATGGTGCCCAGGGAACTCACCCATCCATTCCCTATTCCCTATTTCTAGGCAAAATCCCAGAAATTGACCAAAAATTGTATACTAGCCAGTGGGTGGATCAAGCCTGCCTATTAGTTGCATAAATCCACAAGTTTTCATTATGCACCATTACTAACCTTCCAGCCACCAGTGCTCTTACAACCTGTGACATCGGTTGATAAGGGGGATGTTTGGCACTTGCACATCATCCTTCCTTGCCCCTCTCCTGCCCCTTTCCATCAGCTCTGGGGTTACATTATCTGAATGAGGGAGAGAAACGAAGGGAGACGAGAAACATTGGAATACTAATCAGTATCAGTTTTCAAAGGTGTGTTTGCTTTGGAAGAGTAAATCACCTCTAACGTTGGGTGTCCTACAAGTGTCGTCGTTGTTACGTTATATAAAATTAGTTTCATTTTTAAACTTTTGACTGGGGTGCTTCGAGATTGTATGGGATTTTAAAGAGTGCCTTGACTGAAAAAAATTGAGAAACACTGGTCTAGCCAACTCACCTGACAGCCAAACATTCTGGTGCTGCTTTCAACACTGGCACTTGTGCCACTCTATTTCCACACATTTCCTGTTACTATTTCCAGGGGAGTTGGACAGGAGGTGTAAGTGAAGCCTCCTCATAAACGTAGTCTCCACCAAGTATGCCAGACACAATAGGGTTGATTTGTAAAATACCAGAAAAAAAATGAATTGTAATGGTCCCATGCGCTCAAAAGAGAAAGCGGACCACCTATCTGGGATATCCACACTTGAATTCCCAATTTAAGGTGGATTGCTGCTACTTGAAGTAAAACGAATAATATTGCAACACCAACTAATCTTAATAGAGAAACTAGAATCAGTAGCGCAATCAAATCATGGGCATATAAACCTATAGTATAACTTTTAAATACAATGGCCAATAAGCAAGAAGTAATTGCACACAGGAGAGTGTAATGTAGAGGGAACAGTCTATCACAAAAGTGCCATCACAAAGCAGACTCTGCCTTGGGATGGCACTTTTGTGATAGACTGTTTCCTCTACATTACACTCTCCTGTGTGCAATTACTTGCTTATGGGCCATTGTATTTAAAAGTTATAATATATATTTATATGACCATAATGTGATTGTGCTACTGATTCCAGTTTCTCTATTAAGATTATTTCGTGTTGCAATATAATGTGGTTGATTTACTAAAATTGTAGAGAGTATCTGGTGCAGCTCTGCATAGAAAATAATCAATTTCCAGGTTTTTTTGTCAAATCTTAATTGAACAAGGTGACGTTACAAGCTGATTGACTACCATATACAGCTGCACCAGATTTTCGCAAGTTTTGGTAAATCAATCCCAATGGGACATAATGTTTGCATTCAATAAAGGATGACATTGAAGCTCACTGAACCACCAACACAGAAGATATACAGTATATAAGTCAAAACACTCTGATGTAAAAATCTGGTTTAAAACTTCCCAAAATATATATGGATTTTAGTTAAACCAATAGCTGGTGTGTAGCTTCTATACCATTAAAGCAAGAGTACCTAAAAGCTGGTTACTTTTTGGGAATTATATTTTCTCTGTCGCTCATTGACAGACGTAGTCCTCGTTGATTACTAACAACTCGGGTTATACTGCCCTCTACAGGAGTAGGACTAGACAGGAAAGAAAACGTTCTGGCCACACTCTAGGGGCAGTCCCAGAGGGTATATCCTCTCACTTCCTGCTACAGTAAATCAGTTTTTTTCTGTCTAGTTAGGAGTAAGGACCTAGATGCCTTGCTAGGATCTTCGGTCCTGGCAGGATTTTTTTCTTAGAAAGATTTTTTTTAGACAGCTTTTTTCTCCAGTGTTCCTGTGAGATCTTCAAGCAAGCAAGCTGTAACTGGGCGACGGGCTGGATGTTGAGATCCAGTGGTCACCCCAGTTCAGCCTACGAGCGCGTGCAGGCCATAGCTCCGCGCTGGGTCGGCCGCGACATAGTCCCACTGGACGGGGACTGACCCTGCGAGTTAAACGTCTCGCTTGAACGCCAATGACCAAGAGTCACGGCGTCCGTACTGGTCGACAGCCCCCCCACCCCGGTGGAGAGTGGTTCTGTCAGGAGTGGCGCCCACCTGGTTCCGGTATGGTGAGTAGTATGTTCCCCCTTTCCCCCTGACGGGTTTGTGGTGAACGCGGGCCCCTCTCTGGAATGGTAGGATGGGTTTCCCCTCTATCCTATAACAGGTCACAGATCCCCCAATTTGAGTGGGATTTTTGTGAACAGAAACCAGGAGGCTTGGTTTGGGAGCTGACTATCTAATGTCATTTTAAAACTGTAAGGGTGACTGAAGTCAGTGGCAGTACTAGAATGGGCATTACTAATGAAGCAAGAGGTATCTTACCTGTCAGAGGTGTTCACAGGGCGATGCCTATGCCTGAATCACTGCAGTCCAGATCGCCATTCCTCCAGCAAGGGCAAAGAGCTGCCTTCCGACGGCCCACGGACCGCATGCGGCCCGC
Source organism: Pelophylax lessonae (assembly GCF_965119305.1). Classification (NCBI taxonomy): domain Eukaryota; kingdom Metazoa; phylum Chordata; class Amphibia; order Anura; family Ranidae; genus Pelophylax; species Pelophylax lessonae. The sequence continues at coordinate 468,303,076 of NC_138769.1, forward strand.
CAGGGTCCGGTACCACCGGCCAGGCTTATCACCATCAGGGTGAAGGTTGTGGGGCCGAGATACTCTCGCAGGCGAACATAGAATCCTGTACAGGCCGCCGCCATTGTCTGGCAGATCGCACAAGGCCGCCATATTGGCGTAGCCTCGTGTCTCCAGCATGGGGGCGGCAATGTTTGAGGTGACCAAACACCTCGTGGAGCCAGGGGGAGGCGCCGGAAGGCGTGTTAAGGGGCGGAGCCGCCTCCTTTACCCAGGAAAAAGGGCCAAAGACTCCTGTCTGTAACAGGACAGCACTGAGCAAGCTGATAGAAAACTTCTGTGCATCAGGGATGAGCCTTGGGGTCTCTCTCTCTCTCTCTCTGTGGGGTCCAAAAAGGCAGGTAACACTGAGGGGCGCTGTTGCGCTGGGGGATTACAAAAAAAAAAAAAAAAAAGTTTTTAACTTTGTCATTTTTTTGTCGCTGGCAAATGTCTTGTATAATCATTGACTCTGCCGCATAGGTATCCCCACCTGATCCCCTCAAGGTGGCCGCAGGACCCTCCAGTACCCCACTTGTTTTTAATGCATTTTCGGCAGTTTTTGGAGTCTTTGGTATCCCGGGTGGAGGTGGCCTGTCAGGGACGGGGGTCAAGAAGTGACCCCCGCCTACCCCTATTTTTTATCTGATACTTCAGATACGGATTCGGAGCTGGTCAATGCAGATGCAGGTCCCTCTTATGGGGCTGTTGTGTCAGGTAATGTCTCCTCAGCAGTGAAGAGAACGTTTCTGCCTCCGCCATAGCACAAGAGTGGTGGATGCACTAGTTGTGCCTGTCCGGGAAACCTTTAGTCTTGAGGTTACACCGGCAGAGGTAGCTGAGACTGAGATTCCTTTTTGGTACTTGTTAGCCTACCAAAAGGGCGAAGGATTTTCCTTTACCCAAATGGGGTCGTTTTGAAACGAACCCCTGTTATTTCCAAAACGCATGGCTAGGCACTATCCGTTTGAGGAATCCCTCTTTAAAGGAAGGTCATACGGTCAGGATACAGGATCGAGTTTTGATCACTTCCACCGGTGCGATTCTTCCCTTCTAACATTGAACGGTTTCAGGGGTTCTATTCTAACCTGTTCACAATGCCCAGGAAAGAGGGCAAGGTGCGTCCAATTTCTGGACTTGGGGAAAGATGGAGTCCATCCGAACAGTGGTGGCCTCCCTGCATCAGGGGGATTTCCTGGCGTCCATAGACATTTAGAATGCCTATCCTTATATCCCCATCATCGCAGGACATCAGCGTTTTCTTCGCTTTCCCAAAGATCATCCCTGGTTCCCACCAGGAGACTGAACTATCTGGGCCTAATGTTGGATACATCCTGGGCAAGAAAGTTTCTCCTTGGGGAGAAACTCCAGAAGGTTCAGTCAACTATTCGGATGTTGCTGTCCGTCAATTGGCTGGGACTGATGGTGGCCTTCTTAGAGGCAGTACCGTATACCCAGTCTCATACCCGAATTCTCCTGAAGGAGATTTTTTTCTAATGGAATCAGAATTCCGATTTCCTGGACAATCGGATCCGGTTGAGCGAGCGGACCAGGAAGTCTCCGATGCTCAACCAGGGGAAGTCATTCCTTCCGATAGCATCCAGGTTACCAATAGGGTATCGGAACTGAGAGCGATCAGATTTTGTCTGATTTACTGGACCGAGCAGCTCTAGAGCAGCCCGATTCGGATCCAATCGCACTATGACACGGTCGTGACTTATGTCAAGAAAGGGGCACTTAGAGTGTCCTGGTGGCCATCGAAACGACTAACATCTTTCATTGGACGGAACGGTTTGTTCCGGATCTCCCCGCAGTGTTCACTCCGGGGGTGGGAAATCGGCAGGCAGATTATTTCAGCCATCAGATTCTGGATCAAGGGGTATGGCCTCTTCATCCAGAGGTTTTTCACTAGCTGTCCCTTCATTGGGGCAGCCCGGATGTGGATCTGTTGGCACCTTGGCTCAACAGGAAGGTGCGGAGGTTTGTAGCTCGCACCCGCGATCCTCTAGCGGACGCAGCAGAAACGCTGATCGCCCCGTGGGGGCAGTATCAGCTACGGCATGCCTTCCATCCTCTCAAGTTACTGCGGGAACTTCTTCGCAGGATAGAGGTGGAGGGAATTCCAGTTATTCTGGAAATTCCGGACTGACTTCGTCGAGCCTGGTACGCCGACTTGGTGAGGCTAGTCGCGGACGCTCCTTGGAGACTTCCTTTCAGGGAGGGTTTGCGGTCTCAGGGACCGATCTTCCATCTTGTTTTACTATCGCTGGCTTAATGGCCTGGCCATTGAGACCCAGGTACTGAAGGACAAGGGAGTGTCAGCTTCAGTTATTCCTACCTCTAGTTAAAGCAAGGAAAGCGACTTCCAGCACATGGAAGTCTTATATTGCGTGGTGTGAATCTCTTGGATTTCCCCCACATACCTATTCGGTGACCTGAATCTTGGTCTGTCTGCAACAAGGGGTTGAGCAGAAACTGTCCTTGAGCACATCAAGGGTCAGGTTTCAGCGTTAGCAATCTTCTTTCAGAAACTTTTGGCTAATCATTCCTTGGTGCGGAATTTCATCCAGGGGGTGCGACATCTGGCTCCGCCAGTGCATGCACCCTTACCGCCTGGGATCTTAATTTAGTGTGGTCGGTTCTTCAGAAACTTCTCTTTGAAGATATTAGGGAGATTCCCTTGCTTACATTATCCCAGAAGGTGGCCTTCTTGGTGGCCATTACTTCTGCACGCAGGGTGTCAGAACTGGCCGCATTATCTTGTCGTTCCCCATATCTGGTGGTTCATAGGGATAAGGTGGTTCTTCTTCCGAATCCATCCTTCCTTCCTAAAGTGGTTTTCAGAGTTTTCATCTGAATAAAAATATTGTGTTACTTTCCCCGTGTCCTAAGACTAGCCATCCTTGGGATTACACTCCTTGGATGGGGTTCAGACAATCAGGGTACACTTGACTACTACGAACTTGTTTCGTAAGACAAACTCACTTTTTGTGATCACGGATAGCCCTAGAAGGGGGTTGCCTGTGTCTGCCGCGACCATATCTAGATGGACCAGTCAGACGGTGGTACAGGCTTATTCTATTAAGGGTCGGAATCCTCCGTTCCCTGTTAAGGCGCACTCTACTCTGGCGCCTAGTGTTTCCTGGGTCTTCCGCCATCAGGCGTCAGCGATCCAGGTTTTCAAGGCGATGACTTGATCATCGGTTCATACCTTTACATCATTTTATAAAGTTGATGTGATGGCATCGTCAGATGCCTCTTTTGGCCGCAAGGTTCTGCAGGCCAACAATCTGAGGAGACTGTTGGTCTACCTCAAGGGTTTGTTGGGTTTTTCACTTAGGTCTCATCTTTTTGCTCGATGAGTCCTTGATGCTTCTGGTTGGCTCCGGTTGGGCCTTCTGGATTTTGATTTCTGTTAGCCCACCCCTCATTTGTGGTACTGCTTTGGGACGTCCCGAGTTGTTAGTAATCAACGAGGACTACGTCTGTCAATGAGCGACAGAGAAAAATGGATTTTTGTAAAATCTTTCTCTTAAGCTCATTGACAGACGTAGTACCCGCCCCCCTGTTTTTGAGTTGGGTTGGGTTAAATTCTCTAAACACTGCTTTATGACATAACTGATTTGCTGTAGCAGGAAGTGAGAGGATATACCCTCTGGGACTGCCCCTAGGGTGTGGCCAGAACGTTTTCTTTCCTGTCTAGTCCTACTCCTGTAGAGGGCAGTATAACCCGAGTTGTTAGTAATCAACGAGGACTACGTCTGTCAATGAGCTTAAGAGAAAAGGATTTTACGGTAAGATTTTACAAAATCCATTTTTAGATTCAAGGTTGTATTACAGAGAACACAAACAGTACATTATTCTTGAATCTCCTAACATTTTAACTACTAATTTGCTCTTCAGCTCTGACTTTCAGTCACTACCAGACTGGCAAACAGATCTGCCCTTACCTTTGCTATTGCTTTGTTGTATTTGTAGTGTTTGCCTTCTATCTGCAGTTTTTGCATGGTAGGATAAGTGTGTTGAATTGTTATGATGTCCTTTGCTGTTGCTTTGTTGTATTTGTAGTGTTTGCCTTCTATCTGCAGTTTTTGCATGGTAGGATAAGTGTGTTGAATCGTTATGATGTCCTTTGCTGTTGCTTTGTTGTATTTGTAGTGTTTGCCTTCTATCTGCAGTTTTTGCATGGTAGGATAAGTGTGTTGAATTGTTATGATGTCCTTTGCTGTTACTTTGTTGTATTTGTAGTGTTTGCCTTCTATCTGCAGTTTTTGCATGGTAGGATAAGTGTGTTGAATCATAATGATGACGTCATAATGGCACCGATCTAGAGCACAGCAGATTACAATGCAGCCTTGCAGTGTGTGCCTTTTATCTGCCCCTTTTGCATGTTGAGAGTTGCTAGTGAACACTGGAAAGGGTTCATTGTACCCTTCTTGAGTGTGTTGAACCAGGTTATGTCATAATTTAGCGCACAATAGCCCCGAGCATCACTAAAAGAATCCAGCAAAGTTCTGCAACTGCAATATTTAATATGAAGGTGTAATAGCACCCCACCTGACTGGATGGATGGACAGGTTGAATTCTATGGCTTATGCAAATCAGTTTATTTCTTGATCACTAGAAAATAGACTATACTTGGTTTGTGCTGTACATTTAGCCTGACATATGTGCAAGATGTCAAGGGATACTGGCATATGTGTGCAGGCATTAGTAGTTTCTATATCTCATTTCTTTCAATAACATATTTATAACTTATAGTTTCATAAGTACTTTTAGCCTATTAGCATTATTATTTAAAACAGCTTGTGGGATTGTGGTCTGACTAGACTTCTATGTTACAGTACTTTATGTGAGTGACAAAGAAGATCTAGTTCTGCAGGAACAAATGAGAGAAGCAACGTTATAATTAGAGCAGTTAATTTGACACGACTATAAAGGATATAATGGCTGCTATTCCTTTCGTGTTTCGCACAGCTTCTCTGTAATATGCGCTACTCTATTAGAAAGAGGTATTAACTTGTAAAGCAAGTTATAAGCCATTATCTTGAAGGATACATTATTAAAATGTAGTAAATAAGTCTAGATCATCTTCATAAATATGGATAAACCAGCAAACTAAAACACATATTATTCCAAGGCCATGGCATTTTGCTTAATAAGAAAGTTGCACCATGTAAATGAACATCCTTCCTTGTAGCACTAAGCAATGAGAACTCTATGACTGCAATGAAAGTTAATAAGCAACAGATCATCATATAAAGGTTAGTGTTAGGTATTTTGATTGATCTGATCGAACATAAGAGCATTTAATAATAATTCATTTTTAACCAGGAAAATTGATTATTATATCAAATTATATAACATTTAATTATTCTGTTGGATAGCCTGCAGCAGCTGTTTTGCATAACAATGGTCCCCAACTAGAAGCTTATAACTCAGTTACCTTTGCTGTTTCTCTCACCAGTCACTCATCATGTTTCTATGTAATAAACAAACTAGCTTTTGTATATTTAGATGTGCATTTAAAGGAGAAGTAGGGTCAAAGCGTTTTTGGTCCTACTTCTCCTGGAGATCACAGGCATGCCCTGCTAAAGCCCACTGTTGCCTGATGTCACTCAGCTTGTCCAGACCCTGGAGAGATCCCAACTTTAATGTTGGGATCTACCCAGATGCATGGCCAGCATCTGGCTCAGCCTTTCAGTGCAGCACTGAGAATTTGAGCCAGCCATTTCTGCCCCCTCCATAGCCAAGCGTGCCATTAAGCCCTGGAGGGAAAGAGCAGACAGATGTGACTGACAACCTCCAACTAATCTCTGGGTTTGCCTAATCGGAAACTATCTCAGGGCAATTGCCAAAGACACTCTTTTGTATATCCATGTTGGTACCTCATGTTATTTTTATCTCCTGAGAGGAGACAGGATGAGAAGACTTTTGCTACTAACTATTAGTAAGACAAGTAATGGAACATCTCTATGTGGCTTCCTCTAAATGGAACTGTACACAGTTATAAGGCTGATGGAGGACAAATGTTTTAATCACTTCTGATCTGGTACAGATTCCCCTTACCATCAGTACAGCCGTAACAAACTGCTGCTCTTGTTGAATCTATTGGCCCTCTCCTTTGTTTCACCCCCATTGAAACATATCAAAAAGTACAAACCTTGGAAGATAACACTATTTTAGTCCTGGCTGCCTGGCACTGGGGCTAGGGGTGCTCTGCATTAGCAATGGGCGAACATCGGCCGGGGCGGTTCGCGAACGTTAGCCGCAAACTTTCTCAAATATCCGCGAACTGTAAGTTCGCGGCGGGCCCTAATGACTTTAATGGGAGGCGAAATTTAAAAATTCCAAGATAGCACAAAACCCCCCTAAATGACCCCATTTTGCAAAGTAGACACCCCACGCTATTTGCTGAGAGGCATGGCGAGTCCATGGAATATTTTATATTTTGCCACAAGTTCCGGGAAGTATATTATTTTTTTTTGTTTTTTTACACAAAGTTGTCACTAAATGATATATTGCTCACACATGCCAAGTGAAATGACACCACAAAATACATTCTGCTGCTTCTCCTGAGTACAGGGATACCCCATGTGTGAGACTTTTTTGCAGTCTACCCGAGTACAGGACCCCGAAAATCAATCACCACTTTCAGGCTTTCCAAGGATGTAAATTGTTGATTTCACTCCTGACTACCCATCACAGTTTCGGAGGCCATGAAATGCCAAGACAGCACAAACCCCCCCCCCCCCCCCAAATTACCTGTTTTTGGAAAGTAGACACCCTAAGCTATTTGCAGAGAGGCATGTTGAGTGTTTTGCAGATCTCACTTTTTGTCACAAAGTTTTGGAAATTGAAAAAGAGGGGAAAAAAATGCATTTTCCTGTTTTTTCTTAATTTTCCAAAAAAAAAATGAGAGCTGCAAAATACTCACCATGCCTCTCAGCAAATAGCTTAGAGTGTCTACTTTGCAAAATGGGGTCATTTGGGGGGGGGAGGGTTGTGCCATCTTGGCCTTTCATGGCCTTCAAAAGTGTGATAGGTAGTAAGGAGTGAAATCAACAATTTACGCCCTTAGAAAGCCTGAAGGTGGGATTGGTTTTCGGGGTCTTGTACGCGGCTAGACTGCCAAAAAGTCTCACACATGGGGTATCCCTGTACTCAGGAGAAGCAGCATAATGTATTTTGGGGTGTCATTCCACATATACCCATGGCATGTGTGAGCAATATATCATTTAGTGACAACTTTGTGTAAAAAAAAAAAGAAATAATAATTTTCCCGAAACTTGTGGCAAAATATAAACTATTCCATGGACTCACCATGCCTCTCAGCTAATAGCTTAAAATGTCTACTTTGCAAAATTGCGTCATTTGGGGGGCTTTTGTGCTATCTTGAAATTTCAGGGCCTCTGAAACCGTGACGGGTAGTGCGGAGGTAAAATGCACAATTTACGCCATTAGAAAACCTGAAGGTGGGGATTGATTTTCGGAGTCCCGTACACAGCTAGGTTCCCAAAAAGTCTCACACATGTGGTATCCCTGTACTCAGGAGAAGCAGCAGAATGTGTTTTGGGTGTCATTTTACATATACCCATGGCATGCATGAGCAATATATCATTTAGACTTCATTCACGCTGCCGCGACCAGAAAGTCACCTCATAAGGGGCGACTTGTTAGTGCGACTTGTATGATAGACGACTTTGTACGGCTTTGTATTTGGACAATCAGAATATGATGGTTCTGGGTCATGCTCAATCGCACAAAAAAAAGTTCTTAAAAATTGTAATTTTTGATAGAGAGCCAATTATTGAAAAAATTATTGAAAAAAAAAAAGAGATTTCTTTGGATTCAGTGTCTGGGGGGGTCTAAAAAGTGTACCTGTGAAGTTTCAGCTCTGTAGCATGTCCAGAACCAGAAAAAAAATATAATTTTTCTTAGAATTTTTATTAGCGCAGGGATAGGGCTCTGCTCCTGTCACACCTGGGCATTTTTGTTTCAGGCATTTATTGGGCATTTTTTGGCCGTCTTTGGAGGCAGGCATGACATCTGAACTTCTGTATAGGGGTATATACACACACATATATATATATATATATATATATATATATATATATATATACACATACACACATAGCGGAACCCTATCCCTGCACTACTGAAATTATTTGCAGGGATGGTGTTACCCTCCTTTCACACCTATATGTGTGTATGTGTATATATATATATATATATATATATATATATATATATATATATATATATATATATATATATATATATATATATATATGTGTGTGTGTGTGTGTATATATACCCCAATACAGAAGTTCAGATGTCATGCCTGCCTCCAAAGACGTCCAAAAAATGCCCAATAAACGCCTGCAGCAAAAACGCCCAGATGTGTTGTTTCAGGCGTTTATTGGGCATTTTTTGGGCGTCTTTGTAGGCAGGCATGACATCTGAACTTCTGTATAGGGGTATATATACACACACACACACATATATATATATACACATACACACATATAGGTGTGAAAGGAGGGTAACACCATCCCTGCAAATAATTTCAGTAGCGCAGGGATAGGGTTCCGCTCCTTTCACACCTATATGTGTGTATGTGTATATATACATATATGTGTGTGTATATATATACCCCTACGTAGAAGTGGCAGTCACCCTGACATGGATGAGTTCTGTCACCCTGGCATAGCAGTCAGAGTCAGTTCACCCTAAACTACACTACGGTCACCCTGACACCTAACACTTTCCCTACAGAAACTAGATTATTGAATCTAACTATAGTGGTATATAGTACCCTAACTACACTGCATATCCCTTTCCTCACACTAAGGGGGAGATTTACTAAAACTGGTGCACACAGAATTTGGTGCAACTGTGCATAGTAACCAATCAGCTTCTAACTTTAGTTTGTTCAATTAAGCTTTGCCAATAAAACCTAGAAGCTGACTGGTTACTATGCACAGTTTCACCAAAGTCTGTGTGCACCATTCAACCAGTAAATCAACCCCTAAGTGTCCACCAGTGCCACGTATCAGTGCCATGAATCAGTGTCCACCAATGCCACTGCCCACCAGTGCCACGTATCAGTGCCACAAATCAGTGTCCACCAGTGCCACATATCCGTGCCACATATCAGTGCCACAAATCAGTGTCCACCAGTGCCACATATCAGTGCCACGTATCAGTGCCACGAATCAGTGTCCACCAGTGCCACATATCAGTGCCACGTATCAGTGCCACGAATCAGTGTCCACCAGTGCCACATATCAGTGCCACGTATCAGTGCCACGAATCAGTGTCCACCAGTGCCACATATCAGTGCCACGAATCAGTGTCCACCAGTGCCACGTATCAGTGCCACGAATCAGTGTCCACCAGTGCCACATATCCGTGCCACATATCAGTGCCACAAATCAGTGTCCACCGGTGCCACATATCAGTGCCACGTATCAGTGTCCACCAGTGCCACATATCAGTGCCACGTATCAGTGCCACTAATCAGTGTCCACCAGTGCCACTAATCAGTGTCCACCAGTGCCACAAATCAGTGTCCACCAGTGCCACTCACACAGACCAGGCAGAGATGATGGTATATAGGAACTGTAGGCATGGCTGCAAAGTGGAGAATGCCTTGTTAATTTTCCTTCTTCTTCCTGGAAAGTCGGATCACAAGTCGCTTCAAATAAAATAAGGATCCGACTTGGAGGCGACTCCTATTGAAGTCTATTGGGACAAGTTGGATACAAGTCGCCTCAAAGTAGTACAGGACCCTTTTCTGAAGTTGGAGCGACTTCAGTAGTGCCAATTAAGACTGCTCTCATTGATTTACATTGGTTTTGTTATGTCAAGTGACTTGGGGTGACTTGAGGGCACACAAGTCACCTGACAAGTCGCGTCAGTGTGAATGGACTCTTAGACCCTATTAACACTGGGGCGACCTGTCAGGTGACCTGGTCGCCTGACAGGTCGCCGTAGCTCGCCTGCCATAGAGAAGCTGTGGACCCGTTCTAATAGGAGCGACACAAGTCGCTCCGACTTAGAAAAAGGGTCCGGAGCTTCTTTGGGGCGACCCGGAGCGACCTGCATTGACTTCAATGATATGAAGTCCGTGCTGGCCGCTCCAAGGTCGCGGTGCGAGCTGCGCACCGCGACCTGTGAGGTCACCCCGGCAAGTAGCGTCACCCCAGTGTGAACGGGGTCTTAGTGACAACTTTGTGTAAAAAGAAACGAAAAAAACAAAAAACAAATTGTCACCTTCCCGAAACTTAGGGCAAAATATACAATACTCCATGGACTCAATATGCCTCTCAGCAAATAGCTTTGGGTGTCTACTTTTCAAAAACGGGTCATTTGGGGGGGTGTTTGAACGGTCCCGACATTTTATGCTCAATCTTAGCCTCACCCACTCTTCTAACCACTTGAAAACCAAGCCTTTTCTGTGACTTTTTGTTTACATGAAAAAATATTTTTTTTTACTAGAAAATTACTTTGAACCCCCAAACAGTATATATTTCTTTAAAGCAGAGGCCCTATAGAACAAAATGGTGGATGTTGCAAATTTTTTTGTCACACGGTATTTGCGCACAGATTTTCCAAACGCAATTTCTGCGGAAAAAATACATTTTTTTTTTAAATTTAAAGCACAAATACACAATATAATTCCAAATTGTTTGATAACATTTAAAAGATGATCTTATGCCAAGTACATAGATACCAAACATGACATGCTTTAAAAATTGCGCACGCCTGTGCAGCGGCAACAAACTACGTACATTTTTAAAAGCCTTTAAAAGTCTTTACAGGTTACCATTTTAGACTTACAGAGGATGTCTACTGCAAAAATTACTGCCCTCGACCTGGCGTTCGCGGCAATACCTCACATGCATGCTGCAATTGCAGTTTACAGATGACACTAGACCAACGATTGCGTGTGCCTTTGCGCGCAAGCACGGGGGGACAGGGGGGGCTTGATTTTTTTTTGATTTTTTTTTTATTTATTTTTCTTTTTTATGTTATTTTGACACCTTTCCTTTCATTTTTTTTAAATCATTTTTATTGTTATCACAGTGAATTTACATATCCCCTATGATAGCAATCTGTAGTGGCAGGTACTCTATTAACCACTTCCATACCGCGTCATGTAAAATGACGTCGGCAAAGTGGTTGTGAGGATCCGGGCCGCCGTCATATGACGTTGCCCGGATCTCCCCTCTACTGCGCGCCCCCGGGGGCATGCAGCGCGGCGATCGGGGGTGACGCTCGTCCCTCGGACATAGCCCATCCCTGATCAAGGTAAACAGCCAATAGAAATTGTCTGTTTACCACGTGATCGGCTGTGTCAATCACAGCCGATCACATGAGCGGCTCCAGCACGAGCCGCTCGTTCTCTCTGCAATGCGCGCCCCCGGGGGCGCGTAGAGCAGCGATCGGGGACGAGGCTCGTCCCTCGGACAGAGTCGATCCCCGATCTAGGTAAATGAAATTGGCTCTTTACCACGTGACCGGCTATGTCCAATCACAGCCGGTCACAAATGTCAACAGAGAACACGGTAACTAGCTGTCACCGTGTTCTCCTCCTCACATACTGATCCTGTGTGAGGAAGAGAGTGTGGTAACAGCTAGTTACCAATCATAGTGCACCCCAAACACACTGATTGCCCCCCCCCCCAATAAAGAGCACCTGTCACTAGCCCATCAAAGTACGCGAGTACCTGTCACCAGCCCATCAGGTACTCAGATGACAGGTACTCGGGTACTCTGATGGGCTGGTGACAGGTATTCGGGTACTCTGATGACAGGTACTCGGGTACTCTGATGACAGGTACTCGGGTACTCTGATGACAGGTACTCGGGTACTCTGATGACGGGTACGCAGGTACTCTGATGACAGGTACTCGGGTACTCTGATGACGGGTACTCGGGTACTCTGATGACAGGTACTCGGGTACTCTGATGACGGGTACTCGGGTACTCTGATGACAGGTACTCGGGTACTCTGATGACGGGTACTCGGGTACTCTGATGACAGGTACTCAGGTACTCTGATGACGGGTACTCGGGTACTCTGATGACAGGTACTCGGGTACTCTGATGACAGGTACTCGGGTACTTTGAGTACCTGTCAACGGAGTACCCGTCATCAGAGTACCTGAGTACCTGTCACCTACCCATCAGAGTGCCCGAGTACCTTCCACCTGCTCATCAGAGTACCTGACGCCTGAAGTACCGAGTACTTGCCGCCTGCTCATCAGTACCCATCACTACTCATCAGTACTCATCAGTACCTATCACGTATCAGTACTGATCATCAGTACCCATCAGTACAGTATCACCTATCAGTATCAGTACTACTCATCAGTACTTATCACCTGCCTGTCACCTGCCCATCAGAGTACCCGAGTACCTGTCACCTGCCTATCGGAGTACTCGAGTACCTGCCACTTGCTCATCAGTACCAGAGTACCTGTCACCTGCCCAACAAAGTACCCGAGTACCTATCACCCTTCATACAGCCACCATGTCCAAGTCCAAAAAGGTTTATATACGTCCTCCGTTTAAACCTAAATACCGGTGTTATGGCAGCAGATAGCTGCCATAACCCTGGTATTTTTTTAAACGGTGGACGGTTGGCTTTCCGATAAGGGTGGTCCCAGCGGCGGATTCGCCGTGGGATCACCCTTCCGGGATGGCGGAAGAGGCGCCCCCCCCCTCCCGCCACGTTCTGGTCCTTTTCCCCGCTTACCGGACCTGCCGGCAGCGGGGAAAACGATCCGGTCCCAGATCCTCACAGACAGGATGTCGAGTGAGGGCAAGCTTGCCCTCACTTGACTCTATGGTCTTGGAGGACCGGAGCTACGGAAAATGTTGTTGCCTAGCAACCGGTTTAAAGGTCCTTTTTTTTTTTTCATTTTATATAATATTTTTTTTTTTTCTATCTTTTAGTGTACTTGTGAGATCTGAGGGCTTTTTGACCCCAGATCTCACAAAAAAGAGGTCCTGTCGTGCCTATTTCTATTACGAGGAATGTTTACATTCCTTTTAATAGAAATAAAAATGATCAATTTTTTTTAAACGGTGTAAAAATAAAAAATAATAAATAAAATAAATAGTAAAAAAAAAAAAAAAAAAATTAAAGCGCCCTGTCCCCGTGAGCTCGCGCGCAGAAGCGAACGCATACAGAAACCCCGCCCACATATGTAAACGGTGTTCAAACCACACATGTGAGGTATCACCGCGATCGTTAGAGCAAGGGGAATCATTTGAGCCCTAGACCTCCTCTGTAACTCAAAAAAGGCAACCTGTAGAAATTTTTAAATTGTCGCCTATGGGGATTTTTAAGTACCAAAGTTTGTCGCCATTCCGTGAGCGTGCGCAATTTTGAAACATGACATGTTGGGTATCTATTTACTCGGCGTGACATTATCTTTCACATTATGGAAAAAAATTGGGCTAACTTTACTGGTTTCTTATTTTTTAATTAAAAAAAGTGAATTTTTTTCCAAAAAAATTGCGTTTGGAAGACCGCTGCGCAAATATGGTGTGATTAAAAAATATTGCAATAATCTCCATTTTATTCTCTAGGGTCTCTGCTAAAAAAATATATATAATGTTTGGGGGTTCTAAGCAGTTTTCTAGCAAAACAACTGATTTTAGCTTGTAAACACCAAATGTCAAAAATAGGCCTAGGCAAGTGGCTAGGATGCATGATGGTGCGCCTTGGATGTTAGGCCCCTCTATATGGCTAGGCTGTGAAAAAGTCTCACACATGTGGTATTGCCATACTCAGGAGGAGTGGCAGAATGTATTTTGGGGTGTCATTTTTGCTGTGTACATGCTATGTGTTAGGAATATCCTATAAATTGACAACTTTGTGTAAAAAAAAAAAGTTTTCATTTTTTTCCCACATATTCCAAAAACCTGTGGAAAAAAATGATATGTTCAAACGACCCATAATGCCTCATAGAATATACGTTGGAGTGTTTGCTTTCCAAAATGGGGTCATTTTGTGGACTTTTCCATTGTATTGGTGCTCTAGGGCCTTGAAAAGTGTGATAGGTAGTAAGAAAGTTTTATGTGTATTTATGCTCCTAGAACGCCTGAAGGTGCTTCTTGGACGTGGAGACTCTTTTTGTGGCCAGGCTGTGTAAAAGTCTCACACATGTGGTATCGCCATACTCGGAAGGAGTAGCAGAATGTATTTTTGGGTGTAATTTTTGCTGTGTACATGCTATGTGTTAGAAATAGCTTATAAATTGACAACTTTGTGGGAAAAAAAAGAAAAAAATTTTTTTTTCTTCATTTTCCCAAGAATTGTGGGAAAAAATTACAACTTCAAAAAACCCACCATGCCTCTTACTAAATACCTTGGACTGTCTACTTTACAAAAAGGGGTCATTTGGGTGGTATTTGTACTGTCCTGACATTTCAGGGCCTCAAGAAAGGAGATAGGCCGTCAGTACATCTGGTGTGATCAATTTTCAGTAATTGGTACCATAGCTTCTAGACTCAATAACTTTCACACAGACTAAATAATATACACTAATTTGGGTTAATTTTACCAGAGACATGTAGCAGTATACATTTTGGCCCAAATGTATGAAGAAAAATTAATTTTTTGCAAAATTTTATAATTGAAACTAAAAAAAAGTGTTTTTTTTTCAAAATTTTTGCTCTTTTTTTGCATATATCACGATAAAAAAAACCCCAGTTGTGATCAAATACCACCAAAAGAAAGCTCTATTTGTGTGAAAAAATGATAAAAATTTTGTTTGGTTACAGTGTAGCATGACTGAGCAATTGTCATTCAAAGTGTGAGAGTGCTGAAAGCTGAAAATTGGTCTGGGCAGGAAGGGTGTCTAACTGCTCTGTATGGAAGTGGTTAAAAAAAATTGGGGTCTTTTAGATCTCTCCTCTGACCTTAATGCATCTGACCACACCAAAATTGGTGTGATAAAATACTTTCCCAATTTCCCAATGGCGCTGTTTATTTCTGGCGAAACAGAAGTCATGAAATGCTCGTAGCTTCCGGTATCTTAGGCCATAGAGATGATTGGAGCCATTCTCATCTCCAATCAGCTCTATGGTTAGATAATTGAACCACCGCCTGCACTCTCGGGTTAACTGGTGGGACAGGAGAGCCCGAGAAAAACCACAGAAGGCGGCGGTAGGGGGGAGGGAGTCCCCTCCCACTGCATGTAAAAGCAGTCTAGTGGCCAATTATCCAGTAGGATTGCTTTTACATGTAAGCCGACTGCTGGCTGTAAAAAACGATACCAAGGTGATGCCTAAATCTGCAGGCATCATCCTGGTATAACCACTCAAAGTCCAGCAACGTACCAGTACATTGCTGGTCCTTGTTTGGCATATAGTGTAGGTTTTTTTTTTTCATGCAGCCTGTGGGCTGAACGAAAAAAAAGAGAACCTAACAGAAATCACCACAGGAATATTGTGTAGTATTACACACCATTAACCGCCCAACAGCCAAACCCACTGATTTAATGGTGGGTATACATGACAATATTCCACGTATACCTAAAGGTATTTTAACTTCAGTGGTGAAATAAGCTTACCACTGCTGCTGCCATCAGAGGTATCCATATATGCTAAGCGCAAACGCTGTTTGTGTCAGAATATATAAAATCAAGCCGACGGGTACCTGCAAGAGAAACAGGTTAACAAAAGAATGAAAAACAAAGTACAGTAAAAGTACAGTAGGAAGAGTAGAAGGACATAAAAATGACTGACACGACAACTGTTTTTGGATTTTTTATTTTTTTTTGTAACACTGTTTTTTCTGTGAATTGCGATTTTCCAGCTTGGGTCTCTCAAAATGTTGATAGCCATTGAACATCTTTCGAGACCCTGTGTTTGTGTGCCCTACACTATGTCGCGCTGTACCCTACACTAAAACTCCACTAGTGTATGGTAGCGCTTGAAACATTCCCCGATGCAGAGACCAGGTTGGTCAGGACATCATGGACAATAATAGCGGGTGTCACGCCTACATCCGCGCCTGCTACAGACACGACATCTTCTTTGGGGGTGTGTTTGGGTAGGGGTACTCGGGAGGACATGTGGAAAATGTCTCTCATGCAGCCGGCTCACTGCATCTGGAAGGGGAAGTTGGGCAGGCATACCTCCTGGGTACAGGTAGGCTTTGATGATTGCTTCCTGGAATTCTCGGAAGGATCCAGTTTGTCCTGACGCCCTGTATAGGACAAAGGCATTTAGCATAGCCAATTGGAATAAATATACAGACACTTTTTTGTAACAGCATCTGTCCATCTGTAACAGCATCTGGCTTTACGGGCAAATAAATACGGCACCAAAAGCTGGTCGTTAAGGTCCACCCCTCCCATATTAAGGTTGTAGTCATGGACAGAGAGGGGTTTCTCCATAACGCCAGTTGCCGTAGAAATTTGGATCATCATGTCTGCGTGAAGGGGGGACAGAACGAAAACATCCTGTGTATCCCTCTACTTCACTGCAAGCAATTTGTCTGTTTTCAAGCAGGCTCTCTCCCCCGACTAAGACGGGAATTTACAAGCCGTTGGGGGAACCCCCGGAGATTTGGTCGCACGGTGCCACATGCGCCAATTTGAGTAAAAGTTGTCCACGTACAAATGGTACCCCTTTCCGGATAAGGGTGACACCAAGTCCCAAACTATCTTGCCGCTGCTCCCTATGTAGTCTGGGCAATTGGGGGGCTCCACAGTGCTAGCCTTTCCCTCATAGACCCGGAAACTAACTGTATAGCCTGTGGCCCTGTCACAGAGCTTGTACAGCTTGACCCCGTATCTGGCACGCTTGCTGGGGAGGTACTGTTTCATAGCAAGGGGGCCAGTAAACTTAATCAGGGACTCGTCAACGCAGACAACTTGTTCGGGCATAAACAAGGCTGCAAATCACTGCTTGAAGTGGTCTATGAGGGGCCGAATTTTGTGGAGGCGATCATATTCAGGGTCTCCCCGAGGACGACAGATTTCATTGTCGCTGAAATGCATAAATCGCAGAATTTGCTCGTATCTCGCCCTGGACATGGAGGCAGAGTACACGCGCATATGGTGAAGTGGGCTAGTGGACCAATATAGCCGCAACCGTTAAAGGTTTCCAGCTGAATTGTCTGGCAAGGGGCGAATTTGGGTTGGCGGCGATGAATTGTTGTGCATATAAATTTGATTGATCCACAATAGATCCGTAAAGATCTTCCATAAAGATCTTCCGTGAAGAACAGCTTAAAAAAAATTCAGGGGCGTAAAACCAGCTGTCTCCACGTGGATTCCTGGTTGGGCAGTAAATGGGGGAAGTACTGTACTGTAGAATTAGTGGGTTGTCAATTGGGATATGCCAGTGCATCAGGGAGGGCACTATGGGCTCTACGGGCCTGTTTTCGAATACGCGGTGGCTGCGGGCCAGTACTCGTGCTAGCCACCGCACCAGCTTCAACTGCACTTATGGGACTCGCCACGTCACCTAGTGTTACTGCAGTGCTGGTTGTACTAGGCCCAGGGTGTACTAGGCCGCTGGCGCTTGCCAGGCCACGAGAAGGATGAGCGGCACTAGTACCGACACTCTGCTCTATACGAGCACCCTGCGATTCCTGCATCTCAACAACTCCAGAATGGGGTCGGGTATGCCTGGGTCTAACAGGGACCCATCTGTCGTCGGAGCTATCTGTCATGGAGCCGCTGCTGTCATCAGGTTCATATACTGACCCTGATTCTGCCAGTGAGGCTTCCCCATCGCTCTCATCTGACATGGTCAGTATACTGTAAGCCTCTGCACTATTGTACCAACGTTTGGTCATTTTAGTTAGCTAAATTTACCGGTACAGTAGTGTGACTCACAGGTAATAAAAGCACCTGGTTGTCAAGGACTATTTCAACCGTTACCAAAAAAAACTGCTAATGCTAGCAGGGATCAGGCCTGACTCTGCTAACACAGCGGTTTTGTGTGTTGTGTTTTTTTGTAAGTGACAGTAATCTATTGATTACTACACTTGCATGGGTGGGGTGGGGCTGGGCGGAGGGGTTAAACGCAGGTGCTGGCAGGAATCAGTGCCGATCGTGCAAACACCACGTTTTGGGAACCCTAAACTATGGGGACGCTAGTATAGTTCTGATCAGATCAGATATTGATCTGTTCAAACACTATACTAGTAATGGAAGTGTATGTGCTTGTGTGTGTGGTAATCAAGGTGTTATTTCTAACTATGCGCCGGGGATCTGCGCTATTTTAGACTGACGCTAACACTAGCTAATGTCACCTGTGTCACTAATAATAGTGATCCGAAAAAAAACTGTACACTATAAAAGTGACACTGTGACAGGGCAATGATGGGTTTAATTGCCCTGTCACAGGGGGTTAAATCTTTATTGGGGGGGGTGGCGGGGATCCTAAACCTCCTTGGGACTGAAACTTACTCGCTAGTGCTAACCCAAGTCACAATCACACTAATACAAAATACAGTAAAACACTATATTACTTGTTTATTAGTGTGCAATGTGACAGGGGGAAGGGGCTAACTGGATGTGATCAGGGGGGGGATCAGGGGGTTAAATCTTTATTGGGGGGGTGGCGGGTATCCTAAGTATAAAAGGAACGACCGCAAGCGCTAAACCTGGTCACAAGTAACAATTATACGGGTATATAGGAAAATGCTATATACTGTATACAGTGTGTGTTGTGACAGGGGGTGTAGGGGTGATTAGGGGGGATCAGGGGGTTAAATATTTATTGGGGGGGCGGTGGCGGGGACCCTAAACCTACTTGGGACAGAAACTAAGTCGCTAGCGCTAACTCAAGTCACAATCGCATTAATACAAAATACAGAAAAACAGTATATTACGTGTGTATTAGTGTGCAATGGGACAGGGGGGAAGGGGTTAACTGGGGGTGATCAGGGGTTTATCGGGAGGTTAAATATTTATGAGGGGGTGGCGGGTATTTTGTAAAAGGAAGGGCCGCAAACGCTAAACCTGGTCACAAATCACACTTATACGGGTATATAGGAAAATGCTATATACAGTGTGTGTTGTGACAGGGGGTGTAGGTGTTAACTGGGGGGGGGCGATCGGGGGTCAAATGTGCCTATCTAAGTGTGTGTATGTGTGCTTGGTGCAGTACTCACAGTTAGATGTGCTCTCTCCTCTCGAAGAATCCAAAAAGGATCATGGGAGGAGAGAGCGGGTCTTTTCTGAGCCTGTGTTTACATTACACAGGCTCAGAATAGAATCTGATTGGGCAGGACCGATTAACAGGTCCAGGCCAAAAATCATTGGCCTGGACCTGATGACTGATCGGTTCTAAACCCAATAAGGTCATCAGCGGCGGCGAGGGCGCGCGGGAGCACGCCCCAGAGCAGCGGGATCTAGTGACGTATGGATACGTCACTTTGCCTGCATGGGGCTGACCGCCGCAGTATATGTACTTGTGGCGATCGGCAAGTGGTTAAAAGGACTTTTGTGATTTATGTCGATTTATGTCACTGACGATCTCTCCCTGGTGCACACAGCAAACCTCTCCCTACACTGACAAAAGAGACAGTACACCTATACCAAATACCAGCCCTTAAAAGGACTTTTGTGGACCTTAACAGAGCGATTTGTGTCACTGACAATCTGTCCCTAGTTCACACAGCCAACCTCACCCTACACTGACAAAAAGCAGAATGTGAAATGGCCGCCAGGTCAGGTCTATTTACACGGTAGGGCGTATGTCCATGTGCTGAAATGTTTTAATTGGCTGTCCCGTTCCACCTGATGGCTATGTCATGGGTCAAAGTTCTCCCCAATGTAAACTAATATGACCGCCGCAAACAACGCCATATGTTCGCAAAATCGGCGGACTGCGAGCGAGCAAAGTTTGCCGCAAACCGACCGCCGGGCGAAACGCAAGGCCATCCCTACTCAGCATTGGGGGGTAATTGGAGACTGCAGACATAATCCAATTAGATATATTCTGTATGTATGGCCTACCCATGTATCTCTGCAAACAAAGTCATCCTAGGTGCTAGTCTTCCAGTCTGTTTGGCTGCCTACTGGGACATTGAGGATCTACAGCTGCAATAATCACTAATAGAAAATCTATTACTGTTTTGAGATTTTATCTTTAGTTTGTTGTTAGGTTGTTGATTTCTAAGTAACCTTAAAATATGCAACTGGGGGAGTTGTTAGAATTTGGCCGCCTAATTAATTTCAAAATATATAAATCCAAGGCTTTAAATGTATCCATATCACCCTCCCAGCTACAACCACTTAGATTCTTTAACCCCTTGAGCCCCAGAAGGTTTTACTCCCTTCATGACCAGGCCATTTTTTGCAATTTAGCATTGTTCTACTTTAACTGGTAATTGCGCGTGCAACACTGTACCCAAATGAAATTTATATTTTTTTTTTACAGGCAAATTCTGCTTTCTTTGGGAGGTATTCGATCACCACTGGGTTTTTATTTTTTATGATATAAAGGAAAATTGGTAATATAAACAATAACAATAAACAATATTTTTTACTTTCTGTTATAAAACATATCCAATGAAAAATAATTTAAAATCCAATTTCTTCATAAATTTAGGCCAAAATGTATTCTGCTACATGTATTTGGTAAAAGAAAATCACAAAGAGTGTATATTGATTGATTGGTCTGTGTGAAAAGTATAGCATCTACAAACTTTGGTGTGTGTGTGTGTGTGTGCATATATATATATATATATATATATATACTACATTTTTTCTTTTTATACTATTAATAGCGGTAAACTCCTTCCTAAGTAAAGTGCCATGTGAGGAACTAGGAGGTCCTAGATCTACCTCAGCTTCAGGTCCAAGGACTTTATGATTAGGCAGGGCTAAGAAGCCTTAGTGTTTCTTTGTTTGGCCACCACTCTCCCTTTTTATTTATTTCTCAATTTCTTATTTATCCCTATTGGTTTTTTTTTTTTATGAAAGCACCCATTCTTCACCTTTCCTGCTTCTATCCAACTTACCCCTAAGTTTTGTCTGTCATGAGTTGACACATTTTTGATGGTGATATTTATTTACTAAAAGAGTAGAGCATTTTCATAATTTTCCCTTGCCTTAGTGAATGAGGTAAAACAGAATGAAAATTTACGTTCTAAAGAATAGCCAATCATTTACAAGGAATAATTTAAAAAAAAAACAGCATTTATCTTTCATTTGATTAATTGATACAAGCCGGCACAGCTTCACTTCATTCTCTAAGCTATGTGAATTTCCTCCTAGCTTTGTGAATGAGGGGACTGAGGTTGGCTTCTATCATCCAATTAAAAGCAAAAATCCTGTTTTTTTTTTTTTCAAATTTCCTTGCAAATGATTGGGTGTGTTTCCTATTTTCTGAGTTGGACCTTTCTTTGGTAAGAGTCACATCTGCCTACTGTTCTGTTAAAACACTGTCTAATCTTTCGTGGAATGGGAAAGAAGGCAGATATGATTTCTGTCATCATCCATGGATTTAATAACAGCAATTGTTGACCATGTGATCACTAGTGTGCTTAGCAGCACTTCAATGACTGCCACTATACTGAATTTCATGCAGAATTGGCATTTGGCAAGTAATTAAAACAAATTGGAAAGACATCAGCAATTTCATGATGTTTCTCAAGGTAGCAATCTGCAATTACAGATTTTAATTCTTATATCCTTCTCTTTCAAAGATAATCTTTGAAACTAAGTAAACTATTTATATGTATATATACAACACCAGTGCCAGTTTAAGTTACTATTTCATGTTTGCCACATCCCCAAAACCCCCTCACACAATCAAAACATATTCAAATATGTAAACCATCATCACCAGCCAATTTTCTAATACTAACAATAAAGTAGCATTTCATTCATTCATATATAAATAGTCATTCTAAAACCTGGTCACCACTAAACATCTCCATACATGAATTGCCCCCCTTTATATGCCGAGAGCTAACTTGTCTTTACTAAGGTCCTTTATTCCTTTATCCTCTTAGATGCCAAGCACCTCATAGCGAACAAACTCACATTCTTACAGCTGTCCCACTGTGTATCCTATTAGGTAGGAGTATCTGAAACTCTATTTCGATATCCTGTCAAAGAAACCACAAGTTCTACCTACTATCAATTGGCTAAGCTTGCTTCCAAGTCAAGCCCACCTGAGAACATGGCCTTCTTCAAAAGACAACTTCTGCATGCAAGTATCCTGCATACACAGTTGTGTTCTCCCCACACTTTTTTGAATGGTTAGAAAAAGGAAGTGTTGGCACCTTTATTGACCTTCTATTGCCATTTGTGGTTCCATTGGCGAAAATTCCCTTATTTCCAGTTCCTGTGATGATTGTCAGGGGCAGAGGAAGTGAAGGAAGTTATTTTGGAATACTCCCTATCCTCTTCAGAACTACTGTTCTTGGCCTAACTCATTCACCATTAGAGCAATAACATTAGGTTTCCCCTCAAAATCTTCAATTTGTCCTTGACTTTGTCAACTGTTTGGGGCCATTCTTGTAGTAACAGAGATGGGTGCCCACCTTCCAAAGCTCCATGTAAATAGCAAAAGGACACTGCTTTTATTCATTGAAGACTATTGTATTTTTGCCTCAATAACAGCTTCAACAGCTGCTGGCCTTCTTTTTTGTGTAAAAAGATGAAATTCAATTGCAGCATGTGGTACTGATAAAATCTGTGAACTTGGAGAAGAGGAGATCACTATGTGTTGTGTACAGAGAGGTGTCACAAACAGATCTATAATATCCATTCTTCTTGAAAGCTTCCTATAAACAGAGATGTTTATGTGACATTTTAACATTTAACTTTATTTCTAATAATACAAATAATAGTACACAAAGCAATTTAATTTTTATTTACAGTATTTTATTCATTGCAGATAAAAATACAAAAATCTGCACTATGTATAAAAATAAAGCTAGCTATCTGATATCTATATTTCTGTTGACATGGAAAAATTATATTATTTAACTGAAGTCAGATCAAAAGTAGTAAGTGAGCTGTTCGGGCACTGTTGAGTTCCATAGTGCTGTACGCCTATTTTAGGTAGTTGCAGCTGAAGAGAAAAGTGTTCAGATAACTACCAAGGAAAGGAAACACAAAGAGGAAGCCAAAAGTCCAATATGAAGGCTGGTGGCTAAGGAAGCTGCAAGCTACAGCAACGAATATGGTGTCACCATCAGTGGCGGTTGGTGCTCCATCGGTGAGGGGGGCCGGCAGACTGACCTGACCACGGACCCCCCATCACTCCAGAGTCCAGTCCACACCAAATCCCCCCCTGGGTGCCAGTTCACTTACCTTGTTCCTTCGGACTGACAGGTGGCGACAACTTCCCCCTCAGTCTCCTCCATGTCCCCTCTCGGCGGCCGTCTCCCCCCTCCTCCTCCGGCAATAAGATGCCTTCTCCTTTGGCCAATTGGGAAACAGGTCTCAGGATATGCTTCCTGATTGGCCGGGAGGAGAATCAGTGTGGCAATAGCAAATATTCATTTGCTGTTGTCACATAACTGGGTGGGCTCAGGGCGCAGTGCTCTGTGCCCCGAGCCCACCCTTTTTTGAAGCCTATTAGAGCCTCTGGCTCTAATCACATGCTTAAAAAAAAAAAAAACCCTCAGTGGAATCCATGCATCCGGTGCCCTGCATGTAGATTAGGGGGCCAGATGCATGGATAGGGTGGGTGGCGCCCCTGCGCCCCTAATAGATGGACCGCCACTGCTCACCATACTGGCTATGTTTAAACCAAAAGAGTTAAAAATATTTAGACAAACAAAACCGTTTACATATAGCCATTACAGTCATGAACTTAAAAGGAGGTTGGTTTAAATTCTCTTTATTTCTTTATAATGTTATTTTTCTTTTAGAATACAATATTATGAAGTACATAGTGCTCTAAGTGGATGAATTTTATTTGTGCATTATAATTTTTTTCCTAATTCCTTTATAACCTAAGGCATTTTTTCAACTGTAACTTCTTTTTCCCTATATGATGAGTATCAGAAAAGGAAGTGCCTAAGGTAGCCATCTTAAAGCCTAGTACACACGGCCGAATGTTGGGTGGCATCGGCAGATTCAATTGAAACTGGCTGACATTTGGCCCGTGTGTACTGGAGCTGGTCTGACAGAACCTGGCCATTTGGCCTGCCTTCTGTTGAAGGGGCATATTTGAAACAGGTCTACCGACCGGCACCCAGTCAGCGCTCTCAGCCAATGGCCAATGGAATGTTCTGGCAGGGGGGAGGCTTTCCCCCTGTAAGAATACAATAGCACAGCAGGGGAGATCACTGTACCAATGTTGGATGTCTGATAGTTAGTACAATGGCTCCTCTTGAGCTGTCAGTTTTTTTTGGTTTCAGCCCTGCTGGGTTGAAAAAAACAACTACTAGTGTGTACTAATCTTTAGGTTTATGGAAAACCAAACATTGGCAGGGGCTAAGAGGAGGGGTTGCATCCTAATTGGGAGTGGCATATTTGTAGTGGGCCAATCTCAAAAGCCTGGTTAACAGGGTGGTTTAGACTGTGAGCATGGAGAATCCGATTGCCATTAACTAAAGGATAAGCAATCTTTTCTCTTTGTTTTACAGGCAACCAGTAAAAAATGTAAAAATTAACAAGGTCTTTTTGGAGCTGAGATTATTGCTGATCAAAAAACAGACTTTTGATGTACATAGAATCAATTAAATACATAAAAAAAATAACCACGCCCCCCCTCCTCCCGCCGCCTTACGCCACTCTGCCTGGGGCTCCTGTTCCATTGGTAGACCCGAGTCCAACGGCTGGTCAAAGTCCCGAACAAAGCCGGATTCGGCTTCGATCAGGTCTCCAATGAAGTAACCCAGAAGCGACATCACTTCCGGTTTACTCAGCTGCCAATGGCTCTGATTTAGAAAAATTTGCAGTATTCAAAAACACAGATTTAGGCATTTTGAATACTTTTAAGTGCAAAGGAGGTACCCCAGATCCCTCCATAAAGAGTACCTGTCACTGCCTATTACTGTCACAAGGGATGTTTACATAACTTGTGACAGCAATAAAAGTGATCAGGTATTTATTTATTTTTTTAAAGGAACAGTGAAAAAATAAAAAATAAAATAAATAGGAAAATATTTTTTTTAAAGCGTTCCCGTCCACGTATGACCATACAACTGCTCTGCAATACAGCAAAATCACCCGCAAAGCACATGTATGTGCCCCCTTGAATGTAAAAAAGCCTATAATATAGATTTAAATTTGATAGAATCGCAGATATCACATTTGTAGTCACAAAATTTATGTTGATCAGAAGATCCGAAATTTCTCCACCTACAACAAAGAGAAAAAGATTAATTTAGCTTTGTGTTTTATCATTTACAAAACGAACAGAGATGAATGCATATAATGTCATATATACACATGTAATAGATTGACTGGTTTCATAATTATCCTGGACTTTATTGCATGGAATAGGGGGAATTGGCTTTAAATTGGTGTAAATGTTTTATTGCTCAAAAAGTTAGATTGGACCGTCCCCCCTTTTCACTAAAATCATATAAACATACAGCTCTGCATGCTGATGTGAAATGCTCTTACACTTATTTACCAAATAATATAATTTAGTAGGTACTTACCTTTAAAGTAATTCTATTTCTTAGCTTCTTGAGGCACTGGTGGCTTAGTCCTAGCCTTTCAGTCCCCCCCCCCCTCCCCCGGGAAGGCTAGGTCCCCAGTGTCTTCCAAAGTGATCCTATTTCTAAACTGTGAGATCTCCAAAGATTTGGTAAAATCTCAAGATATCTTGGGGGTCAAGGACATTTTTTTTTTTTATTGTTAATCTTTATACGTTGTCATGGCTTCAGCAATATGAATGTCTGGTATCGTAATACCTCTTATTTTTCAATAGCCATGGCAACATACAAACAATAACAGTGCCAGATCTTGTACTATGAATTTGCAAGATCTGGCACTGACATCACCAGCGGCCAGCCGCAGAAACACAAAAAAAGAAGCCAGCCACCGATAACGTCTATGAGGAAGATGGCGGCCTAGGTTTAGATGAGGAGGAGAAGAGGTGCATTAGCTTTTGGCACTAGACAGACAAAATGGGCAAGTAATTATCATTAAATAATGTGTTTAATTTGCAATAACAATTAGAGTACTGGGGACCATTTTAACCACTTTAATACAGGGCACTTCCCTCCCTTCCCGCCCAGGCCAATTTTCCCCTTTTAGAGCTGTTGCATTTTGAATGACAATTGCGCGGTCATGCAACACTGTACCTACACCAAATTTATGTCATTTTCCCCCCACAAATAGAGCTTTCTTTCGGTGGTATTTGATCATCTGTGCGATTTTTACTTTTTGCTAAACAAATAAAAAAAGACCGAAAAGTTTAAAAAAAAAAAAAAATTTTGTTTATGTTATACAATTTTGTAAATAAATAATTTTTTTCCTGCACTGATGAGACTGTACTGACAGGCACTGATGAGGAGGCACTGATGGGGTGGCACTGATGGGGTGGCACTGATGGGGTGGCACTGATAGGCGGCACTGATAGGCGGCACTGATATGCGGCACTGATAGGCACTGATATGTGGCACTGATAGGTAGCACTGATATGCAGCATTGGTGGGCACTGATAGGCGGCACTGCTGGGCACTGATAGGCGGCATTGATGGGCACTGATAGGTGGCACTGACGGGCACTGATAGGTGGCACTGACGGGCACTAATGGGCACTGATAGGCGGCACTGGTGGGCACTGATGGGCACTGATGGGCGGCACTGATCGGCACTGACGGGCGGCACTGATGGGCACTAATGGGCACTGATAGGCGGCACCGGTGGGCAATAATGGGCACTGGTGGGCGACACTTAAGGATGGCAATGATGGGCACTTGTGGGCAGCACTGATAGGGAGGGCACTGGTGGGCAGCACTGATGGGGTGGGCAATGGGGGGCTCCCTGAGCCCTGATTGCCATCCCTGGTGGCCATAGTGGGCATCCCTGGGGTCATAGTGGGCATCCCTGGGGTCATAGTGGGCATCCCTGGTGGATCTAGTGGCATCCCCCCCCCGAGGGTCTGAACTGGTAATCAATGATCTGATTACCAGTGCCGACCCCCCCCCCTGTCAGGGGAGCCGCCGATCGGCGCTCCTTTACTCGTGCCTGTCAGGCACGAACTAAGGAAAGCCGATCAACGGCTGTTCCTATTTACTATGTGACCAGCCGTGATTGGACACGGCTGATCACATGGTAAAGAGCCTCCGTCAGAGGCTCTTTACCGAGATCGGAGATGCAGGGTGTCAGACTGACACCTCGCATCACCGATCGCCGCTCTGCGCGCCCCCGGGGGGCGCCCAGAGCGGAGTTATCCTGCCGCCGTCATATGACGTCCGGTCAGGATAACTCAACCACATTCCCGCCGTCATTTGCCTATAGGGCGGGCGGGAAGTGGTTAAATGAGGGGGCAGGTCCACTTTAAATATGAATAGTTATATATTTACATGCACATACAATTTACACATTGTTTGGCTTTTTATTTATTTTTCATATTACATTCTTTATCATCCCTAATAAACAGTTCAGTCAATGGAGGTCATTCATAACATTTCATTTGGATTCTAACTGTGTTATCTCTGGTGCAGGTTACATAATTCACGCAAATGTGTTGGCGACTGTGCTTCTGTATTCATTTGCTTATGCTTTTATAAACACTTATCTTTTGTTATGTTTTTTTTTCCCCTTCCAATTGTGTTAAAACCTTTTTGTTTTTGTATTTTAGATACAGTGGTGTAAAGTGATTGTAAAGTTTCGTTTTTTTTTTAAATAAAAATAACAAACATGTTATACATATCTGCCCTGGGCAGTTGGTTTTGCACAGAGTGGTCCGGATCTTCCTCTTCTCTGGTCCCTCTTCTGCTTTCCTGGCCCCTTCAACCTGGTGAGTGCCCCCACAGCAAGTAGTTTGCTATGGGGGCACCAGAGCCGAGTTACAGCGACCTGTGTCCATTCCCCTTCTCTCCTCATTGGTTGACTGACTTTGATTGACAGCAGTGGGAGACAATGGTGCCGCTGCTGTGTCTCAGCCAATCAGGAGGGAGTGTCCCGCGATGGCCAAGGTATTCATGGACATTGCTGGATATAAAGGGGTCCAGGTAAGTATTAGGGGGGGGGGGGGCTGAGGGGGGCTGCTGCCCACGGAAGGCTTTTAATCTTAATGCATAGAATGCATTAATATAAAAAAACCTTCTGAATATACAACCACTTTAATTATAAACTGCTGTGTTTTTTCTTGCTTGGAGCTTCACCCTCTTTATCACCTCCCCCCATCCATGCGTCCGGCCCCCCAATCTACATGCAGGCCCCAGACGCATGGAGTTCAATGGTGTCTATTTATTTTTTTTAACAATGTGATTAGAGCCAGAGGCTCTAATAGGCTAAAAAAAAAGGTGGGCTTGGGGCGCAGAGCCCACCCAGTTGTGTGACAATAGCAAATGAATATTCAAAATCGTCACACGGATCCTCGTCCTTGCCAATCAGGAAGCAGGTTCTGAGACCCGTTTCCCAATTAGTCGAAAGGAGAAGCCATGCCACTGGGCATGGAGGAGGAGGGAGGAGACGCAGAAGACTGAGGGGGAAGAAGCCGAAGCCGCCACCATTTGCTGCTGCTGCACATGTCCAGATGTCCAGGCAGGGGGAGTGAGCCGGGGGGTCTTGCTGTGGTCCTGGGGGGGGGTATGGTGTGCAGCCTGGTGTGGTCCGGGGGGGTATGGTGCGATCCGTCTGCCGCCCCCCTCCGGCCCATGGAGTATCAGTCGCCACTGGTTTTGATAGAGATTTATGCAGCTATCATGGGATGAACAAAATCAGCAAAACCTTTTTTTCTACCACCCCTGTGCTTTAAGAAAATGTATCAATTGCTTGGTATTTTACAAACATTAACCTTAATAGCGGTATTCTTGAGTGTGGCTCGGTGTTAAATTTCAGTGCCAAAAGTGGTAACCCCGAGCCACACTCGGGGTACCGCTAGGAAGATCGCTGGATCCTGGTAGAGGGGTTACTTACCTTGTCACCGGGATCCAGCGATGTATCCCGGCGGTGTGCGGTGTGCCCCGGCTTCTGTCTCCTGTGACGTGACATTCACAGGGGGGGTGGAACTGGTGGCAAATTCAAACGTAAAACACACCAAACACACTCATACATAGCAAAAATAAAATAAATTCACATTAGTTTCCCCCCCAGTGCCATTTCCTGCAGTTTTACTGTACTTTATGTATATACTGTATATATATATATATATATATATATATACACGTGTATATATATATATATATATATATATATATGCATACACACACACATATATATATATATATGTGTGTGTGTATATATATATATATATATATATATATATATGTATACGTATATATATATATATATATATATGTGTATACGTATATATATATATATATATAAATATATTTATATATTATATTTATAATTTATGATTTTGTGTTTCAAACTTTATCATACCCGAGATGTTATAAAGAAGAACACACAGTAAAAAAAAAAATCATATGTAAATAGTTGGTTTGGGCTGCTCATTCTTAAGAATTACATGCAAAATATTGGTACCGCTTTCAGCACCTAAAATTGGAAAGAATCATACCGCCAGGGAGGTTAAAACTGTAAGTAAAATAGAGTCCAATATGATAAAAATATTTTGAAAAATAGCAAAAATTGTCTGGCCATCTGAGATTAATTGTGAAAAGCAGGACCGGCAGCGAAATAAAATAAAGTATATCACAATCAAGATATATTTGCAAACAAACATGACTTCTGGTTTATCCAATAGTATGTGTTTGAGAGAGCTTCAATAGCATGAAGTATATCCTTCATACATTCCTACTTTTATGTACACTAATAACCATATCACACATTATTCCCATTACAGGGAAAAACTTTATAAACAGATGTTTAATTACTTTTATACATCATTTTTTTTACACTCTTTTTATAAAACATGCTAGGCTTTATAGAAGGTTACCCAGCACTGCCTTTGTATATTAGTTAAGGCAAGCCCTAATCCTAGTACATCGCCTACTTGGAAGGAGTAGATTTTACAGAGGTTAGGCCTTGCAGAGAAGGCCTTCTGCTGGCAGTACATAGTAAATATGTAAAAAGTATATATTTTGTAAGTACAGATCATAATAAATAGAATAGTCCTATTGTTTGCTGTGATACAGTAATATTATAAAATTGCACCTTGTCTGGTGCCTTTGTATGTGGATTTCAGTTCTGGGTGCTCATCTCACAAACATGAAATTGCTTAAAAAAAAAAAAAGCATCCTTTCTGCACTCTTTATATTTTGGTAAGCTTTCCCCAAATCCACAAGGTGATGTGTTCTTTAAGAGCTTTACCAAAATACTAGCCTCATCCATGGCTAAATTCCACTTTTTGAAATACACATCAGAAAGGACATACTGCAAACAAGTGGCCTGTAGATGCTCATTCCCATGAATACTGGTATCAGCGTATGAATTAAAGCAGTGTTTCTTAACAACCGGGCTATTTCCCGGTAGTAAGACACAGCCTTCCTTATGCCAGGTCCTGGTTTCTCATCTCTAGTGTACTATGTACTGCTAAAATGTTGTGTGTGAGGCTCTGGGGGGAATGCATAGATATGCACTCACTTTCACATTCTGCTCCCTGGCTCTTATTATCTATTGCTGGAGCTGCACACTGGTGTCTGCCAGGATCAGTGCTGCCCCAGTGATCACTCTTCTTTCATTGATACCCAGTTTGAAATGGCTTGTTGCAAGTTTTTATCCATTTTGATTGGTGTGTGCATTCATGTGATCAGTCACTGTGAAAAAAAAATTCTGCTCTAAGGACCTAACATTACATTAAAAACAAAAATTTAGAGAACTGGAGTTGCAACTAATAAGGTTGTCCCTAAGGTGGTCCACTGAGTTAGAGAGATTTGTACAGATACAAAAATATGATATATTTGTAAGCCAACAATATACAGGCTATTGCCATGTTAATGTTACCCTGTTAACCTATATGTTCTATAGATGTAAAATGTATACTATATAGCCAATATATGTGAACATCCCTCCCATTTATTGTGTTTGGGTGTTTCTAGTAAAGAGAATTATTAATGCTACCTGAGAAAAAAACATTTTGGACAGTTTTGTACTTTCAACCTTTTGAGTACAGTTTGGAGAAGTTTATTTTCTGCTCCAGCATGACTCAGCCCCTGTGCACATAACCAGGTACAAAAAAACATGGTCTGACAAGTTTAGGGTGAAGGAACTTGCCAGCACAGAGCCCTGATCTCGCCTTTAGGATGGGTTAGTATGCTGATTGCGAGCCAGATATTCTCATCCAGCATCAATATCTGACTTTAAAAATGCTCCTTTGGCTAAATGCCTCAAATTCCCAAAGATACATTTCAATATATTGCACAATGACCTCAAATATCTTGCAGAAAACCTTTCCAAAGGGATGGAGACTGTTACAGTTGCAAGGGTTGGGCAAGTCTATAGCAATGACCTTGGGTTTAGAATGGGATGTTGAACAATTTTTTAGCAGTGTGACTGAGGTTTTTACAAACTTAGAGTCATATACGGTTGTGTGTCTGCAAAGTGTCATTCTGTACATCAAAAATCAGCAACATAAAAATTCACTCATAAATGTTTGTGCTTTCCAAACATGTTGTTTTCATGGTGTAGCTAACTATCTTAGTAAGTTTGATGCCTCTTGATACATGTAAACCACACTCATACTTATCATCTTCTAACAGCAAGTACCTGAACAAGAACCTTAATATTTTAAATAGTAGCTGCAATACTGAAAATTGCTTTTGAAATTAAATTAACATGTTAAAGCTAGCATGAGATTTTACAGACTGGATTTACATATGTTTTCACATTCTCCTGCAATCTGGGCTGAATATCATCTGCTTGTTGTTTTTTCCAGTCTCCATGTCTGACCATCTATTAATGCTTGTAAGATTGCCATAGATTTGCAAGGTAGCCAGATTTATGGGAATGATCCAAACCATGGGTACATGAGATTGGTACAAGGAGAAAGAACGGTAATGTCTGTAAATAGTGTCTATAACAGGGATCATTTTGACCCTGTGGGTGTTACAGAACTAAAAGTCCCATGAGGCATTGCTAAACTATGATAGCCAAAGATGGCATGATTCACAGAGGAAAAATGGGGACTTGTAGTTTTGCAACAGCTGGAGGGCCGAAGTTTGTCTACCCAAGACTCTATAACTTGTTGATAGCATAGGGCTTAACAATATCGCTACCAAGGCCGTATAAAAAAAAAACCTCACAAACGTTTAAATGTCCATTTTTAGCCTGAAGATTACCCCAAAAGCATTACATATTTTCTGAAAAGGAAGATCTATTTAGTAAAATAATGGTAATTTAAATTTTCTTTTATCTCTCACTGTTACTGCAACTCATTCTGAAATCTATATTTTTAGTAAAAAATCCACTCAAATAAATTTTATTGCGCACAAATATAATATCATTTTTATGGTAAAATATAAAAGATAACATTGTGTTGGGTAAATAGATACTAAAAATGTCAAACCTCAAAACTGTGTGTGTCCTTGGAAAAGCAAAAAAATATGGCACACAAAATTGTCCATAGCCAACACTATAAAAGCCTTACAGTTCATTAAGGAGTTAACCGAAAATGATGGCCCTAGAATTATATTTTCATTCCATACCTAATATGTGTTATTCAACCATCACTTTTGTACATGTTTTTGGGGGGTATATTTTAATTTGCACTTGTATTTTAATTTGTATTAACAAACAGTATTTTTTTTTTGTTTTTTTACTTAACTTTATTGCTATCACAAGGGGGAAGGAGGCTGCACCTTCCAAACAGTTTAGGACTTATTAGGTGGCTGTAAAGCATGTCTACTACATAGTCAGGAGTTGGAAGAAAAAATGTAGAAGATTGGTTTAAATGCTGAAGATTTGGAATGGCCTCTGCAAAAACAAAGTAAAAAGATTAATGCCAATTGGTGCCTTCTGCATGTAAGCCATATTTCATGGGACTGCTGGAGGCCCCATAAGACTGGCTATCCATATAAACTCATGGGGCCGTGCCATAGTATGAAAAGGAGATTGCCAGGACCATATTATAGAAAAGATCGCTGGATTAAGGAGGATGGTAATTGCTATCCCAGGTGGGCTGCTGTTAGAGTGGTTAGGGGATTTTCTTTTAAGATAAAGTTGCCCTTTAAATATTTTGATAGTAATATGTTTCCCTGTTTCTGTTTGGAGGAAGTTAAGAGGTATAATGTTATTCATCTATCACCTTCCCCACAGCTGAACTGCTAATGATGCAGACAGTTCTGCCTGTCTCCTGGTGACCTCTTTTATCAGTACCTACAGTTATCTGTATACAGGCTGCACAAACTACTCTGCTGCTACTGGTCATTGATCCTAAACACTGGAAAATGTGGATTTTAGTGTGCCCAAAAAGTATATTACTATATACCATAGCTAAAAACAATTGTTATTTTATTATTACATACAAACATACATAAAATATAATTAGCATAAAAGTATGTCATGTTATACATGTCACCATAATGGACAATAATCTGCATTTAGGTAGATCCCACAAGATATGAATCAATGTGTTTCGCCCAAGGTATGGGCTTCCTTTAGGATCAAATCTCTAATGTTTCTAAACCTTAAAAGCAACATCCAGAAAAAATGTATGGTGCATGGTATGTATACATCCTAAAGGATCTGAAAGAACCTCTGATCCAAGGTACAGCATTGAATCTAAAGTATCATATCGGAGATTATGGATGGGTTTGTCATCAGGAAGACAGACATCAAATAAGTCAAGTGCGAAAACAAAAAGAGGTGAGTGAACTCTACTAACCCTTCCTAAGGGCGATAAATCCACAATATACATCCATACTGATAAAAGTTAACCACTTGCTGGCCGCCAGCAGTACATATACTGCTCTGTCCCATGAAAAGACGTAGCTCTACGCATAATCACGTAGATCTACGTGATTATGCACAGCCGAGCCGCCCTGCCGCAGTAAATCTGCGTGGGGTGGTAGGCAAGTGGTTAATGAGAAAGGTTGGGAAACAACTATGCAAACAGAACTATGCCAACATGCCCAACAACAACAAGGACCAAGTAGACCCAACTTCAGAGGATGTTTATATAGAGCTTCCACAGGTGACCATGTTATCTGGACCATGAGGAATTGGAACACTCCTCACCAGCCTGAAAGACTGGTATCTATTGTTATAACATTCCAGTGATAGGGAAAGATAAATGTCACCATTGTAAAAGCTGTTCTGGAGATCCACCAAGTTAGGGAATTAGGAGCATGGGCAGGGCAAGAGAAGGAGCATGCCTATTCCAGGTTAACAAGATGTTGTGTTGGAGCCGGGGTCATGCATGAATTTGGGCTAATGGCATCACCTTGAAGGAGGCTACCATGAGGCCTACAACTCTCAACCTGCTTTGCTATAATAAAAAGCGAACCAAAAGTGAAAAATGATATACAATTTTTATTGCTCATTAGTTCTTAGTGATTTCTATGTATATTGATTTTTCTCTATCGCTCATTGACAGACGTAGTCTTCTTGATTCTCAAGAGCTGGGTTATGTTGTCTCCGCAGGAGTAGGACTAGGCAGAATGACAAAACGTTCTGGCTCCACCCTAGGGGGCAGTCCCTGAGGGTATATCCTCCCTCTCTCTGCTACAGGGAATCAGTTTTTTTCTGTCTAGTCAGGAGTAAGGACCTAAGTTCCTTGCTGGGATCTTTTGGTCCTGGCAAGACTTTTTTTCTTTAAGAAAAAGACATTTTTTAGGTAGTTTTCTCCAGTGTTTTTTTCCTGTGAGATCTTCAAGCAAAAATGCCGGACTGGGCGACACTTGTGGTCACCCCAGCCGGCCTACGAGCGCGTGCAGACCATGGCATTGCGCTTGGTCGGCCGCGACATATTCAAGTAAGTATGCGGGGCCGGGCGACGGGCTGGATGTTGAAATCCAGTGGTCACCCCGGTTTCTGCCTAAAAGCGCGTGCAGACCAGTGCGCTGAGTCGGCCGCGACGGAGTCCCAGTAAAGGGACTGACTTTGCGAGTTAAAAGTCTCGCTTGGACGCCAGGTACCAGAGAGTCGAGGCGTCCACAAACCCCCACCCCGGTGGAGAGGGTATTGTGAAGAGAGGGTGCCTGTCGGTTCGGTATGGTGAGTAAACGTTCCCTTTTTTCCTCATTATGAGGCAGTATATATTATGGGCCCCTCCATATATGGTCAGTATATATCTGATACTTACAAGTCCCCCTTGTAATACAGCATGTGTTTTGTGGGAAGTGGACTTGGTTCAAGAGCTAACACTCTACCCAGCAGACTGTAACATTACAGCAGACATAGGAGGTATAATCCTACCTTATGTGCAGTGTATCTCTGTAGATCCATAGATCGCCTCTTAGCAGAGATGCAGGTGGATGTGCTGGGAAAACGATTTCGGCGGTCCGCCGCCATTTTGCCGTAGACCGAATGCATGTATGTCCTCAGGTCACGCCTGCCGCCATGTTTTTGGAGTCTTATGTCTCTTCTATGGGGGCGGCCATGTTTTGTGAGCCCAGCTACCTCGTGGAGGGCTGGGAACGCCGGAAGGCGTACACAGGGGGCGGAGCCACGCCTTCTGCCCGGGAAAAAGCAAACAGCTCCTTCCAGTCTGTGTAAGACAGACGCTGACTGCAGTTGGTTGGAAACTGCACTGCATCGGTTGGTGAGCCTTGGGGGTCCCTCTCTCTCTCTCTCTGGGATCGAGAAGCAGGTACTCTGAGGGGTGCTATTGCGCTAGGGGGAGACACAAAAAAAAAAAGAAAAAGTTTTTTTGTTTTTGCTGGCAAAGGTGTCCTGTATTAACATGGACCCTGCCACTCATGTATCTCCTCCGGATCCCCTCGAGGGGTCTGCGGGATCCTCCAGCACCCCATTGACAATTGAATCTTTGTCAGCTATTATGGAAACTTTTGTGTCCCGGGTGGAAGTGGCTTGTCAGGGACAGGGCGCAAGAAAGCGACCCCCGCCTAACCCCTTATTATCTGAAACTTCGGATTCAGACTCTGAGCCTATTTCTGCAGTTGCAGGTACTTCATCTGGTATTGGTGTCTCGGGTCCTGTCTCTTCAGACAGTGAGGAGGATGTTTCGGCATCCGCCATAGCCCGAGAGGAAGCGTTGGTAAACGCACTCATTGTATCTGTTCAAGAGACTTTAAGGTTACAGGGTATTCCATCAGAAATAGCTGAAACTGAGATCCCTTTTGGGACTAAAAAGCGCATCAAAGTGGCGAAGGTTTTTCCATTGCCCAAATGTTTTGGCAATCCAATTGAAGAAGAATGGCGTCTGCCAAAACGCACTTTTAATATTTCTAAACGCATTGACAGGCGTTATCCGTTTGAGGAAACCCTTATTAAGAAATGGACAGAACCACCTGTGGTGGATTCACCAATTGCTAGATTGAATAAAGCCACGGTTATTCCTTTAGAAGACGCTCCGTCTTTTAAAGATCCAGTGGATCGCAAGATAGAAGCTATGTCTCGCACCATGTTTTCCTTGATTGGATCAGCTTTCAGACCAATAATTGCTATTGGTCTGGTTTCGCAGGCTGTAACTGAATGGACCAAGTGGTTACGCCGGGACTTAGAAGAAGTCCCTCAGGCGGTATCAGATTTGTTGGAACAAATGATACAGGGGTTACAGTTTGTATGTGATGCGGCGTTAGACGCCACTCCATTAATGGCGCGAGCATCAGTCTCAGCAGTGGTTCTCAGGCGTACACTGTGGCTAAAAGGTTGGTTAGCCGACCAAGGTTCCAAAAAAGCATTGGCTAATATCCCCTTTTCAGGAGAGCGTCTATTTGGAGCCAACTTAGATGAGATCATTAAGGATCTCACCGGTGGAAAAAGCACCTTTTTACCGCAAAATTTTAAAGGTAGAGGAACTCGTCAAAGACGAGGGCCTTCTTTTTCTGCTCACAAGAGGTTTTTTCGTCCAGCGGGTGAAAAAACTAAGTCCTCCAAAGCTCCTGCAGGAGGCGTCAGGGGTCGTTGGTCGGGCAAGCAAAAGCCCGCCCCCTCCAGACCTGAAGATAAACCATCCAAAGCCTGAAGGTGCGCCCCCACCCATAACTGGGGTGGGGGGACGTCTTCGCCGGTTCCCGGATCCATGGCTTTCCAGAATCCCGGACAAATGGGTTTGCGAAGTCATAAGGTCAGGGTACAAGATCGAGTTTCGATCTCTCCCACCGGCGCGATTCTTCCCTTCCAATATCCGTCTATCCGCAGACCGTTTAGAAGATCTGCGGAGAGCAGTCACAGATTTACTACAACAAGGAGTGGTAGTCCACGTTCCTTGGACAGAACGGTTTCAAGGGTTTTATTCAAACCTGTTTACAATACCCAGGAAAGAGGGCAAAGTGCGTCCAATTCTGGACTTAAGAGCACTCAATTCTTTCGTCAACATAAGAAGATTCAGAATGGAGTCCATTCGCACGGTAGCAGCCTTCCTGCATCCAGGGGATGTCCTAGCGTCCATAGACATCAAGGACGCCTATCTTCACATTCCCATTTTCGCAGGACATCAGCGTTTTCTACGCTTTTCCGTAGAGGAGAACCACTATCAGTTTGTGGCGTTACCTTTCGGTCTCGCCACGGCTCCGCGGGTCTTCACAAAGGTGTTGGCCCCAATGTTGGCACTTCTGCGCCAAAGAGGTATATCGATTCTAGGTTACCTAGACGATCTTCTGCTTCATGCAGAGTCTCCTCAGACCTTGCTACAAAACATAGAGATTACTATGATTTCTTTACAGGAATTCGGGTGGCTGGTGAACCAGCAAAAGTCATTTCTGGTTCCCACCCAGAGGCTCGAATATCTGGGTCTAATTCTAGACACAGTCAGGACGAGAGTTTTCCTTCCGGTAGGGAAACTTCGAAAGATTCAATCAGCAGTCCAGTTGTTACTGTCCAACAGCTGGTCTTCCCTTCGGACGTGCATGAGGGTTCTGGGGTTGATGGTGGCTTCATTCGAAGCAGTCCCATTTGCCCAGTCCCATACCCGAATTCTTCAGCAAGAGATTCTTCTCAGATGGAATCGGAATCCGGAATCCCTGGACAATCAGATACGATTGAGCAAACAGACCAGAGAGTCTCTGGTTTGGTGGCTTCGGTCTCCAATGCTCAGCCAGGGAAAGTCATTTCTGCCAATATATTGGACGATAGTGACCACGGATGCCAGTCTATCTGGATGGGGAGGAATTCTCGGTCAGTTATCTGTCCAGGGACTTTGGTCCCCGGAAGAATCCAGATTACCGATAAATGTATTGGAACTGAGAGCGATCAGACTTTGTCTGATTCACTGGACCGAGCAGCTCCAGGGCAGCCCGGTTCGGATCCAGTCGGACAATGCCACGGCCGTGGCTTATGTCAATCATCAGGGGGGCACCAAGAGTGTCCGAGCGGCCAAAGAAGTGGCTTGCATTCTTCGCTGGGCGGAACGATTTGTTCCAGCAATCTCTGCGGTGTTCATTCCGGGGGTGGAGAATTGGCAGGCAGATTATCTCAGCCGTCAGACCCTGGATCAGGGGGAATGGTCCCTCCATCCAGACGTTTTCCACCAGTTGTGCCTACGGTGGGGCACCCCGGATGTGGATCTGTTGGCATCACGATTCAACAGGAAAGTTCAGAGATTCGTGGCTCGCTCCCGCGATCCTCTAGCAGAAACCGCAGACGCACTGATCGCCCCGTGGGGGCAATACCAGCTAATATATGCCTTCCCTCCTCTCGCGTTACTGCCAAGACTTCTTCGCAGGGTAGAGGAGGAAGGAATCCCAGTAATCCTGGTAGCTCCGGACTGGCCTCGTCGAGCTTGGTACGCCGACATGGTCAGACTGGTGGCGGACGTCCCATGGAGACTTCCTCTAAGGGAGGATCTACTGTCTCAGGGACCGATCTTCCATCCTGCTTTACGATCGCTGGCTTTAACGGCCTGGCTATTGAGACCCAGGTGCTGAAGGACAAAGGTTTGTCAGCTTCAGTTATTCCTACTCTAGTTGAAGCAAGGAAAGCGACTTCCAGAAAGATTTATCATCGCACATGGAAGTCCTACATTGCATGGTGTGAACCTTTGGGGTTCCGTCCTCGGTCTTATTCGATTAGTCGAATATTGGCTTTTCTGCAACAAGGGGTTGAGCAGAAACTGGCCTTGAGTACTATCAAGGGTCAGGTCTCAGCATTAGCCATCTTCTTTCAGAAGCCTTTGGCTACTCATTCCTTGGTGCGGAATTTCATCCAGGGGGTGCGACATCTGGCTCCGCCAGTGCACGCGCCGTTACCCCCCTGGGATCTTAATTTAGTGTTGTCGGTTCTTCAGAAACCTCCCTTTGAAGATATTAGGGAGATTCCTCTACCCACGTTGTCCCAGAAGGTGGCCTTCTTGGTGGCTATTACTTCTGCACGCAGGGTGTCAGAACTGGCCGCATTATCTTGTCGTTCACCATATCTGGTGGTTCATAGAGATAAGGTGGTTCTTCGTCCGAATCCATCCTTCCTACCAAAAGTGGTTTCAGAATTTCATCTGAATGAAGAAATTGTATTACCTTCCCTGTGTCCTAAGCCCAGTCATCCTCGGGAATTTGCTTTGCACTCCTTGGATGTGGTCCGGGCGATCAGGGTATACTTGAAAACGACAGACTCGTTTCGCAAGACGGATTCACTTTTTGTGATCCCAGATGGACCCAAAAAGGGGTTGCCTGCATCTGCCACAACCATTTCCAGATGGATCAGACAGACGGTAGTGCAGGCTTATTCTATTAAGGGTCGGGAGCCCCCGTTCCCTGTTAAGGCGCACTCCACTCGGGCACTTAGTGCGTCATGGGCCTTTCGCCATCAGGCGTCAGTGGTCCAGGTGTGCAAGGCGGCTACCTGGTCGTCGGTGCATACCTTCTCTAAACATTATAAAGTTGATGTAATGGCATCGTCTGATGCCTCATTTGGCCGCAAGGTTTTGCAGGCCGCAATTTGAGGAGACCAGTGGTCTACCTCGAGGGTTTTTTTCCGTTGGAAAATTTTTTCTTTAGTCTCATTTTTTGTTTATAATGAGCCTTTAAAACTTCTAGTTTGGCACCGGTTGGGCCTACTAGATTGGATTTGATTTTGTCTATCCCACCCCTCATTTGTGACACTGCTTCTGGATGTCCCAGCTCTTGAGAATCAAGAAGACTACGTCTGTCAATGAGCGATAGAGAAAAATGGATTTTTGTAAGAACTTACCGTAAAATCCTTTTCTCTTAAGCTCATTGACAGACGTAGTACCCGCCCCTCTATCATTGAGTTGGGTTGGGTTAAATTCTCTGTACTGCTTTAAACAGAACTGATTCCCTGTAGCAGAGAGAGGGAGGATATACCCTCAGGGACTGCCCCCTAGGGTGGAGCCAGAACGTTTTGTCATTCTGCCTAGTCCTACTCCTGCGGAGACAACATAACCCAGCTCTTGAGAATCAAGAAGACTACGTCTGTCAATGAGCTTAAGAGAAAAGGATTTTACGGTAAGTTCTTACAAAAATCCATTTTTTTTGCTTATGGTACTGCACCACTTAACTGTGCTGCCATTTATATAACTAAGAACATTATCAAATAAGAACATATAAAAATGTCACATCAAGCACGTTTTTTAAAGCTGCATTTTTTTCCCGTTACTCCAAAATATATAAAAAAAAGTTTCCTCAAATGCAATGGTACATAGCTATATATATATATATATATATATATATATATATATATATATATATATATATATATGCCCTTTAAAATGTCCACTCACCTGCTTGCATAGGTGAGTGGAATTATGCTGAGGACGAGTGTCGCACAGTGACATCGACGCACATTGGAAGCCCTGATTGGCTGAAGCAATAAAAGCTTTGCCCAATCAGGGCACAGAGCACTGTCAGAGCCATGATTGGAGAGTGTAATGATGACTCTATCCAATCATGGCTCATTGCTCTTAGTCATGTCCCACACTAGAAAAGTATTCTTTTAATAGCAGCCATGTGAAGTGTGATATTGGCTTGGGGAGAGATAGAACAGTGCTACTAGAGAGTTAGTGTGCTGTTCTGTTTCTATTGTAAGTGTAGAATAATAGTTTAGTGTGAATTAAGTGATAGTTGAATGGAGTTTGGACTTCCAAAGTTTTGTTCTTCCAATATTTACAGTTAAGACATGCCATATCTGCACAGGCAAGATTTCTTTCTGGAGTCTGTCCAATCTGGTGATACTGTATAGGCTTCTGGGAAAGTATATTAAAAAAGGTACTATCTCATTTTTATATAGCTCCTTTTTGAATCAAGTATCCAATGTGATGTCTTTAACATGTAGGAAGGGATCGGAGGAGGATATTGGTCTCATGTCTAATGAGAAATGGTCCGATATCTTGGAAAATGTTACTAGGGTCTCCCTCTCATCCACACAGAAGCTTACACAGCTGTTTATTGTGCATCGTACATATTGCACCCCTACTCGTTTATATAAATGGCAAAGGAGGGATTCTCCGTTATGCCCTCGATGTAAAATTCATAATGGTACGCTTATTCATATGTTGTGGAAATGCCCCAAACTTATCCAATACTGGAAAACAATAATATTAACTATTAATAATACATGGAATATTACTCTTCCTTATGAACCAAAAATAGGACTGTTAGGTTGCTTGAATGGGAAGGAATATTCTCCATATATACAGACGGCAATTCTTGGAGTGCTTTTTTTAGCCAGAAAGCTTGTTGCGAGGAAGTGGCTTTCTCCTATTCCCCCCAGTCATTCCGAGTGGGTTGAGGAGGTGAATATAACACTACTTCGTGAATATCTCACATACAAACATAGAGGCAGTTCTAGAAAATTTGATCGTATTTGGGAACAATGGCTAGCTGTTCCTGGGTTGGCCCCAGCACAGCTGGCCGCCATTAGAATTTTTGGAGGCATACCTCCTTAAGTTTAGAAAACTGTTGACTTTCAGAGACCCTAAAAGGTAGCCCAATGTAATGTAATGTGTCAGGAGAAAACTATATTGATCTCAAGTATATACCGATCTTGGCAGAGGTTTTTTTTCTTTTTCTTTTCTTGGGTGGGGGGGGGGGGGGTTGTGTTAAGAATGTAGTTAGTTAGGATTTAAAATGGAAAAAATAGCTATATACTAGAGTATGTGCATGTGACAAGATGAAGGTATTTTTGTACAGAGATAAATAATGAACACATATATATGTATTGATGGATTACATAGATCTGTTGTTATTCAGGTCTATATATGTGAGCTTGAATTTTGACTATTGTACCTATCTTGTTGTAGTGTAAATTTTTTCTTTAATAAAAATTATCTGTTTAAAAAAAAAAAGTGATAGTTCAGTCAGTGTAAGCGTAGTGACCATTCATTTTTTCTTTAGTGTCACTTTAGTGAGAATCTAATAATAGTTCAGTCAGTTTGAGTTTAGTGACCATTCATTTTTACATTTGGTAAACTGCTGTATAATTCAGTGCGTTAGTGCACATTTACCACAGTATATTTTAGTGCATTACGTGCTGTTTAACGTAGTATATTTCAGTGCACTATTGCACGTTTAAAGCAGTATATTTCTGTGCGTTAGTGCACGTTTACCGCAGTATATTTCTGTGCGTGAGTGTATGATTAACACAGTATATTTTAGTGCGTTATGTGCAATTTAATGCAGTAGATTTCAGTGCATTAGTGCTTCTTTAACACAATGTATTTCTGTCCATTTTTGCACATTTAACGCAGTATATATCTGTTCGTCAGTGAACGTTTAACGCAGTATATTTCTGTGCGTAATTGCACATTTAACCAGTATATTTCAGTGCATTAGAGCACATTTAACACAGTATATTTCTGTGCATTATTGCATGGTTAATGCAGTATATTGCAGTGCGTTACGTGCCGTTTAACACAGTATATTTTAGTGTGTTAGTGCACATTTAACTAACTATATTTCAGTGCGTTACAAGCTGTTTAACGCAGGATAGCTCAGTGCGTTAATGCATGTTTAACTAAGTATATTTTTGTGCGTTACTCCACGTTTAAGGCAGTATATTTCAGGGCATTATGTGCCGTTTAATGCAGTATAATGCAATGCGTTAGTGCACGTTTAACACAGTATATTTCAGTGTGTTCCATGCCATTTAACGCAGTATATTTCAGTGCATTCATGCACGTTTAAAGCAGTATATTTCAGTGTGTTACGTGCCGTTTAAAACTGTTTATTTCAGTGCGTTAGTTCACATTTAACAGTATATTTCAGTGCATTATGTGCC
This sequence comes from Pelophylax lessonae, assembly GCF_965119305.1. Lineage (NCBI taxonomy): Eukaryota > Metazoa > Chordata > Amphibia > Anura > Ranidae > Pelophylax > Pelophylax lessonae. Next base: position 468,346,481 of record NC_138769.1, read on the forward strand.
GTTTAATGCAGTATTATTCTGTGCATTATTGCACGTTTAACACAGTATATTTATATGTGTTACTGCATGTTTACGCAGTATATTTCAGTGTGTTAGTGCACGTTTAACGCAGTATATTTCTGTGCATTAGTGCACATTTAGGGCAGTATATTTCTGTGCGTGACTGCACATTTAGCGATTTATATTGCAGTGTGTCAGTGCAGTTTTACTGCAGTATATTGTACTGTGTCAGTGGAGTGTGTCTGTGTAGTGAGTACTCAGGTTAAAGTGCACCAAACACCACTTTCCATTGATTAAAGTGCATCCATGTTCACATTTCCACATCTTTATTACCTTTTGTTAATAAGCATCCCCATCATGTCTGGGAGGCCAACAAGGAGAGGCAGACATTCCCATGGCACTGTGAGGGGGCAAGCAGCATATGTGTCTACAGGCAAAGGTGGACATGGTCAGTCCTCAGGCAGGGCATTATTTCCTCTTTTAGAGATGCTGCCTGTGCTATCCAGCCACAGCATGCAGAGGAGGTGGTGGACTGGCTTACTAAACCATCCACATCCTCCTCTTCTTCATCATCCTCCTCATCCTCCGTTACCCAAGTAGAGACTAGTGCGCAGCCCACTGCAGCTGCCAGAGTGGCTAAATCTGCCTCCTTGTCCACAGCTTTTCCGGACATAGCCCCAGCATCAGGAATGAAGGAGTCAGCTGAGTTATTTGAACATAGCGTCATAGCGTTTGCTCCTTGACGATGCACAGCCATTACATGATTCAGATGTTGGTTCTGAGGATGAGGAAGGTAAGAACATGAGCCATCAGAGAGGGGAGAACTCCGGTGCATAAATTGGCAGTCATGTTCCCCCAGCCACAGCGTATTGCCAAGTTGTACCCAGTGGTAATGAGGATGGAGGGGGTGATGATGAGGTAACTTACGCAACTTGGGTGCTGGATAGAGCAGAGGAGGAAAGTGAAGGAGAGGCACAACCCCAATGTGAGAGCCATCATGAAAGAGTAGAGAGCAGCCACCCTATTCCATCACATGTGGAGCTGTTATCAACTGGCCCATTCCCACAGCTCAGCTGTCTGGGCTTTTTTTTAGCACATGTGCAGCTGATTGCATTGTTGCAATTTGCAAACTTTGTCTCAAGCACATCAAGCATGGCAAAAACACCCAGCCATTTGTGCACCACAAGCTTGACAAGGCATTTAACCTCCCACCATTCATCCTGTTGGAAAGAGTTCATGAAAGCCACACAAAAGGGATGTACAGTAATTCTGTTCCTCCTTCTTACTCACCTCAGTCTACCCCTGCTTTACTTCATGACTAGAGTTGAGCGGACACCTGGATGTCCGTGTTCGGCGGGTTCGGCCGAACTTTAAAAAAAAGTCCGGGTCCGTGTCCTGGACTTTTGCCGAACTTTTCCCGGACACCGAACCCCATTAAAGTCAATGGGGACCCGAACTTTCAGGCACTAAAATGGCTCTAAAACACCAAAGGAAAGGGCTAGAGTGCTGCAAATGGCAGCAAAACGTATGTAAGAGCATGGCAAGTGCTCTGCAAACAAATGTGGATAGGGAAATAATTTAAAACAACAAAAAAAAAACAGAAAAATAAAACAACGTTCTTCATCTCTGAAGGACGAGGCCCATATGGAGTAGGAGGGAGGTTGAGGTGGTGGTGGATGTGGCGGTGTCATAGGCGTGCGCACAGGGTGTGCCGGATGTGCCTGGGCAAACCCTAATCACCTAGGGCACATTAGCATTATCGCTCTGTTTGCCAGTGAGGAGATGGGAAAGATCTCCCTCGGACCTGCTCTGCTCTATTTCACTTTGCCAGCAGGGAGAGTAATGTATCGGGGCCATGTACATGTAGGCAAACACATGCATGTGTATTTAAACTTTGGGGTGCACACCCTAATGCAATAGGCTGCGCACACCTATGGGCGGTGTAGGTGAAAGCGGCGGTGGAGGAGGACCAGGGTCGGATTAAGAGCATCATGGGCTTGGTGCTGAGGATTTTGAAGGGCCTTAAGGGCCGTGCCTTGGCATGCACCCAGAGGAGGAAGGGTGCAGCCATGCATGCCTAATTCCACATGGGATGCTGTCTCTGAAGCCCATAAACACATCCATGCATCGGCAACTGTCCCTCCTTGTCCGGCCTTCGTGCTGTGTGGGGAGGTTCTGAGGGAGCTGCCTGGGGAAGCGAGCATAGAAGCCAGACTTCTGTGTTTACAAGTGACAGAAGAGCGGTAACAGTGAATATGGCCAACCCGGGGCCTATATAAAAGGTAGGGGCCTGGAGCTGCAGCTCCAATAGCCCCTACGTTAATCTGGCCCTGAGGAGGATGAGGTAGCCAACACTGCTTCTTTTCACAAATTTTAAATGAGGGTACACCCCAAAAGAGTGAGAAAGAGCAAAAATGGAACAATGGGTGGGTAAGGTCGGTATCCATCGCTATTCTGCACAAGGTACGGAAAAGTCCCGTGGGATCCATGCCTAGTTCATTTTAATGAACGTGAGCTTGTCCACATTGTCTCTGGACAGGCGGCTGCGCTTGTCTGTTATAACGCCCCCAGCCGTGCTAAATACCCGTTCAGATAATACACTGGCTGCAGGGCACGCCAGCACCTCCAAGGCGTAAAGGGCAAGCTCAGGCCATGTGCCCAATTTGGAGACCCAGAAGTTGAAGGGGGCAGACCCGTCATTCACTACAAGTAGGCGTGTGCACACATACTGCTCCACCATGTTGGTAAAATGCTGCCTCCTGCTAAGACGTTCCATCTGAGCTGCTGGTGCTGCTGTTTGTTGTGGCGTGCTGACAAAGCTTTTCCACATTTCGGCCATGCTAACCCTGCCTTCTGAGGTGCTGGCGGTGCCCTGGTTGCGTTGGCGACCTCTTCCTCCTCCTCCTCCTCCTCCTCTGCCTTGTGCTTCCACTGTGGCCCCGCTGTCAGGTGGGAATGCCAGCAGCATCGCGTCTACCAGCGTGCGCTTGTACTCGCGCATCTTGCGATCGCGCTCCAGTGAGTGAATTAAGGACGGTACGTTGTCCTTGTAACGTGGATCCAGCAGCGTGGCCACCCAGTAATCAGCACAAGTTAGAATGTGGGCAACTCGGCGGTCGTGGTGGAGACACTGCAGCATGTAATCGCTCATGTGTGCCAGGCTGCCCAGAGGCAACGAAAGGCTGTCCTCTGTGGGAGATGTATCGTCCGTGTCCTCTGTATCCCCCCAGCCACGCACCAGTGATGGCCATAAGCTGGCCTGGGTGCCACCCTGCTGTGAACATGGTTCCATCTCCTCCTCCAGCTCCTCCTCCTCATCCTCCTCATCCTCCAGAACTGTGCCCCTGCTGGACAATTGTGTCCCTGGCGCTTGTGTGTGCAGGAACCCACCCTCGGAGCCCCTTGCGAATGACTGCCCTGAAAGCCTTGGAAATGTTACCTCTTCATCCTCCTCCTCCTCCTCATCCTGTGCCACATCCTCTTCCATCATTGCCCGAATTGTTTTTTCAAGGAGGCATAGAAGTGGGATAGTTAAGCTGAGAACGCGTCATCGGCACTGGCCATGTTGGTGGAGTACTCAAAACAGCGCAACAAGGCACACAGGTCTCGCATGGAGGCCCAGTTATTGGTGGTGGTGCTGTTCCGCAGAGCGACTCACGCGTGCATGCTGCAGCTGAAACTCCACTATGGCCTGCTGCTGCTTGCACAGTCTTTGCAGCATGTGCAAGGTGGAGTTCCACCTTGTGGGCACGTCACATATGAGGCGGTGAGCGGGAAGGCCGAAGTTACGCTGCAGCGCTGACAGGCGAGCAGCAGCAGGGTGAGAACGCCAAAAGTGCGCACAGACGGCCCACACTTTCTGCAGCAGCTCTGACATATCGGGGTAGTTTTTAAGGAACCTCTGCACCACCAAATTCAGCACATGCGCCAGGCAAGGGATGTGCGTCAAACCGGCTAGGCCCAGAGCTGCTATGAGATTTCGCCCGTTATCGCACACCACCAGGCCGGGCTTGAGGCTCGCTGGCAGCAACCACTCATTTGTCTGCTGTTCCATGCTCCTCCACAACTCCTGCGCGGTGTGCGCACCGACATAAGGTTTTTAAAACTGTGCGTCTCCACCAGACGGAATGACAGAATTTCAAAGGCCAAGAATTTTGAAATGCTGGCATTCAGGGCCAGGGATCGCGGGTGGGTAGGGGGGTACTTCCTCTTCCTCTCAAGTGTTTGGGAGATGGAAAGCTGAACGCTTCCACGGGACATTGTGGAGATGGTTGGTGACCCAGGTGGTGGTGTTGCTGACAGATCCTCTGTTTGCAGGGTGGCAGGTGCCGGTATCACTACAGATGTGGCTGGAGCGGCCGAGACTGCAGCAGAAGAGGAAGCCGGATGAGCCAGAGACGTTTCTTGGTTTTGAAGGTGTCTACTCCACTGCAGCTCGTGCTTTGCACTTAGATGCCTGATCATGCAGGTTGTGCTCAGGTTGAGAAGGTTTATGCCTCGCTTCAGGCTCTGATTGCACAGGGTGCAAACCACTCGTGTCCTGTCATCAGCACATTTTCTAAAGAACTTCCACGCTAGAGAACTCCTTTGAGCTGACTTTGGTGCGCTCGTTCCCTTGCTGCGTTGGGCAGTAGCAGGCGTAGTGTCTAGGGCACGGCCGCTCCGCTTCTGCACCCTGCTCCCTCTTCTGCTGTGCTGGTGGCTCTGTGCGACCACCGCCTCTTCCTCCAAACTACTCAGGTCACCTGCATGACGTTCATTCCATGTGGGGTCGAGGACCTCATCGTCCTCCACATCATCTTCCACCCAGTCTTCACCCCTGCCCTCCTTGTTGGTCTCCACAATGCTGAACGCCACAGCAGTTGGCACCTGCGTTTCGTCATCATCGGAGACGTGCTGCGATGGTCCTTGCATGTACTCATCTTGAGAAATAAGTGGTTGGGCATCGCTGCACTCAATCTCTTCCACTTCGGGGGCAGGGCTAGGTGGATGGCCCTGGGAAACCCTGCTGACAGAGTCATCAAAAAGAAGAAGAGACTGCTGTATGGCTTGGGGCTCAGACTGCTTGCCTGATTTGCAAGGGGGTGAGGTGAAAGACGGTTGGACTTTGGCTGCAGGTGCCAACTCTGACTTTTCTGCAGTAGACTGGGTGGGAGACAATGTGAAGGAACTGGAGGCACTGTCAGCAGCAAACCAATCTACTATCGCCTCCACTTGTTCTGGCCTCATCACTTCTAGAGGCGTATGATGCCCTACCAAATACTGATGCAGGTTCTGTCACCTACTCACACTTGAGGAAGGTGTTTCACTTGTGCGTGTAGCTGGCACAGATCGACCACGTCCTCTCCTTGCAACAGGAGCTCTACCAGCAGCACCACGACCCAGGCCACAGCCCCTATTTGACGGTCTCCTCATATTTCTGTAATTTAAGATCTTGCCCTAGAAAGGTGTTTATTGAATAGCGGAACAAAACAACAGTATCGCACGGGTGTATCTCACAGTCAAATATGCAAACTATGCCGCAATTTAATGTTTTTTACCCCAAAAGGGTGTATATTGAATAGCGGAATAGGATAAAAAAACGGTGTATCTCACACGTACAAACACAGACTAGGCCCGATTAAATTTTTTTGTACCCTAAAGGGAGGATGAGGAAGAGGAGTAGGAGGAGTTGGGAACAGGAGGCAAACTGAAGCGCCCTACAATCCTTGGCGGGGGAAGGAGATGCGCCAAACTAATTTAAAAGCTGTATCTCACACGTACCGATACAGACTATGCCGTAATTAAATTTTTTACACTCAAAAAGGGTGTATATTGAATAGTGGAATAGGAAAACTTTTATAATACGGTGTATCTCACACGTACAAACACAGACTAGGCCCCGATTACAATTTTTTGTACCCTAAAGGCAGGATGAGGAAGAGGAGTAGGAGGAGTTGGGAACAGGAGGCAAACTGAAGCGCCCTGCAATCCTTGGCGGGGGAAGGAGATGCGCCAAACCAATTTAAAAGGTGTATCTCACACGTACCGATACAGACAATGCCGTAATTTAATTTTTTACACTCCAAAAGGGTGTATATTGAATAGCGGAATAGGAAAAATTTTATAATACGGTGTATCTCACACGTACAAACACAGACTAGGCCCCGCCGATTACAATTTTTTGTACCCTAAAGGCAGGATGAGGAAGAGGAGTAGGAGGGGTTGGGAACAGGAGGCAAACTGAAGCGCCCTGCAATCCTCGGCGGTAGAAGGAGATGCGCCAAACAAATTTAAAAAGGTGTATCTCGCATGTACCGATACAGACTATCCCGCAATTTAATTTTTTACACTCAAAGAGGGTGTATATTGAATAGCGGAATAGGACAAATTTTACAAAACGGTGTATCTCACACGTACAAACACAAACTAGGCCCCGATTACAATTTTTTGTACCCTAAAGGCAGGATGAGGAGTAGGAGGAGTTCGGAACAGGCAGGAGGCAGACTGAAGCACCCTCAAATCCTCGGCAGTATGAGATGCGCCCAAAAAATTGGAAAGGTGTATCTCACACGTACCGACACAGACTATCCCGCAATTTAATTGATCCCCAAAGGTTTTTATTGAATAGCGGAATAGGAAATATGATCAAAAAAAGTGTATGTATCTCACAAGTACAGAAGCACACTAGGCCCCAATTACTATTGTTTGTACCCCTAAAGGCAGGATGAGGAGTAGGAGGAGTATGGAACAGGCAGCACCCTCAAATCTTCAGAAGTATGAGATGAACCCCAAAAACTTGGAAAGGTGGATCTCACACGTACCAACACAGACTATCCCGCAATTTAATTGATCCCCAAAGGTTTTTATTGAATAGCGGAATAGGAAATATGATCAAAAAAAGTGTATGTATCTCACACGTACAGAAGCACACTAGGCCCCAATTACTATTGTTTGTACCCCTAAAGGCTGGATGAGGAGTAGGAGGAGTATGGAACAGGCAGCACCCTCAAATCTTCAGAAGTATGAGATGAACCCCAATAACTTGGAAAGGTGGATCTCACACGTACCGACACAGACTATCCCCCAATTTAACTGATCCCCAAAGGTTTTTGATTAAATAGCGGAATAGAAAATATGATCAAAAAAAGTGTATGTATATCACACGTACACAACCACACTAGGCCCCAATTACTATTGTTTGTACCCCTAAAAGGCTGGATGAGGAGTAGGAGGAGTATGGAACAGGCAGCACCCTCAAATCTTCAGAAGTATGAGATGAACCCCAAAAACTTGGAAAGGTGGATCTCACACGTACCGACACAGACTATCCCCCAATTTAACTGATCCCCAAAGGTTTTTGATTAAATAGCGGAATAGAAAATATGATCAAAAAAAGTGTATGTATATCACACGTACACAACCACACTAGGCCCCAATTACTATTGTTTGTACCCCTAAAAGGCTGGATGAGGAGTAGGAGGAGTATGGAACAGGCAGCACCCTCAAATCTTCAGAAGTATGAGATGAACCCCAAAAACTTGGAAAGGTGGATCTCACACGTACCGACACAGACTATCCCCCAATTTAACTGATCCCCAAAGGTTTTTGATTAAATAGCGGAATAGAAAATATGATCAAAAAAAGTGTATGTATCTCACAAGTACAGAAGCACACTAGGCCCCAATTACTATTGTTTGTACCCCTAAAAGGCTGGATGAGGAGTAGGAGGAGTATGGAACAGGCAGCACCCTCAAATCTTCAGAAGTATGAGATGAACCCCAAAAACTTGGAAAGGTGGATCTCACACGTACCAACACAGACTATCCCCCAATTTAACTGATCCCCAAAGGTTTTTGATTAAATAGCGGAATAGAAAATATGATCAAAAAAAGTGTATGTATATCACACGTACACAACCACACTAGGCCCCAATTACTATTGTTTGTACCCCTAAAAGGCTGGATGAGGAGTAGGAGGAGTATGGAACAGGCAGCACCCTCAAATCTTCAGAAGTATGAGATGAACCCCAAAAACTTGGAAAGGTGGATCTCACACGTACCGACACAGACTATCCCCCAATTTAACTGATCCCCAAAGGTTTTTGATTAAATAGCGCAATAGAAAATATGATCAAAAAAAGTGTAGTTATATCACACGTACACAACCACACTAGGCCCCAATTACTATTGTTTGTACCCCTAAAAGGCTGGATGAGGAGTAGGAGGAGTATGGAACAGGCAGCACCCTCAAATCTTCAGAAGTATGAGATGAACCCCAAAAACCCCAAATATCATTCAGCTCTGCTGCAGGCCACAATTTATTTTTTTTTAACCCAAGGCTGTATATTGAATAGTGGAATAGAAAAAAGTGTATGATTTTTGAAACCACTCAATATTAGCACATGTGAACTGAACACAGCAGTGTATGATCAGTCACTCAGCACAGCACAGCTGAAGGAAAAAGGCTGCACACAGTGCCTGATAGAAAAATACTTTTCTCCCTCCTCCTCAGTGGGCAAAAAAGATTGTGTTCATTGCACCCCAAAAAGATTGTGTTCACTGTACCCCAAAAAGATTGTGTTCACTGCACCCCAAAAAGATTGTGTTCACTATACCCCAAAAAGATTGTGTTCACTGCACCCCAAAAAGATTGTGTTCACTATACCCCAAAAAGATTGCGTTCACTGCACCCCAAAAAGATTGCGTTCACTGCACCCCAAAAAGATTGTGTTCACTGCACCCCAAAAAGATTGTGTTTACTGTACACCAAAAAGATTGCGTTCACTGCACCCCAAAAAGATTGTGTTCACTGCACCCCAAAAAGATTGTGTTCACTGCAGCCCACACACAGCAAAATGGATGTGGACCACTGACACCTGCCTATCTCCTATCCCACACCACACAGCAATATCGATTGTAGTTTGTAGAACACACTGTCCCTAAAAATCAGCAGACTCTGTCCCTAACAGGATTGATAAGATCGTAGATCGGGACTGCAAAACCCACCCCATACAGCAATATCGATTGTAGTTTGTAGAACACACTTTCCCTAAAAATCAGCAGACTCTCTCCCTAACAGGATTGATAAGATCGTAGATCGGGACTGCAAACCCCACCCCACACAGCAATATCGATTGTAGTTTGTAGAACACACTTTCCCTAAAAATCAGCAGACTCTCTCCCTAACAGGATTGATAAGATCGTAGATCGGGTGACTGCAAACCCCACCCCACATAGCAATATCGATTGTAGTTTGTAGAACACACTTTCCCTAAACATCAGCAGACTCTCTCCCTAACAGGATTGATAAGATCGTAGATCGGGTGACTGCAAACCCCACCCCACACAGCAATGTCGATTGTAGTTTGTAGAACGCACTGTCCCTAAAAAATCAGCAGACTCTCTCCCTAAAATGCCTACAACTCGCCCTGCCTAACACACTCCGACCTGTCCCTCAATTCTATCCGGACACAAATGTTTTTTTTTCCTGTCTGTCCCTAATCAGTAGCCAGCACGTTGATGTGTGCTCTCTCCCTGATCTAAACAGCTGAATGACGCTGCAGCGGCGCTGCCTCGAACTTATAAAGACTTGGTCACATGCTTCAGACGGCCAATCACAGCTACTGATACATTTGTAGGCATGGCTGGGATGGCTTAGGCACACCAGTTAAACGCTTGTTGATTGGCTGTTGAAAGCCCGCCATGAAAAGCGCGCCAAAGCATGCAAAACCCGGAAATAAAACGACCGAACACGGATTTTTACCCGAATATACAGTAAAGTGTTCGTGTCTGTGTTCGGGTAACACAAATCCAATTATTCGGTTTCGAACACGAATAATACAGTCCGTGTTCGCTCAACCCTATTCATGACCTCTCAGCAGCCTCCACTGACAGGGATGATAGTATAGCGCAGGGTGTCCCAGGTCCTTGTGGCACATCTGCCAGTAGTACACCACCAGCTGTAAACTATAGCTGGCAAAGTTCTCTGCCCCATCTGCTGCAGTGAAGCAGTGAGAAAAAAATACGTTCACTGCCTTCCACATGCCCAGTGTCTAATGCAAGCATGTCAAAGCTGCTGGCTTTAAAACTTCTGCCTTTCCGTCTGGTGGATTCTGCCCCTTTCATGAATTTGCAGAATGTGCTGTACCACAATTCCCAGTTGCTATTTTTTTTTTACCTAAGGCCATTCCTGCTCTGTATTATCACGTGGAAGACAATGTTGTGACATCATTGAGCAAGGCAGTCAGCTGCAAAATCCTCGTTACTTCTGACACATGGTTCAGAAGGCATGGTCAGGGATGCTATATTTCATTCACAGCACACTGGGTAACTCTGCTTGCAATTTGGAAGGATGCATGACGGGGCTCAGTGCTGTAGCTTGCTGTGCTGTCATGTCTCACTACACCTAGTGGTGATGATAGATTTGTCAGCTCTACTCCTTCTTCCTCCTCCTCCTCCTCCATGCCCTCCTCTGCTTAATTGTCCTATAAACCACAAATACCCCCTAAGCATTTAAGGGACTGTTCAATGAGTCAGGCCAAAAGGTGCCATGCAGTGCTTCAGTCGGGGTGTCTAGGGGACAGGAACCACTCCGGAGCAGAGATTATTGCAGCTTTGCAGGGGCAGGCCCAGAGGTGGTTCATGCCACACCAGCTAGAGCCAGGAATGGTGGTGTGTGATACTGGCACAAACTCCCTGTCCACCCTTAGAAAGGGAAAGTTGACCCATGTGCCATGCCTGGTGGTGCAGCATTTCTTAAATAGGTACCCAGGGTTGAAAGGTTTTGCTAAAGCAGGCCAGAAGAGTCTGTGGCCATTTCAGGCAGTCAAACACAGCCAGTGTTCAGTTGGCTGAAATTCAGTGGGAATTCCACCTTCCTGTGAACAGCATGATTTGTGACCACCAGGTGGAACTCGACATCGGCAATGCTGCAGCAGCTGCACATGCATCAGAGGGATGTCAAAGAGTACCTGTGTGAGTATGGCACAACTACAGGCTCAGGCCAGCTCAGCTTTTTTTTCCCCAAGCCAATGGCTTCCGATAAAGGATACATGCACTGTACTGTAATCATTTGAGGAGGCCACAAGCATGGTTGGTGAACCGTGACAATGCATGCATCACTGACACAATCCCTGTTTTGTTCCTGCTGGAGCAGACTCTGCATGGCAATATGCAAAAAGTGGGGTTCCCCTTATTGGGACTTTACAGGCACATAAATCATATGAAAAGGAGTTAATTAGAAAAATAATAATTTTTAATTTTATTTATAAACATATATGATATGGTTTAAAAACAATGCAGGCAAAAAGAAGAGACAGGTAAATCAACCACAGCGGTCTGAACTGAAACCCGACATGTTTCGAAGCCAGGGGAATTTGCTTCTTCTTCAGGGGATGGTTCAAACGGTACTCTAGTGAATAGGTAAATTGATATATAAAAAACCATGAATTTTAAAGGTTTTTTAAAACATTGCAGCGTAACTATAGAGGTTTACATGGTAAGTATTAACATTGGCGAGTACTTACAGGGTTGAAAAATAACTGTGCTCAGGTAGCCTGCACAATTAAAAGCATCTGGTGGGTGCGAGTGTCCTTGCGACAGAATGCGATAAAGGAAATGGTAAATAGATATCCTGGTCAGTAGACCATAGCTGTTGAGGTCAGGTGTGTAACCCACAATCACTGGACGTCTGAAGTCCTCAAATTGAAGAAGCCAGGGACAGCCTTTTAACATGGATGGATACCAGGGACATAGGTAGCACCGATCTGAAAAGTAGACAGATCAGGGCTACATTAGTTGATATATATAGTTAATAAGTGAGGGGAAATTGTATTTATTAGTAGCACTTTAACAGACAATGTGCCATAAGTGGCCCAACATTAGAGGGGCGTATAAGGCCGATATAAAATATAGCGACTAAGTATAAAGCCAAAAGGACGTTTAAAAATGCTACATAATAAACGGGTCTATTGGAAAAGGAAGATCAGTACCTGGATGATAAATGATGGTAAGGTGAGCGGCGTCCTCTCTGCACCACAGCCAGCAAACAAATGCGCTGGCTGTGTGTTGCGAGAGGTACACTATAAGAGTGCTGGCCGATTAGTGAGAGACGTATGTCAGCTGGCTTCAAAGGGGAAGGGCTTCCCGGAACGCTGGTGCCGGACCTGCGCTCCACCGACACGGGGATCAGGGCCGGAAGTGTAAATACACTGCGGCTCCTAATTGGTCCAGGCTGAACCACAAGGGGACAGAAGATAGAAGAAAAGGACCAAACTACCACGCATGTAGCGCGGTGTATGTCTCCCCGTGCCGGGACGTCCAGTGGAGGAGGGGCACAACCCGGAACCAAAACAAAATGCTGAAAGAGGTTTAACAATAACAAAATATTGCCAGATTGGTTATAATGCAGGAAAGTGTGCTATGATTGTATCAATCAAGGGTATAGATAATAATTATAATTATTGCATATACTTGTCAGCAAGGGCACAACCCACAGATGTAAACAATTACAGACACAGGAGAACAAAAAATGACAGGGTCATCAGCAACAGGAAAATATACATACAACGTATGTCAATAATAAGGAACAATATAAGATAATGAAACAATCATCAGAAAATATATATGTATATTTTTAACACATGACAATATCAAACATATAATCTTTATACTTTAAGGGATTGCATGTTATACAATATATAATGTGGTTGGAAGCAGGACAGAAGAACCATATAGGCATTCTTCTATCTTCTGTCCCCTTGTGGTTCAGCCTGGACCAATTAGGAGCCGCAGTGTATTTACACTTCCGGCCCTGATCCCTGTGTCGGTGGAGCGCAGATGCCGCTCCCGCCCACATTGTGTCATGTGTGACGCACGTTGTTTGTGGGCGGGTCCGGCACCAGCGTTCCGGGAAGCCCTTCCCCTTTGAAGCCAGCTGACATACGTCTCTCACTAATCGGCCAGCCCTCTTATAGTGTACCTCTCGCAACACACAGCCAGCGCATTTGTTTGCTGGCTGTGGTGCAGAGAGGACGCAGCTCACCTTACCATCATTTATCATCCAGGTACTGATCTTCCTTTTCCAATAGACCCGTTTATTATGTAGCATTTTTAAACGTCCTTTTGGCTTTATACTTAGTCGCTATATTTTATATCGGCCTTATACGCCCCTCTAATGTTGGGCCACTTATGGCACATTGTCTGTTAAAGTGCTACTAATAAATACAATTTCCCCTCACTTATTAACTATATATATCAACTAATGTAGCCCTGATCTGTCTACTTTTCAGATCGGTGCTACCTATGTCCCTGGTATCCATCCATGTTAAAAGGCTGTCCCTGGCTTCTTCAATTTGAGGACTTCAGACGTCCAGTGATTGTGGGTTACACACCTGACCTCAACAGCTATGGTCTACTGACCAGGATATCTATTTACCATTTCCTTTATCGCATTCTGTCGCAAGGACACTCGCACCCACCAGATGCTTTTAATTGTGCAGGCTACCTGAGCACAGTTATTTTTCAACCCTGTAAATACTCGCCAATGTTAATACTTACCATGTAAACCTCTATAGTTACGCTGCAATGTTTTAAAAAACCTTTAAAATTCATGGTTTTTTATATATCAATTTATCTATTCACTAGAGTACCGTTTGAACCATCCCCTGAAGAAGAAGCAAATTCCCCTGGCTTCGAAACATGTCGGGTTTCAGTTCAGACCGCTGTGGTTGATTTACCTGTCTCTTCTTTTTGCCTGCATTGTTTTTAAACCATATCATATATGTTTATAAATAAAATTAAAAATTATTATTTTTCTAATTAACTCCTTTTCATATGATTTATGTGCCTGTAAAGTCCCAATAAGGGGAACCCCACTTTTTGCCTATTATCACTAGGGATGTGGCACACATAAAGCGCTAGGCTTAAGCACCTTTCTTCTGCATGGCAATATGGACAGGGTATTTGAGGCAGATCAGAGGTAGGAAGAGGAGGACTTCCTTTGCTCTCAAGGCCTGCTTTATGCAGACAGAATTCTTCCTACACCACAGAACACACAAGAGGAAAGGGTGGGAGAGGAGGAGGAGGATTCTGGCTGTTTTAGAAGGATTGAAGCAGAAGAAGGCATATGTCAAACCTAAGAGATGGTTTTCCATCCCCAGAACCCTTGGGAGTAGTACGTGGCTGGGAGGAGGCAGTTCCAGATACCGTAATCCTTGGTGACCTTGAGGAGTCTGCTTCTCATGCCTCTGCAAACTTGTGGTGCTTAGGCTCCCTCATACTTCAAAGCATGTGAAAGGACCCATGGCTACACGACATCAAGCAGAAGGATCACTATTCGTTGGCATCCCTCCTTGACCACCGTTACAAGGGGAAAGTCTCAGAACTCATACCATCCCCACAGAGGGTGCAGAATATGAAATCTCTTGTGGATACCTTAACCACTTGCCTACTGTGCACTTAAACACCCTTCCCATCCAGGCCAATTTTCAGCTTTCAGCGCTCGCACACTTTGAATGACAATTGCGCGGTCATGCTACACTGTACCCATATGAAATTTTTATCATTTTTTTCACACAAATAGAGCTTTCTTTTGGTGGTATTTAATCACCTCTGGGTTTTTTATTTTTTACAAAAAAAAAAGAAAAAAGACAGAAAATTTTGAAAAAAAAAAAAAGTTTTTCTTATTTTCTGCGAGTAAATTTTGAAAATAATTTTTTCTCCCTCACTGATGTGCGCTGATGAGGTGGCACTGATGGGCACTGATAGGCTGCACTGATGGGCACTGATGAGGTGGCACTTATGGGCACTGATGAGGTGGCACTTATGGGCACTGATGAGTTGGCCCTTATGGGCACTGATGAGGTGGCACTAATATGCCGCACTGATGAGCACTGATAGGTGGCATTGATAGGCGGCACTGATAGGCAGCACTGATGAGCACTGATAGGCGGCACTGCTGGGCACTGAGAGGTGGCACTGCTGGGCACTGAGAGGTGGCACTGAGAGGTGGCACAGCTGGGCACTGAGAGGCGGCACTGACGGGCGGCACTGATGGGCACTGGCGGATGGCACTGATGGACACTGACGGGTGGCACTGATGAGCACTAATGGGCGGCACTGATGAGCACTGATGGGCAGCACCATCAGTGCCCACACTCAGTGCCCATAGTGCTGCCAGTCAGTGCTCATCAGTGCCTAGATGAGCAGGCACTGATGGGCACTGACTGGCAGCACTATGGGCACTGATTGTGGGCATTGATGGGGCACTGATGGCGGGCACTGTGGGCACTGATGGGGGGGCAATGTGTGTGTTTTTTTTACCTTTAGTAATCAGGGCACTGGTGATCAGTGCCCTGATTACATTTCTCTGTGTCCCCAGCGGCTGTCGGCTCCCCCTCCTTCCTCACACTGCAGGCTCTGTGTGAGGAAGGAGCACCGGCGATGAGAGATGATCTCATATGTTTACATATGAGATCATCTCTCATTGGACGGCTTGTTCACGTGGTGAATGGCCGCTGTGATTGGCCATTCACCACGATCTGTGATCGGCCGTGTCCAAGGGACACGGCCGACACAGATTCTCCCCGATGCGCGCTCGCGGGAGCGCGCGGGGAGACTGCTTCTGGGAGGCCGTTTAAAAACGGCCTCCCGAAAATTTGAGTCCGCGCTGCAGCCGTATATAGGCTGTAGCGCGGATGGGAAGGAGTTAAAGAAGAGTTTATCTAATGCTTTCCCTGACTCTGATGGGTTACAGTGTTGTGGAAAATGTAGTTTTGAGGCTTCTGTTGGTCAAGAGAGGAGTGGTGGAGAAGAGAGCCGCCTAAGTGATGCATTTTACAATTTTTTTAATCCTGGCCACCCAGGGCTCTGTTTTCACATGCCATCGGCAGCATCTGCATCATATGATGAATTATTATCTAGGGGAAAAAACAGATGGAGAGCTTTCCAGTCGATGATCTACTGGGTTACTAGATCATGAGAATAGACCACTGGCAAGAACTTGCCTAGTATGCGATTGAGCTGTTGGGCTGCCCTGCATCAAGCATGCTTTCTGAATGGGCATTCAGTGCTGCTGGAGGTTTCGTTACTGATAATAGAATGCATCTGTCCACAGTAACAGGCCAGGTTTGCAAGAAAACTGAAATACATCACAGGTGATATAATTTGCTGCTCAGTGATTGCAGTACTCTAGTCTGCATCTCCCCAAGGTAATACTTAAAAATCTGGCCTGTTAGTGTGCCCTGAGGACCGGAGTTGAGAAACACTGTTCTAGGCTGCCTAGCGTTGTGGATGTTGATTTCATCTGGGAGAATTTTTTGGGTGTAGGTTTCATGGCACAATTAACACCCAAAGACCAATTTATACTCACCTGTTTGACAGGTGCATATCATTTAAATTTTTGACAGCAAGGATAATTCTTGCTTTTAGCAAGAGTACCTCTATAGAGTTACAGTGTGAAGGCACCTCGGACATCCAAAGACCAATTTTTCCGCACCTGTTACTTCTATCCAAAGTCTGCAGAGGGGACACCAGAATTTATCCAAAAAATGTCTAATCTTGTTCCCAGTGCCCTACATTGTGGCCTCATCATACAGACTGGCTCCCCAAGTCACTCCCCAAGTTGCAACTTCCGGCTACGGACGAGACGTAACGTCACTTCCAGTCACGCACTTCCTGGTCACCCCGTGGAACGCACGCCAAGCGCGGCTCACGCGAGGCTGTGATACATGCGATATACCACTATATGTTTGTAAGTATGTTTTTGGCTTGTAAGCAACAATAAATTGTTCAAGCATACTTCACCATGTACGGCCTTTCTATATTTTAATGGTGGATACGGAGGCGTACTTGACCCTACCCTTATCCAAGGTTTTATGAAAAATCATCCCAAAGATCCTGGTCAAGAGGGCTTATGTGCAATATTTATCCAAGGCTCAAACAATCTGGCATTGTGGTGAGTGGGGAACCAAGAGGGGACACCTATCACCTTGGAGCACCTTTGAATAATTTTCTGCACCTGAGCACTTTATCGGATCACGTTTAAGGACTCTTTAATGAATTTGCAATATTTATGAATTTATGTCACATTTTTAACACAGTTGTTTTTATGCTAGCGCTGCTTAATTTTGTTATTTAACAGTATACTTTTCTAAGATTGTATTTTAGTCCTGCAAAAATTTGGCCTCTTTTGCTGTGTTAACTGTGCTACACACATTAACAGATACTGGCCAAGTATTTGTAGAACTGGTGTGATAAACCTGTGGCCCCCCAATACCACAGATTGAAGCGGGGTGTTATCTACACAGACACATAGTCTAGCAAACACGGGCAGGGAAGGTATATCACTTTTACTGCCCACTGGGTGAACCTTCTGACGGCCGTTAAGCATGCAACCGTGGCACCCGTGTAGATTTAGTTGTACCGCCACAGATTGCAAGCAGGCCTGCCTCTTCTTCTCCTCCTCCTCCATCCTCCCTCTCCTCCTCGGCTGACTCCTCCTCTTCCGCTGCTACCGTCTCTTCTCCTGCCCCGCCCAAGATCCCCAGAACCTATTCCACATGCCAGGTGAGACGTTGCCATGCTGTGCTGTGTCTGTTGTGCCTGGAAGCCAAGAGCCACACTGGTCCTGCACTCCTTTCAGCTTTGCGTTCACAGACAGATCAGTGGCTGAGACTGCTGAATTTGTCAGTTGGTAAAGTGGTGTGCGACAACGGTGTCAATCTGCTGAGCGCGCTGAAACAGGGCAAAATAACACATGTGCCATGCATGGAACATGTCCTGAACTTGGTGGTGCCGCGATTTGTTGCCAAATATCCTGGGGTCCAGGACATCTTGCAGCAGGCCAGGAAAATCTCGGGCCATTTCCAGAGATCTTACACAGCCATGGCTCGCCTTGCTGAGATTCAGCGGCGACACAACCTGCCCCTCAGTCATCTTATTTGTGACCGTCCGACGCGATGGAACTCAACGTTGCATATGCTCGATAGGCTTCTCCAGCAGAACCGTGCAGTTAATGACTACCTGTTCGAACTCGGCGGCAGGACAGGTTCTGGGGAGCTTGGGTTTATTTCACCTCGCCAGTGGCTCATGCGGGACGCATGCAGACTTCTGCAGCCATTCGATGAGATCACCAAACTGGTCAGTCATGGCCAGGGCGCCATAAGTGACATCATACCTTACGCCTTCTTTCTGGAGCGTGCTTTGCGTCGTGTCATTGATCAAGCCGTCGAGGAGCAGGAGCAGGAAGATCAGGAAGTCGCAATGTTGAATGAATTCCCAGGGGGTGTTACTCCATCTGAGACAAATCAACAGCAGGAGTCTGAAGAGGAGTCAGAGGAGGAGGATGGTGCTGGGGGGGATGAGGAGGAGCAAGAAGAGCATGCTTTAAACCTTTCTGGGATCCCTGGTGTTATGCGTGGATGGGGGGAGGAGAACGAGGACGACAATTTCCTGGATGATGAGCTGGAAGCAGGCCACTATACCGCTTCCAGTTTAGTGGGAATGGGGGCCTACATGCTGCAGTGTTTTTAGGGGGACCCCCGTATAAAAGGCATAAAGGCCAAGGACCATGTACTGGGTGCAAACGTTCTTAGACCCTCGGTACAAACACAAAATGGCGGAAATGTTACCACAAGAGGGCAGTAAGAATGCAGCACTTCCAGGCCTTGCTGAGGGAAATGCTGCATTCTGCTTTCCAGTCACAGAGAGACAGTTGCGGGTAGCAATCCAACAGCGCCTGCAAGAAGAGGGCGGTTGGAAGATGTCTTGGTCACTTCCGATATGAGATCCTTCTTTCAGCCGAAACATCGACAGCTGTACTCCCGATCCAGCATGAGGGAACGCCTAGACCGACAGGTGTCCAACTACATCGGGTTAACGACCGATGTGAACGCTCTGAGGAGTGATGAACCCCTGGACTACTGTGTGGGCAGGCTTGACCTCTGGCCAGAGCTTGCACAATTTGCAATGGAAATGTTGGCTTGCCCCCTATCCAGTGTCCTGTCCGAAAGGACGTTCAGCGCAACAGGGGGGATCGTGACCAATAAGCTCACTCGCCTAGCTCATGACAGTGTAGACTACCTCACATTTATAAAAATGAATGAGGCATGGATCTCTGAGGAATTCAACACATATGACCAGTAGACCAGGTTTCATCGAAATTCCTCCACCCACAACAATTCCTGGTCCTTGGCTTCACTACATACAGCGGCATAAAAGGCATTTCATGTCCATTGAATGGCAAATTTTTGGGGCCTTTCAGGGCCGACAATTATTTTTTCTGTGAATGCCTAATGTACCTCCAGCCACCAAATACTAAGTTCTTTACTGTCAGTTCAAACCATGTGAGCTAATATTTGGAGCCTATACAGGCGACACTTACGGTTCTGTGTACTGTGAATGCCTACCATACCTCTAGCCATCAAAAACTACGTTTTTTGCTGTCAGTTCAAACCATGTGAGCTAATTTTTGGAGCCTATACAGGCCGACAATTACGGTTCTGTGTACTGTGAACGCCTACCGTACCTCTAGCCATCAAAACTAAGTTTTTTGCTGTCAGTTCAAGCCATTCAAGCTAATTTTTGCAGCCTATACAGGCCGACACTTACTTCTGTATACTGTGTGAATGCCTAATGTACCTTCAGCCACAGAATACTATGTACTTAGCTGTCAGGTAAACCCATGTGGGCTAATGCTTGGGGCCTGGAATGGGTGACACTTACTTCTGTATCCTGTGAATGCCTAATGTACCTTCAGCCACAGAATACTACATTCTTAGCTGTCAGGTAAACCCATGTGGGCTATTTTTTGGTGCCTTTTATGGCCGACACATACTTCTGTTACCTGTGAATGCCTAATGTACCTGAACTTTAATTTTTAGTCAACCGCCCATATTTTCATGGACCGTTTGTAAAAAACATCCTGATTTCTCCTGGCCACAGAAGTTCATGGACAGGAGAAACTGTCTGTGAAAATACTTTGGCTGGCTCTCCCCTGTAGTCTCAAGGACTTAGTGCAGTTACATTTCTGCTACCGCTTTCAAGGTTATTGGTTGCTAGGAATACCTGGAATCCTAACAACCAATGACTAACTTGCACAGGCCCCAGCATTCAGAGCGGAAGATTGGAACTTCCTCCTCCAGATCTATTTCAACTCACTAGCTGACAGCTTCTGCCCTGCTCAGAATGGGTAAGGTGGGCTCTGATATAAGGAATGCTGGGAAAGCTGATGAATAGGGGAATGCTGGGAAACTCTAATGTAAAGGGGGACTTAGATTTGAATGGGGGGCTTGTCCTAACTGCCGCACCCTATATATTTTTTTGGGTACTTACTTCTATCCCCAATGCTCTATACACTATGTTGTATTCATTATTTAAACAGTTGTTGGTTTTAACGAAGTTCTTCTTTAAGGTAGGCTCAGTCAGACAAAGTGTATCTTTTTGTGCACAGGAAAGCTTATGTAATGTAAACTGTTAATTTTGTAAAAAATATCTTATGTCCTATATTTTTTTCTCTCTGGGAGACTGTCATTAGTGGTACAGTAATTAAAATAATTTTGTGGGTACTGTGGCATATGTGTGCAGTGTATACAGTAATGGGGCACAAATTTTGTTTGAACATCACCCTTTAAGCCCCTCCAATTGTTGGGCAAAATCTGCTCATTGTTTACCATGGTGCTCTACATATGCTGCAGAACTTGTTGTTCAGTTCTATCCCATGGTTCTGGAGGACTTTCACAATTCTAGTAATACACACTTTTTGTCACACTGTTGAATTTTAATTGTAAAGCTGGGCAGAGTATTGTTGACATATGTTTGTTCTGTTTAAATATCGACTGTCAGCAAAAAAATGTTCTCAGTCAGTAAATGTTCCATGTCTTGTCTGTAAAAAAAAAGCCATTGGGGGTTTGCCACCTTGCTCATTATTCATTTCCTAATAATTAATTTTATACCTAGGCAATATGTGAAATCTGGCAAATACATACAAAAAAATCCTGGCGCTGTAGGGCAGGTATCCAGAGCTCAAAGATGAAATGGGGTGGACGAATAGTAACCAAAAATCACCGTCAGCCAAAAGTCATGTCAGGGTTGCAGCCTACCCAAAGCCCAGATCCTGACTGAGAAACAAATAGTGCAACAAGTAGATGGGTATAATGGCGCTCCCAGAAACAATGACAATGTTTCGGGCAAAGCCCTTCATGAGATCTGATGAAGGGCTTTGCCAGAAACATGTCATCTCCCTCGATCTGTGGCCACTAATGTCCTCTCAACCAGCTGCCAGCTCACACGGCGGTGTGCTATGCCCGGTTCAGTGAGGCTGCCTTTGTCTCAGTATCTCCGGTAACGTGCAAGCAGGTTCCAGTGAGCACGTCCCTGTGATTCAGCTGTGGGCGCCCAGTGACGTCATCTTCCGGCGCCACCTCAGCTGTTCGAGACCAGGAGTGGACGCCGCTGTGCAGCCCGACCGTTCCTCGCGGCCGGAGTGAATTGCGGGGGTTGGGGTTTCTGCTCCCCCCCTCCTCCCCCCCCTTCTCCGTCTCCCGCTCCTCTTCCAGCCCCAGAGTGTCTCCATCAGCAAGGCTCCACACTCGGACAGGCGTCTCCATCTCACTCCTGGGTCTTCCTCATTCAAGGTATTGCCTAACTGTCGGACATTTTGCTGGCATCACATTACATTTTATCAGCATTTTAACCTTTTAATAAACTTGCCAATTTGATTTAAGACAAGAGACTCAGCAGAGCACATTGTCATTGTTTCTGGGAGCGCCATTATACCATCTACTTGTTGCAATATGTGAAATCTGAAGGGATATACCCATATGTCTACAAATTTAGTAGGATATGGATTTGGATTTTATTTATTCATTTTTTAGTTCATTTTTTTCTACATTCAAGTGTGAATGGCCATGACATGATACACTAATGTACATTCTGCATCACAAACTAAAGTTTTTTTTTTTTATTTTACTCATCCTCTTTTTTTTAGCAAGTGGGCTTAGGGATACTGTATATTGATCTTCATGGAAACAATGAAACCAAAGCCTTGACCTTTTCATACATAGAAAGAACATTTTGTAATCTTGCCATGCACAAAAATCTGTACACTAATACGTAAAAAGTATAAGTAAAAGGTAAAAAAACCTGTTTCTTGCTATTTCTCTCATCATGCTTCTACATATTGATCAAAACTCCTTACGTGAATAAAGACACAAATGTTTTTGAGGCATGTGTGGACTTTCCTGGTACCGTACAAAACTTAACAAACTCTTTAAATAAAATTCAGTTTTATTCAAACCAATTTAAAATGTGCATTTTTTTTTATTTTTTTATAAAAGACATAGGCACAACATATTGTGTCTTCCACATTAAGCTCTATACAGAACACAAATCACAGATGGATTGGTATGACCACTATCGATGGTGGTAGATACCATCTGGGTGTTGGACATTCGACATTTCGCAGAGACACCATAGTTTCTTCAGGAGCTTTTAGCACATTTATAGAGCTGAAAACTGTAATAATATAGATTAATGACAGTAGTTAGTTCAAACCATGAACAAAAATGTGTACAATATATTGTGCTCAATAAAGTGGCCTTGCATGGTGCTTTTTACCATACTAAGCATTTCTCAAATACATAAGGCAAACCTAAAAATACAAATACTACCTGAATGTACTATGGATATCTAATAATGAGCAATCTAGTTATGGCTGCTTTTTGTATTTCTTGCCAGTACACTAGTCTGTAGTAAAAAATCTTTTGGCAATACTGACCCCCAGCGCTGGGAGGATCTGACCCAATACCCCAGCGTCTGTGACCATGGTGCATTATACGTATACTATTTAAATGGATATTTATTTTTCTGTTGGTTTTACTAAATTACCACTACTACCTTTTCTCTTGTTAGATAAAGGACTCCTGTTGTTCCTTCTCTCCCCCTTTTTTTATGTCGGGTGGGATTCCCGCATTTGCCTGATTGGACAGTTGTCTCTTCTGGGTTCCCCCTATGTGACCCCACTCTGGGTAAGAGCGTGCATGGGTTATCATCACATTAGTGTTGTTTTATATATATTTGTACACATTTTTGTTCACGGTTTGAACTAACTACTGTCATTAATCTATATTATTACGGCTTTAGATGTGAATACTGCTCTATAACTGTGCTAAAAGCTCCTGAAGAAGCAGCGGTATCTCCGCGAAACATGTAGAGCGTCCAACACCCAGATGGTATCTGCCACCATCAATAGTGGTCATATTACTCCACCTGTGATTTGTGTTCTGTATAGAGCTTAATGTGAAAGACACAATATTTTGTGCATATGTCTTTTATAAAAAATGCATGTTTTAAATTGGTTTTAATAAAACTGAATTTTATTGAAAGAATTTGTTAGTTTTTTACAGTACCATCAAAGTCTACACATGCCTCAAAAACATTTGTTTCTATATTTTGATAGGACATAGGTACCCATCCTATACATGACCTACATTGGCACCTTCTTTTTTTCTTAAGTGAATAAAGTCTGTATGGTCAGCAACCCCGCACTGAACCCAGTTAAAAGCGACACTTCAATATTCATAACTAAATGCACTTATATAAAAGTCATTAAATTACCTAAAGTATGTGTGTCAAACATATATTTTACTGATTCCTTGCAATTGACAGCTGAGACAATCAACTTTTGCATTAGGAGTAAATGCCCAATTGTGACTATTCTGATCTAGAGATGGTCACAAATAGTATGCTAAAAATTGATTTTACAACCTGCTATAGATTTGACTACAACTATGTCGTGTGGGGCTTTTTGACTGATAAATGCGAGAAATGTGTTGAAACAGTTCTGAATGTAACCTGTGAAGTGGGAGCTACATTTAAATAAATGCTTCATAATCTAGTACGTTTACATTATAAGTGTATGTTTTTTGTGATGCAATGTGAGGGCCTACCTGATTGAAAAAATCTTGAAAGTTTTGTTTAGGAGATCATATATCTACATAAGTGGGTATAATTCAAACTCATACACAAACCAGAATCAGGCGCTAGGGTAGAAAACATGAATATTGCCTGAATAAAGGAACTTGGTAAAGGCTGTTGCAAAAGGCTCATCTGAACTGGATAAAAATAAAAGACCACATTTATAAAAAAAAAAAAAAAAGGAGCGTATACAATATTGAATGATTAATAGTGCTAAGCTGTCAATCAGACTGTACCTTCTTAAAAAAGAAGTAATAAATATTTTAAAAATGAATATATAAATATCATGAACTAAATTATTGTGTGGATTTCTAAATCCTTATTTAGACCATTGGGGTACAAGGTACCCAATTTGTAAAATTTCAGTCAGAGATTCCTCTGGTATGCACTTGATTGCTAGCACAGTAAGAGCTCCTGCATCCTTCTTGTGGTGTAACTCAAAGTGGCGCAGAACATCATATTTGTCTTTCCCTTCCTCTATGAGCCTGTGGTGTTCCCCCACTCTCTTGCGCAAAGTGCATTTAGTGCATCCAGCATTCATTAGATTGCAGGGGCAATGCAGGACATAAATTACATATTTAGTGGAACATGTCATGAATTGCCTGATCATAAACTCATTGCCCATTCTATCTTTAAAAGATGATTGTTCTTGATAGATGAATTGGCACATGAGACAAGTTTTTTGCACTGGAAGATGCCCACTCTATTTTCAAAATAGGACTGAATAGCCATCTGTCAACTAATATTAGGGTTCTTGAACTTGCTGGCTGCGATCAAATTTTTAAAAGTACGAGCTCTCCTAAAAGTTATTTGGGGGGCTGAAGAGAGGTACGGACCCAACTTGGGGTCCAAATACAGGATATTTCAATGTTTCGTAATGATGTTACAGATGGCTTTACTGTTGCCATTAAAAGCTATGATAAATTTGGCATTATTTTAAATTGGTCCTACCGACCTTTTCGTAGTTGTCCCCCAAAAATGTATTATATTTTTATAAGATCTTCAGGGTAACCCTTTTCTTTAAATGTAGTAATAAGAATCTCACTCTGTTTGGTATAGTACTGGGGTCTTGTTGCAATTCCTTTATAACCTACGGAATTGTCCAATTGGTCCTCACTTTCTAGCATGGATTACTTACTGCATTATATGACAAGGCATACATTCAATACACTGGTTTCCAGTCACCATCTTTACCTATTTTAATGGGTACAAGATAAGCATTTCCTCTCTGTTCCTTACTATTTGCCTTGGCTTTGGAACCATTAGCTCTTTTTATAAGGGGTAACCCAGATATACAAGGAATTGAGGTTGCCAGATATTATCAAAAAATCTGCCTTTTTGCAGATGATGTTCTCTTATTATTAATTATTCCTCTGATTTCCCTTCTAAATCTGAATAAAACTATACAAAATTTCTATGCTTTTTCTGGACTTAGTAACAATGATTCTAAATCTAAGGCTTTAAATCTCACTCTCCCCACAAATTTATTACGATCTTTAAAGATTATTTTTCCCTCCTGATCACTTTCCCTATTTGGGAATATATCTTCCACCTTCTTATTCCCCGTTATACAAAGCTTATTATGGTTCTCTTGTTCGCCAAACCAACAACATTTTAAAATCCTGGAAAAAATACCAAATTTCATAGCTTGGTCGCATATCAACATTAAAGATGTCTCTCCTTCCTAAACTTCTATATCCATTCAGAACTCCAACATGCCTTCCTTTGATTTCTATGGCATGATTCAAAGCCACAAGTATCAAAAATATCCTATTTCCCCCAAGACTTAAAGGGGGCCTAGCTGTACCTCATTTTCAGCACTACTACCAGGCAGCCCAGAGAGCTGCCTTGTCAGCATATGATAGTACAGTTCATTGTTTGTTATGGGTTAGTATAAAGGCATTCTAAATTTCGCCTATAGCTTTTGACACAATTTTATGGGCTACCCCTAGAAATTGTGGATGCATTAAAAGCCCAATTCTTAAACACTCTTTAAAAATCTGGGATACTGTAAAATATTCCAGCAAATTAATCTCTCCTTATCTACCCCTATCTACCATAATACCTAATCCCTTTTCATGCCAGCATTCCAAGGTCCCAACAGCTTCCAGTGGTATACAAAATCAGGCTTTTATTGTATTTACGGTTTCCTAACACCAGAAAGTATTTTAGATTACCATAAACTACAAGCCTCCCATACCATTCCTTATTCTTAATTTCTCCACTACATACAGTTGAGAGACTATTTGTCCCAATCCTTGAACTATACAAAAACAAATGTATCCCTCACTTCCTTTGAATGTATATGTTGAAGGAATCACTTATCTAAAGAAGTTCCCTCCTTAATTTATAAATCTATCCTGTCTGGAGATATGTCCACCCCCACCATAAATCTTCCATTGGGAAAGAGACCTAGGAAAAATCTGGCAACACATAAATGGTCCCAAATTTGGGAAAATATTGCTCATAATTCCATAAACTCGTCTTTCTTATAAACCAAATACAAACTTTTGTTTCGTTGGTATTTGGTACCCTCCTGAATAGTGAAATTCACTTAGGATACATCCGATTGTTGTTGTTTTAGGAATTGTGGTATGACTGGCACAATAGTACAAACAGTATATGATGTGAATGTCCAAAACGAAAGCAATTCTGAACAGGGGTCTACAATTTACTCTATAAAGTTCAGGGCACTAATCTCACTGAAAATCATTATGAAGCATTACCTAACTTAAAACCTTCTTTTTGTATCTCATTATAATTTAAACTTCTTTCCTTTATTTTCACAGCAGCCAAACAAACCTTGGCCAAAGCCTGGAAATTGAGCACCCTAACACTGACTCAAGTTAATTTTGATATTTTACTGATGAAAAATGAGTAGCCATTTTCTCAATCAAATGAATACATTCTGCAAATAATGGAATCCCTGGATTATAGATTACCTAGGGGTGAACCCGGATGGCGCAGCATGGTCCGTTTGGCTTACTTTAGCTTACTACGTTTTATACTCGGATTACAGATTATACTCAGAAGCGGTTCCTGTACCTGGCTACACTCTAATACCCTCTAATACCCTGCTCCTACCTCTTTCTCCAACCCCCCCCCCCTCTTTCTTTCTTTCTTTCATTTTATTTTTTTTTTACAATTCAATAGGCAAATATTATAACTCGTTTTATTTTCTTTCATATTCTATATATTCTGTATTGAAAAAACTTCACTTGCACTTTTTTTTTTTTTAAATTAAACTGCTGTTATTTAAATGAATATTTCATATTTATTATATTATAGTATAATATAATATGTGTTATACTACTGTTGTTTAAATACATAGTTCTTGTATTATAAACAAAAATATATTTATTTTTACTTACTCCAATAATTGATTAAAAATATATTGTACCGAAAGGGAGGAAACATCTGCAACAGGGATACAGACAGCAATTAAAAGGTAGCAGGGGGTCTAGCTTTCCCATACCTTCCAAAAAAGTGTTTTTATTTATTTTGGTTTTGCTGTTGGAGAGTTCTCCCTATTTTCTTTCTGGTGAAATATTGTCAGCAAGACAGGAAGTTGAGAGAAAATGTACCTAACCATGTCCAAGGCAGTAAAAATCCAACAGGGGTTCTTTCCAAGGCAAAAAAAAAACTATGAACTGCATACAGATAGTGACAATCACTGCAGCAGTCAGTGAGATTTGTGTACTATCAACATTCAGAGACGATCAGCAGATAGTAACATATATCAGTCAATAATCAGACTCCTGCTTCTCCTTAAATACCCACAAGCCCATTTGGCAAAACCTTTGTTTTTATTTTGGATAGAGTAAAGCATTATAACCCTGACGGGTTTTTTTTTTTTCCATTTGCTACTGACTGAGGAGATTTCCATTCACTTCCTGTCAAATAATGAAATCAGGAAGTCAAAAGAAGGAATCCATGGTGTCCTCATTGGAAGTTTTCCCATCTCTTATTGCTCTGGGGACAACCAAAAATGTGGGATTTTCTTTTACTTTCACTTACGATGGTAACGGTAAACAGGACAAATAGTGAGGGTGAATCTCCATAACAGGGAAACAGACAGCAATAAAAACCTGAAAGGTGTTCTAACCCCCTATCCACTCTATCTACTTTAAAAATAAAAGCGTTTTATGTAACCAGTCTCTCTGCTTCCTGAAGTCATAGCAGCCACACAGGATGATATACATATATGTATGTCTTGGTTGTCTTTATAAATGTTTGACTTTAGCCATTGCCTAAAATATTTTCCATAAAACACAAATGCAACAGTGACATCTTAAAGCAGGTTTTGCATATCTTGAAATCAAGCCATAAGGCTTATTCATCAAAGTGGTAAAACCATCACTGTTCTAATGTACTCAAGCAAGCGAACAAAATTCCCAATATTTATTAAAAATATTTGCTAAACAGGAATATATTTTCAGATTTTGAAAAAGCTGATCAGTTCCCAAGCAAAAAGCAAGTCAGTATCAAGAAACTTGCAATTTTGTGACATCTATTCATTTTTATAAAGCTGATGTACTAACATGGTGTTTCTATGAGTCACCAATGTTGTTTTTTATTGCCAATCTTTGTAAACTGCTCTACGCATTTCCAGCATCACAACAGTTAGAGCAGTTAAATGAAACATATATACATATGCATTCTGGATTCTGTTGCCCAAAATTTCCTTCAAGAAAAGCACAAAAAGAAAAACCATAAGCAAGAGTAATTTAAGGCTAATCAACTCAATTATTTTCTAATTATGAACATAACTGAATTTCAATTATACTGATTTAAAACCTCTTTGGGGTTCAGAGGAGAAATTTGAGATCTAATAAGCTCCATTCTTGCAAACAAGAATATAAAGTCATGTTATTCATGTTTTATTTGCAATGCTAAGATGCTGTTTTGTAATTGTAATATTATTAAATACAAAATAATTTATCAATTTACAATCTAGAATTACCTTGAATTACCTGTGCTGTGGCAAACTGTGCTGTACACAAAAGGGCTGTGTCAGCATTTTCCCAGCTGACATTATCCTGCTTCTGCCAGTTCATGTGACAATAAATTAGAGGATAAGGGATTGAGGTCTCAGAGAGATCACATTTGGCACACCTGGATTGAATCTATAATGCTCTGTATGAATGTATGGGTGGAGGGTTCATAAATGAGTTGAATGCCCTGTCAGAATATTTGGATGCAATTACATTTATCTGTGGATTTAGAAGCTGTCCTAGGTAGAGTTTTTTTTTTAATTACTCATTGAGCATGCTACTATTATTATTATATTTCCACTTTCTCTAACAGAGTGACAATGCTGTTTATTCTGCATTAAAAACTGTGCCAGCATAGTCACCCTATTGGATGCACCTATAGTTTTAAATAGACTTTAAGCAAGTGGTAAACAAATCAAAACCTCCAACTCCTCCTTCTCCAAAACTCAAAACCTCCAACTCCTCCTTCTCCAAACTTCAAAATCTTTAAGCAATTAAAACAACATTTTTTTTCTTTTAAAACAAAGGTTTAGCCTATATGAAAAAATACATGTAAAGATTAGTGAAATTTAAAAAAAAAATGCATATTGAGTACTATTATTACAAATATTATCCACATAAAGTAGAATACTAGGTTTTCATTGTGGTGTTCCTTTATTACAATATGGAATCTATCCTTTAATATTGGAGAACATGTTCATTGCTCAAAAAATTGCTATTATGTAAGCTAATGCCTTCAATCCTTTAGGTCAATGACTCACAGTTGGCATACAGATTAGGTGGTCAGATTTTGCTCTGATTTTACCTGCCACCTACTTGTTTAAGATCAGTGATTCAAATGGTATTGATATCAGAGGGTCAGCTAGGGAGAAAACACAGGCGCCACTCTGAGTGCAGTAACTTGAGATTTATTGCATAAATTCAATGGAACAAAGGGTACTCACAAAATGAATAAAATAAAAAGGCTCATGACAACACTCCGGTCGGATCAGGATGGCTCCAGCGGTGACGGTCAACAGGCTGTGAGCGGTAGCTGGCCGCTCTTCCTGGTCCCGGGGACACACAGAACCCGCTCCGTCGCCACTTCCGGTAGCGTGATGACGTCAGGGCGCCAGCGACGCCTTCTCGGAGCATGCGCTCCTTCTTCAGACCGATATTGTGCCATTTTGGAAATGGGATTAATAGAGAAGTGGCCTGAACCTGCTCGGTCCTAAAGCCCGCCTTAAAATCAAATGCAACGGCACATAATGTTACAACATACAGCATCTAATTAATGGATAAAAAGTTTTAGCATTTTGGACTGCAATATACACAACAAAGAACGAGCAGTGGTTGAAAACACACAGGGGATAATAATAAACAGTTCGTGGGCAAATACCAAAAGAAATAAATTAATTTGAAAAATAATAAAATAAATTAAATTAACAATATCGTCAGCACATGGGAATCATAAAGAATGTATGGAACAATATATGCTGAAAATATACTGAAAAAAATACACTGAAAAAATACACTGGAAAAAACTAAAAAAACTAAATAAAAATAAAAGTAAAAATGAAATTAAAATAAAAATGAAATAATAATGAGGAACAAAAATAAAAATAAAATAAAAATGAAAATAAAAATAAAATTATATAAATATATTAATTAGTAGAATGTAATAAATATATACAAATTATATAATGACTTCATAGTGAACTCATGTACATACAAGACAGCCATCAATTGTATATGCGAGAAATAAATGAATGTGTAATTATTAAAAATATTAAAAATATATAGATATGAGGGAATATATTAAGGATATCTCAAATATTTCAGATATTTCCGAAAGAATCTAAAAACATCTAAAATATTAAAACTATATTAAGACATTTAAAACCCATTAAGAAGATAATTATATACCATTTTAGAATCACCAAGAAAAGTAAAAAATAAATAAAGGGATATAGGAGGTAAAACCAAGGGCCCTATTAAAAGAGGACTATATGAGCGAGATTTGTAGAAGCAGGGGAGGACAAGCACAGCATTCCATGCCATTTTTTATTGTCACATGACAAATCATCACTTGGTCTGAAAGTGTGGATCATAGAGTCCATGCCAGCCACCTTTGCGCCAGCCGAGCGCTACAAGCGGCTGTGCCAAAGGGAGGCGTATTGGATCTATATTCTAGACACGTTAGTGCCGGGTGGCTTAAATGAGGAAATCAAAATGAGCTCGCTCATATAGTCCTCTTTTAATAGGGCCCTTGGTTTTACCTCCTATATCCCTTTATTTATTTTTTACTTTTCTTGGTGATCCTAAAATGGTATATAATTATCTTCTTAATGGGTTTTAGATGTCTTAATATAGTTTTATTATTTTAGATGTTTTTAGATTCTTTCGGAAATATCTGAAATATTTGAGATATCCTTAATATATCCCCTCATATCTATATATTTTTAATATTTTTAATATTTACACATTCATTTATTTCTCGCATTTATACAATTCATGGCTGTCTTGTATGTACATGAGTTCACTATGAAGTCATTATATAATTTGTATATATTTATTACATTCTACTAATTAATATATTTATATAATTTTATTTTTATTTTCATTTTTATTTTTATTTTATTTTCATTTTTGTTCCTCATTATTATTTCATTTTTATTTTAATTTCATTTTTACTTTTATTTTTATTTAGTTTTTTTAGTTTTTTTCAGAGTATTTTTTCAGTGTATTTTTTTCAGTATATTTTCAGCATATATTGTTCCATACATTCTTTATTATTCCCATGTGCTGACGATATTGTTAATTTAATTTATTATTTTTCAAATTAATTTCTTTCTTTTGGTATTTGCCCACAAACTGTTTATTATTATCCCCTGTGTGTTTTCAACCATTGCTCATTCTTTGTTGTGTATATTGCAGTCCAAAATGCTAAAACTCTTTATCCATGAATTAGATGCTGTATGTTGTAACATTATGTGCCGTTGCATTTGATTTTAAGGGGGGCTTTAGGACCGAGCAGGTTCAGGCTCCTTCTCTATTTAATCCCATTTCCAAAAAGGCGCAATATCTGCCTGAAGAAGGAGTGCATGCTCTGAGAAGGCGTCGCCGGCGCCCTGACGTCATCACGCTACCGGAAGTGACGACGGAGCTTCTGTGTGTCCCCAGGACCAGGAAGAGCAGCCAGCTACCGCTCACAGCCTGTTGACCGTCACCGCTCGAGCCCTCCTGATCCGACCGGAGTGTTGTCATGAGCCTTTTTATTTTATTCAATTTGTGAGTACCCTTTGTTCCATTGAATTTATGCAATAAATCTCAAGTTACTGCACTCAGAGTGGCGCCTGTGTTTTCTCCCTAGCTGGCTCCAAGCATTCTTCTACTTGTCATTTGAGCTGCCTCATGAGTGCACCTTGGGATATTTTATGGACTCCCTTCTTATGGACCTTTTTATGGACCTTTTATATATGGACTTATGAATTATTCTTTTATTTTACTGACAACCCTTTGTATTGGTTGTTTTGTTTAGTGCCACTTGTGAAGTCCCTGGTGAAACTTTATTATCTGTTGTGCGCCAGCTGTTTTTATTTTTTATTATATCAGAGGGTCAGCATGGAAGCCAGGGACTTAGCATTTTCTGTAGGAGGTCAGAAATGGAAGCTTCCTTAATCAATGTGGCATATCTACTATATTATTATAAGGCTAAGTGTAATACTAAAATTGCATTGCTATTTTGGCAAGATATATGACCAAATATGCAAAAAAGTGTCTTTTAGTCACATAAATGGAAACTGGTCTATTTATTGAAAGATGTGTTACTGATTTCTGATTATTTTATTAATAGCATTGCCCTATGACATAAGATTAGTTGCTAATTCCAGACACTCAAAACTCTCCGTAATGTGTAATGAAAAACACAAGAAACAAATAGATTTAAAATGAAAGGAGCAATAATACAATTTACTAACATTACAATTTTAAGGTGCAATGTTAAAGGAACGAACACTTTATGCTTACAAACCTGCTGGTTTATTTTATTTTCAACAGTACCATTTCCAGATCAAGCAGCTGAAAGGATAACATTTCAACAAGCCTTTAACATTGTAACTTGTATACTGTAATTCCCAAATCAAGAGAACTGTCATTCACTTGTAATATAGAATCATTTTCGATCAGTTATTAACTGAAGTCATTTGTAACCATTGGTGCATCATGGAAACTATGAGCTTAGATGCAAGGATTGTGTCTCTGTATGCTGCCTGAGTAAACCTCATGGTAAATACTACTGAAGGGCGTAACAGTGAATTCTGATAGTAAAGTTTTTGACGTGACATGTTGCATCACAGTGACAGTTTTGAGGCTGACTGAGGCCCTAGACATCCGAATTGCTGCAGCTGGGTTTCCCTTTGAAATCTACAGGACAATAGAAACCAGTGTTCTCCATTGCTTTGCTTTTCCATCCCATTTACATAGTCTGTTCTGCCTGAATGCCCTGCTTGGTCTGCTTATGGGACATCCATTGTCCTCTGATCACTTAAATATGGCAGGGATGACAAGACTCAGGTGAGAGATGAAGTGGGGCGGTTCTGCTTTAGCAAGTCTAGAAGCATGAAAACAATTCTGGGAACTCTTCATCCAGGGATGAGCAACTTGTAAGCATCAGTCATCTTATTAACTTCCTGAAGTGCTCTTTGTTGATTTCACCCGATTTCGACACCGCTGTGGGAATTATCAGGGCCAAAATAAAATACCATATGAATCACATATGTTTCATTAAAGAAAAAAAAGATACAGTATCTCACAAAAGTGAGTACACAGCTCACATTTTTGTAAATATTTTATTATATTTTTTCATGTGACAGCACTGAAGAAATTACACTTTGCTAGAATGTAAAGTAGTGATTGTACAGCTTGTATAACAGTGTAAATTTGCTGTCCCCTCAAAATAACTCAACACACAGCCAATAATGTCTAAACCGCTGGCAACAAAAGTGAGTACACCCCTAAGTTAAAATGTCCAAATTGGGCCCAATTAGCCATTTTCCCTCCTTGGTCTCATGTGACACGTTAGTGTTACAAGGTCTCAGGTGTGAATGGGGAGCAGGTGTGTTAAATTTGGTGTTATTGCTCTCACTGTCTCATACTTGTCACAGGAAGTACAACATGGCACCTCATGGCAAAGAACTCTCTGAGGATCTGAAAAAAAAAAATTGTTGCTCTACATAAAGATGGCCTAGGCTATAAGAAGATTGCCAAGACCCTGAAACTGAGCTGAAGCACGGTAGCCAAAACCATACAGTGGTTTAACAAGACAGGTTCCACTCAGAAAAGACCTCGCCATGGTTTACCAAAGATGTAGAGTGCATGTGCTCAGCGTCATATCCAGAGGTTGTCTTTGGGGAAATAGATGTATGAGTGCTGCCAGCATTGCTGCAGAGGTTGAAGGGGTGGGGGGTCAGTCTGTCAGTGCTCAGACCATACACCGAACACCACATTGCATCAAATTGGTCTGCATGGCTGCCATCCCTGAAGGAAGTCTCTTCTAAAGATGATGCACAAGAAAACCTGCAAACAGTTTGCTGAAGACAAGGCTAAGGACATGGATTACTGGAACCATATCCTGTGTCTGATCAGACCAAGATACATTTATTTGGTTCAGATGGGGACAAGCGTCTGTGGCAGCAACCAGGTGAGGAGCACAAAGACAAGTGTGTCTTGCCTACAGTCAAGCATTGTGGTGGGAGTGCCATGGTCTGGGGCTGCATGAATGCTGCCGTCACAGGGGAGCTACAGTTCAACTATGAATGCTAGCATGTACTGTGACATACTGAACAGAGCATGATCCCCTCTCATTTGGAGACTGGGCCGCAGGGCAGTATTCCAACATGATAACGACCCCAAACACACCTCCAAGATGACTACTGTCTTGCTAAAGGAGCTGAGGGATTGGCAAAGCATGTCTCCAGACTTTAACCCTTTAGAGCATCTTTGTGGCATCCTCAAATGGAAGGTGGAGGAGCTTAAGGTCTCTAACATTTACCAGCTCCGTGATGTCCTCATGCAGCAGTGGAAGAGAGCTCCAGTGGCAACCTGTGAAGCCCTGGTAAACTCCATGCCCAAGAGGGTTAAGGCAGTGCTGGATATAATATGATATAAAATAATGATGGCCACACAAAATTTGGGCCCAATTTGGACATTTTAACTTAGGGGTGTACTCACTTTTGTTGCCAGCGGTTTAGACATTAATGGCTGTGTGTTGAGTTATTTTGAGGGGAAAGCAAAACTACACTGTTATACAAGTGTTACACTCATGTAGCACCCTACAGGTAGGTGCTAGGTAAATGTACAGTGGGCCTTGTCTGCCAAACAGCAGGGCTGGGATTTGTTTAGTTAGGGTGTCAGGGCCTCCAGATGTGTCTGCTGAGGGTAAAGTATCCCCATTGACTCCTGTGAGAGGCTGCTCATAGGGCAGTGTGGGAAGCCCAATCAGGGGACACATCCAAGCTTGTAACTACCCCAGAAGGCAGATTATGCTACAAGGGATTCTGGGAGTGGGTATAAGTTTGGGGGAGGTGCGTGACCCAGGGTCTTTGGTGGGAGCAGAGTCCCAGGAGGGAGGGAATGGCTGTCTCTCCTCCTGTCTGAGGAAGTGGATGTCTCGGGGTGTCATCTGAGAATCCAGAGAGAGAGAGCTGAGTTGAGCTGAGGGGATCCTGTGTGCTGAGAACCAGCAGAGAGCGAGAGGGGTCCAGTCCCAGGAAAGCCTACACAGGTCGTGAGTACTGAGGATTGCCCCTGGGGGTCTGCCTGAAGTGTTAGAGAGGAGACCACTCCGGAGGAGGTTCTGGGATCCAGTGTCAGCTAGCTGTAAAGGGGGTACCTAGGTTGAGGACCCTGAAGTAGTAAAGGGGGTACACAGTTAGTGGACCCTGAAGAGCTTAAAGTGTAAAGGGGGCACCTGAGGTTTGGGCCCTGAATTGTACAGAGTACCAGTTGAGAGTTGCAGCTATACAGTTAATCACAGCAAGCTACATCCAGCCGGTGCCAGGCAGGAGAGAGTCGTCAGAGACTTTGCATTGCAGCAGTGTCAGTAGTTCTATGCTCCACAGTCCTGAGTCTTCTGGATCTAGAGTCGAGGATTCAGCACCTTTGTCAATTTATAGGCTGTTCTAAGCATCAGTGAGCGCTGGCTAGCATCGGCTGGTGTCAAGGCAGCGTTAATAGACATTTTCTGGATAAAGTCCCAAACTGTATCTAGTTAAGCCTTGAGGAGTATCCCACTCATTCCCTTCTCCCATCCCCTTTATCTACAATAAAACCACAAACAAAGATGCCGGAGTTGTCAATGTCTCAGTTCTCACACCCAGGGTCGCAGCTCACATGGGCTGGAGAGGTAACCAGTAACAATGGCAGACCCACATCAGGCCACAGGCCTGGAAAACCTGCTACATTCACTACTTTACATTGTAGCAAAGTGTAATTTCTTCAGTGTTGATATAATAAAATATTTACAAAAATGTGAGGGGTGTACTCACTTTTGTGAGATACTGTATATGGACTGTAATATAAAAAAAATAGTGCAGCTCTGTGAAAAAAATGTCCAATAATCACATGTAAAAGTCCCAAAATACAGTGAAGATGATAGTTCCACAACCATTGTAATATTTAGGAAATCCTGATGTAGACCCAGTGACACCTCTCACACACAATTCCTGCTTACCAGATCTCGTAGTTCTACATGACTGGAGTGCATGTGGTAAGCACATAGGCATACATTTAACCCCTTTGATGACCCCCAGTATTAACCCCTTCCCTGCCAGTGTCATTTATACAGTAACAGTGCATATTATTTAGCACTGATTACTGTATTAGTTTCACTGGTCCCTAAAAAGTGTCAAAAATGTCAGTTAGGGGTCCGATCTGTCTGCCGCAATGTCGCAGTCCCGCTAAAAATTGCAGATCTCCGCCATTACTAATAAAAAAAAAAATGAATAAAAAGTCCAAAACTCTTTTCTGTAGTTTGTAAACGCTATAACTTTTGTGCAAACCAATTAAAATACACTTTTTGGGATTTTTCTTTACCAAAATATGTAGCAGAATACAAATTGGCCTGAACTGATAAAAAAATAAAACTTTTTAAATTATTTTATTGGGAAATTGGGAATGTTTTATAGCAGAGGGTAAAAAATATGGCTTTTTTTCAAAATTGTCGCTATTTTTTTGTTTATAGCGCAAAATATAAAAACCGCAGAGGTGATCAATTACCACCAAAAAAAAAGCTATAATTGTGGGAAAAAGGACATCAATTTTATTTAGGTACATCGTCGCACGACTGCGCAATTTTCCACTAAAGTAACGCAGTGCAGAATCGCTAAAAATTGCCTAGTCATTAAGGGGGCAAATCCTTCCGGGGCTGAAGTGGTTAAAGTGGTCAACAAACGCCTGTGTGTATACCGGCTCACCAGCCACAGTGGTTAGGGAAGGTCAACATCAGATAAAATCAGAAAGTACTTCCATGCAGTGTGATCAATTCCAGCAAATTCGTGACATTATAAATAAAAGATTGCCAACATAGCGGGATACTGTATAAACTAGAAATGTATTAAAACAATTGTGGGTGTACTCACATTTTCAGCAGAAAACACAAGCATTGATTGGCATATCAGACGCTAAAATTCTCGACATCCAGAAGTTAAAATGGCCGACTCGTGGCCGTGGATGCGTAGTGGTGTGCGTGCTTCCCCCCTACTGGTTTAGTCACATATGACGTCATCAGGGGCACGCATGCACACCTCGCCATGCACTATATATTGGCACATCAACATTGAAGGGCCATGTGTGATTGGCTGAAGGTTCAACATCAATTGAGCCAATGTAATTGGACTAAAGAAGACAATTGCATCGTCACTGCCATCTTGTGGGGATATAAGTAATTATCAAACCACAAAAGTAGAATTACAACCTCCAACCCCATGTGAACATAATAAGAGAGTGAACGATTTACTAGCCACTGCCATCTTGTGGTTAAAAAAAGAGAGGCAGAATATTCTTACAGATGGATAAAGATACAATCCAAACCCTAGATATACCTAGCACATAAAATTGGATTGACAATTTAGCTAAATATAGCTTAATATAGAGCAGTTCATGCCAAAAAAAATTATAAAATATAATTTAAAAAACAATATAAAGAAAACAAATTATTGACCCTGGTAATATTTCACAATTCTTGATATTAAGACATACACACGCACATTTGCAATACTGAAAAATATTAAAAAATATATAAACCAAAATAAAAAAAGATAAAGGCCTTTAGGGGTGACATCTAATCAAAGTTGAGACCCTAGTTGATGTTAGTTGTTATTAATGAAAAAGTTGATGTCCCACTCTATAATCTACCTAGGGGAGTGTAGGATTTAAGACGATATATCCAACCCGTTTTGACCCTAGATATACTCCTCTTAACATTACTACCCCTCCAGTCTGGAAAATACTTCTCAATAGCTACAAACATGGTTCCTTTCAGATCCCTATTATGTTTCTCTGCATAATGTCTAGAGACAAATATTGGTAAAATGTTCACCCAAGCACATGTGGGGCTCCCTTGTGGTATGGCCCACATAGTCCAAACCACAGGGGCATTTGATCAAATAAACACAATTTCTAGTGTGGCAAGATATGAAGGTGCGAATATCAAATGTTTTACATGAGTTGAGATGAAAGTGGTTGTCCTTCTATCTCTGCAGGAATTCAATCTGCAGGCTCTACAATTCCTACATGGGTAAAAACCCTCCATGTTGCCAAAGAAGGTGGGTCTGGTTGGTGGATTGGGGACATGGGAGCTACTCTGCTTCTTAATCCACTAGAACCCCTAAATAAGACCACTGGATGGTCGGGTAACTCAGGGCCAAATGTTCGATCATTTTTGGGAATCGATCAGTGTTTTCTAATGTATGGACTGTAGTATCTCCAGTGGCGGCTGGGGCTCCATGGGCCACGGGGGCTTTAGACAGACCTCACCATACCCCCCCCCCCTCAGACCACACACCAAACCCCCCCCCCGGTCGCCGGCTCACTCACCATGAACATGTGGAGGGCAGACTGGCAGCAGCTTCTCCTAAGTCTCCTGCATCTCCTCCCTCCTCCTCCTCCTCCTCCTTGGCCAATGGCATGGCTTCTACTTTCGGCCAATTGGCAAATGAGTCTCAGGACCCATTTCCCGATTGGCCAGGAGGAGGATACATGTGACAATAGCGAATATTCATTGGCGATTGTCACACAACTGGGTGGGCTCGGGCGCAGTGCTCTGCGTCCCCAGCCCACCCTTTTATGAAGCCTATTAGTGCCTCTGGCTCTAATCAAGTGCTTAAAAAAAAACCCATTGGAATCCATGCGTCTGGCACCCTGCATGTAGATTAGGGGGCCGGACGCATGGATAGGGGGGGCGGCCCCTGTGCCCCCAAAGGACAGGCCACCACTGAGTATCTCCAGACTTTGGTGTTGGTACATGTTTATCTTCTCAATCTCTCAAGTGAGTCGGTCAATTAATGGCTAATATCTGGCAAAGGTATCTGATAAAGGACCAAAGGCCTAATAACCATACTAAAGGTTTACTGTTTAAAATAGGATGTTGATGTGAATTTATTACTTAATATATCTTTGTGAAGCGTTTCCTGATCTCCTGCTTTCTAATTTGACTAAAGTAAATTGAATAGATATATTATAATTCATTTAAAAGACAAGGCCACCCAATACTGCAGTAAACATTGCATGGAATGGAGTGCAAGGCTCAAAAAATGGAAACGAAATCAGAAGATTGAACAACAACACTAAATTCCCAATAATGAGAGCACAATGTTATAATATTATAAGGCAGGTTTAAAGGAGATGTACTGCCAAAGCTTGTTTGGCTGTACATCTCTTAAGGATCACAGGAGTGTAGTTCGCTCTGCACTCCTGTGAGCCGTTTTCAGCTGAGGTCACAGATGTCAGTCCACGTACCGCTTCATCACAACCACCGAGATGCCTGGACTGACACCTGGCTCAGCCCCTCAGCGAGCCGTTGAGAGCCTAAGCTAGCTGCTCCCCACCCCTCCACCGCCTAGCACTCCAATGAGCGAAGAGGGGTGGAGCAGAGAGCCGCTGACTGACAGTCAGCAGCTCTCCGCTCAGGGAGCTGTCAGAGCAGAGCGATCGGCAGTGTTTTATCCCTCGGTTCTCGGTACAGAGGCGCCAGGGGAAAGATGCAGATTCGGAGCGTTGCTGCATCCACATAGGTAAATAAAAATGGTGGAAAAAAATAAATCCTATACTTCTTTTTTAGGTTTGTTAGAATGCCAACACTTTTCACTGACAAAAAGAGGAGGGGGGGGGGGCATGGCTAGGTTGTGATGGCTGAGAGACACTAACACTGGGCAATCCTACTTCTACACCTGGCTCAACATGCTGAAGAACAACATACTTCTTTGCACTGCTACTCCACCTACCCCCCTTGACACCCACAGGCATCGGGGACCAGGGAAAAGGCATTGCCAAATGGGAGAGTGGAAAGTTGCAAGCTTTGTAATCTTCCACTCTTTCATCAGGCCCACTGAAAAGGGGAATCTTACAATGCCCCTCTCTGCTAAAGTAGCAAGCAACCCATTTCACACCTGCTGGCATCGGCATGACGAGGTCAACAAACCAGAGTGGTGTCTGATACAAGCA
This sequence comes from Pelophylax lessonae, assembly GCF_965119305.1. Lineage (NCBI taxonomy): Eukaryota > Metazoa > Chordata > Amphibia > Anura > Ranidae > Pelophylax > Pelophylax lessonae. Next base: position 468,387,129 of record NC_138769.1, read on the forward strand.
GACAACAGAGACAGGTGGGGAAGTGCAGCAGATGCCCAGACAACTTTCCCAGGGCACAGTCTGGAAGTCCAGGGAAAATAAATGGCAAAAACAGTTCTGGACACAAACAGGGAAAAAGAAGGACTGGGCACTGCCATGGGGGGGGGGGGGCAACCACCAATGCAAAATACATTTCAAGAGATACTTTTTAATGGAGAGAGGATTTGGAGGGGTTCGTGGTTGAGTTCCTGCACCTTTTTTCTGAGAGAAAAAGCCCTGTATATACTGCTGGTAAAACTAAAAAAAAAAAAGTCTAAAATAAATGTATTACATTGTATATTTTCTTCATTTTCTACAGTTTATTTACAAATATTGCCATTCATTATGAATTGCCATTCTGAAAGAGCTAATGCACCTGCGTAGTTGCGTACTGCAATACACGGTGTGGTCCCATTCATTACAAAATAGGGTGGGACACACTTTTTTGCAATTAAGGGTGTGTTAAGGCAGCCTGTTCATTTTAATGGGCCATCTTAACACAATACACCGTGACATACCATGTAACGTGCATTAATGCACAACAAACAGTAAATGAACCTTAACACTTTCAATACTGTGAGAAAAGTGTACTTCTAGTCCTAACACTTAAAGTGTATTGAAAGCCAAAACTTTATTTTTTTGAGTGAGAAAGGGTTAGCAATTCTGTCAAGATTTTACTGCTGTCTTTGTCCCAACTTCAGAGATCCCACCTTCTTTTTATTTGTCTTAGTAATCATTCTTACAAACTTGAGCAGACAATGGAGATACTTGTTTGGATGACAACTGCCTAAAAGGGGATTTCTTTCACTTTAAAAAGATTCCCTCTTACTTCCTACTTTGTCCACAAAGCATTGGGGTTTATTAACTAAAGACAAATAAACTTTTAACTTTTCAAGGGAAGTTGCACACTTTGAAAGGGAATTTGTCTTTGTCACACAGTGAATGAGATGAAGCTCTGATAACTTCCATCATCCAATCATGTACAAGCAAAAATACATTTTTTTTTCCTGTGCATAATTGAGTTTTATTTGCAATGTGAATTTTCACCCCATTTACTAACCTCTGGGGGAAATTCCCTCGCTATGTGCATTTCCCCTTGCAAAGTGAACAGCTTATTATGTTTTAGTAAATCAACCCCATTAATTTGAGCGAAATCTACCTAAAATAAAACAGGTGGCAATAAAAGTGAGTTTAATGCTTTCATGCTTAATCCCCCAAAAAAATGTTGTCTTAATATATACATTAATCTTAATATGTATAGCCAGTGTTGCCAACCCCAGATACATTTTTTTTACTGACATGAAACATGAAAAATTTACTGACACAGCACATTTTTACTGACAACCCAAAATATGGCAGAAACTCTTATTATAAGGCAATCATTATTCAAAGACTTAATTCACATTTAAAAAAAATGAATGAATGCACATATTTTTTCAGTAATAGTGAATTAAATATTTATTCCTACAGGAGCCTGCAAAGCATTGCACCTGTGATCAGGGGATCGGTGGATCACAGGTACAATCTCAGGCTCCCGCAGACATGTCCTCCATCTTTTTCAGGTAAAAAGCTAGAGGAAGCATCAAAGGACTACGAGTTCGCTGATCAGGGGGTGAGGGTTCAAGTACTTAGCAATATGTTTCTAAATAGGAACTAAGCCTTTACAAAGTATAAACAATTTGTAAACATTAACAATACTCATTACATGTAATCTGTCTGGCTTTACTAATAAAAATTCAAAATAGCATGACAACATGTGAGCAAGACTAGGATTATGAAAGACATGGGGCACCCTGGGAAAGAAAGAAAAACATACAAACAAAGGGCATGGCCAGTGGGAAGGTTTTAAAGGGGGATTGAACAGAATCTGTGCTTGCTGTATACACTGCACACATATATCACAGTCCTTGTTCCCATCAAATATGAATTACTGTGCCACAAATTACAGACAAAAAAAGCCCCCAGGAAAAAGGAACATTCTTTTTTTAAATACATTTTTCCATTACATATGTTTTTATGCACAGAAAAAATATATTTTAGTCTTACTGAGCCTACCTTAAGGAACTTCATTAAAACCAGCAACCTTTGAGACAAAGAACACCTTTGTCAGGTCTATGCACAACATAATACATATATAAAGTACAGGGGTCAAGAGTAGGTAACAAACAAAACAACAGATAGAGTGCAACAGTCAGGATGAGTGCCATGTTCACATCAAAGTCCCAAGCATTCCCCCTTTCAATCAGAGTCCAAGGGTGCCATCATACATCAGTGCCCTCAGAATCCAGCCTTACATCAGAGCCCCCTTACATCCCTCTAGTGTGCCCCTTAGGTGATTCTTCAGACAGAGTGCCACTTAAAATCTCCAGTGTGCCCCCTAAATGATCTTCCTCCAGGCACCCCTTAGACGATCCTCCTCCAGGATTCCCCCCTTATAAAATCCTTCTCCAGAGTGCCCCCTTAAATGATCCTCCCCCAGAGTGCCATTTTAGATGATCCTCTTCCAGAATGCCCCCCTACATAATCCTCCTCCAGAGTGCCCCCTTACATGATCTTCCTCCTCTTAGAAAATTCTCCTCCAGAGAACTCCTTAGAAGATCCTCCTTACAAATGCCCCCTTAGAAGATCCCAATCCAATGTGCCTCCCTCTTTAGAAGATACTTCTCCAGAGTGCCCATTAAAATGTCCTCCTCCAGCATGCCCCCTTAGATGATTCTCCTCCAGAGTGCCCCCTTAGATGATCCTCTGACAGAGTGCCCCCTTAGATGATTCTGCTCCAGAGTGCTGCATTGGATGATCCTCCTCCAGAGTGTCCCTATAGAAAATCCTCCTCCAGAGCACCTCCATAGAAGATCCTTCTCCAGAGTGTCCCCTTACACATACCTTCCTTCACTTCACTTAACTAGTGGTGGCTGGCGAGAAAGCACTTGCGCAGTTCTGGAGTCAGCTGATTAGTGAACTGCCAAGCTCAGCCTCAGCTTGTGTGGTGGTGTATGTGAATATATGCTACAGTTCTCTAATTGGCTGGCTCCTGAATTTCACTTGTGCAGTTCAGAGCTGAAGAGGAGAAAAGCATCTGTTTTTTACAAACTGTCCTTAAATTTACAGACAGTTGGCAACACTGTGTGTAGCCAAACCTTTCTTTCTCGGTTTTGGATAAAGTAGGAAGAGTTAAAGCGCTATTAATCCCAAAACCAAAAATTGTATTTATTACAGCTTACCAGTCATTAGATGTGGTGGCTGCATTACTTTTCTTTGGCTTTTTTCCCTCTGTACTCACCTTGTAATCTGGCCATTACCACACCTCCTGTATTAGTGAGATTCAACCCTGGGGGAATAAACATAGGAGGCACAGCAGACAACAGCATTGTCAGTCAGGGGGGAGGGGTTTGTTAATATATAAGCAAATTTGGAACCACTAAAGAATTGAAGGCAAACTCCAGGCGACACTTTATAATCAGTTACAGCAAGCATAAAAAAGATTTTGCATGAATAAATAAAAGCTGAACATTTTGATCACCCCTGCCAGTGTTAGGTGGTTGATCTCATCTATGTAAATTGTCACATTCTGCTGGGGAGCTTGAAGTGACATTAAAGGTTTTTTTTTTTTTTGTTTTTTTTTTTTAAATAACAAGCATGCCATACTTACCTGTTCTGTTCAATGGTTTTGCACAGAGCAGCCCAGATCCACCTCTCCCTTGGCCCCCCACCAGCACCCCAGACCCCTCCCTCCTGATTAGTGCCCCCAGAGCAAGCAGCTTACTATGAGAACATCTGAGCCACTGATCTGTGTGTCCATTCACACCCAGAGCATGACTCGCCCTCGCCCCCTGGCTCTCCTCATTGGCTCACTGGCTGTGATTGACAGTAGCAGGAGCCAATGGCTATCACTGCTGTCTCAGCCAATAAAAAGGGAGAGACCCGGAAGAGCCGGCTGGCTGAATAATCAAATGGAAATAGTAGAAGGAAAGCCTAAAAAAGAAACTAATACAGACCCCCACATCTAAGAACTGGTAAGCTGCAATATAATAAATGTTTGCTTTTGGGTTTAATATTGTTTTTAAACTGCTGTCAGCTTATCTTATTCACACCCATGTTCCATTGAAGTGATTTACATTCACTTCCTGGACTTTTCTGGATACACAACAGGAAGTGAGAGGATATCTTCACAAAGTAAAGGAATTTTTCTGTAACTCATTTGCTGCCATTGGAACAGTTGCCCTCATGCCCTGTTCTGGTGACATCTGTAAAATTTCCATTTCTCCATAACTTTCTGTCATTGTGAAAATGGTCACAAATAAAAACAGAAATAGTAAATGTTCCCAGCACATTGATGAAAATAAAACCAGAGTATTGAAATAACGAAAAAAGGCTATATATATATATATATATATATATATATATATATATATATATATATATATATATATATACATATACATATATCAATTATATATATATATATATATATATACATACATTAACCTAACACTTAAAGCAGAACTTCAGAACAGTCAAATTTAAAAATGTTGTTTAAATTCTGCATAGCATTGAAAAAGTTCAGAACATACATTAGGTTTTAAGGGTCTCTACATTCCTATTGGGGTAAGCTGTGTTATCTAGAGAAAAATTTGAACTTCAGAAGCTTCTGCTGTAAAATGTAAAGTTGTATTAAATCCAAAAAACAAAAAAGTAGAATATTATAGCTTGCCCATCTTTAAATGTGGCTGCATGTGTTTTTTTTTTGGTTTTTTTTGTTTTTTTTCCTTGGTGATCCAGCCAGTAACACATTATGGGGTTGATTTACTAAAGGCAAATAGACTGTGCACTTTGCAAAGTTGCAGTTGCAGTTGCATTCTGCAAGTGCAGTTGCTTAGTAAATGAGCAAAAGTTCTGCTGACTTCCATTATCCAATCATGTGCAAGCAAAAATGCATTTTTTATTTTTATTTTCCTTGCACATAATTAAGCTTTACCTCATTTACTAAGCTCTGAAGCAACTGCGCTTGCAGAGTGCACAATCTATTTGTATATCAACTCCTATCTGTCTCCACTAGAGGAGCAATGGAGACACATTTAGAAACCAGCATTATCAAAACTGGTGAGAGGGTAGTGGATGCACTCATAGATATAGATGGACTTGACTAGCAAAATAAAGTTGAACTCCAGCTAACATTTATAAGTGTTAAAGTGGTTGTAAACCTTCCATTTTTTTCTATATTTAAAAAAACAAACATGCCTATATTTACCATTCTGTGCAATCGTTTTGCACAGAGCAGCCCTAATCCTCTTTCTCTAGGGTCCCCCACCAGAACTCCAGCCCCTCCTCTTCATCCTGTGACCCCATGGAAAGCCGCTTCCGTGGAGGGGAAATCCGATGCGGGCTTGGTCCCGAGTCCTGCTGCTGCACCCATTGACACAGACAGTGGGATTTGGCCCCATCCCCCGCTCTCGTGTCACAGGATTTGATTGAGAGCAATGTCTCCTGCTGCTCTCAATCTGTCCATTGAGGAAAGAGACAGTGGCTGGTGCCGCTGCGCTCATGCACATCGATGGATCGAATCAGGCTCAGGTAAGAAAAAGGGGAGTCTGTGGGGGGAGCTGCAGCACAGAAGGTTTTTTTACCTTAATGCATAGAATGCATTAAGGTGAAAAACCTTGAGGTTTTATAACCACTTTAAGCCTTGCCCTTATCAGGAATAGTAGGACCTACTTATACTTAAATTGTATGTATGCCCATACCATGCGTTATCATCCACCCTACCATGAGCCCTTATAATAACAAATTACCCTTCACTTGCCTTTTTATTGTTGGAAGGAAACATCTCATGTTACTCTGCCACATGCTGGACCCGTGTGCATATTTGGGGACCCTCAATACTCCTATGTCCACCCAAGAGACTGGTTTTTGGGGGTACTTATTTCAGATGATTGCAAATTGAGCAAACAATATGGCCAGGCAGTGGGAAAAGCAAATAGAATTCTAGGATGCTTCACTAGAGGGATCACCAGCAGAAGGAAGGAGGTTAGGTTTCCCCTCTATAGATCTTTAGTGGGACCTCATTTAGAATACTGTGCCCAGTTCTGCACACCTCACTTACACAAAGATATTGATAAAATAGAATGAGTTCAGAGACGGGTGGCAAAAATGGTGAAAGGTTTGGGGGGATATCGAGAGTGACTTCAGGAATTTAATATGTACAGTCTAGAGGAAAGAAGGGAAAGGGGAGACATGATTGAAACCCTTAATAAACATCAAGGGTGTGAATAGAGTTCAAGAGAGCAGTTCTTTCACTATATAATCAAAATCAAGAACACGGGGACATGATCTCAAACTAACTGGAGGAAAGTTCAAAACTAATTTTAGAAAGTATTATTCTATTGAAAGGGTAGCTGATGCTTGGAATAAAGTACCAGAGATAGTGAGACAGTCAAGAGTAAATGGCTTCAAACATGCTTGGGACAAACATAGATCTGTGCTCAGACAATAAAGTTAAGAGTTAAGAGTTGACGGATTACTCTTTTTCTTTTCCTGCCACCACTTTTCCATGTTTCTATGATAATGGCAGACTTCTCTCTTATTCCTTACATCACTTTTTCATGTTGTGGAGAAGCAAACAAGTTTTGCATTTGAGAATAAAGGTTACTTATATTTGGGTTTGAGTTTTGGCGTACTACTTTGTCTTGCTAAGAAATACTTTATCAACTCTTATAGATTGGAGTCATGCTTTGAACTGGGTATTTTTGGTACCTTCATATAACCATTTTTGTAAACTCCTCTGGAAAAGTTCAGTTTTTTTTTCTTTTTACATTGGGGTATTACCTTGCTGCTCTATCATAGTGTGATTTACTTTGGTAATGCCTTTGGAAAGTATTTATGTAGTTATACAAGCTGGACAGGATAGTCCCAGCATATCTCAACTATTTCAAGGTCTATAAAAATAAAGCCAATGAGCCCATGGAAAATGGATATGTAGACTAGACCAGTGGCCTGAACTGACTCAGGTGGTCCTTCTGTGACCTCTACCATTTTGAGGGTAGGTTGAGTAGCACCATTATTAAAAGATGCACCTGACTTTTGGATAATTTATGTATTTCTGCATCTCATTCCTAAAGCCTCAAAAAGAAAAAAAAAAGAATCACAATTATGAGAGCTGTCATCATATTCTGACCAGAGGGGGGCAATGTTAAGCTGAAGGTTGAGCACTATTACCCTGCACGAAAAATATAAAGTTACTATTTTCATATTTAGAATATATAGGCACACATAATTAATTTGGGGGAGGCATTGAAGCCAAATGCACCCCCTGACATCCCAGCTTTGACCGCCATCACATGCAGTAGCTACTAAGAAAGAAAGCTGCTTTCTATCTTCTCTTCTATCCATCTAACTATCTGTTGGTGTTACAGTACATCCTCAACCATCACAAACATAATAATCTATTTATTTCAGTCATTTCTTGTCTAAATGGTGGTGCTACAATGTTCAATTTGTTCTAGAAGATTGGCTAATGTGACAAAACAGAAAAAAATAATTTAGGGATTTGTTTCATATGAAATAAAAGTCAAATTTCACATTCAACAGCCATTACAGCAAAGTACACTTTAACTCTGATTCTTCATTATTGCTGATGTTTTGACTGGAAATTGTGGAGATGTGATTTTTACAGGTAAATTCTAAGGGCCCTGAGGGATTTATATGAACATCTTTGTAAAATAAAACCATACCTAATATACTGATGAAATTCAATGGTACTGCCACGTCTAAATATCTTATACATGTACTGTAACCAGGAATCAAGACAGATGTGAATGTATTTTTACGTTAATTATTTTAAAAAGAAAACATTTAAAGCAGTATTAACCACTTGTTGCACCCTACAGGGCACTTTCACCCCCTTCCTGCCCAGGCCAATTTACACCTTTCAGCGCTGTTACATTTTGAATGACAATTGCGGCGGTCATGCAACAATGTACCCAAACAAAATTTTTCACATAAATAGAGCTTTCTTTAGGTGGTATTTAATCACCACTGGGTTTTTTATTTTTTGCTAAACAAACAAAAAAAGACTAAACATTTTGAAAAAAAAAACAAAAATATATAATTTTGCAAATAGGTAATTTTTCTCCTTCACTGAGGTGTGCTGATGGGGCTGTACTAATGGGCACTGATAGGCTGCTCTGTCAGCCACTGATGAGGTGGCACTGATGAGGCAGCACCGATTAGGCAGAACTGATAGGTGGTACTGATGGACACTGATGAGGTGCCACTGGTGGGCACTGTTGAGGAGGCACTGTTGAGTGGCCCTGATGGGCTCTAATAGGCAGCGCTGAAGGGCATTGAGAGGTGGCATTGATGGGCACTGATAGGTGGCACTGATTGGCACTAATAGGTGGCATGGATGGGTACTGACAGATGGCACTGATGGGCACTGATAAGTGGCACTGATTGGCACTAATATTTGGCATGGGTGGGTACTGATAGTGACTGGTAGGTGGCACTGATAGACAGCACTGATAGGTGACACTGATGATGAGGCACTGATGGACACCACTGATGGGCACTGATAGGTGGCACTAGTGGGCACTGATTAGCAGCACTGGTGGGCACCAATTAGCAGCACTGGTGGGCAATGTTGGGACCGATAACAGAAGCCGGTTATTGGCTTTCTTCTCTCCTCACGGACAGCATGAAGAGAGAAAAACCGATAACCGGCTTGTGTTTACATTCTGTGATCAGCTGTCATTGGCTTACAGCTAATCACGTGGCAAAGGGCTGATGTGATTGGCTCTTTACCCCGATATATGATCAGCCTTTTTTTAGTCATTCTTCTACATTCATCTAAAGAACCAGCCAGCAAGTCTGTGGTGTTTTATGTTATTTATTTATTACAGGTACGTATATAGCGCTATTTATGAAGCACTTTACGTATATATTATACATTCACATCAGTCCCTGCCTTCAATGAGCTTACAATCTAAAGTCCCTAACTCTGTTTCACAAGCTCAAGCTCTCCAGCAGAATGTATCAGTTTACATGGATGAGACAAACCTCCCAATACTGGGCGGGGGGTATTAAAATGATGAGCTTTTATTTATTAACCACTTGCCGACTGCTTACTATATATATATATATACGGCGGCAGGGTGGCTCGTACAGGCAAAACAACGTATGGATGCATTGCTCACTTGGTGGCAGCTAGGGAGCGAGTGGCGTGCTCCCACCCCCGATCGCCAGCGGGGAAGCCGATGCGTGTGTCAGGCGGCTCTGATTGCCGTTTGACACCCACGATTGCTCCCTGCTGAGAAAGAAGGACAGTCGGCTGTTGTTCTTCTCCCTGGAATGGTCATAGAGCCCATGTGATCATTCTATATAGGATCACATGTCTCTATGGTCATTTCAGAAGCCACGCCCCCCCACAGTTAGAATCACTCCCCTAGGCTCACATTTAACCCCTTGATCACCCACAGGGTTAACCCCTTCCCTGCCAGTGTCATTATTACAGTAACAGTGCATATTTTTTTAGCACTGATTACTGTAGTAATGTCACTGGTACCCCCAAAAGTGTCAAAAATGTCAGTTAGGGGTCCGATCTGTCCTCTGCAATGTCGCAGTCCCTCAAAAAAATCACAGATTGCCGCCATTACTAGTAAAAAAAAAAACAAATAAAAATGACATAAATCTTTCCCATAGTTAGTAGACACGATAACTTTTGAGCAAACCAAACAAAATACGCTTATTGCTATTTTCTTTACCAAAAAATATGTAGCAGAAAACAAATTGGCCTAAAGTGTTAAAAAATTTTGATTTTTAATTTATTTTTTGAGAATGTGAAAAATATTGTTTTTTTTTTTTTCAAAATTGTCGCTATTTTTTTGTTTATAGCGCAAAAAATAGAAATCACACAGGTGATCAAATAACATCAAAAGAAAGCTATATTTGTGGGAAAAAAAGGACGTCAATTTTATTTGGTGGCCCTAGCTAATCACAAGCGTTTATTTAAAAAGAAAAATGTAAGGCTTCATGCACATGGCTGTGTAAAACGCATATACAAATTTTTTAAATAATGAATTGAAATGGAGCTGCATTGTCTTTAGTGTAACCATTCACACAGGTGCGTAAACATGTGCTGCTTTCAGATCTGTAACACAGAATCCAAAAATCTGCATTCAAGATCATGTGTTTCCGCGCTTATGAATTTAAACGCATGTATACGCATTTGTAACAAAGGGGAAAACAAATTATCATAAAAACAAGTTATGGATGCATACACATCTTTAAACATTTAAACACATCTATACACAGGTATTTTACTGATCATTATGCAGTAACTTTTCTCCTAGAAAACACATGTGTAGGAATAGACAAACATCGGCCTGGGCGGTTCACGAACGTCAGCCGCAAATTATCTAAAAAGTCCCCGAACCGTGAGGTCGCGGCGGGCCCCATTGACTTAATGGGAGGCGAACTTTAAAAACCTTTAAGTCACATTTGCAGCCACAAAAGACTTACTACCTGTGCACAAATAGTCCCAGCACATGGACAATGTCATAACAGAAGTATTGCAATTGAAAAAGTTGCCTTAAAAAATTATTTTTTTCATAAATCAGCCAGGACTGACAGCAGCCGGTAAATACATGTCAAATACATATAGGGTCCATTCTCACATCTGTAAAATGGGTCCGCATCCATTCCACAATTTGGCAGAACGTTTACAGACCCATTTATTTTCAATTCCAGTCTGAAAAATTAGGCATTCACAGGATAAAGAAGTAAGTGTCGGCCATTCCAGGCCCCAAAAATTAGGCCACATGCGTTTACCTGACAGCTAAGAACGTTGTATTTTGTGGCTGAAGGTACATTAGGCATTCACAGGACACAGAAGTAAGTGTCGGCCAGTATTGGCCCCAAAAATTATCCCACATGGGTTTACCTGACAGCTAAAAATGTTGTATTCTGTGGCTGAAGGTACATTAGGCATTCACAGGATAAAGAAGTAAGTGTCGGCCGGTATAGTCCACAAAAATTAGACCACATGGGTTTACTTGACAGCAAAGAAAGTTGTATTCTGTGACTGGAGGTACATTAGGCATTCATATAAAAAATAATTGTCGGCCCTGAAAGGCCGCAAAAATTTGGCATTCCATAGACATGAAATGCCTTTTATGCCGCTGTATTTAGCAAAGACAAGGACCAGGCATTGTTGTGGCTGGATGGCGGTCTGGCGGATATTTGTGGCCTGGCATGAGTGCATTGCGTCGTGTCATTGATCAAGCCGTCAAGGAGCAGGAGCAGGGAGATGAGGAAGTCACGATGTTGTGTGAATTCCCAGTGGGTGCTACTCCATCTGAGACAAGTCAACAGCAGGTGTCTGAAGAGGAGTCAGAGGAGGATGGTGCCGGGGGGGATGATAAGGAGCAAGAAGAGCATGCTTTAAACCTTTCTGGGATCCCTGGTGTTATCCGTGGATGGGGGAGGAGAACGAGGACTGAAAGCTGAAAATTGGCCTGGATAGGAAGGAGGTGAAAGTGCCCGGTAGGCAAGTGGTTAACTAATGAAAGGCTAGGAGTGGCTGGTAACATTACAGCTTTTTTCCCACTGAGTTGGGCTTAAAGCGGAACTTCAGTCATTTTTTCATCTTTCCATCTATTAAATCTTCTGCCCTTGTTGTTTTACCTTTGGATAGTGAAACATTTTTTTCTGCCAGTAATTACCTCACACAGTTCACTTCCTCTTTCTTGTCTTTTAATTAGCCTAGGCTAATGGCATCATGAAAAGCTCTCTCTCTCTCTCTCTCTCTCTCACTCTCATGAGAGTTTGCCAGCAAGGGAGGAGGGATAAGTCATAGGAGAGCCAAGGAGAGCTTCAGAGCTGCAGGGGGCTGGGTGAGGGCAGAGATAACAGACTTCAGAGATCCATGAGTATTCATCAAGAAAGGAGAAATATGCAGGCAAGCAGTGGTGTTAGTGAGTCTGTCTGTATGTACTGTATATATATGTGTGTGTGTGTGTGTAAATCCAGGAAGTGAGCAGGCAGCAGGTTCAGTCGCCCATAGTTAAAATGGCTGCAGCCAGATTTAGTGGAGGGAGATTTCTGCAGCATATTTGTCAAGTACAGAATCACAGCATATATAAAATAATATGCAAAGTGGTTTAAGGGAAGCGTCAGAATGTCAAATAAGTCTTTATTGCAAATTATGTGAGCAGACTGCAGTTCCTCTTTAAAATATTAAACAGAAACAATGTGACCAAATGAGACATCACATTAGCATACAGAGATAGACAGACGGAAAATAGATAGATAGATAGATAGATAGATAGATAGATAGATAGATAGATAGATAGATAGATAGATAGATAGATAGATAGATAGATAGATAGATAGATAGATAGATAGATAGATAGATAGATAGATAGATAGATAGATAGATAGATAGATAGATAGATTAGGAAACTGCTGCCTTTTACTGTATGAATCGGTAAATGCCTATCCTATAAGTATATTAAATAGGCACTTCCTGCCCCTGAGTGGTTGGCTTTGAATCCCTGGAAGGAGGAAGTGGGGAAAGAGAGAAAGTCTCAGTATGTTCTGTCCATTCTTCAAGCTAGAAGAGACTATTATACACAACTAGGCAGGGACTAATGCGCAGAGCAGATAGGCTGGCTCTGAGTTCCAGTACCACACCACATGGTACTGTGGTACAAACCAGGCTGGTTTGGACAACAGTTGGAGAATATTTCCGATCTTGTCTTCAGGTCTCTGACACAAAGACAGATGCTCCATCCTCAGGGGCCCCTACAACTGCTGGAACATTCATCTGGAGGTATCACCGTTATTAACTATACCTTGATATACCTGGGAATTTGTGCACAATTCTACCAGGACTCATATTGGGCCTTTTGCTGATAATATCTCTTTGTACATTGGATGTATGTACTGTTATTAAATTGGTTGTAAACCGCTGGTTGTTTTTTTTCGGACCTGCAAGGTAAAGGCATAATGTGCTAGTATCAAAAAGGACAGATCCTGCACATGCTGATATACAACAAGTACAAAGAGGAGTACTTCACCAGCCCATGGCGCTGTCCATGTGTTCACCTCCTTTGTTTGTATGTTTTTTAGATGAAATGTCCTGGTTGCTGCTGCTCCTCTCTCACTCCACTGGGGGGGGCGGATCAAAACAATTCAAATCTGTAAAGAAAAGCGCACGCATCGCATACTAGCACATTATGTGAAACTTACCTAAAAATGAAGCCCTCCAGCGATGTGATATAATCACTGAATGCAGCGTTCATCTTCTACCGGTCTTCCTTCCTGGTATGCAGACTCCGGCGGTGTGACAGGCAGCAGGTGCAATGACTCCACTCCCGCGCATGCGCAGGGGAGCCGTCATTCACGGCACAGGTATCTGAAGGAACAGCACAGGTGGCTGCTCCTTCAGAGATCATGCGCCGATCACGTCATCAGCTGCATGTTACAGAGTTACATAGTTAGTCAGGTTAAAAAGACACAAGTTCATCTAGCTCAATCAATAAAAAACAAAAAAGAAAACCCAACCATAAAATCCTATATACACAATCCTACGCCCACAGTTGATCCAGAGGAAGGTGAAAAAACCCCTGCAAAGCATGATCCAATTTGCTAGAGCAGCGAGCCAATCAGATATTCCCTGGATCAACTTAACCACTTCCCGCCTGCCCTATAGCAGATTGACGGTGGGAATGTGGTTGTATTATCCTGACCGGTCGTCATATGACGTTGGAAGGATAATGCGAAGGGGGGCGCGCAGAGCGGCAATTGGTGATGCGGCGAGTCAGTCTGACTCCCTGCATCTCCGATCTCGGTAAAGAGCCTACTGACGTAGGCTCTTTACCATGTGACCAGCGTGTCCAATCACGGCTGGTCACATAGTAAACAGGAAGAGCCGTTGATCGGCTTTTCTCAGTACGTGCCTGTACGAGTAAAGGAGCGCTGGTCGGCGGCTCCCCTGACAGGGGGAGGGGGTTGGCACTGGTAATCAGATCATTGATTACCAGTGCAGACCCTCGGGGGGGTTCCACTAGAACGTCCAGGGATGCCCACCCATGACCCCAGGGATGCCCACCCATGACCCCAGGGATGCCCACTTTGGCCACCAGGGATGGCAATCAGGGCTCAGGGAGCCCCCCAGTGCCCTCCACATCAGTGCTGCCCGCCAGTGCCCTCCCCATCAGTGCTGCCCACCAGTGCCCATCATTGCCATCTATCAGTGCCGCCCACCAGTGCCCATTATTGCCCACCAGTGCCACCTATCAGTGTCCATTAGTGCCCATCAGTGCCCCCATCAGTGCCAATTAGTGCCGCCTATCAGTGCCCATCAGTGCCCACCAGTACCCCTATCAGTGCCCATTAGTGCCCATCAGTGCCGCCTATCAGTGCCCATCAATGCTGCCCAGCAGTGCCGCCTATCAGTGCCAACCAATGCTGCATATCAGTGCTACCTATCAGTGCCACATATCAGTGCCCATCAGTTCCGCCTATCAGTGCTGCCTATCAGTGCCGCATATCAGTACCACCCCATCAGTGCCACCCCATCAGTGCCTCCTCATCAGTGCCTGTCAGTGCAGCCTCATCAGTGCTCATCAGTGCAGGAAAAAACATATTTATTTACAAAACTGTATAACATAAACAAAAAAACTTTTTTTTTTTTATAAACTTTTCAGTCTTTTTTTTATTTGTTTAGCAAAAAAGAAAAAACCTTGCGGTGATCAAATACCACCAAAAGAAAGCTCTATTTGTGGGGGGAAAATTACATAAATGTGGTTTTGGTACAGTGTTGCGCAATTGTCATTCAAAATGCAACAGTGCTAAAAGCTGAAAATTGGCCTGGGCAGGAAGGGGCTGAAAGTGCCCTGTATTTTAGTGGCTAATCAGTAGTGCCATACTCTTTCCAATTTCGAATGATGAATTGAACAGTTCTCCATGAAATGTTCAAAGCTTAGGATATTTTTTATAACCTAACCCTGCTTTAAACTTCTTCACAACTTTATCCCTGACCTGTCTGGTGTGTTCCTTGGCCTTCATGATGCTGTTTGTTCATTAAGGTTCTCTAACACACATCTGAGGGCTTCACAGAACAGCTGTATTTATACTGAGATTAAATTACACACAGGTGGACTCTATTTACTAATTAGGCAACTTCTGCAGGCAATAGGTTGCACTAGATTTTAGTTAGGGGTTTCATAGTAAAGGGGGATGAATACAAATGCATGCCACGCTTTTCAGATATTTGTTTGTAAAACAAAAATTAAAACCATTTATCATTTTCCTTCCACTTCACAAATATATATATATATATATATATATATATATACTTTTTTGGGAAGGCTGTCCACAAGGTTTAGGAGTGTGGCTATGGGAATGTTTGACCATTCTGACAGAAGCGCATTTGTGAGGTCAGTCACTGATAGTGGACAAGAAGGCCTTGGCTTGCAGTCTCCACTTTAAATCTTCCCAATGGTATTCTATCTGGTTGAGATCAGGACTCTGTACAGGTCAGTCAAGTTCCTCCACCCTAAACTCACTCATCCATGTCTTTATAGACCTTGCTATTCAATGGTATCAATTCCTTCATTCTCCAGGAAATGCATACTCTCACCACATAAGGCCGGGCATTGTCACGCACCAGTAGGAACCCAGGATCCACTGCACCATCGTAGGGTTTAACAATGGGTCCAAGGATTTTATCTCGATTCCTAATGGCAGTCAGGGTGCAATTTTGTAGCCTGTAGAGGTCTGTGTGACCCTCCAATGATATGCCTCCACAGACTATCACTGACCCACCACCAAACTGCTCAATCTGAACGATGTTACAGGCAGCATACCGTTCTCCAAGGCTTCACCAGATCCTTTCACGTCTGTCACATGTGCTCAGGGTGAACCTGCTCTCATCTGTGAAAAGCACAGGGCGCCATAGCCGGACCTGCCAATTCTGGTGTTTAATGGCAAAGCCAATCAAGCTCCACGATGCTGAGCAGTGAGCACAGGGCCCACAAGAGGACGTCAGGCCCTCAGGTCATCCTCATGAAGTATGTTTCTAATTATTTGGTCACAGACATTCACACCAGTGGCCTGCTGGTCATCCTGTTCTTCGATGCACAAAGAAATAGATACCTGTCCTGCTCATGGGTTAAGGACCTTCTATGGCCCCGTCCAGCTCTCCTAGAGTTACTGCCTGTCTCCTGGAATCTCCTCCATGCTATTGAGACTGTGCTGGGAGACACAGCATATCTTCTTGCAATGGCACATATTGGTGCTATCCTGGATAGAGATGGCCTTGTGGTTCGCCCGGCGGTCGGTTCGCGGCGAACTTTGCTGGTTCGCAGTTCGCCGATCTTGCGAACAAATGGCGTTGTTTGCGGTGGCCATATTAGTTTACATTGGGGAGAACTTTGACCCATGACACATCCATCAGGTGGAACAGGACAGCCAATTGAGACATTTCAGCACATGGACATACCTCCTACCTTATAAATAGACCTGAGCTGGCTGCCATTTTACCTTCTGCTTTTTGTCAGTGTAGGGAGAGGTTTGCTGTGTGCAGCAGAGACAGATTGCAGTGACACAGATCGCTCTGTTATAGGTCCACAAAAGTCCTTTTAAGGACTGGTATTTGGTATAAGTGTACTATCTATATTGTCTCTTTTGTCAGTGTAGGGAGAGGTTTGCTGTGGGGAGCAGGGACAGATTGTCAGTGACACAGATCGCGCTGTTATAGGTCCACAAAAGTCCTTTCAAGGACTGGTATTTGGTATAGATGTACTATTCTTTGGTGTGCACTATATGGGGCTGTAATACACTTCTAATATACTTTCTAATATAGAGAGCATATTATAGTGGATTTGTATTGTGCACTGTGCAGCATTGTGACTGGTGTAGTGAGCGTTTCTGCAGCAATACTACAACTATAAAGAATGACAAAAACACTTTTAAAAAAGTATTATAACTGGTGTGATAGACCAGTGCCCCCTAATACCACAGATTTAAGCGGGGTGTTGTTATCTAACAATATACTTTTATAAAAAATATTGCCTCTTTTGCTGCGTTAACTCTGCTACACACAGTGCCAAACTTACTGGCCAAATTTTTGCATATCTGGTGTGATAGACCAGTGGCCCCCCAATACCATAGATTGAAGTGGGGTGTTACCGAACAGTATACTTTTATAAGTGTATTTGTGTCCTGCAAAAATATTGCCTCTTTTGCTGCGTTAACTCTGCTACACACAGTGCCAAACTTACTGGCCAATTTTTTGTATAACTGGTGTGATAGACCAGTGGCCCCCCAATACCACAGATTGAAGTGGAGTGTTATCTAACAGTATACATTTATAAGTGTATTTGTGTCCTGCAAAAATATTGCCTCTTTTGCTGCGTTAACCCTACTACACACAGTGCCAAACTTACTGGCCAATTTTTTGTATAAGTGGTGTGATAAACCAGTGGCCCCCCAATATCACAGATTAAAGTGGGGTGTTATCTAACAGTATACTTTCATAACAGTGTATTTGTGTCCTGCAAAAATATTGCCTCTTTTGCTGCGTTAACCCTGCTACACACAGTGCCAAACTTACTGGCCAATTTTTTGTATAAGTGGTGTGATAAACCAGTGGCCCCCCAATACCACAGATTGAAGTGGGGTGTTATCTAAAAGTATACTTTCATAACAGTGTATTTGTGTCCTGCAAAAATATTGCCTCTTTTGCTGCGTTAACTCTGCTACACACAGTGCCAAACTTACTGGCCAATTTTTTGTATATCTGGTGTGATAGACCAGTGGCCCCCCAATACCGTAGATTGAAGCGGGTGTTATCTAATAGTATACTTTTATAAGTGTATTTGTGTCCTGCAAAAATATTGCCTCTTTTGCTGCGTTAACTCTGCTACACACAGTGCCAAACTTACTGGCCAATTTTTTTGTATAACTGGTGTGATAGACCAGTGGCCCCCCAATACCACAGATTGAAATGGGGTGTTATCTAACAGTATACTTTCATAACAGTGTATTTGTGTCCTGCAAAAATATTGCCTCTTTTGCTGCATTAACTCTGCTACACACAGTGCCAAACTTACTGGCCAATTTTTTGTATAACTGGTGTGATAAACCAGTGGCCCCCCAAAACCACAGATTGAAGCGGGGTGTTATATACCTTCTTCCACATATACTGTGCTTCTCTAGAGACTTTTGTCACAGGGTAATTTAAAAACATGACAGGCAGAGGAAGAGGCAGGCCCTTACGCAGGGGTGGTAGGGGTAGGGAGGGAGCAGTAGGCCGGAGCCAAAGTGTGAAGTTTCAGAAGGTGCGTTTGATTATGTCAAAGGACGCACCAGACTTGGTTGAGTGGCTCACTCAGCCTTCCTCTTCTGCACCCTCCTTATCCTCTCTATCTGCACTCTCTTCACTCTCTGCTGTGTGCACCCCCAAATACACCACCACCACCATATACCCTTCTCTTGAGTCACTGGAATTATTTTCTGATCCATTACAAGACATTTGTGATGCACAGCCATTCCTGGCATTGGATCAGGAAGAGTAGGTAGCAACAGCCGCCACCCAGCAGTCTGATGACAGTACCCAGATCAGGCAAAGAAGGTTGGTCCCTGCTGTTTCTGCCTACTCCGAGATCTCGAATGTTAGTGGTGGGAAAGGTGACGTTGATGATGACATGTCTATGGACGTCACGTGGGCGCCCACAAGAGAGGAAGAGGAGGGGAGTTCAGAGGGAGAGATGGACCAGCAGATAGGGAGGAGAAGCAGGCGGAACTTACATTGCACAGGAGGGACAAAGCAGCAGACTGCTAATGTATCAGGAGCGAGCCATCAACCATGTACAGTCACATCTGGCGCTCCCAGGACGCAGCCACATGGCTCTGCAGTGTGGGCTTTTTTTAATGTGTCCGCTGCTGAAAATAGTGTTGCCATCTGCAGCCTTTGTAGTCAACGCATAAGTCGCGGTAAGCCCAACACTTACCTAGGGATGACCGCCTTAAGACGGCACCTGGACTCCCATCACCGAGCCCAGTGGGAGCAACGCCGTCAGAACCCACAAAGCCACACTCTAGGCTCTCACCGTCCAGCCTCTTCTCCTTCTCCTCTCTGCTCACAATTGTCCTCCACTCCACCTTCCATCATGCTGTCCTCACGTTGTTCTGGAAAAAGGCAGGCTTCCGTGGCCCAAAGGTTGGAGTGTAAAAAAATGATGATGCCGGATAACCCTCTTGCCCAACGGTTGACTGCTGGCTTGTCGGAACTGATAGCCTGCCAACTACTGCCATATCAACTGGTGGACTTGGAGGCCTTTCGGAAATTTGTGGCCATTGGAACACCACAATGGAAGGTCGCAGGAAGGAAATATTTCTCGCAGAAGGGCATTCCAGAGCTATATGGCCATGTTCAACAGCAAGTGAATGTATCTCTGGCACACAGTGTCAGTGCCAAGATACATCTGACCACAGACACGTGGTCTAGAAAACAGGGGCAGGGAAGGTATATAACTTTTACTGCCCACTGGGTGAACTTTCTGATGGCCGTCAAGCATCTAACCCGTGGCACCCGTGTAGATTTGGTTTTACTGCCACGGATTGCATGCAGGCCTGCCTCTTCTTCTCCTCCTCCTACTCCATTCTCCCTTTCCTCCTCGGCTGACTCCTCCTTTTCCGCTGCTACCGTCTCTTCTGCCAAAGATCCCCAGAACCTATTCCACATGCCAGGTGAGACGTTGCCATGCTTTGAGGCGTCTGTTGTGCCTGGAACCCAAGAGCCACACTGGTCTTGCACTACTTTCAGCTTTGCGTTCACAGGCAGATCAGGTGCTGACACTGATTAATTTGACAGTTGGTAAAGTGGTGTGCAACAGCGGTGCCAATCTGCTGAGTGCGCTGAAACAGGGCAAAATTACACACATGTCATGCATGGCAAACGTCCTGAACTTGGTCGTGCAGCAATTCATTGCCAGATACCCTGGGGTCCAGGATGTCTTGCGGCAGGCCAGGAAAATCTCGGGCCATTTCAGAAGATCTTACACAGCCATGGCTCGCCTTGCTGACATTCAGCGGCAACAGAACCTGCCCGTCAGGCGTATTATTTGTGACTGCCCGACACAATGGAACTCAACCTTGTATGTGCTTAATAGGCTGCTCCAGCAGAAACATGCAGTTAACGACTATCTGTACGAACTCTGCGGCAGGACAGGTTCTGGGGAGCTTGGTATTTTTTCACCGCGCCGGTGGCTGCTCATGCGCGACGCATGCAGACTTCTGCAGCCATTTGATGAGATCACCAAACTGGTCAGTCACAGCCAGGGCGCCATCAGTGACATCGTACCTTACGCCTTCTTTCTGGAGCGTGCATTGCGTCGTGTCATTGATCATGCCGTCAAGGAGCAGGAAGATGAGGAAGTCGCAATGTTGTATGAATTCCCAGGGGGTGCTACTCCATCTGAGACAAGTCAACAACAGGAGTCTGAAGAGGAGTCAAAGTAGGATGGTGCCGGGGCGGATGAGGAGGAGCAAGAAGAGCATACTTTAAACCTTTCTGGTATCCCTGGTGTTGTCCGTGGATGGGGGGAGGAGAACGAGGACAACATTATCCTGCTTGAAGAGCAGGAGCCAGGCCACTACACCGCTTCCAGTTTAGTGCAAATGGGGGCCTTCATGCTCCAGTGTTTTAAGAGGGACCCCCGTATAAAAAGCGTAAAGGGCAAGGACCAGTACTGGGTGGCAACCTACTTAGACCCCCGCTACAAAAAAAAAATTACGGAAATGTTACCACCATCACAGAGGGCGGTCAGAATGCAGCACTTCCAGGCCTTGCTTTGAGAAATGCTGCATTCTGCTTTTGCATGCGCTGGCAGAGGAATTTTCACTCGCAGAGAAACAGTTGCGGGTATCAATCCAACAGCGCCTGCAAGAAGAGGGCGTTTTGAATATGTGTTGGTCACTTCTGATACGAGATCATTCTTTCAGCCGAACCATCGACAGCTGCACTCCGGATCCAGCATCAGGGAATGCCTAGACCGACATGTGTCTGACTACATCGGGTTAACGGCCGATGTGGACACTCTGAGGAGTTATGAACCCCTGGACTACTGGGTGGGCAGGCTTGACCTCTGGCCAGAGCTTGCACAATTTCCAATGGAACTGTTGGCTTGCCCCCCGTCCAGTGTCCTGTCCGAAAGGACGTTCAGCGCATCAGGGGGATCGTGACCGATAAGCGCACGCGCCTAGCTCATGACAGTGTTGACTACCTCACATTTATAAAAATTAATGAGGCATGGATCTCAGAGGAATTCAACACATGTGACCAGTAGACCATGTTTGATTAAAATTCCTCATGACAGGCCACAAATAGCCGCCAGACCGCCATCCATCCATAACAATTCATGGCCCTTGTCTTCAGTAAATACAGCGGCATAAAAGGCATTTTATGTCCATTCAATGCCTAATTTTTGGGGCCTTTCATGGCCGACAATTATTTATCCTGTCAATGCCTAATGTACCTCCAGCCACAGAATACAACGTTCTTAGCTGTCAGGTGAACGCTTGTGGGCTAATTTTTGGGGCCTGTAATGGCCGGGCGACACTTACTTCTGTATCCTGTCAATGCCTAATGTACCTTCAGCCACAGAATACAACATTCTTAGCTGTCAGGTGAACGCATGTGGGCTAATTTTTGGTGTCTGTAATGGCCGGGCGACACTTACTTCTGTATCCTGTGAATGCCTAATATACCTCCAGCCACAGAATACAATGTTCTTTGCTGTCAGGTAAACGCAAGTGGGCTAATTTTTGGGGCCTGGAATGGGCGACACTTACTTATTTATCCTGTGAATGCCTAATTTACCTTCAGCCACAGAATACAACATTCTTTGCTGTCAGGTGAACACATGTGGGCTAATTTTTGGGGCCTGTAATGGCCGGGCGACACTTACTTCTATATCCTATGAATGCCAAATGTACCTTCAGCCATATAATACAACGTTGTTTGCTGTCAGGTAAACACATGTGGACTAATTTTTGGGGCCTGGAATGGGAGACACTTACTTATGTATCCTGCGAATGCCTAATGTACCTTCAGCCACAGAATACAACGTTCTTTGCTGTCAGATAAACGCATGTGGGCTAATTTTTGGGGCCTGGAATGGGCGACACTTACTTATGTATCCTGTGAATGCCTAATGTACCTCCAGCCACAGAGTACAACATTCTTTGCTGTCAGGTAAACGCATGTGGGCTAATTTTTGGGGCCTGGAATGGGCGACACTTACTTATGTATCCTGTGAATGCCTAATGTACAGTGGGTACGGAAAGTATTCAGACCCCCTTAAATTTTTCACTCTTTGTTATATTGCAGCCATTTGCTAAAATCATTTAAGTTCATTCTTCTTCCTCATGAATGTACACATAGCACCCCATACTGACAGAAAAACAGAATTGTTGACATTGTTGCAGATTTATTAAAAAAGAAAAACTGAAATATCACATGGTCCTAAGTATTCAGACCCTTTGCTCAGTATTTAGTAGAAGCCCCCTTTTGATCTAATACAGCCAGTCTTTTTGGGAAAGATGCAACAAGTCTTTCACACCTGGATTTGGGGATTTGGGGATCCTCTGCCATTCCTCCTTGCAGATCCTCTCCAGTTCTGTCAGGTTGGATGGTAAACGTTGGTGGACAGCCATTTTTAGGTCTCTCCAGAGATGCTCGATTGGGTTTAAGTCAGGGCTCTGGTTGGGCCATTCAAGAACAGTCACGGAGTTGTTGTGAAGCCACTCCTTCGTTATTTTAGCTGTGTGCTTAGGGTCATTGTCTTGTTGGAAGGTAAACCTTCGGCCCAGTCTGAGGTCCAGAGCACTCTGGAGAAGGTTTTTGTCCAGGATATCCCTGTACTTGGCCGCATTCATCTTTCCCTCGATTGCAACCAGACGTCCTGTCCCTGCAGCTGAAAAACACCCCCACAGCATGATGCTGCCACCACCATGCTTCACTGTTGGGACTGTATTGGACAGGTGATGAGCAGTGCCTGGTTTTCTCCACACATACCGCTTAGAATTAAGGCCAAAAAGTTCTATTTTGGTCTCATCAGACCAGAGAATCTTATTTCTCACCATCTTGGAGTCCTTCAGGTGTTTTTTAGCAAACTCCATGCGGGCTTTCATGTGTCTTACACTGAGGAGAGGCTTCCGTCGGGCCACTCTGCCATAAAGCCCCGACTGGTGGAGGGCTGCAGTGATGGTTGACTTTCTACAACTTTCTCCCATCTCCTGACTGCATCTCTGGAGCTCAGCCACAGTGATCTTTGGGTTCTTCTTTACCTCTCTCACCAAGGCTCTTCTCCCCCGATAGCTCAGTTTGGCCGGACGGCCAGCTCTAGGAAGGGTTCTGGTCGTCCCAAACGTCTTCCATTTGAGGATTATGGAGGCCACTGTGCTCTTAGGAAACTTAAGTGCAGCAGAAATCTTTTTGTAACCTTGGCCAGATCTGTGCCTTGCCACAATTCTGTCTCTGTGCTCTTCAGGCAGTTCCTTTGACCTCATGATTCTCATTTGCTCTGACATGCATTGTGATCTGGTGTGTGGCTTTCCTAATCAAGTCCAATCAGTATAATCAAACACAGCTGGACTCAAATGAAGGTGTAGAACCATCTCAAGGATGATCAGAAGAAATGGAAAGCACCTGAGTTAAATATATGAGTGTCACAGCAAAGGGTCTGAATACTTAGGACCATGTGATATTTCAGTTTTTCTTTTTTAATAAATCTGCAACAATGTCAACAATTCTGTGTTTTTCTGTCAGTATGGGGTGCTATGTGTACATTCATGAGGAAGAAGAATGAACTTAAATGATTTTAGCAAATGGCTGCAATATAACAAAGAGTGAAAAATTTAAGGGGGTCTGAATACTTTCCGTACCCACTGTACCTCCAGCCACAGAAGACAACATTCTTTGCTGTCAGGTGAATGCCTGTTGGCTAATTTTTGGGGCCTGTACTGGCCGACACTTACTTCTTTATCCTGTGAATGCCTTATTTTTCAGACTGGAATTGAAAATCAATGGGTCTGTAAACGTTCCGCCAAATTGAGGAACGGGTGTGGACCCATTTTACAGACGTGTTAAAGGACCCTATATGTATTTGACATGTATTTACCGGCTGCTGTCAGTTCTGACTGATTTAGAAAAAAAAAAAAAATGTTTTTGCTGAAAAAAAAAAACAATTTTTATGGCAACTTTTCCAATAGCAATACTTCTGTTATGACAGTGTCCATGTTGTGGGACTATTTGTGCACAGCTAGTAAGTATTTTGTGGCTGCAAATATGACCTGGAGGTTTTGAAAATTCGCCTGCCATTAAAGTCAATGGGGCCCGCCGCGAACTTGCGGTTCGCGAACATTTGAGAAAGTTTGCGGATAACGTTTGCGAACCGCCGCCGGCCGATGTTCGTCCATCACTAATCCTGGAGGAGTCGGACTGCCTGTGCAACCTATATAGGATCCAGGTATTGCCTCATGCTACTAGTAGTGATACAGACCCTAGCCAAATGCAAAACTAGTAAAAAACTGTCAGAAAGAATGAGTAGGGAAAATAAAGCTCTGTGACCTCGACTTGAAAAAACATTCCTGTTTTGGGGGTTGTCCCATTGTTGCCCATCTAGTGCACCTGTTGTTAATTTAAATAATACCAAAGCAGTTGAAACTGATTAACAACCCCCTCTGCTATTTAACTGACTAGATTAATATCCCAGGAGTTTAATGGACTTGATGCTGTACTCTGATTAAAAAGTGTTCCTTAAATTTTTTTGAGCAGTATATATATATATATATATATATATATATATATATATATATATAT
The DNA here is from genome assembly GCF_965119305.1 of Pelophylax lessonae. NCBI lineage: Eukaryota > Metazoa > Chordata > Amphibia > Anura > Ranidae > Pelophylax > Pelophylax lessonae. Next base: position 468,412,030 of record NC_138769.1, read on the forward strand.
ATATATCTAGATATAGATATATATATATAATTCCTGAAACTGCCAGTACCATTGTCCTATAATGTACACATGTAATAATTTAGAAGGTGTATTTCTAGAAAGGGTACCTCCCCCTGTATATACAGTATATATGTGTGTGTGTGTGTGTGTCTGACTACTTATATGTGCCCAAAGTTTAATAACAAGTAAATGCTCAGGAAACAGTGACACATAGCAGTTAAGCCTTGGCAGCACCTCAGCCCCCTGGTAAATTGGGCAGCTTGCCAGATCCATTCTCAGGATCCCTTTACTGGCACAGTATGGGGACACAAGGGGGACATCATTGCTTCCTCCAACCTCTTGCCTTTAGTGTGTGTTTACTGATAAATTCAAGAGACGCTTCTCTCTGGGAATATAACGATTAATACAGCCGCAGGTTTCTAGATAAGTGATTGTGATGGAGATTGTTGGCGAGAAAATAGACAATTATCCGCTGTTAGTTTTACATAAAGATCGCATTAACTTGAATTAGTTATCAGACAAAAGAACATCAGAGGGCTGCACCTTACTGCCAAGGCTGCAACTAGCAGGCAACTGACAAATATATTCACATGATGCAATGTTATTAATACTTCGATACATACAGTCATGTGCAACTAAAAACATTAAGGTGCTGTGATTAAATGCCCTGTAGGTATTGTGGCATAATATGCACATTAATTTGGTAGCGAAAGTCAAGTTACTTTTTCGTCATAACAACTTTCTGTCTTGAAATGGACCTCAAAGCTAGATAAAATGTCTTACTGGAATGGATGAATAAAGAGTAGGGCTGAAATCAGGGGCGTTACCAAGCCAGGGTTCAAAATATTGTTAATAGCAGGTTTTTTTTTACAGTGTCAGCAATTTACACAATGCTTTATATACTGTACATTCACATCAAATCTACACACAAAGTGCTGGAAGAGGGAGAAGATGAATATACTGCTAGGGATATACACTAATATAATACTGCAGATATAGAGAGGTGTTTATGTAATTCTAGGGTAAGGTGACCAGATTTTAAAAATTAAATCCGGGCACATATTTATTTATTTATTTTTTATTGGAAAATGGTAAACTATTTTATCAGCACATTTTCCTCAAATTATATATGCAGTATATGTGGTATGTGTTTATAGAATGATTGTAAGATATGTACAAATATTTTTCACATTTCATCAACGAGATAAAAAAAGTTACTTAGATTTTTTTGGGATGTGACTACCAAATGTTAAGAAGACAAGATTGGGAAAAAAACTTTTCAATGCATATTTTGTATTTTATTCTTACCAAAGAAGCGCAGAAGTGCGCTATGAGCAGAGTTCAGGGGTGCGCTATGTGCAGAGTTTAGGGATGAGCTACATACAGAGTTCAGGGGTGCGCTATGTACAGAGTGCTTAGTTCAGGAGTGCATGATGTACAGAGTGCAGAGTTCAGGGGTGCACGATGTACAGAGTGCTAAGTTCAGGGGTTTGCGATGTGCAGAGTTTAGGGGTGCGGGATGTACAGAGTGCAGAGTTTAGGGGTGCGCGATGTACAGAGTGCAGAGTTCAGGGGTACACAGAGTACAGAGTGCAGAGTTTAGGGGTGCACAACGCTACAGAGTGCAGAGTTCAGGGGGGCGCTATGTACAGAGTCCAGGCGAGTGCAATAATAAGAGTGCAGAATTCAAGGGTGTGTTATATATACAGAATTCAGAAATGCGCTACATACAGAGTGCAGGGTTCAATAGTGCTTTACGTATACAGTGCAGTGATCAGGAGTGTGCTACGTACACAGTGCAGAGTTTAGGAATTTTCAACCTACACAGTGCAGAGATCAGGAGTGCGCTATGTACACAGTGCAGAGATAAAAAATGCTCTATGTACATAGTGAAGAGATCAGGAGTGCGCTACGTACACAATGCAGAGATCAGGAATGCACTACATACACAGTGCAGAGATCAGGTGTGTGCTTTGTACACAGAGCAGAGATCCGTGGCAGGCTGTACACTGCACCTGGGCTGCAATTACACTAAATAGGCTCAGCCACCTGTGTGCAATAGCCCTGGCCTGATGGCCTGGAGGAGGGAGGGATGGTTTGATGGATGGAACAAGAGATTGTTGGCTGGATGGAGGGATGGTTGGTTGGATGGATGGATGGATGGATGAGGGAGGGATTGAGGGAGGGATGGATAGAGGAATGAATGGAGGGATAGATGGAGGATAGAGGGAGGAAGGGATGGAGAAATGGATGGATGGGGGGATGGATGGAGGATAGAGGGAGTAATGGATGGAGGATAGAGGGAGGGATGGATGGGGGATGCAGGGAGGGATGAACGGATGGTCGGATAGAGGGAGGGATGGTTGGAAAAAGGGATTGATAGAGTGATTGATGAAGGGAGGGATGGAAGGAGGGATGGATGGATGGAAGGAATGGATAGATGGAAGGAGGGATAGGGGGATGGATGGAGCAGTTGTATCCTCCACAGGAGGAAAAAGAGTCCCTAGCCTTCTGGTATCTAGAGGATGTGCAGGTACAGCAAAAAAAAAATGCTTAAGCACCCCCCTGCCGGGGACAAAAAGTTTCCTAAGTCCAGGGTCTGTCCCCGAAAACTGGGGATGTCTGGTCACCCTATTCAAGGGGCAGGGAAAGATGAATATTCTGCTGGGTTAAAGGAAATGTATATACAGCTATGGGGTCTATATATTGCTGCTTTATCAATATGCGGCAGAGGGGAATCAAATGATAATAAGGGCATACTTTGTCTTTGCTGATATAGAAGAAGTTAGCATCTTTTGTAAGCCAATTAAGTGAGGAGCATAAATGGTTCTAAAGCCTTAAGGTTTTTCACCTTATTGCATTTATTGCATTAAGGTGAAAAACCTTCTGAGCTGCAAAATTCCCCCCAGGTCCCCTTTACTTACCTGAGCCTGAGCCTGATCTGATCCAGCAATGTGCATGAGAGCACCTCTCTCCCTCCTCCCTGGGCAGATTGATACCAATGGGAGCTGTTGGTTCTCGCTGCTGTCAATAAAATGCTGACCTGAGTGAGTGGGGGGTGGGCCAAGCTGCCCCTTTTGTGTCAAAAGTTGCAGACAGGGTGGCTCGGGAGCGAGCATGCATGGGTGCCCCCATGGAAAGCCACTTGCCAAAGAGGAGGAGCCTGGAGTGCTAGCGGGGGACCCCAGAAGAAGAGGATCAGGGCTGCTCTGTGCAAAACCAATGCACAAAGCAGGTAAGTATAACATATTTGTAATTTTAATGAAAAAAAAAAAAACAAAGTTTTAATGTCTCTTTAAGCCTGGTACACAGAGCCAGTTTTCTTTTGTTCAACCCAGCGGGCTGAATGAAAAAAACCTGAAGAGCTTGAGGGGAGCTTGCTGTACTAAGTACATGATGTTAGTACAGCAATCTCCCTGCTGGGCTGTTGTGTTCTGACAAGGTGACTGTCCCCCACCAGAACACACTGACGATGCTAGTACAGCGATCTCCCTGCTGAGCTATTGTGTTCTTACAAATGGACTCCCCCATCCCCCCCCCCACCAGAACACACAGTTAGCGCTTACAGACATTGGCTGCCCGTTTGACAGAAGCCAGACGTTCGGCCGGCTGCTGTCGGACAGGCTGCTGTACACATTGGCCGAATGTTGGCTGGTTTCTGTGGAACCGGACAATATTTGGTCCATGAACATACTGCTGTCTGAAATATTTTCCTGGTGAAAATCCTGCTGTAGGTTCTATCAGTTCTGAGAACAGGAACTAAAGCTTGGCCTTTGGTCACACAGGTTCTGCTGTCGGGTGAAATCCGCCACACTGATCCTTCTTTTTAGCAGGAAAAAAATGCCAAATATCCAAACTTCCTTTCGGCAAAAGAGGGAAACTGGAGCAGAATTTTCTTCAGCAAGGGTATTTAATTCCCTCTACTACAACTTATTTATGTGCACCAGTGAGACTGTTAACATAATGTTATAGTTATATCCAATTATAAGTTCAATTTAGGGGCTGGCTCACATTTGTGATATGCGTTTTAGGTGAGCTGCATTTTGCATGCATTTTAGGGGCATTTTAGGTTTGTTATCATTGAACTCTATATAACGTGTATTTACATGAAAATGCTTCAAAGTTGCAGCATTCTTTTTCACCTCACAGATGTAAATGGGACCTACAGATTTAAGGATTTAATCCTAAGGATTTAAGGAATGCCTCACAGTTGTTGTGAGGCTCTTCTCTTGAAATTATGTCGTTGGTTTGCTGTAAATATGAAGAAAACTGTAATCTTGCCCTTATGTTCTTTTAGAACGGTTAATGCTTTTCCCTAAGGCAGCTCTAATGCAAGTTAAATTGGTGCAATTTCTTTCTGACTGTAGTTTCATGCACTTTGACCCCAACTGTTGCAAGAGTTACTTGAACACCACACAATGAAATTTTGGGATTCTTGGAGACTCCTTTTAGCATCAACGCTTGGACTGCATTTTTTTAAAATGGCCAATTCTGGACAAAGTCATCCAAAATCTATGCCACTTGTAGTAGTTTTTTCTTACTATGGAATTATTGATTTTAAATCATTTGGCCATTTCAAATCCCTTACCAGCCTCGTAGGCATCCACAACTTTCTCTGCGAGGACCTTATTGAGCTTTATTGATTTTGGCATGATGACACAATCATGTCAATAGCAAAGAGAACACCCAACCCTGGATATCAAAGGTGTAAATGCAACATAACACAGGTTCCACCTGCATCATCCCTATGAAGTTTCTAATCATTGGAACCTATTGGGGACACCTGATTTCATGGATTTGAAGTGGTGGTAAGGCTGGCCATACATTATACAATTTTCTTGCACAATTTTCTTTTACATTTACCAAAACCATATAATATGAAGTAAAACATAAACTATTTCAATTTGTATGGAATCAGGCAGGCCCTTTAACTATATAGTTGAAGGTCAATCTAAAGGAAATTGAACAAGAAAATTGTATAATGTATGGCCAGCTTAAATGTAGGGGTGTATTTACTTTTTCATATGACAGATCATAATTTTGATTAACTTAAATCATGAAAATAAAAACAAAATGTCAGCTTTGTTTTAGGTCTTCAAGTATATCACATTTGCCTGTTGGCACTATGTGAATCAAAATATAATGTTTGTCTGTTCAAATATGTTGAAAAAGTCAAAATTTCTATTGGATGTACTTCTCTTTTTACTGTGGGACCAATGACAGGTAAGGTGAATAATATTGATTATCTTGTTGCAATGCCATCTGAAATTGGGTGGAATACATATTAAGCAGTAAGTGAATGTGTTGTCCCCAAAGTTGATGTGTTGAAAGCAGAAAAATGGGCAAACGTAGGAATTTGAACCACTTTGAAAAGGGCCAAATTGTAATGGCTGGAGGACTGGGTCAAAGCATCTTCCAAACTGCGGCTCTTGTGGGATGTTTCCACTTTGTGGTGGTCAGGACTTACTAAAAGTGGTCCAAGAAAGGAACACCGGCAACAGGGTCATCTAAGACTTATTGGTAAACGGGGGGAGCAAAGGCTGCACAGTGTAGTCCAATCTAAAAGAAAAGCTACTATAGCTCAAATTGCAAAAAAGGTAAAGCTGCTTCTGATAGAAAAGTATCAAAAAGCACAGTGCATTACAGTTAGTTGCATATGGGGCTCCATAGCTGTAATTCAGTCAAGATGCAAATGCTGACCCATGTCCACAGCCAGAAGTGTCTACAATGGACATGTGAGCATTAGAACTGGACCATGCACCAATGGAAGAAGATTGGTCTGATGAATTCAAGAATGGTTTGGGGACACAACAGGTTTGATATGATCTCAATCTAATCAAGTACAGTATCTGTGGGATGTGCTGCAAAAATTCTGATAAATGGAGGTCCCACTTTGCAACTTACAGGACCTAAAGGTTATGCTACTGATAGCTTGGTGGCAGATACTATAGTGCAGCATCCCCTAGTGTGTGGCAGGTGTAAGATAGGTTTGTTAAAGTAGGTTTGTTAGTGTAGGAAAATGCAGTTTAGCTTAGGGCTTTGCCTGAGCTGTGAATCTGGGTCATAGTTCAGTGAGTCAGGGCTGGATGACTCATCCTGACAGCTCCTCTGGTGCCCTCCCCGGTCTAGAAAGTTGTAGAAAGGTCTATAGCTGGGGGGAGGGAGTGAGGAGGGGCCTTTTGGAATGGTTATGAGGGCCTCAGCCAATTCCCAGTAAAGGGCTGGCAGGGGGCAAGGCTTATCTCATAAATAGGCATGGACTATCCCAGCAAGGGCAGTTAGGTGAAAAATGGACATATAGTGCTGTGGAGGCTGCCGGTGGCCCTCTGGGGTACCCCTAGCTTGGTGCTGGAGTGATCCTGCCACAACACACAGAAGACACATCTCCAGTACCATGTCCGCAGCCCCTGCATATCCTGTACCATGTCCGCAGCCCCTGTATCTCCTGCACCATGTCCGCAGCTCCTGCATCTCCTGTACCATGTCCACAGCCCCTGCATCTCCTGTACCATGTCAGCAGCCTCTGACATCTCCTGTACCATGCCAACACAGCTTCTGCATCTCCTGTACCATGTCCGCACTTTGACCACTTTTAACCAGAATTTGCTTATATATATATATATATATATATATATATATATATATAAAGCCCTACACTCTTCAAATGTGCTTTAAAATACATAGTTTTCCCTTTTATGAACAAGAAGTATTCCCAGTCTGGCCCTGCCCTCTTTGTTTCCTTCTGATGTGCTGTGGTGCCATTTATACGCTGCTTCAGGAAAAATAGTGCAGGTGTGTTTTCTGGTCTGTTGTGGTGCATTGGCAGCCTATTAAAATGCATAATAGATATTAATCTACATACATTAATTCATCCACCAGACAGGAAATGTGTGAATGAAGTCATAAGGTAGACTTTGTTATTGTTGAGTTAAGGTCACGACTCAGCATGGCTGAACACATTAATGTTAATCATCAAATTACATATATTAGTTTTTGATTTGGCAAATATATTTGGTATTACAATTATTCTACTGTATAAGTCACAGGCCATAAGGTGGGTACTGCGGTTTCCTTCCACACTGCAAAGACATGCTGGTAAGTAAAATGGCTCCTGTCTAAATTAGCCCTAGTATGTATGTGTGTGTATTTAAATGAAAATATAATACATAACCAACCTGATTACAAAACACTCTCTCTCCTTGTGGAATAGACTGAAAGAAACGTATGGCCTACAGCCTGCACACAACCCACTACTTTCATTCCTCAAGAGTCCAGCCTTCTACCCAGCCTCAGATTCCCCTGTACGTTTCGGGCTTGGTCCACAACAGGCCTCATTCACCTAAACAATAGGATAATAGCGATATCTCTTCTAACTTTCCCAACTCTATGTGAATCTATTGACTTATCTGAAATATTTCGCTACCTACAAATTAAAAAATGTTTTACCCCCACACATAATAAGGGGTGCTAATCTGAACCAACTCTCCCAGTTTGAGCATATATGTATAAAGGTTACTCACATTTGAGGTCTGATCTCGAATCTCTACACACAATTACTCACCAAACTGCATACAGGTCCACCCCCATATGTTGCTAAATGGAAAAACGACCTTGTCGCACCCTTGACATGACAGAATGGTCTGAAATATGGTCTGCAACTAAATTCTACTCTTCAAATGTTATTGCGATGGAAGCCTCCTACAAAGTGCTTACACAATAGTACTTAGTCCCAGCCAAAATTGCTACGTTTGCACCCAACCAATCAGGACTCTGTTTCCGTGGTTGCTCTGAGCTGGGTACACATATAAATATCTGGTGGAATTGCCTAATAGCTCAAGAATTCTGAAAAGCTGTTTTCATGCTCGCCTCTAAGATGTTTTATATATCTCTCACACCGGACCCGATGACGGGCCTTCTAAACCTGAAACTGGAAGCATTAACACGTAAACAATTCAAACGACTTACCCAACTCTTAACAGCCACGAAACAGACTATAGCCAAAGCATGGAAGACACCCACATTGAACATAACAGAGACTAAACACAGAATGAACCGCACTTTGCTACATGCTAAGATGGAAGCTTTAGACTATGATAACCTTGGCAAATTTGATAATATATGGAGACCATGGATTACACATGGTCGTCAGCCAGGTTTTGATGAACAGGTACTTCCTTGGTACAAGACTCTCAACAAGATGTCCTTTTTATATCCCTTAAGGCTTTGCTCTATCCTCAGGGTTCTTTCTTTCTTACCCTCCACCTTTTCCGGTCTTTCCTTTCCCTCTCCTTCTCTTGTCTCCTTTCCTCCCATACCTATGTTAACTCCTCTCCGGTAACCTTTACTATGTCAGCATAACATAGAATGTCTTTTTAGTGGACACTAATAGCCACTAAGTGGCTAGTTAACCACGTTAATATACCACTAAAGGACTGCTGCAAGATTATATTGTTCTAAATGAGTTTATGCGTATGCTCATAAGTCTGTTTTATGTATAACTAGCTTAGTATAATCTAATGGTATACCTCTCAGCCATACAATGTGTTGCTGAAGAGACTATGTACAGCTATTTTTTTACCCCAAGCTCCTGTACCGTTTCCATACCAACACAATAGTCGCATTGTGAACTATGTGTTATGCTATTTGATGTTATTTATTTTCTGTTCTTTTCAATAAAAGTTTTTGAACAAGAAAATATTACTTTTAACAGACTGAGGGGTTCATGTAATGAAATGCAAAAGAAACAGAGTTAAAACCACCTTGGAAAATTGATCCCAGGGCCTCTTGGCTTCTCAGGTACCATGAATGTTAGATACAAGCTACTTTATAGCTTCCAAAATAAATTACTTATAAAGTAGTATTAAGTAGAAGTAATAGTGGTGGGCTCATAATTCTGGATCTGTGTTAAATGCCTTTTTTCGCCAATGTATTTAATTAACCTAAGTAATATAATAGTTGCACCAAGTATAAATACTTCATTACATCAGAATATTGTGGCCAAATTTCAGCCTTGGTCAGAGTTCCACACGCTTACACATACACTCATGTTCACAAACACAAACCTTAATTCATTGTAAATCTGACTCTTGTCCCACAAAACAATATTTACAACAAACTATGAGTCATTAACAGGTAACTGTTGCTTGTGTCTATTTCTAAGCATAAAAGGAAATATTGCAATGATACGGCATAATGAAGCCATTTTGAGATGCCATTAAACAAAATAATGTTTGTTTTTTGCCTGAGTATGACTGATTAAAACAGTAAGCAGCTCACAGTATGTCATCTCCCAAGGTAAACACGGAGGCATTGGATTGTCTTTGTGAGATGCTCTATTAATTATGCTCATTTTAGCAGCAGATCTGGGAGGATCTCACAATCTGCTAAAACTATTAACATTGCATATCATTTACATATGATTAAGATACTTGCTGTCATTACTATGCAAAGCAGGCACGTGTAAGTTTGTGAACCGACGCACAGTATTCTTCGGAGAAAAATAGAGGTATCAATAGATAGATAGATAGATAGATAGATAGATAGATAGATAGATAGATAGATAGATAGATAGATAGATAGATAGATAGATAGATAGATAGATAGATAGATAGATAGATAGATAGATAGATAGATAGATAGATAGATAGATAGATAGATAGATAGATAGATAGATATTTTTTTGTTAGCTACTTTCATCTGTAAGTAGTTTTTGTACTAATTTACTGTTAAAAGAAAAAAAATGCGGTCAACAGATGACCTGGGTTAAATGTGGCAGAAAAGAAAATATAGCAAGAAATGTTTTATTATTATCCAGTAACTCATAAATGCATGCAAAAGAATTTTAATTGCATTGTAAGCCAGTTAGAACAGTGGAACAGTGTATACTATGTAACTGAGAGAACATGAAAGAATGTCTATTTAACTTCAGTAGCTGGAGAGCTTAATTTATATACAATTACAACACAATTAAATACACCTTTTAGTAAATAACTGGTGTAAATTATTTTGTTCAGATATATTCTGTATATCACATAACAGGGCATCGTTATCACTGTTGTTCGCCCTCCTTCCTAATTTAGATTTGATTAAAGAGCCCTCAGTCATATTCCAAACTTAATATTAAATGTATCAACTTTATTCAGTAGGAAAACTGTAAGGAGTTAAAGGGCAGACAGAGGTAGCCCCCCCCCCCCACCACCTCCCCACTGCTCATACTCCTCTATTCATCACCAAGGAGAAGAGAAGGACTGTAGGGAGCAACAATGACTGGACAGCAGAACAAAGCACATTACCAGTTAATGACAAACCCAACTTATACCAGTGTGTCCCCTACTAAAAACAGAGCACAGAAGCAAAGTGGAAGTCAGCACTTAATTACATTCACATCGTCCACATGGGTCAGTAAATTGGCCTATAAAGTTTATGACCAGGGGTAAACTATAAGGTCACTGGATTTAATGACATGATCAGTAAAGAATAGTGTACTGGATTTTGATGAAATATGTTATATACTACAGATATAGCACATCGCAGTCAAGTAATGTAAGCTAAAGTCAGAATCTCGAGAATCTTGCATGATATATAATTAAAGATTTACACCTTGCTTTTATTGTGTTTTAAATACTTACAAGATAAATGTATATATTAAACAACTACTTTTTAACTGTATTTTACATCAGAAAAATATGTGCTGCTCAGAGTACAGAGATGTTGTGGATGTTTGATTCCTCAAAAATCACACCTGTAGATAATAAATTAAGTTATACAGATTAGTTGGGGGACAATACTTGGGTGCAATATAATCTGTATTCCCCTCCTCCCAAAGCACAAGATGCACTTGGTTGAGGTAACTGATGGAGCTCCCAGTGAGAGAGTGGATACTTACAAGCTGGTCCTTACTGAATGGAATGGATAATGACCTCAAGTTCCCAAGGTTTGTTGCTGCCTGGTGAGCAGAAGCCTGGATTTGTGTGGTCCAAGCTTTTCCCAGCTTGTCTCATTCTGTCACTGGGATCACGGGCTCCCTCCGCTCGTTTGCACCTGCGTCGCTTTTGGCTCCTTCAGGAATTCGCTGAAGCTTGTAATCAGCTTTGTGAGGCTATTGAGTGCACGGCTGAGTGAAACTTGCAAAGCTCACACAGAACTGGCCTTGTGAATAGGAGTCAGCATGGGGCTGCTCTCCAAGCCTCTGGCCTGCCAAATTCCAGCAGAGACTCTTACAATCACTCCACACAAGCTGCATTGCTTCCCCACACTAAGAAAAGTTAGAAAAGAAAAGCTAAAATACCAGCCCCTGAGGTTAGCAGTTGGTTCCCATATTAATGATCAACCTGCATTGCTGATGCAAAGACTGGAGCTGTTAACTCAGTGTGGACATCAGTCATGCTAAAGCGCATAGTTTTACAATATGGAGGAAAGGGTTAATGGTGCAAATGAGCACTTTTACAAGTATATAGACACTGCCAAACCCCATTTTATCCTTTGGTTAGAAATACATTTATGCTGTTTTTGTTTTGATATTGTGAGCTCTAACAAATAATTCACATGTAGATAAATAAAATAAAATATCTTGGCAGTATGGCAATAAAGGGGCCCATTAGACATTAGAGAATAGTCTTCCAATATGGCCTTTTCAGTCTTTATTTGCACAAGGCATGACATCCCAGAATGTTGGTTTTTTGGGGTTATAAAACTTTACCAGTGCTAGGACAGTCTGCATTTGGCTCTTCTTCCCTGCTCCACTGCCCAAACCTGGTTTGCTTATATGACTAGATGTCCTCTGTTTAGGAGAGGACTCGCCCAATAGACATTGTGCTGCATTGGGATTTTGCAACTATGTCCAATCAATCTCTAATAAGCCCTAGGCTGGTGGTATGCAGATAGCTCTCTTTAACAAAATAACTCTGATCTGTCCATGAAAAAATAAGTGTAGTGCTACCGAACCTGATGGAATTGTTCACTCAACCCATGCTATTTTGTTTTCTATGGGAAAGGAGGGTATTGCTTTAACTCCAGTCATACAGCTAAATTTACAGTTAAAACAAAGTTGTATTTTATCTAAGTATGTGTATTTTATGCATGTATAAGTGAACTGCTTTAACTACAAATGGCTTTGTAGTTCTCTTCAAAAAAACTCCTATTATTTACTTACCCTTGCACACCATATTGACAGTAGAGAGGTCTTCTAACTGCCTATTGGACTTAGCATTATCAAACTTTCTGTATGATCCCGCTTTTTTAACTCCATAAACACTTCCACCTCCATCCCCCAGTGCCTGACAACATGTAAGCTTAGCAGCACTCCCATTGCAATTGAGCAATGAATGGATCGGCATGTGTAACCTACCATTCCCAGCCTGACAGGGCTAGGGGATAATAAGAAGATAATACAGGATTTAGACAGCTATACTGCTCTAGCTTAGAAGTCAGCATTATTCATCTGCAGAGATATTCTAGCATTGATGAGAGTCTGCCACTAGAGCCACAGATTTTTTTTGCACCTGAACACTTGTTGAAACTCCTTTCCTAACCCCTGCACTACCTGATTATCGGTAGAGATACTCAGATCAATTGTTTTTTTAAGCATATGCGTACATAGATTGGGTAAGAATAACCTTGGGTGCATTTGCCATAAATATGATTAGGGGTTTAATTTACAAAAGGCAAATATACTGTTTACTTTGCAAGTGAAGTTGCCCCAGAGTTTAGTAAATGTAGTGAAGCTTCACTTTGCAAAGAATACCCAATCATGTGCAAGGAAATAAAATAAAAAATAATTTTTGCTTGCACATGATTGAAAGACTATAGTCAACAGATTTTTGCCCCATTTACTAAGCTTTGAGGATAATTCACTAGCAGAGTGCAGCTGCAATTGCAAAGTAAACAGCCTATTTGCCTTTTGTAAATCAACCCCTTAAAATATACTCTTAGGCTGACTTACCACTTTTGCGTTACAATTATATGCCCTAAAATGTGCATTTTATCATGAGTTACTGCAATTTATGTTAATAAATGGTCCTATGTACGTTATGATAGCATGCATTTAAAATGGTACACTAAAGCACACATTCAGTTGCTGCCAACACACCTGCTCCAAAGTGGATGACAACACATAACATATAATGTGTTTTAGTGTGCTTCCTTGCCAAAAACACTGCAGTTATAGTTTTTGTTGCATTGATCTGACAGATGTTCCTTAATGTACACATAAGTGTGAAGGGACCCAACATGTAAATGCAGTTTGTTTGTTATACTCATTTACATGGTGCCTAATACCTAATATTCCTACCAAAATCAAACATATACACATAGGGCTCATTTTGGCAGGAGCTAACTATTCTACTATTATGTTTTCATTGTTGAAGGAGAAATAAGGATAACCCTGCCATGTTCAGGTGTGATGTCATTGGTAGGTGCCACCTACTATACTACTGAGGACACACCACTTGAACCATCCCCTCCTCCTTTACTAAATAGGGACAATGCCTCCTGGGATATGTGACATGCATATTCCATGAGGCACAGGGCACACAGTGCACATCATTTGCTTAGGCACGAGGGGGGGGGGGGGGCAAACACAATTAAAAAGAAAAAAAAATGCAGTGTTGTTTAAGGGGTGGAGGGTCGGAGAGGACGGAAGAGTGCCGAAAGGGTGAAGAGTTACTTTAACCACCAATATTAAAAAGCTAAATGTAATAAAAACCTCTACTAAGAGAGACAGGTAGACTGAGGGAGGCAACAGCTTATACTGTATGTTTCCTTCATTCTGGGGGAAGCTCACCCCCAATCTGTTTACTTTGCTTCTGCACAGTTCCTCCTCCTCTCCAGCTAGCCGGTGAATGAAGGGCACAGCATGCTTGACCCAAAAAATGATGTCACACGCTGTTCTTTGTTTACATCTCCAGAATAGAAATTCTGGAGATGTAATGATTTCGTTAATGATCCAGAACAAAATTCTGGCATTGCCAGGTCAGTTCGGAAACGTCTCCAGGTATGCCAATATTCTGGGGGGGAGAATGCAACCAGGAATCCTTATACTATAGCTGGGGCACTTACTGCATTTTATTTATTAAAAAATTGTGTCCACAAAGAACAGTTTTCAATTTCAAAAAAAGCTTATGAACAGATTTTACAGCACTTCAAAATCAAGGGCGAGTTAATAAAGCAAGTTCACAACAAACAGAGGAAAATGCAATTCAATTGTAATTGAGCACATACTGTACCCTACTGCTGATCGTACACAGCATTTTCCTCATGAATTTAACCACTTCAATTATCTTTTGATTACAAAACTAGTGGAACAGATCAAGTCAACCTACCACCAACTGTCTTGACTATTTCACAGTTTTGACAACTGGTAGGTTGTCTGGATCTATTCAATCATTTTTGTGGAAAAAAGTGGTTGAAATTGCCTGAAATTTCCTATGTGTATGACCAGCATGAAGCTACTACTACTACTAAGGCGACTTTTTCTAAGGCTGCAAACAATGCTAGGCTGCAAAGGGTATCAGAAAGGTCACCTCCTTAGAATGCAACACACTAAAACATGTGCAACATTTAATTCTTTCCTTTTCTTTTGTGTGAATCAATCATCTTTGGGCAGTGCAATTATCTTTCAACCAAACCTAGCAATTCATAAAGTGAAAAAAAAAAAAACTGTGGTGCTTTTGGGAACTAGGAAATTGTTTGGAGGAGGACAAACCCTAGATCTATCTGTCGATGGCCAGATCAAAGTAAGATTCCTTGTGAACAGAATTAGTCTTATTTTTAAACTTAGGGTACAGAGCAAAAATGAAGTTCAAAGTGCTGGTATTGATTGCAGCCAATCAGGTCCCATAGTACTCAATCAATATATGTAAAAAATCCATTATTATCCGTTGCACTAGCTTCATGTGTTCTTCCCTTTATTATTTGCCTACTAAATGAGCCCCAATGCCTTTAAGGCCCCTTACACACAGGACAGGCTCTGTTGGAGTCTGCCTGCGTAGCCAGGAATCTCTACTCTGATCCCCACTGAGAAGGCAGATGACAGGTCCATGCCCGCTCTGCTTATACAGAGTAGACACAGACACAGCCTACTAAATAAGCCCCAATGCCTTTAAGGCCCCTTACACATGGGTCAGGCTCTGTTGGAGTCTGCCTGCTCAGCCAGGAATCTGTCCTCTAATCCCCACTGAGAAGGCAGATGACAGGTCCATGCCAGCTCTGCGTATGCAGAGCAGACACAGACAGAGTCTACTAAATAAGCCCCAATGCCTTTAAGGCCCCTTACACAAGGGACGGACTATGTTGGAGTCTGCCTGCTTAGCTAGGAATCTGTCCTCTGATCCCCGCTGAGAAGGCAGATGACAGGTCCATGCCCGCTCTGCTTATGCAGAGCAGACACAGACTACTGAATAAGCCCCAATGCCTTTAAGGCCCCTTACACATGGGGCAGGCTCTGTTGGAGTCTGCCTGCTCAGCCAGGAATCTGTCTTCCGATCCCCGCTAAGAAGGCAGATGACAGGTCCATGCCCGCTCTGTTTATGCAGAGCAGACACAGACACAGCCTACTAAATAAGCCCCAATGCCTTTAAGGCCCCTTACACACGGGACGAGCTGTGTTGGAGTCTGCCTGCTCAGCCAGGAATCTGTCCTCTGATCCCCACTGAGAAGGCAGATGACACGTCCATGCCCGCTCTGCTTATGCAAAGCAGATACAGCCCACTCTCCTGTATGGGTGGTTGGATGTAAATGGACCGCCTGTTTGTTTACACTCGACTGTCATCCAATATGATCTGCCAGATGAATGGGGAGCAGATCCCCAATCATCTTTTTATTAGCGGACAGGATTAGATCGGATGTCGGAGGGTGTCAAAGGACGCATGTCCGTTGACACCCGCCGCTCCGTAGAGGAGACTGGAGAGTTCAATCGGGTCCCCCTGAAAAACTGACAGGTAGACCTGATCGATCTGCCTGTGTGAAAGGGCCCTAAAGTTAAATTCAAGAATAAGCAAATATTGTCCAAGTTCAAGAGGCAAGGGAATTCTTATTTGAATCCTGGTATGCTTTGTATATTTCTTCCAGATCTGTGCAGTAATCCAACCTGTAACTTTGCCTCTGTGCTGGAGTATCCTGTAATAAAAACTAGTAGCTGCTGGTCTCCTTCTTTGTACAGGGTGACTGATCTTGTATCCGCCCCTCCTGTCGTTTTTTGCAGGCAGCCTCTAGTACCCGAAGCTGCTTTGTCCCTCCTACAGCTCTGCTCTGCTCTCTGCACAGGCTCTGTACAGAGCAGTGATGACGTCACTGCTACTTTTACATGGTAATATCTAGGATTTTCAATTTGGTACACACAAAGTCAATTTATATTCTTGCAAAGTATATTAAAATGAAAAATGTTATGCCTGTTGTGTTCAGCTTTAGCAAAGCAACAAGAAATATGAAAAATATACATATAAAACTATAATGACCAGTCAAACCATCTTTTTCATCATTTTACTTTCTCTGAACTAATGAAAAATGAAATCTCATTAGTTGCTAGAGGTAATTTCACATTCTTATTCTTTGTACTGGATTTTTAAATAAGCCTGGCTATATTGCACATTTACCATCCCAGCTTTTACAGTACATGGATATCATTATTTCCCCTCAAGGGCTTATTACTAATGATCCAGTTAATGCCGTTATTTACGCGCCATCGTTTTATTTGTACTACAGACCTGCCTTGTTTGTAAAGTGATAAATTGTTTACCAATGTCGCAGCACAGGCTGTTAACCAGTAATTCTCTGTATCGACTTATATAAATGCAAATGTTTTCCTCTATGTGGAACTCAAAACACACAAAAGCCTAAGCAGGATGGCAATCTAGATAGTATATTTTTCCATTTGTGTCAATATTGCCTTTTCCAAATATTCTCAGTGACAAGTCGCACGGATCTGCAGTAATTCAGAAATTAGTGAATTTTCATACGTGGTGGGGTGCTGGATTAAGAGGCTGGGAGAGTGTGAAACAAGTCAACGTGTAATTGTATGATAAGGCTCTCACGAGGTATTTATTGGCCAAGTTGCTATTTCTACTCCTTTCTAATCTCGTTTAGCACATTCATTCTGTGCAATCTGTCTCCATAATCTTCTGTGACAGAATGGCAGCCAATAGAAGCATTGCATGTTTGGAGAGCAGAGGAAATATGCAGAGACGTGATAAACCGATGCTAATTATCCATATTTAGGACACCAAGTGCAGAAGATCAAGGTTTACAAATAACAAACCAGAGCCAATGATGATGGCTTCCTAGTGTGGGATATATTGGAGGGGACAAGATAAGGGTTTCACATGCAGAAGAGATTTATTGGTCAAAGGGGTTTACCTCCCACTTTCCCACTTTTATACTGCAGTAAATTTATTTCGGCTAAATTCACCAGAACATCACTCTTTTATTTGGCAATATGCCACGGCTTGCTCTGCCTTTGTGCTTGTTCAATAAAAGTCCTTGTAATATAGAGCCGCTTGATAAGATACAAATAATTGCGGCAATAGGCCATTTCCTTTAAATTGCTCAGATTATCAGATGTAAGGTGAGGGATCAGTCCCAAACTGAATGCAGTGAGTGTCTGAATGTATTTCGTATTCAATAAGTGGACGTGGATGGAAACATGTAAACTTAATGATTATACTTGTAAACTTACATCTGCTAGCAGAGAGATGGTACCCTTTCTGTAATAAATAATGACAAAAAAGGAAAACAGTTCTAATAGTGATGATTATATTTAAATCAAAGGTTAACCCCATCATATACACAATGTTGAAATTTGTTTTTACTTGCAGCCTTCCTATACCTGATGTTTTCCATGGCTGGTCACTGCTAAGCATTTTGTTCCTATAGGCCAGGGGTCTTCAAACTTTGGCCCTCCAAATGTTCAGGGACTACAATTCCCATCATGCCTAGTCATGTCTGTGAATGTCAGAGTTTTCAATGCCTCATGGGATGCATAGTTCCGCAACAGCTGGAGGGTCGTAGTTTGAGGATCCCTGCTATAGGCTTTTTATATTCCCCAGGAACACAAATTAGAACTATAAGGGCGTGGTGCCACTGTATAGCCAACATCCCACAATCTATTGTAACAAATACCCTCTAACCATATATAGGACTTGAAGGGCTACCTAAGCAATGCACAATAACAATGAATATATTCACTGTTATTGTGTATTGCTTAGGTAGCCCTTAAAATCCCATATATGGTTAATGGGTATTTGTTGCTACAGGAACACAAGTCAAACCAACTCTCAGTCATTGTTCCTCGGCCATGGTGTCTCTCTTCTCCTGTTACATTTTCACTACTGTAAAATGAAAAAAAAAATACAATATAGAGAGTGAGACTCCTTGAAATAATAGTATACAGAACAACTTAGGTACAGACATCTCAAATTAATGGAACCAGTTATGATTCCTGCAAAGTAAACCTGAAAAACTCTTTTTGGATGTAATGAACCTTTAGCTGTTCTAGACTTTGAACATTTTAAGAAAAAAAAAAATTATAATTAAAAATAAAGGACCACTTGGTTTTTTTTCTGCTGTCACTCTTCTATTTTTCTAAAAAACTGATTTAACAAAATCTTTAACCACTTAAGCCCCAAGGGTTAGGCTGCTGAAAGACCAGGGGGTATTTTGCGATTCGGCACTGCGTGATTTTAACGGACAATTGCGCGGTAGTGCGACGCTGTACCTAAACGAATTTGACGTCCTTTTTTTCCCACAAACAGAGCTTTCTTTTGGTGGTATTTGATCACCTGTGCGATTTTTTGATCATGCGCTATAAACAAGAAAATAGCGTCAATTTTGCAAAAATAACAATATTTTTCACATTTTTTTATATGAAATTCCCCAAAAAAAAAAAATAAAAATCAAAATTTTTTAACATTTTTGGCCAATTTGTTTTATGCTACATATGTTTGGTAAAAAAATCGCAAAAAGCTTATTTTGATTGGTTTGCGCAAAAGTTATCGCGTTTACTAACAAAGGGAAAGATTTTTGTCATTTTTGTTGTTTTTTTTTAACGCATAATGGCGGCGATCTGCGATTTTTTTTGCGGTACTGCGACATTGGGGCGGACAGATCGGACCCTTGACTGACATTTTTGACACTTTTGGGGTTACCAGTGACATTTCTACAGTAATAAGTGCTATATATATGCACTGTTACTGTAAAATTACACTGGCAGTGAAGGGGTTAACTTTATTTGAGAGAGAGGGGCTGTGTGTGTCCCTAGGGGCGTGATTCAAACTGTGATTGGCTGTGGCTTGAGCTGTAGGAACAATGATCAATGGTCCTACATAGTAGAACCGTATGATCAGTGTTTCTACACAGGGGAGAATGACAGGCGGCTTGTTTACACTAGCCGCCTGCCTTTCTCCCTCTCCCCCGACGATCGCAGAGTGACCGGCGGACATCGGGTCCGCCGGTCACATGCGCGGGGGGGTCACTCTGCCTGTGAGGGGCTGACCACCGCAGTATATGTACTTGCGGCGGTCGGCAAGTGGTTAAATGGCTCAGCCCAAAGAATTTAAAGGGGTTGCAAATGTTCAGCAAACATGTTATACTCATTATACTGTTATACTCATCTGCTCTGTGTAAGGGTTTTGCACAGAGAAGCCTTGAACCTCCTCTTCTTGGGTGCCTCATTGGCACGCCTCCCCTTCATCAGGTGCCCCCACGGAGAGTCACTTTCCATGGGGGCACCCATGCGAGTGCGCTCGCGAGTCCTGCTGCTGCGTCCATTGACACACACAGCAGGACTTAGCTCTGCCCCCTGCTCTCGTGTAGCTGGATTTGACTGACAGCAGCCGGTGCTAATGGCTCCTGCTGCCATCACTCTATCCAATGAGGACGGAGACAGCGGCTGGAGCCACTGGGCTTGTGCACATCGCTGAAAAAAAGGATGATTGGCTAATTGTTTGCAATGTGTTTGTGCCTGCAGCCTTTCCACATCTAATGTTCTTTTGTTGTGGTCACTGCTGAGCTTAGTTACCTATAGAAATTTTCATTTCCTGGGGAGGTAAAGTGATTGTAAAGATTTGTTTTTAAAATAACAATCAACTCTATACTTACCTGCTCTGTGCAATGGAATTGCACAGAGTGGCCCCAAACCTCTTCTCAGGTCCCTCGCTGGCGCTCCTAGCTCCTCCTTTCTGTCCAGTGCCCTCACGAGAATCTGCTTCCCAGGGGGGCACTTGCGCGGGCTCACTTCTGTGCCCTGCTGCTGCATCCACTGACACAGACAGCGGGACTCAGCCCCCCCCCCGCTTCCTCATCACTGGCTTTGATTGACAGCACTGGGAGCCAATGATCCCTGGTGCCCTAGCAAAGACAGCGGGACACAGAAGGGAGGGGAGAGAGTAGCTGCAAATGTGCACAATGCTAGATTGAACGAGGGCTCAGGTAAGTGTAAGGGAGGGTGCAAAGAATACATTAGGTAAACATTGTTTAGGCTTTAGAACCACTTTAAGTTACACCACCCTCAGAATCACTGTCCTTCCACCATGGTGTCTCAATTCTCATTTTTTTATACTGTAAAATGGAATTTAGAAAATCCAACACATAAAATACCCACACATAAGATACCCAACATATCATGCTTCAAAATTGCGCACGCTTATGGAATGGCGACAAACGTTGGTACTTAAAAATCCCCATAGGCGACACTTTACAAATTTCTACAGGTTGCCATCTTAGAGTTACAGAGGAGGTCTGGGGCTCAAATTATTGCTCTTGCTCTATCGATCGCGGCGATACCTCACATGTGTGGTTTGAACACCGTTTACATATGTGGGCGGGGTTTCCGTATGCGTTCGCTTCTGCGTGCAAGCTAACGGGGACAGGGCGCTTTAATTTTTTTTTTTACTATTTATTTTATTTATTATTTTTTATTTTTACACCGTTTTAAAAAAAAAATTGATCATTTTTATTTCTATTTCTGCTGCCATAACACCGGTATTTAGGTTTAAACTCAGGACGTATATATACAGTGGCCGGTAGGGAGGTGGTTAAATAGCCACACAAGTGTACAGAGCAGCTTACAAACAGAAATCTCAAATTAAAGTGGAGCTCTGCTCATAAGGGTAAGCACCGCTTTTTTGCACCCTGCTCCCCCCGCCCCCCTCCACTGCCACATTTTTTGGGGAAGGGGGGAACAGGTACTCGGTATTGACAGGTACCCGCTCCCACTTCCGGCTCAGATCGAGGCGGTGATCTGAGCCGGAATTTTGGCCCCCCTCCTTCCCCTGTAGACTTCTGGGAGACATCACAGGTCCCAGAAGACTATGGGACCATTCACAAAGTGCAGTGCGACTCACAGTGGAACACAGGTTTGAAGCTGCAAGGCTTCACTTCCTGTTTGCCTTAGTAGGGATGCCGGTGCCTGCAAACAAAGCTGATTGAAAAATATGTTGGGGGTGAGGACTTTGCTGAATCCCTGGACAGGTAAGTGGCCTTATATTAAAAGTCAGTAGCTACAGTATTTTTTAAAGAAATGTTTAAGAAACAAAAATCTTTACATGATTGGCCACTATATTTATATAGTTAGTCATACCTTCGAGAATTAACACCATGTTTAATTTTATCTTTAGCTATTGTACACCTTAGCCAACACTAGCATAACAAAAAGAGATGATTGGCTAATTGTTTGACAAACAAACTATCCTTAATTTGAGGCATCCAATAAGATTAAGCAAGAAACACAGATATTTTCCCGACAGATTGCCTGACATATATCTAAACCTAGACATCTAGTAGCAATGACTTATCCCTCCTTATCTGCAGACTATCTCCTTGTGCAGTTTTATAGGTTCCTTGGGGACATACAAAGAAGACTAATAAGTACAGCAGATGACACTGCTGGGAAAGATATACAAACCACTGCTTTTTATCAAACATCTTACATTTTTTTTTAATTCCTTTTTTTTAACAATGTTTTTATTTTTTACAGACAATAACTAATGATTTAGTAAATCATATGGTTTGGAATTCAGAAAAGCAGGGAAGCAAATTGTTCACAAGCATTTTAATTTCCAGCGTGTTAGCTTTAATGCTTATTTAAAACTGCTAATTCTGTTTGTCAGCTGTGCAGTTAGAGCCAGTTCACACCATAGAAACGCAGTCCGGATGCGCTCCAGATGCTTTTCTGCATGCATGTTTTTGATACCCAAGGTGCAGTCTAGTATATTTCTCCCCCCCCCCCCCCCCTTTCTTTTTTCTTAACCTTACATAAGGATATATGTGTTCCAGTGCATTTTTGGTGCATTTAGGTGCATTCCAGTTTTCACTGCATTTTACAACGTTCCAGTACAGTCCAGTGCAGTAAAAATACAGCATGTTCTACTTTTTTTCTGGAACTGACCCCACTGGTGCGTTTTTGATGCAGAAAAAAAAACACACTGGATTGCATGTGGTATGAACTGGCCCTAAAAGATGTTTAAATGTGTAAATTTATATAGTTACATTTGAAAAACTTGTTAAACCTTGTAAAAGAACTCTCTGTCTGATAAATTGCTGTACTGCATTGAGCTGTTTTTGCTCTCCAGATTGTGGACAATGTATTCTGCTGCCTTTCATATCTCCACTAGTTCTCATTGTGCCGCCATGGCGAATATGACTAAACCTAGACACTCACATTAGATTCTGATTGTATAATCTCTTTTTGATTATCCACAGGGGAGGACTGGGCTAGGGGACAGGGGTGCAATTGCCCCCTGGGCAGCTCTGATGCCCTGGAAAAAGGTTGCACCGCTTCTGCCACAGACATGCCTAAAAGATTCCTGGTGAAAAAAACTAAAAGGTCTCCACTGCTGACCTACTGAGTGTGAGATGAAGACAAGGAGAGAGTGCAGGCCTCTCCCCCAGCATGGATGGTGTAAACTGTGTCTGAGCAGAGGCTGGATCCATGCACCACTGGAGATTCTCCTCCCCCAGGCAGCCCCGACCGAGCTGTCCCAGCTCCCCCCAACCTGGATTCGGCCAATGAGTAGGGAGTACCTGGAGCAGAGCTTCTCCCTGGAAAGGGGGTTAGGAGGAGACAAGGAATAGGGAGAGTGGGAGGGGGGCCGAGTTGCTGCACCATGGGCCTCTGGTTTGTACTTGCCCCCTGGGCCTAAAGTTGCCAGTCAGTCCCTTATTATTCAACAGTAGTGCAAGATCCTATTTGATTGGATGTAAATAGAATGCAATGTTTAGGTAGGTCCTCAAACTACAACGTTTTTGGTAAATCTAAAGTAGCGATAAGCTGATAGCAAAAAATCATATAAAGAAACAGTGGGGTTGATTTACTAAAGGCAAATAGACTGTACACTTTGCAAAGTGCAGTTGCTCCAGAGTTTAGTAAATGAGGTAAAGCTTCACTTTACAAAGAACACCCAATCATGTGCAAGGAAAATAAAAAAAGTTGCATTTTTGCTTACACATGATTGGAAGATGGAAGTCAGCAGAGCTTCTGTTTATTCACTGTGCTCTGGAGCAACTACTCATGAACAGTGCAACTGCACTTTGCAAAGTGCAGTTTATTTGCCTTTAGCAAATTAACCCCAGTATTTCTACTACTTCTGTATTTGACAGCTTCCTGTTGTCGCTGGTTCCTAAGGAAGTTTTGGGTGTTTGCATCTGAGGTGTCCCTCCGAATTACTGACATTACCGGCACTTAAGCAAAGGGAAGGGATAGCAGTGACATCAGTGTCCAATCATGGCCACTGGCCATATTTTCTATTGATATTGACTAAATATGGCAATTTTTCATCACTGATGTCACTACGTTTGATTGTATAGCGGGGGATAGCTTATGAGTACCGTCAGGATTGATCATGTGTGCAAGGCAATCGGATTTGGGGTTTTTTTTTTGACAAATCAGCAGGCATCATGATTGACGATGGTTTTAAAAGTAGGGACATTTTTGTTTTTGTTGAATGAGTAGGAGTAGGAGTACTACGTACCCCAAACTCATTCACATTGGGGGTAGGATCTGGGGGGGGGGGGGCTTATTATTAAGGGGCTTCCAGATTTTGATCCTGACCCAAAGACTTCCACAGTCACTGGCAAGGGTTCTGGGGGAAACAGGGTATTGTCCTCATTAACATGAGTGGGGGGTACCCCCTGGCAAGGCACCCTCCATATTGAGGGCATGTGATCTAGTATTGGGAGGGCCACACTTACCCCCCTCTCTTTTCTGGCCATCCAAGCTGCATGCTTAGTTTAAGGGTCTGGTAAAGACTTCTAGGGAGACCTCATGCTTTTTTTTTTAAGGTACCCCCTTAAAATTCATACCAGTTGTTGTGCCACAGCAAAAGTGACATTCACAAATAAAAAAAAAGATACTGTTTAAATAGTCTGGAAATGACATACATTGCCAGGACATAGACTCATCCAAAGGTCTCCACAAACACATAGCAAACCCTTGGAGGGATCTGTTTGGTTTTATTTTTTTTATTTATTTCTCAATGAAATGTCATTTTCAGGATTAAGGATTTGGACCTTTTTAATGTTTCACTTTTTAAGCATTTAAAAAAGTCTACTGTTCCTGGCTGAATAGTATGGAATAGATTTATTTATTTATTTATTTTACATTAATACATGTTCTTTAAGGCACTACCCGCCTCCACATGCCCAGAAAATAGGCATTTTCAATTTTGCAGACTCGGCTCTAATTAATTTCAATGACATTCAGGTTCTGCATCCGAATTGCTTTGAATTCTATCCTCTGGTCTTTTTGCAGTTGTTTACTGTTTAAATGAATTAATGAAGGCTACATGGCATTCCTCAGGACACATTTCCTTCGGATGAAAGCTGGTGCACAATGAGCATTGGTATATGCATTTCTAGTAACGAAGGAGAGTAATTCGGTAGTTCAGGAAATACCTGAACAAGGGAAAGCTGTCCATATTTTCACAGACAGTTTGTAAAACATATTCTGCTTTGTCACTGTGTATGAAAATACCTAATTTTGCTCCCCTCGTAGTCTTCCGGGCTCCTGCACAGTTTATACTCCCACTGCACTCCACAGCTGTAAAGGTTTTTGGTTGCTAGAACTGCCTGGTGTCCTAGCAACCAATGACTGCTTGCCCAGGCTCCGACATTCCTGCTCCAGAACCTTCTCTGCCTCCTGATGCTGCAAAGGGAAGGGGACGCTGATGTAAGGAGGTACTCTGGGGACTTTGATGTAAGTAGGGACTCTGATGTGAATGGGAGGGGGCACATCCTGACTGCCACACTCTGTGGGGGTTATATACTAAAGCTGGAGAGTGCAAGGAGGGTGTTCATTGGATTTTTCTCCAGACTAACACCCTGCACCCCCCCCCCCTCAAGTCCATACCCAAAAAAATTGTTGTGGGGCCCCCTCCAAAATCCATACCAGACCCTTATCTAGGCAAGGGAGGACGAGGGAGCGCCCCCCTGAACACTATCAGGTCACATGCCCTGAATATGGGGGGTGGGTGCTTTGGGGGCAGGAGGAGCTCTGCCCTCCCCCATCACAAAGCACCTTGTCCCCATGTTGATTGGGACAAGGGCCTCATCACCAGTGGTTGTGGGAGTCTGTGGGCAGGGGGCTTATCGGAATCTGGAAGCCCCCTTTAACAAGGGGGCTCCCCGATCCTGCCCCCCATGTGAATAAGTATCGGGTAAATAGCACCCCTACCCACTCACCAAAAAAAGTGTCAAAAAGTAATAAACACAAGAGACAAGTTTTTTGACAACTCCTTTTTAAAAAAAAATAAAAAAATAGTGCCCCTTGATGTAAATCCATCATCAATCACACCACCTGCCAACCTGAAAAATCAAAAATGCTCCTCCTGGCAGGCCCTCCGCCAAATGCCTGCTCTGCGCTTTGACATTTCTTATATGGGTAAAGGGCGAGGCCACTTGGCCAAATCGCCTGGTGGCACCGCCCTCTTCTGACATCACATGCCCAGCATGCACCAGTCCGTAACGTCAGAAGGGGGTGGTACCACTGGTTTTACAAAGCCAGTTGGCCCCACCCCTTACCTATATAATATTTTTTTTTAAGCTGGGTGCCATCAATTGCAACTGTCATTTTAAATGGGAATTGACTCTTTTTTTTTTCTTTAGAAATGCCATTTTTGCTGCAACATGTGTTATGCATGCTACAGATGTGCCACTTTACAGGCAGACTAAGGGGACACCCAGGCACTATATTTAAAGGAATTTTTAATTTTTATTGTTGCACTTTAAGCATAATTAAAATCACTGCTCCTAAAAAAATGATTATTTTATAATGAAAAACAATTATTGATACATATCCCCCAGGGCAGTACCCAAACCCCCATAGACCTTTTATTGCTGATTACTTGCATATAAGCCTTTGAAGTTTGCACTCTTCGGGGTTTCTCCTGCAAACCGAACAGGTGTTTGGCCCATGTCTAGCTGAAATTAGAAGTTGATTTGCCACCATGCACAGCTGCACCAGATTCTGAGTGCACCAGCTTTAGTAAATTTCCCCCTGTATGTTGTTTTGCTTGTCACGTTTTCCTGACCTCTGCACCCCACCCCATACATTATGTTGTACATTCAACTGGGTTGATTTACTAAAACTAAAGAGTGCAAAATCTGGTGCAGCTCTGCATAGAAACTGATCAGCTTCCAGTTTATTTTTTTTGCAAAGTTTAATTGAACAAGCTGAAGTTTGAAGCTGATTGTCTACCATTCAAAGCTACACCAGATTTTGCACTCTCCAATCTTAGCACATCAATTTTCAATTCAATCAGTTACTGGTTTTAATAAAGTTCTTAAACAGGCACAGTCCAACAAAGTGATATATTTTTATATGCAGAAAAACATATGTAATGTAAATGTTTCATTTTTTTTAAAACAATATTTTGTTCTGAGGTTTATGTGTTGCTTCCTCTAGTGTGTGCTAATAGAAGTGAGAGTAGGCAAACCCTAGTCTGGCCTAGGGATAAACCTGAATTACTGACTCTGAGTCAGGGGTGTTAGAGGCCAGGGCTAAATTACTCATCCTGGCAGCTCTCTGGTGCCTCTCCCTGTTTCTAGAATGTTGGAGAACTTTCTAGAAATAGTGGGTGAAGGCGAAGAGGAGTTGCCTTGAATATTTATAGGCCTTTAGCCAATGCCCAGGTTGGGGCCTGACAGGGACCTAAGAAACCCTTAAGTAGAGATGAGCCATGCCAGCAGGGGAGTCAGGTGGAAGATTGAGAAACAGTGCTAACGAGAGGCTGTCATGGCCCTTGAGGTGTCTCCCAACTTGGGAGGGGTTTTACCTCTTGCTGGAGCTCGGTAGGCTGATCTGGAAGGATCCCACTACAGAAGGCAGTTGGAGGGAAACTTACCAGAGAGGTAACAGAGAGAGCAAAGAGAGACAGTAAGTAGATCAGCACGGTGCAGGGACAGACAAGGGGAGAGACTTCCAGCTGTAGCAGTGCTCTATTGAAGACAGCAGTGTGCCAATCTTCATCCAACCTTGCCCTGAGGAATCTCCATGTGTTTGTCAGTCAGTAGGATTGGGAAGAGAAAGGAGCCAGGTGGGCTAGTATTTTCTGCAAGCAGTGGAACTGTAATCAGTGTCTGCAGGGAAGCAGAAGGTGGTGCTTCTTACTTCTTATGTGCTACTTTACTAAGGGACTAAGAGTTCCTAGCCTGTTGTGGGCTGTTGCTGAGCTGACAAGAGACAGTTTGTTCCTCCAGGAGTGAGCCAGCAGAAGCTGTAAAAAAGAGAACCAAGTTTGTGCAGAGGAAGGAAGAAGAGACATTTGTAAATAGGGAGAAAGTTGTCCCTGGTTCTGTTTATGGACATTTTCAAGTTGGGCATCCCCCAATCCTTTACCCCATCTAAGTTATCATCCCCTAATAAAACAAGAAAAACAAGCCAAATGACTGATTTCTGTGTCTGGATGCAAGAAATGCTGTGTGACTGGCTGTGCAGCAGTGGGTGTGTGATCTACATTTGGGGTTAACAATGTATTATACCTGCATTAGATCACAAAGGCAGTGAGCTTTGAACACGGTTCAAGAAATACACATGGAACATGACTTTCTGGCATCACGTTTTGGTGTGAACCAGTCCTAACAACAGGACACTGTGCCTGGTAATCTTTGACTTCACCAGTGTTGTTGAAGCAAAAGGTTGCCTACCCCTGCCTGAAACCAATAGGTTGCCCACAACTATGTCCAGGCCTTTCATAATTGTAGTCATGCTCACATTTTGTCCCATTGGGGTCGATTTAAAAACTAAAAAACTGAAGAGTGCACAATCTGGTATAGCTATGCATGGTAGCCAATCAGCTTCTATCTTCAGCTTGTTCAATTAAGCTTTGGCTGATTGGTTTCTATGCATAGCTGCCCCCGGTTTTGCACTCTTCAGTTTTAATAAATCAACCCCAATGTTTTTACTTTTTGATTGTAAAGTCAGGCAGATTATGTCCTTTGGGTATGAGTTAATGTTTATTCTTTATAGTGTTTAACTATCAAATGTCTTAGTTTGTAATAGGAGTTTCTGTCATATATCAAGTTGTCAGTAAAAAAAAAAAAAAATGTGCTCCATCAGTAAATTTTTCATGTTTTTTTTCAGTAGAGAAAGTTATGGGAGGGGGGCTGGGCAATGCTGGGCAAGGACCTTCACGTCAGATTTGCTTGGCATTATTTCTTTAAAACAAAATGCATTTTTAAAAAGTTTGAAACTACTTTTGAAATATATATATATAATGTCCAAGTGGACCCAAACACTTACAAGATTTCCCTGCTCACCTTCCCTGGCTCCAGGTTCTGCACTGCTATTTATCAGAACTTCCAGGAAGGGGATCATGTGCCCTGTGTCCTTCACATGCACAGAGAAGCAGGGATAGTGTGGGCTTCAGGAAAGGAGCAGAGAAGTGACTTTCGGCTTTGACTATGTGTGTTGGTATGGATACAAAGAATCCAGCAAGAAGGACACAAAGGTCTCACCATGAGACCCTGTAAGAGGACAGAGTCAAACAAAGACAGCAATCAGGGAAGAGGAAATTTTGGGCAAAATTGAAAGAAAAAAAAAAGGAAATACATACATGCATGCATTTAAATGATTTATATTTCATTTCCATCATATATCTAAAAAATATTAGTTAAAATTTGGATAGCGGGTGGGGCAATGCAGATGCAAAAAAAAAAAAAATACTTTTTAGACCTTGGGCAACTCTGCGCCCAGAATTGCTGATTTACAGCACAGATTCAACCAAATATTGTGCAAAAAAATTATTCCAAACTGCATACAGCTGCTTGTTGACCATCATTAATACAAATGTCACACTGATTGTAGTGCACCATAAAGTCAAATTATTTTTTTACTGGCTTTCATGCCACAGGCTTTACATACTTTCTTCCACTAGTTTATCCTTCAACATAAAAGTATTTCATGTTTTAATTTGCTGTTTTTAGTGCTAAATATGTGCAGTATTTCTAGGCTCAATATACTGCATATAGCTACGTATTTTCAGGTCTTAATTTACTTAGCCAATAAAGTGCAACATTCTAGTGATGTATGAGGGGATCTGTTTTGAGTCCGATTAAGTAAATTATGGGATAAAGCCTGAGTTCACACAGGTCATCCTTTCTAGATCGATCATCACCCATGGTCGGCCTGCGATTAATTGCAAGTGCTTGCTACACATTGGGACCAATTGAGTGTAGCATGTAGTTGTGACAAACTGCTAATGATAGCAAAATGCTCCAAATGCATGTGTTGCAATCACTAGCGATTAATCACGACAACTGGGAGCAACTTTAGCAGCATGAACAACCTAGCAGAATTTGCCTATGTGTGCCTAGCCATGAACTTTATATAACATTTGTTACAAACAATGCTGAACTATTGAGCATAACTTTTAAGGGAACAGTAAACCATTCACACCAGTCCCTGACCAATGCATTACTTTGAAGGGTTTGAGGAGTTACATAGTGTCTTCACTGTCTTCAGTTTATGTGCATAGTATTACGGAGATGGTATATCCTCCAACAGTCCTTTTTTTCTCTGCCACGTAGATTTTTCGATCAAAAATATCATCCACAGCTCAACTTTCTATAATATTTTTATAACAGCTCTTACGATCAGTTGTAAATACGCTTTATTTGTAAATTTTGCCTTTTTTTCAGTAAATTCCACATACGATTAAAGTGGACATAAAGGAGAAGTGTAGGCAAAACCTAACTAACTCTAAACATGCTCTGTGCCACATTCTAAACCTATTCTTAGATTGTAAGCTCTAACAAGCAGGGCCCTCTGATTCCTACTATATTAAAGTGTATTGTATTGTACTGTCTACCCTCAAGTTGTAAAGCGCTGCGTAAACTGTCGGCGCTATGTAAATCCTATTTAATAATAATAATATTCTACCTAACCCCGTAAAGCAAAAATCACTGTAAGTACCTATTCTGCAGCTGCTTCGGTCCAGTCCCATGCTGAGTTGTCAGCGTTGGCTTCAGTGTGGAGGCGGGTGCAGGAGAGCCACTCGACAACGGAAGCCCCATAGTAAGTCTATGGGTGACATCACTTCCTATTGATTTCACAGCCCACGTCAGTCCTCTTCTGCACAGAGCTTCTGTCGCTGGAGACCAGACCAGATTAGTTGCATATCAGGCAAGTACATCGGTTTTTGCTTTACAGGGTTAGATAGATTAGGTTTAGAATGTAGCACAGAGCAGGTTTAGCATTAGTAAATAACACCCACTGTGTGTTAGTAGGTATTAAAGAGTAAGTCCAGGCAAAATCTAACTAACACTGGAGAGTGCAAATCTGGTGCAGCTCTGCACAGAAATAAATCAGTTTTATTGCCAAAGCTTAAAGAGGATGTAAACTTCCATCTTTAAGTTTTACCTATATGTAAGCTCATAGGTAGTGTAAATATCGCCTAAACATGCACTGATTAGGAGATATTTACTGACCTAGCAGCCAGTTAGGTCACTGGCACATTCGCTCTAAAGGAACGGCCGTCTGTGCCCTTTCTTCAGAGCAGTGTGCCGTAAATGGAGGCTCCCGCGGGAGTGACGTCATTGCGTCTCCGGCCAGTCACAGAACCCCGGAAGGCAGACCGGGTACAAATGAACGCTGCCTCCAGCAATGGCAACACATCGCTGGAATGCTTTGTTTTCAGGTAAGTTTAACATAATGCGCTAGTATGCGATGCACAGTAGCACATTATGCCTTTGCCTTGCAGGTAAGAAACAAAAAAAAGCGCAGCAGTTTACAACCGCTTTAATTGAACAAGCTGAATTTAGAAGCTGATTGGCTACCATCCACAGGTGCACCAGATTCTGAGTGCTCCAGTTTTAATAAATCTCTCCCAGTGTTGGCATTCCAGGCACAATACTAGTTTATGTGCCATTTGTTTTTCTAATAAATAGCTACTTTCACTGCACAGTAGCAAAACCTTTATCACTGGTGCTAATAACAGGCTAATCAATCAGTTAGTGAATATACATACTAAACCACTTGCTGACCGGGCAATAGCCAAATGAGAGCTACAGCGCGGTCAGCTTACTCTGGGAGGGCGTACAGTGACATCCTCCCAGAATCGTGCTTCCCACCGGAAGTATCCATGTGCATCACGGATCATGGTAAAGGGCCTATGACAGCGGCTCTTTACCACGTGTTTGCTCTGTCCAATGACGGAGCGATCAATTGTCAACAACTTCAATCATTCCCATCCATGCCTCAATCATACCTCAGTCATGCCTCAGTCATACCCATCTATTCCTCAATCATGCCAATCCATGCCTCAACCATGCCCATCCGTGCCTCAATCATGCCCATCCATGCCTCAATCATGCCCATCCATGCCTTAAATATGCCTATTGCCTATCCGTGCCTCAATCATGCCTTATTCATGCCCATCCATGCCTCATCTGTGCGCACCCATGCCTGATCTGTGCCCACTTATGCCATCTCAGTGCTCATCCGTGCTCATCCACTGCACATTCATGCCACATCAGTGCTCACTCATGCCACATTCATGCCATGTCAGTGCTCATCTGTACCACATCCATGCCTCTTCAGTGCTCATCTATGACACGTCAGTGCTCATCCATGCCACATCAGTGCTCATTCATTCCACATCCATGCCACGTCAGTGCTTATCTGTGCCTCATCCATGCCACGTCAATGCTCATCTGTGCCACTTCCATGCCACATCAGTGCTCATCCGTGCTACATCCATGACACGTCAGTGCTTATCCATGCCACATCCATGCCACATCAGTGCTCATCTGTGCCACATCCATGCCACATCAGTGCTTTTCTGTGCCACATCCATGCCACATCAGAGCTCATCAGTGCCATATCAGTGCCACTACAGTGCTTATCAGTGCCCTACTGTGCCTCAAAAAAGTGTATTGGGTAGTCAGGAAATGACGGTGCTCCCTGAATGTTGGGCCTCTGTATGTGGCCAGGCTGTAGAAAAGTCTCACACGTGGTATCGCCATACTCAGGAGGAGTAGCAGAATGTATTTTGGGGTGTCATTTTTGCTATGAACATGCTTTGTGTTTGCAAAGAATTGTGGGAGAAAATTACAACTTCAAAAAACTCACATGCCTCATACTAAATACCTTGGGATGCCTACTTTCCAAATTTGGGAGATATTTGTAGTTTCCTGGCTTGTCAGTGTCTCAGGAAATGAGATAGGCCGTCAGTACATCAGGTGTGATCAATTTTCAATGATTGGCACCATAGCTTGTAGACTCTATAAACTTTAGAACGACCAAATATTATATACTTATTTGGGCTATTTTTTACCAAAGATATGTAGCAGTATAACTTTTGGCAAAAAATTATGAAGAAAAATTACTAAACTGGAAAACTTTAAAACCGAAATGAAGAAAAATGCATTCTTTAACCACTTGCCGACCGCTCACTCGAGCTCTACTGCGGCAAAGTGGTTAGTTATCGTCCAGCGACGTAGACTTACGTCGCTGGACTCCACCCCTTGTGGGTATTCATTCACAGCGGGAGTCGGGCCAGGGGAGGAGGGGCGGCGATCGCCGCTGCTCTTCCCCGATCGTCGGGGAATCGAGTTTGGAGATCCACCCGCTTGTGTAAACAGAGCGGGCGGATCTCCTAAGTGACAAACAGAGACAGGTTGCAGGGTTCAGCATAGCTGAACATGCGATCTGTCCCTGTGTCACTCAGTCACCTCCCTCCACACATTAGTAAGCACCAGGCATACATTAACCCCTCCCTGCCAGTGTCATTTTTACAGTAACAGTGCATATGTATAGCACTGATTACTGTAGTAATGTCACTGGTACCCCCAAAAGTGTCAAAAATGTCAGTCAAGGGTCCGATCTGTCTGCCGCAATGTCGCAGTACCGCAAAAAAAACGCAGATCACCGCCTTTACGCGTTAAAAAAACACCAAAAATGACAGAAATCTTTCCCTTTGTTAGTAAATGCAATAACTTTTGCGCAAACCAATCAAAATATGCTTATTGTGATTTTTTTTTACCAAACATAGGTAGCAGAAAACAAATTGGCCAAAAATTTAAAAAAATTTTGATTTTTAAATTTTTTTGGGGGGGAATTTCATATAAAAAAATGTGAAAAATATTGTTATTTTTTCAAAATTTACGCTCTTTTTTTGTTTATAGCGCAAAAAGTAAAAATCGCACAGGTGATCAAATACCACCAAAAGAAAGTTCTGTTTGTGGGAAAAAAAGGACGTAAATTTCGTTTGGGTACGGCGTCGCGCGACCACGCAATTGTCAGTTAAAATCGCACAGTGCCGAATCGCAAAAAGTGGCCTGGACGTAAGACAGCAAAATCCTCCGGTGGTAAAGTGGTTAATTACAAAATTTTTAAGTCTTTTTTCATTTATAGCGCAAAAAATAAACAGCCAATGATGATTAAATACAACTAAAAGAAAGCTCTATTTGGGTGAAAAAAGGATGAAAATTTCTCATGGGTACAGTGTTGCATTACTGAGTAATTGTCATTCTAATTGTGAAAGCACTGAAAGCTGAAAATTGGTCTGGTTAGGAAGAGGGTTTAAGTGCCCAGTGGGTAAGTGATTAAAACTGATCATTGTAAACTGAACTTCAGACAAACAATTAAAGCTGAAATTATATGAACCGTTTTAA
Source organism: Pelophylax lessonae (assembly GCF_965119305.1). Lineage (NCBI taxonomy): Eukaryota > Metazoa > Chordata > Amphibia > Anura > Ranidae > Pelophylax > Pelophylax lessonae. The sequence goes on from NC_138769.1 coordinate 468,446,125, forward strand.
TTGACAGATATGTATAATTCTACACAGCTAGTCTTGTGAGCTAGCTAACCAAAAACAAAAGTAAAAAGAAGAGCCTAATGCACATATAGGTTTTCCGATATATTTTTTATAAAAAATAACTTATTATAATTCATCCCAAAATTTGTGCATTATAAAAACTCAAGCAGTATTTATCTCACGTAGTCAATGTTTTAAAAAGATATGTGTTATTTAACAAATGTGTTTAATATTTATGTTTTGTGAAAAATAGCACCTACATTTAGCATATTTTTTATGGGTTTTTTTTTTTGTAATTTTTTTTTTACAGGCTAACACTGTACCAGAGAAAAACGGTTCTCTACATGAATGCACAGAAATGTAGTGAAACTATGAAAACATCCTTTGTGTGCCTTCAAGTGATTCTAAAGTCTAACACGTTTTCATTACCTTAATGCATTCTATGCATTAGGAGAAAAATACGCCCCACTATCTGTTCCCCTCCCCTGTCCCTAAACACTTACCTGACTCCTCCTCCGATCTGGCACTGTCCCATACACAGCAGTACTGCTCTCTCTTCCTCTTCTTACAGGAGACTCTGAGAGCAGCAGGAGTCATTGGCAGGAGGCGGGGCAAGGCTAATCCTTGCTATGTGTGTCTATGGACACACACAGCCCAGCTAGGGAGTGCGCCCGCACAGGTGCCCCCTCAGCAGCAGAAGAAAAAAGAAAGGAGAGCCGGCAGGGGACTCCAAAGAGGAAGTAAGGGGCTGCTCTGGGCAATACAATTGCCCAGAGGTGATAAGAATAACCTCTTTCTTTTTTTAAAGTAAGAAATATAACCTTTACAATCACTTTCATTCACAGAACAATCTCCCTCTGGTGAAATATTACAATTTATTTACATTCCTGAGCTCAGAACAGAACATTTTCACATTGTATACTTTTACCTTACTGGCCAGCACAGAGTTACCCTCGATTTTTCTTTTCACATTCCTAAAATATCAACTGCCTACACAATGAGATAAACAACAAATGTGTTTTTTTAGTGACTTGACTTTAATAATTGATCTAATTTTTTTGTGGTATTTACTTCACATTTTAAACAAATATGTGGTAACTACCTCACGTGCAATATTTTACTTTTATGAATTGGCTCTTTTATTATCCTTTGCGATGTTTAAAAAAAAAATAAATAAATAAAAAAGAACAATAAATACAAATATTGCCATGAAAATCCTCCACCCATGATCAGCAAGGCAGAAAATGCATCCACATGGCATGTTCTTCTCAAAGTCAAGGTCATTTGGCAAACTTATAATAGGCCTTACCTGTGCAAAGATTTTAAGGTGTGAAAATACTTTCATATGTTCAGTCTGCTTATTATCCACATTATATAGACAACATTCAAATTTCTTAAATTCCTGTCTATATGCTATACAGAAATCATAGTCGTTACAGGTATGCACAAATATTATTTAACACCTTCTACCAGCAGCTATAACAAGCACCACAAGAATCATCGGACACTGAATTACTCCATCCATAATTAGTAGTGCAGAAAATTCATCCACTTAACAAGTTCTTATCAGGCATTCAAATGAAGGTAATTTGATGAAATTATTGTAGGCATCATCTGTGCAACCTTTTAAAGAATGTAATGAAATAACTTTCATACTTTTAGGCTAGGTTAATACTTGTGCAATGCGGGAAATGCCGCAAATCCGGTGTGTTTCCCAAATCGCATTGCAATCGCACAACTTCCATGCGATCTGCAGCGGTGTTAATGTTATCTTAACGACACTTACAAAGTTATTATCAGCCACTCAAATGAAGGCAATTTGATGAAATTATTGTAGGCATCATCTATGCAACCTTTTCGAGAATGTAGTGAAATAACTTTCATACTTTTAGGCTAGGTTCACACTTGTGCAATATGGGAAATGCCGCAAATCCTGTGTGTTTCCCACATCGCATTGCAATCGCATAACTTCCATGCGATCTGCAGCGGTGTCAATGTGATATCTATCAACACCCGGGAACAGATCGCAAAATGCATTGCCATCGCCAGAATCGCATCACATAGGTGTTCACACGATTCAGCTGCGGGGGGGGTGGGGGGCGGAGGTCCTGCACCATTTTTGTGCGGATGCTATGCAATTTTATCCATACAAACTGTATTCCTGAATTCACACCACACAGACATTGTATGTGAACAGGAATGAAGTGTGATTCCTGTGCGAATTACATGCAATGTCTGCATCTCACCAGTGTGAACCTAGCCTCAGTCTACTTGTTATCCACATACTTTTGAGTTATTGATGCTCCATACAGAAATGACTGTTGTTAAAGGCATGCCAACCATTTTCCCAACCGATTCCCAGTCATTTTTGCCTTTTTATTAATGATCCCATCATCACCTGGTAGTATCTGCACACAACCCATCACAGACAATAGCTGGTATTTTGAGACATCATCAGACGCCTACATGTTTTGTATTCGCAGAAGGTGACCAACTGGACTTCCTCCTACTGTGATTGGTAAGTCATGATTTGTTGTATAGAGAAGCACAGTGCCTGCAGTTGATTTGCAGAATGTTGAGGTTGTGATACCTCATTTCATGAGATACTGTATTCAAGGGACTTCAGAAGGGGATTGTGTGAATTTTTAACAAGTAGTCAGCTTGTACTTTAAGTACTTACTTTAGTTTTGTTAAAAGCAGCAGGAGACAGTGCAAAATTAAAAATGGCCCATTGATCATGTCCACTCATCAATGGGCCACCTTGCAACATTTTAGCTGAGAAGTCAGTCAGTGGACCCGATTTACTAAAGAAAAAGAACCAAAGCAAGAATAAATCGCTACAGAATGCTGCACCATGGGCCTATATAAACATGCATATAGTATATACACTCCTCAAACTTATTGTATACTGGGGATCGGGAGCAGGCCTACACGCTGGCGTCCAACCACCGTATCCCTGCTGTGGAATTTGATGTAAGTTATTGGCCATTTTCTACTTCAACATGTACATGTTTTATACTCTCATTTTTAATAAATAATACTACACTATGTAAGCTTTAAAACTGCTAAAAAGGAGAAGGCCGTATATTATAGACACTGTAAGAGATGGGTTTTCAGATTGTGGGCATAGGGATTCAAAGGAAAAGTTGGGAGCAATGTAGGTGACCTTGACACCATAGGGAGGAATACAAGTCATGTAAATGAAAATACTGTACATCATCTAGTGACCTGGGGAAAGGGATATGTCCTCAGGGAGAACGTTTAAAGGTTTAAGACCTGACATGGTTAATTAACGTCATGAGCAATTTTAGTCATCTGAGTTGTTTTAATTTTATTCGTATTTTAGTAGACTAAAATCTTCAGTACATTTTAGTCTACTAAAATCTAATGGGTTTAGTTTAATGCATTATTTCTTTAGAACTGCCAAACATTGTATGCTCTTGGAGTAAAAATCTAATAACATGTTTATTAATTATGGTAATAAAATGATTGTAAAGTCTCATTTTTTTTGTTTTGTTTTTTAATAACAAAAATATTATGCTTACCTCCACTGTGCAGTTGGTTTTGCACAGGGCAGCCCGGATTCTCCTCTTCTCGGGTCCCTTGTTGCTGCTCCTGGCCCTCTCTCCTATTGAGTGCCCCCACAGCAAGCGGCTTGATATGGGGGCAATCAAGCCGAGCTGCAACTCCGTGTGTCCATTCAGACATGAAGCTGCCCTTTGGCCCCGCCCCCACTCTCCCCTGATTGCTAACTGACTTTTATTGACAGCCGCAGGAGCCAATGGCACCGTGGCTGTGTCTCAGCCAATCAGGAGGGAGAGTCCTGGATGGCCGAGGGACTTTGTATACATCGCTGGAGAGAGATGTGGCTCAGGTAATTATTAGGGGGGCTACTACACCCAAAAGGTTTTTTATCCTAATGCATAGAATGCATTAAGATGAAAAACCTTCTGACTTTACAACCACTTTAAGGTTTGAACATGCACTACAGACACAGGTTTAGCTGTTGTGATATCATTTCAATTTAGTTTTAGTCATAGCCATTTTATTTTTAGTTGTGTTTTAGTTTTTTGAATAAAATGTCATTTTAGTTTTAGTTGTATTTTCGTCATCTGAATTGTTTTAGTTTTAGTCGTATTTTAGTTGACTAAAATAGTATTAATTTAGTCGATGAATATATTTTAGCCGACTAAATTAACACAATAATAAAGTTGTAGATTGTTTGCATGCCTCATGAGGTTCATAGTAAATTCTGTAAGCCTATACTTGTTCACACACAATCGATGCACCAACTTTTACTCTAATTCTTTAGTAAATTCGCCACTTGAGTTCAGAATTTGCTGAAATTCTTTTTCTAACAGTAGCTTTAGCTCCTTACATGCCAGACAATCCTGACATTCTGCATAAAAACAAGGATGTTATTCTTTACGAAGTGCAAGAGTTGCATGGCATGACACTCATCTGGATGTATGCAATGGCTTCTGTTTTTATGGGTCATTGCATTTATGCTCATGTCTCCACTAATCAAAGTCATGACACATTGGTAAAGTTCAGGAACTGCAGCCCTGAAATGTGACTCACACAACTGGAGTAAGATGCACACCATGTACTTGCGCTCAATAAATATAATATTGAACACACGCATGATCACATAGTTAATACACTTATCAAAAGCATACCTACAAATAAACAACTTCAAACAACATGATTAATTTGTAGAAAAAGATTTCAGATACCATGATCCCACAATTGGAAATATCATGACTGAGCATGTACAGGATAGTACATCTAATGTTATAGTATTCAAGGCATATAAACATGTATGCACTGTACAGTATCTCACAAAACTGAGTACACCCCTCACATTTTTGTAAATATTTTATTATATCTTTTCATGTGACAACACTGAAGAAATGACACTTTACTACAATGTAAAGTAGTGAGTGTACAACTTGTATAACAGTGTAAATTTGCTGTCCCCTCAAAATAACTCCACACACAGCCATTAATGTCCAAACCACTGGCAACAAAAGTGAGTACACCCCTAAGAGAAAATGTCCAAATTCTCACCTGAGACTTTGTAACACGAACGTGTCACATGACATCGGGGAGGGAAATAGGCTAATTGGGCCCAATTTGGACATTGTCACTTAGGGGTGTACTCACTTTTGTTGCCAGCGGTTTAGACATTAATGGCTGTGTGTTGAGTTATTTTGAGGGGACAGAAAATTTACACTGTTTTACAAGCTGTACACTCACTACTTTAAATTGTAGCAAAGTGTCATTTCTTCAGTGTTGTAACATGAAAAGATATAATAAAATATTTACAAAAATGGGAGGGGTGTACTCACTTTTGTGAGATACTGTATATGTATGTTCTGAGATGATATAACTTTTTTAAAATTCTATGTGGCAAACAGATATACAGTGGGTACGGAAAGTATTCAGACCCCCTTAAATTTTTCACTCTTTGTTATATTGCAGCCATTTGCTAAAATCATTTAAGTTCATTCTTCTTCCTCATGAATGTACACATAGCACCCCATACTGACAGAAAAACACAGAATTGTTGACATTGTTGCAGATTTATTAAAAAAGAAAAACTGAAATATCACATGGTCCTAAGTATTCAGACCCTTTGCTGTGACACTCATATATTTAACTCAGGTGCTTTCCATTTCTTCTGATCATCCTTGAGATGGTTCTACACCTTCATTTGAGTCCAGCTGTGTTTGATTATACTGATTGGACTTGATTAGGAAAGCCACACACCTGTCTATATAAGACCTTCCAGATCACAATGCATGTCAGAGCAAATGAGAATCATGAGGTCAAAGGAACTGCCTGAAGAGCTCAGAGACAGAATTGTGGCAAGGCACAGATCTGGCCAAGGTTACAAAAAGATTTTTGCTGCACTTAAGGTTCCTAAGAGCACAGTGGCCTCCATAATCCTCAAATGGAAGACGTTTGGGACGACCAGAACCCTTCCTAGAGCTGGCCGTCCGGCCAAACTGAGCTATCGGGGGAGAAGAGCCTTGGTGAGAGAGGTAAAGAAGAACCCAAAGATCACTGTGGCTGAGCTCCAGAAATGCAGTCAGGAGATGGGAGAAAGTTGTAGAAAGTGAACCATCATTGCAGCCCTCCAGCAGTCGGGGCTTTATGGCAGAGTGGCCCGACGGAAGCCTCTCCTCAGTGTAAGACACATGAAAGCCTGCATGGAGTTTGCTAAAAAAACACCTGAAGGACTCCAAGATGGTGAGAAATAAGATTCTCTGGTCTGATGAGACCAAAATAGAACTTTTTGGCCTTAATTCTAAGCGGTATGTGTGGAGAAAACCAGGCACTGCTCATCACCTGTCCAATACAGTCCCAACAGTGAAGCATGGTGGTGGCAGCATCATGCTGTGGGGGTGTTTTTCAGCTGCAGGGACAGGACGACTGGTTGCAATCGAGGGAAAGATGAATGCGGCCAAGTACAGGGATATCCTGGACAAAAACCTTCTCCAGAGTGCTCTGGACCTCAGACTGGGCCGAAGGTTTACCTTCCAACAAGACAATGACCCTAAGCACACAGCTAAAATAACGAAGGAGTGGCTTCACAACAACTCCGTGACTGTTCTTGAATGGCCCAGCCAGAGCCCTGACCTAAACCCAATTGAGCATCTCTGGAGAGACCTAAAAATGGCTGTCCACCAACGTTTACCATCCAACCTGACAGAACTGGAGAGGATCTGCAAGGAGGAATGGCAGAGGATCCCCAAATCCAGGTGTGAAAGACTTGTTGCATCTTTCCCAAAAAGACTCCTGGCTGTATTAGATCAAAAGGGGGCTTCTACGAAATACTGAGCAAAGGGTCTGAATACTTAGGACCATGTGATATTTCAGTTTTTCTTTTTTAATAAATCTGCAACAATGTCAACAATTCTGTGTTTTTCTGTCAGTATGGGGTGCTATGTGTACATTCATGAGGAAGAAGAATGAACTTAAATGATTTTAGCAAATGGCTGCAATATAACAAAGAGTGAAAAATTTAAGGGGGTCTGAATACTTTCCGTACCCACTGTATATGTTAGTGTGACATGCAGGCTTGTTCAGTAATGAGCAAACTGTAAACTGCAACTGCAAACCAAGTGTGTGAAATGCCATTCTCTGTCTTGAGTAGGTAAGGGTTAAAACACCTGTCTGTTATTTATTACTGTTTGTATGTGGAAATTTCTCTTTACTGAGATGTAACAGGAGGTTTGAGTTTGAGTAAAGCTTCCTCTTAGATAGTTGCCCCCGGAACAGGTATCCCATAACCTCTTTTTTTTTGGGACAACTCTAAAATTTTGGAGTTCCCCTTTTTCTGTGTTGGTGACTATCTTCATCAAGAAAAACAGAGTGATAAATCTCCCCAATGGGGACACAGATAGCAATAAAACCTTGACTGAGGGTTTAGCAATTCTCATGCCATTTAAAACAAAAAAGTTTCCTAGAGATACACTTAACTTAGCTGAAAGTTTATTATCCCCATGGATTTGCACTGCTTTTTTCTAAAAAAGAAGATTCTTAATTATGCATGCAGTGCTTTTCTCATCAGTTGTTGGCCCTCTAAATAAGTCTGGAACTGCACTTACTCCTGGAGGTGTTTGTAACATGAAACATGATTTGGCATCATAGGCGTGCACAGGGGGTGTGCCAGGTGTGGCTCAGCACACCCTAATCACCTTGTTCAGCCCCGATTCCCCCTGCTGCCCAGGCCCCCTGTGCCCTACCTCCTCCCCCTGCAGTGCTCCCGGCATCCCTCCTCTCCTCTTCTGCCGGCTGCTGTGGGGGATGTGTCAGGATGGAGAGTGGGGAAAGGGGCTAGTAAATAAAACTACTTGTAAAGGGAATCACTCTCTTTTAAACTTTTTGCCATCATCGCATAAACATAATTAACACATTTTTTTTATCCTCTATTTTGTGGGATTTTAAAGGCAACTATCAACTGCAATAAGGAAATTTTAATACTACAATTATTTAAAAGACAACGGTTCTTTATTTGTATATGTAAAAAGACCCCTCCGAGTCTGATATACAAAGAATTCAACATATCACTGTGTATCACAGCAGTAAATGTACATTCGCAGTTTGAAATTCCAGTATTACTGTAACATTCACTATATCTAATGTAATATGGATGAATACCCCCTACAATAACTGGAATTACCACACTGGGATAAGTCCTCTTACTCATTATGAAACAGGGCTCTGTACAAGTTTCACTTATTTGATGCACTGTTGCAAATGTACATTTACTGCTGTGATACACAGTGATATGTTGGATTCTTTGTATATCAGACTCGGAGGGGTCTTTTTACACGTACAAATAAAGAACCATTGTCTTTTATATATTTCTAGTACTCAAATTTGCTTATTGCAATTGATATTTGCCTTTAAAAGCCCACAAAATAATAATAAAGTATTAAAGTAATAAAGTATTAAAGTAATAATAAAGGATAAAAAAATGTGTTAATTAGGGGCTAGTAAATATGTCATTTACCACCCCCTTTATTTTCTAAATGAATACAGTGAGTGATCAGTAATGATCACTCCTGTGTCCATTCATAACTGAAGCATAGTAAAACTGTGTTTGAGAATGAACAGGAAGCTGCCTAGCACAGAGCACTTCCCATTCATTCACTGTCCAGTACAGCTGAGGTTGCAGAGAAAGGGACTGGGGGAACGCTGTCCTCTGTCTCAAAAGGGAGACATCAGGAGTCTGTTTAGACCCCTGCGATTTCACCAAAGTCCCCAAAAAATTGTAAAAAAAATTATAAAAAAATTGTAAAAAATAATAATAATAAAAACAAAAAAATGACTGACACTGTCCACTGCCCTTCTGATACCGTCTACTGCTCAACTGACAATGTCCATGTTTTAATACATTGTAAAATGTTTTAATACATTAATTTATAATAGTGTGTGTGTGTGTATGTATGTATGTATGCATGTATGTAAACTTTGGGGCGCTTACTTAAAGCAATAGGCTGCATACACCTATGTTTGGCATTACTAGAAGATTGGTTAAAGCGGTGGAAACTGCAGTTCAACATTTCTAGATAATGCAATTAGGAGAAATATTTATCTAATAGAGAACAATATTGGTGGTGCAGTGTTAGCCAGAACTATAAAGGAAGCAATGTTGGGGATATTTATTTTTAATAACAAATAAGTGAACTGCATGGCCTGGCAGTGGGGAAAGTGAATAGAATTGAATTACTAGAAGGATCACCAGCAGAAAGAAGGAGGCCCTGATTCCCGTATATAGAGCTTTAGTTGACCTAATTTAGAATAATGTGTCCAGTTCTGGAAACTAGAGATGTATAGAACTGTTCGCCGGCGAACAGTTCCCGGCGAACTTAGCATGTTCGCGTTCGCCGCTGCCGGCGAACATATGCGATGTTCGGTCCGCCCCCCATAAGACATCATTGAGGCAAACTTTGACCCTGAACTTTACAGTCAGCAGACACATTTCCAGCCAATCAGCATACCTCCCTCCCACACCCTCCCACCTCCTATAAATAAGCAAGGGCAGCATCCATCTTAGATCATTCTGAAGCAGTGTGTGTAGTGAGAGTAGGGAGAGAGCTGCTGCTGCTGCTGCTGCTGCTGCTGCTGCTGCTGTTAAGCTAGGGACAGTTAGTCAGTGTTCCTGGTCTTGCAGTGTTCTTGGTCCACTACTGCTGTAATATCAGCACCCCAAAAAGCCCTTCTAAGGGCTGGTATTTGTGTTTTTTTTTATATATATATATATATATATATATATATATATATATATATATATACCTAGCGTCCCCAAAAGCCCTTTTAAGGGCTGGTAATTGAGTTGTTTCTTCTTATATATATATATATATCTATATCTATCTAGTGTCCCCAAAAGCCCTTTTAAGGGCTGGTAATTGAGGATTTTTTTTATTTATATATATACATATATATATATATATAGTGTCCCCAAAAGCCCTTTTAAGGGCTGGTAAGGTAATAGAGTTTTTTCTTTATATATATATCTATATATATCTATTGTACACTGCAGTTGCCTGCCCGCTGTGTGTGAGAGGCCACAGACCTACCACAGACTGTACTGTGTGCACACCACACTCATTTCGGGTGGCACAGGCACAGTACCTTGCATTTTAAAAAATATTTTTTTTTTCCTCTGTCATAATTGCAGTGAGTGCTGTGTCAGGTCCACAGAGTGCACTGTACCCACTGCAGTGCACTGCCCACCACTGATATATATACGGTGGCACAGCATCTTGTTGCAATAAATTGAAAAAAAAAATATTTTTTATTATTGCAGTTGCCTGGGCTGCCAGTTACTGTCAGGTCCACAGAGTGTACTGTGCCCACTGCAGTGCCACTGTGTGCCCACCCACCACTGATATATAAGGTGGCACAGCAGCTTGCAAAGTAAAAAAAAATATATATATTTTTTAATTGCAGTTGCCTGGGTGCCAGTGACTGCTGTCAGGTCCACAGAGAGTGTACTGTGCCACTGCCCACCCACCACTGATATATAAGGTGGCACAGCAGCTTGCAAAGTAAAATAAAATATATTTTTTTAAAATTGCAGTTGCCTGGGTGCCAGTGACTGCTGTCAGGTCCACAGAGAGTGTACTGTGCCACTGCCCACCCACCACTGATATATAAGGTGGCACAGCAGCTTGCAAAGTAAAATAAAATATATATTTTTTAAATTGCAGTTGCCTGGGTGCCAGTGACTGCTGTCAGGTCCACAGAGAGTGTACTGTGCCACTGCCCACCCACCACTGATATATAAGGTGGCACAGCAGCTTGCAAAGTAAAAAAAAATATATATTTTTTTAAATTGCAGTTGCCTGGGAGCCAGTGACTGCTGTCAGGTCCACAGAGAGTGTACTGTGCCACTGCCCACCCACCACTGATATATAAAGTGGCACAGCAGCTTGCAAAGTAAAAAAATATATATATATTTTTTAAATTGCAGTTGCCTGGGTGCCAGTGACTGCTGTCAGGTCCACAGAGAGTGTACTGTGCCACTGCCCACCCACCACTGATATATAAAGTGGCACAGCAGCTTGCAAAGTAAAAAAAATATATATATATTTTTTAAATTGCAGTTGCCTGGGTGCCAGTGACTGCTGTCAGGTCCACAGAGAGTGTACTGTGCCACTGCCCACCCACCACTGATATATATGCCTGCAAGAGAAAAAGCCAGCCGCAGAGAAGCCGTATTCCTGAAAATATAAGAAAAATGCTGTTTTTTAGGGGTTCTGGACATGCTACAGAGCTGAAACTTGACAGGTACACTTTTTAGACCCCCCAGACACTAAATACAAAAAATGACATGCCTGCCTAAAAAAATGCCCGCTAAATGCCTGCAAGAAAAAAAGCCAGCCGCAGAGAAGCCGTATTCCTGAAAATATAAGAAAAATGCTGTTTTTTAGGGGTTCTGGACATGCTACAGAGCTGAAACTTGACAGGTACACTTTTTAGACCCCCCAGACACTAAATACAAAAAATGACATGTCTGCCTAAAAAAATGCCCGCTAAATGCCTGCAAGAAAAAAAGCCAGCCGCAGAGAAGCCGTATTCCTGAAAATATAAGAAAAATGCTGTTTTTTAGGGGTTCTGGACATGCTACAGAGCTGAAACTTGACAGGTACACTTTTTAGACCCCCCAGACACTAAATACAAAAAATGACATGCCTGCCTAAAAAAATGCCCGCTAAATGCCTGCAAGAGAAAAAGCCAGCCGCAGAGAAGCCATATTCCTGAAAATATAAGAAAAATGCTGTTTTTTAGGGGTTCTGGACATGCTACAGAGCTGAAACTTGACAGGTACACTTTTTAGACCCCCCAGACACTGAATACAAAAAATGACATGCCTGCCTAAAAAAATGCCCGCTAAATGCCTGCAAGAAAAAAAGCCAGCCGCAGAGAAGCCGTATTCCTGAAAATATAAGAAAAATGCTGTTTTTTAGGGGTTCTGGACATGCTACAGAGCTGAAACTTGACAGGTACACTTTTTAGACCCCCCAGACACTAAATACAAAAAATGACATGCCTGCCTAAAAAAATGCCCGCTAAATGCCTGCAAGAGAAAAAGCCAGCCGCAGAGAAGCCGTATTCCTGAAAATATAAGAAAAATGCTGTTTTTTAGGGGTTCTGGACATGCTACAGAGCTGAAACTTGACAGGTACACTTTTTAGACCCCCCAGACACTAAATACAAAAAATGACATGCCTGCCTAAAAAAATGCCCGATAAATGCCTGCAAGAGAAAAAGCCAGCCGCAGAGAAGCCGTATTCCTGAAAATATAAGAAAAATGCTGTTTTTTAGGGGTTCTGGACATGCTACAGAGCTGAAACTTGACAGGTACACTTTTTAGACCCCCCAGACACTAAATACAAAAAATGACATGCCTGCCTAAAAAAATGCCCGATAAATGCCTGCAAGAGAAAAAGCCAGCCGCAGAGAAGCCGTATTACTGAAAATATAATAAAAATGCTGTTTTTTAGGGGTTCTGGACATGCTACAGAGCTGAAACTTGACAGGTACACTTTTTAGACCCCCCAGACACTAAATACAAAAAATGACATGCCTGCCTAAAAAAATGCCCGCTAAATGCCTGCAAGAGAAAAAGCCAGCCGCAGAGAAGCCATATTCCTGAAAATATAAGAAAAATGCTGTTTTTTAGGGGTTCTGGACATGCTACAGAGCTGAAACTTGACAGGTACACTTTTTAGACCCCCCAGACACTAAATACAAAAAATGACATGCCTGCCTAAAAAAATGCCCGATAAATGCCTGCAAGAGAAAAAGCCAGCCGCAGAGAAGCCGTATTCCTGAAAATATAAGAAAAATGCTGTTTTTTAGGGGTTCTGGACATGCTACAGAGCTGAAACTTGACAGGTACACTTTTTAGACCCCCCAGACACTAAATACAAAAAATGACATGCCTGCCTAAAAAAATGCCCGATAAATGCCTGCAAGAGAAAAAGCCAGCCGCAGAGAAGCCGTATTACTGAAAATATAATAAAAATGCTGTTTTTTAGGGGTTCTGGACATGCTACAGAGCTGAAACTTGACAGGTACACTTTTTAGACCCCCCAGACACTAAATACAAAAAATGACATGCCTGCCTAAAAAAATGCCCGCTAAATGCCTGCAAGAGAAAAAGCCAGCCGCAGAGAAGCCATATTCCTGACATGCCTGCCTAAAAAAATGCCCGCTAAATGCCTGCAAGAAAAAAAGCCAGCCGCAGAGAAGCCGTATTCCTGAAAATATAAGAAAAATGCTGTTTTTTAGGGGTTCTGGACATGCTACAGAGCTGAAACTTGACAGGTACACTTTTTAGACCCCCCAGACACTAAATACAAAAAATGACATGCCTGCCTAAAAAAATGCCCGCTAAATGCCTGCAAGAAAAAAAGCCAGCCGCAGAGAAGCCGTATTCCTGAAAATATAAGAAAAATGCTGTTTTTTAGGGGTTCTGGACATGCTACAGAGCTGAAACTTGACAGGTACACTTTTTAGACCCCCCAGACACTAAATACAAAAAATGACATGCCTGCCTAAAAAAATGCCCGCTAAATGCCTGCAAGAGAAAAAGCCAGCCGCAGAGAAGCCGTATTCCTGAAAATATAAGAAAAATGCTGTTTTTTAGGGGTTCTGGACATGCTACAGAGCTGAAACTTGACAGGTACACTTTTTAGACCCCCCAGACACTGAATACAAAAAATGACATGCCTGCCTAAAAAAATGCCCGCTAAATGCCTGCAAGAAAAAAAGCCAGCCGCAGAGAAGCCGTATTCCTGAAAATATAAGAAAAATGCTGTTTTTTAGGGGTTCTGGACATGCTACAGAGCTGAAACTTGACAGGTACACTTTTTAGACCCCCCAGACACTAAATACAAAAAATGACATGCCTGCCTAAAAAAATGCCCGCTAAATGCCTGCAAGAGAAAAAGCCAGCCGCAGAGAAGCCGTATTCCTGAAAATATAAGAAAAATGCTGTTTTTTAGGGGTTCTGGACATGCTACAGAGCTGAAACTTGACAGGTACACTTTTTAGACCCCCCAGACACTAAATACAAAAAATGACATGCCTGCCTAAAAAAATGCCCGATGAATGCCTGCAAGAGAAAAAGCCAGCCGCAGAGAAGCCGTATTCCTGAAAATATAAGAAAAATGCTGTTTTTTAGGGGTTCTGGACATGCTACAGAGCTGAAACTTGACAGGTACACTTTTTAGACCCCCCAGACACTAAATACAAAAAATGACATGCCTGCCTAAAAAAATGCCCGATAAATGCCTGCAAGAGAAAAAGCCAGCCGCAGAGAAGCCGTATTACTGAAAATATAATAAAAATGCTGTTTTTTAGGGGTTCTGGACATGCTACAGAGCTGAAACTTGACAGGTACACTTTTTAGACCCCCCAGACACTAAATACAAAAAATGACATACCTGCCTAAAAAAATGCCCGATAAATGCCTGCAAGAGAAAAAGCCAGCCGCAGAGAAGCCATATTCCTGAAAATATAAGACAAATGCTGTTTTTTAGGGGTTCTGGACATGCTACAGAGCTGAAACTTCACAGGTACACTTTTTAGACCCCCCAGATGCTAAATCCAAAGAAATTTTTTATTTTTATTTTTTTTTAATTTTTCCAATAATTGGCTCTCTATCAAAAAATTATAATTTTTAAGAACTTTTTTTTGCGTGATCCCTCTCCGGCATGCCACAGTCCAGGTGTTAGTCCCCTTGAAACAACTTTTCCATCACTATTGTGGCCAGAAAGAGTCCCTGTGTGTTTTAAAATTCGCCTGCCTATTGAAGTCTATGGCGGTTCGCCCGGTTCGCCGGTTCGCGAACATTTGCCGATGTTCGCGTTCGCCGTTCGCGAACGGCGAATTTTAGGTTCGCGACATCACTACTGGAAACCACATTCACAAAAAGATATTGATAAGACAGAACAAGTCCAGAGATGGGCAACAAAAACGATGATAAGTATGTGGAATAAAACATATCAGGAGGGACTTCATTAACCTAATTTTTACAATATTTAAAAAAAGGAGAAAGGGGAGACTTGATTGAAACCTTTAAATACATTAGGAGTGTGAATAAGGTTTAGGCGGGCAGTATTTTCAATACGATACTATGATCAAGAATACAGGGACACGACTCCAAACTAGTAGAAGAAAATTTCAAAACTTAGCTTGGAAAGTATTGTTTTACTGAAAAAGTGGTCGATGCTTAAACAGATAACCAGTCTCTCTGACACTTCGGGTTCTGAAGTGGACCTCACCATCTTCATGTACAATGCAAGGCTGCTGGTCCTACATTGTACATAGTAATGTCAAAAAAGCCTGTAACCATCAGTGGCAAAAGAAAGTGGCTTCAGGGAACCAGCCGTACCTTTCTGATTGAAGTCTGCTGGGGTGAGGAATAAAATAAGTATTATGGATTATTCCTCTGCCCCTAGACTTAACAAGCATTTAACCCTTGCCACTGCAAGGATAATTTTTTTTCTGCTGCCCAGAGTGAGACTTTAAATGAACTTTGAGCTGATCACAGAATTTAACAGGCACAGTAAGAATCAGGCATAAACGCTGTTCCATGCTTCTTCTAAACTGAAAACACAGCATGCCTGCAGACATGATTGCCATGAGTACATATATACATTTACTATAAAAAGGAACTTCTTTTAAAATTACAATACAAAGTAATCATATAGTTTAGAATAAGCCAAACACACAGTTTAAAGAAAAAATACTAGGAAGTCAACTGGCTTTTACGTAAAGTGGACCTATCATTACAATTCACTCTTCATGTGAATCATTATGGCCCATGTCACCATTATAAAATATATGCTCAAACAATTTTAAAGTGGTTGTTAACCCACTGTGACAACTTCATATAATCCTTTTTGTTTCCTAATGACAGGTGCTCCTGTCTCTGTGTTTTATAAAAAAATGCCATCTATGTCTGATTTCAGAGTGCTGCTCAGCGCTCACTTGACCAACCGGCTCTCTCCTCCCATTGTCTGACAGCTGCTGTGCGTGAGACCGAGATTCCCCCTCTGATGTCAGTCGGGACAAGAGGAGGAGAGAGCCAGCTGGTCACACGTGCGCCAAGCGTCGCTCTATAATCAGGTATAGATGGCATTTTTTTATAAAACACAGAGATAGGAGCACCTGTCATTAGGAAACACACAGGATTATATAGGATGTTAAAAGTAATTTTAGCAGTAGGAAGGGAGAGAGAGGGCATTGACATAGAAGCAGACAGACAGGGAGGGGAGGGGAAGGGAGAGAGGACAGAGGAGGACCGGAGAGCTACGGATGATGGAGCCACGTGTCAGGGCTCAGCAGCCATGATGAACCGTGGTCAGTTTACAAGGGGGAGAGCAGAACCAGGCAGGATCAGCCAGGTTTTTTAGGTGATACAGGGGGCCAAATTACACAGCACAAGTACTGTGCTGTATAACATGCTTAAAGGAACAGGATCTTTTATTTATTTATTTTTTTGGGGTAACAAACACTTTAAGTGAAGAGATCGTGGTGATCTTTTAGTTTTAATAGCAAAAGAAAAGAGCAACATGTTTTTCCTCAAAATATAAATGGGCCCATCTAGTTTCAGATACTTTTTTAAGTTCACGAGTGTATCAAAGGCTAAAGTAACTGGGGGAGTATGCTATAAGATCCCTAATATATTAAATGAGGACGAGATTAATCTCCTTTCACATATTGAAATGGTTTGGAAATAGGGCAATGTTCTCATTATGGTGGATTTCAATTACCCTGATAATGACTGGGCTAATGGAACTGCACATTCAGTAGTGCAGAAAAGGCTTGAACTTTAGGAAAGACAGTTTCATGTATCAGATGGTGGAAGCCCCAACTAGAAAAAATACTATGTTCATTCTATTCATTCAAATAATACAGAGCTCATTACAGATGTGCAAATTTGGATAATATAAATCATAATGTAATCACATTTGCCTTGAGTTAAGGGGAAGAGAGGCCTGTTGGTATGACAAGAACTCTAAATTTGAAAATAACTAACTGCGCTAATCTGTGCTAATCTACTGCAACAGAATCAAATATTTTTTTAATACAGAAGACAAATGGAAGTGTTTTAAGGATGTTTTAAACACCTGCATTTGTCAGTAAATTCCAATGGGCAAAATACATTAAATTAAAACATATGTGACTCAATTGTAGTGTAAATAGGCAAATTAATTAGAAAAAGCTGTTATTTCAAAAAATATGAAATGGAAGGGACACTCATTTAATTTCAGTGCTACAAGGAATGCAACAAGAGCTGCAAAAAATCAATCAGGGCAGCTAAAATATGATATAAAAACATGCTAGCACATTAATTAAAACAAATCCCCCAAAAAATCTTCAAATATATTAACACCTTCACGCCGACCTATGTAAATATGCTACTCCACTGGACTGGGCTCTTTTCCGTTGGGGCCACATATTTGCGTATCTCCCTTTGTTCTGGGAGCACAGAGACCAGGTCTCACCGAGAGCCCCAGAACCCCTTTCTAACAATCGTGACCTGAAACATTTTTAATTTCAATTTATACAGACGAAATTTATAGTTAATAAAGTGTTGCTAATAGAATGGATGTTCCTCCGTAGCTGAGAGAAATCAGGGTTGAAAACAGTGTAGACAAACTTAATGAGAATAAATTCCCAGGACCAGATGGCTTACAGCCGTGAGTCCCCCGAGAGCTAAATCCTGTTATAGCCAGAATTATATATATATATATATATATATATATATATATATATATATATATATATATATATATATATATATTGATTCTAATTTTTAAGGAAACCTTACTGACTTATTGGCTTAAAGCAAATGTGGTACCAATATTCAAAAAGATGGTTGAGAAGGTTGAGATGTGTGCCCAAAAATTAAAAACTATTCAGTTTTAATTAAAATATTTACAAAACATAGAAGGTCTGATAAGGAACTATATTACAGAATGTGTTAGTGATTATTGTATCATTAGTTAAATAGTAAAAACCAGCGTGTGTTTTTTTTTTTTTTTCAATTCTTTATTCAGAGGTTCACATCAGAGCCCTGCATAACAATGAGGCACTTTCACAATGTAAACAGAAAAGGTATGTAATGTGACAATAATAGGCAGAAAAAATATCATTTGGTATAGAAAACTAAGTTCATTATCAAGTGCTATAGTTTAGTTGCTATAAAGCAGTGGAACTGCAAAGGCAAAGAGTAACTCTGATGAGAGCTAAATTTTTGTTTTTATAAATGGGTTAAAGGTCAATGTATAGAGGGAACTAACTATCATAAGTAAAAGGAGTAAGTAGAATAGTGGAAGGGAAATTTAAAAAAAAAGGGGGGGGGGGAGAAGATGTCCATAGTTTGCTACAGGACATGACAGACAAAAATAGCAGGTGAGATATTTAGTATTGTAAGCATTCAGTAGATAGTCACAACTCTTCCTAGTAGTACCATCTGGGCGTATGAGCTTCAGTTTTATTTTTCAGGGCAGAAGTTAGTTGTTCTATCTGTTGTATATTGTTCACCCTGGCAAACCACTGCGTGACTGTGGGAGAGGTCTGTTGATTCCACGGACATGGTATACAAGCCCTTATGGGATTTAAAAGTTATATCAGTAAAGACTTGTATTCATGTAGGAAAGACCAACCTGTTATCATTCTATAAGGAAGTGTGTAAGAAGAGGCATAGCACGCACCTCTAGTGACTCTGAAATGAGCTCAGACAAGTGCATATTAAATAATTGCCCATGTTGATCCTACACTTCTGTCCTCAGTGAAATCACAGCAGTGAGTCTTGGTGCTCCTAGTAAGTAAGCAGCCAAACACAGCAATCCAAAAAAACAAAGTCTAGGGCACTTTTGTTTTTTAATGAAGAGTGATATGCTGTGAATGCTCTCTACTTTGTTGTCTTGGATTCTCTATGAGAAAGTGATTAGGAATTAAGATAGATGAATGCCAGCAGATGTATTATATCTGTATTTTGCTAAAACATTTGACTGCACCATAAATGTTTAATTTACAAGATAAAGTATTTTAGTGTGGAAGAAATAGTATGTAAATGGATAGAAACCTGGTTCCAGGAACAGGTCCAGAAAATGGTGGTCAATGATTCATTCTCTAAGGGACTAAGGTTGTGAGTTGTGTGCCCCAGGCGTATGTCTTGGGGCCGATGCTTTTTAACTTGTTTAATATTGATATTGAGGACAGGAATTGACGTTCAATTTCTCTTTTTTTTCTGATGATATGCAGGGAAATAAATTCAGCAAAAGATGTTGCATTGTTACAGGAACTAAAATATGATAGGTAATCACTGCGCTACTATTTGCAATAAACCACTGAAGGTAAAATAAAAAATACTGTGAGTAAAAGGCTTGCTGCTAGGCACTTTAATGTGTTTTCCCACACCACAAAAAAAAAACCAAAAAAACAAAAATTACCTGCTAATCAATAACTTCAATATTACCATAATACCAGTCTCTGTAATATGTAACTACACATATAATAAACATCAAACTAAAAATAAAACATAAAAAATTAAACTCAGCAGAGATGGTGGAAACCCCTCCTGTAGACATTTGTCATACAAATTAATTCAAGTGCAATAATTCAAGTGATTTCTGGCTTCACGTTTATTATACATCAAAATGAAAATAAAACATAAAAAAAAATAAAAATAAAACTTAGCCCGGACAGTGCAAACCACCTATAGAGATATAAATACCAATTATCTTCAAGCGCAATCATTCACATTAAAATATTAACTAAAACATAATAAATTCAGTGTAACAATCTAAACAAACAAAAACATCTAAAGTGAAATAATTTTAAAAAATTCTTAATTGTGTCATGAGAGTGAATCCAAAATAAAATACATGTATCCAGAAAAATGCATGTGTCCACAGCGAGTCACAGAGAGAACTTTAAGTCAGTGAATGCTATTCACAGGTCCCAATGTTCTTTGCCCATCTTATCCCGTGGCTATCTACTCCTAAGGTCCTCCAGCTCTCCTCCACATGTAGCCATGCACTTATGGGATCCCTGCTCCTCAACATATAGATTACGACTCAAAAACAATTATGGATAAACCATCACAGAGTTTTTCCATTTTAAAAGCTTCAGGTTTTATTAAAAATACCTTAAAATGCTCACATTTTAACATGCACTCAAATCTGTGCACATAGATATACAGCTTGCCAGGATACAATCACATTTTGCCACTTTAAGAATCCAAGATATTAGCAACACAGGATACTAGATTACAGGGAATCCCTTCCTGCTTTGCATCATGACTTCGCCTCTGACAAGTTTCATCGCTAGTCACGTGACTTTACATGGTTTCTCCTTGAGAAAGTCACGTGACTGGTGACAAAACATGTTGGAGGTGGAGTCATCATGCAAAGTATTAAATCCCACTGGATCTATCATTCTGAAGCTGCTTTATTTGTATAAGGTGGCTGGTAAACATTTGGTGTGAAGAGGTTGTTTTCATGGTGGACTACCTGAGTTTGAGTTGGAATTCTTTACTGGACTCTAATTTGATAATAATATGATTTATACACTTTTTATGAATGTATTATTAACGTGATAGTGCAACACTATTTTTGGAAACAATCAGTCAGGGTTTATTCCTGTATATGCTATGTGGAGAAATGTTCCCTTATTTCCTGTCCCTGCAACTAGTATCACGGTGGGGGTTGATTTACTAAAACTGGAGAGTGCAAAATCGAGTGCAGCTGTTTATGGTAGCTAATCGGCTTCTAACTTCAGCTTGTATAATTAAGCTTTGAAAAAAACCCGGAAGCTGATTGGTTTCTATGCAGAGCTACACAAGATTGTGCACTCTCCAGTTTTAGTAAATCAACCCCAGTGTAAGAAAGTGAGGGAACCCTCTACAATAGTTTTTT
Organism: Pelophylax lessonae; assembly: GCF_965119305.1. Lineage (NCBI taxonomy): Eukaryota > Metazoa > Chordata > Amphibia > Anura > Ranidae > Pelophylax > Pelophylax lessonae. Next base: position 468,467,082 of record NC_138769.1, read on the forward strand.
TATGATTGTATGATGAGACAGATGAATAGTGTATGTAATACTTATTTTTATTTTTACTAATAGTTTTTTTCAGGACAAGCTTTTAAGAAATCAGCTCACCCTTCTTCTAGAATTTCAGATTTTTACAACTGTCTTTGTTTCCATTTGGAAAATGAGTTCCCTGTCTCCTGTCATTTACAGTATAGTATGTGAAAGAAAATCTTCCAATGGGAAGGTTTTTTTTTGAGACAAAACATACTTTAGGTGGCAGGCGAAATGTAGCAGTGACATCATCACTCACGCTGAGAAAGGTGCAGGGTTTTCATGCAATGCTCATTTGTTCACCTTGCTGTACACTAAAGCTTTGAGAGCAAAAGTCCTTTTTTAATAAATGCTTCAACCTAAATACTGCGCTATGGAACCTATGTGTGTTTTTCCATGCAACATGGTTGACTTGTTAACTACAGAGCTGCTGTTTGTGAAGAGAATATTTGGATCATGGCTGCTCTTTGGATCACATATAGAAGCGATGTAAGACTTTATGATCTGTTGCATCCATTAGTCTTAGTAAGCAGTTTGACATGATAGTAGAGGAGCACCAGGAGGATTATTCTCTAAACACAAGTCACAAGTTTTGAAGCATGCTGTGCCGCTACTTACAGACTTTATGTTACTGATTTAAAGGAGGGATAGACCGATATGGTTTTTTCAGGGCCGATACCGATATTTTGGTCACAACGTATCAGTATTGGCCGATATGGGCCGATATTTTGTACATTTAAAGTTTTGAAAAATAAAGATACTTTTTGACACAAATCTGGTACTGAACATGTTAATTTTTGTTTAATGCTTAATGGCTGGCTTGCTGGCACCCTGTGGTGAGTGGCTGGCTGGCTGGCACCCTGTGATGGATAGCTGGCTGGCTGGCACCCTGTGGTAGATGGCTGGCTGTCTGGCACCCTGTGGTGGATGGCTGGCGGGCACCCTGTGGTGGGTGGCTAGCTGGCTGGCAATCTGTGTTGGGTGGCTGGCTGGCTGGCACTCTGTGGTAAGTGGGTGGCTGGCACAGGGGCTGTGGGTGGCTGGCTGGTACAGGTCTTGTGGGCGGCTGGCTGGTACAGGGCCTGTCGATGGCTGGCTCGCTGGTACAGTGTCTGTGGCTGGCTAGCTGGTACAGGGCCTGTGGATGTGGGTGGCTGGCTGGCACTGGGCTGCTGTGGGTGGGTGTATGAATGTGATACACTCCTGCATGACTAGTCCTGACTCCAGACGAGGCTGTCCAAGGCGAGGGAGGTGGCCTAAGGAGGCAGAATGATGTCACAAAAATATCAGCAATATCAACCAGTTCCGGGGCCGATACTGATATATCGGGGAAAGTGCATATCAGCCGCCGATATATTGGCCTTGCCGATAATTGGTCTATCCCTAATATAAAGCACTTTATATAATTTTGATTTTGTTTTTTTTTTACTGTGTTGTTTTTTTTTTTTGTTTTTTTTTACTGTAGGTTGTAATTTTTTCTATTTTTAGTGTTCATTTCTGATTGTTATTCAAACATAATTTTTCTTAATGAAATGTTTAAAGAGATAGCACAACACATTTATTTGATTCATATGTTTTTCATTTTTGGTGTTCAAACAATAGTGAGTGCTGCTGTCTAACATTTTAATTCGTACTAAGCACTTTAGCGCAGTTTTTTAACATTGTATTTTAATGTGAGTACACTACTGGGAGGCAGTGCCCTATATAGAATGGTTCGGGAAAGTGCTTTGCTTCAGGGAATTATTAACTTTGAGGAAAAAACTCAAGCTTTTCCTGCCCAAAACGAGATATATATATTGTGCTTGTAAATGAATCCTAACCCCATTGTCAGTTTTTGTATAACTTACCTCCTTTAGCTGTATACAGCAGGTTTCTGTGTCTGTGATGTCACTCCTCCTCCTGGCTGAATGTCTAAGTTCTCTGATTTCCTGTTTCCTTCCTTTGCCAGTTCTGGCAGGGGCGTAACTACAGGGGTTGCAGGGGTTGCAATTGCAACCGGGCCCCATGCTCCAGGGGGCCCGTGCAGCTCCACTGTATACCTGGATAGGAGGGGCGGTGGGGGCAGCATGTAGAGAAATCACTGTCCTCCTTTTTCATGCTGTAGCTGCAGGAGGAAAATGAAGGAGATCGGTTCCTCTGTATGCTGCCCCCGCCACTCCTCCTATCCAGTTCACTTGTGTTCTGCTGTCTCTGGGCCCCTGTGTGCTCCCCTGGTCACCCCCCCCCCTACTGGGCCCACTGCAGAACTTGTGAAAGGGTCCTGCTGCGGGACCGTAATAAAGGGCCCCGCAACGAGAGTGAAGGGCACCAGGATCAGTGGGAGGAGCCCTAGGCTTGAAGGGAAGGGCCTTGGCCTGGGATCCGGGGGGCCCTTCATTGTTTCTTGCACCGGGGCCCTGAAGGTTCTAGTTACGCCTCTGAGTTCTGGTACTACATGTCCCATGATCCTTTGAGCCTCTGTAGTTTCAGGAGTTCGGGGAGTTGATGTGGGTGGGTCCTAGGGTTACTATGGGTGTTTCTGGGCTTTCATGTGGGTGGGGAAAAGTGTAAATGTGTCATACCTCCTCCTGTGTCATTCCTGTTTTGCATCATGCCAAAGAATAATAGCTTACTACAAGTCTACAGAGGAAGGGCTATGGGAGGTTACTATGAAGGTGTTTCCTTCATTTGCAAATAAATCACTGGGAGGGTGTGATCTGAGTGGTGGGACTCTCTATGTTCACACTGGTTGGCATATTTAACTGGGCAGGATTGAATTCTAGTTGTGATCCATTCAATCATGACCAGCAGCAGCTCAGCTAGCTTTCACAACAGGCTATGTATGAAGGGGTTTCCTTCTTGAATAATGCTGTGACCTGTGAGGCAGGATTCGAGAGGTTAAGACTCTTTCTGTAAATGTGACTGGGAGGGATTGAATGCTATTTAGGATGTATTCAATCCCAACCACAATCAGAGCTTTGAAGGAAGTTACATCATTTGCAAAGTCTGAAAGACTGCAAAGGGGAGGGTTTTTGGGTTTAGCTGCTGCCAGAAGGGTCTGCGGAAAGGGCAGAGTCCATCAGCAGGATATACAGAGTATCACATGACACAAAGTCACAACTAAACCCAAATATCTGGGGATTTGCAGACAGAAGAGCAATATGTTACAGAGGTATGATCTATGTTAGGATTGATCATTACATTTAGTTCTAGGGAAAGTAAGTTGGAGATCAGATTTAACCTTAATTTTCCAGCTAACTACGTTTTCTACAGTAGCTCACCAGCCTTGTTCAGTATTTCATATCTCAGAGCCTCAGTGTAAATCAAATTTTTTCATATCCCTTCCACCATCACAGCAAGTAAGTGCTGAAAGAGGTGGTCTAGAAGAAAGTTAAAAAAAAAAGTAAGAGTTGTAGTAGGAAAAATAATGACCCTAAAATATTATATATTAAGACACACTTTTTTGTACTTTTACACACAATGAGCGGGGTTTACTAAAACGTAAGCTCTGAGGAAGGGAGCATGTTTCCCGAAACATGTCAGCGGTCCTAGTACAGGGACGTGTCCTTTTCCACTTAGGGGTGGATATGTGATAAGTGATTTACTCTTCATGACTTGTGAGTATGTTTTTGGCTTTTTAATAAACTTTTTAAAGGTGTCGAAGGATAATGCACTAGGCGTTTGCGCCTCCTTTCTTGTCTGTTTAATAAGAGTTGAGCAGCTATTATCTGGAGCAGGTGTACATGGAAACCAATCCGCTTATATCTTTCATTTTCAAAGCTTAACTGAACAAGCAGAAGATAAAAGCTGATTGGTTAAAAAAAAAAGCTGATTGGTTGCCATGCACAGCTGCTCCAGATTCTGTTTGCTTTAAATTTAGTAAATGTTGCCCATTACTTTATAACCATAATTCAAACTTCTTTAAACTGTGTTTTTTTTTTTTTATAAAACTACCAACAGATATCCTACCAGTTTGAAGCTGAGGAGACACTCTTGGGCTAACAAGGTTCGGTTCGGTGCTAACTAGGATGACCAGAAGCTTTGGGGAAATTAATCTACACTTCTAAAATAGCTAAACTAGTTCCCTTTATTACACAGCCTGCTAAGGGGAATCTCTGACTAGCTACAAGAATGTGAAAGTCTCCTCTTGTACGTCTGGCATTGGCTCTTCTTAATTGGAAATGTCACAGGGGGTGCCAGGTCAGTGTCAACAGCAACCACTGTAATCATTAAAGCAGTAAAAAAACACTTTTTTTAAACCCTATAAGACAATTGAATAATGTGTCAGTATGCATCGCATAATAGCACAAAATAAAATACTTACCTTAGAACGAAGCGTTCCAGCAGCTCGCTGTCACTGTTGAAGGCGCTTCCATTTTGACCCGCTCTTCCTTCCAAGTTTGCATCCTCCGGCCATCTAATTGGCCGCACCACGATGATGTCACTACCGCAGATGAGCACGGAAGTCACAGATCCATGGCACGGAGCTCTGAAAGAATGGCACAGGTATGCCATCTCTTCAGAGCGCATGCGCCGTGACATCACCGGCTGCATGCAGCGTGAATATCTCCTTAACAGTGCAAGTTAAGGAGATATTCACAGTACCTACAGGTAAGCCTTATTATAGGCTTACCTGTATGTACACCCGTAAAAAAGGGATTTACTTCTACTTTAATGATAATGTACACAGATTTTTTTTGTTTAAATCGCCTTGGCAGACTAATGGAACCCCTTCCATCCCCAGGACCTATAGTAGCCGCGTGGACTGCTATGACTATTATTATGCCATTGCTTAAAAGTCTACTTCTTTCTCCTACTCTGTGATTGGACAATGAAAGAAAAAGCAACCTTCTAATGAGCTTATCTCTCTGTCTCTCTGTCAATTCTATCACTCTGCTCTCTTCATCTATCAATGTGTCTTTACTGGAGCACAACTGACTGGTTCCTTGTGCTGCTCCAATCCATCTCTACGATCTGCAGTACAGCTACTGTAAGCATCTGATAACAATTCAAATTCCACCCTACTAGACTACAAAACTGCATCAATTTGTGCCTTTTAAATCTTTTTAGGGTTTAGCTTTAAATAAAATCGAATCCACATTTAAAAGTGGAAAATATTTTTTTTCTCCATCCTAGAAAACTCAACCATTTTGATATTATGGATACTATCAACCATGTAATTACAAAGGAGAGTGAAGTCGGGCTACTACAAGCATATATTCCCTGACTATTTGCAGAAGATAAAATAAACTTAGCACATTTTAGAATAGCTGGAATGTTCATAGTGGATCAGAATAATTCAATTAGAAATACCAAACGTGGCATCCTCAGTGTCTATTAAAGTCTTACGTCTCTTTATGTGCCAACCGCTTACATTGATACAAGCTGATTAGCATCTGCTAGACATTGTTTTGCTGTAACAGTATTTATCTGTACTTTTTTGGGGTTTTTATCCTAAAATGTAATTTTGAACTCCAAATGAACTCTATTCTGATTAAAAGAGGATCGCTTACTGAAAATATATGAGAAGCAACTTGCACTGATAAATTATCATCTTCATCCCAACAATAGTGTCCAATCAGTTCATGTTTGAAACACCCAATAATGTGCACTAACCCAAAGCAGCTATTGAAATTTAAACTTCTTTTAAAAATAAGAAAAAATGGATTCTGTTTTGACTAGTAGCTGTGTGTCAATGAATTGGAACTCTTTATCTTGGATAAAAGAGTACATAAAGGCCAAAGTGCTGTAAAGCTGGTCGTCAGTTGAGGCAAATAATAGGAACAACGTTACTTCTTCAGACGTATTTACAGTGAAATTCCAAACGACACCTTTGGTTATGAATCATAAAAGCAATGTGTTACCTTGGCGATTCTTGAGCCACAATCCACTAGGTGTAACTCCCACGCTGTCCTGACCTCCCTGCCCCTGTCTTGACTGACACATTCTAATTCACTTTTGCTGCACTCAGTTACCGGTTAAAATAAATGTTAAATTCTGAAGGCACAAACTGACAACAGTATTCAGCCCAGTTCACTTTTTAATGTCAGGAAAGCTAAAAAGAAAAGTTTTTGAGAAGTTAGTGTGGGGCTCACAGCTTTTAGACTTTCAGCTTAGATTGTGTGAACATTTAAAGATAAAATTATATTTATAATATTCACTCTTTCTAGTTACAGATATTGAACTAGAGTACAGTAAATATTAGCATGAATGTATTGTTACATTCTCAGTGCTAACATTTACAGATTTTCAAATCTGTTACCCTACAACTACTTCAAAACTATTTTTTTTATAATATTCCATTTAAGGCTCATGTTCGTATAGGTTTGTAAAAAGTACAGTAAATGATCTTTTTTAACAAAACTCATGTTAACTTTTATTAAATTACTTATTCTAACTGCACAAAGATGCTGTACTTAGGGAACATACTTTAAAGTGATTGTAAAGTCTTCTTTTTTTTCTCAAATATATTATACTTACCTCCCCTGTGCAGTTGGTTTTGCACAGACCAGCCTGGATCCTCCTCTTTTCGGTTCCCTCGTCACTGCTCCTGGCCCCTCCCTTCTGTTGAGTGCCCCCACAGCAAACAGCTTGCTATTGGGGCACCCGAGCCGAGCAGCTCCATGTATCCATTCAGACATAGAGCTGTCGTTAAGCTCCACCCCTCTCTCTCCAGATTTGCTAACTGAGTTTGATTGGCAGCAGCGGGAGCCTGCTGTGTCTTAACCAATCAGGAGAGAGAGTCTTGGATGGCTGAAGCACTCATGGACATCGCTGGATATAGAGGGGGTTCAGGTAAGCATTTGGTAGGCTGTTGCACACAGAAGGCTTTTTATCTTAATACATAGAATTAATTAAGGTAAAAAAACCTTCTGACTTTACAACCCCTTTAACCACTTAAGACCCGGAAGATTTTACCCCCTTCCTGACCAGGGCCTATTTTGTGATTCGGCACTGCGTGACTTTAACGGACAATTGCGCAGTCGTGCGACGCTGTATCTAAACGAATTTGACGTCCTTTTTTTCCCACAAACAGAGCTTTCTTTTGGTGGTATTTGATCACCTGTGCGATTTTTTGATCATGCGCTATAAACAAAAAAAGAGCGTCAATTTTGCAAAAATAGCAATATTTTTCACATTTTTTATATGAAATTCCCCCAAAAAAATGTAAAAATCAAAATTTTTTAACATTTTCGGCCAATTTGTTTTATGCTACATATGTTTGGTAAAAAAAATCGCAAAAAGCCTATTTTGATTGATTTGCGCAAAAGTTATCGCGTTTACTAACAAAGGGAAAGATTTTTGTAGTTTTTTTTTTTAACGCGTAATGGCGGCGATCTGCGATTTTTTTTTCAGTACTACGAATTTGCGGCGGACAGATTGGACCCTTGACTGACATTTTTGACACTTTTGGGGTTACCAGTGACATTTCTACAGTAATCAGTGATATACATATGCACTGTTACTGTAAAATTACACTGGCAGTGAGGGGGTTAACTTTTTTTGAGAGGGAGGGGCTGTGTGTGTCCCTAGGGGCGTGATTCTAACTGTGAATGGCTGTGGCTTGAGCTGTAGGAACAGTGATCAACGGTCCTACATAGTAGAACCGTATGATCACTGTTTCTACACAGGGGAGAATGACAGGTGGCTTGTTTATATCAGCCGCATGACTTTCTACCTCTGCAGCGACGATCGCCGAGTGACCGGTGGACATCGAGTCCGCCGGTCACACGCGCGGGGGGGGGTCCGTGACCACGCGGGAGTTGGAGCGCGCCTCCGGGGGCGCGCGCTTGCTCCCTAGACCTTCACAGGCTAGCGACGTAGATCTACGTCACTTTGCCTGTGAGGGGCTGACTGACGACGTAAATAGTCGTGCGGCAGTCGGCAAGTGGTTAAGGAGTATATAAACCCAAGAACAAAAATCAAATATATTACTGCATTAGGTTTTTATGGCAATTGTACTGTAGCAATAGCAAATTATTAGGGTCGGGCCCTGTCACAAGGGTGGAATGCTTAGTAAGGCATACAAGGCAAATTTAGATTTTTAGGTAGTTGGAACATGGATAGTTACCTTTTTATGCCAGGTGTACAAGATCACTGTTACTTTGAATACTTTAGCACAAGTACAGAGTTGTTTTAAGAGAAGAATCCATAGTATAAAAAACTAGACTGTTTTAAAAGGTTAAAATCCCTATATACAACAAAATAACTTATCTGACACTGTCTTCTTGCAATAGGAGAGGAGTTAATTTACAGCTCTATTATCTGACTGTCTTGAAACTACTGTCTGTGCCTATCCTCTCCATTATATCATAGTGACTGACAGCACTGCACACAGCTAAGCACTGAAAGCTTGTGCTGTGTTATGAGAGCCCAGTTTTGTTTGGGTTAATATAGAAACCAAACATTTAATATTCATAATTTATTGTAGTATTGCAACTGATTAATACTTCGCTACCATGTTAAATACAAATGACTTTGGTGCAGTTTTTCTACACACCAAACCTATTGTGCCACTGCTAACCTCAAAATGCTTACCCACTGGCTTTACTTCTTTCTGAGAAAAAAAGCTTGGACCAAACATAGAAGTCTTTAAAGTAAGAGAAATATCAGTTCCAGTTGCAATCATGTGCAATCAAAATTTTTATTTTATTTTTTTTGCTTCCATGTGATTCGGTATTTTTTGCAAAGTGAAACTTCACCATATTCATTAAGCTCTGGGGAAAATTCCCTTTCAATGTTCACCTTCCCTTGCAAAATGAGCAGACTATTTGCCTTTAGTAAATAAACCCCGAATTGTTTAGGCAAGAGGGTACCATGGCAGACAGGCAACTATGATTTTTAAAGGGAGATGTCAACAGTGGCATCTATAATGCCATTGTCTATATTACCAAGTTAATTTCAAGCCACAGAGTCTCTGATGTATCTTTTATTTCCTTTGGTAAATAATGTGCAAAAATACTGTGAATTTGAAAAGTGACAGTTGGCACAATCAAATCTTTTTCCAGCATGAATCTAGCTCTATCTAGTGGTATTTGTGGCTGAAATTGCTAGGATGTGATGCTCTCTGCTACCAAGCTCTTACTAAAAAGTAGAAATTGTTCTGATGGTTAATGCTAAGTGCCACGATGATGCAGTGCCCTCTACATTTATCATTCACATGTAGTACAATAACAAATTCATGGTGTTTTACTTTGAAATTCGAATACCAGGTTAAAATTCAGCAGGCTTTAAGTATATAGAGGGAAGTTGAGGCATTTAAAAGCTGAAATAGCAGGACAGTTTACACATGACTTGTCCAATAAGCTGAGGGTTGTACGTTGGAGCTGTCACCTTATTTAACCTTATGCTGTTTCCTAATATAATCTTATGCTGTTTCCTAACTTAACCTTATGCTATCTATGATTATGTGCAGCATTTACTTTCTATTGAAGCATGCATAGATTTTTGTCACGTTAAAGCAGGACTCAATATGTTAAAGCAGAGCTCTAGGTAGACACAAAAACATAACTTACAGCTATATATATTAAGAAATATGTTTTCGCATTATACAAGCAAAGGAAACTGCACCTAGATTCAAGTGCAATTAAACCCAGACTATACACGTTAACACTATTAGTATATTCTTAACAAATGGCAAAAGAGCCAAAAACAAAGCCCTTACCCACTTCAATAGCTGCTTGCAATTTAATGATTTTCAAAGATATTCACAGAACACAACAGAGACTCTAAAGTTGGGTTTTATTTGGATTCTGTTTGGAATCATATACTGTATGTTTACATTAAAAGGATGGCAAGCTGCCAAGATTTTCTTCTTCGTAGAAAAAAAACTAAGATTTGTTGTGAACTTTGAAAATACATTTCCCCTCAATGCCGATAGATACAGAGGTTGATGGTGGCTTATTCTAAAGTGCATATTCTGGTTCACTTTAACATTATCCTACTGAAACCTTTACATTACAGCAGTTTGAATAGCAAAGGGATACATTTTGCATTTATCTTACAGTTGTGAAAACTGAAATTCATACTCAAGCCTATTTTTATAAAAAAATATATATTATTCTTACTTACTACATAACTTTCAAGATTAAAGTTTATGTTAAACTTTATCTCATATCACATGCCTTCTGCTCATTAAGAGGTTGCAGATTTCTCTTTGCTTGTCTTTAGACTTCAGCTCTTTATAGAGTATGTATTACAATACACAGGGAAATCTAAATGATGACATTAATGAGAGTTTTGCTGGTGTCAAAATCTGCTACACTAAATCTTCTGTTACTTTTTAACAAGTTAGGTAAACCTTTGCTCTGAAAAATCCTTTTACTATAGGGAAAATGAACAATTGTTGATTGGTTGTGTAAGATTTCCAGCATGTAAAAAAAAAAAACTGTGAGGGGGAAAAAAAAAAATCAAGCCCTTCTGATTAATTTAATTGCACTTTCATCAACATTTTCTGAATATAACCATGTTGTATTACTAGCAAAATTCACCCTGTATATGAGTGCCCTTTCCATATGTCATACATAGGATACATATTAGGATGTACTCTTCAGACTCTTTAGTAGATAATAACTGTAGTGATACATTTGCAGTTCAATCACAATAGTTCTATGGATATTTAAAACACATTTGCTGAATGAATTCGCCATAAGCTCCCATGATCAAGTCTTTTTTCCACTTCAACTGGATTTCTCACTTAATTTAATTTACAATAAAAATACACTCTGATGTCGCTTGTGGCTTCACATATTTGCTGCAAGTTGATGTCCTGTAAATTATAATATTCTCGTTACATAAACTGACATGAACATAAATAAATGTGATTGAATCCAGGAATAGATATTTTGAAGAATATGTTAGACAGCTTGATTAATTAATTAATTAATTTATTTATGTTTGCAAAAGCCCAAACACTTTGCATGTTGGTTTGCATGCAGATTTGAAATATCCATTCTCTGAATCCATGTTCATAATGAATTTTACTTGTACAGAGGTTCGATGAATGACCAAACTAAAATTGTGTTCACCCAAGCCAAACAAGAAGTGGTGTATCCCTGCCCAGCAAATTCAGTTGTCTTGAACTTCAGAGGAAAAATCTGGGAAGCACATGAATTTGTTTCCTTTCAGTTTCTTCAATTTCCCGACCCTCCAAAGTATATTTTATTTATTTCTGTAATTCAGTACGTAAATGAGAAATAGTTTCAGGGGGTTTCCTGAGGGTAGAGGGCGGGTGGGGACTCTAAGTGCCCATTCAATAGCAAACAAGGGAGAGAGGTGTTCTTTGCTAAGTGTTTCTACTAGCCAATGTTCAGCAAATTCCGAAGGGTTAGTGCCCTTGGTTCGCACAGGAAGACCTACTATGCCGACGTTATTGTGTTTTAGCATCTATGTTGTGCATATTGTATTTCATGTCATTAGTTTTTTTTTTTTTTTAGGCCGTAGCGTGTGCAACACACTCAAAAGACTCCACCTGGTGCATAAAAAAGTGCACACACACAAGGTGAGAACACAAAAAAGCACAGGGTGTGCGAAATCGTATGGTCTTCCCTCCGAAGAGGTAGGACCCGAAACCTCGATCCCCCGGGGCGCAAGACTCCTGACAGGGATTTATTTTATGTCACTCATACAGACTGCAAATCATGACGGAGCAGAGAGATGTCTTTTCTAACCCCCTGGACCTGCCTAGTGAGAGAGTGTTTGGAGGCATTGCACTGCAGAACTACAGTAAGAATATCACTACTTGTTGATTCAGAGCTAGTACACTTATCTTTGAGTTCCTGGGGTGTTTTGTGAGATATATTAATACTACTCATTGTACATATGTCCATTCCATATGCAGTCCATTTGGCCTCAGGTGGATGTGGCCCTGTTGTGAAAGGTTCATCTGCCTGTGGAGGGAAAGAGCTGTCTGCTGGCATTGGTGGAGGCAGAGATTCCATCTCCTGGGCTGGAGTGCCTACCAAAGCACTCCATATAAGCAGCAGCAGTAGCTTTGTTTGTTTTGTTTCATGGCTCTAGCAGGGAGAGGAGAGAGACAGGTTCCATCTTGGAGTATGGGATCCACAACTCCTTCCTTTCTCTTCATCATGTTCATTGGAGCATAAAGACCATGGTCTGGAGGTGCCTGGAGAGAATCTGAGACTCACAGCTAGCGCCGGCAAGTGAGAGTGCCAAGTCAGCAGGGGTAGGGAAGGATGTTTAAAGCATCCTAAGCCAGGGCATCTTTAATCATGTCTGCTCACATACATGGTCAGCTATGCCCCCATTTTTGGTGGTCAGCAAAACCCCTTTCATTTTTTGTGTGGGGTGTCCCATTAAAAACTGCACAAGATTATTTTTTAGAAAAAGGGTCTGGTATAGATAAAAGAGAATCTCTGGATGCTTTGATTACAAAAAAAATGAAGCTGTTGGGAACTGTCATTTACCTGCAATTACAACATCTTTTTTTTTTCCTTGTAAATGTCAGTTTTGCTGTAGTAGGTTGTATACATCATACAATGCGCCACCTTACAGTGGGTTTCCAGCATGTTATTTTAAAGGGATTTTGCATTTTTAATCTTTCACTTTAAGTATTTTTAAAAGTGCTGCTCTCCGTCAAATTAAATGTAATATGTACCTAAGGGCACTGCAAACAACCCCATGCCTTTTTTCTTTTTTTGACAATATATTGCCTATTAGCCTAGAAAATAGCCATTACTGATTTGTAAGATTTGGTTCCTGTTGGCTTTAATGGGGTTCAGAGTTGGCTCCTGAACTGTAATATTAATGGCAGTCAAAACATTTGTATCTTGATGAACGTGATTCTTTCATGTTCAGGAGAGGGAGGTTGAGGGAGGTTAAAGCTCCCCTAACTGCAGCAGCTACTAAACTCTGCTAAAAGCCTATGTACACATAGGGGTTGATTTACTAAAGGCAAATAGACTGTTCACCTTGCAAAGTGCAGTTGCACTCTGCAAGTGCAATTGCTCAGAGCTTAGTAAATAGGACAAAGGTTCACATTGCAAAGAATACCTAATCATGTGCTAGGAAAATGAAAAAAAAAAAAAAAACAGCATTATTGCTTACACATGATTGGATGATGGAAGTCAGCAGGGCTTCTACTCATTTACTAAGCTCTGGAGCAACTGCTCTTGCAGATTGCAACTGCGCTTTACAAAGTCTCTTTGCCTTTAGTGAATCAACCCCCTTTTATGGAGTTGAGTTTAGGAGCTTTGCCAAAAGCTCCTAAACTCAAGTTTAGGAGCTGCTAGTGTACAGGAAGCCTAAATATTTTCGAAACACACACATATGATCAAAAACATTTTATCAATCATGAAACACATTTTTTATGGGGGAAGAAGCATGGAGGGACAGTTATCCTGCTTATCTGCTTATCTACAAGCCCTCCCTAACAAAACATTCAAGGATTACAACTGAGCTCCCAACTGCCCCCCTACCCCCCCCCCCCTCCCTTACTACATGGCAAGTCTGGATCTCTAGCTGATTCTGTAGCAGTGTGTGTATTTATGAAGATTCATGCTTTGGATATTTTTTCATCGAAACATTTACAAGTTCAACAGGTATATAAGTATCTGAAATAAATAATCAATAAAAATATTACTTATGTTTCCTATGGTCACAGGAAGATATCCAACATGCCAGAGACACCCTTTACCCTGTCCTCGAATATACTGCCAGGAACTTCCACCATCTTCCTCCCAGATCAAAGAGTGGTAGGGTTTCATACATGATGCAGGGAAACAATCAGTGCTCGATCTCACAGAGATTTTCCAAAAAAACTGAAAATCTTTGTGTACAATTGTGAGTTTCTTCTGTAATTGGAAAGGCCCATTGTTGTCCCCAAAGGAGGCCTTACATGATTCAGCCCTTGATTAAACATTGCAAGTTGTACTCAAATCAACCCTTTGAAAGTACATCAGTGGGGAAATACATTATGCAGCTCACTCATTTACAGGATAATCCATTTAACCACTTCTAGACTGGAAGGATTTGCCCCCTTAATGACCAGGCCATTTTTTTGCGATTCGGCACTGCATTACTTTAAAGGACAATTGCGCAGTTGTGCTGTCCCCAAATAAGATTGATTTCCTTTTTTTCCCCACAAATAGAGCTTTCTTTTGCTGGTATTTGATCACCTGTGCGATTTTTATTTTTTGCGCTATAAACAAGAAAGAGCAACAATTCTGAAAACAAAAAAAACATAATTTTCACTTTCTGCTATATAACATCCCCCCCCCCCCAAATCTAAATTTTTTAACATTTTAGGCCAATTTGTTTTCTGCTATATATTTTTGGTAAAAAAAATTGCAATAAGCATATTTTGATTAGTTTACGCAAAATTTATTGTGTCTACTAACTACGGAAAAGACTTATGTCATTTTTATTGTTTTTTTTTTACTAGTAATGGCAGCGATCTGCGATTTTTTGCGGGACTGCAACATTGCGGTGGACAGATCGGACCCCTGGACTGTTTTTTTGGCCACTTTTGGGGGGACCAGTGACATTACTACAGTAATCAGTGCTAAAAATATGCACTGTTACTGTACTAATGACACTGGCAGGGAAGGGGTTAACACTGTGGGTGATCAAGGGGTTAAATGTGAGCCTAGGGGAGTGATTATAACTGTATGGGGGCGGGGCTTGTGAAATTATCACAGAGACCTGTGATCCTACCTAGAAGGATCACAGGCACTCTGTGATCATTCCAGACAGAAGAACAGTCAGCTGTGTTTACAACAGCTGACCGTTCCTCTCTGTCAGTGGGGAGTAATCGTGGGTGTCAGGCGGCAACTGGAGCCGCCTCCCCATGCATCAGAGTCCCCACTGACGAGTGGGGGTGGGAGCGTGCTGGCAGCAGCGTGTGCTCGCCCCCTAGCTGCAGGTACGTGACCGACCTAGACCTACATCGGTTCGCGCAGGAGGGGCTGCCTGCTGCAGTAAATCGGCGACGGGCGGTCCGGAACTAGTTAAAGAGTACTGTGTATTGCAGACCATGTGTTAGTTGAACTAGAAGAGTTTAACACATGTTCTAGCAAACTACAGAGCCCTGCAGTGATAAATCCATAACCAGAGCTCTATATGAACTCTGCAAAAGCCAGCAAGTCTTTTCATTAATATTTAATAAAACAATTCAAAGAGTAATGCCAATGTTCAAAATCCACCTGATTTCAGCATTCATTAGTTTCTAGCAACCAGGATTACAAAAAAGGAACAATTTGTTTGTATCTAGGTTACTTTGAATATCTTAGTACTTGCTGCAACAAAAGAGAAAGACAGCTTGTGTGGGGTCATCACTTCTCTCCCAGGCACATGTGTACATAGGAAAACTGCTTTTGTCTACTTGTACAGGTATATTTAAGTTTACACTTTTAAAACAATAAACACATCACATAAGCCATGGCACTTTAACAAGATTTACACATTTTTGCTTACCGGTACTTAATGCACAAACATATAAAGTTATCCATTTATTTATCCGTTTATGCAGCTCTCTACCATTTAGATACAGTATAAGTTTGCATAGCTTGTAAATAAATAATCAGTAAACTCCCAAACCGCCTATTCAGTAGCAGAATGAAAAAACCAGGCCAGGTTAGTTCTGCAAACTAACAAAAGAAACAGAGTTAGTTCTGCTAACTATCAATTAGTTTTGCAAACTGCCAACGAGTTGCAAACCTTCTGTTTTCAGTGGTAAACAGAATTCACTATGATGAAGTAAGAGGTCCTGAATTTAGGAAGATGTACCAATAATGTCAAACAGAGGATAAAGGAATAGCCATCAGCATTGCCCATAAGCTATCTGCAGCCGATCTGTTCCCTTTTCTGACTTACCATGCCTTGTTTGCACAGAGCCTGAGAAACAATTGCACATCCCAAGGTACAGCTACCTCTCCAGCAAGAGGAACAGTGAGAAGCATAGCAGATCCATCATCAAATCTCAGGCCAAATCTTGTGAGATTAGACTTGGATGACCTCACAGAGAAATACAGTTATGAAGCTTTAGTTAAGGTCGTGCCTAGGCACAGGAAGTGTGCTGCTTTTTTAACAAAATAAATCCAGTCAAGAGGTAGCTTTTGAGGGGTAATTTAAGCACAATTAGCATATCTAGATGTTTCCTACAACATAGCAAATCTTAATTTTTTGAGTTCAGGTCCACATGAATGCTACTACCCTAACGGGTCACGGGTCTTTCACTAAGAACCCCCCCATCTCCTTTGCAGTTGTAATTGCCATTATGCTAAGTATAATCCTGTAGTCAAACAGGATTACCAATTGGTGATCTTTAATTCTAAAATTATATGATATCCTGTACATAGTCCCAGTGTTAGCTATATTTTCCATCACATTTCCTTAAAATTATGTTGCGTAGATCATTTAATGAGGTTTGAGGTGCTTGAATTTTTTATCACTACCTGTATTTCTCTCTTTATCTTGGTTTATCTGTATTTTACAATGCATATTTCTTCTTCACTTAATAGATACAATAATATTGGTTAAGTATAAAATCACAGACAATACACTTTTAAACCTAATGCATTTTATATATTTTTAAATCTGGGTATTACTTTTAGTGTAAAAAAAATAAAAAAATTGGCCCTACTGTGTATGTATGTGAGTTAGGGACCTTAGATTGTAAGCTCCTTGAGGGCAGGGACTGATGTGAATGTACAATGTATATGTAAAGCACTGCGTAAATTGACAGCGCTATATAAGTACCTGAAATAAATAAATAAATAAAATAGTGCCTGTTCATGCTAGGTGTGGTGGGACTGTGCTGGGCACAATGCCTTATCTCTACCAGGCCAGTTCACACCACTCTGTGGTGGTGTGTGCATTAAAAAAAAAAAAAAAAAAAGGGATGGCATGCAGTGCTTCTTTTCAGCACAGTGCAATGCAATCTACCACTTTGCATCACACTTTGGTTAATGTAACCTAATCAAATGTCCCTTTCTGACATTCCAATAAAGTTTGATTTAAAAAAATCTAATTTAAGCCATTACATTTTATTAAATCACAGACAGAACTGATCCAAAAAGGATAAACTTATTTCTATATGACTAATTTTAAAAAATGCGGGATGGGGTGTGTTGAATGCAGTGGCATTGTAAAATATTTGTTAGGGTCACACTGAGTGGTCCTGCTCCCCTAGCCTGGGACCCATCATTAAAGAGCCAGAGTGCTAATGGTTCAAGTTTAAAGGAGTGCAGCAGGAAAGGTAAAGAAGATAAAAGAAAGGAAAGCAAACTAAAAGAGAGAGAGAAAAAGGCATGCTATCATCCCCACAGTAAAAGGTGCCAAGGTGTACACCGGGTCTTTCAGACTCCAGCTACACCCCTGGTGTGCATTTTGAATGCTCGTACTGTCAACAGACAGAAACCATGACATCTTACTTTATCTGAGCAGAACAACTAAAGGGTCAGGCTCATATAAAGTTAGTAAAGCAATTGATGTGGAAATATAAATCTTTCAAAAATAGGTCTACATAATTACACTAAAGTCTGATTATTCAGTTTGTATTGAAAGACCATTTATAGTGCCTTGTCTATAAAAAATGTTTCACAAAGGGATTCCCATGACCCCACAGTCAAATAGGGAGGATTGACTGTAAAAACTGTTTGTGTACCCTGGCCATGGCTTGCAAACCCAGCATGGGAAGAGTTTGATGTACATGATAATGTTTTTTGTTTTTTTCGTGAAAAAAAAAATACAAAATTACATTTGGATGCTGTTAGCCCTCTGGACAGTGCAAGTGGTAAATATTCTTGTGCACAGAAAAAAAATGCATGAAAATGATAAATCATCATGTGATAAAATCTGGAGCAATCAAAAAAAATTTTGCATGGTAAACCTCCTTTTTTTTCATCTTTTTGTAAATTGATGCTCAAAGTGACCTATACTGGTACTATATTCAGAACAGTCAAAAAACAAAAAGACTAGTTCTGGTTTCAATATTAAAAAATAATAATTTTGCTAGCTTACTAAAAAACGATTTAATTGGTGTATATATATTTACAATGGAACATTTCTACATATATATATATATATATATATATATATATATATATATATATATATATATATATACATATATATATATATGTAGAAATGTTCCATTGTAAATTTAATCCCTAGGGGATCTTAGCACTCAAATGGGAAAAATTAGCCCATTGGAAGTAGTCAAGTTTGATGGGACTTTAATTCGGCAAAATACATTTACCAGGTAATGCCACTGAATGTAGGTGTTTTGGGGGGAAATCAAGAAAAAAAAAGACATACTCCAGTACAATGTTGTACTATGTTCTATGGAATGTTCATATGTTATAATACAAGTTAACATTGAAGGGATAGTTATATTTTTACAATTTGATTTATTTTTAAATATAAAATATTAAAAATATAAGAGGCAGTTGACAATAATATTTAATAAATGTCAGTGTCATCAAAGTGGAAGCTGGTTATTTGCTCTCCTATTAGTTTTCATTAGCATGTCTGAACCCAATAACAAATGTAATGTCGTGCAGCTCACCAGATCCTAGATGCAGTGGCTGCATTGGTTTTCTTTTTCTTTGGGTTTTTCCCTTAATTTCACCTTGTGATCCTGTCAATTGCCCATTTCTTTTCCTAGAGGGAGAGCATTAAGGAGGAATCAGAAACCTTGAACTTACCTGCTGTTTTGGACTACAAACAGCACCTCCTATTATCTCTAATAATAAAGTGGTGGTTATGGTAGTTATCGTAAGATACAGTGAGGAAAATAATTATTTGCTCCCCTGCAGGTTTTGTAAGTTTGCCCACTTACAAAGAAATTAGGGGGGGTCTATCATTTTATCATAGGTGTATTTTAAATGACAGAGACAGAATATCAACCAAAATTTCAGAAAAAACACATGATGCAAATGTTATAAATTGAGTTGCAGCTTAGTGAGTAAAATAAGTATTAAATCCCCAAGCAAAACATGACTTAGTACTTGGTGGACAAACTCTTATTGGCAAGCACAGATGTAATATGTTTCTTGTAGTTGGTGACCAGGTTTGCACAAATGTCAGGAGGGATTTTCGTCCACTCTTTATTACAGATCTTTTCTAAATCCTTAATATTTCTTGGCTGTCACTTGGCAACTCGAAGTTTCAGCTCCTCTCATAAATGTTCTATAGGATTAAGGTCTGGAGACTGACTAGGCCACTTAATGACCTTAATCTGCTTCTTCTTGAGCCACTCTATTGGCCCCTGAATGCAGCAAAGTCGGTTTGTACCTTTAGCAGAGAAACAGCCCCAAAGCAAAATGTTTCCACCTCCGTGCTTGACTGTGGGGATGGCGTTCTTAGGGTCAGAGTCAGCATTTTTCTTCCTCCAAGCACCATGAGTCCCCCTTCTCAAGAAGGCACATTCAGGGAAGGATTGGGAGAAAGTGCTGTGGTCAGATGAGACCAAAATTGAGCTCTTTGGCATTAACTCGACTCGCCGTGTTTGGAGGAAGAAAAATGCTGACTATGACCCAAAGAGCTCCATCCCTAGAGTCAAGCACGGAGGTGGAAACATGATGCTTTTCAGCTGTTTCTCAGCTAAAGGTACAGGCCTACTTTGCCACATTGAGGGGCCAATGGACATGGCCGTGTATTGTAAAATCTTGGATGAGAACCTTCTTCCCTCAGCCAGAACACTGAAGATGAGTCGTGGATGGGTTTCCAGCATGACAATAACCCAAAACATACCACCAAGGCAACAAAGGAGTGGCTCAAGAAGAAGCACATTAAGTCATGGGGTGGCCTAGTCAGTCTCCAGACCTTAATCCTATAAAAAATGTATAGAGATTTATAAAAAACATTTGCTGAAACTTCGAGTTGCCAAGAGACAGCCAAGAAACATTAAGGATTTAGAGAAGATCTGTAAGGAAGAGTGGACCAAAATCCCTCCTGACATGTGTGCAAACCTGGTCACCAACTTCAAGAAACTTCTTACCTCTGTGCCTGCCAACAAGGGTTTCTCCACCAGTGGCGGCTGGTGAATAAAAATTTGGGGGGGGCAGCAAAACCCCTCCGGCGGGACGGCCGGCCAGCAATTGTGTCTACCACCCCCTCCACCTTCACAGGATGAATGGCTGGCTGGCAGCCCAGCCAGACAGCCAGCATCCTTATCTGCTCCTTCCTCGAATGGCTGTGAGTCTCCTCCAGCCCTACGACACCCCCCCCCCCTTTCCTGGTCAAGGGACAGTAAAATTGCTTCTCTTTTCAGCCAATCAGGAAAGGGATCTTACAATCTGATTGGCTGATTGGCTGGGAGGAAAATCAGTGTGATAATAGTGAATATTCATTTGCTATTGTCATAAAACTGGGTGGGCTCAGGGCGCAGTGCTCTGCGCCCCGAGCCCACCCTTTTTTAAAGCCTATTAGAACCTCTGGTCTAATTACGTGCTTCCAAAAAAAAATCCCCTATTGGAATCGATGCGTCCGGCACCCCTGAGCCTCCAAAGTCAGGTTTTGCTTTGGGATCAAATACTTATTTTACTCACTGAACTGCAATTTAATTTATAGCATTTGTTTTATTTTTTTTTTTCTGGATTTGTGGTTGATATTCTGTCTCTATCATTTAAAATACACCTATGATAAAAATGATAGACCCTTCATTTCTTTGTAAGTAGGCGAACTCACAAAATCTGAAGGGAATCAAATAATTATTCTCCCCACTGTAGCTGTGATAGCCAATAACATTGCTTGAGATTTCAGTTCACTGCACAGGAAAGTACAAGGACACAATTAGTAATTAGCTTGGGTTCAGGCTTGGGTTCAGTCCAAACATAGCAGTTAGTTGTCATTGCAGGGCCAATGAGCTGCGGGTGGGAGATTACCCACCCTGTGCTGACATACACTAGGGGCCTTGATGCCTGTGATATAATTTACTAATATGGGCACATGACAGCTAACTTCCAGGTTTGGACCATACCCAAGCTCATCCCTAGACTCAATGTTCTGGCAGGATCAACAAGAAGTTTTCTTTACATGCAGAAAAATCTAAATCCGTTTTCAATAACATTGCTGTTCTAAATAACTGGGAACTGTCTGTGACGTCATAATTATGGAGGAAAATACACACTGAACATTGGTGGACTGTGCCCCCCAGGCCAAATGTACATGTTTGAGTCTGCTTAAGAAGTAAACTCTGATCCATTCCTTGTACCTATAGGATCATAGATTAAGGCTTACCATAGGTACTGTAAATATTTCTTAAATGGGCACCGTTTAGGAGATATTTAGTATACATGCAGCCGATGATGTCATTGGCGCATGCGCTCTGAAGGAACGGCCGTCCGTGATGTTCCTTCAGATTCCTGTGCCGTGAATGGCGGCTCCTTCGCGCATGCGCGGCAGTGACTTCACGTGGCTCTGGCCAATCAGACAGCCGGAGTCCGCAAACCCGGAAGGAAAGCAGGAGAAGATGGATGCGGCCTGCAGCGGGGACAAGGTATCAATCAAGGGCTTTGTTTGCAGGTAAGTTTCACATAATGTGCTAGTATGAGTTGCATGAACAAGGGTTGACAGGTATTCAAAAACTTGAAATTGCATGCAATAAGATTTAGAACATTTATAAAGAGATGAATATTAATCTTTGAGAAAAAAGTTAGATATTCATTACACTTTTTGCAGGGAAAATGTAATTATCCCCTGGTCAGTTGCAAACATTACAAAGATTTCCCACAGGGATAGTTTTCCTGCTACAGTGAGAAGCTCAGCTCCAGTGTTTTAATGGTGGAAAAAGTTCAGCAAGTATCTACATGAGCAGCAAATCATTTTCTTGGGGGTGTTTTGCACCCCATCATTGGACAAAATACTCCCATTAAAGGGCCTTGATTGAATTTTGTTGCCAGTTGTAGCTGGTTACAGATCGAATTCATAAAGCATTTTATTAACACTAAGTTGCAAAATCCTTGAGCAACAATTATGTATGTTAAATATTTTATTTTTTTACAAATAGTGAAGTTACACCGAGTAGCTTAACTTGACTAACCTTACCTGTTAATGAAAATCATTGTCTTAAGTGGATACTTTTCTAGTCTCTACTTTGTAGAAATAGTACAACAATTTAAAATAAATTGCACATATTTTTACAGAGCCAGTAACTACTAATAAATGATGTTAGAGATTTTATTAAATTCAAGGCTATACTGAGTTGAAAATGTAAGCTTTGCTGTGGTCTTGTTATTAACCATCAAAAGCAAAAATATTAAAATATGTCCAGTTTCATTAAGTGTTTTATTCAAAGTGGAACTTTAGTCAGCAAATTAAGTCCTGCAAGATCACTTCAGGCTGTCCCCTTTTTCAGGTCTAGCTATGCATAACAGTAAAAATTAGTGCCATTTAAAATCTAGTAATATACTGGCTCCTGGTCTGCACATGCTCAGTTGCTCTCTATTCTCGGCACTGTGCCTAAATCCCAGCCACTAGAGGCCGATCAGCTGACAGCTTTAGGATTTACGGTTGCTGTTGGGGGGAAGAAAGCAACAGGAATTACACAAACTGTGCGAAGAGAACACAGATAAGGGAGAGAGAAAGAAAAGAAGAGGTGACAGCGCAAACTCTGCTCCCCGGGGACACAAAAGAGTTAAACTTACAAGCAGAGTGTCTTATATTAGCTCCCTGATATTCTACCCTTTCTCCCTCATTAGTAGATCTGTGCACTTCAGCGCTTAAAGCTTCTGTCAGCCTTCTTTAATTTCTGAGCTAATACATACAGTCAAGGCTGGAAATGTACACATTTTAATTGAAGAAAGTAACATATAGTTTTTGAGACCAAGGAAAGGGGGAGAGATTCCAACAAGGAGGTGACTGCTCTGGGCTTCAACAAAATGGCCGCCTTCAACAAGAAGAAATGGGAGCTTTCTTTTACTTAATTTATATCACACGCTAATTTTGGTAGCATAATTATTCATGTAGAACATATTATGGCTAAAGTTTCCATTTTAAGCTCATAATAATTCTCCAAAAATGCTGACCTTATCTAAAAACCTAAAATTCTGAAAATCTAAAATTTGTGTATGCGTGCATGCATGTTACATTTTGCATTTTCTATATTACATATTATCCATATGCCATCTTGCTTAGTTTATTTCTCTGCATTGGTGGGAGTTGATGAAAGCATACCATTCCCTTACAGGATATTCTTGTTGAAATTATTTCAATTCTTGGCCCTAATCTTTCCTAAATTCTGCTCTTTTAACAGCCACTTGTTTTACTAAATACAGCTTTTAATCAAATGAGAAGGAAGAACACAGGTCAGCACCAAAGTTGGCCATATATAGGTCTGCTTTTTTATTCAACCAGCGGGTTGAACAAAAAAAAAACTGACCCAATTTCCCTGGCCACACATTTCATGTGGATGCAGGACACCTCCTAGCTGTGTCATTGTATTCTGACAGCGGGGAGACATCCCCACCGTCAGAATACATAGATAAGAACTTCAGCCTATTGCCTGCGATGCTGATTGAATAGAAATACACTGTTAAACAGAAGACAATCCACCAACAGTGGCCACACATGGATCAAAATTCAGCTGCTGAACCAGCCGAATATCAATCCATGTAAGTCCAGCGTGAGAGGGACCACATTGCTCTGTCAATGCAGTGATGGCCTCTGATTGGTATATAAATATACTAGCCTAATTCCATAGAAAGAGGAAAGTGTAGAAAGCCTATGAGCTCTGAGCTGTGCAGCAAGAGGAGCTGAAGCCAAGAGGTCATAGAGAATCCCAGGTCCCGTGCAGCAGCTGGAGACCTTCTGAAAAAGCCATAAGACACACAATTTTGCAAGTGTGCATGCAAGCGGTATTTTTAACTTGCATTATCAGACTTTTTGCATAAAAACAAACTTTCACTTTGCTTTTAAGTGACATTAACCGATATCCCTATTCTCCAAAAATATGCCATACACATCAACTACTTAATCACCCTATATTCTATTGTTCATCAAATTGCTTCTTAATGTGATTTTGCCTCCTTGTAACATCCTCTCTGAGCTCCTGAACTTCTCTCCCCCCCCCCCCCCTTATTTCTGTTTGTTTGGAAGGAGCAGACCACATTAGTTGAAATCATGTGCACTGCTCCTATGCACACTACAAATACAATATTTCATATTCCATAGTTCCTAGTCCATCTAGGGAACAAGCAATAGAGGGTGGCCATGTTTCCACATACAGTAAAAACAAGGAGAACAAAAGTAGCCACCCTCTAAGAGGAAGTCAGATCACAGTAAAAAGGGAATTTGGAGGTGGCTGAGAGCAAGAAAAGTTGCATTCTGGAGTTAAGAAGACATACTTGGATAGATTTTTTTTTTTAAACCAGATTTTAGTCACTTTAAGAAAAATATTCAAGCTATAAGTATATGTAACAAGATGTGACAATTGTGTCTTCCATTTCAGTATCAGCTTTCTAGAGGAGAACAAAAAATCAGATCTCGGACGTGTGCACACAATCCCTGGATTTAATATAATTTTATAAAAGCCGAAGCATTGTCCTGATTATTGGTAAAGCTTTGTGAATTCCATTACCTCAACACATAATAATGAAAGTCCCATTTACCTATGAATGGATTAGAATGATTCACCAAATTTGCGAATTCCAGAATGTTTTACAAAGTCCACATTTGGCATATTGTTTAATTCTTCTAGTAAACAATTCTGAATTCTGTAATGCTTATGAAAGCAATTACAGATCATGAGTAAATGGCAAATTTATCCAAGAAGTAAGTTATAGCCATTAACAGCCTTATTTGATAGCCCAATGCTAAAGCCATAAAGGGCCACCTTAGTGTGTGTTATGAGCTCTTCCGGCTTGTTGGACAGTATCTATGCCTCCATTCCCTCTTCTCAATAAGGATAATGAATGTGTTGTTCCCTAGCACTGTGGAGGATAGCAGATCTCTACTTTGCCATTTTTCTTGGAAAGAAATCTGCTCATCTGTGGGAAGTCTTAACATAATATTACATTGCCAATTTTGTATTAAATATTAGGATTTGTTGCAGTGCTAAAGTCAATAAATTGAAAAGTAGTTAGACTTCTATAGGAAATTGAAAATAATATAAAATCTCCCAGTCTATGTATGTAAATGAAATAGAGAGCAATGATGAATTGCAGTCACCTGCTGATCTCTGCTTCCTTAGGCACTTGTGATGAAATGCTGCAAAGTGAGGGTGCTTTCCAAGTGAATACGATGAACATATTTTATATATCAATTACCAAACTACAAAGTGAATAAGCAGAAAGAAATGAAATCAATATATGGAGTGTCATTTGCCTTGGATGTGGAATGCTGTCCAGGATCCAATGTAACAGTGTTTTTTTATATCATTCCACAATGAACACCTAGGTGCAATCTATTTAAGAAAGCATGTGCAGGTGATTTGGGACAGGCAATCACAGGATTTAGCAGGAGACTTCTTTCACTTAGCTAATTCATTTTGTATTCATCCAGTTGTGTGAAAACAATATTTCTATGTTATTTATTTTTTTTTTTAAATATTCCTCTGCACATTATTGGGTGTTTACTGTGAACATAAGTTCACTTGGTTAACTGAAAAATTTATTATTTTGGTAACCGCATAGTGTTTATAAAATGTGACATCCAAATCTAAGGAAACTACTGATTACAAATGTGGCAAATTCTTTAAGAGGACTGTTTGATCTCGATGTGGTTATGCCACTTACAGGAACTATCCAGATTCTATAGTGCTTTTACTGTCATTTAATAACAGAACAAATACAACAAAAATGCATCACAGGGAGGATTAAATTAGGACATGCAAATCTATTCTTGCACTTGCTTCATAGTCTCAGAGGGCACAGTTCAAAATTTACAATAAAATAACCTTGTGCTGAAATACTTCTGCCTACTAAACTGGAATAAAACTTTGTCTGTTAACCTGTACCTACATCTAATGCAAGGTAAGCCTGCTAGCATTATATTCCCCCTATCCTGACTAGAGTTTGAAATGAGCATGTGTTCAGTGAATTGATTTCTGCAACACGTACAATATATTAGGCCTCGTTCAGATATTTGTGTTTGAAAACATGTGTCACAAGCATACACGTATTTATTTATGTATACGTTTATATACTTTATGAGTTCTGACATGCAGTGTCATTGCCATACATGTGAACCACTATGTACATGATATCTGCAGAGCAAAAATATATATACTGTACATATATTTATATATATATATATATATATATATATATATATATATATATATATATACTGAATTTAACTATTTGAATGAATATTACCGTTCTTCATAGTCCTACTGCTGCAGGACGGCGGAATAAAAAGTGGTGGTTTTGTACAGATGTTTGACTACTGATGCACCTCCAGGTAATTAGCTACTACAAAAGGAATGTACATATACAGACAAATTTCAGCAAGCTAAAAAAAATATATATATATTCATTTTAAAATGGATACCTTACATGACAAAATACTGGGATAAATGTGGATGCATGTTAATAGTTGTAAATCTTTAAAGTGCTGAGATATTAACATGTTTCCTAATATTTAGTTTTACAATGTATTTGCTAGGTTCAGACACTAATTATACGATTCATCTGTACAAACATTTTCATATAACACATGCTCTAATTTTAACATATTTTCTTTTTTTTTTTTTTTTTTTTTTCTGAACAGTCAGCTGAGGTATGCTGTGTGTCCACAATAAAGGGAAGGTGGAGGATTTGTGAATAGGCCTGCTTGTCCTTTGATTGTCATTTGCTAGGGATTAGTACTTGTCACCTTTACTAATTAAGGGTAACTGCTGTTCTGGAATTACCCTATATTTCAGCTAAAATGTATTAAATTAGTATTAAAGAAAGCTTAGTTTCTAAATGAGGTAAATTAGTATATTTAATTGAAATATATGTAAAAGTAGTGAATCTGTGTTCATCTCAGGCATCACTTTGTTTCAAGTGGGAGAATAAATAGATAGATAGATAGATAGATAGATAGATAGATAGATAGATAGATAGATAGATAGATAGATAGATAGATAGATAGATAGATAGATAGATAGATAGATAGATAGATAGATAGATAGATAGATAGATAGATAGATAGATAGATAGATAGATAGATAGATAGATAGATAGATAGATAGATAGATAGATATATGCAGTAATATATATATATATATTACCTAAAGTATTGTGATGCCTACCACTTTAGTGGCATCCCAGTCTTAGTCCGTAGGGTTTATTTTCTGAGTTGGCCCACCCTTTGCAGCTATAAAAGCTTCAACTTTTCTGGGATGGCTGTTCACAAGGTTTAGGAGTGTGTCTAGGTCAGATGTGAGGTCAGATGTGAGGTCAGGTGTCCAAATACTTTTGGTAATATAGTGTAAATGTCTAGGAAGCAAAATTAAAATTTTCAAGACTAAATGAATGTATCACTGTGATCTTTTTTTTCCTGCCATTGCTAAACAGTTAGCAGCAAAAAATGGTTGCTTTCTAATGACCTTTTTTTCTTTTCTGTTTTTTTTTTTTCAAGATTATGTTTATCTTTTTAACAGCTTTCCAGTAGATGAGACCTTGTCAGTGCTGAACTGAGTGGAAGAAAGCTATTCAGTTTCCAAATTGCCATTTATCATACCTATACATTCTTAACAGAGTCCTCCTATAACCTGAGCCACATTGTACAAGAAGATAACTTGGAATGCAGATTAGATACCCATGTCTAATGCAGAATAAAAAAGAAATCATATATATAAATATATATATATATATATATATATATTTATATATATATATATATATATATATATATATATATATATTTCACTCTGAACACACACCTGTTTTGTCATAAATAAGACTTGTATATAAAAATTATCTTAAACCATGCCTAAAAAGTAAATTTTTTCCTTCTTTCTTTGATTACTTAGCACATTACACCCAGCTCAGTATTTATGCCTCTTTATAACCTGGTTGGGTTTGTAAGTGTTGTATAGCTGTTGTGACCTTGCAAATTGGCAGATTGGTCGACTGTATAACCTCTGTGACGGGGTGTGTATATGTATATATATATATATATATATATATATATATATATATAGATAGATAGATAGATATATATATAGTGTGAGAACGAGATCTGTATCTATCTATCTATCTATCTATCTATCTATATGCATCTCTCTCTCTCTCTCTCTCTCTCTCTCTCTCTCTCTCTCTCTCTCTCTCTCTCTCTCTCTCTCTCTCTCTCTCTCTCTCTCTCTCTCTCTCTCTCTATATATATATATATATATATATATATATATATATATACACACATATATATGAACAGCAACAACAACAGCTGCAGCAACATTGTGCAGCAATGAAGCTTAGTATTTGAATGCACACAATGCAAACATTGGGTAACATAGTTGCAGGGTGTGCAACAAGTGTACACCAGCAGCTCAAAGCAGTGCTAAAGCCATTCTTTGTATGCTGTAAAAATGCCATGACTTTCTAGGTTATTATAAACGTAGAGAAAAGAAGTCCCTTTTTTGAAAGCAGATGAAGGTGAAAGGATGAGCTGCCATGCAGCCAAGGTCCTATGTCCATGGCATTGACCTTGCAGGGTGTGATATCTGCTGGCATGTGCTGATGATATGGTCAGTAATACACACCTTGTGATAATGGATGTGCTGTGTGATGATGGCTCTGGAAGACTACCAAAGTTCTCTGATTTCACAGCCTTGTTCGGGGCCCCTGTGACAGCGAGGGGGTAATTGATACATAACTCTTCAGAAGAGAGGAGCCCCAGTTTGAACATTATCAGTGTGACACTTCTTGTCTCGTGCAGCAGCCCCTGCTAATACTTGCAGCAATCAGCAGACACCAAAGGATATCTGTTTCTCCAGCATGTCCTCTGCCTCCATTCTCCTAACCCTAATGTTCACATCTCCTCATTTACATAGTTTGATCCAATTTAACTCGCCGCTTTAATCTGCGGGGTCCGTTGGGAGCAGTATTTACCCTGCTCGCTCCATTAAATCACAGCTACAACGGTGTGCCCCTGGGAGGGTTTAGCAGCATTTCATCCCTTTCTGCTGGGAACAGCTAGCAATTTCATGCTTACCCCGGGTATCAGAGAGAGCTGTGTGCCAGTGTGCCAGCCAAACACATGGCCTGCCTGCAGCTCCGCTCCCTGCGGGGAACATTGGGTGCTCGGGGAGCTGTGTGCCCTCTCCACACTCTTACCTGCCTACAGCTCAGCTTTCTGCACAAAAAGAGAATATTTACTTAAAATAATAAATAAATAAATAAATTCAGTATTTACAAATTATTATAAAGAATCAAACCATAGATACACAGGGCTTCTTAACGGTATTAACACTTTCGTTTCTATTAAAATAAAAAAAATACAATATGTGCCAAGGTAACATACTATAACATTTTCAAACTTCTTTAGTAATGCAGAGAAAGGGACAATGGTCAGGAAACAACAAAAAACAATCAGATTTAAACTTTCTACAGGCAGATCAGTGATAAAAAGCCATCTGATTGGTAGATGTCATTGCATATAAAGTAGACAAATGGAGAATTGTGCTGTACAGAAATTACACATTTTTATGTTATGTTTATTTTTAATGCTTTCATTATTGGCTGTTTGTTATTATTTATTATTAATAACATTGGGCATTTTAATATTATTAGTGGCATTGTTATATCATGTTAGGGTTGTTTGTTACTATTTATTATTATTTATAATAGTTGGTATTTTATTTTTATTAGTGGCAATGTTATATTAATGTTTAGGTTATTTGTTATTATTTATTTCTACGAATAGTAGGTATTTTATTATTAGTGGCAATGTTATAATATTTTTAGGTTGTTTGGTATTATTTATTATTATTACAGTAGGTATTTTATTATTAGTGGCAATGTTATATCATTTTTAGGTTGTTTGTTATTTTTTATTATTATTAACAGTAGGTATTTTATTATTAGTGGCAATGTTATAATATTTTTAGGTATTTTGGTATTATTTATTATTATTACAGTAGGTATTTTATTATTAGTGGCAATGTTATATCATTTTTAGGTTGTTTGTTATTTTTTATTATTATTAACAGTAGGTATTTTATTATTAGTGGCAATGTTATAATATTTTTAGGTTGTTTGGTATTATTTATTATTATTAACAGTAGGTGTTTTATTATTAGTGGCAATGTTATATCATTTTTAGGTTGTTTGGTATAATTTATTATTAATAATAGTAGGTATTTTATTATTAGTGGCAATGTTATATCATTTTTAGGCTGTTTGGTATTATTTATTATTATTAACAGTAGGTATTTTATTATTAGTGGCAATGTTATATATTTTTTAGGTTGTTTGCTATTTTTTATTATTATTAACAGTAGGTATTTTATTATTAGTGGCAATGTTATAATATTTTTAGGTTGTTTGGTATTATTTATTATTATTAACAGTAGGTATTTTATTATTAGTGGCAATGTTATATCATTTTTAGGTTGTTTGTTATTTTTTATTATTATTAACAGTAGGTATTTTATTATTAGTGGCAATGTTATAATATTTTTAGGTTGTTTGGTATTATTTATTATTATTAACAGTAGGTATTTTATTATTAGTGGCAATGTTATATCATTTTTAGGTTGTTTGGTATAATTTATTATTAATAATAGTAGGTATTTTATTATTAGTGGCAATGTTATATCATTTTTAGGTTGTTTGGTATTATTTATTATTATTAATAGTAGGTCTTTTATTATTAGTGGCAATCATATATCATTTTTAAGTTGTTTGTTATTATTTATTATTAATCAATTGCTACTCCATTTAAAAAAAAAAATAACATGCGACTTGGGCAAAATAAAAATTCTTGGTTAGCTTTAGACTGCCAATGAATTATACAATTTTCCTTTAGATTTACCAAAACCATATAATATGAGGTCAGACCTAAACACTTTTCATTTGCATGCAATCAGGCAGGCCCTTGCACTACATAGTTGACGTTGAATATAAAGGATATTGAATAAGAACATTGAAAAAGGTATGGCCAGCTAGTAGGTGTTTTTATTATTAATAGTAGCCATTTTATGTAATGTTTAGGCTAAGGCTGGCCACACATGTTCAATTTTCTTGTACAATTTTCTTTTCGATTGACCAAAAACCATAGAATATGAGGTCAAAACTAAACAACTTTCAATTGTATCCAATTAGGCAGACCCTTGCACTACATAGTTTACAGTAAATCTAAAGGAAAATTGTACAAGAAAATTGAACATATATTTACTTATTTAAGAAGAATCCCTGATCACACTTCCCCTATTTGAATACATTTAAGTGACAGGTCTTGTCCTGTGTAGGCGCACCATTAGACCTTACACAATGACAGCACTCAAACTAAATATGCATCGATCTCTTTAAAGACAGACATATGTCCATTGTTATTATTATTATTAATAATAATAATAATAACAACAACAACATCAAATCCTAGATACAATGTTCTCCTATTTTAATAACTGTCCCCCTCCATTTCTAAGTAGAAGGAATCTTGCTGTCCTTAAAATCACTTGTTGAATGGAGCTTTGGTTTCCATTAGGTGATTGTAAATGGGTTTGACTCAGTGATGACCCCAGGGTCAGGACTTGTGTTCTTTAATCCAGCCCTCTGAAAACACAAAACACTCTGCCCCGTGGTCGCTCCTATTCATCTTAATCTCTGCTGACACATAACATATACACTGGCCTGCACAGCTACCATAACTTCTCCTCCAAGCACCAGACATGCCTCCATCATTAACAGCACCAGCCAGCAAAAATGATACCAGAGCACAGCAAGATTTCACACAGCTGACTGCATCCATACCAGCACATCATAGCCTGCTCTTGGAATCCTAAATGACACAATAATAATAATAATAATAATAATAATAATAATAGCAGCAAGTGACCTACTATAACAAGATAGAAGGTCCCCTGACAAGCCATATATATATATATATATATATATATATATATATATATATATATATATATATATATATATATATATATATATATATATATACACAGAAAGAAGAGTTGTTTGCCACTAAATAGGTCAAGCTACTGATGCATATCCAACCATGGAATGTGTTACTGCAAATTGAATAAATATAGTTATATCATCTTAAATGCCTGTCCCTGGCCGAATAAATGCTTTTCTATTGAACAATGCGATCCCAGCTGCATTGGATACTAAGATGATCCGAGATACGTCTATCAAGTATCAATCCATCTACTAGCTCTAGTTCTGGCTGTCAGCACAATTAACAGATACTATTATTTCCCCTCCACACAATCATTCCAGTGAATAGCAAACAGCAGACAGGCACAGATCCTAGAACTAGCACAAAGTCAAAATCTTCTCTGTAATAAGTGCTTGTTCTGCTCTGCCCCAAGGAAACATTTGTCTGTAGTTCCTTCACATGTCACCAATGAGTGTTTCTTGTCCCCCTCAGTCTGGGGAAGAAAAGGCCTGGAGCTCAGCAAGAATCCATCAATTTAACCTGGACAAGACTTTCAGGCTGATTACTAAAGGAGTTTTTAATCTTCACTCAATAAATTGTAGATGTATGCACTTTAAATACCCAAGCATGTGCAGGTTAAATAAAAAAGGGAATTTACTCTTTATGAGTGAGGATTCTCGACTCCTTTAGCAAATCAGTCTCTTTGATTTTACAAGGAACTGCAAAAAAAAAAAAAAATTATATATATATATATATATATATATATATATATATATATATATATATATATATATATATATATATATATATATGAACAGTCATGTAAAAATATAAATAAATACACAGGAATTTGCTTTTCATTGAGGAAGAAAATTGATTACTCATTACGACTAGTTATGTGCAGGTTAAATAAGCTAGAATTTGCTTTTTACATGATTGGATAATTGAAGTGAATCTTGACTCATTTTTGAGTAAAGATTCTCAAATCCTTCAACAAATCGGTCTCTTTGATTTTATAAGGGATTAAGAAAAAAAAAAAAGAAAAGAAAAAAAAGAAAACTAGATCTAAACAGTCACGAACAATCATGTGCAGGTTATACATAAATATGAAATTGCTTTTTACATGATTGCACAATTGAAGTGAATCTTTATTCATTTTTTTTGAATGAAGATTCTGTACTCCTTTAGCAAATCTGTCTCTTTGATTGTACAAGGAACTGCAAAAAAATTAGATCTGAATAACGTAAGTAAACTTAAAAATAAAATGAAAAAAAAAAAAATAGAAACAGACATTTGTTCTCTTTGGTAGAGTTTGTGATCCAACGAGACAGAAGCAGAAACAGCGTTGACTCCATAGAAAAGTGTCATGGTAATTCTAATTCGGGCACTGTCAGAAAGAGATTTTTGTCATTTTTCTATCCAACTTCTTGCATTTATTGATCAGAAATAGCATACCCTTCCAGCAAACTTTAAAACGTGTAACCTAAAGCAAGCTTTCTCGATTGAAGACTTGCCAACCGACAAGAATATTTCTGTATCACTATAAACTATAAAAGATTCAGGTTGAGCAGAACTTAATTATGACATCATTAAATTAATAGAGGCCTTAATGAAACTGTTGCAATGGATTTAACGAAGCACGTAAAAAGCCAACATGCCACAAAAGGATTACTCATTAGTGAGGGTAATTACAATGGATTCACTACAGATCTGAGCTGTTTGCTGTGAAATGGGGTATTTGTTACTTAGTGATCTGTAAGGGAGAAAATTGATAATCAGCTATGTGCAACTAGGCAAAACTTCATATGCTAGTCCTCCTAGATCATATTCATTGAACCTGAAACACCAGTTTAATAAAGTCAGCGGTTTTCGCATGTAAAGAAAGTGTTAAAATGATAGGTGTGATTTATCATTTTTAATAAAGGATATACAATTATAAAGAGTAGGTTAAACCAATTACATAATTATTTAGCGGGTTAAAGACAGGCTAAATCAAAAGAGAAAATCCAACGTGATAGAACTGTAATCCCTGGTCTGAATACATTTAAATAATGATAAAGATCATTTAACACCAGCTGAAAGTGACAGTAATGTGCTCTGTACATAGCGCAGCATTTGAATGGACTCAAAACAGTCTAACCAGTCAATTTTGAAAGCATGAGTACGCTTTTTTTATTCATTCATAATTATTTATTTTTCTGTTTTGTTTTTATAGAACATCATTTTTAGAGTTCTATTAAAAGAAAAACACGAATGGATAAAAAAAAAGAGTAAAAAGAGTTAAGAGATCTTCTATTTGTAAATGGCAGTTGGCAAAGGAAGCATGAATTTCATGTTTTGTTTTGTTGTTGTTGTTTTTTAACCATTCATTATTTTTTGTTTTAGTAGAATGTCATTTTAGAGTTCTATTAAAAGAAAAACATGATTGGATAAACAAAAGAGTTAACAAAGTTGCAACAGTTTAAAAAAGAGTTGAGAGATCTGCCAACTTAAATGGCAGTTGCCAAAGAAAGCATGGGTTTATATATATATATATATATATATATATATATATATATATATATATATATATATATATATGTTTATATATATATATATATATATATATATATGTGTGTATATATATATATATATATATATATATATATATATATATATATCATTCATTATTTTTTAAATTAGAAAAATAATATTTTTTATATTACTTAAAAAAAAAATATGAATGGATAAAAAAGATTTGAAAAAAAAAACAGAGTTAAAGAGTTAAAAGAAAAAAGAGGGTTAAGAGATCTGTTATCTGTAAATGTCAATTGGCAAAGGAAGCATGCGTTTTATTTATCTTTTTTAATCATTCATTATTTTTTGTTTTAATAGAACATCATTTTTAAAGTTCTAATAAAAGAAAAACATTGATGGATAAAAAATAAAAAAAAGTGTTAAAAAAAAGAGCTAAAAGAGTAAAAAAAAAAAAAAAAAGAGTTAACATCTACTATCTTAATTGACAAATCCCTTTGTGTTATCAATCCCAACTTTTTGAACTTTCCACCCACTAGACACTCATAATACATTTCTGAAATAACAAAAAAAACATATATCTATTTTCTTTTTCAGTTGAAAATTTATTTAGCTTAAAATTCAGCTCATCCTTCTTGATGAATCTGTTTTGTTTTTTTTAAAGCAGAGAGGACGCTTAATAAACTATATACACAATAGGAATCCGCAACGCCTAGAATTAAAAAAAAATGCCAGGAATGTACATGAAATAATAAAAAACCAAAAACAGGAAAGGAAAATAAAACAAATACATAAACGCTTACAAAAATAAAATAAAAAAACAAAATATATTCTAGCTTCGGATATTTTTGTTCATAAATAAACAACAAACATGTGCAGAAACGTGTGTGCAGATTCGATTAGGGTTAGGGGGAATTTGGAAAGTTTTTTTAAGTAAAAAAAAAAAATAATAATAATAATTGTCAGACAGGTGTGATAGCAAATAAAATCTATACCCCTTTCCTATACAACTCATAAATACTGTACACGGAGACCCAATTTACACCCAGCTAGAATTGGTTTTGGCAAGAGCATTAGCTCAACTCCTAAAAATATTCAAACAATAGTAGGTTACCTTAACTTTCCTGTTTTTTTTTTTTTTTTTCAGTTTGATATATTTTTTTATACAAGAACATCAAAACATTTCTGTACAAAAGAAAAGAGGTGAGAGTTCTGAGTGTGGAGCAGAGCAAAAGGTCAAGGTGTCAGTTTCTAGTCTCTATAGTCTCTGTCCGGGGACTCCTCAGATATGTGTGAGTGGCACCGTGCCGTTTACCCCCGTGCCAGCCCCTTGGTAGTGCTGGGGCAAGCTGTGCAGTCTGCTTGTGGCTGCAGCCGCGGCTGCTGCAGCCGCCGCCGCCGCGGCCGCCGGGTCTCCAGCCTCCCCACCGCTAGGTAAGTACATACTGATCATCTCCCGCAGATCCCCTGGGCAAGGCGGCCGGCTGTGGGAGCCTCCTCCGCTCACAGGTGGACTCACGCTGGGCTCCGATTTCACCAGGGAGCCTAGAGCCCCGAGGGCCCCCGAAGATGCCGCGGCGGCAGCAGCGGCCGCAGCAGCCGCAGCCACAGCCGCCGAGGATGGGGAGCCCTGGTGCTGCTGCTGGCTGGAGGAGTAGCTGAGGGCCCCATAACTGGAGGGAGAAGCGCTCATGTAGCTCTGAGCCCCGGGCAGGGGGCTGTACTGTAGGGCACTCATGTCATAGCGGTGCATGGGCTGCGGGGGAGGCGGTGGAGGGTGTGGAGGGGGGTTATGGTGGGGGTGATGATGTGGGTGATGGTGAGGGTGATGGGGGTGGTGGTGAGGATGGTGCCCCCCGCTGCCAGGGTGCTGCTGCTGCTGGCTGTAGGCGAGCTGAGCCTCCTGCATCATAGCAGCCGCCGCCGCTGCCGCCACTGAGCCGGGGTACGCTCCGTTTGCCCAGCCGTTCATGTGAGCGTATCCTCCGGCCCCCGCGGATCCCCCTGAGCCTGGGCTCTCTAGGCGCTGCACCACCACGCCCCCTGGTCCTCCGCCTCCCGCGGAGCCTCCGCTGCCTCCTCCAGGGCTCAGGCCCACTCCCATGTGTCCTCCCCCGTGCAGCAACCCCCCGGCCAGGGAGTACTTGTCCTTCTTGAGCAGAGTCTTGGTCTTCCTCCGGGGCCGGTACTTGTAATCCGGGTGCTCCTTCATGTGCAGGGCTCTGAGCCTCTTGGCCTCATCAATGAAGGGCCTCTTCTCAGCCTCGGACATGACTTTCCATTCGGCCCCCAGTCTCTTACTGATCTCTGAGTTGTGCATCTTGGGGTTCTCCTGGGCCATCTTCCTCCTCTGGCCCCTGGACCACACCATGAAGGCGTTCATGGGCCTCTTCACCCGGTCCTGGCTGGCCTTGTTGCCCCCTCCTCCTCCCCCGGCTTGGCCCGTATTAGTGGGGGGCTGCACCCCGGGGGAGTGTAAGTCCGTTTCCATCATCATGCTGTACATTCACACGGCTGGCTAGGGGAGGGGGGCCCCCTCTTTTACACACAAGGTGGCTCCTGACTTCTGGATGGAGCTTCTTATACTCCACTCACTGCTTGGGAAACTTGGGGACACAAGAGCATCAGGTCTAAGTAGGGAGGGGAGGGAGGGGAGGTAAAAAAAAAAAACTTTGTGACGGTGCTGAGCACAACAGGTCCCTCGCCTGCTCCCCTCACCTGTCCCCTCGTAAGCTCCGCGCTGATCACTTTACTCCGACCTGTCCCGCGAGTCGATGAGCGACACTTCTCCGGCAGAAGCTGGGAGGCGATGGCAGAGTGTGAGCCAGGTGCGACTCAGCGACACAGAAAAGAGTAGTGAGCGCTCATCACAGGCAAAGTCCCGAGTTTGCTGGGAGGGAATGCAGCGCTGGGCTACTTCGGAGGAGGTTTTCGCTGGCTGATCTGCGGCATCAGACGCTCGGAGCTAGGCGCACAGCAGCCATACGGCGCACGCCGGCTGGGATTAAATGATTTCACCGCGGCCAATAGGAGGCCAGCGGCCGGCGGGGAGGGGAGGGGAGGGCAGAGCTGAGCTGGAAGGAGGGGTAGCTGGGATGGGAGGTGTGAGCATGCCTGCCTCTGGATGTCACACTGCTGGGAAGGGGACGGTGATTTGCATGGCACGCTGTCCCATGACGTCATGGGGTGAAGAATATCATCCAGAGGAAAAGAAGAAGAAGAAGAATGAGGCTGCCGCCTGCTTAAAATAAAAACCTGGTGGGAGAGGGTCAGGATATTTCCCGTTTATTATTTACTCTTTTACATTTTATCTTCCTGAGGTTGGGGGAGCGAGGAAAATGTCAGCACAGAGAGAAATCCAATAATAGTTGTCAAAACTTAGACATTCTATAGGATGCCATAGAAAAGGAGAGGGGGTGCATAGCATCTGTAGATGTATAGTTAGAGATTTAACCTGGATGCATGGCTACATTAGAATAGTATACTCCTATAAGCTCTTAGTACTGGATAATGGTATTGGGGACCTGGACCTTGGGAGAAGTTCTGAAAAAAATGCATTTACGTAAAAAAAAAAAAAAAAAAAGTTATAGATTCATCCTGATTCCTGACTACATTGGACTATTCTACTTCCATTAGCTCTAAGTACTGGAAAATGTGTAGCTGTACCTTTCATCAATTTACAGAAACAAATAATTATAGATCCATCTATAAATGATTTCATTGGAACATTCTACTCCTATTCTATAAGTACTGGACAATGTTAGTGTAGCTGTATACCTTTGCTCAATCTACATAAACAAATACATAAAACAAATAACTATAGATCCATCTATGTATGACTGCATTGGACTATTGTACTCCCAGTATTAGGCAATGTTAGTGTAGCTGTACCTTTCATCAATTTACATAAACACATAAACAAATACATAAAACAAATAACTATAGATCCATCTATGTATGACTGCATTGGACTATTGTACTCTCAGTATTAGGCAATGTTAGTGTAGCTGTACCTTTCATCAATTTACATAAACACATAAACAAATACATAAAACAAATAACTATAGATCCATCTATGAATGACTTCATTGGAATATTGTACTGCCAGTATTGGACAATGTTAGTGTAGCTGTACCTTTCATCAATTTACATAAACACATAAACAAATACATAAAACAAATAACTATAGATCCATCTATGAATGACCTCATTGGAATATTGTACCCCCAGTATTAGACAATGTTAGTGTAGCTGTACCTTTCATATTTACATAAACACATAAACAAATACATAAAACAAATAACTAAAGATCCATCTATGTATGATTTCATTGGAATATTGTACTCCAATTCTCTAAGTACTGGACAATGTTAGTGTAGCTCTACCTTTCATTATTCTACATAAACAAAGACATAAAACAGATAACTATAGATCCATCTATGAATGATTTCATTGCAATATTGTACTCACATTCTATAAGTACTGTACACTATTAGTGTAGCTGTACGTTTGATATATTTACATAAATACATAAAACAAATATATCAATTTTATGAATGACTTCATTGGAATATTGTGCTCCCATTCTATAAGTACTGTACAATGTAAGTGTGGGTGTACCTTTGATCAATTTACATAAATAAATACATAAACAAATACATAAATCAAATAGCTATGGATAACTCTATGAATGACTACATTGGAATATTGTGCTCCCAATCTATAAGTACTGTATAATGTTATACAGTAGCTGTACCTTTGCTAAATGTACAATAAATAAATAAACAAATACATAAAACAAATAGCTATGGATCACTCTATGAATGCCTACATTGGAATATTGTGCTCCCAATCTATAAGTACTGTATAATGTTATACAGTAGCTGTACCTTTGCTAAATGTACAATAAATAAATAAACAAAACAAATAAATAAAACAAATAGCTATAGATCCATATGTGAATGACTACATTGGAATGTTGTACCCCCATTCTATGAGTATTGTACAATGTTATTCTGTACCTGTACCTGTACCTTTGTTTTGGGGGAAACTAAATGGCATACAAAAACAGTTATAGATCCATTCAGATTCCTGAATGCATTGTAATATTGTACTCCCATGCTCATAAGTACAATGTTATTGTGTAGCTGTACATTTGTTACATTTTGGGGGGGGGGGTAGAAAAACTGCATCCCCTCCCTCAAAAAATCAGGTATAGATCCATGTATGTATTGAAATGTTGTACTTCTATTTATTTTCAAAGTAGTTGAAGTAGTAGTAGTAGTAGTTCTAAGTAGTTGAAGTAGTAGTAGTAGTTCTAAGTAGTTTAATATTGTGCTACCATTTTTTAAGTATTACAAATGTGCACCTGTACCTTTGTTGCATTTTGGGATAAATACAATTACGCACACACACACACGCACACATATATATATATATATATATATATATATATATATATATATATATATATATATATAAATACCTGGTATTCAGAGTACCGATATCATTTATAGACTAGCCTAGGCTAGAGATTTAGAGGTGACAGATTTAAACCTACAGAAGGCTAAAATCTGACATTACACGTGTCATCAGACTTTTGCTATATTGAAAAGAGTCCAGTCTCTGCTTGGTATCCTGATTAGTAATGTGTAATTAATAAATGAATGAGTAGTTGCCCTGTTCAGTGCAGTAAAGCTGTCCTATAATGCAGCCTGGGAGGCATGAGCACAGGTTGTAGTGTTGGTCTAGGAGCAGATAGGGAGCAGGTGTAAGTAGTTGCTAAGTGACAAGAGAGAGACAGTTAGAGATTGTGTCAATCACACATCAAGGATCTGCCAGGGCTGATAACATCTTCTATGCAGGCGGCTCGGATGGAGGGAAATTAGGAGGGGACTTCAGGGTATAATTAAGTTCTCATTGTAATGTACAGACAGACCATTTCTTCCCAGATGCACCTGATCTCGGACACAAAAAGCACTGGGCGATCCAGCAAAGGAACAGAAGTGCAACATACAGATCGTCTAACTTTGCTATTGTATGATTGACATCTGTAGGGAAAGCAAGCACATTTCCCAAAGTCTGAATTCAGTGCCATCATGATTAAACGTGACAGATCTGAAAAACTTTGACACAATGACACTGATGTGATTATGAATATATACATATATATATATATATATATATATATATATATATATATATAT
Organism: Pelophylax lessonae; assembly: GCF_965119305.1. NCBI lineage: Eukaryota > Metazoa > Chordata > Amphibia > Anura > Ranidae > Pelophylax > Pelophylax lessonae. Next base: position 468,507,806 of record NC_138769.1, read on the forward strand.
ATATATATATATATATATATATATATATATATATTTTTTTTTTTTTTTTTTTGACTGTCATACCTTATGGATCTGAGTGTACAATTCATTTTAGCCAAATATCGGATTCGATTAGGAAAGTACATAAGCAGATGAGTAATAAGCTGTAGTGCATGTTGTCACAAACGTATAGGTTGGTACAGAACGATGATTATAGGTAATAGATTGACAGCTCACTAATAATTCTAGCTATCGATTCAGCGATCCAGACTGGGTCACTGAGAAGACTATGAAGACTTGTCATGAAACATTTGTTCACCTTAAAAATTAATGTCTTTGATGTGAAGCTAAGCAAATGTGTCAAATGAGTATAAATATCTGAGCCCTCCTACAAAGGGCAGTGGGAGAACTACAAAAACAATGAGCCGCCCACCTTTGCACACTGTAGAAAGGCGAGTCTTTCCTGTAGATCGGGTCCCAGAACAGATTAGCACAAGGTGCCAGCTGATACAAAGCTATGATGTGTCTGATGTATCCAGCTTCTCTAGAGATCCCCCAACTACACAGATGATGCTATACAGGCAGGTCATTTCTCCAAATTGCACTCCATGAGATAGTCTTCTCATATAGGTCTGACCCTCTGAGTATTACACCTTGTACTGTTCTTTGCATGTCATATTGCCCAAATCCATGCTACATATTCCTACATATGTCCTTATGAATGCATATATTTGCCATGGTTACCAATACAGAAAACAGGTATAACTGTCCTATCTAGCAGTAGAACATTTGCATTAGTCAGACCACTGTGATCCAACCAGCCACAGGTTCCTTTACATATGGCACCAGGGCACATTTCTTCTCTCCGATTGCCAGTTCTTTACTGTCAGAGCAGTAAGGATGTGGAATTCTCTTCCACAAGCAGTAGTATCAGCAGGGAGCATTGATAGCTTCACAAAACTATTAGATGGGCACCTTAAAGACCACAACATAAGGGGGTATACAATGTACAGTTAACATCAAACACACACACACATCATAGGTTGAACTGGATAGACTGATGTCTTTTTTCAGCCTCACAAACTGTAACTATGTAACTTATTGGACCAGCCTTTTTCAACATAGAGGAACCCTTGAAATAATATTCAGGTCTCTGGGAACCCCTGCTAAAAATGACTATATTTACAACTCATGATACATTAGTGTGATGGTCAGTGGGATGAATGTTCCTTACACTTGTGGACACTATGAATAATTGCTTCCAGATAGCTAAAAAGCTCAATGGTGTCAGGGGGAACTTATCTGAGAGGCAGATATTGCTCATTGCTCAAGGAACCCCTAGCAACCTCTGGAGGATCCCTAGGGTTCCATAGAACCCTGGTGGAGAAACACTGCATTGGACCTTAGCAATATTATTCCAAATCTATATTCTATACCTTAGCAATATAGTCTATATCTGCTGGAGAGGATGAAGTGTATGCTTAACAGGGCATGTTCACAATTTCTGTTCCAGAGAGTACTTCTTTTTTTTTACAGAAATTGAGGGCTTTTCATAAATAGCATCAGGGCACATCTTAAAACTTCCACTTTTAATTACCACGCCAGTTTAATTTCATTCTCATCTCATGGGAATAAATAGCTTATTGTGCCTTAGCAATATGTATCTGCTGGAGAGGATGGAGGGAATGCTGTACAAGGAACAGGGCAGGTTCACAATTTCTTGCTTCAAAAATTAGTTCTTTTTAACACAATTTGAGGGCTTTTCACAAATGGCATTAGGGCACATTTCCTGTTTTCCACAATTAAGTGCCAGTCTCATGTCATGGGAGTAAATAACAAATTGTGCCTCAGCAATATGTGCAAGCTGGAGGGGATAGAGGATATGCTGCACATGGAGCATGGCAGGTTCACAATTTCTTGTTATAAAAAGAGTATGTTATTTTATTTTTTACACAAAGTAAGAGCTTTTTGCAGATGGCAGCCTTTTGGACACATTTAACATTTTCCAAAAATTATTATCCGTGTGTTTCTCATCTCATGGGAATAAATAGCTCATTGTGCTTTAGCAATATGTATCTGATGGGGAGGATAGAGGGTATGCTGCACATGGAACATGACAGGTTCACAATTTCTTGTTCCAAAAAGTATATGACTTTTTTTTTTTTTCACAATTTGAGGGCCTTTCACAGAAGGCATCAGGGCACATCTCCTATCTTCCACAATTATCAGTGGCATTCTCTCTGGGAGGAAATAACTCATTGGAGCTTAGCAATATGTGCCTATATCTGCTGGTGGAGAGGATGAAGTAATACTGCACAAGGAACAGGGCAGATTCACACTTTCAAAAAGCACACTTTATACACAATGTGGGTGATTAGTACATACATTTCAAAATGCATGTTTGTGTGTTGTCACATGTCATGCTTTCACATTCATCGCTATAACAGGAGAGTTTTGCTAACAATGCAGAAATATTTCTGCTTACAGGACTAAAAGCCCCCCTGGATGAAAAAGCAGAAATATGAACAGTGCCACTGGGGGATTTACTAAAGGAGCCTGTTCACTTAGCACAGTGCCTGTTCAGTTTTCAACATATAAATGAATAATAATGAGACTGTGTTGTTCACTTTAAACATCCAACCATCTGCTAAAAAAGAAAAAGAAAAAAAAAATATTAAGGGGCAAATCTCAGGATATATTATGGGGGAGTTTTACTAAACCTGGAGCAATGAAAATCCGGTGCCGCCCTGCATGGTAGCCAATCAACTTCTAACTTCAACTTGCTCAATTAAGCTTTAGGAATAAAACTTTGGAGCTGATTGGTTTCTATGCAAAGCTGCACCAATGTAGGAAAAACTCAGATCCGGTGATTTGTAAAACAAGAGGAATTTGTTTATTTACATGCACATGGAGATATATACAGAGTTCAGTCAAAGCAGCCTGTCTCATGCATAAAAATCTACCCAGACAATAGAACATTAACTTTTTATAGTAATGAATATGTATGAAGCATAGGTGTGTTCTGGGCTGTTCCGCGGTGTAATAGTATAATTCATCCAATCAATGTCCTCTTGTTCTTCTTCTGTTAAATTAAGAGTTAAGGCTCATATGTGGGGCTGTTTGCAATCTCACTGGTAAGAACCGGTTTGGTCATTGCCCGCTATATTCTCCATATGGAAGTCTTGTCCTGTTATCTCTCAAGGTCTTCTCAGAAGTAAAAAAATGAACTTCCCTCCCCTTCATACAGGCAAAGGGAGGAATGTGTGTCTCAAAACAAGCTAATCATAAAGCATCACTCTAACTGTAATTTACATAAAGTATAACTTCTATCTACATTTATAGGTTCATATATACATTACTTCAGCTGCATTTATGAAAGATTCCTGACTCAGCCAATTCTTCCAACAACCAGATTTTGAGTGCTCCAGTTTCAGTAAATCTCCCCCCTTTGTGTGCAAGTTTGCTTTCATAATAACGACTCAGACTTTTTTTAAGCCATTGCTCACATTGAACGCGGCTTTGAAATTGTGCGACTTTTTCTGAAATCGCACAATTTCAAAGCCGCATTTCAGTAGGAATTTGGGTGCGACTTGAAAGACATCTGTGCAGCTTCATGCACAGATGTCTATTGAAGTTGCACCCAAAATCACCAAAAGTAGTGCAGGAACTACTTTTTCAAATTGTTGCAGCGCTGCAAAGTCGGCGTTACACCGATTGCAAGGTTGCCATTGCCGGCAATAGGCTTGGATTTGTCACGCAATTTGACCTGTCAAATTGCATGACAAATTGCTCCAATGTGAACGAGGGCTAAGTTAGCTACTAGTGGTCAATGAAAAAATGACTGTCTTGTAACTAGCAATGACCTGGTAAGAACCACATAAAGCTGGCCATACACTATACTATCCAAATATACAATCACTGTACAGTCTCCCTTAAGGCCCGTACACACGATTAGAAAATTGAACGTAAAATACCACTTTCAAAGTGATCGTATGATAATCTGATGGTTAGTACACAGCTTTCGAGAGCTGATCACAGCAGTTCATCTGATATTATCTGAAGGGACAAACACAACATTTTTTCTCATACGATACCAGGTAATTTTCATTTAATCAGTACAGACTTTGTCAGAAAAAAACAATACAAATACAGTACAATACATGACATTACTTTTGAACTTTTATTCTGTTGTACGAGAATTTTCCTAACTTTAGTAACCTCATTTTCGATATGGAGACTAGCATGCAAAAAAAGAAAGAGATGGTTATTCGTCTGATAATCTCATCCTGAGTAGGAGGCATTAGGTTTACCAGGACTATGTAATAGGACACATCTAAACAATCCTTTCAATTTTATTTCAATTCAAACATGCCCTTGTACTTCATTGCTGATGGCAGATCTAAAGGAAGTTGTACAATCAGATTGTATAGTGTATGGTCACCTCAATAAAGAATGGTGAAGGAACATTTAAAGCAGAGCTCCACCCAAAAGGAAAGCTCCACTTGTCTGCCCCCCCCTTCTTCCACATTTGGCACCCTTTGATGGGGAGGGGGGAAGGCAGTTTTGACAGGTGACCCTCTCTCACGTCCAGGTCAGTTTGACACCGTGAAGTGAGTCAGAAGTTCGGCCCCCCTCCTTCATCCCACAGCCAGCCCATTCACAGAGCTCAGTGCGATTTTTGAATGCGCAGTAGGAAACCAGCTGTGAAGCTGTAAGGCTTCACTGTTGGTTTCCCTTATCCAAGATGGTGGAGGGGGCAGGGACACTGCTGGATGCCTGGACAGGTAAGTGCCATAGGAGGAAAAGTCAACAGCTCAGGTGAGGACATCGCTGGATGCCTGGACAGGTAAGTGCCATGATAGTGAAAGTCAACAGCTCGGATGAAGACTCCGCTGAATGCCTGGACAGGTAAGTGCCATAATAGTAAAAGTCAACAGCTCGGGTGAGGACAGCGCTGGATGCCTGGACAGGTAAGTGCCAAAATAGTAAAAGTCAACAGCTTGGGTGAAGACTCCGCTGAATGCCTGGACAGGTGAGTGCCATAATAGTAAAAGTCAACAGCTCGGGTGAAGACTCCGCCGAATGCCTGGACAGGTAAGTGCCAAAATAGTAAAAATCAACAGCTCAGGTAAGGACTCCACTGGTCTCCTGGACAGGTAAGTGCCATAATAGTAAAAGTCAGCAGCTCGGGTGAGGACAGCGCTGGATGCCTGAACAGGTAAGTGCCATAATAATAAAAGTCAACAGCTCAGGTGAGGACTCCGCTGGATGCCTGGACAGGTAAATGCCATAATAGTAAAAATCAACAGCTCAGGTTAGGACTCCACTGGATGCCTGGATAGGTAAGTGCCATAATAGTAAAAGTCAACAGTTTTTTTTGGGGGGGGGGAACAACACTTTAAACCACAAGCAGTTTCCATCTGGTAAATTCTGACAAAGAAAAGCAGCTCAGGTGAGACAGAGTTTCCTGGTGCGAGTCGGATCCGCCATCCAAAGAACTTCACAGTCAAAAGAAAATGACCGCACTCAGAATCTTAATGAAAGCATTGAAGTCTTTATTCCTCACCACAAGTAAAATGCAGACAGTACATCAGAGGAGCATGTAAAAGTTGACGCGTTTCACTATACTGAAGATCGCTTACTCATACCCACACCTTATGGTGGTTATGAGTAAGCGATCTTTAGTATTGGGAAACGCGTCAACCTTTACATGTTCCTTTGATGTACTGTCTACATTTTACTTGTGGTGAGGAATAAAGACTTCGATGCTTTCATTAAGATCCTGAGTGCGGTCATTTTCTTTTGACTGTGAAGTCTCCATCTGGTGTTGACCTAGATTACCCATCTCCATGCTTAATGGGCTAAAAAAATATTGCCAGATCCCTGGGCAGAAAAATACACTCATATCTACAGTTTAGGCAAGTAGGGGAGTTTTTTCTGCCAGAAAGCTCCAATCAGTAGACGCAAACCAGAAGGGTTCTTTTTTTTCCTACCTATAAATGCTGAACTCAAAATATGCCTCTAATCATTATGTCCATGCCCACTATGGCTTTTTCAGGAGTTTACAGGCATATGCTCTTACTGGCAGAAAAGCCCCCCACCAAACTTGCGTTTTTGGAGAGGAGTTTTTGAGCAGAAAATACGCCTAAGTGCCCCCAAAAGTGCCCCCAAAAGTGCCCCAAGTGCCCATGCGAAAAGGCATGGAACAGAGAAAAAAAATCTCAAAAAAGCTTGAAAACGCACACAACAGAAATAGAAATTAGCAGAGGGAAGGATTTGCGAAAAAAACTGCTTATACTCAAAAAAGCTCAAAAAATCTGAAAGAGGCTAAAAAAAAAAAAAAAAAAAAGCAAAAGAGCACGAAATAAATAAAAGGAGTTTTTTTTTTGTACACAAGCCCTAATGTGCATGGACACATAGGAGTTGTTTTACCAAATAAAGCCAAATAGACTGTGCACTTTGTAAAGTGCAGTTGCTCCAGAGCTTAGCAAATGAGGATTCACTTTGCAAAGAGTGCCCAATGACGTGCAAGGAAAATGAAAACAAAATGCATTTTTGCTTGCACGTGATTGGATGATAAAAATCAGCAGAGCTTCTGGTCATTTACTAAGCTCTGGAGCAACAGCTCTTGCGGAATGCAACTGCACTTTGCAGTCCATTTACCTTTGGTAAATCCATCCCTTAGGATAACATTGAGCTGCTTTTACAGGCAGAACACAAAACTCCTTTAGTAGCAGAAATTTTTAAGCCAGTGCACATGGACCCTAATTGAACATTCTTCTAGAGTTTAAGAAGTCCTAGATGTCCCCCATCCCTTTGTGTATATAAGCTGGAGATCCCTTAATTCACCTGTTGCTTGATTCCTGTACCCTGAGGATTTCAATGAGCAGAGTGTGAACACTGCACAGGGTAGGACATCCAGCCTTACCAATGTGTCATCCTCAATACAGGCTCAGCAAAGAGTTTGATCGCCGTCTACTGGTTACATGTGTCCTCAGCCTGGCCCACTCCCAATAAGACAAATCTAAACAGGTTCAATGGACAGTCAATCAAGCTGATCTCATTGATACCCCCCAAATGCAACAAATTAAAGATTTTATAGATAGTAGTTTTACAATCTGTATATGCTCTTTTTTTATTTTATTTTTCATTATATATATGAATGTTATATTTTTATGTTTATTAATATTAATGTCCTTCTTATTATGTAGGACCTTTAGGTACTTACAAGGCACTACAAATTTAAGCATGCATTGTTATTCATTTCTATAATGTGCCTAAAATGGTAGGTTACTAGTTTACTATGGTAATGAGAATCCCTGTTTTGTTTACTAAGAAGGCAACATGAAATATATATATATATATATATATATATATATATATATATATATATATATATATATATATATTTTTTTTTTTTTTTTTTTTTCCCCAGGTAAATTCTAGGATGAGTTTGCCCAAAGTGGTGTGCTCACCCCTCCTGTACATGTCACAGCAGAATAGCGATGGATGAGCCTGCACACTCCGGCCACAGCCTCACCCTGTGAGCAATACTCACACATATAATTCAGATTTCACAGCTGACCTGCTCTGTAAACCTCAATCAGCTTCTAATTGAAGAGAAAACAAAATATTGCTTCCCTACAGCAGAGCTAACGATTTAATCATTATATCAGACATTATAGCTTTTAATTAGGCTAATGCTGATACTGTATGGAAAGAGATAATTCAATACAGATCTTGATGAATTCTATAATTGGGTTAACAACGGAGCAGTTGGGGAGAGACGTCAATATTCAAGCTGTGTAGAAACCCCTTGGTCTGCGAATGAATAGACAGACTGGAGCCCCACATCCACAGAAAAGGGCGCATCCACCTTGTCATCTGCACATTATATAGTCGCAGAACCCTTTCCACCATCTCCATCACTGAGTGCAATGTCCAGTGACAGCATTCTGCAAGGAACCATGGCTTTATTATTGCCAATGTCACTTTATTATTTAGCAAGAAAAACGATTTCGTACAATGCCACCATGATTAAACCAGAAATAATAAGTAATCACCTGTATTTGGTACCAATATCCACTATTTATCGTTCTAAATATCAGCTAAAATCCAGGAAAACTCAGCACCTGATCTAAGTTTCTCTTGTAACCAATTTATATACCTTAATGAATATATATATATATATATATATATATATATATATATATTTAGCAAGGACTGCGTTGAAATGCCGCCGCTGCTTTTTTTTTTTTACAGAAATAAAATACAACATAATCGTTGCAGAGAAATAGCATAACATATTAGTGATGTGATTGATGATTGATTGATCTTAACATATCAATGATGCAGTTGGATATTATTTTATCCCAACATACCCATGATGCAGCTGTGATTATTTAATCTCTACACAAATAATGATATAATTGATTATTAAATGATCTTAACATATGAATGATATCATTGATGATTAATTGATGTTATCAAATTAATGATGTAATTGATGAATATTCGATCTCAACATATTAATGATGTAATTGATGATTAAATAATCTGAGTATATAAATGATGTAATTGATGATTAACTGATCTCAGCATATTATTAATGTAATTAATGATGATTTGATCTCAACATAATAATGATGTTATTGATGATTAATTGATTTCAACATATGATGTTATTGATGATAAATTGATCTTAGCATATTATTGATGTAATCGATGATTAACTGATATCAGCATATTAATGATCTCACTGATGATTAATTGATCCCTACATATTAATGATGTTATTGATGATTCATTAATTTCAACATATTAATCATGTTATTGATGATTAATTGATCTCCGCATATTATTGATGATTAACTGATCTCAGCATAATCATTATGTAATTGATGATTTACTGATCTCGAAATATTAATGATGTTATTGATGATTTATTTCAGCATATTAATTGTGCAATTCGTGATTAATTGATTTCAACATGTTAATTATGTAATTGATGATTCATGGATCTCAACATATTAATGATGTAATTGATGATTAATTGATCTCAATAAAATAATGTTGTTTTGATAAATAAATAATTTCAACATATTAATGATGTCATTCCCAATTATTAATTCTCAGAATAATAATGATGTAATTAATGAAAAATTGATGCCATGTATTTTTGACAGTATTTTAGTTTTATTCGCAGTTGGCTGAGCTCCTATTCGGACTATTGATATAATTCATCACAGTAGCTACCTTTCTATCCAATATTTGCAGAAAACAAAAATTAAGCAACAAATTAGCTCTAGGTAAAGAAAAATGCATTGGCGTGAAAATCTCTATATATTAAAGGAAATTCATATTAATCAAGTGCATTTAGCTGGAGTAAAAAAAAAAATGTTGCGTTTCCCAACAAATAAATAAATCGTGGCTTGGGTTGCTCTATTTGAAGGCTGCCTGCAAGATTACTTAAGATGTCACAAGTTGAACACAATGCGGGAGCAAATCGTATTCATCAAAATCAAATATTCTTCCGAGGAATATTTTTCATCACAACAATACATTACAGGGAAATGGGAGAAGAAAAAGAAGAAGAAGAAGCGGCTTCTGAAACATCGCTCAGAAATTAGATTAATGGCTCTCTATGCTAGCTGTATCCCCCTCAGCAGAATTCAAGTATAGGCTGTAGTGTTTTTGTAATGGGGTGGGGTGGGGGGCTCTTGTTTTGTGCAACTTAAGTGTAGTATTTAATGTGGAACAAAAGATGATAAATTATGGCAGATAGGTGCCACTCAGACATATGTAACTGTAAATATTTCCTTTCAGATGTTCCCTTGTTAGTCATTAGACAAAACGAAGAAGAAGAAAAAAAGTGATTATTCAGCCTTAAGTAGTACACAAGTCACAAGGAATTATGCACACACGCAAAATACACGCGAGCCCGTCTCCTTCTTCTAGGCCGGCCCCGCTATTGCAAATTAGATTAGCTGCACAGACTTCAAACAGTACAAACATGACACGGGGTTCACAGGAGAGTGAAGGGATCATCCCACTCCAATCTCTCTTTTCATCCAAGCATCTCACATAAATTACATCTAGTCCTTTAATACACTTTACAATGAGATTAAAACATCACTTTGACACGATTTCAAAACCATTCGTCTCCAGTGATTCCCTCCATTACATCACTAAATGGCGCTCGGGTATACACACCACCACACACATATCTGGATCTATAGATCTATATATCTCTCTTGATGGACCTCCAAGGATGACACCCAATCCATTGACTATCTGCAATACTTTTTTCAATCGCGTCTGACCTCATTTTTTCATAGATGTAACTTATTTATCTTTAATATCTTGTTTGAAATTACGTTGAACAATATATATATATATATAGCAATGACATTTAACGAATCCAATGCTTTAGTTTTAGTAGTAGCTACCGATTTGGGATTGTCCTGGAATATATTTTGCTTATTTTTGGAATTTCCTTTTTTGCAGAATCTAAAACAAAATAATATTTTGGAGCTCCTCTCCTTAACTACTGACTTGGGGCTGTCCTGGAAGATACTCTGCTTGTTATTCCCTATTTGCAGAATATAAAACAAAAGAATATTAGAGAAAGGCTTAGCTCCTCTCCTTAACTACTGACTTGGGGTTGTCCTGGAAGATACTCTGCTTGTTATTCCCTATTTGCAGAATCTAAAACAAAAGAATATTAGAGAAAGGCTCAGCTCCTCTCCTTAACTACTGACTTGGGGTTGTCCTGAAAGATACTCTGCCTATTATTAGTTATTTGCAGAATCTGAAGCAAATGTATAATAGAAAAAGGCTCGGCTCCTTTCATTAACTACTGATTTTGGGTTGTCCTGGAAGATACTCTGCTTATTATTCCTTATTTGCAGAATCTGAAGCAAAAGAATATTAGAGAAAGGCTCAGCTCCTTTCCTTAACTACTAACTTGGGGTTTGTCCTGGAAGACGCTCTGCTTATTATTCCTTATTTACAGAAACTGAAGCAAAAGAATAAAAGAGAAAGGCTCAGCTCCCCTCCTTGAACTGAATTGGGGTTGTCCTGGAAGATACTCTACTTAATATTCCTTATTTGCAGAATATGAAGCAAATGTATATTAGAGTAAAAAGGCTCAGCTCTTGCCATTAACAACTGACCTGGGGATGTCCTGGAAGATACTCTACCTATTTTTGGGATGTCCCTTTAGGATGCCCTTTTTTAGCAGAATCTGAAGCAAAATAATATTAGAGAATGGTTCAGCTCCTTTCCTTAACTACTGACTATGAGTTTTCCTGGAAGATACTCTGCTTATTATTCCTTATTTGCAGAATCTTAAGCAAATGTATATTAGAGTAAAAAGGCTCAGCTCCTGCCCTTAACAACTGACCTGGGAATGTCCTAGAAGATACTCTACCTATTTTTAGGATGTCCCTTTAGGATGCCCTTTTTTTGCAGAATCTGAAGCAAATGTACATTAGAGAAAGGCTCAGTTCGTGTCCTCAACTGCTGAATTAGGAATGTCCTAGAGACTATGCCGATTTTTAAGATGCAGAATCTGAAGCAATTCCCTGTAAGCGAAAGGTTCAGCTCTTATCCTTAACTACTGACCTGGAGTTACCTTGGAAGATATCCCTTTTGATTTTAAGATGTACTTTTTTGTGTGCAAAATCTGAAGCAAATCATACAAGAGAAGGGTTCAACTCCAGCCTACTGACTTGGAGTTGTCCTGGAGGATATTCTTTTTAATATTAAGATGTACTTGTTTGCAGAATCTGAGTCAAGTCTTTACAAGAGAAGGGTTCAACTCCTACTGACCTGGGTTGTCTTACTCTTTTTAATTTTAAGATATACTTTTTTTTTTTTTAAATCCCTTTGAGAACACCTGTCTACTGACTTGGGTTGTACTAGGGAAGGGCTTAGCTCCTGTCCTTAACCACTGAACTGGGATTGTTCAGGAAGATGCTCTGCTAATTTTTATTATCTATATATATTTTTTTTTATTTTGCAGAATCTAAAGCACATGCCCATTAGAGAAAGTCTCAGCTCCTGTTCTTAATAACTGGCTTAAGGTTGTGGAAGATTCTCTGCTTATTTAGGATTTTTTTTTGCAGACTCTGAAGCAACTGCATATCAGAGAAGGGCTGAGCTCCTGTCTTTATTATGCCCCCCTTGTCTTCTCTAGCAAATTGCTGGTATCATTTTAATCCTATATTGGGAGCAATCCTGTGGTTATTTTCAGCTCACATTAGCCAGGTGCAATGCAGTTTCTAAACTGGGAGGCAGCCTCCTCATCTCCCTGACATAGTTTCCTAACAGGGGCTGATTCTCCTGACACTTGCTGAAATAATGCCCTCAGCAATAAAGCAAAGCAGGACTCACCAGGTCTTTACCAATGATCTGCAATATTCCAGCACCGAGGATTTCCAATATTACACAGAAAAATGTTACACCAAACTGGAAATGCTACTACATCCAATGCCAGCAACACCCCAATACTTGAGTAGATCGAACCCCAGAATATTACAGAAGATGCCTTTTAATGGGTTATTCATTATTTCCTAAAATATGTCCTACACAAACCGTTCTTCCAAAATAAGCTCTCAGCCCTAAAGCAGAAATCAAAGCTTTTACCAAGCCATCTATTTTGCACTATCTGTAACGACCGAGCTTTACAGCCACTTAAGTCATGGGTGAATGGCGCAAAGGAGAGAGGATTTTAATGGGTTAATTGACCCAAGCCGCTATCACATTTAAACACCTGTTTTAAGAGCAGTCTACCAAAGATCGCCCATCTTTAATCGATACCCCCAGACCATTGCCCTGCCTGTTGATATACAAATGTACTTGTCACCTGTAATAAATATTATGTATATATATATATATATATATATATATATATATATATATATATATATATATATATATATTTATATATATATATTATCACAGCAAGAAAATGACAACAAACACCTCTGTAAAACTAGTGTAATTCTCACATCTGATAATTAAGAGTGTCTTTATCTGTAGCTATTGATTGATTGATTGAAGGGCTCGTCATTTCCCTTAATTAGACATAACGAGAATGCAATTTCCCATCAAGGGTATGCACCAGAAGGATCTTCATGACTGTAGAATAAACACGATCACAGATGATAATAAGGGGGGATCCATGTCACAATATGTCTCCCTGCTACCAGTAGAAATTGGGATTTCATGGGGTGACATCGTTCATCCTAAATGAGGCGGAAAGGGATCGCCCTGTTATATAGCAAGCACTATACACTGGCAGAATGGAACAGATCGGTCCATGTTAAACCGACCAGTGACACACATGATGGGTTTTAAAATAGGAAAACTTATTTCTGTAGTAAAGAAAAAGAACATAAGCCCAGGACTGGTCCCCCCCCCCCCCCCCTTTTGCCATCTATTCTCCACATCCATGGATATAAGGATCTAGTTTAGTTTACTGACACCTCCCCCCCCCATACCCCCCTCTATGGAGCCTCCAAAAGCATCACTTCACCCCACAACTCCCCCCTTTACCCCAATCTGCACATACAGAACGCCACAAAGAGGAATCTCAGGAACAACAGACATGCACATCCAGAGAGAGAGACAGAGAGAGAGAGAGAGAGAGAGAGAGAGAAAGAGAGAGAGAGAGAGAGAGAGAGAGAGAGAGAGAGAGAGCATAGTAATCAGTTAAAAGTAGGAATAAATCTGTACCAGTAATACAAAGCAGATAAAAAGGCAAGAAGTTATATAGACTTACAGAAAACCTCCTCCAGACTCATCTTCCCAATAGGCGGCCATCGCTTCATCTATCACACTGTATTAGAATATATATATATATATATATATATATATATATATATATATATATATATATATATATATATATATATATATGTTATACAGTGGTCTGCTAAAATCCCCTACATCAGGCAACCAGCCACAGGCAAAGCTCCCCAAGCGGAGTGCCCGGATACACACATACACTGCAAGGCAGGGAGACAAGAAAATGAAATTTATTATTGATAGTAAAGACTTTGAAGACAATTTCAAGTTATTGTTTCTCTCTCTGGAAAAAGGAGGCCTTTTTTTCCCTAACATAATGAAACGTCTTTTGTGTGGCAGCGAACAATACCAAACAAGTAGTCTAATAAATAGCCACTTTTTTGTTCAGGCTCGATAGTGAATAGAATTGAGCAGTTGGTTTGAGAGCAGCTGGGACGCTGTAAGCTGGGAGGTGGAGCTCAGTCCCCCCTCTCTATGGCTCTCATCTCCTTTCTCTGGCTGGATGGATCTCCCTCCTTCTCTCTCCTTTCCCTCTTCTCTGCTCCTCATTCTCTGGGCTGCCTTCATAGAAAGCATTTCTCTCCTCTCTCTAGTCCTGATGATTTCATTGTTTCTGCCATCCTAATCACTCTGCACAGAGCAACAATTCTTCTATGGAGGAGCCCTGTTTACAATTCTTTTGCAGATCCATCCCCATAGTCTATTGCTCACTTACACATAACAGCAGTTTGTGTGTCCAAGGGAACATTATTATTGTGTGATCGTGTTAGAAGTAACATGAGGCTGCTTGCTTGCTGGAAAAGAGTGTGATCTAGCGACAATTACTTAGACTGCTGCTATAGAAATTAATTTTTTGCTGCAATGGGTATATATATATATATATATATATATATATATATATATATATATATATATATATATATATATATATATATATATATATATATATATATATATATATATATATCTAGATCTATATATATATATATATATATATATATATATATATATATATATACATATATTTACATATCTATATATCTATATATATATCTAGATCTATATATATATATATATATATATTGATATTATAATTGCAATGCCTTAATTATATTTGTATTATAATACCTATTTGTTTTTAATATCTCTGTCCTTCTCTCTATAGATTTTCTATCCATTTCATCATCTACCTACATTTTCTAGTTACAAACTTAGATCCCAATGCTTTGGCTATGGAATTTAACAGAGCACACAGATAGTCAGCAGAAGCCTGCAGTCAATTGACAGATGTCACAGAACTTTAAAGTTCAGCTGGCGAATTCCTAGATTTGGTTAAGGCACCGGGGGTCACGTGATAGATGTAACACTAGCCCAGCTATAGACAGAACACACGTCATTCAAAAAGAGAACATAGGTCATACAACACAACACCCATTTTCACAAATGAAGGCGACACATCGTTTTTTTTTAACAAAATATTACAAGATCTTTTTATGTCCTTACCTAGAACATCTAAATACTTCCCCAAGATAATTGGTACTTGTTCTAATATACATATACTACCTATGTTATAATGACTGTTCAAACCCAATATTTCATTATATTGTTTAATTATAAATTTGATTTTTTTTTTTGTTTCTCTTTTGTGTGTTTTTCCTGTTTGGATTTGTTATGTTTAAAATTCAATAAAAATTATTGAACCATAAATACTTCCCCAAAAAGGCAAATGTATACATAGACCTAGATCTCTAGATTCTGTACATTTTGAATGCAGCATACACACATACGTGTGTATGTATGCGTGTGTGTGTATATATATATATATATATATATATATGTATATTTATAATAAATTGCAGATTTTAAGAAAGCATATTATTATATAATTTATACACAAAAGCACACACATAATCTATCTATCTATCTATCTATCTATCTATCTATCTATCTATCTATCTATCTATCTATCTATCTATCTATCTATCTATCTATCTATCTATATATATATATATATATATGAAATGCAACAATAATGATTATATATGTTACAATAAAATATATATAGTTATATAATATCCTTATAACTACAGTTAAAAAAAATATCACAGAAAAAAAATCCATAATTGTATAATTGGCACAGATTTTGTATGCCCCCCCCCCCAAAAAAATATATATATAGAAAGAGAGAGAGAGAGAGAGAGAGAGCGAGAGAGAGCGAGCGAGAGAGAGACCATATATATCATAACAATTTATTAAATTAATTGCAGCAGGGAAGCTTATTATTTTCTATCTATCTATCTATCTATCTATCTATCTATCTATCTATCTATCTATCTATCTATCTATCTATCTATCTATCTATCTATCTATCTATCTATCTATCTATCTATCTATCTATCTATATTATTTATTTATTTATTTATTTTTGCTCAGAAGTATTTATGCAATTTGTCGATTTAAAGGCAAAGTATTTGTGTCAGTTTTTCTGCGATGAGAAAGCTTGGGAAGGTAGTCCCCAGATCCAGGCTGGAATGAGGAGGTTTGGACAGTGGAGGAGGAGTGGAGCTTTTGCTTTGTGAGTTGAAGAGCTGTCAGTCAGCTGGCTATGACAGCCTGTCACCGGCTCCTGTAATAGTAGGTGCGGGCTAAGTGCACAACACTCTACACGTCAGTCTTCCATACACTTGTGCTCTGCCAGAGAATCAAGCCTGACCTCCTAGAGGAGCACCGTACACCTAATCGATAGGCTTAGTTTTTATTTCTTAAAGGGTATATCCAGGTATCTCAATAAAGATGAAGACGGCTTGCTTCTTGCTATTGTCAAGTATTACAGTAATTTTCAGTGAAAGGTACAGTAAGCTTCGCTGCTCTAGGCTGCTAGCAATGCTTCAGCTTTTGAAATGACAGGCAACAACTCCTTCTCGATCTTTTGAACAAAATGGATTTGTACACTTAAAATACACGTACTATTTTTATTGAGTATATGTTGTATAAATTCCACAGACACCCCAAATGCTCCTCTACACACAAACTTATTGATCAGTAATGCCATAATAGCACAATAGGAGCTGAGAAAATATATCATTATTTATAAATGGGAACTGGAGTATATATAATGGAGAAGCATATAGGATATATTTTTATTTATCATGTCACAAATATATAATTATAATCACAGCTTGGGCTTATTGCTGCTATAAGATTTCCTTTACAGTAAAAGCCCCACGCGCTTTATCTGTTAACAGCAATGTTACTTTCTGAGCTCATGCTGGACAATGGAAGATTGTGCACTTTGGATACAATATGGGAAGCTTAGGATTTGATTTAATACATGGTGTAACCCAAGGTTATGAAATAGGTGTGATCTGACACCTGTGATTTTAATAGGATCATATAGTAACTGTGCAGAGTATATACATGCAGTGCATGGGTGTGCATGATATACAGAGTATGGGAGCTGGATCTGCATTTACATTTAGGATTCAACAATACAGAGAGCAAACTCAGGAAACTGCAATTTTCAAGTGATTCTCTGTTGTGCAAAGGTTTTCAATACCAAAAAAGATTTGAGCTTGTGTTCTCTATTTAAAGTGGAACTTCACTCTCCCAATCCACAGTGATTATTTTTAATCCTCATGCTGCTAGGATTAGTAAATAGATAGGAAAGTATATCATACTTCTTTTTACTTCTTGTTTTCTTCAGTTACTTCCTGGTTTCTTGCCTAGACAAATGATGTCATACATCCTAGGAGTCTTCAGGAGGGGATTTCTCAACTAAGCACACCCTCCGGCATGCATGCTTGAGCTAAGGGCAGATGAATTCCAGAAAGTAAATACTACATGAATCATCTGCCCTTACATAAGATGTCCACAGCCAGAAATGCTAGGAGGGTGTTTTTCAAAGTAATTTCTCAACAAAATAAAGCATAGAGACATGGATGGATGGGGGAGTTTAATTTGAATATTAAAAATTAATTAAATAGTGTTTTTGGTTTGTGGCTCAGATGCAGTGTAGATCCACTTTAGGCTGACTGAATAAAAGCTTTCACATGTCTGTATGCAGTGTAAAGGTTGCCATGCACTATACAATCTGATTGTGCAATCTCCCATAGATTTACCATTAACTACTGTATTTAATGAAAGGGTGGCCTGATTTTATACAAACTAAATGGACTAATCAGGTGATTTTGGAAAATTTAAAGGACTGGCTAGCTGAAATATTTTACATTTTTGTTTTTGGCTTTACTTACACATTAGGGATGAAAGAAGAGCAGAGAAGATGTAATCTTTTTCAATTACTAAAGATGGAAAATTGTCCATAAACCAGCAGTAACAATGCAAAGACAAAGTTAATTCTGGTTGTTTTATTAGAAATGAGCAGATCTTTGGAAGATTACATTTTTCACTCTACATGCACATCCAATAGGCAGTAAGGCTAAGCAACAGAGCATAGCTTATGATACCAGTTTATATGATGAATAGGATATTATATATGCAAACTTGCCAATAAATCAAGATGAAGCCCTAATAACAGCTTTTATGTGTGTGTTATATATTACCATAACCAAACAATTAAAGCAGTATTAAAGCCAAAACCAAAAATGTAATATATCCCAGCTTGCCAATCATTAGATGTAGTGGTTGCATTGGTTTTCTTTGTTTAGGCTTTTTGTTACTTTGTTTTCACATTGTGATCTGGCTAGCAACACACCTCCTGTATTAGAGTGCCTACACTTTGGGAAAGGCACAACCTAGATAGCAAGGATAACTTGCCACAAATTTGTGGCAGTGTTGAATTGTAAGTCTGTTAATTTGCTGCACATTTTCACTTTAAGCGCAATTTCTAGATGACACTTTTCCAATTTGTAGCAAATTTGCGTGGCAAGTCTCTAGCAAGAGCAAAGTTGCAGTGGTGGGTCTAGAGCAAGAGCTCTGCAAGTCTACAGCATGAAAATTCAGCTACAGTGACCCCTGTGGTGGGATGACTATTGCACAACATAACAGAACCAGAACTTGCACCAGACTTGCAGAATGTTTGCATAGAAAGTTGATCTGGAGTCATGCAATGTGGACTTATGAAGCCTGGTGAGTCTAGCAATAGCTTAGCAAGTCATTTTCTAACTTGCAGCTCAATTGCTTGCTATTTGGGAAAGGGGGTACATTTGGACAGCAGCATTATCAGTCCAGGGGGAGGGGAGTGTCAGATCTATTAGCATTTTTATATAAACTAACAAATTGAAGTCAAACTCCAGCTAACACTTTTTAAGCAGTTACAACTATTTTGTTTATTTTGGGATAATGTTTTTACATAAATAAATAAAAGTTGAATATTTTAAGCACAATTGTCGCAGTGAACCCCCAAAGACCCCGTTCACACTGGGGCGACCTGTCAGGCGACCTGGTCGCCTGACAGGTCGCCGTAGGTCGCCTGCCATACAGAAGCTGTGGACCCTTTCTAATAGGAGCGACACAAGTCGCTCCGACTTAGAAAAAGGGTCCGGAGCTTCTTTGGGGCGACCCGGAGCAACCTGCATTGACTTCAATGTTATGAAGTCCGTGCGGGCCGCTCCGAGGTCGCGGTGCGAGCTGCGCACCGTGACCTGTGAGGTCGCCCCGGCAAGTTGGATCGCCCCAGTGTGAACGGGGTCTAACTGCTACAACTGCAGGCAGCTTGTTCAGTTGAAAAACATCAGACTTACTGGTAGGATTACCTAGTGGAAATAAGAAAAGAAAGCCTAAAAAGAAAACAAATGCAGCCATTACCTCTAAGAACTGGTAAGCTGAATGACTTCACAAATTTGCAACTGAGCGAACCTTTTTGTATTGTTAAGCTGCAATATAATAATATGTTTGGTTTTGGGTTTAATACCACTTCAATGTATCAAACAAAAAAAAAGTAGTTTAGATGGCCTTAGGGAGTTACTAAACCTAAAGCTGGCAATACACTGCTCCAGTTCCAGGAGGAATGTGCTGACATTCTAGCTTTTTGATGGGTATTGGAGGAATGAGAGCACCACATCAAACTGATTCAATACAGTATAGGTTTTAATATTAAAAACAAGGTCAAGGTAAAAAGACAACTCATTTTGGGGGCCCACAGATTTCCCTTCATCAGGGCTTGAATGCTGGCAGAGATGCATGATACTGCTGGACAGGTAAATGAAGATTAGGTAACCCAGCACAGGTGTAGGTGGCCCTGTTGGCACCATCCAATTAGACAAAAGCCAGTTTTTCCAATCCACTTGTGTCTAAAGAGTCAGGTGGAAAATTGGCAGCCGAACAGTGACTGCATCCAGTCAGATGACCACTAACCTCAGGCAAAATTTATATACTATTACAATGATAATCACTATAGTTTTAAAGTCTAATCATGGTGATCCAAGCAGAGAAAATCATGTAACCATCCAAGGTGATAAAAGTTTTTTTTATCTATTTACAATGTACCACATTATCAATACTAAAAACACTGCACAAAATGTCGTGCAGTAAAACAAAATAAAGCTGGTCTGATGCTATTATTCTAAGGTGAAGTATTTCCTTTTGTGTTGTACCCAAAAGGTTTATGACTGTATTTGAAATATAGGGACAATGTAGCAACCAGATATCAGGTTTGGGAATCCTCAACATTTGTTTCTCACTGCTTCTTCTGATTGACAATACAATTCATTACATGTTTTTTCTTAGCAGATATCCTTTTTATTTTCGGCTGGACACCTTGCAGTAAAGTGAAATTTCCACAGTTAGGTCCACCACAAGCTGGGGTCGATTTCCAAAACTTAAGTCAAATGAAGAGAATGGATTGAAGGGAACATGCTTTTTTGCTTCAAAGCATACCTATGCAGGAGATATATTTTATTGTCCTGCTCTAATGGTTTGAAAATACAAGATTGCTTCAAGGGGAACTCCAGGATAACCAAACATTTTGTCTAAAAATTAGACTTTTTTATAAGATGTTGGCATGCTTTATGTATTTCTTTTATCTCTGTTTAGTAGTGCAGAGTAAAACGTTGCCTTTGTGCAGGAGCTTCTTGTAATAAAGACCAGTCATTGCTGCTCTCTCTCCTTGTACAGAGTCACTGGTCTTGTCTCCGCCCCTCCTGTAGTTTTCTGTAGGCAGCCTATAGAGGATGCAGATGCTGGGTCCCTCCCACAACTCTGCTGTCTGTACAGGCTATGTGTAGCACAGTGATGATATCAGTGCTCAATACATATCTGGGGTTTCAAAGGCATTTGGTGCAGAGAAAGTAGATTTATACTACTTGTGACTATTAAAGAATACCGTATATTTAACTTAAAGTGTTTAGGCCAAACGTTAAGCTTTACCTTCAGCTTGAGTATCAGGGGCCAGCTTAAGTCTCTCTGTTGCTGCATTACCAACCTCGGATGTTAGGGATTGATTTGCTTAAAGTGGAACTACACTTTATCTGGACACCACAAACCAAAAATGCTATTTTTTATTTATTTTTAATATTCAAATCAAACTCACCCATCCATTCATGTCTCCATGTTTTATTTTGCTGTGAAAACACCCCCTAGCATTGGCCCTCTTGAGTAAGAGCAGATGATTTATATAGAATTTACTTCCTGGAATCCATTTGCCCTTGGCTCAGGCATGCAGACAGGAGGGTATGCTAAGCTGGCAAAACCCCTTCTCCCCCTCTTGAAGACTTCTGGTGTATATAACATCATTTGCCTAGGCATGGAAACCAGGAAGTAACTGAAGAAATGTAAAAAAAGGTCTAAGACAAGTAAAAATTATATACTTTACTATTTACTAATGCTGGCATCATAAGGATTAAAAATAGTCAATGATGATTGAAAAAGTGAAGTTCTACTTTTAAAAGTGTATGTTCACTTTGTAAAGTATATGTTTATTTTGCAATGTGCATGTGAAGTGTGAAAATGTGGTTGCTTTTGATTCCTAATAGAATTTTGCTAGCACTTGTTTGGATATTCAATGTGAGCACAGGGTCACCTTATATATGTAACATTTACTTTACAAAGTGAACATACACTTTTCAACAGTGCTAGCACTTGTTTGGATATTCAATGTGAGCACAGGGTCACCTTATTTATGTAACATTTACTTTACAAAGTGAACATACACTTTTCAACAGTGCCGGGACAAGGTCATCTAGAGCCCAGAGCTAACGTGCCAAATTGTGCCCCCCCCAAGATGTATGAGCATACTTGTCAGCAAAAGTCCCCTCCTCCCCAAAAAAACAACCATTTATTTGCATGCTCACCTCCAAGCATAAATTCCCCCTCCTCCCAGCACAATTTCCACAGGTCAAATTCTCTATCTTCCCATTTGCCCCCAACACAAATCCCCCTAAACCCCCCTCCCCCCAAGCACAAATCCTCTCCTCTCCCCAAATCCCCTGCTTCCAGCACAAATTCCCATCCCCCAATCCCCTATCCTAGTACAAATACTTTCCAATCCAACCCCCCCCCCAAAAAAAAAATATTTCCCCTCTACTATTATAATTTTATAGCACAAGCCCCCCAAATCCCCCCTCCTAGCACAAATCCTCTACTCCATCTCCCTTCCCAACACAAATCACCACTCCTAGCACACCTCCCCAAATTTGCCCTCCTAGAACAATTCTTATCTCCTGCTGCCACCCAGATTCCCCTTCTCAACACAACCACCCCCCCACCTCCTTGTGGTGCCCTTCCCCAGCTCATGTGATGCCACAGTGCCCAAGACAGCCGTCCCTCCCGCCCACCCCTTGTCCTGGCCCTGCTTTTCAAAGTGAAAAACTTCTGCCCCTTAAGTAAATCTACTCCAATGCTCATTTAACTATGAAGCTGTGTTCAGTTCACATACACATGATTGAGCTTCACTTTATTAGGTGATCATTACATAATCTTTTTCCTTTCATTTAGGAAAGAATAATAGACAAGTTTGTAGATATATGACCCTAAATCTGAAATTGTATGGTATTCATAAAGGTCAGTTTACGTATTTATAATGTAATATACTGGTGTAGTGTTTCTGAGAACATAACTGTGGTTATTTAAAAAAAAAAAATAATAAAGTGTAACTAACAATATATCTAAAATCCATGCTTGCTCATTTACCATAAATTGTAAATTAATTTATAGAAGTAATATGCAGACAAAAGGTTCTTTAAGTGACCTATTCTGCCCACTCACCAATTGATGCTCCATTCTGCTGCAGTCTGTATTCTGATCAGATGCGTGTAAAACTGACTCAACCATACAAACAATGTCCCCCCAGGGCTTGTGCAAAATTGATGGTATGGGTGGTCATTATTTTATATAGTTGAGTTCAAGTAAGATGGAAGTTCTTCTCAACTTTGGACTGGCCAGGCACCTGAAAGATCTATTTGTCTTTATCAAACATCCATATTTCATGTGAAATGGAAGGGTGGTGGTGCTAGTGTTTGTAAACAGGGGCTGGGATTTATAATTTCTAGGTAACTTTTAATTTAAAAAATTATCATAGTAAAAATGTATCTATCTAGACAAGCCTTTCTCAATCACAGTTTTGTGGAACCCTAGGGTTCCACCAGAGGATGGTAGGGGTTCCTTGAGATGTGGCTTACTGACCTCCCATCCAATGGTATCTGCATAGTTCCAGGTCCAATGTCACTTGACAGAGCCAGTAACATGAAACCAGTGATATTTTTAACTGTCTGTAACCACCAATGTTATGGGGACTTTTTTTTCCCACTGACCATCAAAATAAGGGACATTTTTCCCACTGATTATCAATGTAAGGGACATTCTTCTCACCAGTGTTAATTTCGTCGACTAAAACCGACTAAAATACGACTAAAACAAAAACAATTCAGATGACTAAAATATGACTAAAACTAAAATGGCATTTTAGTCTTAAGACTAAAATACGACTAAAACTAAAATGGCATTTTAGTCAAAAGACTATAACTAAAACCAAATCGAAATTTGCTGCCAAAATTAACACTGGTGCATGCTCAAAGCTTAATACCATAAATAATAACATATTAGATTTTTCACTCTAGGACCAGCAGTAGTATATAATGAGTTTGGAAATTGTAGAGAAATGCTTAAATGATGCATTACAAATTACAATTGAACTACACCCATTCGATTATAGATGACTAAAATGAGTTTTAGTCGACTAAAATGTAGGACGTTTTAGTCGACTAAAATGTAGGACGTTTTAGTCGACTAAAATGTAGGACGTTTTAGTCGACTAAAATGTAGGACGTTTTAGTCTACTAAAATGTAGGACGTTTTAGTCGACTAAAATGTAGGACGTTTTAGTCGACTAAAATGTAGGACGTTTTAGTCGACTAAAATGTAGGACGTTTTAGTCGACTAAAATGTAGGACGTTTTAGTCGACTAAATACGACTAAAACTAAAACACTTGCAGAAGACTAAAATGGAACTAAAACTAAAATGCCATTTTAGTCCTTAGACTAAGACTAAAACTAAATTGAAATTTACTGCCAAAATTTACACTGCTTCTCACTGACCATCAATGTAAGAGACATTCTTCTAACTGACCCCAAACTATTTATTTCACCTGGGGTTCCCTGAGACCAGAAAATTATTTTAAGAGTTCCTCTGGGAAAAAAAGGTTAAGAAAGGGTGATCTAGACACCTGTATCTCGTTTGATTTACTTTAACCATAGAAAGTAGCAGAACATAATATGAATACTTTGTAAAAGCAGCATAGGAAAGAATGACATTGTGCAAGCTGCTGTAGAATGTATCTCTTGCTGTGCAACTCTAAATTGTCTGGTTAGCTTATTACAAATTCATCCAACAGTAGGAGCAGGACATCTCATTCATTTAACATGGAAGAAAATCGAAGAAAACATTTTCTTCTACAGGAAAGCAGTAAACCATTTTCATTGGGGGTTGTTAGCCATGAAAACGTATGTTGAATGTATATGAAGCAGATCTTAGACATGCAGCTAATATATGCCCATAATTAGCATTGTAAGTTCCATGCTATCTTGCAGCCTGCATCTCCCTGTGAAGATATGCTTTCTGATTAAATTGTATTCCATATTATTCATTTACAATAGGCCTATAGGCAATGAACCAAATGGATTCCCATTGCTACATATAATGCACATTCTTTTTTCTTCCTCCCCACCATACAGGATTAGGCTTTTGTAGTTGACGTTTATAGGCAGGCATTATAAGGCAAAGGCTAAAAATGAAAAAGAATTGCCCCACTGTGGAATAACATTCAGTATGTTATGACCTTCAGATTAACTGTTTATCCTCCAAGGCACGCATGATTAAATCTGGCTGTAGCCCATAATTTTATAGGTGTGCACTGTTGTAAACACATATCTTTTATGTTATCAAGATATACTAAAATATTATGCAGACAAGTTGCTTGTGTAGCTAAATTTATTTATTTTTAAATGTGCCACTCATCTGGTCCAGAGTGTTCTGGATATTGAAATTTGTAGTCCAGAGCTGGACAAAAGTGAGGCCACGGCAGATGACACTGCCAAAAGCATTCTATTCTTTGGAAAAATTGCTCTTTCTTCATTATTTGGCTGTAATACAGGGTGAGATATTGCTGATCTCTGCCTTGACAGCAGTTGGGTGTATTCAAGTTGCTCTGAATTCCAGAACTGCATCTAAGGATATTCAAAAAGCAGCATTCCATTCTAAATTGTTAGGCACTTTCATAAGGCATTAAAATGGACACATTACCTTAGATCTCCAGCCCATGTAAGGACATTCAAATACTTTTTATATTCCCAAAAGAAGAAATAAACTTTAAAGCCTAATGGTACTTTCAGTTCAAATTGGCTAAATACATTCCAGGTACATCAAAACAAATGATGTTCAAAGTCTTTCGGGTTTTGCTTTTTCATTAGAAAACAGCCACAGTCTGAACACAAAAACATGTCCTTTGTCATCATGCTGCAGAGGCAAAGCCTTACTCTGTGTGGAAACAGTGGTCTCTCTGCAGAAGTTTGACATGCCCATTGTTGAGCTAGAGCTCTCCAACCAGCAGGGAATATGTACTTTCACACAGAGAGCAATGGTCCTTTTCTGCAGTGGACAGTTTTCTTTTCTTATCAGGCTGTGGCGGTTTAAATAAAAAAAAATACTCTATGACTAAGCACACCTTGTTTTTATTCACATTTGATGTATTTTGCTGATTAAGGGCAGCTTCACACCAGAATCACACAGGAATGCAGTCCGCTTAACAAGCAAAAAAATGAACTTTAAACTAAGCTCTCATTTCCACTAAAGCTGGCCATACAAATTTCAGGTTGAGTGAAAAATACTTAACCAATTTCACCATTTCCACATTGGTGGTGGATGGGTAAATCCTCCTCGCCTTGCTATTGTATTCTGACAGCAGGGAGACTCCCCCCACTGCCAGAATACACAGATCAGCACTACAGTCATTGGTTATTGGCTGCAGCCACTTACTGTGTGGCTTTTATTCTACAGTATGGTTGAATTTCTGTTCAACTGCAGTGGCCACACATGGATCAAGATTCAGCCGGTCCCTGTTGAACCAGCCAAATTTTGACCCATTTATGGCCACCTTAGGTTCTCATGGAGCCACTGTGGAGTAATTCAACCTCAAATTGTGCAGGTGAAGTTTTTACTTTCATTCTATGGCCAAGCTACCACTTCCAGCAGTGAGTTGGTAGCCTGCAAGGCTTTCAATCTCCAAAGTACATATAGAGCAGGTTCACAGAAATATAAGAGAGAAAAGTACTGAAATCTGACTTGAACAACTTCACTGCTTCTATAGTGAGTTTTGCGGATGACATTCTTTACAGTGTCTGTATCTGCAGAGGTCAGTGAGGTATTCTTTCAGTTGAGTCCCGAAGTTTGGGTTTAACTATTTATTGAGTCACTAGCTTGGAGCCACATTCTGTACATATTAGGTGTCTTATGCATGATATGCATGTATTTGTTCCGGGTCAATGACTACGTAATTTGTCAATGAAGATGAAACTGACAGAACAGAATTTGAAATAAGAACAACTCAACACAGTTACAACCCCAAAGTTTTTTGACAGGCCCCTTTTTTTCTTTTACATTTTTACAGAGAGAGCTCTTCATCAGCATTCCTTATTCCACCTAAATCCCACAGCCAGTGAGAACCAACTGATGATGTCACACTCCTGTTATGGATTTGCAACAATGAAAGCAAAAGGAGCAAATAATAGGGAGGTTCAGCTCTAAAAGGCTGACAATTCATCATGTCTTTGTGAATAGGGAAGACATAAAAACCATTACAGGGAGATGTCCATTGGTGACTCAGAAAGATATAAGAAGGTATTGTGCACTACCTTTGCTGATGGGTAATTCTACTCACCTATTGAAATAACAATATTGTATGCAACTAGTCTTTAATAAGCATTAAAAAAATGGTAAAGGTAAATTTCACAGGAGTGTCAGTGAAATATTATGACCTGATGGGTAATTCAACCAACCAACCCACACAAAATGTAATGGCAGTGTTGGATGGAGCTGGCCTTTAATACAAATCTCATCTTTGTTAACAAAAAAAAAGTAACAGTTACTTGTTAAGAAGATGTGAATAATGGTTCAGAATTGTTTTACATATTTCCACCTGTTATCAAAAACAAATTAGCCAAGTGTATTTGGGAATTCTAAAAAATAGACATCAGCTTCAAATAAAATCTGTGGCATATTACAGAAATTGAAATGCCGCTTGAGACCAGTTTTATAAGTTAATATGACACTTTTTTGAATAAAATAATGTCAGCTCATAAGCTTTGAAGAACACTATAATTATGATAAAAATGTTGTTCATAGCTAAATATAATGTAATCAAGATGTACAAATAGTATGTCATAGAATGATAATCATTCTTCCTTAAATACAAACAGGATGCAGTGCATTAGCAGCATATAAAATATACTGCTTTCAGCTAATTCTAGAAAAGAATTGATTTTAATATATGCAGCACATGTGAGACTAAGCATCTTATTTATAACATATAATTTGCCAGTAATGGTAACGTAAAGGGGCTCAAGTGATCTGCCTCGCATAAAACTTGTTTATTAAAATGCAATGCCTGTTTCGTTAGATACTGCATAACAGCTATGATATAGCTGTGAAAAATGTAGAATTTTCTTGTTCACATTTGTAAGCAATCCATCCACAATAGATTTAAGGCAATGTGTAAAATTACAGCAGAGTGCAATCCAAAAATGTAATCTTCCATGTACCCATAATGGAATGGAATGTTCCATGCACAACATGGGCCTGCACTTGTGACCACTGCTCTTTCAAAGAGGCATGTTGGACCTATGTGGTCCAAATACTAGCATTGGAGCTGTCATATAATATATCTTTCAGTGATAACCAATTAAAGCTGAGTTCCAGTCAGCCATTAAATCTTTCCAGTTTCTGCCTGTCCTCTTCCCCCACAAAGCTCATTTAGTTTAGGGCAGGTTTAAAACAGTGAAATACTTATTTTATTACTTAATACCGCAGGCTTTCTTTCCAACATCTGAACAGTCCCAAAAAGCCATGCATCTACACTGGTCATGGCCCTCCTGCATTGTACTTGAAAACTTTGAGTGCCCACCCACTAGAAGTAAAGGAGAGCAGAGTTTATTGCTGGCTTCTAGGACTGCAAAGAATAAGGTAAGTATCCCTCCTCCTGATACTTAACCTACACTAAACAAGTATCTAATTGTTGGTAATTTTTTTTTTTTTTTGGAGGGGGGGTGGTCTCAAGAATGGAACGCAGATGACACACAGTCTTGACTACTGTCCATATGGAGTGTCCTTAAATTATTCACAAACACTGAGAACAAACAGGAGGTATTCAAGCCTAGGAGCTGACTCTGCAAATCGAATGGAAGGGGTCTTTTCAGTTGTAAGAATCTGCTGTCCTCTATTGTCTGTATTTGTAAATAACTCTGCTCTTAATATGACAAAGTTGTTTAGGAACATCACTTCCTGTCTTTAAGTAGCTGGTTAGAAACCCCAGAAGAAGAAAGTAGAGAGAAGGAGGAATTGGGGCTGAGACTGTATGTCCCCATGAAAGATCTGTTGCTATTTCAGATCTAAAACCGGGGTTATTAGGCAAGTGTTTCCATGTTAATAGATTACAAACATTTCCTATAGCTTCTGGATATATACAGTATATATATATATATATATATATATATATATATATATATATAGTATATATTTAATAACTGGTGATAGAAGTATATTTGTTGTCATCTCACATGAATTATATCAGATAGTCTGTGACCCAGTGTGCTTGTGTAATGGTCTTCTTGTGGTATGTTAGTAGATTAACCTGTTGATTGTAATACATTTTTTATGCATCTTCTGTTTGTCTAGGTTATCCTGTTCCTTCTGGTGTGGGATTCTTTAGCTTGTTTTGGCTCAGGCTAGAGCCAGGTTAGGCATCTGATGCACACTTCCGGTAGTTAGAGGTCCAGTTGCATGACAAATTAGACCAGGAGCTAAGATTCAGAGTAGAGGCTGACTCTGAGTTCCAGTACTACACCACAGTTTTTGCTAGTAAGGGTATGCATTCCAGGTTACTTGGACAATGGTTGGAGGATCTCCCCATCACCACTGACCTTGTCTTTAGGTCTCTGACACAAAGAAGGATGCTGCATCATTCTCAGGGGCCTCGCAACTGAGCTTTGCTGTGACGTTCATCCGGAGGCATCTTTATTAAAGCGGAGTTCCACCCAAAAGTGGAACTTCCACTCATCTGCCCCCCCCCCCCCTGGTTCCACATTTGGCACCTTTCAGGAAGGAGGGGGGAATGGGTACCTGTTTTTGACAGACACCCTTCCCCACTTCTGGGAGACAGAGCCGCAGCGCTGTCCTTCTGAAGTTTGGCCCCCCCCTAGTCTTTCCCCCGACGCCGAGCCAATTAAAATGCGCAGCGCGCTTCGCGCATACGCAGTAGGGAATCGGCTGTGAAGCTGAAAGACTTCACTGCCGGCTTCCCTTATAATGAATGGTGGTGACAGCACCTGGTAGCCGATCCAAAAATCGGCTGGGGTGCTGGCATCACAGGCTCCCTGGAAAGGTAAGTGTCTATATATTAAAAGTCAGCAGCTACAGTATTTGTAACTGCTGACTTTCCATTTTTTTTCCCCATCTGGAAACCGCTTTAATACCTATATTTACCTGGGTATATGAGCACCATTCTACCAGGACTCTATATTTGGTTATGTCATATGCTAGTTACAGTAGTCCCCCTGCCCCAAATTACTTTGATTAGATTACTGGTTCATTTCTTTTGAAGGGAACCCCCTTTATTCACAGAGGCCCTGTCCTGGGTGGAGGTACTTTATTATCAAACCCACTTTTCCACCTAGCGAAGGTTCTGGTTCTGTTATTTACCTACAGGTTTAGGGTAATATTCTGTTTGGGAAGGGCAGCTCTTGTCATAATCCCCAATGGAGTTATACAAAGTTTTTTCAGAGAAAACTCCTTGACTGGAATACCTTATGTATACACTAAAAGTCAAGAAATAACCTAAAATAACTGATAATCAAAAGCTGCTGACACTGTAATCCTGATCAAGGTACGTCAAAATATTAATACACAAATGCAGCGCTTAAGATCTCTTAAAAAGTCCAATATGCAAATGAAAAACAATATTCCAAAAAAGAGTCTATAAATATGCAAAAATGCATGCAGGAGAAGTGTTGAGATGAATCCAGGTCACAGCCCCAGATCATGAAGATCATCCATCCTGCAGCCCCAGATAATGACACTCCCACCACCATGCTTCACTGTAGGCAAGACACACTTGTCTTTGTACTCCTCACCTGGTTGCCCCCACACACACTTGACACCATCTGAACCAAATAAGTTTATCTTGGTCTCATCAGCCCACAGGACATATTTCCAGTAATCCATGTCTTTAGTCTGCTTGTCTTCAAAACTGTTTGCAGGCTTTCTTGTGCATCATATTTAGAAGAGGCTTCCTTCTGGGACGACAGCCATGCAGACCAATTGGATGTAGTGTGCGGCATATGGTCTGAGCACTGAAAGGCTGACCCCCACCCCTTCAACCTCTGCAGCAATGCTGGCAGCACTCAAATGTCTATTTCCCCAAGACAACCTCTGGATATGACGCTGAGCACGTGCACTCAATTTCTTTGGTTGACCATGACGAGGCCTGTTCTGAGTGGAGCCTGCCCTGTTAAACGGCTATATGGTCTTGGCCACCATGCTGCAGCTCAGTTTTAGGGTCTTGGCAATCTTCTTATAGCCTAGGCCATATTTATGTAGAGAAACAATTCTTTTTTTCAGATCCTAAGAGAGTTCTTTGCAATGAGGTGCCATGTTGAACTTCCTGTGACCAATATGAGAGAGTGAGAGCGTTAGCATCAAATTTAACACACCTGATCCCCATTCACACCTGAGACCTTGTAACACTAACGAGTTACATACCAGGGAGGGAAAATGGGTAATTGGGTCCAGTTTGGACATTTTCATATAGGGGGTGTACTTGCTTTTTTTGCCAGTGGTTTAGACATTAATGGCTGTGTGTTGAGTTATTTTGAGGGGACAGCAAATTTACACTGTTATACAAGCTGTACACTCACTACTTTACATTGTAGCAAAGTGTAATTTCTTCAGTGTTGTCACATGAAAAGATATAATAAAATATTTACAAAAATGTGAGGGGTGTACTCACTTTTGTGAGATACTGTATGTCTATCATGAGAGTCTATGTATGGTGGTATATGCCATTTTATTGAAGATCCTTGATTTTATAGCAGTGGAGAGTTGGAGTGAGATATGCCTTAGCTTTATTGACTACTCTTGCACAAATAGCCCATCTTTTGATGTAAGGGTCAGTGTGAACTTTTTCCTCCGGTGGCAGATTCTTCTCAACACTTCTCCTGCATGCATTTTTAAGAGGTCTTAAGCGCTGCATTTGTGTGTTAATACCTTATGTATAGACACTATCAGTAGGCACTAAGAGGGTGAAGGGACATCCAGTATGTATGGGACAGACTTTATAATTCCAGTCGCAATGGTACTCCTGACTAATTTTACCTTTTCACCAGGTTTAACTTATAAAAACCTAAGGCAATGTTAAAGACACAGGGTCACCTGCCCATTCAGGGCATAGGGCATCCACCTAGCTAAGTATACTCACCAATACATGCTCTCGATCCACCTCCTCAAGAAGGATTTTATTACATTGGCTGTAAGTTTAGGATAGTATTAGAGCTCATCCAGGTGAACAGTGTTTAGGGACCTGCGATTGACATCTCAGATGACTAACAAATGGGAGAGATTAGGTTAGGGGTTCTTTAAAAGAAAAAAAATGTTACTCCATGTGGAGTGCATAGCAATTTACATTTTCGTCTAGTGGTTAACTATTTTTACTAGGGGTGCACCGATTGGCGAGTATGAGTACTGATACTTTTGGTCAAGTACTAGCCGATATCGAGTACTGATACTTTGTGGTGTTATTTGCGTCCATACAGAAATGAATGGGCGCAAATCACACTGCAAAAAATTGCATGCGATTTGAATAGGAATGTGGTGCTATACCAGTCTGAATCGCATGCGGTTTCCCCATCGCTCCTTTGTGAACCCAGGCTTGTCACAGTGTTTTCAGCCCAGGTTCACACAGGAGCAGTGAGGGGAACCGCATGCGATTCGGATTGGAATTGCACCACATTCCTGTTCAAATTGCATGCGATTCTATGTAGTGCGATTTGTGCACATTCAGTTTGTATGGTTGCAAATCGCACCACAAAGTAGCAGTTGTGGTATCAGGAGCATTTTCACAAGTACCAGTATCGGCATCGGCGCATCCCTAATTTTCATTCCAAAAAGAAGACTCAGCAGTGAGTTTGGAAAAGCTGACAGGTGACGATGGGGTGGGACAGAATGAGGAGGAGAATCATCTATATTTTCATCTGGGCGAAAGAGACATATCATCAGAATAATGTAGATAAATATTCTATTCTAATGGAGCATGGTATATCTACTGTGTTCTGCAAAGAGCCTTTCTTCTTATTCCCCACTTTAGAATTCAAGGGCTGGGCTACCCTAACTGTGCCATCAGAGATGTGAGATCTTTATATAGAAAGTAAATCTTATCTTGGGTACAGTGGACTGAAGTGGAGTGGAAGAGAAAAAAGGAAATGATTTCAACTTTTTAGAGTGTTTACAACAGTAACAGTAAATGAACAGTAAATATAACTTTCTAAAATACTACCAATTTTTTAGCCATTACCTTATTATATAGTACCATTAAAAGGCCCTGTGAATGTACTGATGGGGGAAAAGATGGATGCCAAGCGTGTGGAGTGAATGTAACTGCCTGTGTTTGACTGACTTCTGTGAAGGGAAGCAGTGGTGGACTGTTCCATATCACAATTGTGGATACTGATCAAGAGAAGGGGCAGAAGTGACATAGCAATGATTTTGCATGAACTTTATAGTGAAATAAAGTTCTAGCACATAAAGATGCATCTGCAAGAAGCTATCATGACCTGTCGTATAAATGATAACCAGGGTTCAACCACCACCATATCTTATTTGCATGCTCCACTATACCCGGAGGTCATACGAACAACAGATCAATGGCTCTGATGAAGTGGTGACGTGGCAAAAGAGTGCAGATGAATACATTTACTTTATTGGCAATAGGTTAATCTGGTGGACTATCAGGAATCAGAAATTGTATTCAAGAGAACCACAGACTGTTGTCCGATCTGAGAAGGTCTTTATCTAAATGTCAAATAATAGAGCTGCTCATAAACATGATCCCCATCAGTGAGTGCTCCTGCTTAATTAATGTGACCAAACTGGCTTTATCACGATTGCGATCAAGGCACTTCGGTGAAATGCTTTAAAGTGGATGTAACCCCTCACCTTGTAAAACAACCCATTCAGTTTAAAATAGAAATGAAAGGCAATACCCACAAAAGGGGACCTGGAGGCTGTGGCCCAATACCTGGAAGGGGCGCTATCAAAAGAGATAACAGAAGTACAGGAACAGCTAGACATTGTGCAAACCAGGGTCTCCAAGCTGAAGGCCTCTGGTGACGATGTGAACATACGTTTGGTCACATTAGAGACATGGCAGTCTATGGTCCAATATCACCAATCAACGCTTTTGTTACAAATGGACGACATGGAGAATCATAGCCACAGGAACAGGTGTGGAATGGTGATCTACGGTTCAGTCTATTTGTAACACTATCTTAGGCCAACCCCTCTTGGCAGAATTAGAAATTGATAGGGTGCATCAGGTCGCACAGCTCGGAACCAACAAGACTATGATACCCACGACGTCCTCTGTCGAATATATTTTTTCAAAATCAAGGAAGAGCCAATGTGCACAGCCTGGCAGATGGGCCAGATCGAGTTTGGTGAAGGGCAGATTCAGGCTCTACCTGATTTGTCAAGAATCACTATGTGAATTAGAGGCCGCATCCCCCGTTAGAGCATATTAAATCAACAGGATTTTTTTATAAATGGAGACACTCATTTCATCTGAAGGCAATATTAGACAACGAGTCCTTTGCAGTTCATACTCATAATCAACTGCAGGACCTCTTCTGGTTTTTGGGAACTGAGCCTATAGTGGTCCCAGACTAGCTAGATTTTTTCTTGAAGACCCCTTTCCACCCCTTTTTTTCTCCCTCACTCCGATTGGTGGCTGAACTGGCTCAACGGGCTAATATATCCCTGGAGGCTTTTTGACATGTTTCTTGGAAGAGGCCCCGTCTTTTCTTCCTTTTTTTTTCTTTTTTGTTCTTTTTCTTTTCCTCTATTTCTTTTTATCAGATGGCAATCACAAAAGCAAACAAGAGGCAAGATCGAACAGAGTCTGGAGATCTCGGGTACATATTACAGAGCGAGTGGAGGTCCCACTAGTGCCCACCCCTCCTGCTCATCACTTACCCTCTGCCCCTAACCCTCTCCCACCTCTTGTATCTATTTACTTACAGGCCCTAGACAAGTGAATTTACAAAAACAGTGTAATTAAGACTCCCCCAAAATCAAGAACCTCCAGGTTTATTCTGGCTTTTTTTTTTCTTTTTTAGCTTTTGTTCTCTTCCCTAATTTGACATAGAGGGAACTTTGCGTATAGGTCTTTTCCTTTTTTTTCCCCTTATTTTTTTTGGCTTTGAGGAATAGTCTCCAGTCCCCAAAACAGTTTCTCCCTCTTGCCCTCGGGACATAACTTTGCATTTAGTATTTTTTTTAGTGTTTTTATTTTCTTTCTTTTTCTCTACCTTTCCGATGCACACAGGAGACCCTGGTTCTCAGGGCTTGGCCCAGAAGCTTTTGAATAAACTTACCTCTTTCAAAGTAAAGTGTCTTAACATAGTGGAAAAAAGATCTAGACTATTGACAGACCTGAC
Organism: Pelophylax lessonae; assembly: GCF_965119305.1. Taxonomy (NCBI): domain Eukaryota; kingdom Metazoa; phylum Chordata; class Amphibia; order Anura; family Ranidae; genus Pelophylax; species Pelophylax lessonae. The sequence continues at coordinate 468,542,963 of NC_138769.1, forward strand.
CAAGATGAGAAACAATATAGTATTTTTGCAAGAAACACATTTTAAAAAAGATAAAGTGCCTAAGTTAGTGAATAAACATTTCCCAGCTGCCTGGGAAATTGTTCTCATTATTGCTTAACGAGAAAGGCAGATACATATTGGCTAAGGGTTTCATAGGGCGACTCAGGCGACGCTACTAAATGTGTACCTCCCAAATGTAGATCAACTACAATTTCTTAAACAATTGGTCCCCATAGTGCTGGAACACAGCGAGGGCGTTCTGATTTTGGGTGGAGACTTTATTTTGGTTACGACCCCATCATTGATGTCTTAAGAGGGGATTCACTTTTAGCCTACTCTTATCTTAAAAACCTAAAATCGAACTCCAACTAATACTCTTGGTGGATGCATGGTGTTTTATGAACCCATCAGCAAAGGACTCCACATTTTATTTGCCTATGCATGGCACATATTCTCATCTGGAGTATTTTTTTATCTTACATAAAGATTTGATGAGAATCAAGTCCTCTGAAATCTACTCAATAGTACTATCTGATCATGCCCCTGTACATTCATGTATGGAGTTTGCTATAGTATTACACAGGACCATTTCCTGGAGCCTTAACAAGTCCCTTTTGCAGGACACAGCCATCCAGCAAAAGGTCTCCTCTGAATTGGCCATTTATTTCTCAATACGATATTGTGGGAAGCTCATAAATGTGGTGTGGGGGGGTTATTTTGAAACCATGGGTCCAAAATTAAAAAGGAACGCACACAGCTGAGTTCTTCACTTTATACACTGATCAGAACATTGGAACAGGCCCATCAAAAATCATTACCCATAATAGGATACAAAGAACTGCAAGCCCTCTGAGAACGGTTGAAAAATATTAACAGAAAACAAATGCAGTATGAGGTACCTAATAAGTTTCCTTAAACAAATATAGTAATTAATGGACAACTTATTGGCTAGGGCCTTGAGAGGATCTCAAAAGAAGTCTTTCCTTTCTTACATAAACTCACCTAAAGGGGAAAAAACTACCCTCTCCAAAGAGATAGCACAGACTTTTAGCAATTACTATCACCAGGTATATATTTTACAAGACTCTCAAGAGGCTATATTACCATCGTGTTTGCTCTGCATGAGGTTGTACCTCAGGGCCTCTGGCATGCTGGTGCTCTCTACCATAGAGGCCCTTGAAGCCCCCACGATGAGGGAAAAAATACAGAAGGCCATCTTTTCTTCTAAACAGGGCAAAGCACCCAGACCAGATGGGCTTCCTTTGAGTTATTATAGCTAATTTGCAGAAACACTGTCTCCATTTTTTTCTGAGGGCATTTAACTCAATCACTCGGGGTGCATTACAAGCATACATCACTGTACTGCCTAAGGCAGGCAAGGATTCGGGACAGTGCATCAGCTATCAACCCATAACACTTTTAAATGTAGTCCGGAAGATTTTTGCTAAGGCAGTGGAAAATAGATTACACCCATTTATTTCCCAACTGATCCAGGTGGACCAAATGGAATGAGAGCAATAGATCTGATTTATTAGGCTCCTGTTAGTGCTGCTTTCTACAGACACAGAAAAGGCATTTGATCGTGTCTTATGCCTACATACTTTTGCAAATAGGTGCTCCTCGTTCCCATCTCAAAAAGTTGGGAGGTATGCATCTCATCTGACCAGAGTTATTACCTGGAGTTCCCAACCATCACTAAAACAGTGTGTTTTAGCAGAACAAGAAAGTACCTCCATCTCTCTCTCTATTTTGGTATGGGTTCCCCCAGCTACAGGTACATGGAAGGATTTTCAAAATGCATCCAACGATTGGGCCTACCCTTAGATTTGTAAACAGCATTTTCAAGTCTACATCAATATCTCCTGACCCTTCACTTCTTACTCCTGTGATAGGGAACCCGGACTTCCCTGCTAGTAAGCACAGCAAACAATTACAATGTCTTTTGGAGGCAGGGAGGGCAGAATTTAACAATTTATTTTAAACCAAGAATGGTTAAGGTACTATAGAGATCCAAAGGATGATCTCTCCCAGGCTGGATCCTCTAGCAGCACTGCAAGTTAGACACGTTCTTAGATCCTTACCACCAGTCAAATATTTTGCGAGGCCACTCTCTCTTTTTGAGTCTATGTGGTGCAATACCTCATCTACACTGCCCCTGCTTTGAACAGTATACAAACTGCTTATTTTGCCCCCAGAGAACTATGTTCTGCTTTAAAACTGTAAATGGGAAGCCAAACTACATAGCTATTTTACTTTACCATCGGGCATCTTTGGCTAACAAGTTCCATGAACAAAGTTACAAGCTCTTGACCCACTGGTACCGGATACCAGTGGCATTACATAAGCAGTTTCCTCAGATTCCTTCCACAATAGTTGGTTTGGATGTGTAACATTTACTGATGCATCTTTCTACCAGGGCAAAATTCATTCCAAGATTTAGTTCTTTAATAAATAACAATAAGACTAGCTACTTAGACTACATGGTGGAATTGGTCAGATGATTTTCTGGAATATAAACATAGAGCGATGCCAGGAACCTGTACCAGAGAGGGCAACCTCTTCGTGCTGATCGATCAGGGGTGTTTAAATGCGTATTTACATATATATGTGCTCGCACAAATTATAATTTTTTTGTTTTTTGTGTTTTTTGTTTCTTTGAACAGAATGTTACTTAATATAGAATAAGCGTACACTTTGGCCCAGATTTGGGTCCCTGGAATATAAGTGAAAATCATACAGCATGGTCCTTAGGATGATTTTTCTTCATTTTTCTTTCACTGAAACGTGAGTGGGAGGAGAGAATGAGGAAGGAGAGGATGGCGTTATGGAGAGGTATGAAAAACTAGATAAAGAATTTCTACTCTCTGTCTTTTTTCTCTGTCTTCTATTTTTTTTTCCTCTGACTTGTCTCCTATTTTTCTTCCTCGTTTCCTTTTTTTTTTTGTAACTAGGTAGACAGGCTGAGAGTATGTTCGTTTATAGTTAAACATTAGTTGGTTTGTATTTGTCTCCGAACCTGCTTGTGCTGTATATATTGTGGACAATATTATTATATAAGTGGACATGTTTGATTGAATAAATTTAAAAATCATGGGGGAAAAAAAACAAACAATTGTGTATAGATATAAAAACATTATAAATACATTTTCTACCTTTTTTATAAGTGATTACATATCTCTGTTCTCAGCTGCATAAAAGCTGGGAGGAGGAGAAACAGCAGCACACTAACCTCAGGTGTGAACAGGGCCTTATGGATGAATTCACAGTAATGGATGGAGGCTCAGAAGGTGGCAAGCCATAACCAAGTTTAACATTTACAGGAAAATGTAAGTTGTGTAGCAAACTTCATCTGCTGATACTTTTGGATCTACTAATCATGTACTTCTCACTGAAGAATACCTCTACTAATGCATTTTTTCATCATATTTTCAGAATATAAATGCCCAGGTTTGTTACAATTTTACTTTAGTGGATATTTTGTCACAGTTTAATGACATCATGGCGAAGTCCACAAAAACAAAGGGAATTCTACTGAAAACTGTTTGTATGAAATAAATGTGATATTCTTGGTAAAATCACTGGATATATATGGCTATTGAAATGCCTTTGTTTTCATTTGTGCATTTATTTTCATGTGTATCATCTAAGTGCAGTAACATTTGTGTTCCTTCATTGGCAAGGCTATATTCTGCAAATTATTTTTACCTTACCTATAGCATACTGTTTAATCTTATCAGATGTCAGAGATGACATAATTCACTTGCATAGCCTTTTGGTGACCTTTAAGGTAATGACTACATAATAAGGTACTTGCTACCATTGCACTAACTGATAATGATGTCACTCAGCTATCTTAACACACAATGAGAAATATTTAAGGGAAACAACCATCTATGGACATTTCTGATCTAGAGTTTTTATTACAGCATGTCAAAATAAAACAAATATTTTATAATAAAGGAATCAGTCAATATTTCATAAAAAAAAAGTTAAAAAAAAATCTATAATGACTATCAGGTTGCTCGTTTTTTGGAAATATTTCTCTTTATTATAACATTATAAAACTTTGATAAGTTGATAAAACTTTAATAATATATAGATATGTTTTTCAGGATTTCTTATGATAGGTTGTTTACTCATACCATATATGTTCAGAAGTAAGTTGAAAATATAAATTAGTTATTTTAGTAATAACACAAAAAAGATTAATACAATAATAACAATGTCCTTTGTTCATAATCCACTGATTTTTGTCATGATTATCCATCTTCAGTTCAAATGTTTCCACTATGGGCTTTAATGGGGTGTTATTTTATTATTTTTTATTGGGAGGGAGTGATGCTGAAAGAAAAACAAAATGCCCTATTGAACTACCATGTGTCCCATGTATTTAGGCATTGTCTTATTTCTGAAATCAAGGGCAAAGTGCATTATAGGAACTTCCAATAAAAAAATATTTTTTCTTTAGGTTATGAATAGTTAGGAAGGCTGAGCATGTAGAAGACAAAAATGATAACATAGCTATCTTTGTACAGAACACAGCAATATCATCAATATAATAAACTAGTCAGGGCAGTCAATAATCAAGGATCAGATGATGAAAATACGATTTTTTCGGTTTCCCGACCCTAGCAGAACCCTGGCAGTTTCAGCAGCAACATGGTCCATGTGCCTGGCTATGTAACTATCTCAGGCAGCAGTAACCACAAAAAAAAAAATAATAATTTTTACATGCTACAACTTTTTTCTTGATTTACAGTAGCACTGAAACAGCAGCAACAAAATGCACATCAATTAAATTATCTTTTTTTTTTAATAATTTGTTTATCTGATGTGTAGCACAAGGCAACAGCATAATATATCACTATGCAAACAGGCTGATAAAAAAAAAGGGGGAAAAAATGTATTCAACTTTTTTTTTTTGTGGTGCAGCATTAATAAGCATATGAGTTGTAAGTAGCTGATATACATTTTTGTTATTTTCTTTTTACTTTATTGTATATGTTTGGATATTGCAGTGGTAGGTGGGCACGTCTAGGGCAAGCAGCCGGTGGTAGTTCAATAATATAGTTACAACAATATAGTATTAATACTCAGGAAAAAAGGAGCATTGGTGTAAACAACTGCATGTAACTGCTATATAATGGATTCATTTTGGAAAGATGTTACGACTGGAGAAAATTGGGGACAGTTGAGGACCTTAGAAGATGTGATCACCAGCAGACAGTTTTGTAATTATTGATGTTGATATTTATAATGAACAGAACACTTAGGTTTGGCAATACTTTTGTTGACATGCATTAAGGTATATGTCATACGATTGGAGATGCTGCAACTCTGATTGAAACTGTAATGCTACAGCAGGAACACCATGAAAGAAAGACATGGGAGGAAAATCCATGATATATGCCCCATAAACAGTGTTCCTTTTTTAATTGATACACAGTAAATGGTCAATATGCTTTCCTAGGATAGAACTGTGGGCAGGTTATTGCCATTCGACTATTTACATATTTACAAGCAGTAAATTAAAAAATCTGTAATTCCATTTCCATGATATAAGACAGTCCCTTAAAGTGAAGCGGGTAAATGAAAACCTAACAATATAGAGCTGCTGTGCTAAGAACCCCTGAAATCAGGGAAAACAAATGTTATAATAATAATAATAATAATAATAATAATAATTTCTCTTAACAAAAGCTCTGCACTGAAAGCTATAACAAAATTTGTGAAAAAAAATCAAGAACCTGAGTTCAAAGTAGACATTTGCTACTGCTAAAGTGCAATCTATTGAAACATATAAATCTCTTGTAAAAAAAATAAACTTTTACATTCAACTAATAACATATATAAAAGTGTTTTAGTCTATTTAAATACCACACACCATGAAGTCCACAACAAAAAAAAATATTTAAACGTATTGAAGTCCACCAAAAAACATGCAATAAAGTAGAATCCTCCAAGTGATATGCCTTGAACAGCTTGACAACTTCACTTGTGCAGCCACCACCAACAGAATCTATCTCTACACTCACTGGATCTGAATGCTTCACTTTCTTTTGGCAAAAAGTGAGGCATTGAGATCCAGTGAGTGTGGAGTTAGATTCTATTGGATGAGAAATGCTATAGGTCTGCAATGAATTGCGGGGAACCTCTGGTGTGTCGTTTTATCTTTGTGTATGTCAGTGCTCCTGGCCAAAGTTATTATTATTATAATGTTTGTATTGTATGTTCCCCAGGGAAGTGTCCACCACCTCATGCTATTTTTTGACAACCCTGTCCGTTTTAGTCCAGAGCTTACACTAGTGACGTCACCATACATGCCTGAACCATGACACTGGCCGATTAGATCTGGTATTACTTATTTCAAGCACTAGTTTACAATATTTATCTTGTGAGTGGCTACTTTCTTTTATTTTAATACATTTATGTACAGTTTTACACTATGTGGGACCCCCGGTTTTGTTTTCCATATGATATGATGGAGTATCCCATGTGGTTGTTGTTTGAGAAACTACAGTAATCATTGATAATCAGGAGGAGAGAAAGGTTCCCGTCACAGGTGACATACTAGTGGATACAGCCGATTTGACTCTTTGTAATTAAAGGGTCCACGTGCTCTGGTAAGAGTCTGTTTTACTCTACGGTGGTGATACACCTGGGGGATTAACAGTCTGGATTGGAATTTACACCATATATTTTATTTCTTCACCATTCCGGATGGAATTGGGACTCTGACACTCTCTTCATTTGTATTTCTCACATATTAAACTTTGTTTACTTTACATTGGACTTATTTGGGGATTCACCACACAATATAATTTTGTGTGTTTGTTTTCTTATTTTCTTCACAATGATATTTTGTGTCACTTTTAAGCGCTGCAAAGATTGGTGCATTTATTGGTTTGCAATCCACTCTGATTGCTTTTTTTGCCAGCTGCTTCTCTTTAGATCTACCAGCATGATAACTGTGTGTTTATCAGAAGTATGCCACAACATCTGGGTGGTGGTGTTTTGCGGTCTGGCCATGGGTCAGTACTGCCATCACAATCTTGGGAAAGGGGTCCAAAATGACTAAAACAAGCTGGTATCTAGAGTTGGGGGAACGGTTTGGCCCGAGCATGAGTTCTGGCCAAACATAGGCTGTTCGCCTATTCGACGAACAGCACAATTATTGGGGCGTTTGACTGTTTGTCCAGCTCACCGAATGACCACAATGCACTGCGCCACTGAACATTGCATTGGAAACCCTGATTCGCTGAAGCAATAAAAGCTTTGCCCAATCAGGGCACATAGCACTGTCAGAGCCATGATTGGAAACTGTGTTGATGACTCTATCCAATCATGGTCCATTGCTCTTAGTCCCTCACCCACACTATAAAAACATTCTTCCCATTGCGGCCGTTAGCAGTGTGATATTGGCGTTGAGAGATATAGGGCTCTGTTCGGTGCTACTAGCGAGTTAGTGTGCTATAGTCTGCTATTGTGATTAGAGTGTCAGTTTAGTGTGAATCGAATGATAGTGCAGTATAAGTGTAGTGGAACCGTTCATTTTTACTTTAGTGTCAGTTTAGTATGAATCTAGTTATAGTGCAGTGTGAGTGTAGTGGGACTGTTCATTTTTCTTTTGTATCATATTAGTTTGAATCTAGTAATAGTACAGTGAGAGAGTAGTGTGACCGTTCATTTTTACTTTAGTGTCATTTTATTTTGCCAGGGCAGGTTTCCTGCAGTATTTCTCAGTGCATTACTGCACATTTACCGCAGTATATTGCAGTGCGTTACTGCACGTTTACCGCAGTATATTTCAGTGCATTATTGCAGGTTTATCGCAGTATATTGCAGTGTCTTAGTGCACGTTTAATGCAGTATATTGCAATGCAGTACTGCATGTTTAGCGCGGTATATTTCAGTGCGTTATTGCAGGTTTACCACAGTATATTGTAGTGCATTAGTGCAAGTTTAACACAGTATACTTCAGTGCCTTATTGCACGTTTAATGCAGTATATTTCAGTGTGTTAGTGCACATTTATTGCAGTGCGTCAGTGAAGTTTTACTGCAGTATATTGTAGTGTGTCAGTGGAGTGTTTCTGTGTAGTGAATACTCAAGTTAAAGTTCACCAAACACCACTTTCTATTGATTAAAGTTCATCCACGTACAAATTCCCCCATCTTTGTTAGATTTTGTTAACAACCCCCCCATTATGTCTGGGATACCAACAAGGAGAGGCAAATGTTCCCATGGCACTGTGAGGGAGCCAGCAGCATCTGTATCCACAGGCAAAAGTGGACATGGTCAATCCTTAGGCAGGGCATCATTGCCTCTGTTTAGTGATGTTGCCTGTGCTATCCAGCCACAGCATGCAGAGAAGATGGTGGACTGGCTTAATAAACCATCCTCATCCTCCCCATCTTCCATTACCCAAACAGAGACTAGTGCACAGTCCACGGCAACTGCCAGAGTGGCTTATTCTGCCTCCTTATACACCACCAACACCCAAAGAACAATTTTTCTGCCACTGTTTGACTGGGGCATATCATTTACATTTTTTACAGCAAATCCAATTCTTGCTTTCATTAAGAGTACCTCTATAAGGTTAGGGTGTAAAGACACCACAAACACCCAAAGCCCAATTTGTCTGAACCTGGTACTTCTATCCAAAGTCTGCGAAAAAGACACCAGGATGTATCCAAAAAAAATCTTTAATCTTGTTCTGAGTGCATTAAATTGTGGCTTCATACAGATTGTCTCCCCAAGCCGTTGTTTACAAAATAAAGAAAGCTTGCAGGGAAAATGTCATTTTTTGGCTTTATAAGGTCCGGTTCACACTTATGCGATGCGGGAAGGCTGCGAATCCGCAGCCTGTTCCCGCATCGCACACGCACCCCCGGCAGTTCACACTGCCCTATGTGATACGCTGGGGGTGTCAATGTAATCTTAACGACACCCCCAGTTTGATCGCATATCGCAGTGCGATCTTGCAGTTCGCACAGGATCGGATTGCACAAGTGTGAACCGCTGTGCGATCCGATCCTGATGCGGCTGCCAAAAAGGGTCCTGTGCGAGTTTGCTGCGGGTGGGAATTTAGCCATACAAAGTGTATGGCTAAACTCGCACCGCACAGCCGATCGCATGTAATGAAGGAGCAGTGCGCTCGGACATTACATGCGAACCCCGCACTCGCACAAGTGTGAACCGGGGCTGAATATCATTCCTGCTGCAACAGGTTCTATACATGGTTCAGATGTGCCACTTTACAGGCAGACTAAGGGGACCCCCAGGTACTATATTTAAAGGAATTTTTAATTTAGATTTTTTTAACTCATTTTTATGCTTTCACTTTAAGCATCAGTAAATCACTGCTCATTTAAAAATTTTTTTTTTTTTTTACAAACTTTATGTTCATTAAAAGATGTCCCCCAGGGCAGTATCTGGATCCCCATGCCCTTTCTATGCCCAATTACTTGCATAAGAGCCTTCAAAATGGGCAATATTGATTTTTCCAGTTTGGGTTCAATAGACTTCAAGGGGGTTTGTTATTCCGTCCTGAACGTTCAAAAGTTCTGCCGTGAACTTAACCGGGGGTCATTCAGCTCATGTCTAATAGTATCCATCTTCTAACATGTTGAGTGCAAGCAAGACAATGAACAGTACTTTCAGTGGGCCAGATGTATGCCAAGTCAGAAGTCAAATTTTGGCTTTACCACTAGGGTTGAGCGGACACCTAGATGTCCGTGTTCGACGGGTTCGGCCGAACTTTAAAAAAAAGTCCGGGTCCGTGTCCCGGACTTTTACCGAACTTTTCCCGGACACCGAACCCCATTGAAGTCAATGGGGACCCGAACTTTAAGGCACTAAAATGGCTCTAAAACACCAAAGGAAAGGGCTAGAGTGCTGCAAATGGCAGCAAAACGTAATTAAGAGCATGGCAAGTGCTCTGCAAACAAATGTGGATAGGGAAATAACTTAAAACAACAAAAAAAAACAGAAAAATAAAACAATGTTCTTCTTCATCTCTGAAGGACGAGGCCCATATGGAGTAGGAGGGAGGTTGAGGTGGTGGTGGATGTGGCGGTGACATAGGCGTGCGCACAGGGTGTGCTGGGTGTGCCTGGGCACACCCTAATCACCTAGGGCACATAGCATTGCCAGTGAGGAGATGGGAAAGATCTCCCTGGGACCTGCTCTGCTCTATTTCTCCTTGCCTACAGGTACATGGCCCCGATACATTACTCTCCCTGCTGGCAAACACATGCATGTGTATTTCAACTTTGGGGTGCACACCTTAATGCAATAGGCTGCGCACACCTATGGGCGGTGTAGGTGGAAGCGGCGGTGGAGGAGGACCAGGGCCGGATTAACAGCATCATGGGCTTGGTGCTGAGGATTTTGAAGGGCCTTAGGGCCGTGCCTTGCCATGCACCCAGAGGAGGAAGGGTGCAGCCATGCATGCCTAATTCAACATGGGATGCTGTCTCTGAAGCCCATAAACACATCCATGCATCGCCAACTGTCCCTCCTTGTCCGGCCTTCACGCTGTGTGGGGAGGTTCTGAGGGTGCTGCCTGGGGAAGCGAGCATAGAAGCCAGACTTCTGTGTTTACAAGTGACAGAAGAGCGGTAACAGTGAATATGGCCAACCCGGGGCCTATATAAAAGGTAGGGGCCTGGAGCTGCAGCTCCAATAGACCCTACATTAATCTGGCCCTGAGGAGGAGGACGAGGTAGCCAACACTGCTTCTTTTCACAAATTTTAAATGAGGGTACACCCCAAAAGAGTGAGAAAGAGCAAAAATGGAACAATGGGTGGGTAAGGTCGGTATCCATTGCTATTCTGCATAAGGTACGGAAAAGTCCCGTGGGATCCATGCCTGGTTCATTTTAATGAACGTGAGCTTGTCCACATTGTCTCTGGACAGGCGGCTGCGCTTGTCTGTTATAACGCCCCCAGCCGTGCTAAATACCCGTTCAGATAATACACTGGCTGCAGGGCACGCCAGCACCTCCAAGGCGTAAAGGGCAAGCTCAGGCCATGTGCCCAATTTGGAGACCCAGAAGTTGAAGGGGGCAGACCCGTCATTCACTACATGTAGGCGTGTGCACACATACTGCTCCACCATGTTGGTAAAATGCTGCCTCCTGCTAAGACGTTCCATCTGAGCTGCTGGTGCTGCTGTTTGTTGTGGCGTGCTGACAAAGCTTTTCCACATTTCGGCCATGCAAACCCTGCCTTCTGAGGTGCTGGCGGTGCCCTGGTTGCGTTGGCGACCTCCTCCTCCTCCTCCTCTGCCTTGTGCTTCCACTGTGGCCCCGCTGTCAGATGGGAATGCCAGCAGCATGGCGTCTACCAGCGTGCGCTTGTACTCGCGCATCTTGCGATCGCGCTCCAGTGAGTGAATTAAGGACGGTACGTTGTCCTTGTAACGGGGATCCAGCAGCGTGGCCACCCAGTAATCAGCACAAGTTAGAATGTGGGCAACTCGGCGGTCGTTGTGGAGACACTGCAGCATGTAATCGCTCATGTGTGCCAGGCTGCCCAGAGGCGACGAAAGGCTGTCCTCTGTGGGAGGTGTATGGTCCGTGTCCTCTGTATCCCCCCAGCCACGCACCAGTGATGGCCATGAGCTGGCCTGGGTGCCACCCTGCTGTGAACATGGTTCCATCTCCTCCTCCAGCTCCTCCTCCTCCTCATCCTCCTCATCCTCCAGAACTGTGCCCCTGCTGGACAATTGCGTCCCTGGCGTTTGCGTGTGCAGGAACCCACCCTCGGAGCCCCTTGCGAATGACTGCCCTGAAAGCCTTGGAAATGTTACCTCTTCATCCTCCTCCTCCTCCTCATCCTGTGCCACATCCTCTTCCATCATCGCCCGAATTGTTTTTTCAAGGAGGCATAGAAGTGGGATAGTTAAGCTGAGAACGGCGTCATTGCCACTGGCCATGTTGGTGGAGTACTCAAAACAGCGCAACAAGGCACACAGGTCTCGCATGGAGGCCCAGTTATTGGTGGTGAAGTGGTGCTGTTCCGCAGAGCGACTCACGCGTGCGTGCTGCAGCTGAAACTCCACTATGGCCTGCTGCTGCTCGCACAGTCTTTCCAGCATGTGCAAGGTGGAGTTCCACCTTGTGGGCACGTCACATATGAGGCGGTGAGCGGGAAGGCCGAAGTTACGCTGCAGCGCTGCCAGGCGAGCAGCAGCAGGGTGAGAACGCCGAAAGTGCGCACAAACGGCCCGCACTTTCTGCAGCAGCTCTGACATATCGGGGTAGTTTTTAAGGAACCTCTGCACCACCAAATTCAGCACATGCGCCAGGCAAGGGATGTGCGTCAAACCGGCTAGGCCCAGAGCTGCTATGAGATTTCGCCCGTTATCGCACACCACCAGGCCGGGCTTGAGGCTCGCTGGCAGCAACCACTCATTTGTCTGCTGTTCCATGCTCCTCCACAACTCCTGCGCGGTGTGTGGTTTGTCCCCCAAACAGGCAAGTTGTAAAACTGCCTGCTGTCGTTTACCCCTGGCCGTGCTGAAGTTGGTGGTGAAGGTGTTACGCTGTCCGGATGAGGAGGCGGTAGAGGATGAGGAAGCGGAGTAGGAGGAGTTAGGAACAGGAGGCAAACTGAAGCGCCCTGCAATCCTCGGTGGTGGAAGGACATGCGCCAAATTGCTATCCGCCTCAGGCCCATCCGCCACTGCATTTACCCAGTGTGCCGTTAGGGAGATATAACGCCCCTGACCGTGCTTACTGGTCCACGTATCCGTAGTTAGGTGGACCTTGGCACAGATGGCGTTGCGCAGTGCACACCTGATTTTTTCCCCCACTTGGTTGTGCAGGGAAGGGATGGCTTGCCTGGAAAAGTAGTGGCGGCTGGGCACGACGTACTGTGGGACAGCCACCGACATAAGGTTTTTAAAACTGTGCGTCTCCACCAGACGGAATGACAGCATTTCAAAGGCCAATAATTTTGAAATGCTGGCATTCAGGGCCAGGGATCGCGGGTGGGTAGGGGGGTACTTCCTCTTCCTCTCAAGTGTTTGGGAGATGGAAAGCTGAACGCTTCCACGGGACATTGTGGAGATGGTTGTTGGTGACCCAGGTGGTGGTGTTGCTGACAGATCGTCTGTTTGCGGGGTGGCAGGTGCCGGTATCACTACAGATGTGGCTGGAGCGGCCGAGACTGCAGCAGAAGAGGAAGCAGGATGAGCCAGAGACGTTTCTTGGTTTTGAAGGTGTGTACTCCACTGCAGCTCGTGCTTTGCACTTAGATGCCTGATCATGCAGGTTGTGCTCAGGTTGAGAAGGTTCATGCCTCGCTTCAAGCTCTGATTGCACAGGGTGCAAACCACTCGTGTCCTGTCATCAGCACATTTTCTAAAGAACTTCCACGCTAGAGAACTCCTTTGAGCTGACTTTGGTGCGCTCGTTCCCTTGCTGCGTTGGGCAGTAGCGGGCGTAGTGTCTAGGGCACGGCCGCTCCGCTTCTGCACCCTGCTCCCTCTTCTGCTGTGCTGGTGGCTCTGTGCGACCACCGCCTCTTCCTCCAAACTACTCAGTTCACCTGCATGACGTTCATTCCATGTGGGGTCGAGGACCTCATCGTCCTCCACATCATCTTCCACCCAGTCTTCACCCCTGCCCTCCTTGTCGGTCTCCACAATGCTGAACGCCGCAGCAGTTGGCACCTGCGTTTCGTCATCATCGGAGACGTGCTGCGATGATCCTTGCATGTACTCATCTTGAGGAATAAGTGGTTGGGCATCGCTGCACTCAATCTCTTCCACTTCTGGGGCAGGGCTAGGTGGATGGCCCTGGGAAACCCTGCTGACAGAGTCCTCAAAAAGAATAAGAGACTGCTGTATGGCTTGGGGCTCAGACTGCTGGCCTGATTTGCAAGGGGGTGAGGTGAAAGACGGTTGGACATTGGCTGCAGGTGCCAACTCTGACCTTTCTGCAGTAGACTGGGTGGGAGACAATGTGAAGGAACTGGAGGCACTGTCAGCAGCAAACCAATCTACTATCGCCTCAACTTGTTCTGGCCTCATCACTTCTAGGGGCGTTTGATGCCCTACCAAATACTGATGCAGGTTCTGTCGCCTACTCACACTTGAGGAAGGTGTTTCACTTGTGCGTGTAGCTGGCACAGATCGACCATGTCCTCTCCTTGCAACAGGAGCTCTACCAGCAGCACCACGACCCAGGCCACGGCCCTTATTTGACGGTCTCCTCATATTTCTGTAATTTAAGATCTTGCCCTAGAAAGGTTTTTATTGAATAGCGGAATAGAAAATATGATCCAAAAAAAGTGTATGTATATCACACGTACACAACCACACTAGGCCCCAATTACTATTGTTTGTACCCCTAAAAGGCTAGATGAGGAGTAGGGGGAGTATGGAACAGGCAGCACCCTCAAACCTTCAGAAGTATGAGATGAACCCCAACAACTTGGAAAGGTGGATCTCTCTCACACGTACCGACACAGACTATCCCGCAATTCAATTGATCCTCAAAGGTTTTTATTGAATAGCGGAATAGGAAATATGATCAAAAAAAGTGTATGTATCTCGCACGTACACAACCACACTAGGCCCCAATTACTATTGTTTGTACCCCTAAAAGGCTAGATGAGGAGTAGGGGGGGTATGGAACAGGCAGCACCCTCAAACCTTCAGAAGTATGAGATGAACCCCAACAACTTGGAAAGGTGGATCTCTCTCACACGTACCGACACAGACTATCCCGCAATTCAATTGATCCCCAAAGGTTTTTATTGAATAGCGGAATAGGAAATATGATCAAAAAAAGTGTATGTATCTCACACGTACAGAAACACACTAGGCCCCAATTACTATTGTTTGTACACCTAAAAGGATGGATGAGGAGGAGGAGGAGTATGGAACAGGCAGCACCCTCAAAGCTTCAGAAGTATGAGATGAACCCCAAAAACTTGGAAAGGTGGATCTCACACGTACCGACACAGACTATTCCGCAATTTAATTGATCCCCAAAGGTTTTTATTGAATAGCGGAATAGGAAATATGATCAAAAAATGTGTATGTATCTCACACGTACAGAAGCACACTAGGCCCCAATTACTATTGTTTGTACACCTAAAAGGATGGATGAGGAGGAGGAGGAGTATGGAACAGGCAGCACCCTCAAAGCTTCAGAAGTATGAGATGAACCCCAAAAACTTGGAAAGGTGGATCTCACACGTACCGACACAGACTATCCCGCAATTTAATTGATCCCCAAAGGTTTTTATTGAATAGCGGAATAGGAAATATGATCAAAAAATGTGTATGTATCTCACACGTACAGAAGCACACTAGGCCCCAATTACTATTGTTTGTACACCTAAAAGGATGGATGAGGAGGAGGAGGAGTATGGAACAGGCAGCACCCTCAAAGCTTCAGAAGTATGAGATGAACCCCAAAAACTTGGAAAGGTGGATCTCACACGTACCGACACAGACTATCCCGCAATTTAATTGATCCCCAAAGGTTTTTATTGAATAGCGGAATAGGAAATATGATCAAAAAATGTGTATGTATCTCACACGTACAGAAGCACACTAGGCCCCAATTACTATTGTTTGTACACCTAAAAGGATGGATGAGGAGGAGGAGGAGTATGGAACAGGCAGCACCCTCAAAGCTTCAGAAGTATGAGATGAACCCCAAAAACTTGGAAAGGTGGATCTCACACGTACCGACACAGACTATCCCGCAATTTAATTGATCCCCAAAGGTTTTTATTGAATAGCGGAATAGGAAATATGATCAAAAAAAGTGTATGTATCTCGCACGTACAGAAACACACTAGGCCCCAATTACTATTGTTTGTACACCTAAAAGGATGGATGAGGAGGAGGAGGAGTATGGAACAGGCAGCACCCTCAA
Organism: Pelophylax lessonae; assembly: GCF_965119305.1. Classification (NCBI taxonomy): domain Eukaryota; kingdom Metazoa; phylum Chordata; class Amphibia; order Anura; family Ranidae; genus Pelophylax; species Pelophylax lessonae. The sequence goes on from NC_138769.1 coordinate 468,558,864, forward strand.
AGCTTCAGAAGTATGAGATGAACCCCAAAAACTTGGAAAGGTGGATCTCACACGTACCGACACAGACTATTCCGCAATTTAATTGATCCCCAAAGGTTTTTATTGAATAGCGGAATAGGAAATATGATCAAAAAATGTGTATGTATCTCACACGTACAGAAGCACACTAGGCCCCAATTACTATTGTTTGTACACCTAAAAGGATGGATGAGGAGGAGGAGGAGTATGGAACAGGCAGCACCCTCAAAGCTTCAGAAGTATGAGATGAACCCCAAAAACTTGGAAAGGTGGATCTCACACGTACCGACACAGACTATCCCGCAATTTAATTGATCCCCAAAGGTTTTTATTGAATAGCGGAATAGGAAATATGATCAAAAAAAGTGTATGTATCTCGCACGTACAGAAACACACTAGGCCCCAATTACTATTGTTTGTACACCTAAAAGGATGGATGAGGAGGAGGAGGAGTATGGAACAGGCAGCACCCTCAAAGCTTCAGAAGTATGAGATGAACCCCAAAAACTTGGAAAGGTGGATCTCACACGTACCGACACAGACTATTCCGCAATTTAATTGATCCCCAAAGGTTTTTATTGAATAGCGGAATAGGAAATATGATCAAAAAATGTGTATGTATCTCACACGTACAGAAGCACACTAGGCCCCAATTACTATTGTTTGTACACCTAAAAGGATGGATGAGGAGGAGGAGGAGTATGGAACAGGCAGCACCCTCAAAGCTTCAGAAGTATGAGATGAACCCCAAAAACTTGGAAAGGTGGATCTCACACGTACCGACACAGACTATCCCGCAATTTAATTGATCCCCAAAGGTTTTTATTGAATAGCGGAATAGGAAATATGATCAAAAAAAGTGTATGTATCTCGCACGTACACAACCACACTAGGCCCCAATTACTATTGTTTGTACCCCTAAAAGGCTAGATGAGGAGTAGGGGGAGTATGGAACAGGCAGCACCCTCAAACCTTCAGAAGTATGAGATGAACCCCAACAACTTGGAAAGGTGGATCTCTCTCACACGTACCAACACAGACTATCCCCCAATTTAACTGATCCCCAAAGGTTTTTGATTAAATAGCGGAATAGAAAATATGATCCCAAAAAAGTGTATGTATATCACACGTACACAACCACACTAGGCCCCAATTACTATTGTTTGTACCCCTAAAAGGCTAGGAGTAGGGGGGAGTATGGAACAGGCAGCACCCTCAAACCTTCAGAAGTATGAGATGAACCCCAACAACTTGGAAAGGTGGATCTCTCTCACACGTACCAACACAGACTATCCCCCAATTTAACTGATCCCCAGAGGTTTTTGATTAAATAGCGGAATAGAAAATATGATCCCAAAAAAGTGTATGTATATCACACGTACACAACCACACTAGGCCCCAATTACTATTGTTTGTACCCCTAAAAGGCTAGGAGTAGGGGGAGTATGGAACAGGCAGCACCCTCAAACCTTCAGAAGTATGAGATGAACCCCAACAACTTGGAAAGGTGGATCTCTCTCACACGTACCAACACAGACTATCCCCCAATTTAACTGATCCCCAGAGGTTTTTGATTAAATAGCGGAATAGAAAATATGATCCCAAAAAAGTGTATGTATATCACACGTACACAACCACACTAGGCCCCAATTACTATTGTTTGTACCCCTAAAAGGCTAGGAGTAGGGGGGAGTATGGAACAGGCAGCACCCTCAAACCTTCAGAAGTATGAGATGAACCCCAACAACTTGGAAAGGTGGATCTCTCTCACACGTACCAACACAGACTATCCCCCAATTTAACTGATCCCCAGAGGTTTTTGATTAAATAGCGGAATAGAAAATATGATCCCAAAAAAGTGTATGTATATCACACGTACACAACCACACTAGGCCCCAATTACTATTGTTTGTACCCCTAAAAGGCTAGGAGTAGGGGGGAGTATGGAACAGGCAGCACCCTCAAACCTTCAGAAGTATGAGATGAACCCCAACAACTTGGAAAGGTGGATCTCTCTCACACGTACCAACACAGACTATCCCCCAATTTAACTGATCCCCAGAGGTTTTTGATTAAATAGCGGAATAGAAAATATGATCCCAAAAAAGTGTATGTATATCACACGTACACAACCACACTAGGCCCCAATTACTATTGTTTGTACCCCTAAAAGGCTAGGAGTAGGGGGAGTATGGAACAGGCAGCACCCTCAAACCTTCAGAAGTATGAGATGAACCCCAACAACTTGGAAAGGTGGATCTCTCTCACACGTACCAACACAGACTATCCCCCAATTTAACTGATCCCCAGAGGTTTTTGATTAAATAGCGGAATAGAAAATATGATCCCAAAAAAGTGTATGTATATCACACGTACACAACCACACTAGGCCCCAATTACTATTGTTTGTACCCCTAAAAGGCTAGGAGTAGGGGGAGTATGGAACAGGCAGCACCCTCAAACCTTCAGAAGTATGAGATGAACCCCAACAACTTGGAAAGGTGGATCTCTCTCACACGTACCAACACAGACTATCCCCCAATTTAACTGATCCCCAAAGGTTTTTGATTAAATAGCGGAATAGAAAATATGATCCCAAAAAAGTGTATGTATATCACACGTACACAACCACACTAGGCCCCAATTACTATTGTTTGTACCCCTAAAAGGCTAGGAGTAGGGGGAGTATGGAACAGGCAGCACCCTCAAACCTTCAGAAGTATGAGATGAACCCCAACAACTTGGAAAGGTGGATCTCTCTCACACGTACCAACACAGACTATCCCCCAATTTAACTGATCCCCAGAGGTTTTTGATTAAATAGCGGAATAGAAAATATGATCCCAAAAAAGTGTATGTATATCACACGTACACAACCACACTAGGCCCCAATTACTATTGTTTGTACCCCTAAAAGGCTAGGAGTAGGGGGAGTATGGAACAGGCAGCACCCTCAAACCTTCAGAAGTATGAGATGAACCCCAACAACTTGGAAAGGTGGATCTCTCTCACACGTACCAACACAGACTATCCCCCAATTTAACTGATCCCCAGAGGTTTTTGATTAAATAGCGGAATAGAAAATATGATCCCAAAAAAGTGTATGTATATCACACGTACACAACCACACTAGGCCCCAATTACTATTGTTTGTACCCCTAAAAGGCTAGGAGTAGGGGGAGTATGGAACAGGCAGCACCCTCAAACCTTCAGAAGTATGAGATGAACCCCAACAACTTGGAAAGGTGGATCTCTCTCACACGTACCAACACAGACTATCCCCCAATTTAACTGATCCCCAGAGGTTTTTGATTAAATAGCGGAATAGAAAATATGATCCCAAAAAAGTGTATGTATATCACACGTACACAACCACACTAGGCCCCAATTACTATTGTTTGTACCCCTAAAAGGCTAGGAGTAGGGGGGAGTATGGAACAGGCAGCACCCTCAAACCTTCAGAAGTATGAGATGAACCCCAACAACTTGGAAAGGTGGATCTCTCTCACACGTACCAACACAGACTATCCCCCAATTTAACTGATCCCCAAAGGTTTTTGATTAAATAGCGGAATAGAAAATATGATCCCAAAAAAGTGTATGTATATCACACGTACACAACCACACTAGGCCCCAATTACTATTGTTTGTACCCCTAAAAGGCTAGATGAGGAGTAGGGGGAGTATGGAACAGGCAGCACCCTCAAACCTTCAGTATGAGATTGTGTTCACTGTACCCCACAAAGATTGAGTTCACTGCACCCCACAATGATTGTGTTCACTGCACCCCACAAAGATTGTGTTCACTGCACCTCACAAAGATTGTGTTCACTGTACCCCCCAAAGATTGTGTTCACTGCACCCCACAAAGATTCTGTTCACTGTACCCCACAAAGATTGTGTTCACTGCACCCCAAAAAGATTGTGTTCACTGCACCCCAAAAAGGATGTTGTTCACTGCACCCCAAAAAGGATTTTGTTCACTGCACCCCAAAAAGGATGTTGTTCACTCCACCCCAAAAAGATTGTGTTCACTGCACCCCACAAAGATTGTGTTCACTGCACCCCAAAAAGATTGTGTTCACTGCACCCCAAAAATGATTTTGTTCACTGCACCCCAAAAAGGATTTTGTTCACTGCACCCCAAAAAGGATGTTGTTCACTCCACCCCAAAAAGATTGTGTTCACTGCACCCCAAAAAGATTGTGTTCACTGCACCCCACAAAGGATTTTGTTCACTGCACCCCAAAAAGATTGTGTTCACTGCACCCCAAAAAGGATGTTGTTCACTGCACCCCAAAAAGGATTTTGTTCACTGCACCCCAAAAAGATTGTGTTCACTGCACCCCACAAAGGATTTTGTTCACTGCACCCCACAAAGATTGTGTTCACTGCACACCAAAAAGGATTGTGTTCACTGCACCCCAAAAAGATTTTGTTCACTGCACCCCAAAAAGATTGTGTTCACTGCAGCCCAAAAAGATTGTGTTCACTGCAGCCCAAAAAGATTGTGTTCACTGCAGCCCAAAAAGATTGTGTTCACTGCAGCCCAAAAAGATTGTGTTCACTGCAGCCCAAAAAGATTGTGTTCACTGCAGCTCACACACAGAAAAATGGATGTGGATCACTGACACCTGCCTATCTCCAATCCCACACCACACAGCAATATCGATTGTAGTTTGTAGAACACAGTTTCCCTAAAATTCAGCAGACTCTGTCCCTAACAGGATTGAGAAGAGATCGTAGATCAGGATTGAGTGCAGATTCACCCCACCCCCCACACAGCAATATCGATTGTAGTTTGTAGAACACAGTTTCCCTAAAATTCAGCAGACTCTGTCCCTAACAGGATTGAGAAGAGATCGTAGATCAGGATTGAGTGCAGATTCACCCCACCCCCCACACAGCAATATCGATTGTAGTTTGTAGAACACAGTTTCCCTAAAATTCAGCAGACTCTGTCCCTAACAGGATTGAGAAGAGATCGTAGATCAGGATTGAGTGCAGATTCACCCCACCCCCCACACAGCAATATCGATTGTAGTTTGTAGAAGACACTGACCCTATATAATTCAGCAGACTCTATCCCTAAAATGCCTACAACTCGCCCTGCCTAAACACTCCGACCTGTCCCTCAATTCTATCCGGACACAAATGGTTTTTTCCTGCCTATCTTTCCCTAATCAGCAGCCAGCACGTTGATGTGTGCTCTGTCCCTGAATCTAAGCAGCATAATGACGCCGCTGCGGCTGCCTCGAACTTATAAAGACTTGGTCACATGCTTCAGACGGCCAATCACAGCTACTGAGACATTTGCAGGCATGGCTGGGATGGCTTAAGGCACACCAGTTAAACGATTGTTGATTGGCTGTTGAAAGCCCGCCATGAAAAGAGCGCCAAAGCATGCAAAACCCGGAAATAAAACGACCGAACACGGATTTTTACCCGAACATACAGTATAGTGTCCGTGTCCGTGTTCGGGTACAAAAAATCCAATTATTCGGTACGAACACGAATAATACAGTCCGTGTTCGCTCAACACTATTTACCACCCTTTGATACTGAGCAGAGCAGACAATAACTTGAAGCCTCTGCACATTAGTCAAGGATATATTAAAACACAGGGAACTTCCGACCATTGTCACAGGAAGGGAGGGATCAGGGAGTGCAGGGGAAGGTGCTGGAGCATGTTACATTTTACACCATAAACACAGGTGTAACATGTAACATACTCAAAAAGTTGACTTAGCCTTTAACCCTTCCATACCTATCAAAGAACTTGACATTTAAATTGTCGGTGGGTTGTTCACACCAGAAAATAACACACACATTATACCTATACGTAAATATTCATCTATTACTCTTAAGTCCCACAATATTTAAATATAATATACTATAATCTCAGGGAGCCTGAGATCATCAGCCAAGCACGTTGCTTAAAGCAAAGCAATCTCTTATTGCTCCAAAGTAAAACAAAACAGTTTGCTTAGAGCATAAACATAAAGAGAACAGTCCAGTCTTCTGGTGAATATTGTTTGGTTCACCACCCAAAAAAACTCCTCTAACAAGGTTATGTCCCCGACTGCCTCAGGGATTCCAATGGCTAGGTCATCAGCAGCTTAGTCTTGTCTCAGTAACAAGCAGTCCATTACTCTTGCTCCAAATTGTGTTCTTCACACTCCATTTCAAAGACACATGCTGGCTGTTTCCTGTTCCTTCTGTGGACTCTCCTGCAGATGGGCTAACAGTTCAGGACCAAGGTCCCTGTAATCAGGGTCTGGAGGTTTTTCCCCTTTCTCTCAGAGCCTCCAAATTCTGGGTCCCAATGAGGACTACCAAATCTGAAAAAAACTTCAAATCAGTTCTCTCTCCTGTCCAACCAGACTACTCAGGAACTCCATGCAAAAAAATGCATTTACGTTATCCCTCTAAAAGGGACCATAATCCTAATAACGGGGATGTGTATCTCCCAACCAGGACCCATCCCTGCTGTCCTGTACAAAACTCATAGGAAATTATAAATATCTCTCACTTAAAAACACTAGGTGAATCAGGATATTCTGGTAAATGGTCACCAATGGATGTTTTTTCTTACTATTTAAAATATCTTGTATGTGTTCGTGAATACAAACTCTAAGTTGTTGTTTGGTTTTGTAAAAAAAGGTCTGAGTTGATGTAAAATAGGTATAACATTGATACAAAAATTCTTCTTGCTGTCAAATGAGCAAAATGTATTGCACTGAGCTACAAATTTTCATATGTCACAACCTCCACATTTGTGCATACCTAACCACTTATGGACAATGCAGTCATCCTTGCTTTCCCTAAATCTCTGAAACTCACTTCTATCCAATAAGTCCCCCAAGGTTCTGCCCCCCCCTAGCTGTCATACTGTGTTGAGGACCTAGACTCCTTGCTAATTTTGGCTCCAGTTGTAAGATTGCCCAAGGTTTCAATAAAATATCTTTATTTATATTCCAATGGGAACCATATTATGTAACAAATCTAACTGCATTTCCAGATCTTTGTTTTTAGGAAGACCCAAAGGCCCTTAAATACGATTTGACCTATCTGTATGCAATGCCCATCAGAAACCCTTCTGAATATGTCCATGGGAGTTTCCCCATTGTTTAAATCTAGTTGTTAGGTTCCATTCTTCTTCTAAGAGGATTTCCATCTCTGAATAGTTCCTTCCTAAATAGAGGAACTGTCCTGTGTGGATAGCCAAGATCTGAGAAGGTAAAAATTATGACTTTTGGTGTGGAGGAGGTTGTTCTCACCTGTGGATTTTCTTTAACTCCTTGTGGCAAGTCGTCCCCTAATATTGCAAATTCCTAAATCCAAACCCGTATTTTACTCTGACTTGAAACATAAATCAAAATAATGTTAAAGTCATTGGCATTAAAGGAGTTGTAAAGTCAGAAGGTTTTTTTTATCTTAGTGCATTTTACGCATTAAGATAAAAATCCTTCTGTGTGCAGCAGCCACCCCAGCACCCCCTAATACTTAGCTGAGCCACATCTTTATCCAGCGATGTCCACACATCCCTTAGCCATCCAGGACTCTTCCTCCTAATTGGCTAAGACACAGCAGTGGAGCCATTGGCTCCTGCTGTTGTCAATGAAAGTCATTTAGCCAAGGAAGCACGGAGCTGCCGCTTGGCTCGGGTGCCCCCATAGTAAACTGCTTGCTGTGGGGGCACTTGACAAGAAGGAGGGGCCTGGAGCTCCAGCCAGGGCTGTTCTGTTCAAAACCAACTGCACAGAGGAGGTAAGTATAACAATTGTGTCATTTAAAAAAAAAAAACAAAAAAAAAACACACAAGACTTTACAATCACTTTAGGCTCACGGACAAAATCATGCAATTGGGTATCATCCCCCCCCCTCTCCACACCACAAATATATCATCCACAAAGCACAGTAATAGGGCAACATGTTCATCCAACCCCTGGGACTGGTATAATATAATCTCCTCCCACCAGCCCAAATGCAAACAAGCATTGGCTGGAGCACATGTCGCCCCAATAGCTACAGAATGTTTCTGGTGATAAAATTTCCCTCCATAAAGGAAATAACTATTTAACAAAATGATATCAGTAAATCTAAAATAAACTCATTGTGGTTGTCAAAACCCTCAAACCAGCAATCCAATAAATACATACAAGCTGCCAGGCCTGTTGAGTGTGGTATGGATGTGTTGAGGACTTCAACGTCCAAGCCCAGCAACCATTAATCTTGCTGCTTTTTAGCACTCTCCAGCATCCTCAATATACAGTATTACCTGTGTCCTTTACATAGGATCTGAGATTCTTTTTTACAATGGGTTGTAGTTTTCTATCCAAAAATGGACCTACCTGATCCGTCAGACTCCCCCTGCCTGAAACCAAGGGGGTTAATATATAAAAGTATTGCCATGTGATATGCTCAGTGACTGCTGGACATCCTTCTTTCTGTATTCAGTGGAATTTTCCCTATTCACCAACCATTTTTAAGAAGATTGCCCTATCATTTCTAACAAATTTCACCCATCGACAGTGGCATATAAAATAATAGAGACATTCTAATAACAAACAAAATTCACCTATCACATTTAAATTAAACAAGATTCCCCCATTTGCAGCTGCAAAAAATATAAATGAGAGATTATAGTAATGTTGATTTTATAAACAGTCTATCCATGCAAAACTGAAATATAAATCTGCAGTCAGTATATGTCAAAAAGGCCACTATTGATCTCCTAAATGGAATGTAAAATTTTTTTGTACATCTTTTTTTCTAACTTTGTGTAGGTAAGGAAAAAAAATTGTAAATGTTTAAAAATATTTCCTTTTTAACTCCAGTAAATATTGCACATTTGTATTGTGAAATATTCTATCCAAGTAGCAGATAGAACTTTAGTCTACTTTTCACTTACACTGAACAAAATTAAAAAACGCAACTTTTGTTTTTGCCCCCATTTTTCATGAGCTGAAAGCAAAGATCTAAGACTTTTTCTATGTACACAAAAGGCCTATTTCTCTCAAATATTGTTCAGAAATCTGTCTAAATCTGTGCTAGTGAGCACTTCTCCTTTGCCGAAATAATCCATCCACCTCACAGGTGTGGCTTATCAAGATGCTGATTAGACAGCATGATTTTTGCACAGGTGTGCTTTATTCTGGCCACAATAAAGGCCACTCTAAAATGTTCCCTTTTTCTGTATTGGGGGGGGGGGGGGGGGCGGGTCTAAAAACCAGTCAGTATCTGGTGTGACCAGCATTTGCCTCATGCAGTGCAACACATCTCCTTCGCATAGAGTTGATCAGGTTGTTGAGTGTGGTCTATGGAATGTTGGTCCACTCCTCTTCAATGGCTGTGTGAAGTTGCTGGATATTGGCAGGACATGGAACACGCTGTCGTATACGCCGATCCAGAGCATCCCAAACATGCTCAATGGGTGACATATCCAATGAGTATGCTGGCCATGCAAGAACTTGGATGTTTTCAGCTTCCAGGAATTGTGTACAGATCCTTGTAACATGGGGCTGTGCATTATCATGCTGCAACACGAGGTGATGGTCATGGATGAATGGCACAACAATGGGCCTCAGGATCTCATCACGGTATCTTTGTGCATTCAAAATACCATCAATAAAATGCACCTGTGTTCGTTGTCCATGCCTTCTCATACCATAACCCCACCACCACCATGGGCCACGCAATCCACAACGTTGACATCAGCAAACCGCTCACCCACACGACGCCATACACGCTATCTGCCATCTGCAATGTACAGTGAAAACCGGGATTCATCCCTGAAGAGAACATCTCTCCAAAGTGCCAGAGGCCATAGAATGTGAGCATTTGCCCACTCAAGTCGGTTACGATGACGAACTGCAGTCAGGTGGAGACCCCGATGAGGACGATGAGCATGCAGATGAGCTTCCCTGAGACAGTTTCTGACAGTTTGTGCAGAAATTCTTTGGTTATGCAAACCAATTGTTGCAGCAGCTATCCGGGTGGCTGGTCTCAAATGATCTTGGAGGTGAAGATGCTGGATGTGGAGGTCCTGGGCTCATGTGGTTACACATGGTCTGCGGTAGTGAGGCCGGTAAGATGTACTGCCAAATTCTCTGAAACGCATTTGGAGACGGCTTATGGTAGAGAAATGAACATTCAATTCACAGGCAACAGCTCTGGTGGACATTCCTGCAGTCAGCATACCAATTGCACGTACCCTCAAAACTTGCAAAATCTGTGGCATTGTGCTGTGTGATAAAACTGCACATTTTAGAGTGGCCTTTTATTGTGGCCAGACTAAGGCACACCTGTGCAATAATCATGCTGTCTTATCAGCATCTTGATATGACACACCTGTGAAGTGGATGGATTATCCCGGCAAAGGAGAAGTGCTCACTAACACAGATTTAAACAGATTTGTGAACAATATTGGAGAGAATTAGGCCTTTTGTGTACATAGAAAAAGTCAGACAGTGTTGCATTTAAATTTTTGTTCAGTTTAATTAACATGTTTACTTTTCATCTTTCTGAATGAAGCCTGCTGTTTACAGAACTCAAATAAGCCATCAGAGTAGGGACTCATGACACATGTCTTATCAGATAGTGATGATAGAGGCTTTTATCTGACAAAGAGATCAGCAAGATAACCTGTGTTGCTGTGCTGCCTCTTTAGATAATCCATAGTGCTCTGGAAATCCCTTTGTCAAAACATCGAAATAAAACAACTCCTTAAGGTTAAAACTTTAAATGAATTACCCCAAAGGGTAACATTACTTTTGTGGGAAATAAAATAATATAGCATATACAATTGCTACACAAATCATATTGCAATTAAATGTTATTAAAAATGACCTTCCCCTTTTAATCTGCACCCCTGTCATTTTCTGGTAAGATGCAATGCAATATGGCAACCTGAAGGCATTCAGTACACAGATCATTCCCTGTTTGTGTGACTTACTTACTGATTTTCTCAAAAGTCTGTACTAAAATATAAGTCAGATTTTGGGCATCACCTGCAACAAATATGTTATTTTGGGTGAGTTACTTCCAAAAAGAAATCACATCAAAAGTGAATCAGACCCTGCAGCTTCCTCATTAGAACCCTGCAAGTGCAGCGGCTGATTAATATTCATAAAATCACTCTCATTAAATTCACTTTCTACATAGGCACAGAGAAACAAACACCCTTAGGCTGGCCATACTTTATACAATTGTCTTGTACCTTTTTCTTTTAGATTACCAAAATCATATAATATGAGGTCACACACATGAGGAAATTGTATAACATACTGTATGTCCAGCATTAGAAAGGGTGACTGCATTGCTTTTATTTTTCAATTTTTTTTCCTGCTATTTTTACCTGGTAATCTTTGTAAATAACACACTGCCTGTTCCTGAGTGACTATGCTTACTCCCCTATTGCTTCTATGGAGGAAGTCATATTTGCCACCCAGGCAAACTTCAAACTTCTTTGCCTTTTTTCCTCTTCATTACTTAGAAGTGATGGCATATGGTTCTTTGTGCTTTCTGTTAAGTTTGCAGGAAATAACATGGAGGCAGCTTTCAAGGAAAAATCAATATACATTTTTCTGTACTTGCTGAAAAAGTACATAGCCTGGAAAGAGAAAACAAATGTAACTACATCTCTTTAAGAGTTTTTTGGTCTGTCTGGGTCTCACTCTATCTTTAAAAAAAAAAGAAAATTGAAATGATACAAAGTAAAGGAAATTATAATGGCCTTTCACTCTATGGCAATATATAAAGTTCATAGGAAAAAAGGCAAAATAATAATACAATCAAATTATAGGTGAGCAGCAAGTGAAACCCATTGTTTGGCTGGGATGACCCAGGTCATTTTAATCTTTTGTTATTGAGAGATTTAAAAACTTGTTGGCAGTCGTTTTGCTGAAATCAATGTGTTGCTAATGAGGTCATTGTCAACAACCAGTTAAATCTTTCGGTAGAAAGAGATTAAAATCGCCCATAAAGTCCTAGCTTCTGAGCATCCAGAATTCACATGGCACAGGACTCACAACATCCCTAGAAAATGCTATTAAAACAGGGAGAAGATCAATTTAACATTTACTAAATTTGCAGCAAAAATTACATCTCAGCAAAAACGAGCAGGTGAAATATCCAGGCCAACAGCTATTTTCTAGTGCACAGTGCTTTGTTGGGATTTTTTTTAAAAACACCATTGCTCATGGAAAATTTGTTTTGAAATAACTGTACGAAAAAAGCCAGTGGCTGCCCTTGACATATTGCCTTTTATGAGCTTTGTTGTTTATTTTCACTGTTTTTTCATGCTGCTTGCTTGCTGTCTTTAAATTGTATTTTTTTAATTACATAGAGAAAAAACAAAAAAAAAAACAGCAGCATTTAACAATTATAAAGGTTACAAACACTTAGGAAATAACTGTAATGGACATTAAGGAAAAATGTGGCTTTTGCGGTGCAATGGTGCACAAATATCTGCTTTCAAAGCTGGCAGAACCCTTGGCAGGATAATGAAGAGGATTTCAGTTGGTGCTAAGCACCGCGATTCTCTCACATATTCTTTGCAGCTGAACTATATTTTTAAGTACCATTTAGATTTAGACTGAGGTTTAAAGCATGACTTTTCTTCACCTACACATATTGATGTCCATTTATAAAACCGAGATGAGCAGCTATCCTGATGATCGCAGCTCATCTCTGATCATTTTGAGTTTATGAAACAGAGATAATTGGGGGAGAACATCTGCTGATCACACAGCCAAGGTGAGGAACCTGGACATGGACAAATTTCTCTTCTACCCAGGTGTAGTAACCAGTTATTTTGGGTGGGCTGTACTGCTGTTTCTGTTTTGTGGGTGGGCTGCTGGACTAACAAGGGCACTGACCGGCAGAAGGTCATATACCCTGTTAGTCTGTTTGGAAAAGGGGAGAAATGTGATGAGACCAATCTCGCCACTGGGCATTGGAGAAGCCTGGTTGCTCGCCTCCTGCAATGTGACTATGGACCCTCTCATCAGTCCATGCTAAACGTAAACCCCATGGCGATTTGACTGTGTTTGTGGCATCTGAGCGCTGTTTGGATATGTTGAGCGCTCAGATCCAGGCTATCTGGGGATGGGTTGAATGTTATGCATTTTTGTGTCTTTTTGTGTTTCTTTAACCATGTGGCTAATGGAGTCTTGCCTCTATCCTGGAAGCTAAACCTTATTCCTGTAAACTGTAAGGCACAGGAAGTGCACTCCTAATATGGTCATTCCAGGAAGTTCAATGTGGAGACGGGCTGTCTAAACAATGTTGCTTTTGGTCTGAGGTGGCTCTCCATTCACCTATTGTCGGGTGTGCTAATGAACTTGCCTGCTGTCTGCTAAGAGATGTATTGACACTCAGAGTAATGTGTATTGAGGGCTCGTTAGGGAACCATTGTTCTGTGTCTGGCTATTGTGTACATTGATTACCCCCTGGGGGCTTCTGTCTCCTTGCACATGGCAGTCCTTCTGGTCAAGCTATCTGACCAATCACTGCTGACTCATGTTCAAGCCCTCATTTGCATGGCTGGAGAGGACCTTATGGGGAGCTGCAGGTACTGTACAAATTACCAATGGGAAAGCGGTTGTTGGGGAAGGATGTTCCAAATTCTGTATAAAAGTGTGCTGTGTTCTTCCAATAAATGTTGTTCCTGTTTTACCCTCAACTCTGAGCTTTGTCTCGTTTTTGGAGGGGGATTTATTATACAGAAAGCCGTTCGATTGTTTGGGGCTCTCTTTGGATCATTATTCGTATGCTGGCGTGCTACAGGGGTAATTCGCACATGCTGCAAAGGTGGTACATCCACTAAACGGCGGTTTCATTCCTTTTTACGCTGAGGTTCGTAACACTGGTAAATCCAATCCAAAACAATTATAAAGGTTACAAACACTTAGGAAATAACTGTAATGGACATTAAGGAAAAATGTGGCTTTTGCGGTGCAATGGTGCACAAATATCTGCTTTCAAAGCTGGCAGAACCCTTGGCAGGATAATGAAGAGGATTTCAGTTGGTGCTAAGCACCGCGATTCTCTCACATATTCTTTGCAGCTGAACTATATTTTTAAGTACCATTTAGATTTAGACTGAGGTTTAAAGCATGACTTTTCTTCACCTACACATATTGATGTCCATTTATAAAACCGAGATGAGCAGCTATCCTGATGATCGCAGCTCATCTCTGATCATTTTGAGTTTATGAAACAGAGATAATTGGGGGAGAACATCTGCTGATCATCTCCACACACATAGAATCTGTCACTGACTGACACAGAAATGGCCAGTTTATGAAGCTGCGATCTCCGCACATTACTGGCGATCTGTGCCAGAATTCACACTCCCTGATTTACCAGTGTTACGAACCTCAGCGTAAAAAGGAATGAAACCGCCGTTTAGTGGATGTACCACCTTTGCAGCATGTGCGAATTACCCCTGTAGCACGCCAGCATACGAATAATGATCCAAAGAGAGCCCCAAACAATCGAACGGCTTTCTGTATAATAAATCCCCCTCCAAAAACGAGACAAAGCTCAGAGTTGAGGGTAAAACAGGAACAACATTTATTGGAAGAACACAGCACACTTTTATACAGAATTTGGAACATCCTTCCCCAACAACCGCTTTCCCATTGGTAATTTGTACAGTACCTGCAGCTCCCCATAAGGTCCTCTCCAGCCATGCAAATGAGGGCTTGAACATGAGTCAGCAGTGATTGGTCAGATAGCTTGACCAGAAGGACTGCCATGTGCAAGGAGACAGAAGCCCCCAGGGGGTAATCAATGTACACAATAGCCAGACACAGAACAATGGTTCCCTAGCGAGCCCTCAATACACATTACTCTGAGTGTCAATACATCTCTTAGCAGACAGCAGGCAAGTTCATTAGCACACCCGACAATAGGTGAATGGAGAGCCACCTCAGACCAAAAGCAACATTGTTTAGACAGCCCGTCTCCACATTGAACTTCCTGGAATGACCATATTAGGAGTGCACTTCCTGTGCCTTACAGTTTACAGGAATAAGGTTTAGCTTCCAGGATAGAGGCAAGACTCCATTAGCCACATGGTTAAAGAAACACAAAAAGACACAAAAATGCATAACATTCAACCCATCCCCAGATAGCCTGGATCTGAGCGCTCAACATATCCAAACAGCGCTCAGATGCCACAAACACAGTCAAATCGCCATGGGGTTTACGTTTAGCATGGACTGATGAGAGGGTCCATAGTCACATTGCAGGAGGCGAGCAACCAGGCTTCTCCAATGCCCAGTGGCGAGATTGGTCTCATCACATTTCTCCCCTTTTCCAAACAGACTAACAGGGTATATGACCTTCTGCCGGTCAGTGCCCTTGTTAGTCCAGCAGCCCACCCACAAAACAGAAACAGCAGTACAGCCCACCCAAAATAACTGGTTACTACACCTGGGTAGAAGAGAAATTTGTCCATGTCCAGGTTCCTCACCTTGGCTGTGTGGGGGACTGGTAGACTGCCTTGATGGGTTGCTGAGTGGGCAGAGACCAGCGGTACTCTGCCCTGTTGCAAGCGCTACCACGGAAGTAGCCTGGTTGGAGCCTGGTTGTTGGAGGGGGAGACCGACTGTCTCCCCTTTAGATACACCACCATACTGCGGTAGGGAGAGACTGACTGTCTCCCCTTTAAATAACCCACCATGCTGCTGTGGGGGAAGACCGACTGTCTCCCCTTTGGCTAAACAGCCCTGTTGCTGTGGGATGGAGACTGGGCTCCCAATTCCCAATTAAATATTCTGCCGCTGTGGGATGGAGACTGGGCTCCCAATTCCCAATAAAATACTCTGCCGCTGTGGAATGGAGACTGGGCTCCCAATTCCCAATGAATCCATCTGCTGCTGGGGGACAGGACCAACAGTGTCTGCCCCTTGTAACTCAGCCTGCCGCTGGGTAATGGAGACTGGGCTCCCAATTCCCTGCACTTCACTCGGCTGCTGTGGGATGGAGACTGGGCTCCCAATTTCCAACAAATCAAACTGTCCATGGGGAGAGGGGGTAACAAGCTCCTCTCCCAAATATACTTCCAGCCCCTGGGGGGGGAGACCGACTGTCTCTGCTCCCAATACAGTGTCCTGTTGCTGGGGAAAGGAGACTATGCTCTCTGTTTCCTGCAGGACACTCTGCTGCTGTGGGATGGAGACTGGGCTCCCAATTCCCAACAAATCAATCTGCTGCTGGGCGACAGGACCGACTGTCTCTGCCCCCTGTAACTCAGCCTGCCGCTGGAGAATGGAGACTGGGCTCCCAATTCCCAATAAATCAGGCTGCCACTGGGCAATGGAGACTGGGTTCTCCTCTTCCCTTAACTGTACCTGCCGCTGGAGTTCCTCCCAACGTGCTAGCTGGCCCTCTCTCTCTGCCCTGTCTAGCAGAGACATGAACACTAAGTTCCTCACGAACCGCTTGGATCTCTCCAGTGGATTGGGTCCGAAGAAGCTCAGCCGTAACCACACCATACGGTCATATTCTTTCAGAGAATATCTGTACTCCACTGCTGGTTCCATCCTGTTGCTTTAAGGGTTGCTGTACTGAGACATGCGTTGCCCCCAACTTGTAATTCAACGGAATGGTGTCTCCTGTAGCTGTCCTTCTGGCTGTGGGAACGATCCCACCGCTGACACCAATTGTTACGAACCTCAGCGTAAAAAGGAATGAAACCGCCGTTTAGTGGATGTACCACCTTTGCAGCATGTACGAATTACCCCTGTAGCACGCCAGCATACGAATGATCATCCAAAGAGAGCCCCAAACAATCGAACGGCTTTCTGTATAATAAATCCCCCTCCAAAAACTAGACAAAGCTCCGAGTTGAGGGTAAAACAGGAACAACATTTATTGGAAGAACACAGCACACTTTTATACAGAATTTGGAACATCCTTCCCCAACAACCGCTTCCCCATTGGTCAATTGCACAGTACCTGCAGTTCCCCATAAGGTCCTCTCCAGCCATGCAAATGAGGGCTTGAAAATGAGTCAGCAGTGATTGGTCAGATAGCTTGACCAGAAGGACCCAGGGGGTAATCAATGTACACAATAGCCAGACACAGAACAATGGTTCCCTAACGAGCCCTCAATACACATTACTCTGAGTGTCAATACATCTCTTAGCAGACAGCAGGCAAGTTCATTAGCACACCCGACAATAGGTGAATGGAGAGCCACCTCAGACCAAAAGCAACATTGTTTAGACAGCCCGTCTCCACATTGAACTTCCTGGAATGACCATATTAGGAGTGCACTTCCTGTGCCTTACAGTTTACAGGAATAAGGTTTAGCTTCCAGGATAGAGGCAAGATTCCATTAGCCACATGGTTAAAGAAACACAAAAATGCATAACTCCCAGTCTACTGAACAGAACCCCCACATTCAACTCATCCCCAGATAGCCTGGATCTGAGCGCTCAACATATCCAAACAGCGCTCAGATGCCACAAACACAGTCAAATCGCCATGGGGTTTAAGTTTAGCATGGGCTGATGAGAGGGTCCATAGTCACATTGCAGGAGGCGAGCAACCAGGCTTCTCCAATGCCCAGTGGCGAGATTGGTCTCGTCACAACCAGCTTAGAGGTAGAGAATCGGGGAGAGAAGACAGAATCTGGGGAGAACTGAAAGGGAAGAAAGAAGATTTTTGACTTCCTCCTTCCTCGATCAGACAAGACAGTAAACATGTCCCCCTGCCATATTTATGTTATTACAATATATATATATATACAGTGCCTTGCGAAAGTATTCGGCCCCCTTGAACTTTGCGACCTTTTGCTACTTTTCAGGCTTCAAACATAAAGATA
Source organism: Pelophylax lessonae (assembly GCF_965119305.1). NCBI lineage: Eukaryota > Metazoa > Chordata > Amphibia > Anura > Ranidae > Pelophylax > Pelophylax lessonae. The sequence continues at coordinate 468,576,724 of NC_138769.1, forward strand.
TAAAACTGTAATTTTTTGTGAATAATCAACAACAAGTGGGACACAATCTTGAAGTGGAACGAAATTTATTGGATATTTCAAACTTTGTTAACAAATAATAAACTAAAAAATTGGGCGTGCAAAATTATTCAGCCCCTTTACTTTCAGTGCAGCAAACTCTCTCCAGAAGTTCAGTGAGGATCTCTGAATGATCCAATGTTGACCTAAATGACTAATGATGATAAATAGAATCCACCTGTGTGTAATCAAGTCTCCGTATAAATGCACCTGCACTGTGATAGTCTCAGAGGTCCTTTTAAAACGCAGAGAGCATCATGAAGAACAAGGAACACACCAGGCAGGTCCGAGATACTGTTGTGGAGAAGTTTAAAGCCAGATTTGGATACAAAAAGATTTCCCAAGCTTTAAACATCCCAAGGAGCAGTGTGCAAGCGATAATATTGAAATGGAAGGAGTATCAGACCACTGTAAATCTACGAAGACCTGGCCGTCCTTTAGTCATTAGTACAGTGACAGTGCATATTTTTTAGCATTGATCATTGTATCACTTTCACAGGTCCTCAAAAAAGTTTTACTTAGTGGCCAGGCTCCTGTTATGTTGGTGCTCCATGTGCATGCTGGGACCAATGCAGTCCCACAAGAGTCTCCTGGACATGTGCATTACCTTTTGGAACTACAATGCTACATGCAGCCATTCTCACACAGGCAGTGTGAGAGGCATAGGTGTGGGGGTGTGCCAGGTGTATCTGGGCACACCCTAATCACTATGTATGATGCCAATTCCCCTACTGCCATGCCTCCCCTTGTTGGCCCTCCACCCGCAGTGCTGCTGGCTTCCCTCCTCTACTTCCCCCACGACTGCTGCGGGGGATGTTTCAGGATAGAGAGCGGGGAAAGGGGCTATTAAATATGTAATTTGCCAACCCCTTCCTTTTCTAAATGAACACAGTGATCATGATCGCCCACTGTGTCCATTCATAACTGAAGCATAGTATTCCTGCAGTTTAACATCTTTGTGTCTTTTTTGCTTTGCTCAGTCTTGCCATGGTGCATAACTTGTTACATGAAACTGTCAACCTTACCATAGTAGAGTTTGGCTGTTCCTCACCCAGTTTTACACAGCTGTTTCAGTGAATGACTGTGTTTCAACCAACATATGAAATTGATAATCATTAGCACCTGCATGGTATAATTGGTAAATCATACACCTGATTCTAATCCTACAATTAGTGTCAGACCTAATGCTGGTTTGAAGCCAAAGGGTAGTCACACCACATATTGATTTGGCTTACTGTAGATTTTTCTTCTGTTCACTAACTTTACATTTTGAAAATTGATAACAATAAACAATTAAAATACAGTAAAACATTGGATTGAGAGTACCTTTGGTTTGAGAGCGTTTTGCAAGATAAGCAAAATTATTTTTATAAATTTTGACTTGATAAACAAGCGAGGTCTTGACTAATCAGTAGTGCCATGTCACAACTGATTAGAAAATAGAAGAGAGGCGCCTTTAAGTGTAGCAATGTGGTTACATTTAATTAAGGTACAACATTTAGCAACTCAAATAGTTGATGATTAAAACTGGTGTATGCAGTGATCTGGGGAAAAGCTGTCCACATAGACGGTCCTCCGTACCACCATCAATGTCATCCCTTCCACACCAAACTACACAATCGTTTCAAACCTCAATTTCAGATCGCTCTACTGCAGGGTAGTCTTCAGGGCCATGATTGCAAACTGACGGCAGTGAGAGCCGGTGGTGAGAAGGATGGTCTATGCAGACAGCTTTACCCCGGATTCTTGCATACTTAGATGTGCCTCTTTTAATCGTCAACCTTGTGAGTTGCTTAATGTTGAACCTTCATTAAATGTAACCATATTGCTACACTTAGAGGCAGTTCTCTTTTATACTCTGTAGCTCCTGCTGGATTTTGCTTATAACAAAATAACAAATAACAATAACCAAAAAACTGCAAATAACTGCTACAAAAAAACACTTCCCCAAGGCAAGGACATATACTGTAACCTGGAGGACCTTGCATTCAAAACTTACATGCACTGATTCAACAACAACCTTGTAAGACTCAGTAAAGGTAAGAACACAGAACATATGACCAGGTAATTGGTAGCAGACCTGCGAAAACCACATCTGGTAGCAAAAACTCATTGCTTTAGTAGTAATGGCATTAACTGAAAACAGAGGATTCAAGTATAAAGGGCATAAGCCTAAACTAAAGTCTAGTGAATTCCTGAGAAATGGTGACCTGGCTTTTCTGTGATCTGACAAAGAAGACAAAGAAGGAGACAGTTTATGGGAAAAATCTATAACATTCAACTGAACACAAGCAGTCCAGACCAGGTCCAGGCAATGGAAAACTTTTTCCTATGAGTAACAGGCTTAGGGTAGTGTGATGAAAGTTCAATATTCTCATTTTGGTGAAAAAGAATACCTTATAAATGAGCCTCAAAGTATGTATAATTTGTTGTTATGTTAAAAATGAAGCCTAGCAAAACAGGGCCACCAATTTGGAAACTCCCTTAGCCGGAGAATTTTCCACCAGGAAAGGCAGCATTCTGGTCAATCAAGAGAACACAGTATGGGACAGACCCCTGTCCTTCACAACCTACAGTAGCTTTCAATAGTCAGGCCATAGATAATCAGTGACTGTAAAGGAGGATGATAGATCGGTCCATAAGACAGCAGGTCTGGATTAAGTGGAAAGCAAGCGTGTCTGCGACCAGACAAACTGGGTCCAGGAACAAAAACATATTTAACCAAACTAGTGCCACCAAAATAGCCAAAATCTCTTTAGCTTCAATTCTGTGAAACAAACATGGTAGAAGCTTTAGTGGAGGAAAAGCATAAATCAGAAAGAACCAGTGCATCCATTGTGCTCGCCCCCAAAAATTCTTGGACCTGGCTGCAATTTGTTCCACCTTGCAATGGAAGAGAGTTGATATCAGTCTATGTCCTCAACAAATAAAAGATTTCCTGGTTGACAGACCATTCTACTCGATCCAGACTGGCGATTTAGATATTCAACCTGCCATTTTTACATGCATGATATGTACACAGCAGGAGGAGCCAGAACATGATTTTCTGCTCAGTGCAAAATGCAAGTAGGGCTGAAACCACACTCATCGTTACTTTTTGGTGGCTGGCATACACCACCATCATGACATTTGACTACACCCTTACTTTATGCTGTTCCAGGAAACTTGTTTAGGAGTGATAGTCTGACTACCTGAAGTTCCAGTGCACGAAATGGAAGGGGAAGCCTCCTCCTGGGTCAAAAAACCCTGACCTGAAAGAAGATCTAGTACACCTCCCCAGTTCAGCAGACTTGCATCCAGCTTCACAAAAATTCAACAACGCAGAAGGAGGGGCTTCCCAGCACTCAGCAGGGGTTAACAAACCTACCAGAGTAGAGATGCTTTTGATAGATGGCTTAATTGTGTCTTCCTCTTCAGGAAGTAAAAAGATTTCTCCCAGTTTGAGAGAATCCTCTTGTAAGGACTAGAGTGTAGTATTGTGTATAGAAAATTGTCTAAAACAAGGAGGCCATAAGACCAAGAACTTGCATGCAAGAACAGTTGATGCCCATCTGCATGAATGCAGATAAATGGAACTAAAGCTTCTAGGATAGGGGAAGCATCTTGCTCTGTCCTATGTTTAGGACAGGACCCAGGCACTCCAGGCAGAAAGACTGGACAAGACCCAAATTCTTGAGGGTATAAGATCAAAGGAATTCTTCCAGGGCCTATATATAGAATAGTGATGAGCCAAACACCCCTCGGTTCACACCAGAACACCATGAACAGGGGAAAAGTTTGTTAGAACATGCAAACTCCATGAAAGTCTATGGGACTTGAACATGAAAAATCTGAAGACTTAATTTTAAAGGCTTAAATGCAAGTTATTGCCCAAAAAAAGTGTATGGGGTCGTGCCATGATTTTAATTATGCTTAAATTGAAACAATAAAAAAAGGAAAAATTTCTTTAAATATCATGCCCGGGGGTCCCCTTAATGTGCCTGTAAAGTGGCGCATTTGTGAGATGTATGTAGTCTGCTGCAGCACTACTGAAATTTCTAAAGTAAAAAATTTCATTTAACTACTTGCCGACTATGCACTGTACATTTACGTCTGCAAAGTGGCAGTCCCAGGCAGAATCGCGTTAATAAACGTAAACTGCCTGGGAGGAGCTAGGGGGCGAGCGCACCTGCCCCCGATCGTCAGTGGGGAAGCTGGTGCGAGTGTCATTTGGCTCCAATTGCCGCCTGACACCCGTGATCTCCCCCCACTGACAGAGAAGGACGGATGGCTGATGCAAATACAGACGTCCATCCTTCTCCCTCGGATGATCACAGAGGCTATGCGATCCTGCTATATAGGATCGCATGTCTCTGTGATCATCTCACAAGCCCAACCCCCCCACAGTTAGAATCACTAAGCTTACATTTAACCCCTTGATCACCTATACTGTTAACCCCTTCCCTGCCAGTGTCATTATTACAGTAACAGTGCGTATTTTTAGCACTGATTACTGTAGTAATGTCACTGGTCCCCCCAAAAGTGTCAAAAATGTCAGCCGCAATGTTGCAGTCCCACTGAAAATCGCAGAACGCAGCCATTACTAGTAAAAAAAAAAAAACAATTAAAAAAGGACATAACCCTTTCCCGTAGTTAGTAAATGCAATAACTTTTGTGCAAACCAATCAAAATAAGTTTTTTGAGATTTTTTTTACGAAAAATATGTAGCAGGAAGCAAATTGGCCTAAAATGTTAAAAAAGTTTGATTTTTAATTTTTTTTTTGGGAATGTTATATAGCAGAATGTGAAAAATATTGTTTTTTTTGCAAAATTGTCGCTCTTTTTTGGTTTATAGCGCAAAAAATAAAAATTGCACAGGTGATCAAATGCAGCCAAAAGAAAGCTCTATTTGTAGGAAAAAAGTACGGCAATTTTATTTAGGTCGCACGACCGCGCAATTGTCCATTAAATTAACGCAGTGCCGAATCGCAAAATAGGGCCTGGTCATTAAGGGGGAAAATCCTCCGATCTGAAAGTGGTTAAACTTGCTCGCAGCTGTAATGTATTGTCGGCTCCCAGCAATACAGATAAAAAAACATTAAAAAAAAGTGTGGGGTCCCCCCCAGTCCATAGATTTTAAGGGGAACCCCACACCAGAATTGAAAAAAAAAAGACGGCGTTGGGTTCCCCCCAAAATCCATGCCAGACCCTTATCTGAGCAAGCAGCCCGGCTGGAAAGGATAGGGGGGATGAGCGAGCCCTCCCATCCTGAACCCTGCCAGGCCACTTGCCCTCAACATGGGGAGGGTGATTTGGGGTGTTGATGGGGATAAAGGTTTCTTCCCGACAACCTCTGGGTTGTGGTTGTGGGAGTCTGCGGGTGGGGGGCTCATCAGAATCTGGAAGCCCCCTTTAACAAGGGGGCCCCCAGATGACAGCCCCCCCCTATGTGAATGGATATCTGGTACAACGTACCCCTACCCATTCACCAAAAAAGTGTACAAAAAATGAAGACAATAGCCAGTTTTTGACAAGTCTTTTATTAAAAAATAAAAAAATAGTGTCCCTCGATATAAATCCATTGTCAATCACGTCGCCCGCCGCACCCAAAAAATATAAAATAAGAAGCTCTTGCCTCTTAAGACGCTTCCCCGCATAATGAGTGTTCTCATCAGCTCTTTTATAGTAATCTGATGTCACAAGCGCCCCATAATGCACTGCTCATAAATTACTGATGTCATGTCAGAAAGGGCGGTGCCACCGGGTGGCGTCCCCGCCCCTTTTCTATAAAAGAGCTGTCACAGCTCCAGCAGCTCATTACTCTTCTTTTCTATTTTTTGGGTGCGGCGGCGGGGCGAATTTCCCGCGAACGGTCCCATTTGTGAGTGTGTTCAGCGAACACACGAACACCCATTGTTCGAGTCAAACTTATGTTCAACTCGAACTCGAAGCTCATCCCTAATAGAGAGTTAGATTTCAGAGCAGAAAATTATCCAGGCACCCGACTCTCATGATTCCTCACAGTCTCAATAAGGCATGAAAAAGTAACCAATAAAATGGCAAATACTTGATATACACCCATATGGCTTCTCTGCTATAACACCTATATGTGTATATTTACTTATAGCAGAGAAGCCATATGGGTGTTAATTATTTCATTATCACAAGCATAGGTTTCTGCTATTTTCACACCTATATGTGTGTATGTGTATATATACATACATGTGTGTGTGTATATATACCCCTACACAGAAGTTCTGATGTTATGCCTGCCTCCAAAGACGCCCAAAAAATGCCCAAAAAACCGCCAGCTACAAAAACGCCCAGGTGTGTTTTTGCAGCAGGCATTTTTTTGGGGTCTTTGGAGGCAGGCAAAACATCTGAACTTCTTTATAGGGGTATAAATACACACACACTTATATGTATTTATACACATACACACATATAGGTGTTATAGCAGAGAAGCCATATGGGTGTTAATTATTTCATTAGCGCAAGCATAGGTTTCTGCTATTTTCACACCTATATGTGTGTATGTGTATATATACATACATGTGTTTGTGTATATATACCCCTACACAGAAGTTCTGATGTTATGCCTGCCTCCAAAGACGCCGAAAAAATGCCCAAAAAAACGCCAGCTACAAAAACGCCCAGGTGTGTTTTTGCAGCAGGCGTTTTTTTTGGGCATTTTTTTGGGGTCTTTGGAGGCAGGCAAAACATCTGAACTTCTGTATAGGGGTATATATATACACACACACTTATATGTATTTATACACATACACACATATAGGTGTTATAGCAGAGAAGCCATATGGGTGTTAATTATTTCATTAGCGCAAGCATAGGTTTCTGCTATTTTCACACCTATATGTGTGTATGTGTATATATACATACATGTGTGTGTGTATATATACCCCTACACAGAAGTTCAGATGTCATGCCTGACTCCAAACATGTCCTCAAAAAAGCCCTATAAACGCCTGCAGCAAAAAGCAGGGTGACAGGGGCGAAGCCATATCCCTGTTCTATAAGTGTTCTAAGAGAAACAATCTTATCTCTATAGCGGTCACCCTGACATGGAAGGGTTTTGTCACCCTGCCATAGCAGTCAGAGTCAGTTAACCCTACACTACACTACGGTCCCCTTACACTTAACACTTTCCCTACAGAAACTAGATTATTAAATCTAACTATAGTGGAAAATAGTACCCTAACTACACTAGATATCCCTTTCCTCACACTAATAACTGCTAAATGACACTTTGAAGCAGAAGTAACAGAACTGCTTCCACTCTCTTCCACGTCCCTGTATTACAATGCTAGGAATTTGGCGGGGCTATCTTATATACTCGGGGGCGTATTCACTAATGATTGGCCTCTGGACCCCCTAGTCACTCCAATCACATTCCTAGCATTCTCCTGCCCCCTCAATTGGCTTTTACTGATGGTTCTGGTCCAATCACGGGCTTTTAAAGCCCATTTCCTGTCCCATTGCATTTTGGTCGGTTCTGGTTGCCGAATTCCGAACTTTTTCAGCAGAAGGTTCGGAATTCGGCCGAACCTCCAACAGTCAATGTTGGAGTCGAACCAATGGTCGACCCGAACCGTTCGATGATCCCTAGTGCTCAGTGGTTCTCCTCCACCTTTGTGATAAAGCCACTCACCTTGCATTCTGACCCCTGTTTTACCAGTGGGTCAGAATTAGCATTTCCCCTCTGGGGATAAATGTAGTCAGGTGATGTCTGAGGCTGTGATTTATGTGGCCAGCTTCTATACACTTGGCCCCGATTGGCAATATGTCAGGGGGTATATAAAAAAGCAACATCTAGTGCTCTCTATTTAGACTGAATGTTTATTAAAAAATGATTATAAAACAACTCACAAGTAAAGCACTTGAACAGTTCAGGCTGTTCTGGCATGTATCATGTCAAATGCAATGGCCGCGTTGTGATGTCAACATGCAACCCCCGCCCCCTATACGCAATACTTCAAGTGTTGACTTTCTTGGTAGGGGAAAATCTGGTATAGGCTAGGAAAAAAAATCCCACTCGTGTGCTATAATAGCTGTGCGACCACAAACAGGAAACACCTAAATAGCACTAAAAGACAATGGTAGGGAAGGGAGTAAGATAATACCCAACTGACAGCACCGAAGGGAAACAGTGCTTTGAATCAGGAGCGATCGTTCTGCAAAAGAGGACATAGAGAGCTAGAAAAACTGCAGCTGCAATGCTCACCACCTGTCTCCCTGTTTTTAATGGGATTTCCATGCACAGAGAGTGGCTTTTAGTGCTAGTACAAGGGAACTGACATTTCCAGTTTGGGCAGTCCATCACCACACAGGCACCACACAGCCATTTACAGTATATTGAATGAGGGAGAAAGAGAGGAAAATGGAGGCAACCTTTCACTTACCACACCACTGCCCAGGCAGGATCTTTATGTCCTACCAGGAGGTAGAAGCAGGTCACCATCGGGACGTTGCTCATTGAGGGGGCCACTGTAACAGGACAGCCTAAGGCTGAACAGACATTGTGATGCCAGGAGTCCAAGCTCCACAGACTTCCCTTGCCAGAGCTGTTGAAGCCCATCCTGCACACAGCAAGGAACTACATATGCTTGATGGCTGTAATTAGGGAAAACACTGCGGCCTATACTATCCATATTGTCACCCAGCCCGCAGCTTGATAGGATAACATCTTCAGAGGTAGAAACGAAAAAAAAAAATATATATACATTTCTTTTAAGGCAAAAAAATATAAAAAGCAGGGAACTAAATCCAAAGCAGGGAACATTAGATCCTAACTCTTTGGGCCAAGAATGGAGCTCTGGCAAATGAGAGAGGGTTTCACCAGCTGCCCCCAGGCTGTGCTATTGTTTCGTACCTACACATTGTAGTATTCTACTCCTGCAAGTAGTAGTATAATGCAGTTGTAACGAATTGAGGGAGCTATAATCATTCATTATTGGAAAATAAATAAAATGATAACTATTGACACCAGTGATCTGATTTTTTTGTATTTGCTTAAAGGTGGAAAGTGCTGTTTGCTTTTATGCTCATCGATGCTTTTGAAAGCTTTGGCCCCTTAGAGGTATTCCCTTCCCTTTTGAGGAATAAGCACATTTGTTTGCATGCCTTTTAACCCAGATGAAATAGTAAAACTATACTAATGGTCTCCAGAGCAATAGAAGACATTCCTAGGAGTCATGGATGGCTTGTGCATTAGACCTAAAGCAATGCCAGTGTGCAAGGAGACTGGAAAAGCTTGATAAATTTATCACCGATGATAAAAGTTGTTGAAATGAATGGAGTATTGTTATGATTAAATAATGTACAGTATAGTGTAGTGTTGAAAACATTTGCCACGTTCTCCAATGCATGGATCGGTTCACGGCAGGAGCATAATCTTGCATTTGGAAGCAATATGATAATGAGAGTTTTAAAAAGTGTTAGATTATATATTATAAACCCAAAACAATTATAAAAAAGACATACAATGCAGAATATACAGTAGATATTATTTTATCAATTTTACAGCTGAGTCTTTGGGCTTAGTAATTTAGGCAAGTGGTTTGTAACTAGAAACATATAAAGAAAATCGTTAACAACTTCATCCTATTTCCTGGGCAGCTGATTGAAGAGAACTTGAAATCAAAAAGTGAAAATTTGCTATTTTACATATGAAATATTTAGAAATGTTATTAATGCCTTAGCAGTACACTGAAATATTTAGTTTTTGTCTTGAATTTCTCCTGAAAAATAAAATTGCACCTTCTGTGTCTAGGCACTCCTGACATTTAGAAATATTTGCCGCGTGGGATCATCTAAGGCACTGTGTCTGTAACTGCTATTTTCATCAGATTTAAAGTGAGATTTAGTGTTGTCACTACTGTGCTGATCACTGTTTCCTGAGGGCTTACTGAAGACAGGTGATGGATTAATGTAAACAAGCAGCAAGGATAGTGTAAAAAACAAAGAAAAATGGCATGGGGTCCACCCTGAATTCACACCAAGCCATGTAGGTCTCAGGCTCAGTCATCCACTGCATACAGTTTAAAGAGACAGTAACTAGTGCACCACCATACAGATGAGCCCCAAGGTTAGTGGGCTTATATTTGTTAATCAGGTGCCAGGTAGGGATGATTGAACGGTTTGGGTCGACCATCAGTTCGACCCGAACATTGACTGTTCGAAATTCGGCCGAATTCCGAACTTTTTGCGGAAAAAGTTCGGAATTCGGCAACTAGAACCGACCAAAATGCAATGGGACAGGAACTGGGCTTTAAAAGCCCGTGATTGGACCAGAAACATTAGCAAAAGCCAATTGAGGGGGCAGGAGGATTCTAGGAATGTGATTGGAGTGACTAGGGGTTCAGAGGCCAATCAGTAGTGAATACGCCCCCCCCAGTATATAACAAAGCCCCGCCAAATGTAATACAGGGGCTGTGGAAGAGAGTGGAAGCAGTTCTGTTACTCCTGCTTCAAAAGTGTCATTTAGCAATTATTAGTGAGAGGAAAGGGATATCTAGTGTAGTTAGGGTACTATATACCACTATAGTTAGATTCAATAATCTAGTTTCTGTAGGGAAAGTGTTAAGTGTCAGGGTGACTGTAGTGTAGTGTAGGGTGAACTACTATGGCTATGGCAGGGCGACCAAACTCTTCCATGTCAGGGTGACCGCCATAGAAAAAAGATCGTTTGTCTTAGAATTGCAGTAGAGTAGGGATAGGGCTCCGCTACTTTCACACCTGGCCGTTTTTGTTGCAGGCGTTTATTGGGCTTTTTTGTGGACGTCTTTGGAGGCAGGCATGACATCTGAACTTCTGTGTAGGGGTATATATACACACACACATATACCCCTATACAGAAGTTCAGATGTTATGCCTGCCTCCAAAGACACCCAAAAAATGCCCAATAAACACCTGCAACAACACACCTGGGTGTTTTTGTTGCAGGCGTGTATTGTGCATTTTTTGGGCGTCTTTGGAGGTAGGCATGACATCTGAACTTCTGTATAGGGGTATATATACACACACACACATATATGTATATATACACATATAGGTGTGATAGGAGCGGAGACACATCCCTGCAAATAATTTCATTAGCGCAGGAATAGGGTTCCGCTACTTTCACACCTATATGTGTGTATGTGTATATATACATATATGTGTGTGTGTATATATACCCCTACACAGAAGTTCAGATGTCATGCCTGCCTTCAAAGACGTCCACAAAAAAGCCCAATAAACGCCTGCAACAAAAACGGCCAGGTGTGAAAGTAGCGGAGCCCTATCCCTGCTCTACTGCAATTCTAAGACAAACAATCTTTTTTTTTTTTGGTTCTGGACATGCTACAGAGCTGAAACTTCACAGGTACACTTTTTAGACCCCCCAGACACTAAATCCAAAGAAATCTATTTTTTTTTCAATATTTTTTTCAATAATGTGCTCTCTATCAAAAACGACAATTTTTAAGAACTTTTTTGTGTGATTAATAGTCCCTGGGGCATGACCTAGAACCCTAGGCACTTTTTAGGGGCATTTATTGGGTTTTAGGGCTTCAAAATGGTGTTTTTTGATTACAGAAGTTCGCGTCCCATTGATTTCAATGGGGTTCTGGATTCTGGACCCAAACTTTTGGGAAGTTCGGGTGTTCTGGTCGAACCAAACTTTTCAAAAGTTCGATCATCCCTTTTGCCAGGTACTTTTCAGTCATCCCCACTAGGGTTGAGCGAACACCTAGATGTCCGTGTTCGACGGGTTCGGCCGAACTTTAAAAAAAAGTCCGGGTCCGTGTCCCGGACTTTTACCGAACTTTTCCCGGACACCGAACCCCATTGAAGTCAATGGGGACCCGAACTTTAAGGCACTAAAATGGCTCTAAAACACCAAAGGAAAGGGCTAGAGTGCTGCAAATGGCAGCAAAACGTAATTAAGAGCATGGCAAGTGCTCTGCAAACAAATGTGGATAGGGAAATAACTTAAAACAACAAAAAAAAAACAGAAAAATAAAACAATGTTCTTCTTCATCTCTGAAGGACGAGGCCCATATGGAGTAGGAGGGAGGTTGAGGTGGTGGTGGATGTGGCGGTGACATAGGCGTGCGCACAGGGTGTGCTGGGTGTGCCTGGGCACACCCTAATCACCTAGGGCACATAGCATTGCCAGTGAGGAGATGGGAAAGATCTCCCTGGGACCTGCTCTGCTCTATTTCTCCTTGCCTACAGGTACATGGCCCCGATACATTACTCTCCCTGCTGGCAAACACATGCATGTGTATTTCAACTTTGGGGTGCACACCTTAATGCAATAGGCTGCGCACACCTATGGGCGGTGTAGGTGGAAGCGGCGGTGGAGGAGGACCAGGGCCGGATTAACAGCATCATGGGCTTGGTGCTGAGGATTTTGAAGGGCCTTAAGGGCCGTGCCTTGCCATGCACCCAGAGGAGGAAGGGTGCAGCCATGCATGCCTAATTCAACATGGGATGCTGTCTCTGAAGCCCATAAACACATCCATGCATCGCCAACTGTCCCTCCTTGTCCGGCCTTCACGCTGTGTGGGGAGGTTCTGAGGGTGCTGCCTGGGGAAGCGAGCATAGAAGCCAGACTTCTGTGTTTACAAGTGACAGAAGAGCGGTAACAGTGAATATGGCCAACCCGGGGCCTATATAAAAGGTAGGGGCCTGGAGCTGCAGCTCCAATAGCCCCTACATTAATCTGGCCCTGAGGAGGAGGACGAGGTAGCCAACACTGCTTCTTTTCAAAAATTTTAAATGAGGGTACACCCCAAAAGAGTGAGAAAGAGCAAAAATGGAACAATGGGTGGGTAAGGTCGGTATCCATTGCTATTCTGCATAAGGTACGGAAAAGTCCCGTGGGATCCATGCCTGGTTCATTTTAATGAACGTGAGCTTGTCCACATTGTCTCTGGACAGGCGGCTGCGCTTGTCTGTTATAACGCCCCCAGCCGTGCTAAATACCCGTTCAGATAATACACTGGCTGCAGGGCACGCCAGCACCTCCAAGGCGTAAAGGGCAAGCTCAAGCCATGTGCCCAATTTGGAGACCCAGAAGTTGAAGGGGGCAGACCCGTCATTCACTACATGTAGGCGTGTGCACACATACTGCTCCACCATGTTGGTAAAATGCTGCCTCCTGCTAAGACGTTCCATCTGAGCTGCTGGTGCTGCTGTTTGTTGTGGCGTGCTGACAAAGCTTTTCCACATTTCGGCCATGCTAACCCTGCCTTCTGAGGTGCTGGCGGTGCCCTGGTTGCGTTGGCGACCTCCTCCTCCTCCTCCTCTGCCTTGTGCTTCCACTGTGGCCCCGCTGTCAGATGGGAATGCCAGCAGCATGGCGTCTACCAGCGTGCGCTTGTACTCGCGCATCTTGCGATCGCGCTCCAGTGAGTGAATTAAGGACGGTACGTTGTCCTTGTAACGGGGATCCAGCAGCGTGGCCACCCAGTAATCAGCACAAGTTAGAATGTGGGCAACTCGGCGGTCGTTGTGGAGACACTGCAGCATGTAATCACTCATGTGTGCCAGGCTGCCCAGAGGCAACGAAAGGCTGTCCTCTGTGGGAGGTGTATCGTCCGTGTCCTCTGTATCCCCCCAGCCACGCACCAGTGATGGCCATGAGCTGGCCTGGGTGCCACCCTGCTGTGAACATGGTTCCATCTCCTCCTCCAGCTCCTCCTCCTCCTCATCCTCCTCATCCTCCAGAACTGTGCCCCTGCTGGACAATTGCGTCCCTGGCGTTTGCGTGTGCTGGAACCCACCCTCGGAGCCCCTTGCGAATGACTGCCCTGAAAGCCTTGGAAATGTTACCTCTTCATCCTCCTCCTCCTCCTCATCCTGTGCCACATCCTCTTCCATCATCGCCCGAATTGTTTTTTCAAGGAGGCATAGAAGTGGGATAGTTAAGCTGAGAACGGCGTCATTGCCACTGGCCATGTTGGTGGAGTACTCAAAACAGCGCAACAAGGCACACAGGTCTCGCATGGAGGCCCAGTTAAATTAAATAGCGGAATAGAAAATATGATCCAAAAAAAGTGTATGTATATCACACGTACACAACCACACTGGGCCCCAATTACTATTGTTTGTACCCCTAAAAGGCTAGATGAGGAGTAGGGGGAGTATGGAACAGGCAGCACCCTCAAACCTTCAGAAGTATGAGATGAACCCCAACAACTTGGAAAGGTGGATCTCTCTCACACGTACCGACACAGACTATCCCGCAATTCAATTGATCCTCAAAGGTTTTTATTGAATAGCGGAATAGGAAATATGATCAAAAAAAGTGTATGTATCTCGCACGTACACAACCACACTAGGCCCCAATTACTATTGTTTGTACCCCTAAAAGGCTAGATGAGGAGTAGGGGGGGTATGGAACAGGCAGCACCCTCAAACCTTCAGAAGTATGAGATGAACCCCAACAACTTGGAAAGGTGGATCTCTCTCACACGTACCGACACAGACTATCCCCCAATTTAACTGATCCCCAAAGGTTTTTGATTAAATAGCGGAATAGAAAATATGATCCCAAAAAAGTGTATGTATATCACACGTACACAACCACACTGGGCCCCAATTACTATTGTTTGTACCCCTAAAAGGCTAGATGAGGAGTAGGGGGAGTATGGAACAGGCAGCACCCTCAAACCTTCAGAAGTATGAGATGAACCCCAACAACTTGGAAAGGTGGATCTCTCTCACACGTACCAACACAGACTATCCCCCAATTTAACTGATCCCCAAAGGTTTTTGATTAAATAGCGGAATAGAAAATATGATCCAAAAAAAGTGTATGTATATCACACGTACACAACCACACTAGGCCCCAATTACTATTGTTTGTACCCCTAAAAGGCTAGATGAGGAGTAGGGGGAGTATGGAACAGGCAGCACCCTCAAACCTTCAGAAGTATGAGATGAACCCCAACAACTTGGAAAGGTGGATCTCTCTCACACGTACCGACACAGACTATCCCGCAATTCAATTGATCCTCAAAGGTTTTTATTCAATAGCGGAATAGGAAATATGATCAAAAAAAGTGTATGTATCTCGCACGTACACAACCACACTAGGCCCCAATTACTATTGTTTGTACCCCTAAAAGGCTAGATGAGGAGTAGGGGGAGTATGGAACAGGCAGCACCCTCAAACCTTCAGAAGTATGAGATGAACCCCAACAACTTGGAAAGGTGGATCTCTCTCACACGTACCGACACAGACTATCCCGCAATTCAATTGATCCTCAAAGGTTTTTATTGAATAGCGGAATAGGAAATATGATCAAAAAAAGTGTATGTATCTCGCACGTACACAACCACACTAGGCCCCAATTACTATTGTTTGTACCCCTAAAAGGCTAGATGAGGAGTAGGGGGGGTATGGAACAGGCAGCACCCTCAAACCTTCAGAAGTATGAGATGAACCCCAACAACTTGGAAAGGTGGATCTCTCTCACACGTACCGACACAGACTATCCCCCAATTTAACTGATCCCCAAAGGTTTTTGATTAAATAGCGGAATAGAAAATATGATCCCAAAAAAGTGTATGTATATCACACGTACACAACCACACTGGGCCCCAATTACTATTGTTTGTACCCCTAAAAGGCTAGATGAGGAGTAGGGGGAGTATGGAACAGGCAGCACCCTCAAACCTTCAGAAGTATGAGATGAACCCCAACAACTTGGAAAGGTGGATCTCTCTCACACGTACCAACACAGACTATCCCCCAATTTAACTGATCCCCAAAGGTTTTTGATTAAATAGCGGAATAGAAAATATGATCCAAAAAAAGTGTATGTATATCACACGTACACAACCACACTAGGCCCCAATTACTATTGTTTGTACCCCTAAAAGGCTAGATGAGGAGTAGGGGGAGTATGGAACAGGCAGCACCCTCAAACCTTCAGAAGTATGAGATGAACCCCAACAACTTGGAAAGGTGGATCTCTCTCACACGTACCGACACAGACTATCCCGCAATTCAATTGATCCTCAAAGGTTTTTATTCAATAGCGGAATAGGAAATATGATCAAAAAAAGTGTATGTATCTCGCACGTACACAACCACACTAGGCCCCAATTACTATTGTTTGTACCCCTAAAAGGCTAGATGAGGAGTAGGGGGAGTATGGAACAGGCAGCACCCTCAAACCTTCAGAAGTATGAGATGAACCCCAACAACTTGGAAAGGTGGATCTCTCTCACACGTACCGACACAGACTATCCCCCAATTTAACTGATCCCCAAAGGTTTTTGATTAAATAGCGGAATAGAAAATATGATCCAAAAAAAGTGTATGTATATCACACGTACACAACCACACTAGGCCCCAATTACTATTGTTTGTACCCCTAAAAGGCTAGATGAGGAGTAGGGGGGGTATGGAACAGGCAGCACCCTCAAACCTTCAGAAGTATGAGATGAACCCCAACAACTTGGAAAGGTGGATCTCTCTCACACGTACCAACACAGACTATCCCCCAATTTAACTGATCCCCAAAGGTTTTTGATTAAATAGCGGAATAGAAAATATGATCCCAAAAAAGTGTATGTATATCACACGTACACAACCACACTAGGCCCCAATTACTATTGTTTGTACCCCTAAAAGGCTAGGAGTAGGGGGAGTATGGAACAGGCAGCACCCTCAAACCTTCAGAAGTATGAGATGAACCCCAACAACTTGGAAAGGTGGATCTCTCTCACACGTACCAACACAGACTATCCCCCAATTTAACTGATCCCCAAAGGTTTTTGATTAAATAGCGGAATAGAAAATATGATCCAAAAAAAGTGTATGTATATCACACGTACACAACCACACTAGGCCCCAATTACTATTGTTTGTACCCCTAAAAGGCTAGATGAGGAGTAGGGGGAGTATGGAACAGGCAGCACCCTCAAACCTTCAGAAGTATGAGATGAACCCCAACAACTTGGAAAGGTGGATCTCTCTCACACGTACCGACACAGACTATCCCGCAATTCAATTGATCCTCAAAGGTTTTTATTCAATAGCGGAATAGGAAATATGATCAAAAAAAGTGTATGTATCTCGCACGTACACAACCACACTAGGCCCCAATTACTATTGTTTGTACCCCTAAAAGGCTAGACGAGGAGTAGGGGGAGTATGGAACAGGCAGCACCCTCAAACCTTCAGAAGTATGAGATGAACCCCAACAACTTGGAAAGGTGGATCTCTCTCACACGTACCGACACAGACTATCCCCCAATTTAACTGATCCCCAAAGGTTTTTGATTAAATAGCGGAATAGAAAATATGATCCAAAAAAAGTGTATGTATATCACACGTACACAACCACACTAGGCCCCAATTACTATTGTTTGTACCCCTAAAAGGCTAGATGAGGAGTAGGGGGGGTATGGAACAGGCAGCACCCTCAAACCTTCAGAAGTATGAGATGAACCCCAACAACTTGGAAAGGTGGATCTCTCTCACACGTACCAACACAGACTATCCCCCAATTTAACTGATCCCCAAAGGTTTTTGATTAAATAGCGGAATAGAAAATATGATCCCAAAAAAGTGTATGTATATCACACGTACACAACCACACTAGGCCCCAATTACTATTGTTTGTACCCCTAAAAGGCTAGGAGTAGGGGGAGTATGGAACAGGCAGCACCCTCAAACCTTCAGAAGTATGAGATGAACCCCAACAACTTGGAAAGGTGGATCTCTCTCACACGTACCAACACAGACTATCCCCCAATTTAACTGATCCCCAAAGGTTTTTGATTAAATAGCGGAATAGAAAATATGATCCCAAAAAAGTGTATGTATATCACACGTACACAACCACACTAGGCCCCAATTACTATTGTTTGTACCCCTAAAAGGCTAGGAGTAGGGGGAGTATAGAACAGGCAGCACCCTCAAACCTTCAGAAGTATGAGATGAACCCCAACAACTTGGAAAGGTGGATCTCTCTCACACGTACCAACACAGACTATCCCCCAATTTAACTGATCCCCAAAGGTTTTTGATTAAATAGCGGAATAGAAAATATGATCCCAAAAAAGTGTATGTATATCACACGTACACAACCACACTAGGCCCCAATTACTATTGTTTGTACCCCTAAAAGGCTAAGAGTAGGGGGAGTATGGAACAGGCAGCACCCTCAAACCTTCAGAAGTATGAGATGAACCCCAACAACTTGGAAAGGTGGATCTCTCTCACACGTACCAACACAGACTATCCCCCAATTTAACTGATCCCCAAAGGTTTTTGATTAAATAGCGGAATAGAAAATATGATCCCAAAAAAGTGTATGTATATCACACGTACACAACCACACTAGGCCCCAATTACTATTGTTTGTACCCCTAAAAGGCTAGGAGTAGGGGGAGTATGGAACAGGCAGCACCCTCAAACCTTCAGAAGTATGAGATGAACCCCAACAACTTGGAAAGGTGGATCTCTCTCACACGTACCAACACAGACTATCCCCCAATTTAACTGATCCCCAAAGGTTTTTGATTAAATAGCGGAATAGAAAATATGATCCCAAAAAAGTGTATGTATATCACACGTACACAACCACACTAGGCCCCAATTACTATTGTTTGTACCCCTAAAAGGCTAGGAGTAGGGGGAGTATGGAACAGGCAGCACCCTCAAACCTTCAGAAGTATGAGATGAACCCCAACAACTTGGAAAGGTGGATCTCTCTCACACGTACCAACACAGACTATCCCCCAATTTAACTGATCCCCAAAGGTTTTTGATTAAATAGCGGAATAGAAAATATGATCCCAAAAAAGTGTATGTATATCACACGTACACAACCACACTAGGCCCCAATTACTATTGTTTGTACCCCTAAAAGGCTAGGAGTAGGGGGAGTATGGAACAGGCAGCACCCTCAAACCTTCAGAAGTATGAGATGAACCCCAACAACTTGGAAAGGTGGATCTCTCTCACACGTACCAACACAGACTATCCCCCAATTTAACTGATCCCCAAAGGTTTTTGATTAAATAGCGGAATAGAAAATATGATCCCAAAAAAGTGTATGTATATCACACGTACACAACCACACTAGGCCCCAATTACTATTGTTTGTACCCCTAAAAGGCTAGGAGTAGGGGGGAGTATGGAACAGGCAGCACCCTCAAACCTTCAGAAGTATGAGATGAACCCCAACAACTTGGAAAGGTGGATCTCTCTCACACGTACCAACACAGACTATCCCCCAATTTAACTGATCCCCAAAGGTTTTTGATTAAATAGCGGAATAGAAAATATGATCCCAAAAAAGTGTATGTATATCACACGTACACAACCACACTAGGCCCCAATTACTATTGTTTGTACCCCTAAAAGGCTAGGAGTAGGGGGAGTATAGAACAGGCAGCACCCTCAAACCTTCAGAAGTATGAGATGAACCCCAACAACTTGGAAAGGTGGATCTCTCTCACACGTACCAACACAGACTATCCCCCAATTTAACTGATCCCCAAAGGTTTTTGATTAAATAGCGGAATAGAAAATATGATCCCAAAAAAGTGTATGTATATCACACGTACACAACCACACTAGGCCCCAATTACTATTGTTTGTACCCCTAAAAGGCTAGGAGTAGGGGGAGTATGGAACAGGCAGCACCCTCAAACCTTCAGAAGTATGAGATGAACCCCAACAACTTGGAAAGGTGGATCTCTCTCACACGTACCAACACAGACTATCCCCCAATTTAACTGATCCCCAAAGGTTTTTGATTAAATAGCGGAATAGAAAATATGATCCCAAAAAAGTGTATGTATATCACACGTACACAACCACACTAGGCCCCAATTACTATTGTTTGTACCCCTAAAAGGCTAGATGAGGAGTAGGGGGAGTATGGAACAGGCAGCACCCTCAAACCTTCAGAAGTATGAGATTGTGTTCACTGTACCCCACAAAGATTGAGTTCACTGCACCCCACAATGATTGTGTTCACTGCACCCCACAAAGATTGTGTTCACTGCACCTCACAAAGATTGTGTTCACTGTACCCCCCAAAGATTGTGTTCACTGCACCCCACAAAGATTCTGTTCACTGTACCCCACAAAGATTGTGTTCACTGCACCCCAAAAAGATTGTGTTCACTGCACCCCAAAAAGGATGTTGTTCACTGCACCCCAAAAAGGATGTTGTTCACTCCACCCCAAAAAGATTGTGTTCACTGCACCCCACAAAGATTGTGTTCACTGCACCCCAAAAAGATTGTGTTCACTGCACCCCAAAAATGATTTTGTTCACTGCACCCCAAAAAGGATTTTGTTCACTGCACCCCAAAAAGGATGTTGTTCACTCCACCCCAAAAAGATTGTGTTCACTGCACCCCAAAAAGATTGTGTTCACTGCACCCCACAAAGGATTTTGTTCACTGCACCCCAAAAAGATTGTGTTCACTGCACCCCAAAAAGGATGTTGTTCACTGCACCCCAAAAAGGATTTTGTTCACTGCACCCCAAAAAGATTGTGTTCACTGCACCCCACAAAGGATTTTGTTCACTGCACCCCACAAAGATTGTGTTCACTGCACACCAAAAAGGATTGTGTTCACTGCACCCCAAAAAGATTTTGTTCACTGCACCCCAAAAAGATTGTGTTCACTGCAGCCCAAAAAGATTGTGTTCACTGCAGCCCAAAAAGATTGTGTTCACTGCAGCCCAAAAAGATTGTGTTCACTGCAGCTCACACACAGAAAAATGGATGTGGATCACTGACACCTGCCTATCTCCAATCCCACACCACACAGCAATATCGATTGTAGTTTGTAGAACACAGTTTCCCTAAAATTCAGCAGACTCTGTCCCTAACAGGATTGAGAAGAGATCGTAGATCAGGATTGAGTGCAGATTCACCCCACCCCCCACACAGCAATATCGATTGTAGTTTGTAGAAGACACTGACCCTATAATTCAGCAGACTCTATCCCTAAAATGCCTACAACTCGCCCTGCCTAAACACTCCGACCTGTCCCTCAATTCTATCCGGACACAAATGGTTTTTTCCTGCCTATCTTTCCCTAATCAGCAGCCAGCACGTTGATGTGTGCTCTGTCCCTGAATCTAAGCAGCATAATGACGCCGCTGCGGCTGCCTCGAACTTATAAAGACTTGGTCACATGCTTCAGACGGCCAATCACAGCTACTGAGACATTTGCAGGCATGGCTGGGATGGCTTAAGGCACACCAGTTAAACGATTGTTGATTGGCTGTTGAAAGCCCACCATGAAAAGAGCGCCAAAGCATGCAAAACCCGGAAATAAAACGACCGAACACGGATTTTTACCCGAACATACAGTAAAGTGTCCGTGTCCGTGTTCGGGTACAAAAAATCCAATTATTCGGTACGAACACGAATAATACAGTCCGTGTTCGCTCAACACTAATCCCCACGGTTACCCCTCTCAGGAACATGCTCATCCACCCTCTCTTAGGGATGTATGTGCAGCATGCACTTGAGGACACTTTTTGAATAGTTATTACCAAAAGTTACAGTGAGTCTTTTCTTTGGTCTGATCAGGGTTTTCACAGTTGATGTTGTTCTTATTAATTGCTGTGTATGCCAGTTTAATGTGCTTTAGCCTTATTGCTTTTTAAATCAACCACCATAGCTGAGGCTAATATCAACATCAGTTAGTCTAATGCATCCTAATGTACTCTCTGACCTGTTTATTGGTTTGTGTATTATGTTCATATTACCTTGCTATAATATACTTACTTTATCTATCATCAAGTTGCCTGTGGCTTATTTCCTGGATGGTAATATAGTGTGGTGGTGTGCTAACACTTTAATCATACAGATGCATGCAGGCTTCAAATTTTATACAGTATATCCAGGTGTGTCAGAGAAGACAGAGCAGCTGACAGAACAAACAACCCATCCTACCAAGTGGCTACTGCAGGGTTAAGCGCTACACAATTAATTTTGCTTTGCAATGCACATCTACAGTATTTTACTGTGCAGTGCAGTGTTGTAATGTTAAAATAACTCTTGATGTGCACTACCACATGTTTTACCATGTGAACAAGCCCTTAAATTGAGATAATGGAGTTCACAGGGCCTTATTAGGAGTCATTTAGTAATTGTGAAGTTAGGTTTCAGATGATATACCCAAGTTATCAGCTGCATTCTAGCAAAAGGAATGACCATATCTGCCTGGATTCTATTTGCAAACAGCTTTGCTGTGAACCATATTGAAACCTATTGGGGTAGTAGCATAAAATGGACCTTCTTCTTTCAGTTCTTATGTCTTTTCAGGATACAAAGTTATTTTCTGTAGGGGACTGATTTCAATACTTGAGCTTCAGCCCATGAAGTAACAAGCAACTATGGGATGAAATCTTAAAAAGAACCAGCAACAATGGGATGATGGTTCCATGGGGGGGTTTACTAAGAGTCATTTCAGATGGGTTAATTGAATTGGGACAGCCATTCAACCCAATGATTTTTCTCCCTTGCTGGCCCATACCACCGCAGGCTCTCACTCCCCTATAAAAGAGCAAGGAGGGAGTAACATCTTGCTAGCCCAGCCAGTGAGAAGACAACTCCATAGGAAAAGCTAGGAGGTATCTCCAGCAACAGGATCACTGATGTCACATCAGCATAAGATGCTGGGGAGTGGGTCTATTTCATATTGAGGCATGAAGGAACCTCAATCAAATTGATGATTTACATATTGCTTGGGAAAACCTCAAACTTAAAAGCATGTTGTTCTAATAATAACTACTGTAGTAATAACAGCACCCATGGTAGTAAAAGGAAAATGGTGCTGATGTTTCTTTTTTTCTTTTTGGAAAATGTACATTTTTATATAAAATCCCCTTTCTATAGGGAGAAAAAGGAGCAGACTAATATATATAATGTATCACATAAAATAATTGTTGGTTCACAGCTCTTTAGCACTGTTATCTGATGTTTATCGGCAGTAGCTGGTTTTAATTCATTTAATCAGTAAGGTTCTAATTGCAGTTGGTAATAGTTTATGTTTACATGTAATTTATTCAGTTTAACAAGAAACAATTTCTTGGTTCACCTGTAGACGCTTGGATCAGATAGGCGCATTAATAGATCGGTTGTAACTGTGTATTCATGGAAGGAAAAGATTTCCTTTAGAAGTGAAGTCTTAATTGATCATAATTAAGACACGACTACAGCAGAAGAAAACAAATGATAAGTTCGCTCCTCTCTATTAACATCAGAAAGCAATTTCACTGAATGGTTGTGACCACTAATTAAAAATGCCAGTCAAACTAGGGGAACTTTCTGTTCTTCAGTGTAAAGGTTCCTTGAGTTGGCATAGGCACAGCTAGTCATTGTGTGGCTATTTTTAGAAGGAAGCAGTACAAGCTGCGAAATATCAGTAGCGCTAAAACTAGACCTGACGTCTGAAAGAAACCAAATAAATCCCTTTCTGGAGCACACACTGTGACTGAAAAGGAGCAGCATGGCACTGTGTATTAGTATAATGTTTAGGTGTAATTCTGTATAACCTGTCTTTCGAATCTACACCATTTGACAACGTATAATACAAACTACACATATTAGTAGAGACAGGTGCTTGAGGTTTACCAAGATAATATGGCATTTAAAAAGGAAAGAATATATAAGAATATACCAAACTGCTTTGTCCAGTCCTCCTTTACATTTATTTCACCTGCCATTGGAGGGTCTAAAGGTGGACAAAAATGTAGAATGGACTTCATTATGAATGGTATGTATCATAGCACTCATCTTGAATGTGCACCAACCCAAATACATGTATGGACACTGATTCATCACTGCCCTAGATATAGGTACAGTATATTTTATGAAATACTAGAAATAGATTATATAGATTTTTCTTGCATTTAGAATAATTCTACAACAACCCAAACCCCACTCTCCTGTTTAATTAAAAGCTAAAGTGGTGCAGTATTTGTCACCTAGAGGGTTATTTACTAAAACTGGAGAGTGAAAAAACTGGTGAGCTGTGACTAGAAACCAATCAGCTTCCAAATGTTATTGTCAAAGCTTAATTGAACAGGCTGAATATAGAAGCGGATTGGCTACCAACACAGCGGGACCAGTTTCTGAGTGCAACAGTTTTAGTAAATTAACCTCATATTCTCCACTAGAATGACACAGCACTGTTGTCCGGGATGACCTGGATATTTGGTGGCTCTGCTTGAACTCTGGTTTGCCTTTATGACAGAGATCATGTGACTGGGTTAGTAGGGTGAGAACCAGTACATGGAGTAAAAATTTCTCATATATAACCTGCTATGAAGAACTACGCAGCAATCCCAAGCAGGCTTTTTGTTTTATAAACAAATAAAGCAGGTTTATGGATTCAAGCTTCAAAATGAGCATGTCTATGAATACATAACCAAAGATATTATTTTACCCTAATTCCCTCATTCAATTTCATCCATGCTGTTATACTCCATTAGTGTAATTACCTTTTATATATTCATATTACCCTTTCCAGAAGAAGAACTTCAAATGGCCCATGTTTGGTCTTCTATTACATTAACTGAGGAAAGAAAATACACAGTGAGCCTAACTGATCACTGCATGAGCGCATATGTTGACAGGCTTTGGTTTATGCCAATAGGAATGCCAACATGTCTTGAAGCAGATTTGTGTACTTTAGAGGAAGGTTAAATGTAGGTCAGAAGGAGGTTGACAAAGTTTCTTAGAACAGTTTGTAGGCAACAGGGCCAGTGCTACCACTAGGCAAACTAGACAGCCGCTTAGGGCCCACTGCTGCCTAGGGTGCTGCCACGGCCACTAGGGGTGTTGAAAAAAATCTGTGATCATCGTGATTCAGCATTGATGCAGAGACCAGCTGACTCGCGATGGCATGCCCTGCCTCTCCTGACATCCCCCTGTTCCCCTCCTTCAGTCAGAGTCCCCCCCTCCCTCTCCCCCTCATTCACGGTTCCCCCAGATCGCTCAGTAACTCCACAGAAGGTGATCTGCGGGGGGGGCTGTTCTGTCCAGATTAAGAGGGAAGATGAATGAGGAACTCTAAAGGGTGGATTTGTATGACTTTGCGAGGGGGCAGAGTTGCACGGTGCTGAGTCAGGAAGAGGGAGGAGTGCTTGATTGGTAATGGAGGAGAGTGGAGTCGGTGTCCAGTGATGTGAGGAGCCAGGATAAGGCTCTGTACTCATCACACTGTTTATCCTCTGCCTGATGTAGAGTCACTTCTCCACACAGCCTGACTGCCTCGTGTGTGTGAGAGGACCTACTGCCAGGGGGTCACCAATGCCTCTACACAGCTGTCTGCATACCGACTGTGCTCAGGGGGGTGTATTGTACCCCACACCTGTATACTTTACACCCCTGTCTCCCATCTGTATACTGTACACCCCCTCCCCCACGTACACACACACACACACACACACACACACACATTTATACAAAAATGAATGCGCTTTGGTGACTGTTATTGCCCTACTCATGTTATGTATTACCACGCACACCATAATGGTGAGAGCAATAATTATAGCATCAGAACCCCTGCATAATGCTAAACTGATGACCCATAGGGGCTTTTAAAGCCTTGCCTATGAAAAAATATAGGGTACTGAAGTTTTTCGCTGTTTCATGGGCGCACATACGCAAAGCCCCTACAGGTCGTCAGTTTAGTGTTATGCAGGAGTTCTGGTGCTCGATTTATTGAATTAATTTTGAAGTTTTATTTGTGGGGGTGGGGTGCAAGTAGCTGGCCTTACCTAGGGTGCAAAATAATCTAGCACCGGTCCTGGAAGGTAATAAACTATTAATAACAGTAAGCTCCACTAAGAATAATTTATCTGGTTGAAGGATTTAACTAATTAAAAAAATATATTGCAGCTTACCAGTCCCTAAATGGGGTGGCTGCATTTATTTTCAAGATTGTTTCCTTTATTTCACCTGGTGATCCAGGCATTAACACACCTCCTGTCGTAGGGTGACTGCATTTTGAATGAGGTAGTAAAGCAGACACCTTTGGACAGCAGCATTGTTAGTCTGGGGAGAGGGTAGTGTTAAACTAGCAGATTTGGATGGACTTGACAAACAAATTGAAGCTGAACTCCAGCACTCTAAATGGTTTGTCTCAAACCCCTAACTAACCTCAAACTTCTAACTGCTACTTTGTCTAGACAGCTTGGTCTGTTGAAAAATAAGTAAGTTGAAAAAGAACAAACCTACTGGCTGGGTCACCAGGTACAAAATACTGGAAAACTAATGAAGCCACCATGCCTAGAATTGGTGAGCTATAATTAAATACATTTTCATTTTTGTTTTTATTACTGTGCAAGATCGGGGGTGATTAGACTCAAGCGGTAGGTGCGTTTTAAATGAAGTACGCCAGTCGAAAACTGTTTTAAAGGACATGGTAGCCTACTTTTATTTAAAAGAACAGAAAAATTCACAAAAGACATCAGTTGCCCACGCAGGGGGTTCCACCATTACTGTAACCTGCACAATCAGAATACTTCAGCCTTCTGGTTTGCTCTTTTGCCACACGGCTTCTTCAGGCCTCAAGCCTAGGCCTTAGGTCTGGTCCTCAGGCCAATACAAAGATTTCCTTAAAGTCAAACTCTCTCATAGCTTACTCATGATCAGCTCCTTGCTGCTCTGTCACAGAATAAACATTCCTCCTGCAGACATGCATGCTCTGGCTGCCCCATGCAACCTCTCTGACTCCTGGAGAGAACTGAAGTCCTCCTGACTCCATTGCACAGACCTCTTGTCTATTGAGTGGAGCCCTGAGCCATAGTCAGGTCACAACTAATAGCCCAGCACACACCTGTGCAATCAGTGTGCTGGCCTTTCCAAAAAGCTAACGTAAAACACCTATCTTCTGAGTAGCATGGGGTCCCACTGCTACAAACGTTTTAACTTAAAATTATATAATTGCAACCTTTGGGTCTCAGAGACCTTTCTTTTTTTTTTACATTTTATTTCATAATACATATTTATTGAAAAAATAGAAAAGCATTCTTATTTTTTTCAAAGAAATATAGAAATAAACCGACCTCAAGACCAGAGTGGTATAAGCATACCAAGGTTATTATCATTAAGCAATTTCAGAAACGTCTGTGGAATCAAGACTCTGAAGGGCCCAGGAAATAACAACAACATTCTTCAGAGAGAAAAAGAACAATAATGTAAAAGAAAAGAAAATATACAAAGGAAAAATTATAAAGAAATCCCCCTGCACACCCTATAGAGCAATCTGGGTATGTAATCCTCAACAACAAGCCCACCCAAACAAAATTAGGCTAACAGACAATAAATAATCCCCTAGACAAGATGCCAGGATGGACTTCTCTGAAAAAAAGGGGGGGGGGGGAAGTAGGGAGAGATTGGCAAAGGAGAGTGAAAGAAAAGAAAATAGAAAAAAAAGGAGGGGGGGGGGAGAACCCAGATCGGACAAATTGCCAGGAAAAGCAGCCCCCTATCTAGCTCAGGGGTCTCAACATGTGCTCCTACTACATACAAAACTGTTCACCCAAATGTCATACTTAACCATAGTCCTAGGGTCCTAGGTAGCGATGGCCTTTCAGTTCGCCCGGCGGTCAGTTCGCAGCTAATTTTGCTTGTTTGCTGCCCTCCAATTTTGCGAACACATGGCGTTGTTCGCGACAGCCATATTAGTTTACATTGGGGAGAACTTTGACCCATGACACAGCCGTCAGGGGGAACGGGACAGTCAATTTAAACATTTCAGCATATGGATATGCCCCCTACTTTATAAATAGACCAGAGCTGGCAGCCATTTCACATTCCGCTTTTTGTCAGCGTAGGGAAAGGTCTGCTGTGTTCATGAGGGAGAGATTGCCAGACACAAATTCATCTGTTAAGATCCACAAAAGTCCTTTTCAGGGCTGGTATTTCGGTATAGGTCTACTACAGTCTCTTTTGAGTTTAGGGACAGGTATCCAGTCTGTGCTTTAGGGACAGTTAGAGATCGGCAGTGACACAAATCGCTCTGTTAATGTCCACAAAAGTCATTTAAAGGGCTGCAATTTTTTTGGTATTGGTGTGCAGTTTCTGTTCAGTTTAGGGACAGGTATCCAGTGTGCTCTAGGGACAAATCTGTAGTGACACAAATCGCTTTGTTAATGTCCACAAAAGTCATTTAAAGGGCTGCAATTTTTTTGGTATTGGTGTGCTGTGCACTATATAGGGGTGTAATCCACGGTATAATATACTTTGTAATATAGAAAGCATATTATAGTGGATTTGTATTTTGCACTGTGCAGCATTGTGACTGGTGTGGTGACTGAGCATTGCTGCAGCAATACTACAAACAGTGACAAAAGCACTTTTAATGTATTATAACTAGTGTGATAGACCAGTGGCCCCCCAATACCACATATTGAAGTGGGGTGTTATCTGAGAATACTTTTACAATTGTATTTGTGTCCTGCAACAATATTGCTTCTTTTGCTGTGTTAACTCTGCTACACACAGTGCCAATCTCACTGGCCAATTTTTTGAACAACTGGTGTGATAGACCAGTGGCCCCCCAATACCACATATTGAAGTGGGGTGTTATCTGAGTATACTTTTACACGTGTATTTGTGTCCTGCAACAATATTGCCTCTTTTGCTGTGTTAACTCTGCTACACCCAGTGCCAAACTCACTGGCCAATTTTTTGAACAACCGGTGTGATAGACCAGTGGCCCCCTAATACCACATATTGAAGTAGGGTGTTATCTGAGTATACTTTTACAAGTGTATTTGTGTCCTGCAACAATATTGCCTCTTTTGCTGTGTTAACTCTGCTACACACAGTGCCAAACTCACTGGCCAATTTTTTGAACAACTGGTGTGATAGACCAGTGGCCCCCCAATACCAAAGGGGGGCTACACAAACCTTGCTTGTAAGGCCGAACTAAATAATACACCTCAGGAAGTGCCGCCATGGCTAACAGAGGATAGACTTAGAGCTAAACTAGGCTTGCACCCGAGGGTTCTTAATGAGCTCAGCCAGGTGATTGCCAGACCCTTATTCTTGATCTTTAAGGATAGTTTACAGACGGGTATGGTGCCAGCTGATTGGAAAAAAGCCAACGTGGTACCAATATTTAAAAAGGGGCCGAGATATATGCCGGGTAACTATAGGCCGGTCAGCCTAACATCAGTAGTCTGCAAAATTTTGGAGGGGATGTTAAGGGACCACATGCAAGACTTTAGTAATGAAAACGGTATTATAAGTAGTAATCAGCACGGATTCATGAAAAATCGTTCGTGCCAAACCAATCTATTAACCTTCTACGACGAAGTGAGCTGCCACCTAGATAAAGGAAAGCCTGTGTATGTGGTGTATCTGGACTTTGCAAAGGCCTTTGACACCGTTCCCCACAAACGCTTACTGTACAAACTAAGGAAGGTAGGTATGGACCATAAGGTGAGAACCTGTATAGAGAACTGGCTCCAGGGGAGAGTACAGAGGGTGGTGATTAATGGGGAGTACTCGGATTGGGCGGGTGTGGAAAGTGGGGTCCCCCAGGGTTCTGTCCTGGGACCAATCCTGTTTAATTTATTCATAAATGATCTGGAGGAGGGGATATCGAGTACAATCTCAGTATTTGCGGATGATACTAAATTAGGCATGCCAATATCTTCTATGCAGGATGTGGAAACCTTGCAAGCGGACCTGAACAAAATAACGGGGTGGGCAACTACATGGCAGATGAGATTTAATGTTGAAAAATGTAAAGTAATGCACTTGGGGGCCAGAAACCAGAAAGCAAGCTACTCACTAGGGGGGGAACCTCTGGGTGAGTCTAGGATGGAAAAGGACTTGGGGGTACTGGTAGACAACAGGCTTGGCAGTGGCATGCAATGCCAAGCCGCCGCAAGCAAAGCCAACAGAATACTGGGATGTATAAAAAAGGGGATTCACTCCAGAAATAAAGAGATTATTCTCCCGCTCTACAAGACTCTAGTCCGGCCACATCTGGAGTATGCTGTCCAGTTCTGGGCACCGGTCCTCAGGAAGGATGTGCTGGAACTGGAGAGAGTCCAGAGAAGGGCAACAAAAATAATTAGGGGAATGGAGGACATCAGCTATGAGGAAAGACTACAAGCACTGAACCTATTCTCTCTGGAGAAGAGACGATTGAGGGGGGATATGATATCAATGTACAAATACTGTACTGGCGACCCGAGCATAAGGAACAAACTATTCAGAGAAAGGAGATACAATAAGACACGTGGCCACTCTCTAAAACTTGAGGAAAGGCGGTTTAACCTTAAAGTGCGTAAGGGGTTCTTCACTGTAAGAGCGGTAAGGATGTGGAATTCTCTTCCACAAGCAGTCGTATCAGCAGGGAGCATTGATAGTTTCAAAAAACTATTAGATGGACACCTTAAAGACCACAAAATACAGGGGTATACAATGTACGGTTAAAAGCAAACACACACACACATCATAGGTTGAACTGGATGGACTGATGTCTTTTTTCAACCTCACTAACTATGTAACTATGTAACTATGTAACCACATATTGAAGTAGGGTGTTATCTGAGTATACTTTTACAAGTGTATTTGTGTCCTGCAACAATATTGCCTCTTTGCTGTGTTAACTCTGCTACACACAGTGCCAAACTCACTGGCCAATTTTTTGAACAACTGGTGTGATAGACCAGTGGCCCCCCCAATACCACATATTGAAGTGGGGTGTTATTTAACAGTATATTTTTCTAAAAGTTTATTTTAGTCCTGCAAAAATGTGGCCTCTTTTGCTGTGTTAACTCTGCTACACACAGTGACAAGAGTTACTGGCCAATTATTTGTAGAACTGTTGTAATAAACCTGTGGCCCCCCAATACCACAGAATGAAGCGGGGTGTTATCTGAGTATACTTTCCTAAGTGTATTTGTGTCCTGCAACAATATTGCCTCTTTTGCTGTGTTAAGTCTGATACACACAGTGCCAAACTCCCTGGCCATTTTTTTGAACAACTGGTGTGATAGACCAGTGGCCCCCCAATACCACATGTTGAAATGGGGTGTTATCTGAGTATACTTTTACAAGTGTATTTGTGTCCTGCAACAATATTGCCTCTTTTGCTGTGTTAACTCTGCTACACACAGTGACAAGAGTTACTGGCCAATTATTTGTAGAACTGGTGTAATAAACCAGTGGCCCCCCAATACCACATATTGAAGGGGGGTGTTATCTGAGTATACTTTCATAAGTGTATTTGTGTCCTGCAACAATATTGCCTCTTTTGCTGTGTTAACTCTGATACACACAGTGCCAAACTCCCTGGCCAATATTTTGAACAACTGGTTTGATAAACCTGTGGCCCCCCAATACCACATATTGAAGTGGGCTGTTATTTAACATTATACTTTTCTAAGAGTGTATTTTAGTCCTGCAAAAATTTGGCCTCTTTTGCTGTGTTAACTGTGCTACAGACAGTGACAACAGTTACTGGCCAATTATTTGTAGAACTGGTGTGATAAGACTGTGGCCCCCCAATATCATATATTGAAGTGGGGTGTTATTTAACAGTATACTTTTCTAAGAGTGTATTTTAGTCCTGCATAAATGTTGGCCTCTTTTGCTGTGTTAACTCTGCTACACACAGTGACAACAGTTACTGGCCAATTATTTGTAGAACAGGTGTAATAAACCAGTGGCCCCCCAATACCACATATTGAAGTGGGGTGTTATCTGAGTATACTTTCATAAGTGTATTTGTGTCCTGCAACAATATTGCCTCTTTTGCTGTGTTAACTCTGATACACACAGTGCCAAACTCCCTGGCCATTTTTTTGAACAACTGGTGTGATAAACCAGTGCCCCCCCAATACAACATATTGAAGTGGGGTGTCATCTGAGTATACTTTCATAAGTGTATTTGTGTCCTGCAACAAAATTGCCTCTTTTGCTGCGTTAACTCTGATACACACAGTGCTAAACTCCCTGGCCAATTTTTTGAACAACTGGTGTGATAATCAATTGGGCCCCCCAATACCACATATTGAAGTGGGTTGTTATCTGAGTATACTTTTACAAGTGTATTTGTGTCCTGCAACAATATTACCGCTTTTGCTGCGTTAACTCTGCTACACACAGTGCCAAACTCACTGGCCAATTTTTTGAACAACTGGTGTGATAAACCGGTGGCCCCCAATACCTCATATTGAAGTGGGTGTTATCTGAGAATACTTTTACAAGTGTATTTGTGTCCTGCAACAATATTGCCTCTTTTGCTGTGTTAACTCTGATACACACAGTGCCAAACCCCCTGGCCAATTTTTTGAACAACTGGTGTGATAAACCAGTGGCCCCCCCAATACCACATATTGAAGTGGGGTGTTATTTAACATTATACTTTTCTAAAAGTGTATTTTAGTCCTGCAAAAATGTGGCCTCTTTTGCTGTGTTAACTGTGCTACACAGAGTGACAACAGTTTATGGCCAATTATTTGTAGAACTGGTGTGATAAAACTGTTGCCCCCCAATATCACATATTGAAGTGGGGTGTTATTTAACAGTATACTTTTCTAAGAGTGTGTTTTAGTCCTGCAAAAAATTTGGCCTCTTTTGCTGTGTTAACTATGCTACACACAGTGACAACAGTTACTGGCCAATTATTTGTAGAACCGGTGTGATAAACATGTGGCCACCCCAATACCACAGATTGAAGCGGGGTGTTATATACCTTTTTCCAGATATACTGCGATTCTCTAGAGACTTTTGTCACAGGGTATTTAAAAACATGACAGGCAGAGGAAGAGGCAAACACTTATGCAGGGGTGGTAGGGGTAGGGCAGGAGCAGTAGGCCGGAGCCAAAGTGTGAAGTTTCAGAAGGGGTGTTTGATTACGTCAAAGGACTCACCAGACTTGGTTGAGTGGCTCACTCAGCCTCCCTCTTCTGCACCCTCCTCATCCTCTCTATCTACACCCTCTTCACTCTCTGCTGTGTGTACCCCTAAAGACACCACCACAAACACCACCACCACCACATACCCTCCGCTTGAGTCACTGGAATTATTTTCTGATCCATCACAAGACATTTGTGATGCGCAGCCATTGTTGGCATCGGATCAGGAAAAGTAGGTTGCAACAGCCACCACTCAGCAGTCTGACGACAGTACCCAGATCAGCCCAAGGAGGTTGGTCCAAGCTGTTGCTGCCTACTCCGAGATCTCGATTGTTAGGGGTGGGGAAGGTGACGTGGATGATGACGTGTCTATGTATGTCACGTGGGTGCCCACAAGAGAAGAAGAGGAGGGGAGTTCAGAGGGAGAGACGGACCGGCAGATAGGGAGGAGAGGCAGGCAGAACTTGCATTGCACAGGAGGTACAAAGCAGACTGCAAATGTATCAGGAGCGAGCCATCAACCATGTACAGTCACATCTGGCACTCCCAGGACGCAGGCACATGGCTCCGCAGTGTAGGCTTTTTGTAATGTGTCCTTGCTGACAACAGTGTTGCCATCTGCAGCCTTTGCAGTCAACGCATGAGTCGCGGTAAGCCCAACACTTACCTAGGGACAACCGCCTTAAGAAGGCACCTGAACTCCCATCACCGAGCCCAGTGGGAGCAACACCGTCAGAACCCACAAAGCCACACTCCAGGCTCTCACCGTCCAGCCTCTTCTCCTTCTCCTCTCTCCTCACATTTGTCCTCCACCCCACTTTCCATGATGGCGTCGTCACGTTGTTCTGGAAAAAGGCAGTTTTCTGTGGCCCAAATGTCGGAGCCGGATAACCCTCTTGCCCAAGTTTTAAATGCTGGCTTGTCGGAACTGATAGCCCGCCAACTACTGCTATATCAACTGGTGGACTCTGAGGCCTTTCGTAAATTTGTGGCCATTGGAACACCACAATGGAAGGTCCCAGGCAGGAAATATTTCTCGCAGAAGGGCATTCCAGAGCTGTATGGCCATGTTCAGCGACAAGTGAATATATCTCTGGCATACAGTGTTGGTGCCAAGATACATCTGACCACAGACACATGGTCTAGCAAACATGGGCAGGGAAGGTATATCACTTTTACTGCCCACTGGGTGAACCTTCTGACGGCCGTCAAGCATGTAACCTGTGGCACCTGTGTAGATTTGGTTGTACTGCCATGGATTGCATGCAGGCCTGCCTCTTCTTCTCCTCCTCCTCCTCCATCCTCTCCTCCTCGGCTGACTCCTCCTTTTCGCTGCTACCGTCTCTTTCACTGCACCACCCAAGATCCCCAGAACCTATTCCACATGCCAGGTGAGACGTTGCCATGCTGTGCTGTGTCTGTTGTGCCTGGAAGCCAAGAGCCACACTGGTCCTGTACTCCTTTCAGCTTTGCGTTCACAGGCAGATCAGTGGCTGACACCGCTGAATTTGACAGTTGGTAAAGTGGTGTGCGACAGCGGTGCCAATCTGCTGAGCGCGCTGAAACAGGGCAAAATAACACACGTGCCATGCATGGCACACGTCCTTAACTTGATTGTGCAGCGATTCGTTGCCAAATACCCTGGGGTCCAGGACGTCTTGCGGCATGCCAGGAAAATCTCGGGCCATTTCAGAAGATCTTACACAGCCATGCTGACATTCAGCCCTTGCTGACATTCAGCGGTGACACAACCTGCCCGTCAGGCGTCTTATTTGTGACTGCCTGACCTGATGGAACTCAACGTTGCATATGCTTGATAGGCTGCTCCAGCAGAAACGTGCAGTTAATGACTACCTGTACGAACTCTGCAGCAGGACAGGTTCTGGGGAGCTTGGGTTTTTTTCACCTCGCCAGTGGCTGCTCATGCGGTATGTAGACTTCTGCGGCCATTCAATGAGATCATCAAACTGGTCAGTCATGGCCAGGGCGCCATCAGTGACATCGTACCTTACGCCTTCTTTCTGGTGCATTGCGTCGTGTCATTGATCAAGCCGTCGAGGAGCAGGAGCAGGAAGATGAGGAAGTCGCAATGTTGGATGAATTCCCAGTGGGTGCTACTCCATCTGAGACAAGTCAACAGCAGGAGTCTGAAGAGGAGTCAGAGGAGGATGGTGCTGGGGGGGATGAGGAGGAGCAAGAAGAACATGCTTTAAACCTTTCTGGGATCCCTGGTGTTATCCGTGGATAGGGGGAGGAGAACGAGGACGACATTATCCTGGATGATGAGCTGGAAGCAGGCCACTACACCGCTTCCAGTTTAGTGCGAATGGGGGCCTTCATGCTCCAGTGTTTTAAGGGGGACCCCCGTATAAAAAGCATAAAGGCCAAGGACCAGTACTGGATGGCAACGTACTTAGACCCCTGGTACAAACAAAAAATAGCGGAAATGTTACCACCAAAATCACAGAGGGCAGTCAGAATACAGCCCTTCCAGGCCTTGCTGCAGGAAATGCTGCATTCTGCTTTTACGTGTGCTGGCAGAGGAATTTCCAGTCACAGAGAGACAGTTGCGGGTAGCAATCCAACAGCGCCTGCAAGAATAGGGGGGTTTGAAGATGTCTTGGTCACTTTAGATATGAGATCCTTCTTTCAGCCGAACCATCAACAGCTGTACTCTGGATCCAGCATCAGGGAACTCCTAGACCGACATGTGTCTACATCGGCTTAACGGCCTACTGTGTGGGCAGGCTTGACCTCTGGCCAGAGCTTGCACAATTTGCAATGGAAATGTTGGCTTGCCCACCATCCAGTGTCCTGTCTGAAAGGACATTCAGCGCAGCAGGGGGGATCGTGACCGATAAGCGCACTCGTCTAGCTCATGACAGTGTAGACTACCTCACATTTATAAAAATGAATGAGGCATGGATCTCTGAGGAATTCAACACATGTGACCAGTAGACCATGTTTCATTGAAATTCCTCATGCCAGGCCACAAATATCAGCCAGACCGCCATACACCCACAACAATTCCTGGTCCTTGTCTTCGCTAAATACAGCAGCATAAAAGGCATTTCATGTCCATTGAATGGCAAATTTTTGGGGCCTTTCAGGGCCGACAATTATTTTTTCTGTGAATGCCTAATGTACCTCCAGCCACAGAATACAACTTTCTTTGCTATCAGGTAAACCCATGTAGGCTAATTTTTGGGGCCTATACTGGCCGACACTTACTTCTGTATTCTGTGAATGCCTAATGAACCTCCAGCCACCAAATACTACGTTCTTAGCTGTCAGGTAAACTCATGTAGGCTAATTTTTGGGGCCTATACTGGCCTACACTTACTTCTGTGAATGCCTAATGTACCTTCAGCCACAGAATACAACGTTCTTAGCTGTCAGGTAAACACATGTGGGCTAATTTTTTGGGCCTGTGAATGCCTAATTTTTCAGACTGGAATTGAAAATCAATGGGTCTGTAAGGGTTTCTGCCAAATTGTGGAATGGATGCGGACCCATTTTACAGATGTGTGAATGGACCCTATATGTATTTGACATGTATTTACCGGCTGCTGTCAGTTCTGGCTGATTTATGAAAAAAAAAAAAGAAATTTTTGCTGTAAAAAAAAAAAAAAAAATTTTTAGGGCAACTTTTCCAATTGCAATACTTCTGTTATGACATTGTCCATGTGCTGGGACTATTTGTGCACAGATAGTACATATTTTGTGAATGCAAATATGACCTAAATGTTTTTAAAGTTTGCCTCCCATTAAAGTCAATTGGACTAGCACTTTAAGTTTATTCTATGCATATTGATATATATATGGAAGTTTTTGTAAAAG
Organism: Pelophylax lessonae; assembly: GCF_965119305.1. NCBI lineage: Eukaryota > Metazoa > Chordata > Amphibia > Anura > Ranidae > Pelophylax > Pelophylax lessonae. Next base: position 468,613,490 of record NC_138769.1, read on the forward strand.
ATTTACATTTTTGGGATATAGGATAGAGTGCTGTTCATTCACTCCTGTATTTCACGTTTTCGTAAAGGCAGAAATTCTATCCTGTGCCACAAAAATCAACTCCTCTATCTCCTCCAGCCTGTTCAAGCGAGTGCACTATTCCCAAACACTAGGCAGATCAGTGTCTCTCCAGTGTATGGGGATACATAAGTATGTTGCGTTAATCTTGTGTATCTGCAGTGACCTCCTGTATTGTCATAGTGGTTGTTTCATGTGGTTTAACAAATACTGGGCTGGGAAACAGTCCGAATCACTCCCCGTCACTCGAGATGTGAGGTCTATAAGGGGACAGTCCCATCACACATGGAGAAATGTGCCGTCAAGCAATGGCAGCATTGAACGTAAACCATCTAGAAGAGCTTACGGATCAAAGAGGGAACTCTGTACCTTTAGCGTGTACCTTTAGAGCCTTTATGGGTAAGCAAAAATACTTTGTTCCCATTCATCCTCTGTCAAATGAAGGTCCAGGTCACTTTCACACTCTGCACATGCTTTTCCCGAAATGGGAGCAAATGTAGAATAAAACAAAAAGTATATGTCAGAGACCAGGTGTGATTTGGGCGAAAACCTGGTACAGATCACCTTAAAAGGGTTCTGGTCCCTATCACACACCTGCCTATTTGCCAAGCAATTCAGGAAATAGCGGATTTGCATATACGTCCAAAAAGGGATGTTCGGCTGGGGCACTTGAGATTCCAAGGACTCCTGATCAGTAACTCTCAGTCACATTGACTTTATATGGCACGATCATAGACCACATAGTCATACTATCTTTATTAATTATTTATTATGATAAAAGCTATTTTATTCATTGCTGATAGAAGGAAGAACATGCAGAAAAAGAGAATGAAGAATTTCACTATACAGAACCATTGCTGTAAATGACTAAAGTGAGGTAATTAACCTAGAAAGGAATGTGTATATACAACATTCACGTGTGAAAAAGAAATAAAGTATTTGAATAGTTTTGTTTCATTTGTAAAAATCCTATTATCCTACTTGTTCAAAATATCACTTGATAACCTAGTAGTTCATCCCACTCATACATCGATGGTCTTTACCTGAAGTAATTAGTATTACATGGTAAATCAATATAGAACTTGTGCTGCTGCTTATCTCACATAAGAGAAAGGATAATCCTATTCATTTACTCCTGTTAGACCTGGTGGGTAGCTTTTACTCCTAGGGCTTTCATGAGAAGGTACACACTTCCTTTGAATACTGTAGCTACATTAAACTCAATGACTAATCTAATCTTCTAGAAATTCCCTATACCAGCTCAGGCAGACCACAGGAGGCATGGTATTATTGATGAACTTGTAGATTGGTCTTTGATTTGAAATTTGAAAAATCAGTTCAACTTTATTAAGTAGGTGGGATATAAACTATAATCAGCACTGTTTAAATGCATATTTACCAATAATAGTGTTTTCTTTTATGTTGATTCTGTATTAAGTGGCTTCCACATTGACCTTTGAATGATTTTTGCACTGATAAGTAGTTTCTAACATTATGGAAGTCAAAGGCTAAAGGTTTTTTTTTACTATAATGCATTCTCTGCATTAGGCTAAAAACCATTTAGTTGCAGCCCCCCCTCCCCAAACACTTATTGTACAATATTTATTGTATTGTACCACTTGCTCCACCCTATTAGATTGTAAGCTCTTCTGCGCAGGGCCCTCCTAACCCTACTGCATGTTATTGTATGTTAACTCTATTGTCTCCCTTTTCTATTGTAAAGCTCTGTGTAAATTGTTGGCACTGTAAAAATCCAGTATAATAATATAATATTAATTATCTGAGCCTGTGCCCAAGAGCAGCAGTGCTGCTCTCTCTCTCTCTCTCTCTCCCACTTCACTGGACTCAGTGTGAGCCAAGGAGCCATTGGCTCCTGCTTGTGTGTGGGGCTTAAAGTACCCTAATGGGGTACACTAAGGAACTGCCCTTGTTCATGCCTAAACATTAGGCAGTAGTGTGCAGTCATATGAAATCACCATTTATAGCTCCAGACTTGGAAGCGGGGAGCAACTTACACAGTTAACTCTTCTGTAACTCATGGTCAAACATATTTACTGTTAACGCTACACTCTGGCCACACTACTTGTTTAGAGAACACCACCTACAAGGTGTGCAGCACCTAGGGACTGGTACTGCAGAGCCTGTACCTGTCTCCACCAACACAGCAATCTATGTCACCTCACTCCCAGTGACATGTCCAACTGTTGCCACTGAATACAGGAAGCACTCTCTCTCTCTGTTTCTTTATTCTCTGTAATTTCCCTCTTTCTCCGGAGGTCCCTCATACATCTCATGCTGTCCCATGACTCCAGGCTGGATCCTTGGGTACTTTGTGCCAAAGAAAGTCCAAGAAAGTGGTACCTCCCACAGTACCAGAGTAACCATCACTTTAGTCATGTCACCTGTTTCCTGGCTGATTGGTTGCGTTAAGCAAATGACACAAACGCAGTTGTCTGGAGAGTGAAAGTAATGCTCAGCAGGGGAAAAGGGGAGCACTTCAGACTGAGGCTTAAAAGAAAGTTTGCAGCAAACTATCGCAAATCACGAATTGTATGACACTCCATATCAATGTAGTTGATAAAAACATAAAAGTTTATTGTCATATTAAAAACCAAATGGGCAATGATTAGAATAAACGGCACTAATCACATGGAAAGAATGAATATCAGGCTGTGCCTGTCTACTTGCCCCACAGCAGAGGGAACCATGGAAAGATGGTGGGCTGCTGATAACTTTTGAGCAACTAATATTCAACTATTATACTGCTGTGTCAGGGTGCCTATTGATTCTTATAGTGCCTACTCGCGCCACAGCAGTGCAGCAGTGTAGCTCCACATGGAGGTTATATATCTCTTGTATAATATAATTCCATTTTGGCCGTCACCCTTCCATCCCAGGTGTCCCATAAATACAACAGATTGGTCCATCCCATCTCCTGACTTTGACAAGGCTCGGAAGCACTAAACATGTCGTCATGGTGCGGGACCTCTCTCCTTCTGGCTTGCTCTCCACTGACAATCTGCGTCTTGGCTGAAGCCTGTCTTCGGGCGTGGTGATTGGGGTCATCACAGGCGCTCTTGCTTGACAGATCATGTCCCACGCTGCTCAATGTTCTATTCATCCACTGCTTTGACCAGCTGCATCGCCAGGGTGACACAGCGGCTCGCTGCTCAAGAGGTATCAGCAGCCCACCATCTCTCAGTGGTTCTCCCTGCTGTGGGGCAAGTAGACAGGCACAGCCTGATATCCATTTAATCCTGTCAATGTGATCAGTGTTTCCTTTTGACCTTTGCTCTAATCATTCCCCATTTGGTTTTTAATACAGTATGACAATAAACTTTTATGTTTTTATCAACTACATTGATATGGAGTGTTACACAATTGATTTGCGATAGTTTGCCGCAAACTTTTTAATCCTCAACCTGAAACGCTCCCCTTTCCCCCTGCTGACCATTACACTAGACAGCATCCTACATGCTGGGCTCTATGTAATCTCTCTAACCTTGTCCCCTTTGTTTTAAGCCTTGTTCTTTTGATACACTGGGCATGCACCCCTTCAGACCAGGTAAAGCAGGTGAACAATGAAAGATCCTTTATGGAGGTAGTTTAGAATGACACATGAACAGTTCTCAAGACATTTTCTATACATCCCTGTACAGAGTTCTCTAAGTGCCCCACAAAGAGTGTGGATCTAAGGCATAAGGCAAAGTCCATAACACAATCCTTGTAAGGCAAAAGTCAGCTTAGGCAATAAATCCACAAGAGGTAATCAAGTCCCTTAGAATTCATGATTTGGTAATAATCCATAAAGCAATACATCCATTACTGGCACTTGTAAGTTCATGAGGGTCTCCAGGTTCAAGACCCCACTGGGAACCCCAACTGGGCTCCCATCACCCCTCCACCAGGGGGTGATCACCTCCAACAGAGTAATAGGTACTTTTTGGCAGTATTTTTCCCAGGAACCAATCACTAGGGATTGGGTGAGCCCTTATTATATATTATGACCTATAGGGGGTGGTAACTTTGTTAAAAACAGTGGGAAAATGTTAACCTTTCCAGCTTTGTTACCTCCAGCTCACAGGTCAATCTGAGGACACAGTGCAACATCAAGACATTGTAAAATGTTACACCTGACTGACCCCATTACCTTGAAGGCAAGAGCACAGTTAGGAAACACAGTAACACAAAAAGAAAAAGGCATTAAACCTCTTGTAGGCACCTACCTACATGCCGCCGTCAATCAAATCAAGTGACAAGGGAGTGGGGGCGGGGTCAAGCCACAACCTGTGTATTACTAGATGCACACAGTGCAGCTTGGGATTGAGACTGCTTAGGTAACCCCCTAGCAAGTGGCTTACTTGGGGGCTTGTTGAAAGCAGGAGGAGCCAGGAAAGCCAGTGGGGGACCCCAGAAGAAGTAGATCGGGGCTGCTCTTTGCAAAACTATCGCACAGTGCAGGTAAGTATAACATGCTTGTTATTTAAAAAAAAAAGATCCTAGTCTAGGTTTACATCTATGTGGGCTGTGCTTGATGCATTTTTCTGGCGCATTTTCTGTTTTTAAACCCCAGAAAAACAGTTTTTAATGTGTTTTTGAATGCAGCTTTCATGCATTTTGTGTTTTGAGTTTTTTTTAACTGTCTTTAAACACACTGTATATAGCTGGTTGCTAAGGAGGGGGCCTCTGCATCCTTTACAGGGTTGCCCGCTGAAAGCTCAATGTAAAAAAATGCAAAACGCATCAAAAATTCAACACTTGTGTTTCTTGTGCGGCTCCAAAAAAGGCAATTTGCTGGGGGGAAAAAAGTCCCTGACCCTTTCCAAAAATGCACCGGCTGAAAAACGCATAGAAGTGAACGTGTACCATAGGAAAACATGTTAAATTGACTGTAGTGCGTTTCTGCAAACTGGAAAATGCACTGGAAGAAACACATAGGTGTGAATGTAGGGTAACAATTACTTATAAGTTGAATTTCCTAGTTGAAGGACACCTGAGATTCGGTTCCATTCCATTCCATTCTATTATTTTTTATTTAATGGAATTCTACTAAGTTTTAAAAAAATTTTTTCTTTCATTACTATGCGCAGTAATAAAAATACACATTTTAAAAATACCTCTTTTTCATTTTTCATTGAAGTTTCTGGTATAAATTCCAGATACAACAAAATAGTAATAGCAGGAAAAAACATCCATCTCTATTCCATTTGAGTTCAAAGTATACAACATGTACAGGGTGAGAAAGCAGTAATATAAGAAAATACAAAATCAAGTGTCATATTCGTCAGTCAAATACAAACTGTTTAAGGCTTCAATACCAAAAGAAGATCAGAGAACCCTTTTGGGAAAATAATCGATCGAGGAGCCACTTATACCAGGACAAGGACCTGAGTATGTTGGTAAGACAAGTAAAAACAGTCCAGCACTTAAACACAAAAAGGTGTGAATCAACAAAAATAAAAAAAGTATGTGAATGACTAATGTCCCTTTAAAAAGAACAGCAATATGTAAACAGCATACACACAATTCAGTACATCTGAATGTCACACAACCAATCCATGTGCTCAAAAAATAAAAGTGTGTAAATGGCTAATGTCTCTTTAGATGGAACAGCAATATGTACACAGGATACATGTAATTCAGTGCATCTGTATGCTACGCAACTAGTCCATGTGCTCAAGAAATACAAGTAATGATGACAATAAAGTAAAACAAGTGTCCGTGTGTCCTTTAAAACATTAACATTCATATAGGTTCTAGTCCAATACAGTGCTGATGTCATGCTGCCGCATAGTTTTGCGCATGGCGACCATCTTTGTGCGTTTTTTATTACTTGACTATTATATATGTTTGCAGAGCCACGCACACACGCTATCACGCATGAGCAATTGGACATTGCCCATTTTTGTATATGCTTTTATATCTGCTCATTATGTAAGTGCAATTTTAATCATTAAATTGTGTAGATTTGAGGTTTTACACTATGTGGAATAATTTCTTTATTACATGGTTTCGACTATACACCCTGATCCCTGATTCTATCTGGTTGCGCTGGATTGTAATGGAGCTTTTTTAAATTAAAAGGAGGCTGTGTCCTATCCCTTGGATGTACTCTTTGGGCTTTTCTGTGAAGATTATCCTTTCCAATGATGCGAATTTTGCTATTCTAAATAAGCGCTTATTGACCACTCTCATCAGGGGGTCACAAGCATTCTAGTAAGCCTTGCATGAGAGTGAATTGTGTCACCTTGGCTATCTTAAGGAGCTTTACTTCTTGTCATAGCATGTGGGACTTTTTCCTTTGGGACATTTTAGTCACTTTTTTCTTTTATATTTGACACTTATTATATTGTAACATTACCACTGTGGTATTTATCCCCCATTTACTGATATCAGTGATAGCTGATATCTCACCTATAGAGAATATTCTTGTTTATGAAAGCACTGCACTGTTTTGATCTATTTTATGTTGAATGCCTGGTATCAGGGTATAGTGTTTCAGCTGCAATTTTTTTATTATTTTACTGGAAGCGCGGATTCTTTACTAAGCTTTATTAAACCAAAGGTCTTGTATTAACAAAGAGCTGCTTTTGCTGAAATAGAGTGCAGCAGAGTGTAATGCCCCTCTGGTTAGAAGGGTTGAAAGAACAGTAAAACCATGCAGATTGAGGCAGACTTCATGGTATGTTAGGATTATGCCTAAGACAATATACTATTCAGTGGTATCTATATAATTCTGAAGGGGGCGGGTACAATTCAGTTTGGAGTTGTGAAAAAGACTTGTTAGCATTTATATTTAGATTCTCAATATTTAATATTCTGCTAGCTGACCAATAGGTAAAAGAAAGGTCTGAGATTAGATGTTTAAGGAATGAGATAGGCATTCCGGTCTGAGATGTTATGCCATTGAATTAAAGCTATAGCAGAAAGTTTCCTCCAAGCATGCACCGAGGCAGTCACAGGAGGAGAGAGGAGCAAACATATACTGTAGGTGTGGCTAGAGATACACTAAACAGTCTTATATTTCATTTTGAGCGCAGAATAAGAGTGGATTCAATGGTTCCCCATGGGGAGGTGGGGGGAGAAGCCAATCTTTCAGTTGCGTTAAAATGGTGGCATAGTAGTAATCTTGAAAATCATTATAGCCACATCCCCCCAGTGATCTGTGTTTTATAAGTCTGGTGTTTGCACATCAAGGTTTTTTTCCCCTGCCAGATATAGTGACTTAGTAAAGACTAGACATAAAGTAACTTTACTGAATGGAAATAGGGAGTTTTCTGAAGAGATACAACAGAAGGAGTATCATCTTGAAGGCTGCAAGTCTCCCCAACCAGACCAGTAGAACTCATGTTTGGCTACATGGATTAAATCTTGTTGTCATTTTGTGGCAGAAAGGGAGATAGTTACTTGGAAATGCATTTTTTACCGATTTGGTTAGTTGGATTCCTTAACTAAGAAATGCTATAATCTGCCCACACAAAAGGAAACTGATGTTGCAATAGGCTTCTAGTGGCACCATCAATGCCTAAATCTTGTAGAATTGACTTAGTTTCATTGACTTTGTTGTATGAATCTTTTGTACCTCAGGGAAGTAGCCAGATTAGTTATTATGAGAATTACATCCTCAACAAAAAGGCTGGCTTAAGATTGTTGGTTCTAATGTTCTTTTTTCTGGGTTTTATTGGTAAATTAAAAATCAGTAGAGACAAGGGGCAACCTTGCCGAGTACCGTTCGTAATCTGGAAAGGTTTGGATAACATGTCAGATGCATAACATTGTGCTGACCGAGCCATGAAAATCTGTGGAGCACACTTTGGAGATATGACCAATGGATTCTATCAAACGCTTTCTCTGCATCATGGGAGAGAAGCAGAGAAGACATAGTGGATAATGGTGGATAATGTGAATGAGGCATCTAGTTGCATCAGATATTTTCTGGCCTTTTGTAAAACCGGATTGGTCTCAGTTTATTAGTGTCGGTACTATATGAATCAATCTAATTCAATTAAACAAAAAACAAGTAGGTTGAGGTGCGCATGTGCAGACTCAGCGAGATGGACATGCCTGCCTGAGCTTCGCTCTGACTAGGAACACTCCGCCGCCAGCACCGGTGACCAGCCGCCCCGCACCCTGCCCGACGAAGCTCCCCAATCCGCTTTAGTTGCCCCCCGCCTCACTATGTTGTCTGGGGGCGCCAAATCTAAGCTCAAGAGCCGTAAGATCCGAGAAGTCATGGTGTGGGCCTCCTCCAAGATGTTGCCGCCGCTTGTCTCCCACGCCAGCTCCAGCTCCTCCAATGCCCCTCGATTCTCTCAGCCTCACCCAGATGAAGGAGAATGCGACTCTGACATCCCGCTCACTCAAGGGATCGGAGCCTTTGACTCCCCACAACCCGGACTCCTCCAGCACTTCGAGCACATCCTCCAGAAGGCCCTGAAACACACATCTGACAAGATAACTGACAAGCTGACCAGAGAGATCAGAGACCTAGGCCAGCGTACCGCTGAGCTGGAACTCAGGGCAGATGAACTTGAGGTGAGTGTCTCAAATCACTCTGAGGAACTAGAGGCCCTCAGAGAAGAAAACCAGACCCTGCAGCTTCAATTAGAAGATCAGGAAAATAGGGCCAGATGCTCCAACATCAGTATCCGGGGGTTACCTGAGACTGTAGTGGATCTGCAGTCCACTGTCACAGCCCTTTTTCAAGAGCTCTCCCCCTCAATCCCCATTGAACGCCTGGAGATGAACTGCGTTCATCGGGCCCTAGCCCCCCACAAACCTGAAGGCCCTCCCAGGGACATAATCGCTAAAATGCATTACTACAAAACCAAAGAGCAACTCCTGTAAGCCACCAGACACAAATAATCCCTTCATTTTCAAGGCTATGATTACCAACTCTTTACGGATCTCTGCAAAGCTACCATCACTAAATGCAGAGAATTTAAACCCCTGCTGCAAATCCTCCAACAACATCATATCGTTTATTCTTGGGGTTTTCCGTTCTCCGTGCGCGTTACCCACCAAGGTCGCAAATACACCTGCAAAACCACTGAGGAGCTCCAGCGCCTTCTTCAAGATCTGCACTCGCTCTCACCACCGTCCACCCCTGCACCCCTTCCACAGCACAGACGCTCTGCTTCAAGATCCCCGCTAAAGCCAACCACCCCCACTTCCACCACTCCCAAGAGAAGCCGCTTTGTTTCACCACTGCCACCCCGGGTGGATTCCATGGACTGAAGATCCTATTCTCCAATACCATCTGGATCCCTTGGTCTACCAGCCTAATTGGGCCCGTGTACCCCACTCCACCCTGGTTACATGTGGTGGATGATTTCTCCTCTACTGTTTTTCTTTTTTCTCCTACCGCAGCCTGTTAGTTCCTAGATGTGAACACTCGCATCTTCATCCTGGCCAGCTACCTGATATGCTGGATCCTAACTATGTGGACTCCTTCCTCCTATCCTTCTGCTCATCCATCCTTCGGATGTACTGCAGCTTCAAATACGTTCACCTATCTCTACTCCGATCAAATTGGAACATCCCCCCCCCTCCCATATTTTCTTTTTTTTCCCCTCTTTTTAATTTTTACTTTTTGATTTTTTTTACTTTTATCCAGAGCCCACCTTGGATGAGGCTTGCCCTTCTACTACTTAAACTTCTTGAATTTCTTTGAGCTTTTATTTAAATTGTTATCATAACTAAAGTATATACTGTCTCCCCTGGTCATCACCATATATCGTGCCTACTGTTACTTTATAGGCGGTCATGTTACCGGTTGGTTGTCACTGCCGCCTCCACCCACCTTTGGAACCCTCCTCTTGGAGTCTTCCTGAGGTGACTTGCTTCCCTCCGTGCGGATGGTCAATCTCTGCATGGACGGAATGTCTTTTTTCATCCCATTGCTCATGCAATTGCTTTTGTCTGCTATGTTGTCTATATGGTCCTCCTCTCTCTCCTCCCTGTATCTTTCCTCCTTTCTCTTTCCCTTGCCTTTCCCTTCCCCTGTTTGCGGGGGGGGGGGGGGTTCTGTCCTCCATGCTCTCGCCTTTTCAGTTTAGCTGCTCTCTCCCTACAAACCCATGGCCACCTTGAATATTTTGACCTTTAATGTCCAGGGCCTCAATTTTCCCCAGAAGCCCCATAAGCCATTCCGCTCGCTTGCCTCGCTAGATGTGCATGTTGCCTGCTTGCAGGAAACTCTTTTCTCTGCCTCGCATACTCCCCACTACCTAACTACCCCTTTTCCTCAGTTTTTCACAGCCTCTGCAACTGTCAAGAAGAGGGGGATGTTGATAGCTTTCCATCGGACTACTCCATTTACGCTGCATTCGTCTAACTTATCCTTATTGGCACCTTATTAGACACAGATGTGACCCTGGCTTCCAACTACGCACCTAACTCTAACCCCAACTCCTTCCTCTCCCACTTTCTTCAAATTATTGAGCAGCACAAGAAAGGTACGACTATCCTTTGCGGAGACTCTAACCAAGTCTTATACCCATCTCTAGATAAATCGCCCATGGCTCCTTCCCCATCCCCACACCGTCTCAGCTTTCAACACCTACTCAAAACTCATTCACTTATTAACACATGGTGCAAATGCAACCCCTCCAAGTGACAATACACCTTTTATTCTCACCCACACAATACATTCACATGTATAGACCGTATTCTCACCTCGGTGGCAACCTCTCCTTCCCTCTTGGCCTCCTCCATCTTACCAATTCCCTGGTCTGACCACAATGCATCTATATATTTACAATGTACACAATGCAAATCAGTATCTGGGTCCTATTCAAGCATTATAAACATTCAGCGGCGCATAAACATACCCTTGTAAGGCATATTAAAAAAATCTGTCCACATATCTTAAACAGTTCATAGTGTTCAGAATCAAAAGTGTCCAATCACAGTACAGGAGAAACAGGTAAATGTGTGCAATCTTCCTCAGATGCGAGGCACCAGTGTTCATAAACAAAGGATCAACAGCCTTCACCACACCTTCCGTGCTCCCCTATGCAATGGGCACTCACCACATCTCACATTAAATCAAGCCTGTATGCATTAGCTGCATGAGCCCTTGCTTCCGGGTAACCAGCCGTTTCCAGTGATTTTTCTTTAACCAGGATACTGACACAAGTTTCCTCAAGCCCAGGGTCAGGCACCGTATCTCAACCAGATAAATGCAAGCAGACAACAGGAAACAAGAGATAGCGTAATATTGTTTATACTTTATTCCCCAATATACAACGCTCCAAAGCCCCCTCGATATATCTGCTTACATTTCATCATAAATCACGCGCTTTAAAAGGTTATGTCTGGGACCAGGTAAGTACCGCTGCTTGCCCACCGTGAGCCAAGGCGCCTCCTTGAAACAGGATATGTCGCTCTGTGGCTCCAGGCGAGTTCCGGAACATCAGCTGATACTTCCTTCTGTCTCCAGGGTAGCAATGTACGTGGGACTTCAACTGAGGACGCTAGTACGTTGCTGAGCTCGGGTTTATGTATGCAGCCGGAGGACCACCCCCTTCGCATTCATTGGTTCCCATAACCACCACACCATATAGCTCCACCTCATCGCTCCACATCGAAGTATGGGCTCGGACTGGGTATTACAATAGATGTTTTAAACCCATCCGTTGGCAATCCAAACATCCACAAGTATGTCTAAATATGGGTACAATCCAGACATCCTTTATCTATGATAAGCCCTTAATCCCCCAGGCACACCACCCCGGGAATAATAGCCAAAATTTAACCCTTCGGTCACATCGGCGGCCGATCACACATCTAATCATGTATGGTCCATGTTAATTAGGAAAAGTTGCATTTCCACACAGGATTCTGGATGTGTATATACCCATATTTCATTACATTATATTGCCAGTAAAAAGATCCTACGCACCTAACTCTAATCCCAACTCCTTCCTCTCCCACTTTCTTCAAATTATTGAGCAGCACAAGAAAGGTACGACTATCCTTGCGGAGACTCTAACCAAGTCTTATACCCATCTCAAGATAAATCGCCCATGGCTCCTTCCCCATCCCCACACCGTCTCAGCTTTCAACACCTACTCAAAACTCATTCACTTATTAACACATGGTGCAAATGCAACCCCTCCAAGTGACAATACACCTTTTATTCTCACCCACACAATACATTCACATGTATAGACTGTATTCTCACCTCGGTGGCAACCTCTCCTTCCCTCTTGGCCTCCTCCATCTTACCAATTCCCTGGTCTGACCACAATGCAGTCGTCTCCTGTTTTGATTCCTTAGTTCCTAAACAACACAAGTTCTCCTGGTCCTTGAACGATACTCTCCTGGCCCATCCTTCTCACAGAATAGAAATAGCTACAGCGATTAAAAGACTACATCTCTCACAACTCCACAACTGATGTTGCTCCGCTCACTATTTGGGAGGCTCACAAATCTGTAAACAGAGGTACTCTCATCAGCTTGGCATCCCGACATAAGAAAGAGTGCCACCTTATCTACAAACCCTAGATTCCGCTTTTACACAGGTCCACGCCGCTTTCCACGCACACCCCACCCCTGACAACAAAAAGATCTTTGACAAGGCCACCCTGGAACTGAATCTCTTCCTCACTGAGGCGGCTGAAAAACAAATCCGTCGCTCCCAGCATACATTTTATTCTAAAGCAAATAAACCAGATACTCTTCTCACCCTCTCTCTGCTTAATGCTAACGTCACCCGCAAACCTATCCGCTTGCGAACCTCCCACTCCACCCACACTAGTAACACCATCAAAATTCTGGACACCTTTCGATACCAACTCTCCAAACTTTACTCCCCATCTCAACCCCCGACTGACTCTCAACTCTCTGAGTTTTTCTCGAATATTATCTTACCTGCCCTTTCTGATTCCCACCGTGATGCCCTTGAACAGCCAATTTCGGATCCTGAAATATGTGCAGCAATCAAAACTCTTAAGATTCATAAATGCCCTGGCCCAGAAGGTTTTACTGCTTCTTATCATAAACACTTCTCAGACCTCTTAACCCCCATGCTCTCTAAAGCATATAATTCAATACTCAAAGGCCATTCCTTTGGCCTGGACTCCCTCAAAGCAACCATCTCCATGATTCCCAAGCCACAGACAGACGAATCCTCCTGGTCCAACTATTGCCCAATATCTCTTCTCAACATTGACATTAAGGTGATGGCCAAGATTTTGGCCCTCACTTTCTCTCTTGGATATCCTCACTCTACTCTTCCCCATCAGCGTTTGTCCGCTATGCTGTCTTTCAATCTTCCCCTTTTCCTATTAAATCCGGTACCAGGCAAGGCTGCCCCTTATCACCTCTCCTCTTCGCACTAGTGATCGAACCCCTAGCTCTTAAAATCCGTGCCAACCCTGATATTAAAGGCCTTGACCTCGGCGGCTTTCACCATGAACTATGTCTCGTCGCAGATGACATTCTCTTGTTTCTCTCCTCACCTCTCACTTCTACTCCTAACCTTCTTTCTACCCTGAACCAATTCGCTCAAATCTCCGGCCTGGTTATCAACCCTGAGAAATCGAAGGCTCTCAAAATCCCCCCCCCCACTCTCCTCTCACAACTTCGTACGGTTCTCCCCTTTTCCTGGGCGACACGATGCCTGCCCTACCTAGGAATTAAATTGACAGCAGACCCACTGGAACTCTTTTCGGCTAACTATCCTCCCATGCTACGCCACCTCACACACTTGATGGCATCTTGGACTTCCATACCTCTAACCTGGATGGGGCGAATCACTGTTGCTAAGAAGACTATACTACCCAAAATACTATATCTCTTAATGGGGGTTGCTTATCTCCAACCCCTCTTACTATCTCTGCCAACTTCAACCGCACACCATCTCTTATGTTTGGGGTACTACCAGACCTAGAGTTTCCCACAGAACACCCTATCTTCACAAACTCCAAGGCGGCCTAGGACTCCCAAACTTTACCAAATACTACCAGGCGGCCCAATTGGCCCAATTACCTAAATGGCATGCCACAAGTGAAGTCCCCCTTTGGGTATCCATTGAAGCAGTTGAAAGTGACCCTCTCTCCGTTGCAAATTTACTGTGGCTCACACCTCCAGACTGTCGGTCGATTATGAATCCTATTGTGCGTCATTCCCTGCGGCTTTGGGACGCTCTAAAATTCTAATTTAAACTCCAGTCGCCCCACAATCTCTTGCTCTCCTTTCTACACAACCCATCCTTCTCTCCGGCCTGGAAATTCCCTTTAGCCTTCCATAGTTGGGTAACTGCTGGTCTGCTCCTAGCACACTCCCTGATAACGTCTAACACCATTAAGCCTTTCCCCGAGCTTTGTGAGTCCCACAACTTGAGGAACACTGAGATCTTCCGTTATCTCCAACTTAAGCACTTCTTCACAAAATGCATCCGCACTGACTCCTTTCTGCCCAATATGACCTTCTTTGAGCACATCTGCCACCGAGATCCGCATACCCGAGGTCTTTTTTCCAAACTATACTCCAGGTTCATTGATCCCCCTAACAACGACCCTCCCCTTTACACAACTAAATGGGAACAAGACCTAGGGATCTCCATTGATAAGGAAGACTGGACTAAAATATGGCAATCGACTAAAGCGGCCTCCCAAAACATAGTTGCCTTGGAAACCAACTATAAAGTGATGATGCGGTGGTACCTAGTACCCTTGCGCATTGCAAAATTTCTACCCTCCTACTCTGCAACATGCTTCCCGAGGCTGCCCAGAGGCTGGCACGCATATGCACATCTGGTGGACATGCCCAAAAGTGCAAATTTTCCATGTCCTTTCCACCCTAATGGCTGAACCAATCTCGCCCGACCCTCTCCTGGCCTTACTCAATGTGATACCAGATATGGTTACAAAATTTAAGCACAAACTATTTATGCAGGTAACTACGGCAGCTAAACAAACCATAGCGAAATCATGGAAAACTATCTCTGCTGGAAGTTAAGCATCGCATCACTAATGCAATGATCCATGCCAAAATCGAAGCTGTCCTCACACATAAAGTTGACAAATTTGACAGACTCTTGCAACCCTGGGTTGACAGTTCTCTTCCCTCCAATTTCGATAACTCCCTCTTGATGCCCTGAATCTACCCTGATGTTTACTCACCTCTACTCCTTACCCACTTTTTACGCTATAAACAAAAAAAGAGCGTTTATTTTGAAAAAATAACAATATTTTTAACATTTTTTTATATGAAATTCCCCCCAAAAAAATGTAAAAATAAATTTTTTTTTACATTTTTGGCCAATTTGTTTTCTGCTACCTATATTTGGTAAAAAAAAATCACAATAAGCGTATTTTGATTGGTTTGCGCAAAAGTTATTGTGTTTACTAACTAAGGGAAAGATTTCTGTCATTTTTGGTGTTTTTTTTTTAACGAGTAATAGCGGGACTGCGACATTGCGCCGGACAGATCGGACCCTTGACTGACATTTTTGACACTTTTGGGGGTACCAGTGACATTACTGCAGTAATCAGTGGTATATATGTGCACTGTTACTGTAAAAATGACACTGGCAGGGAAGGGGTTAATTTTATTGGAGAGGGAGGGGTTAAATGTATGCCTGGTGCTTACTAACGTGTGTGGGGGGAGGTGACTGAGTGAGTCAGGGACAGATCGCATGTTCAGCTATGCTGAACCATGCTATCTGTCCCTGCCTGTCACTTAGGAGATCCGCACGCTCTGTTTACACAAGCGGGCGGATCTCCACACTCGATTCCCCGATGATCGGGGAAGAGCAGCGCCGATCGCCGCCGCTCCTCCCCTGGCCCGACTCCCGCTGTGACTGAAAACAGCGGGAGCACGCCTCCTACAGGGGGAGGAGTCCAGCGGCGTAGGTCTACGTCGCTGGACGATAACGAGCCACATTGCCGTAGTAGCAGCAATGTGAGCAGACGTCAAGTGGTTAATGTAAATCCAGCAGTTTCGCTTTGAGGGACGATTGGAGGACGTGAGAGAGTCTATATGCTACATCCTCTTTTTCCCCCACCCTAAAACCAAGCTGTATACCCCCTTGATAAATGCCTTATGTAAATTCCATAATATAAAGGGGTCAGACACAGATCCCGTATTAGTGCTAAGAAATTATTCTAAATGTTTTGCCAACATGTCAGAGTATGGAGGGGATTGCAATAAGAAATTACGAGCTCACCTTAGATAAGCGGGCGAATGAGCAGGAAAATCTGCCTCAGAGTCATACTAATGGGTGCAGTATAGTATGGATAGTAGATGTCTAAACCTTCTGAAGTAAGCATTTGTTAATTAAGAAGAGGTCAATACAAGAGTATGAATTGTGACAAGGAGAAAAATAGGTATTGTCGAGTTCATTAGCGTGATAGCACCTCCATACCTCATAAAGATCCTGGTTGACTTAGAATGAGCAGATACTTGGATGGATGAAGATAATCCAAACAGATGGCAGGATCAAAAAAACTAGGAACAGAAAAGAAAACGGCAACATAGTAACTACTGGTTTCCACATCAGAATGCGTGGAATGAACAGCATGTATCGGTTGCTTCAGGCTGGACAATGTAGAGGTGCAAGAGTTACACATGGGGGCAATAAATTAATTGAAGTAATCAGTTTATATATGATTACCTATAGCGCTTGCTTAAAAATTATATAAATGACAGTAATTATTAAAATTCATATAAATCTCGTGGTCTGATGCAAATGATATAAGATAGTACTGAATTAAGATTGCAATAAATAAATATATAATAATGTGATAAAAAATATAATAAATATATAAACAAATGCGTTATAAAATAGTGCAAAATTGTATTATTCACATAAATAGTCCTTAAAGTTCATGTGCAAAATGAGTTCATGTGCAAATAAAGTTTAAGTGCAAATAAAGTTTGTAATAATGTGACTTCTTAGCGAAAAAAGTCCAAAATAAAGTGCACAGTGATTAGTGCTTGGTGCTTCGTGATAGGTTAATTCACTCTTTCCCTGGTGTCCCTCCTTGTGTTCCACCATGACAGAAATAGATGAAATTCACACTCACCAGATTGCGGGGGTCCTATATGCCTTATGACACTAGGACCATACGTGCTTTGGTGACCCCTCAGGGCCGGGATGCGTTCCCTCCAGGCAGGTATCTTTCCTTGCAACAGCACTCCTCCTGCTGATCACCTCCAATGGGGGACGTATAAAGGGGGAAAAAATCCAGATAGTGCAGTATCGTTTTTAAATGGTGATAATTTATTGCACACAATCCAGATGATCCATAATACAGTCCCAATAAAACATAGAGCAAATATAATCAAGAAAAATCCAGTAAAAACAGTAAAAAGCAGTAAAAATGCCGTCACACGTGTGAGCTACGAGGTGGAGAGCGGCACTTCCGGCTTGCATTCCACCTAATGCATTTCGTCATTGGCTAGATGTCTTCAGACGTATCTGTTTTTACTGGATTTTTCTTGATTATATTTGCTCTATGTTTTATTGGGACTGTATTATGGAAATCTCGCCACTCTGCATGGTTTCTATCGAGTGTCACGGTCATTAACGTAACAGATCTATGCTGGAACTTGCTGAGCCTTTGTTCTTTGCAACTTTGGGAATAAACCTTTGACATACTTACACTATTTGGAGTCTATCTTCTTTCCATTCTTATAACCTGGGCTGCTTCTGGAACGGTGAGGAGGAGAAACCGCCAGCGGCATAGGAGGATATCCAAAGGGAACTTACCATAAAGCATGATCGGTCTCAATATCATAAGATATATGAGACCCACTACATCTGGTAAGTTACCCACCTTATAAATTGCCCGCACGGGAAGAAGGCACCAAGCACCTGCACTTTATTAGTCACCATTTGAATTGTATAAGAGCACTTGTACACTTCCTATGAAAGGAACATTCACGGAACTTTGTTTATCACATAATATATTTATTTACATTTTTTTGCAATTTTTTTCTATATAATTTTTGCAACACTAGATGGATTTTCACTGAAAAAAATTAATTTATGTATGGATTCATAGGAGTTGGATAATTGATTGGCACAATTAATTTGCACATTTGCACTGATATTTGTGATTGTATATATAATTGCACAGATTTATGTTTACATTTTAGCAAGCGCCGTAGATAGCCCTATTTTTAGGACTATTTCTTCCATTTCATTCCTCTGTCTAGGGTGGTAATAATGTGCATAGTGTCATTGCATGTTGTCAAGAAGGTAGCAGGATATTGCCATTTGTAAGATTTTATGTGGTTGCATAATGCCTTTGCAAGTGAGTTAGGTACATTATATTGCGACAAATCAGCAAAAACCTGTAAATCACCATAGGGAACTGGGAGAGAGCCTACAGACCTTGCTTTAGTGAGTAGCTGCTCTTTTACATGGAAAAAATTAAATTGCATGAGGACATCTCTGGGCATAGTGTCCACCAGGTGTGAGGGTCTAGGGATGCAGTGTATACGATCAATTGTTAACTTCAGAGGAGATATGTAAGGCAGCAAAACAAAAAGCCTTTCACTGGCATACCTATGGCGATCATTTGATTGTACAGTTTCTGGTACACCGAGCAGCTTGACATTGTTGCAGGGGAATCTATCTTCAAGGTTTGCTAACTCGTATTTGATGAATAGTCATCTCTGCTGTCATCATAGGCATCCACCAGATCATTGACAGTTGTTGTACACTCTTCCATTTTGTTCTCAGTATAGTGTACCCTCTCTCCCATTGATTGTATTTCACTGGTAAACTTGTAAATAAGAGAAGCAAAGTCTGCATGCAGTGGGGATTGGAGGAAAAAAAGCATTTCCTTCATAGTAGTATCTAAGGCTGGCTGATCAGAGGTGGGGAAAGAATGCTAAGCATTGCAGAACCACATTGGTTTGGACAGGTTTAGTCCTCTGGCTGAAGGGTCCTGTTGCTGTGTATCCATTCACATTCTAGATTACGCTGGGCAGCCTGACACAGGGCTGGCTGCTGTAGAGTGAAGAGGGGAGAAGGGAACCGATGGGCTGTCTCCTGTGTCTCCAAAAGAAGCATCAGGCAGGTCAGTGTATTGGGAAGGAAACCCGGGAAACTGATGCGGCAGTGCCATCTTGGCTTCCTCTCCCAACCAGCTTTAGAAAGAAAGCCGTGGGTTTCTACGGGCGGTGCTCCTCATTTATTTTCCAACACATAATCGCAGGGGTAACCCTGGGGTGTTAGAAGGCAGCCGGGTATCTGCCGGTTGCCTGAAAACTCCCGGTAGTTGCTCTTATTCCTCCTCTCAGCTCAGGCGGCCATTCAGCTCAAAAGCCACACCCCCTCTTTTTTTTTTAATTAGATAAATAGGAATTATTCTATAGTAAAATGTCATATTAACCACTTTTAGCTAGTGTCAAGGTCTTACCTTGCCTTCATGTTGGCACTGGCAGCCATCTTGGACATGTGCAGACTGCTGTCTCTTATAAACTCTGTTTGCATCATCACTTGTCTGCTGCCTGGGCATCGCTCAGTGATGATGTTGCACACCTGACTATATATCACCTGATGGCTTTCGGACCTTGTCCTTGCATTTGTGCTCCAAGGTGCATCACTGCTAGCAGTCTTCTGGTCTCTGTGGTTTCTGCATGACTTGGCTTGGCTGACGACCTTCCTGGCTTTGGATTCCGCATTGGCAGACGACCCCACATCAGGCGATGACCTGACTTCGGCAGACTACTCCCTTCTGGACTCTATCTCGGTTTGGATGAATAACTATTCCTGGACTCGATCCCAGCTTGGATGACTACCCGCTTCCGAACTTGATTATTATTGTTGCATAAATAAATCCCTTTATTTTACTTTATCTTCATGTGGTTTGGTTTCCTGGCACCCTGACAGCCAGCAGGTGAATCACAAAGTGAGTCTCAAATAACAACTCTGCTAAGCAGATACCTGAGTGACTTAAATAAAGGACCTAGTAGGGAACCTGCAATATTTTAGCTAGGGGGTCAACAAAGTCTGCCTAAGCGTACAGTGGTGTTGGTGAGTTTTCTTAATAAGAAAAAAAAAAGCTCAAGTATACATCCTGTAATAACAAATTTACTGCTAATATAAATAATTTATACAAATAACAATTATAACTCATAAATTAATAACTTGTAAACTTAACAAAATGACAAATAAAATTGACCAAAAACCATTATAAATTCCATTTATCACAATCTTCATATTTGTTAAGTTAAAGCAGATGTGAAGCCTACACTGAACAAACAAGCAGAGTTTACAAATAGGGTAAAATATTTTTCTAAATACCCTTTTTTTTGTGCTGCGGTCAAGGGCTATTCAAGGAGAGTTTTAAACCTCTTCATAACTTCCAATGTACAAACTTACACCCCTCTGCAAGAAAATGTAAAAGCTGAGAGATCTCCGTCTGTCAGTCAAGCACTACAGGGTATTGCGGAGATATGTTTACAAATGTAAAGCAATGCTTAGTTTATTGACCTTGTGCAAATGTGTAATATATATATATTTTTTTTCTGCTAACAACACAGCAACACAGCAATGTTGGTATAAACCTCTGAAGTAAATTATATTTTTGCAGTTATTTTTTGCTGTTCCACAGCACTTTGCTTTGAAACATTTGAGAATGCATAGTATTTTTGATGGGTTTTATTGTGCAGAATTAAAGCATACTGTAGATTTGACACATTTTCTTTTCTGTACATTGCTTTTCTTATGATAACACAGTAATGTTTGTATAAGAAGTAAATTATATTTTTGCTGTTATTTTTTGTTGTTATTAAATAATTTCAGAATGCATAGTTTTTTTTTTGTGCAGAATTAAAACATACAGTAGATTTGAAACGTTTTCTTTTCTTTAGTCAGGTAAATTTCACATTTACCATAACCAATCAGCAAGTGAAACTATGGGTCCTCATTCACTTCTTTACCAGGTTAACCTTTACGGATTTTCTGAAAAGGGGTGTTTACAGAAAAGAATAGCTAAAGCTCAATTTACACATATAATAGAATGAGTCAGGCAAGTAACATACAGTATTTGCCTCTCTCCCTGCTCCCAGTGTCACAACATGGAATTCTGTTCTAAACAATTCTGTTCTGAGATGAAATTCTGTTCTAATACTGTATGAGGCTGTATTACATTTTGTAACGTAAACTTTTTATACGGATAACTAAAAAAAAGTTTATTATTCAGTTTAAAACCTTGCAAGCCTAAACATTTTGCATGTTTACAAAGGATGCAATTTGTGGAAAAGCTGGTAAAAGCATTTTTTACTATCTGTGTAGAAGTATTAGGCAACTTGTCTGGGCAATTGATTGGTTTATGTTATTTGTTGTATTGGGCAAATGAAGCCAACCTGATATTTATGTAGAGTTGCTGCACAGGAAAAGCAATTGTGTGCTTATGGAAAACCAAAAAGATACTGTGCTTGTGTTGATAGGCTAGTAAAAGCTGCAAACACAACAGTGAGATATCACCAAAACTAATATGTATACAAAGTGTTGCACTATCAAAAATAATCAGTGAATTTGAATCAAAATATATAAACATATAACATATAAATCTCCAACGTGACAAAGCAGTCCCACAGAAATAATAATTAAAAAGTGAGTGGCTTCAACAGCAAAAAGTCGAAGATGGATGGTATCTCCTTCCCTCCACCATAGAGGCCAATCACCAACACTCAAAAAAGATGTCCTCTTACCAGAGCTCAAGGACCCCCAGAGAACAGGCAGGTCAAACAGGCTTTGAGGACTCTCTCCCTATAGCAATACTCCAGCGGGAATCAAATAGACATGGGGATGATGAACTCCCAAAAGTGTTGTACATATATGGATAAGAAAACTAAATGTTGTAAAACCTTAAAACAGAGCCTTTATTAAAAACTCTGTGCTACCTAAAAATGTAAAAAGAATATGTGCATGTCTCCATCAAAACTATACTTCTGGGTAGTGCAATAAGGTGACCAAGTCGCTCCCCCTACGCATTTCATCACCATAGGACTTCTTCCGGGACACGGGTGCCATGTCACGTTATCGCTTTAATATCCAATATCTGCAACCAAGCCTCATTTCCAATCTCAATGTCTTTTTCAAAATACCCAATACTACAGGCAAAGTAGGAAGCCAAGCCTCACTCCCAATAACGGAAGTGTTCATTTAGAAGGAAACCTAGAACTAAGTCTTTTTTCAATAACATTTCCATTCAGAGAAAGACACAGGTCGGGACACCATAATGTAAAAAATCCCAGTACCGGTTGTAAAGTTGAGCATGAATAAAATTAACCCATAATTAATAAATAAAACTACCTCATACACTAAAATGGCTATAAGGCTGGGAATACAATGTCACAATAAAACAATAATACAAAGAACCGTTGATGCAATTATAATAATAATAATAAAAAAGGACATTTTTTACAGATCAGGAATTATCTAAAAACGCATCTACAGCCCAATTAATATTTAACCCATGAGGTGTGTAACTTTTGAGGAGAAAGGTCCATTTTGTCTCCAAATTTGGTCCCTCCCTCTTTTTTGCACTCCCTCTCCAATGGGATGTAAACTTGTCTATACCCACAAATAAGGTCCCCGATGGATCTCTTCCATGTGCTAAATCATAATGTCGTAAGACACTATGATTTTTGAAACACTTTCTAATATTGCTTATGTGTTCATTTAACTGTACGTTTAACGTACGGGTGGTCTGGCCCACATATTGAAGCCCACATGGGCATTGTAATAAATATACCACATGTTAAGGTACATGTAAAAAATGGCTCAACAGTATATACTGTATTTTGGAGGTCACCATGGAGGAGAATTGAAGTATTTTTCTTTCTTGGCATTTGTTGAGACCACAAACGTGGCATTTGCCATATCTGTGGTACCCTACCAGGTTGTGAAAAAAAGGTGGTCTGATAGGGGAATCAATGATATTAATAGCCACACTATCCTTTAGAGAGGTGACCCCCTCTAAAGACAACCTGTGGACAGGAGGGAAGCATAGGGCCCAAGTAATTATCTTTTTGTAAGATGTGCCAATTCTTCCGGCCTATTTTCTTAATGACATGGTGATGAGAAGAGAAAGATGTAACTAAAGAAAAAAATGTGCCTTATATCATCCTCCAAGCCATCTCTGTTTTTCCATAAGCAAAAGATTTCTATCAGTATTTCCAAATAATCCTTGGTTAAAAACATTAGCTTGAACCTCAAAGTTCTCTGTCTTGCTGCAATTCCATTTAAAATAGAGAAACTGATATTAAGCAACTTGTCTGTGCAACTGATTGGGTTATGGTATTTTTTGTATTGAGCAAAAGAAGCCAACTTGATATTTATGTAGAGTTGTTGCACAAGAAAACTATCAATTATTATTGCTTATGTTACGTAAAATCTGGCTACTGAAAGTTTTGAATACTCATTTTAAACTCTTTTATTTAAATCAGTATAGGGTTATTTCCTAATTTATATGTAGCCAATCTTTTAAAAGTTACTAAAACAGCGAAACACTTCCCAAATAACAATAAATACTTAAAGTGACATACATTCAGTATAAACAATTAGACATCAATAAACATTACATATTATAATGCAACAAATATCTGCAAAATGTGATATGCAGTGAAAAAATGTTCAATCAAAAAAATATGCAATAAAAAAAAAAATATATATATATATCTATAAAAAATGTGTCCAGTAAAAGTCGCATGAACCATCCAATCTTTGTGCAATCAACAATCAACTTCAGATCTTTCCAACAAAAATAATATATTCTGCAGCATGAACCGCCACCAGAGTACCCTTTACTACACCCAATGGGTATCTCCTCACCTGTTGCACTTTAATAACATGAGCACATTGCTTCTCTGCCAATCCTCCTGAAATATTGGTCACCAATTTCTCAGGGGTAGAGGTGGCATAAAGGAAGCTAAAACAGACCAATAGTGCAGACTGCTAATCCTTATTTATTATTTAAAATGTTAAAATGCACTCACATGAGGTAAAAACTCAGTAGGCATACAACATAGCATAAACCCGGCATCTGAACATGGCGTCCCAGCTCCGCCCAGCATGATGACATCACTGCTTGTCTAACGTATTGAGCAGTGTTTGGCTTTCCTAAAGGCTGATACCGGTAGTCTGCATCACGCTATAAGGGCACTCGATATTGGTTACTATAACAGCTACATTTGCAAAGCTGCCATTTTGTCAGAGACCAGATACCATAGACTCGCTCAGAAAATATCTACCGTTCATATACACCTAAATGAGCAGCCACAAACTCTGACTAAAAGCCCAACATATAAGACCAATAATACAATAAAATAGAGGCCTCATGAATGAGATAAATATAACAAAAAATGTAAAAATGTAAATATATAATCACTGCCTCTTTAGTCACTGCTCAAGTGCATAGCACAGTAAACATATCAATGACCAAGATATATAATCGAAAATAAATAATCATATAAAAATTATAAACAACATTTTAAATAAAAAAGAAGAAGGTAATGAGAATCCCCCCAAAAATGTATTTATATAAACGATAAAAATATATTTCATAAAAATTAAAAAAAAAAAAAACATTACAATTTATATCCTTTATGCCACCTCTAACCCTAGGAGATTGGTGACCATTGTTTCAGGAGGATTGGGAGAAAAGCAGTGTGCTCATGTTATTAGAGCGCATTTTACCTCCTTTTTCATAGTAGGGTCCTTCAGACCAAGTGAGGAGATACCCATTGGGTGTGGTGAATGACAATCTGGTTGGTACAACCAGAAGTATATATTATTTTTGTTGAAAAGATCTGAAGTGGATTGTTGATTGCATGAAAATTGGATGATATTTGTGACTTTTATCGGATAATTTTTTATAGATCATACTGTATATATACATTTTTTTTGATTGTATATTTTTGTTTGCACATTTTTTCACAGGGATATTCCATTTTGAAGATATATGTTGCATTATGACATGTAATGTTTATTCCTGCTCATTCATGTCTAATTGTTTATACTGAAGATTTGTCTGACCTCCGGAATTTTTACCCTCCTTCCTGACCAGGCCACTTTTTTGCTATATGACACTGGGTTACTTTAACTGACAACTGCATGGTCACGGAATGCTATATATAAATAAAATATATGTAATGCTTTTCCACAAATAGAGCTGTCTTTTGGTGATATTTGATAATCACTGCATTTCCTATTGTTTGCTCTATAAACAAAAAAAGACTGAATTTTGGAAAAATATATATATTTTTTACTTTCTGCTATAAAACATATATAATAAAAATATCCAAAATTCCAAATTTCTTCATAAATTTAGGCCAATATGTTTTCTGCTATATGTTTCTGGTAAAAAGAAAAACCAAAACAATAAGCGTATATTGATTTGTTTACACTAACGTTATAGGGTCTACAAAATATGGGATATATACTGGAATTTTTATTTATTTATTTTTTTTATACTAGTAATGACAGCAATCAGTGACAATATTGCAGTGGACAATCAGACACTAACTGACACTTTTGACACTTTGTGGGAACCAGTGACACTAAAACAATGCTAAAAATATGCATTGTTACTGTACTAATGACACTGGCTGGGAAGGGGTTAAACATCTAGGGCACTCAAAGCGTTAACTGAGTGCCTAGCCAGTGTTTGTGTGTACTGTATGTGGTGTTTTTACTAAGAGATGTGATGGATTTTTTTGCCTATTTTGCAGAAACACAGAATGCATCCCTTCCCCCTGTCAGAACAGAACTCTGCCTTGTTTACATAGGCGGAGCTCCGTTCCGAGTCTCTGGCCAAAGATCAGCAGGTGTCGGCAGACATTGAGTTACCGTCACCCGCAAATCGACTTTTGCTGTAAATAATCACAGCAGAAGCGCTATGCGCGCCCCCTGCGGGCAGAAGTGTGGGATCACACATATATATTTGTGATCCGACGCACAGCTGCCGCTCTATAGCAGTAAAACTCTTATAGCAAGTACCGTATATACTCGAGTATAAGTCGACCCGAATATAAGCCGAGGCCTCTAATTTTACCACAAAAAAGTGGGAAAACTTATTGAACCGAGTATAAGCCTAGGGTGGGAAATGCAGCAGCTACTGGACCCAACTGGACCACCACGAGACACAAAACAGGGGCTGCGGGCATGGTACAGAAGATGGCACAGGTCATGGTATAGGCATGGCACAGGTCATGGTAAGGGCATGGCACAGGTGATGGTACAGGCATGGCACAGGTCATGGTACAGGCATGGCACAGGTCATGGTACAGGCATGGTACAGGCATGGCACAGGTCATGGTACAGGCATGGGACAGGTCATGGTACAGGCATTGCACAGGTCATGGTACAGGCATGGCACAGGTCATGGTACAGGCATGGCTCAGTCATGGTACAGGAGATGGTATAGGCATAGCACAGGTGATGGTATAGGCATGGCACAGTAGGTACAGGCATGGCACAGTATGTACAGGCATGGCACAGTAGGTATAGGCATGGCACAGTATGTACAGGCATGGCACAGTAGGTAAAGGAATGGCACAGTATGTACAGGCATGGCACAGTAGGTATAGGCATGGCACAGTATGTACAGGCATGGCACAGTATGTACAGGCATGGCACAGGAAATGCAGTGCTGCGGGCATGGTACAGGAGAATGTCCTGTACCATGCCGCAGCACTGCATGAGGAAATGCAGGGGCTGCGGAGGAGTCTCACTTACCTTTTGGTGAGGGGCCTTCGATTTAAAAATCGCGCCGGCTGGTGTCAATATGTCACCGCGAATGCGCCTCCAATGCTCGGGAAAGCCCGTACACGTTCAGCTATTCCCGGGCATGCGGAACATGCGCGGTGACACGTCAGCGCCGGGCGGCGCCATTTTTAAAAAGACAGTGACTCGAGTATATGCCGAGGGGGGCATTTTCAGCATGAAAAAAAAATGCTTAAAAATCTCGGCTTATACTCGAGTATATACGGTAGTTAAATATGTATTGTTATTTGGAAAGCACTTCACTGTTTTACAATATTTTTTTTGTGTTTTTTTTCACAGTGTAGTGGTTGCACAGCTGGGAGGGAGCTGCTTTCAATAATATAAAGGTTGATTAGGGTTTTTTCACGTTCAATGGGAAATCCCAAATTTCTGAGTTGTCACAGGAACAGGAGGTAAAGGGAAATCTTCCAATGGAAAACCTGTTATGGTGAAAACTGTATTGGAGGGGATGTCCCCCTCACTTTGGAGATCTCCTTTTACTTCCTGATATTTCTCTAGGACAAATAGTTAAGGGAAAATGTCTATGATGAGACAAAGATAGCAAAAAAGCCTGACAGTGGTCTTAACCATCTAAACCTTAAGATCTTATGAGCAATTTTCTGTTTTTCCCTTCATCACACTGGCAGCCCTTGAAATGTAGCCGATGGATTGCCAATACAAAGTTGTAACATAATCTTAGCATACTCACTGCTTTTCTGCAATCTGCTGCATTTTTGTGATTGAAAATAGAAGTACGATAGGTTTTTTTTTTTTTCTTAACTCAGCATGTTCTGTTTTCTAACAGAGTAAAAATCTTTGTTGTAATCGCTGTGCTTGATTTTAGTATCTAAAAGAAAAAAGGTCACAATAACCAAGACATACTGCAAACAAAACACAGTGCAGGTATTTGTGTACATTTTAAAGAAAATGTTGAAGTACTTAAAGTACTTTCAAGTGTTTGCAAACTTCCTGGATAAAAAAAAAACCTCAAACACGCTTTTACTCTGCATTGTAGAACTTTCCAATTGAATACATGAAAACAAAGCAGTTGGCACTTAGAGCAATTTATATAACGCAAATGTTATTTCAATGCTCTCACTTTGTGGTTAAATTTAAAGTGAAATTAAGTTACAAGTAATGTCACAGCACTTCCTCCCTGTACAGAGGATCAGGCTTGAAGCATCCGTTACTGTCTCTGAAGTAGAAGATCGCTGCTATGGTGATGTGTTACTGGCTTGGCTGCATATATATATATACACTGCTCAAAAAATTAAAGGAACACTTTTTAATCAGAGTGTAGCATCAAGATTAAACTCCTGGAATATTGATCTGGTCAGTTAAGTATAAGAGGGGGTTGTAAATCAATTTTTGCTGTTATGGTGTTAATAGATTAACAACAGGTGCACTTGATGGGCAACAATTAGACGACCTCCAAAATAGGTTTTACAGGGGGAGGCCACTGACATTTTTTTCTCTACTTATCTTTTCTGACTGTTTTCACTAGTTTGTATTTGGCTAGAGTCTGCGTCACTACTGGTAGCATGAGGCGATACCTGGACCCTATAGAGGTTGCACAGGCAGTCTAACTCTTCCAGGATGGCACATCAATACATGCCATTTCCAGAAGGTTTGCTGTGTCTCCCAGCAGAGTCTCTAGAGCATGGAGGAGATTTCAGGAGACAGGCAGTTACTCTGGGAGAGCTGGACAGGGCTGTAGAAGGTCCTTAACCCATCAGCAAGACAAGTGTCTGCTCCTTTGTGCAAGGAGGAATAGGATGGGTACTGCCAGAGCCCTACAAAATGACCTCCTGCAGGCCACTGGTGTGAATGTCTCTGAGCAAACAATCAGAAGCAGACTTTATGAGGGTGGCCTTAGGGCCTGATGTCCTCTAGTGGGCCCTTTGCTCACCGTAGAGCTCGATTGGCATTTGCCATTAAACACCAGAATTGGCAGGTCCGTCACTGGTGCCCTGTGCTTTTCACAGATGAGAGCAGCTTCACCCTGAGCACATGTGACAGATGGGAAAGGGTCTGGAGAAGCTGCAGAAAACATTATGCTGCCTGTAACATCAATCAGCATGACCGGTTTGGTGGTGGGTCAGTGATGGTCTGGGGAGGCATATCCATGGAGTGACACACAGACCTCTACAGGCTAGACAATGACACCCTGTCTGCCATTAGGTATTGGGATGAAATCCTTGGACCCATTTTCAGACCCTACGCTGGTGCAGTTGGTCCTGGGTTCCTCCTGGTGCACAACAATGCCCAGTCTCATGTGGCGAGAGTATGCAGTCAGTTCCTGGCGGATGAAGAAATTGATACCATTAAATGGCTCTCATGCTCGTTTGACCTAAATCCAATAGAACATCTCTGGGACATTATGTTTCTGTGCATCCGACACCGCCAGGTTGCACCTCAGTCTGTTCAGGAGCTCAGTGATGCCCTGGTCCAGATCTGGGAGGAAATACTCCAGGACACCATCCGTCATCTCATTAGGAACATGCCCTGATGTTGTCAAGTATGCATATAAGCACGTGGGGGTTATACAAACTACTGAGTACCATTCTGAGTTGGTGCAATGAAATTTCAGCTGTGGTTGTCGGGGTCTGCGGGTGGGGGGCTTATATAAATCTGGAAGCCCCTATTAACAAGGGGGACCCCAGATCCTGGCCCTCCCTATGTGAATGTATATTGGGTACATGGTACCCCCTACCCATTCATCAAAAAAGTGTACAAAAAAATAAACAGAAAAGCCAGTTTTTGACAAGTCTTTTATTAAAAAATAAAAATAAAAAAATAGTGTCCCCCGATGTAAATCAATCGTCAATCATGTCGCCCGCCGCACCAGAAAAATAGGAAGAAAAAAAAAAGATGCTCCAGCCTCTTCACACACCTCCCGGCTAATGAGCCACCTGAGTCATGACAGCTCTTTTATAGGAAAGGGGCGGGGAAACCCAGTTACATCATCTGGTGACACCGCCCCTTCTGACATCACGTGACATCAGAAGGGGCGGTGCCGATGGGTGATGTCCACGGGTGTCCCCGCCCCTTGTTTTTAAAAGAGCTGTTGTGGCTCAGGCGGCTCTTTAACCCGGGAGGCGTGTGAAGAGGCGGAAGCATCTTTTTTTTAATATATATTTTTCAGGGTGCGGCGGCAACGTGATTGAGGATGGATTTACATTGGGGGGACACTATTTTTTTTTTTCATCATCCTATGTATTTGGTAAGAGGTTATCACCATCCCTGCGCTACTGAAATTTGAATGAAAAAGCCAGTTCCTGTTTTTTCTACACATCAATAGGAGTCCATAAAGTCCATAGGTATAAAGTGCATAGAGCAATGAAAGTGCAAACATGAAGGATCACAGGTGCGACTTATGGGGGCCACCCTTGCTTGCCGGGAGAAGTATCTGAAATTCAGACTCACTATAAATTTACCAGGAAATCTTCCAGAGGAGTCTTTGCAGCACAAATCAGAGATCTGGAGGAAACCTGATTTTACTATATGCTGTTGTTGGCTAGTCCATGAGAGTGGTTAGGCATAGGCATCTGGTGAGTCTGAATTTCAGATACTTCTCCAGGCACTGTGTGGTGGTGAAAAGCAAGGGTGGTCCCCATAAGTTGCACCTGTGATCCATCATGTTTGCACTTTCATTGCTCTATGTACTTTATACCTATGGACTTTATGGACTCCTATTGATGTGATTTCATGCTTTTATGTATTTATGATTTTATGCTTATATTTATCATATCTGATTCAAAAATTTTGGTATATGTTATCATCCTATTTATTTGGTAAGAGGTTATCACCATCCCTGCGCTACTGAAATTCGAATGAAAAAGCCAGTTCCTGTTTTTTCTGGATGAATTTTATTTTTTATTATATTTACTCATTTTAGTAGCAGCAATTTGGGTTATTTGTGTTATTCTGTCAGGTTTGTGTTACCTGTATTTCCTAAAGCGCAGTGGATTACAACATTTTCTATTAATTTAGTACAAGTAGTGATATTTATATATTTAATTTTTCCTCTGTAATATAATTGCAGTTGCCTGCCTGTGAGTGTCAGGCCCACAGACTGCACTGTGCCCACTGCCCACCACTCATATAGGGTGGCACAGCACCTTGCAGATAAAAAATTAATTTAATTTTACCTCTGTAATATAATTGTAGTTGCCTGCCAGTGAGTGTCAGGTCCACAGACCATACTGTGCCCACTGCCCACCACTCATATAGGGTGGCACAGCACCTTGCAGATAAAAAAGTAATTACATTTTTCCTCTGTAATATAATTGCAGTTTCCTGCCAGTGAGTGTCAGGCCCACAGACTGTACTGTGCCCACTGCAAATGGACTGTTTGCGGTTGTTTTCGGTGCGTTAAACGGGGAGTTTGGTCTGTCAGAGTTCGGTCTGTCACTGTGAAGCGGGCGTAACCCTTACACTACCTGATCAATACAACATCATACCTGATCGTATTCACACACTGGATGTTTTAAAGCATGTTATTCCAAACAATTTAGGAATGTTAGGTGATTTATGCCCTTTATGGATTAAAACCCGACTCTGCGTCAACAACGTAATTTTCCATGGGAGTCTTGCCATGGATCCCCCTCCGGCATGCCACAGTTCAGGTGTTAGACCCCTTGAAACAACTTTTCCATCACTATTGTGGCCAGAAAGAGTCCCTGTGGGTTTTAAAATTCGCCTGCCTATTGAAGTCTATGGCGGTTCGCCAGGTTCGCCTGTTCGCAAACATTTGCGGAAGTTCGCGTTCGCTGTTCGCTGTAAAATTTTATGTTCGCGACATCTCTAACAGCCATCTCTCCTGCTGAGCTGTTGTATTCTGACAGGGGTACACCCCCCCTGCCAGAACACAGTCGGTCGTCTGCTGTTTTTCCAGCATGCTCGTCTAACAGAAGCCGGCTAAACGGCCAGCTTCAGTCAGACAGCCTGGCATACATACGTCCCGAATGTCGGGCGGTTTTTATTGAACCAGCCGATGTCGGCCAGAATTCGGCCCATGTGTACGGGCCATTATACTCAGATGCATCACATTAATAAACGTACACCATCACTAGGCAATGGGGCTGGGAAAAAGGAAATACAAACTCAAACTTTCCTTTCCAAAGAAAAAAATAATCTTAAAAATGTACAGTATATCACAAAAATTAGTACACCCCTCACATTTTTGTAAATATTTTATTATATCTTTTCATGTGACAACACTGGAGAAATGACACTTTGCTACAATGTAAATAGTGAGTGTACAGCTTGTAGAACAGTGTAAATTTGCTGTCCCCTCAAAATAACTCAACACGCAGCCATTCATGTCTAAGCCGCTGACAACAAAAGTGAGTACACCCCTAAGTGAAAATGTACAAATTGGGCCCAAAGTGTAAATATTTTGTGTGGCCACCATTATTTTCCAGCACTGCCTTAAACTTCCTGGGCATTGAGTTCACCAGAGCTTTACAGGTTGCCACTGGAGTCCTCATGGAGCTGGTGGATGTTAGAGACCTTGCGCTCTTCCACCTTCCATTTGAGGATGCTCCACAGATGTTCAATAGGGTTTAGGTCTGGAGACATGCTTGGCCTGTCCATCACCTTTACCCTCAGCTTCTTTAGCAGTGATTGTCTTGGAGGTGTGTTTGGGGTTGTTATCATGTTGGAATACTGCTTTGCGGCCCAGTCTCTAAAGGGAGGGGATCATGCTCTGCTTCAGTATGTCTCAGTACATGTTGGCATTCATAGTTCCCTCAATGAACTGTAGCTCCCCTGTGCCAGCAGCACTCATGCAGCCAAAGACCATGACACTCCCACCACCATGCTTGGCTGTACGCAAAACTTGGACTTATACTCCTCACCTGGTTGCTGCCACACACGCTTGACACCATCTGAATCAAATAAGTTTATCTTGGTCTCATCAGACCACAGGACATGGTTTCAGTAATCCATGTCCTTAGTCTGCTTGTCTTCAGCAAACTGTTTGCAGGCTTTCTTGTGCATCATCTTTAGAAGAGGCTTCCTTCTGGAACAACAGCCATGCAGACCAATTTGATGCAGTGTGCGGCATATGGTCTGAGCACTGACAGGCTGACCCCCCACTCCTTCAACCTCTGCAGCAATACTGGCAGCACTCATACGTCTATTTCTCAAATATTTCCCAAAGACAACCTCTGGATATGATGCTGAGCACATGCACTCAACTTCTTTGTTGGACCATGGCGAGGCCTGTTCTGAATGGAACCTGTCCTGTTAAACTGATGTATGGTCTTGGCCACCGTGCTGCAGCTTAGTTTTAGGGTATTGGCAATCTATTATAGCCTAGACGATATTTATGTAGAGCAATAATTCTTTTTTTCAGATCCTCAAGGAGTTCTTTGTCATGAGGTGCCATGTTGAACTTCCAGTGACCAGTATGAGAGAGTGAGAGCGATAACACCAAATTTAACACACCTGCTCCCTATTCACGCCTGAGACCTTGTAACACTAACGAGTCACATGACACCAAGGAGGGAAAATAGCTAATTAGGCTCAATATGGACATTATAACTTAGGGGTGTACTCACTTTTGTTGCCAGCGGCTTAGACATTATTGGCTGTGTGTTGAGTTATTTTGAGGGGACAGCCATACAAGCTGTACACTTACTACTTTACATTGTAGCAAAGTGTCATTTAATCAGTGTTGTCACATGAAAAGATATAATAAAATATTTACAAAAATGTGAGGGGTGTACTCACTTTTGTGAGATATTTAGAGATTTTTTTTAGAGATTAGCAGATATTTAGAGAGGTTTTTATTAAAGGCATAAAAAAATAAACTTGTCTATTTATTTCCTAAAAAATAACTAGAAACTTGTCGGATCCCTTCTTTCCCCTCCCTCAGTACATTCTTATTAGCCAATCACTATGATAGAGTAACTCACTGCTAATAGAAAAGTTTAGGTGACAGGAAGGGATAAACTTCCATGTAAATACATTTAATTAGCATTTTTCCATAACAGTTTACAAGACAGAGAACACTAACTGAAAAGAGCAAATGCTTTGAACCCATGCTAGTGAAGGTGCATTAATAGAAAATAATGCAAGTTCCAGAACCTAGATCTGCAATGTTGTAAATGAGCTTGTACAGTAACATGTTTTTATCCTTGGTAGGTAAAGGTGATTAAATAATTGTCTTATCTTTGTAGCCCCCTCCTAGGTAGGTGCTAGTGAGAGAGTGTAGTTTTGAGCTCTGTCTGCTTACCAGAGGGACTGCAGGTAAATCTATATTGCTTTCTGCTTACCAGAGGGCAGGATCTGTTAGTGAGGTCTGGTATTGTGCATGCGATTCATTCAGTCTAGAGAATGTTTCACACTGGTCCAATAGGGAGGCATGTTGGACAGTGGGAGGAAACCTGATGAATGGGTGCATAGGCTTTTGATACAGTCCTGGTGATTGGCAGAGGGCAGGTCGCCTCAGTACATTCTCGGATACTGCATAAAAGCCAGGAGCACTGCAGGGTCTTTGGCTGGAAAGCGGAGTCTCGGAGGGAGGAGGCAGCTGTCTCCTCCTCTGTAGAGGTGTCATGCGGTCACAGGAAGTGGTCCTGAGGGCCAGAGGAGTGGTGGAGAGGAGCTGAACCCAAAGGTCCAGGATAGCTGACTGAGAGGGGAGACTCTGGAGACCTTGGGACTACAGTATCGTGAGTACAGGGACTCGTGTCAAGGGGCCTGACCTGAAGGGGTCCACCCCTGCTAGTAGGACAGTCAGTGGACAGGTGTCAGCTGAAGAAGAGAGAGAGGATACTAGGGAGAGTGTCCTGAAGACCACTAGTTGTTCACCAAGTCATCTTAAGGATAAGGGCCTAATCCACACTCATCCGAAGTTTCAGGATGAATCAACAGCCTGGCTGTTCCAAATCTATAGTAAAGCAGAGAAGATAGGAGTGTTCAATCACTGTGAATAATTAAAGTTGGAGTATCCCACTATTTTCTTCTCCTATCCCCCGTTTTACAATAAACCACAAAAACAACCAAATACCCCTGGACTGATTATTGGAGAGTGAGCCGAGGAGAATTAATGAATTGTCTTTGCTTATGGCAGTGTGCTGGTAACCAGGGGGAACCCAGAGTTAATATCAAGCAGTTCTTGCGGTGGCAGTACTACATCTTTGTTGGGTATTACATCCTGCTCTGGTCAAAGGAAAAAATTACAGCTTTAACAAACTAGGACATGGCTGTGCAGGCAGTTAAAAATAAAATAGGCACCTCTTTTGAGTCTACTGACCCATCTTGACCCACCTGTTTTCACTGAGGTATTACAACAAATTACCAAACCTATTCTGCTTAGAATTTATTTTCTATTGTAGCTAATGCAGAAACTTTGTGACCTGACAGCCTGTACTAATCTTTGTATAAAAACCTGTATGATGTAATCTCTATTTGGAATCTTCAAAAAAAATTGCAAAATGACTAAAGAATTTTGTTTAAGTCAGTACTTTTAAAGCGTGGCCTATTATGCAAAGGTGATGACACACTACTATAATTTTTCTTTGAGCCTGCTTGTGTCTTAAAGAAGTTCTGGAGAAAGCTTTTCTTTTATTTGAGTATTGGGAAACCTGTTGTATTTTGATGCCTCACATGCAGACTGGCTTCATTTCCTCAAATTATGATTTACATATGTTTTAGCAAGTTTGATTTCAAATAACAAATTTATCATGATTGCCATAGTCATCATCATTAAATATCATCACTACTAATTCCTTACAGAACAAGGACATTAGCTTCTATTTAATATGAAAAGTTAAATGGGGCAGTATCCAGGATCACCCTTAACCGTATATAAACTTAAACTAAAATAAATGAATGACACCACACCATTCTTTGTTGGAATAACATTTTTTTCAGGCCGCGGCCATTTATTATTTGCATTAAAATATAAATAAATAAATATTTCAAATATAACAATATATTAAACACTGTAAGCCACCCGATCACCAAGATCCGGGTGCTATTAAATGACACATCATCAAAACTTTATCCACACCAAAGTTTCAAATATAAAAACATATTGTCCCCCTTTGCAAAACAAAGGTGACCCTCAAATAATAAATTTAGCCGCGACATCCAGGGGAGGGGGGGGGAGGGGAAAGCTGAAGTCTTCTTCTTTGTCTTCTTTAGCGATGACTGAGTGAAAAAGGCGGCAATGAGCCCCTTAAATAGCCCTAACCTGAACCAGAACCGGCCGGTTTATGGCTCTTAGAACGCCAATTTGAGCGGGAAGATGACTAAAAACAGAAAATCTCCCCAGATACAGGGATAACTATTGGGCGGGAAAAACCCTGCAGTTCAAAATTCTCCCTAGCTACAGGCATATAATGAGCGGGAAAATAGGCTCAGGAGGACCAGGTCAAAAGTTCAAATGACCTCTGTGACCTAGGCCTACCTCAGCCCATACCTAGCGCCTACCTACACTGTCTTTGCCCTATTAACTGACCTAAGCCTACCTCAACCCATGCCTAAACCTATCTATATTATTTTCTGCCCTGTTAACTACCCCATGGGGAAAATAAGGGCATAAAATATGCCCATTTTCCTTACATTCTGCCAGAAAAGGTGAACTTTAAGTCCCCTTCTCTGTGATTATGGCTGTCCATCATCAGAGATGTATTCTTGATTTTTTAACCACTTGTGTGTATGACCATGTTGCGGTAAAAAAGATAAAAACTCCCCAGTTCTCCTGAAGAAGCAGACTTTGACTTGAGAAACGCATTGAAACTTGATGCCCCATCTTGCTCGTTTTGTAACAATGGAATATCTAATATTGTTTATATATATATATATATATATATATATATATATATATATATATATATATATATATATATTTGCGTGTGGGGTGGCTGGGGTATATACAGTGAGAGTACCATTCATACCTGCAGCAACATGAATGTTGTAACAGCAT
Organism: Pelophylax lessonae; assembly: GCF_965119305.1. Classification (NCBI taxonomy): domain Eukaryota; kingdom Metazoa; phylum Chordata; class Amphibia; order Anura; family Ranidae; genus Pelophylax; species Pelophylax lessonae. The sequence goes on from NC_138769.1 coordinate 468,650,227, forward strand.
TTTTTTTAGTGTAATAACTTTTTAATGGATATAATAACAATTGTTCGATATTACAAATTGTTGTAATAACTTGGTATTGGTAACCTGTAGCTTAGTTAGGTTTTTTTTTTTAGTTATTGTATATTTTTGCAGATGTGGTACCTTAATAATTAGACATAAAATGTGACTGCTACCCCCTCTTTTGATTTAAGTACAAAATTATAACTCTAAGTTTCTGTTAAATCACTGTAATAAAAAAATCATTAGCCCCAAAAAAGTATAATAGCCCAGCATATATCCAACATACATTTGTTTTTTTAATTCTGGCTTTTTTAACCACTTAAGGACCGGCCCACATACACTTACTGCGGCAGGGCCGGTCCTTAAGTGCAAAATCACGTACTTGCACGTGATTCCCGTTAATGGCTCTGGGGCGCGCATGAGCCGCCAGAGCCATGCTCCCGCTGTAATTGGACACAGCGGGAGAGAAATCAGAGGGTGCTCATTGCAACCGCCGGGACCCGCCCATCATTCGTAGGAGAGACAGAACAATATGTAAACAAGGCAGACCGCTGTTCTGTCACAGAGGAAGAGAGAGATCTTGTGTTCCTGCTAATCAGAAACACAGATCTCTCTCTTCCTCCAGTCAGTCCATCCCCCACACAGTAAGAAGGTACACCCAGGAAACACAGTTAACCCTTTGATTGCCTCTGATGTTAACCCGTTCCCTGCCAGTGTCATTTATACAGTGACAGTGCATTTTTTTTAACACTGATCACTGTATTGGTGTCACTGGTCCCCAAAAAGTGTCAATTTGTGTCAGATTTGTCCCCTGCAATGTCGCAGTCCTGCTAAAAATCGCTGATCGCCACCATTACTAGTAAAAACAAAAATAAATAAATAAATAGTCCATAAATCTATCCCATCAGTTGTAGATGCTATAACTTTTGTGCAAACCAATCAATATACGCTTTTTGGGATTTTTCATTACTAAAAATATATATCAGAATACAAATTGCCCTAAATTGATGAAGACATTTTAATTTTTTAATTTTTTTTTATTGGATGTGCTTTATAGCAGAAAGTAAAAAATATTGTTTTTGTTTTTTTCAAAATTGTTGGTCTTTTTTTGTTTATAGAGCAAAATTAAAAAAAAAAAAAATAAAAACAGAGGTTATCAAATACCACCAAAAGAAAGCTCTAATTGTGGAAAAAAAAGGACATCAATTTTGTTTGGTACAGCGTCGCACAACTGCGCAATTGTCAGTTAAAGCAACGCAGTGCCATATCGCAAAAAAAATGGCCTGGTCAGGAATAGGGACGATCGAACAGTTCGGGTCGACCATCGGTTCGACCCGAACATTGACTGTTCGAAATTCGGCCGAATTCTGAACTTTTTGGGGAAAAAGTTCGGAATTCGGCAACCAGAACTGACCAAAATGCAATGGAACAGGAACTGGGCTTTAAAAGCCCCGTGATTGGACCAGAAACATTAGTAAAAGCCAATTGAGGGGGCAGGAGGATGCTAGGAATGTGATTGGAGTGACTAGGGGGTCCAGAGGCCAATCAGTAGTGAATACGCCCCCCAGTATATAAGATAGCCCCACCAAATCTCTAGCACTGTAATACAGGGGCTGTGGAAGAGAGTGGAAGCAGTTCTATTACTCCTGCTGCAAAAGTGTCATTTAGCAATTATTAGTGTGAGGAAAGGGATATCTAGTGTAGTTAGGGTACTATATACCACTATAGTTAGATTCAATAATCTAGTTTCTGTAGCGAAAGTGTTAAGTGTCAGGGTGACCGTAGTGTAGTGTAGGGTGAACTGACTCTGACTAGGGTTGAGCGGACACCTAGATGTCCGTGTTCGACGGGTTCGGCCGAACTTTAAAAAAAAGTCCGGGTCCGTGTCCCGGACTTTTACCGAACTTTTCCCGGACACCGAACCCCATTGAAGTCAATGGGGACCCGAACTTTAAGGCACTAAAATGGCTCTAAAACACCAAAGGAAAGGGCTAGAGTGCTGCAAATGGCAGCAAAACGTAATTAAGAGCATGGCAAGTGCTCTGCAAACAAATGTGGATAGGGAAATAACTTAAAACAACAAAAAAAAACAGAAAAATAAAACAATGTTCTTCTTCATCTCTGAAGGACGAGGCCCATATGGAGTAGGAGGGAGGTTGAGGTGGTGGTGGATGTGGCGGTGACATAGGCGTGCGCACAGGGTGTGCTGGGTGTGCCTGGGCACACCCTAATCACCTAGGGCACATAGCATTGCCAGTGAGGAGATGGGAAAGATCTCCCTGGGACCTGCTCTGCTCTATTTCTCCTTGCCTACAGGTACATGGCCCCGATACATTACTCTCCCTGCTGGCAAACACATGCATGTGTATTTCAACTTTGGGGTGCACACCTTAATGCAATAGGCTGCGCACACCTATGGGCGGTGTAGGTGGAAGCGGCGGTGGAGGAGGACCAGGGCCGGATTAACAGCATCATGGGCTTGGTGCTGAGGATTTTGAAGGGCCTTAAGGGCCGTGCCTTGCCATGCACCCAGAGGAGGAAGGGTGCAGCCATGCATGCCTAATTCAACATGGGATGCTGTCTCTGAAGCCCATAAACACATCCATGCATCGCCAACTGTCCCTCCTTGTCCGGCCTTCACGCTGTGTGGGGAGGTTCTGAGGGTGCTGCCTGGGGAAGCGAGCATAGAAGCCAGACTTCTGTGTTTACAAGTGACAGAAGAGCGGTAACAGTGAATATGGCCAACCCGGGGCCTATATAAAAGGTAGGGGCCTGGAGCTGCAGCTCCAATAGCCCCTACATTAATCTGGCCCTGAGGAGGAGGACGAGGTAGCCAACACTGCTTCTTTTCAAAAATTTTAAATGAGGGTACACCCCAAAAGAGTGAGAAAGAGCAAAAATGGAACAATGGGTGGGTAAGGTCGGTATCCATTGCTATTCTGCATAAGGTACGGAAAAGTCCCGTGGGATCCATGCCTGGTTCATTTTAATGAACGTGAGCTTGTCCACATTGTCTCTGGACAGGCGGCTGCGCTTGTCTGTTATAACGCCCCCAGCCGTGCTAAATACCCGTTCAGATAATACACTGGCTGCAGGGCACGCCAGCACCTCCAAGGCGTAAAGGGCAAGCTCAGGCCATGTGCCCAATTTGGAGACCCAGAAGTTGAAGGGGGCAGACCCGTCATTCACTACATGTAGGCGTGTGCACACATACTGCTCCACCATGTTGGTAAAATGCTGCCTCCTGCTAAGACGTTCCATCTGAGCTGCTGGTGCTGCTGTTTGTTGTGGCGTGCTGACAAAGCTTTTCCACATTTCGGCCATGCTAACCCTGCCTTCTGAGGTGCTGGCGGTGCCCTGGTTGCGTTGGCGACCTCCTCCTCCTCCTCCTCTGCCTTGTGCTTCCACTGTGGCCCCGCTGTCAGATGGGAATGCCAGCAGCATGGCGTCTACCAGCGTGCGCTTGTACTCGCGCATCTTGCGATCGCGCTCCAGTGAGTGAATTAAGGACGGTACGTTGTCCTTGTAACGGGGATCCAGCAGCGTGGCCACCCAGTAATCAGCACAAGTTAGAATGTGGGCAACTCGGCGGTCGTTGTGGAGACACTGCAGCATGTAATCGCTCATGTGTGCCAGGCTGCCCAGAGGCGACGAAAGGCTGTCCTCTGTGGGAGGTGTATCGTCCGTGTCCTCTGTATCCCCCCAGCCACGCACCAGTGATGGCCATGAGCTGGCCTGGGTGCCACCCTGCTGTGAACATGGTTCCATCTCCTCCTCCAGCTCCTCCTCCTCCTCATCCTCCTCATCCTCCAGAACTGTGCCCCTGCTGGACAATTGCGTCCCTGGCGTTTGCGTGTGCAGGAACCCACCCTCGGAGCCCCTTGCGAATGACTGCCCTGAAAGCCTTGGAAATGTTACCTCTTCATCCTCCTCCTCCTCCTCATCCTGTGCCACATCCTCTTCCATCATCGCCCGAATTGTTTTTTCAAGGAGGCATAGAAGTGGGATAGTTAAGCTGAGAACGGCGTCATTGCCACTGGCCATGTTGGTGGAGTACTCAAAACAGCGCAACAAGGCACACAGGTCTCGCATGGAGGCCCAGTTATTGGTGGTGAAGTGGTGCTGTTCCGCAGAGCGACTCACGCGTGCGTGCTGCAGCTGAAACTCCACTATGGCCTGCTGCTGCTCGCACAGTCTTTCCAGCATGTGCAAGGTGGAGTTCCACCTTGTGGGCACGTCACATATGAGGCGGTGAGCGGGAAGGCCGAAGTTACGCTGCAGCGCTGCCAGGCGAGCAGCAGCAGGGTGAGAACGCCGAAAGTGCGCACAAACGGCCCGCACTTTCTGCAGCAGCTCTGACATATCGGGGTAGTTTTTAAGGAACCTCTGCACCACCAAATTCAGCACATGCGCCAGGCAAGGGATGTGCGTCAAACCGGCTAGGCCCAGAGCTGCTATGAGATTTCGCCCGTTATCGCACACCACCAGGCCGGGCTTGAGGCTCGCTGGCAGCAACCACTCATTTGTATGCTGTTCCATGCTCCTCCACAACTCCTGCGCGGTGTGTGGTTTGTCCCCCAAACAGGCAAGTTGTAAAACTGCCTGCTGTCGTTTACCCCTGGCCGTGCTGAAGTTGGTGGTGAAGGTGTTACGCTGTCCGGATGAGGAGGCGGTAGAGGATGAGGAAGCGGAGTAGGAGGAGTTAGGAACAGGAGGCAAACTGAAGCGCCCTGCAATCCTCGGTGGTGGAAGGACATGCGCCAAATTGCTATCCGCCTCAGGCCCATCCGCCACTGCATTTACCCAGTGTGCCGTTAGGGAGATATAACGCCCCTGACCGTGCTTACTGGTCCACGTATCCGTAGTTAGGTGGACCTTGGCACAGATGGCGTTGCGCAGTGCACACCTGATATTTTCCCCCACTTGGTTGTGCAGGGAAGGGATGGCTTGCCTGGAAAAGTAGTGGCGGCTGGGCACGACGTACTGTGGGACAGCCACCGACATAAGGTTTTTAAAACTGTGCGTCTCCACCAGACGGAATGACAGCATTTCAAAGGCCAATAATTTTGAAATGCTGGCATTCAGGGCCAGGGATCGCGGGTGGGTAGGGGGGTACTTCCTCTTCCTCTCAAGTGTTTGGGAGATGGAAAGCTGAACGCTTCCACGGGACATTGTGGAGATGGTTGTTGGTGACCCAGGTGGTGGTGTTGCTGACAGATCGTCTGTTTGCGGGGTGGCAGGTGCCGGTATCACTACAGATGTGGCTGGAGCGGCCGAGACTGCAGCAGAAGAGGAAGCAGGATGAGCCAGAGACGTTTCTTGGTTTTGAAGGTGTGTACTCCACTGCAGCTCGTGCTTTGCACTTAGATGCCTGATCATGCAGGTTGTGCTCAGGTTGAGAAGGTTTATGCCTCGCTTCAAGCTCTGATTGCACAGGGTGCAAACCACTCGTGTCCTGTCATCAGCACATTTTCTAAAGAACTTCCACGCTAGAGAACTCCTTTGAGCTGACTTTGGTGCGCTCGTTCCCTTGCTGCGTTGGGCAGTAGCGGGCGTAGTGTCTAGGGCACGGCCGCTCCGCTTCTGCACCCTGCTCCCTCTTCTGCTGTGCTGGTGGCTCTGTGCGACCACCGCCTCTTCCTCCAAACTACTCAGGTCACCTGCATGACGTTCATTCCATGTGGGGTCGAGGACCTCATCGTCCTCCACATCATCTTCCACCCAGTCTTCACCCCTGCCCTCCTTGTCGGTCTCCACAATGCTGAACGCCGCAGCAGTTGGCACCTGCGTTTCGTCATCATCGGAGACGTGCTGCGATGATCCTTGCATGTACTCATCTTGAGAAATAAGTGGTTGGGCATCGCTGCACTCAATCTCTTCCACTTCTGGGGCAGGGCTAGGTGGATGGCCCTGGGAAACCCTGCTGACAGAGTCCTCAAAAAGAATAAGAGACTGCTGTATGGCTTGGGGCTCAGACTGCTGGCCTGATTTGCAAGGGGGTGAGGTGAAAGACGGTTGGACATTGGCTGCAGGTGCCAACTCTGACCTTTCTGCAGTAGACTGGGTGGGAGACAATGTGAAGGAACTGGAGGCACTGTCAGCAGCAAACCAATCTACTATCGCCTCAACTTGTTCTGGCCTCATCACTTCTAGGGGCGTTTGATGCCCTACCAAATACTGATGCAGGTTCTGTCGCCTACTCACACTTGAGGAAGGTGTTTCACTTGTGCGTGTAGCTGGCACAGATCGACCACGTCCTCTCCTTGCAACAGGAGCTCTACCAGCAGCACCACGACCCAGGCCACGGCCCTTATTTGACGGTCTCCTCATATTTCTGTAATTTAAGATCTTGCCCTAGAAAGGTTTTTATTGAATAGCGGAATAGGAAATATGATCCAAAAAAGTGTATGTATCTCGCACGTACAAAACCACACTAGGCCCCAATTACTATTGTTTCTACCCCTAAAAGGATGGATGAGGAGTAGGAGGAGTATGGAACAGACAGCACCCTCAAATCTTCAGAAGTATGAGATGAACCCCAAAAACTTGGAAAGGTGGATCTCACACGTACCGACACAGACTATCCCGCAATTCAATTGATCCTCAAAGGTTTTTATTGAATAGCGGAATAGGAAATATGATCAAAAAAAGTGTATGTATCTCGCACGTACACAACCACACTAGGCCCCAATTACTATTGTTTGTACCCCTAAAAGGATGGATGAGGAGTAGGAGGAGGAGTATGGAACAGGCAGCACCCTCAAATCTTCAGAAGTATGAGATGAACCCCAAAAACTTGGAAAGGTGGATCTCACACGTACCGACACAGACTATCCCGCAATTCAATTGATCCTCAAAGGTTTTTATTGAATAGCGGAATAGGAAATATGATCAAAAAAAGTGTATGTATCTCGCACGTACACAACCACACTAGGCCCCAATTACTATTGTTTGTACCCCTAAAAGGATGGTTGAGCAGTAGGAGCAGGAGTATGGAACAGGCAGCACCCTCAAATCTTCAGAAGTATGAGATGAACCCCAACAACTTGGAAAGGTGGATCTCACACGTACCGACACAGACTATCTCGCAATTGAATTGATCCCCAAAGGTTTTAATTGAATAGCGGAATAGAAAATATGATCAAAAAGAAAGTGTATGTATCTCGCACGTACACCACCACACTAGGCCCCAACTACTATTGTTTGTACCCCTAAAAGGATGGTTGAGCAGTAGGAGGAGGAGTATGGAACAGGCAGCACCCTCAAATCTTCAGAAGTATGAGATGAACCCCAAAAACTTGGAAAGGTGGATCTCTCTCACACGTACCAACACAGACTATCCCCCAATTTAACTGATCCCCAAAGGTTTTTGATTAAATAGCGGAATAGAAAATATGATCCAAAAAAAGTGTATGTATATCACACGTACACAACCACACTAGGCCCCAATTACTATTGTTTGTACCCCTAAAAGGCTAGATGAGGAGTAGGGGGGGTATGGAACAGGCAGCACCCTCAAACCTTCAGAAGTATGAGATGAACCCCAACAACTTGGAAAGGTGGATCTCTCTCACACGTACCAACACAGACTATCCCCCAATTTAACTGATCCCCAAAGGTTTTTGATTAAATAGCGGAATAGAAAATATGATCCAAAAAAAGTGTATGTATATCACACGTACACAACCACACTGGGCCCCAATTACTATTGTTTGTACCCCTAAAAGGCTAGATGAGGAGTAGGGGGAGTATGGAACAGGCAGCACCCTCAAACCTTCAGAAGTATGAGATGAACCCCAACAACTTGGAAAGGTGGATCTCTCTCACACGTACCAACACAGACTATCCCCCAATTTAACTGATCCCCAAAGGTTTTTGATTAAATAGCGGAATAGAAAATATGATCCAAAAAAAGTGTATGTATATCACACGTACACAACCACACTAGGCCCCAATTACTATTGTTTGTACCCCTAAAAGGCTAGATGAGGAGTAGGGGGGGTATGGAACAGGCAGCACCCTCAAACCTTCAGAAGTATGAGATGAACCCCAACAACTTGGAAAGGTGGATCTCTCTCACACGTACCAACACAGACTATCCCCCAATTTAACTGATCCCCAAAGGTTTTTGATTAAATAGCGGAATAGAAAATATGATCCAAAAAAAGTGTATGTATATCACACGTACACAACCACACTAGGCCCCAATTACTATTGTTTGTACCCCTAAAAGGCTAGATGAGGAGTAGGGGGAGTATGGAACAGGCAGCACCCTCAAACCTTCAGAAGTATGAGATGAACCCCAACAACTTGGAAAGGTGGATCTCTCTCACACGTACCAACACAGACTATCCCCCAATTTAACTGATCCCCAAAGGTTTTTGATTAAATAGCGGAATAGAAAATATGATCCAAAAAAAGTGTATGTATATCACACGTACACAACCACACTAGGCCCCAATTACTATTGTTTGTACCCCTAAAAGGCTAGATGAGGAGTAGGGGGGGTATGGAACAGGCAGCACCCTTAAATCTTCAGAAGTATGAGATGAACCCCAAAAACTTGGAAAGGTGGATCTCTCTCACACGTACCAACACAGACTATCCCCCAATTTAACTGATCCCCAAAGGTTTTTGATTAAATAGCGGAATAGAAAATATGATCCAAAAAAAGTGTATGTATATCACACGTACACAACCACACTAGGCCCCAATTACTATTGTTTGTACCCCTAAAAGGCTAGATGAGGAGTAGGGGGGGTATGGAACAGGCAGCACCCTCAAACCTTCAGAAGTATGAGATGAACCCCAACAACTTGGAAAGGTGGATCTCTCTCACACGTACCAACACAGACTATCCCCCAATTTAACTGATCCCCAAAGGTTTTTGATTAAATAGCGGAATAGAAAATATGATCCCAAAAAAGTGTATGTATATCACACGTACACAACCACACTAGGCCCCAATTACTATTGTTTGTACCCCTAAAAGGCTAGATGAGGAGTAGGGGGGGTATGGAACAGGCAGCACCCTCAAACCTTCAGAAGTATGAGATGAACCCCAACAACTTGGAAAGGTGGATCTCTCTCACACGTACCAACACAGACTATCCCCCAATTTAACTGATCCCCAAAGGTTTTTGATTAAATAGCGGAATAGAAAATATGATCCAAAAAAAGTGTATGTATATCACACGTACACAACCACACTGGGCCCCAATTACTATTGTTTGTACCCCTAAAAGGCTAGATGAGGAGTAGGGGGAGTATGGAACAGGCAGCACCCTCAAACCTTCAGAAGTATGAGATGAACCCCAACAACTTGGAAAGGTGGATCTCTCTCACACGTACCAACACAGACTATCCCCCAATTTAACTGATCCCCAAAGGTTTTTGATTAAATAGCGGAATAGAAAATATGATCCAAAAAAAGTGTATGTATATCACACGTACACAACCACACTAGGCCCCAATTACTATTGTTTGTACCCCTAAAAGGCTAGATGAGGAGTAGGGGGGGTATGGAACAGGCAGCACCCTCAAACCTTCAGAAGTATGAGATGAACCCCAACAACTTGGAAAGGTGGATCTCTCTCACACGTACCAACACAGACTATCCCCCAATTTAACTGATCCCCAAAGGTTTTTGATTAAATAGCGGAATAGAAAATATGATCCAAAAAAAGTGTATGTATATCACACGTACACAACCACACTAGGCCCCAATTACTATTGTTTGTACCCCTAAAAGGCTAGGAGTAGGGGGAGTATGGAACAGGCAGCACCCTCAAACCTTCAGAAGTATGAGATGAACCCCAACAACTTGGAAAGGTGGATCTCTCTCACACGTACCAACACAGACTATCCCCCAATTTAACTGATCCCCAAAGGTTTTTGATTAAATAGCGGAATAGAAAATATGATCCAAAAAAAGTGTATGTATATCACACGTACACAACCACACTAGGCCCCAATTACTATTGTTTGTACCCCTAAAAGGCTAGATGAGGAGTAGGGGGAGTATGGAACAGGCAGCACCCTCAAATCTTCAGAAGTATGAGATTGTGTTCACTGTACCCCACAAAGATTGAGTTCACTGCACCCCACAATGATTGTGTTCACTGCACCCCACAAAGATTGTGTTCACTGCACCTCACAAAGATTGTGTTCACTGTACCCCCCAAAGATTGTGTTCACTGCACCCCACAAAGATTCTGTTCACTGTACCCCACAAAGATTGTGTTCACTGCACCCTAAAAGGATGTTGTTCACTGCACCCCAAAAAGATTGTGTTCACTGTACCCCCCCAAAGATTGTGTTCACTGCACCCCACAAAGATTGTGTTCACTGCACCCCAAAAAGATTGTGTTCACTGTACCCCCCAAAGATTGTGTTCACTGCACCCCAAAAAGATTGTGTTCACTGTACCCCCCAAAGATTGTGTTCACTGCACCCCACAAAGATTCTGTTCACTGTACCCCACAAAGATTGTGTTCACTGCACCCCAAAAAGATTGTGTTCACTGTACCCCCCCAAAGATTGTGTTCACTGCACCCCACAAAGATTCTGTTCACTGCACCCCACAAAGGATTTTGTTCACTGCACCCCAAAAAGATTGTGTTCACTGCACCCCAAAAAGGATTTTGATCACTGCACCCCAAAAAGGATGTTGTTCACTGCACCCCAAAAATGATTTTGTTCACTCCACCCCAAAAAGATTGTGTTCACTGCACCCCACAAAGATTGTGTTCACTGCACCCCAAAAAGATTGTGTTCACTGTACCCCCCAAAGATTGTGTTCACTGCACCCCACAAAGATTCTGTTCACTGTACCCCACAAAGATTGTGTTCACTGCACCCCAAAAAGATTGTGTTCACTGCACCCCAAAAAGGATGTTGTTCACTGCACCCCAAAAAGGATGTTGTTCACTCCACCCCAAAAAGATTGTGTTCACTGCACCCCACAAAGATTGTGTTCACTGCACCCCAAAAAGATTGTGTTCACTGCACCCCAAAAATGATTTTGTTCACTGCACCCCAAAAAGGATTTTGTTCACTGCACCCCAAAAAGGATGTTGTTCACTCCACCCCAAAAAGATTGTGTTCACTGCACCCCAAAAAGATTGTGTTCACTGCACCCCACAAAGGATTTTGTTCACTGCACCCCAAAAAGATTGTGTTCACTGCACCCCAAAAAGGATGTTGTTCACTGCACCCCAAAAAGGATTTTGTTCACTGCACCCCAAAAAGATTGTGTTCACTGCACCCCACAAAGGATTTTGTTCACTGCACCCCACAAAGATTGTGTTCACTGCACACCAAAAAGGATTGTGTTCACTGCACCCCAAAAAGATTTTGTTCACTGCACCCCAAAAAGATTGTGTTCACTGCAGCCCAAAAAGATTGTGTTCACTGCAGCCCAAAAAGATTGTGTTCACTGCAGCTCACACACAGAAAAATGGATGTGGATCACTGACACCTGCCTATCTCCAATCCCACACCACACAGCAATATCGATTGTAGTTTGTAGAACACAGTTTCCCTAAAATTCAGCAGACTCTGTCCCTAACAGGATTGAGAAGAGATCGTAGATCAGGATTGAGTGCAGATTCACCCCACCCCCCACACAGCAATATCGATTGTAGTTTGTAGAAGACACTGACCCTATAATTCAGCAGACTCTATCCCTAAAATGCCTACAACTCGCCCTGCCTAAACACTCCGACCTGTCCCTCAATTCTATCCGGACACAAATGGTTTTTTCCTGCCTATCTTTCCCTAATCAGCAGCCAGCACATTGATGTGTGCTCTGTCCCTTAGCTAAGCAGCAGAATGACGCTGCTGCGGCGGCTGCCTCGAACTTATAAAGACTTGGTCACATGCTTCAGACGGCCAATCACAGCTACTAAGACATTTGCAGGCATGGCTGGGATGGCTTAAGGCACACCAGTTAAACGATTGTTGATTGGCTGTTGAAAGCCCGCCATGAAAAGAGCGCCAAAGCATGCAAAACCCGGAAATAAAACGACCGAACACGGATTTTTACCCGAACATACAGTAAAGTGTCCGTGTCCGTGTTCGGGTAAAAAAAATCCAATTATTCGGTACGAACACGAATAATACAGTCCGTGTTCGCTCAACACTAACTCTGACTGCTATGCCAGGGTGACTGAATTCATCCATGTCAGGGTGACTGAATTCATCCATGTCAGGGTGACCGCCATAAGAAAAAGATTGTTTGTCCTAGAATTTTTTGTAGAGCAGGGATGTGGCTCCTCTCCTGTCACACCTAGGCGTTTTTGTTTCAGGTGTTTATTGGGCTTTTTTGTGGATGTCTTTGGAGGCAGGCATGACATCTGAACTTCTGTATAGGGGTATATATACACACACACATATATGTATATACACATACACACATATAGGTGTGAAAGTAGCGGAACCCCTTCCATGCGCTAATGAAATTATTTGCAGGGATGTGGCTCCGCTCCTATCACACCTATATGTGTGTATGTGTATATATATATATATATATATATATATATATATGTGTGTGTGTGTGTATATATACCCCTATACAGAAGTTCAGATGTTATGCCTGCCTCCAAAGACGCCCAGAAAATGCCCAATAAACGCCTGCAACAAAAACGCCCAGGTGTGTTGTTGCAGGTGTATTTTTGGGCATTTTTTGGGCGTCTTTGGAGGCAGGCATAACATCTGAACTTCTGTATAGGGGTATATATAGACACACACATATATGTATATATACAAATACACACATATAGGTGTGATAGGAGCGGAGCCACATCCCTGCAAATAATTTCATTAGCGCATGGATGGGGTTCCGCTACTTTCACACCTATATGTGTGTATGTGTATACATACATATATATGTGTGTGTGTATATATACCCCTATAAAAAAGTTCAGATATCATGCCTGCCTCCAAAGACTCCCACAAAATGCCCAATAAACGCTTGCAACAAAAACGCCCAGGTGTGTTGTTGCAGGTGTTTTTTGGGCATTTTTTTGTGCATCTTTGGAGGCAGGCATAACATCTGAACTTCTGTATAGGGGTATATATACACACACACATATATGTATATATACACATACACACATATAGGTGTGATAGGAGCTTAGCCACATCCCTGCACTAATATAAATTCTAAGAAAAATTATCTTTTTTTTCTGGTTCTGGACATGCTACAGAGCTGAAACTTCACAGGTACACTTTTTAGACCCCCCAGACACTAAATCCAAAGAAATCTCATTTTTTTTTTCAATAATTTTTTCAATAATTGGTTATCTATCAAAAATGACAATTTTTAAGAACTTTTTTTGTGTGATTAATAGTCCCTGGGGCATGACCCAGAACCCTAGGCACTTTTTAGGGGCATTTATTGGGTTTTAGGGCTTCAAAATGGTGTTTTTTGATTACCGAAGTTCGGGTCCCATTGATTTCAATGGGGTTCTGGAATCCGGAATCCTTTCAGGAAGTTCGGGTGTTCTGGTCGAACCGAACTTTTCAAAAGTTTGATCATCCCTAGTCAAGAAGGGGGGTAAACCTTCTAGAGTTGAAGTGGTTAAAATGTAATAGAGGTTAAGGTGAACGTTTATGAAACTGAGAATTTTTCTCTCAGTTCACTTCTCGGCAGTTCTCATAAGAAAATGATTTCCTCTGGCACCCTGTTTATTAAGCCGAGAACTTCACTTCTCACAGGGAGAACAGAGGAGAGGTTTTTCCGTGAAATATAGCAAGATTACAGTACGAGAAAATCACTGGTGCCCGTTTATTAAGCAATGGCAAATTATCATCACTGCTGAATACATGGGCATTCTCAGAGGAGACCCCCCCACCTCATGTTAATAAAATAATTAGTCACCCTACACAATATATATATATATATATATATATATATATATATATATATATATGTGTATATATACCTAAATATGGTAGGGGGGCATGTTTACTGTCTGGGGAGGTCCTATCGACATGTTCTCCCCCGAGCATCTCTGTTTCAAAACTAATAATGATCAGAGATGAGCTGCGATGACCAGGATTACTGCTCATCTCTGTTTTATAAACCGACGCCTAAAAACCAAACTGAATTAAACAAAAAAATTTCCGCTGCAGGACCTCCTTTTCACTAGGAAGCCTGGGACCACTGTTAGCGGTCAGATCAGCTGCTTACAGAGACAATGGAGGAACGTCCATTCCTGATCTTCTTTGTGACGAATGAGGTCGGAAGCAACAAGGATTCAATCATTTATGGTTTCAGTGCTGTGTTTACCTGGTAACAGCCAGGGAAGCAGCTTATCAAACAGTTCTCTGTTTGATCAGCTGTTCGGGGGGCAGAGTAGGGATCAGAGGTCTAATAGACCTCTGATACTTCCCTAAAGAGTAGCCGTCACTGCCCAAGCTATCACAAAGGGTGTTGTTCACCCCATGTGATAGCAATACATTTGAGTTAAAAAAATGTAAAAAGATCAGGCGGCTCATCTGAACCGTCTGGTGGACTGGTGCAGACATCCCCACCTGAAACTCTGGGTGACTCTTGAGGCATCCCAATGTTTGATACATCTTCCGGGAGCCCCGTGGCACATAGCGTCCGTGCCGCTTGCCGTCCGACGTCATCCTGTGATCGGCCCGACTCTTAAGGTCTGTGCCGCAGCCCTGGCGGTGGGTGACTCCCGGAGGATAGCATCCCCCATGTTCCCGGTTCTAGGTAACCGGGCCTTTCCATCGGGATGTGGCGGCGGCCAATTCTGGGCCTTGCCGGAGCTGGGGAACTTCAGAGTGTCACACTTCGGTTCTGGAGGCTCTTGGCCTTCCCTCACCCAGCTGACGGCACCGGGGGGCCATTTTGAGCTCACCCGGTGGCAGGCTCTCCAGTTGTTGCACTTCCTCCGGGACCTGGGCCCCCGGTCCGCCTTCGAGAAGCCTTTGACGGCTCTGGAGGCCCTCTTTTCTCGTGACACCCCCCTTCCGCATGCTTTATCCCTGATCTATGCCCTGCTTTCAGAACCCCGGGGAGACTTTGTTCTCCCCGGCATCCTGAAATGGGAACAGGAGCTGCAGAGGACTTTCACGCTGACTCAGCGTCGGAATATCGTTCGCTTCTCTCTGAAGTCATCTATCTGCACACGCCTCCAGGAGGTTAACTATAAGATCCTGATGCGCTGGTATTATACTCCGTCGCGGATAGCGAGTTTCTTCCCGGAAGCATCGGACAGGTGCTGGCGATGCCGCGCGGACCGTGGGACGATGCTCCATGTCTTCTGGAGCTGTCCGGTTCTGAGCGATTATTGGAGGCAGGTCAGAGAGATATCCCAGCGCATGACCTACTTTGTACTCAGCGATGACCCTGCACTGTTCCTCCTCCACTGCTCCTCCATCAAGCCTGATCACTATAAGAAGTCCATCCTCCGCCACCTCTTCAACGCAGCAAAGGCCTGCATTGGGGCCTGTTGGAAATCCACTGCCCCGCCGTCCTTGCGGCTCTGGCTATCCAAAGTCAAGCAGATTTGTGACTTTGAGGACCTGGTGCTGACCTCGCAGGGCAGGAGGGAACTCTACACAGCTACGTGGGGATATTGGAACATGTTTTTCCTGTCGGACGAGGGCAGAGCGCTCCTGGACTCCCACTGACCATTCCTACTAACCCTCATGGCCAATGCCTCACACGGGGCCCGCTGACCATTGACCTTGGCCCATCCTCCTTTCCCCCCTTTCTCCCCCCTTATCTGGTCTGCTGTGTATTTCTTCTCTAAGAGCTCAGCGATGGACGCTGAGCAGGTTCTACGTTTTAGAGTCTATTATCCCCTGCTACTCCCGCCCTGGCCCCTCTTCTTTTCCCTTCCCCTTCTGTCATTTGTCCCCTCCTTTCTGCCCCACCCCATCATTGCCCCCCTTATATCCTTGTACCTCTCCCTAATGTGTTGTATGCTCACCTTTTCTGATAATACTTTGAGGCACGATGTTCTCCACTAATTGCAAACCTGTTGGAACTACGCTGAATGTTGGCCAGTTTTTTCTGGTAGATCTCTGCATGCTCTTATATATTACGAATGGACCTACTGTCTATTTACTCTGTTTTATGTGACTCGGGTTTGTTGACATTTTACATTCACCTTTCTCATCCAAACTGTTGTGTGTATTGACTCTGTATGCTACAACACATCTGTATCCACAAAATTGTGTACCACTTGTACTCATGTTTTCTCTTTTACGTTTTCATAATAAAGAAGAATTTGAAAAAAAAATGTAAAAAGAGGTAAAAAAGTAAATTTAAATAAAAAAAATGTTAAGCACCCCAGTCATCTATGTCCCACCCATGCTCAGGTGCAAATACATACGTAGGACCTGCACACATATGTAAACAGGGATTGCACCACACTTGTGAGATATTGTCGTACATTTCACAGTGAGAGCAATGGTCCTATTGCCAGAGTTCACATTTAACACTAAATTAGGAAGCCGTAAAGGCTAGCATCACTTATGGTACATTTTAGGTATTGTAGTTTGTCACTATTTCAAAGGTCTGCTCAGTTTTAAATCTTAACTTTTGGTATTTATTTTCTTGACGCAACATAATTTTTTATATTTTATTAAAAAAATGGGTAATATATTGTGTTTGTGTCCACTAAACTAATTGATTAAATGATTTAACAGAGAGCCTTTTTACCTACTTTTAGGTATTCCAGTCAAATAGAGAAGTCAGGCTAATGGATAGTTAAGTTAAAATCTGTTCATTTTAACATAACTTCATTTATTTTGTACAGTCCCAGACTGATTATTGGATCTTGTTTGCAATGGAAGCTTTTTTCCCCAAATAATAGTTTTTTGAGAAGTGTTCATTACAAAGTAATATGCAATATTGCAAATACGTGATCACAAGTTACATAACTAGGATAACAACTTTTCTGCTACAAGAAAGCACACAAACAATTGGACATACATCTGAGTTCTTCAGAAAGACATATCCTCAATAAACATAAACAGCAAAAAAAAAACATCCCAATAACTAACATTTTATGCCAGTTGTTTACAGTACCTGTATGGATGAGGGGAGGAGGACACGTGAGGTTAGGGCAGATACAGGTAGCGATTGGCGAATGGTTTGGGCTAAGCATCAGTTCGGCTCAGATTAGTGCAGTTCAGGTGTTCGCCGAACACCCGAATCTGCGAGGCGCTCGGTGGGATGTTCGCTCAACCCCCTCACCCCAAAGCACCTTGTCTCTATGGTGATGGGGATAAGGGTCTCTTCTCCACAACCCCGGGCAGTGGTTATAGGGGTTTGCAGTCAGGAGGCTTATTGGAATTAGAATTACTTATTGGAAGCAGCTTTTCCTGGGGTGCACCCCTGATGAAGAGACCCCCAGAAGAAGAGGATTGGGGCTGCTCTGTGCAAAACCATTGCACAGAGCAGGTACAGTAAGTATAGGCATGTTTGGTACTTTTCTAAAAAATGAAGCTTTATAACCACGTGTTTGCTAGGGATGATCGAACGGTTTGGGGCATAGGTTTCTGCTACTTTCACACCTATATATGTGTATGTGTATATATACATACATGTATGTGTGTATATATACCCATACACAGAAGTTCTGATGTTATGCCTGCCTCCAAAGACGCCCAAAAAATGCCCAAAAAAACGCCAGCTACAAAAATGCCCAGGTGTGTTTTTGCAGCAGGCGTTTTTTTGGGCATATGTGTGTATGTGTATAAATACATATAAGTGTGTGTGTATATATACCCCTATACAGAAGTTCAGATGTTTTGCCTGCCTCCAAAGACCCCAAAAAAATGCCCAGAAAAAAACGCCTGTGCCAAAAAAAAAACGCCCAGGTGTGTTATTGCAGGCGTTTTTTTTGGGCATTTTTTGGGGGTCTTTGGAGGCAGGCAAAACATCTGAACTTCTGTATAGGGGTATATATACACACACACTTATATGTATTTATACACATACACACATATAGGTGTTATAGCAAAGAAGCCATATGGGTGTTAATTATTTCATTAGCGCAAGCATAGGTTTCTGCTACTTTCACACCTATATATGTGTATATATACATACATGTGTGTGTGTATATATACCCCTACACCGAAGTTCTGATGTTATGCCTGCCTCCATAGACCCCCAAAAAATGCCCAAAAAAACGCTTGCTACAAAACCGGCAAGGTGTGAAAATAGCTTTTTCTGGTTCTGGACATGCTACAGAGCTGAAACTTCACAGGTACACTTTTTAGACCCCCCCCCCCCCCCAGACACGAAATCCAAAGAAATCTCATTTTTTTTTCAATAATTTTTTCAATAATTGGCTCTCTATTAAAAATGAAAATTTTTAAGAACTTTTTTTGTGTGATTAATAGTCCCTGGGGCATGACCAAGAACCCTAGGCACTTTTTAGGGGCATTTATTGGGTTTTAGGGCTTCAAAATGGTGTTTTTTGATTACCGAAGTTCGGGTCCCATTGATTTCAATGGGGTTCTGAAATCCGGGCCGAACTTTCGGGAAGTTTGGGTGTTCTGGTCGAACCGAACTTTTGAAAAGTTTGATCATCCCTAGTGTTTGCAATGGCGCTTATATTAATCAAAACACTGACTTTCTAATATAAAGCATGTACTCCCTAACCTATGGGCCTCATGCTATCTCCAGTACAAAAAAATGAATAGGCCTAACTACTCTGAACCAATATATGCTACTTGGGGCAGAAAATAACTGCTTCCATTTCAGTTTATTTACACAGGTGGTTTGCTTTGTTACAGATTATCTTTAAAAAAATGAAATATCCTACTGCATAAGACAGTACCTGAAAAACTGATAATTGATCATTTAAAAAGGACTGTATTATTTTCTTACAGCTAATAGAATTCACAATTAAAATACCAAGGGCAAGGGTGTAACTTTAGATCCTGGAGCCCCATGGCAAAGATTAGATGGGTCCCCCAGACAACTTCTCTCTGTGGCTATTGGCAGTGTCTAGTATGAAAAAACTGTTATTGATTTCAACATAATATTACCTATACCAAGTACAGGTAGCTGGAGAACATGTCATCATAGGCAGCACACTACTAGGGACCAATGCTGCTCTTATAAAATGTCAGCCAACAGGGGGCAAAGAAAAAAGAATAAGCTATTGCACATACTGGAACCTAACCATGAGTCACATAAGACGGCCAGGAGAGTAATAGGGAACACCAGGTAAAATGAATGCAGCTCCTCTTAAATTAGTTCTTGAGATTCTAATGCACATATAAAAAGCAAACATAAAAGGTCACCTCCATCTAAGTATAGTGATTTATTAAACAAGCATAAAAGACAATAAAAATGCACTCACTAGATAAAAGTAGGTCTATAACAAGCTTTGATCTTCTTTTATCTAATGAGTGCATTTGTATTATCTTTAAAGGTGTTGTAAAGGCAGAAGGTTTTTTTTTATCCTAATACATATTATGCACTAGGATAAAAAGCCTTCTGTGTGTAGCAGCCCACCAAAGCACCCCCTAATACTTACCTGAGCCCAATCTCTATCCAGCGATGTCCACAAGTCCCTCATCCGTCCTTCTGATTGGCTCCTGCGGCTGTCAATCAAAGTCAGTTAGCCAATCAGAAGAGAGAGGGGGCGGGGCCAAATTACAGCTCTGTGTCTGAATGGACACACGGAGCTGTGGCTCAGCTCGGTTCCCCACATGGTGTATGGGGCACTCGACATGAGGGAGAGGCTAGAAGAGACCCAAAAACAGGAGGATCCAAGCTGCTCTGTGCAAAACCACTTCACAAGGCAGGTAACTATAACAAGTTTGTTATTTAAAAACAAAAAACAAAAAAAACGAGACTTTACAACCACTTTATTGCTTCTTTTATACACTGTTACACCTATATGGAGGCACCCACTTGTGTTTGTTTTTTAACAGGGGGCATACACTTTTAAGACTAAGTTATACAGCTAAGAGCTAACTTCTTTGTCCTCTAAAGCTCACCAGGCTTTTTTAGATTGCAGGGTCTTAGTGTAAATTTTAAGCCCTTTCATCACAACAGCAAACATGTATTGATAGAGATAGTAGCAATAATATTACCTTCACAATATTTTATATTATGACATAAAACTTGTCAGTGCTCCTTCACACAATTACTCTATATACATAATATAAACTTCCAAAAATTCAGTATTTGTTTGCAGAAATACAGCTGAGTAAAGAAGTTCCACGCACAATAAATCTACACTGCCAAGACAAAACAAATGTTTATTGCTGCACAGATAAAGCATGGGGGATCTGTGACTAGCATTGGTCCTAAAGATTCCTCCTGTGCATCTGATCTCACTCTTCTAGACTAGAGACTTCACATTTGCCTCAACAGCCTCTTTAGTGGTGTTACTTTCACCCCTGCATGGACTGCTATGGATATAGTTATGCCATTAATTAAGGGATGGTATAGGGTTGTCTTATTCCAAAAAAGATGACTGTCCTATGTGGAATGAGGAAATCATTTTTCAAATGTTCAATATATAGATCCAATAAAGGTCCAATCAATATATATATAAATATAATGATAGGAAATTAGTGCAGCGCTAAAACTAAAATGAATCAATTGAATAGGAAATATAGTCCATGCAAAGGAGGAAGGGCCCCGTGTGGATAAAGATGCGCTCAGAGCCAATGCTGTGGTCTTGAAACTACAAATCCACCACCAGATAGAATGGCCTCTCACCTCAAAGCACTGACCACAAAGGGTCAAAAACACCAGGACAGATTCCACTTGCAACTGAACACTGACGATAACACCTTTGGCAGAATGGAAGGATGGGATGATCCCAGTTGCTCCAAATACCTCCAGGAGATACCGATTAGACAATCCAAAAGCTTGCTCTTTTAGTGTTGTGACTCAAAGAAAGGCAAGGGATTGCACATAGTGAAGTATGTCTAACACATTTATTAATTAAAACATAAGAAAGCCTCTTACTTAATAACAGCATACAGCAGGCACATCACATCCTCTCTTGCTGAATGTAACAGTCATACACTTCCTTGAGCGGCTCTGTGAGACAGCGGGTGATTTCACGGCTCCTCCCTTCCGCACGCGTGACGTCCCATAAGGGAAGGGACTTCCTCAGCGGCTTGTGTAAGAGCCTGTCATCCCCGCAATATATAGAGCCAATGGGCTGCTACTCCCATAAAAATATAAATATACAGCATACTGTATCTACTACTGTATATACTATATATATATATATATATATATATATATATATATATATATATATATATATATATACAATTCCAAAAAAGTTGGGGCACTGTGTAAAATCTACTAAAAAACAGAATGCAATGATGTACACATTTCATATACCCATCCTTTACTCACAATGGAAAATAAAGAACTTTTCAAATGTTTAAACTGAGAAAGTATACAATTTGAAAAAAAAAAGGTAATTTTGAAATTGATGGCAGCAACACATCTCAAAAAGTTGGGACTGGGCCATGTTTACCTCGGTGTACATCCCCTCTTTCTTTGACAACACTCTTTAAACATCTGGGATCTAAGCAGACCAGTTGCTGGAGTTTTTTGGGAAAAAAATGTTGTCCAATTCTTGCCTGCTCATCAGTGATGGGTCTTCTTTGCTGTATTTTTCATTTCAAGATGTGTCAAATTTTGTCAATTGGTGAAAGGTCTATATATATATATATATATATATATATATATATATATATATATATATATATATATATACAGGCCAGTTAAGCACCAAGAATCTTCTACTATGAAGCCATGCTCCTGTCATAGATGATAGATGTTGAGAAACATTATTCTGAAATGTGTTTGACAATTTGTAGACACAGCTTTTCACAGATTAGTGACTCTCTGGCCATCTTTACTTCTGAGACACGCTGACTCTCTAAGATGCTCTTTTTATACCTAATCATGTTACTGGCCTGTTGGAAATTACCCTAATTAGATGCAAAATGTTCTTCATCTCCTCCTTGTTAGTACCAGCTTTTTAAGCCCTGTCCCACATTTTTGAGATGTGTTGCTTCCATCAATTTAAAAATTACCTTACTTTTTCCTAAAATGGTACAGTCTCTCAGTTTAAAGATTTGATATGTTTTCTATTGTGAATAAAATATGGGTTTATGAAATTTGCAAATAATTGCATTCTGTTTTTATGTTGATTTTACACAACGTCCCAACTTTTTTGTTAGATCTGACGTCACTCTTGGCCAGCACACATATGACTCAGGAATGTACAATGTATAGAGGTGCTCTAGGGACAACTGTCTTTTTTGAAAGGAGCTGAGGAGCTAAACATTGAAAGTAGGTGCAACCTGGTGAGCAAATGAATAGCATAGCAGAGGATCGACAACTTATTTGAAATATCCATCCATCTGGTGATGAGACCCTGTATGGTGGAGAGGCAACTATGTTATGGGATGGTATGAGAAAGTTTTCTGCTTGCTTATTGATGATCATTGTTATTAGCCACATGTGAACTAAGCTATTGAATGCTGCCTATATGCTTCTTAGCGTACTGCTTGCTGTTTCAGCTGTCTGCTCTCTCTATCTGCCTGCCTGCTTTTTGCATCCATTCTTGACACAAATACACACCATGTTGATAATGCCGATAGGCTGTTGCTCAACAAGGACTGGATGTATAACTTGATTATAGCCAACTTAATGGCAGACAGCTCAAGTGGTGGATTGTATGTATGATTTAGCTTGCCAGTCTGCATTAAATTAACCATTCTGCTTACTGCAACGGATCTGTTGTATGGCAGAATTTATGAGACCCAGTTAACATCTGTGCCTAATGGCATGATACCAGAGACTATTTGCTTTTGATATACTGTATAATATACACTTTAAAGGTCTCTGTCTTATTCTTAGGCTGAAGCTGGCTAGACTTCTTTAGTAAACTCCTTTGATCTCTGTGAAGCACTCATATTTGAGCAAGTATTGTTGATTTATAGATGGGGCACTGTAACAAGATTAAGAAAAGACAACTACAGTCTCAACTTACTATGGTTTGCTGTTTTTTGGCACTTTATTTAAGCTAGGCTTCTGGCTTCTGAGTTGCCTGGCTTGTTCACAGTGGCCTGCATGAGGTCCGAACCCTGTTGGTGTGTTGTAGACAACGTTGTGTTCTTTTTGTATATGGTGATGGTAAAGCGTTTGATGTCCTTTAATGTATTTTTTTAATTAATATGCATTCTCCTATCTCATAATAAAGTTTCTAAATTCTAAATTTACTTTTACTTGGATTAGTTCTAAGCTCACTTCAGCTGACCTCTGTTTAGTCCAAGCTGTGGGCATTTTTTTTTTAATTTAGTTTATTTGACCACTAGAGCCATACCGACTAAGATGGTATCCAACCAGTAATTTGAAGCCCTGCCATTTGATTGTTAAAATTGTGGCTTAATGTTTATATTGACATTAGATATATCTATACATATGATTTAGATACATTCTAAGTCACATTTTCCTAAACTAACCTTTTATTATTTTAATTAAATTTTATTATTATATATTAATTTAAGTGCCTCTTTTTGTAGTTTCTATGTGTTTTTATTTCTTACTGTGTATATCCCAAGACTTTTTATTTGGAATTGAGTGGACCTCCTTAGTTTGCCATTATTTTTAATGTATAGGAGTTTATTCTTTTACCAAGGCTAATGGTATGTTACCTTATAAAAATGATGTTTCAATTAACATTTAACCATTAAAGATTACATTTTTGAAGATCCTTTGGTACTATGCTACTTACCTTCTCAATTTTAAATACAGTATTATGGGAGTATGTAGATTCTTTTTGCAGACTTTTCCTTTTTTAAAATACTGGTTACGGGACTTTTTCATTCATCCAATGCATTTCATTATTTTATAGACCCACAATCAGTTTCAAAATATGAAGTGGTGACTCCACCTTTTTGTACTTGTTACATGCTCGTTTCAGGTCAGTTACTCACCAAGCCCTGAAGCAAGGGTATTTTTATAAGGAGGTTAGCAAAATACTGTTCTCAATGTAGTTAACATAAAATGCCCTGTGACTTTTTATTTCATCCACCAGATCATTAGGAAAAAAAGATTGAAAAGACCCTGGCCCAGTTGCAATCATTGTGGAACAACCCTGCAAAACTTTGATCCATTTGGCTTAGGTTTCATGAGTTTCATTACTTTGTTAATATCAACTGAGAATGCTTTTTGACTGGGAAATTATATTTATGAGAAAAAGCCAATGTCTGGATTTATGCATATTATTTACAGTGAAAATATCTATACTTCTACTTGGACAGTGTTAATGATGATTGTTTATCAGTTACCGTTTGGTAGTTTGCACCAAAACTCGGTGCTATTTGTAGTTCATGGCTATGTTTGGCAAACTCCCATCCTACCGTGTGTTAGTCTGTCTTTCCCTCATCTAGTATATAAGGAATAATTAAAGTACCATGCCTAATGCTACGGTCTTTATCCAGTAGTTCAAATACTAATTGAAATATCCAGATTGAGGGCCTACTTAAAAGTAGATTTTTAGAAAAGCAGAGCATTCAAGGGCATCTACAGTGGTGCATATATTTTATTCTACAATTGAGACCCTGGGTGCCTATACAGATATTCTTTACCTAATTATCCAAATACATTTTTTGCAGCATACTTTTAATTTAGCATTGAGCAGCTCACAGTTAAAATAGCACTGTTAATGGGCTCTAGAAGTTTCCCTTTTCGTGTTTCTAGTGTAATAACTCCTAATTGCCTTTATAATTAGTGATACATCAATCATTTTATTAAATGGAAAACTCAGGTGGCTAAGAGAGGTCTCATAAATTGCTTTTTTGATGCTCTACTATAGTTGTTTAGGGGTAGACATAGACATTTCTCCATAGAAATATGGTATCTATGAGATGACAATTGGAATAAATAATGTATCAAAGCTGTATTAAACCCACAATTTAACATATTTCAACATACCAATCATTGGATGTGGTAGCCGAATACGTTTTCTTTTTTAGGCTTTTTTGCCTCTGTTTTCTTGGTGATCTGACCAGTAACACACCTCCTGTATTAGACCTGTCACTCTGGATGAAGGAGCACAGGAGGTACCTTTGAACAGCAGCACTGTCACTCTGGGGGGAGGGGAGCATTAGATGAATGAGCAAATTTAAATAAACTAACAAAAATAATGCCAAACTCCAGCTAATACTTTATAAGCATTTACTGCAAAGTTTTTTTTTTTTTTTTCCTTGTTGGGATAAAAGTTTTACATAAATAAATAAGCTGATCATTGTAAACACCCCTGTCAGTGCTAAATAGTTTGTCTCTTCTTTGTAAGCGATATATTCTGCCGAAGGCTTAATCTTTTTAAAAACAACAGACTTACAGGACAGATCCCCAGATTAAGATAAAAGAAAGTAAGCCTAAAAAAGAAAATGAATGCAGTCATCGCATCTAAGAATTGGTAAGCTGCAATAAAAAAAAAATAATGTTTGGGTTTAATACTGCTTTAGGAATTAGAGAAAAATCTTTCTCCCTTCCCCCTAAAATGTAGGAAAAATAAAACTCCTTTTATGTAATGAAAACATAAATGTAGTTGGCAACTATTATATTGTTTTTATGTTCAAAGCAATATACTTTTATAGTGATTGTGTAAATGGAGATTAAATGAGTGAATTATTTAACAAAATCACTGATAAATAATATTTTTAAAATTAAAATGCCAAAGCGTTTAATCACCTAATATATGGGGTTTTTAACAGTTGAAGAGGGATATAAATATAAAGCAGCTTTGTGTTACATTAACAAATTAATGTTGAAAAATATCTAATTATAAAAAAATATATACATTTTGGTCTAGATAAACTTTATCTTTCCAATGGGCAGAATAAGTCTTCACCTAACATAGTATTTATTTTCTTCAAAGCTTGCTGTATACAACCTGATTTTCACAAGGCCAAAGCAAAAGAAATGTACGACACTCTCAAAAGCTACAATTCAGTTGTTTATTATAAAACCAAGTGGAAAATGAAACCACAGAACCTCTAATCTACACATAAATAAACAGTCTTGTTGCTCAACAACAGAGAGAGCAAGTATTTAATACCCGAAGTTCCCAGGATCCCGATCATGTACCAGGTCCCAAAAATCCACAAAGATTAAAAAATCTCTGGTTGACCAATAATAAGTGGAGTTGATTCACTGTTCTCTTAGGTAGAAGGATACTTGGATCATTTTTTACAGCCATTGGTCCAGGAATTTCCATCACATCCTAAAGACCTAAAGGACCTTATAAATAGATTGGGCAGTGAGAGGCAGAACTACACTAAAAACAGAACAAATAGAATTTAGGCTTGAAGTATTGGAACTTAGAATGGTCTGCAAGTATTTCTGGTATAAAGACAAGTTTTTCAGAGAGAAAAAGGGAGTAGTGATGGGGTCAAAATATGCCCCCAGTGTGGAAAATATTTTGTGAGCAGATGGGAAGAGGAAGAAGTGTTTGGGGAATGGGGACCAGAACTTAAAGTCTATAAAAAATATATAAAAAATATATTTATTGTATGGGAGGGGTCAGAATCTACACTTAAAGAGTTTCTGGAACAAATCAACAACAATCAATTTGGCCTCCTATAACGCGTCCACGCCAACCGTATGCAAATGTGCCTTTGGGGCCGCATATTTGAGTATCTCCCTTTGTGCTGTTAGCGCACTACATGGCGCGTTCCTAGCACAGATACTGGGGAATCGCGGAGAGCCCCGGGCCCCATACTAACGATCAGGACCCAGATCTGACACCTGATTGCCATGATAGCTTTCGAGTTTTCGTTCTCTGTGAATGGAGATGGGAGATGCATTGTATCTCTCTCTTTCCTTGCACAGGCCAAAAAAAGTGTGTAAAAAAATAAATGAATAATAATAATAATAATAATAAAAAAATACAAAAAAATACCTAAACCAAGGGTTGATCTAGGTCAAATGAACTGTAGCTCCCCAGTGCCGGCAGCACTCATGCAGCCCCAGACCATGCCACTCCCACCACCATGCTTGACTGCAGGCAGAACACACTTGTCTTTGTATTCCTCACCTGGTTGCCACCACACATGCTTGAAAATGGCAAATTGGGTCCAATTTGGACATTTTCACTTAGGGGTGTACTCACTTTTGTTGCCAGTGGTTTAGGCATTAATGGCTGTGTGTTGAATTATTTTGAGGGGACAGCAAATTTACACTGTTATACAAGCTGCACACTCACTACTTTACATTGTAGCAAAGGGTTATTTCTTCATTGTTGTCACATGAAAAGATATAATAAAAATTTATAAAAATGTGAGGGGTGCACTCACTTTTGTCAGATACTGTATGTGGTATCGCTAAAATCATCATGAGCAGGAGAACTTAATTTGGGTTGTTCTTTGGTGAAAGGTTTTGGTAGTAGCAAGAAATATACAGTTTAATTTAAAAATATATATATTTTTTTTACTATATCGTGCCAGTTTTCCTTTGATAATAAAAAAAGATCAGGAAACATTCATAGACCAATTTGTCCTGAAAAAAACTAAAATGCTGTATAATCCACCTGGATGCACAAAGTAGTTGTGATGATATATACAGTTTTACCAACACATGTCAAGTTTCAAAAGTGTGCTTAGGCATTTAGATTTGTTTTACCCTGAGGCTCAAAGGGGTAATTTACAGGGAATTACAGTAGAGAGGGGGTGCCTATATGGATAGGTATACCCAAAGAAATACAGGTTATATACAGTACTCATACCCACTTTAAACAAACGGATAGGAAAAGGTACATTCCAAAGGGCAGTTACCGCCACCCAAAATAAATAAATGCAATACCAAGGGGACAATATATGCAGATCAGGAGAAGTTGTAATTTCGAAACACAAACAAATATATTGGCAGAAAAGTTATTGGAGAAAAGGTATAACGAAAGACATTTGGATCAGTTAAAAGCCCAACTTAAGGATTGAAAGAGTGAGGAGTTACTTGTAGCTAAAGCTAAGAAAACAGAGGGCTATGGTATAGAGTGTAGATTAGAATATAACAAACAGCATAGATCCATAGAAAAAAGTAAGTAAGGAACCATTGGTCCAGTGTGTTTAAAGGAGAAGTTTTGGCAAAGGTGTTACCCAAGAAACCTAAGTATTTGTATATAGACGTCCCCCCAACAATAGGAGATAAAAATGTGTCAGACCCCCTCAAGGAAATGGTGAAATGGTTGTATCAAACAGGCTTCTATAAATGTGGTAGGTGTCTAATTGGTAGAACAAGTAATAGCACAAGCAAAATATTGCAAAAAGTTTCAATCCAATAGTAAAGGAAAAAGATATAACATAAAAAGGTTGGTCACATGACATTCCTATTGGAATGCACATGCAGGCTCCAATATGTCGATGGACCCTGGATGGGACGAAATGTTTGTAGAATGTATTTCCGGTTAAAGTGACGTCATATTCAGCCCGTGGAATGCACGTCAGCGGCGATAGTCTGGGGCTTGGTTTGTTTTACAGATGTCTGAAGCTTTTTAATGATGCCTGACTTTTTTTTTACAAAACAAGTTAGTGCGTTTGCATGGATATTTTTATGAGTAATAAACAGTGCTGCGCTATGATGGATCCCTCTATGATGTTTTTTTGACACACAGGGAGTAAATCAAACTCTGGAAGGGTAGGAGGTCTGAAGCAAACAAAAAGGAATCCTGGAGAAAGTCTTACCAGATGAATCCTTTACACCTTCTTGAAAGTGGAATGCAAAGAAATAGCTTGTTGAGACTTTTATAGCCATATGGTTATAGGGTCACAACCTTCTGGTGAGTGCGGAGCACTTACAGGGGGGGACAGAGCACGTATGGAGAGAGCAAGGGAGCTTCAGTATTCACTGTGAAGGCACGGAGCACTATGCATTCTTTTTTAAAGACTGCATGCACTATGAAATAGTGCATGGATGTAGTAGATCCATTAAAGTCACTATATTAAGCACAGTTTATGTTTTATTTATTTTTTTACTTTTTTGTGTACAGAGACTGTGTTAATTATATTGTATC
This sequence comes from Pelophylax lessonae, assembly GCF_965119305.1. Lineage (NCBI taxonomy): Eukaryota > Metazoa > Chordata > Amphibia > Anura > Ranidae > Pelophylax > Pelophylax lessonae. The sequence goes on from NC_138769.1 coordinate 468,679,272, forward strand.
TACATATGGTTTTTATTTCACATGGTATATTGCAGGAGCTTTGAAATACGAGCTAAGCGGAAGTACTAGATCTACAAAGTATACTATATTAAGCACATTCACGCTTGGATTTTTTATATAGATATTGTGTTTTATTTCTTGCATGAGGTATGAAATAGGAGTTAAGCAGCGTAAGTAGATCTGCTAAGGACACTGTATTAAATGCAATTTATGTTTGATCACTCTGTGTATAGAGAGTGCGTTTATTTTATTTTATTTATATATGGTTTCGATCTCACATGGTATACTGCACAAGTTTGGAAATTAGAGGTAAGTGGAAGTAGTAGATCTGCTAAGGACACTAGATTAACCACCGGAGGATTTTGCTGTCTTACGTCTGGGCCACTTTTTGCGATTCGGCACTGTGCGACTTTACCTGACAATTGCGCGGTCATGCAATGCCGTACCCAAACAAAATTTACGTCCTTTTTCCCCACAAACAGAGCTTTCTTTTGGTGGTATTTGATCATCTCTGCGATTTTTATTTTTTGCGATATTAATAAAAAAATGCGACAATTTTGAAAAAAATAACAATATTTTTCTACTTTGACAGTTAAAAAATATCCAATATATTCAATTTGTGTCATATATTTAGGCCAAAATGTATTTAGCTACATGTCTTTGACAAAAAAATTCTCAATGAGCATATTTTTAACTGCTTTAAGACTGGAAGATTTTACCCCATTCCTGACCAGGCCATATTTTGTGATTCGGCACTGCGTTATTTTAACTGACAATTGCGCAGTCGTGCGACACTGTACCCAAATTAAATGTATGTCCTTTTTTCCCCCACAGTAGAGCTTTCTTTTGGTGGTATTTGGTCACCTGTGCGATTTTTACTTTTTGCGCTATAAACAAAAAAAGAGCGGCAATTTTGAAAAAATAACAATATTTTTCACATTTTTTATATATAAAATTCCCCCTCAAAAAAATGTAAAAATCAAAATTTTTTAACATTTTAGGCCAATTTGTTTTCTGCTACATATGTTTGGTAAAAAAAAAATCGCAATAAGCGTATCGTAGTCATCGCAGCTACTAACTACGGGAAATTTATGTCATTTTTATTGTTTTTTTTTAACTAGTAATGGCGGCGATCTGACGGCGATCTGTGATTTGTTTTGCGGGACTGCGACATTGCGGCGGACAGATCGGACCCTTGACTGACATTTTTGACACTTTTGGGGGTACCAGTGACATTACTACAGTAATCAGTGCTATAAATATGCACTGTTACTGTAAAAATGACACTGGCAGGGAAGGGGTTTACTTTTATTGGTGATCAAGGGGTTAATGTATGCCTGGTGCTTACTAACGTGTGTGGGGGGAGGGGACTATGTGACACAGGCACAGATTGCAGGTTCAGCTATGCTGAATCCTGCAATCTGACCCTGCCTGTCACTTAGGAGGTCCGCCCGCTTTGTTTACACAAGCGGGCGGATCTCCACACTCAATCCCCGACGATCAGGGAAGAGCAGCGGTGATCATCGCCGCTCCTCCCCTGGCCCGACTCCTGCTGTGACTGAATACAGCTGGAGCGAGCCTCTGGCGGCGCGTGCGTGCCGCCGAGAGAGGGGAATGTCTGGTGACGTAGGTCTACGTCGCCAGACGATAACGAGCCACTGTGCCGCAGTAGCAGCACAGTGAGCAGTGTTAAAGTGGTTAAGCACATTCAAGCTTGGATCTTTTTATATATATTGTGTTCTATTTCATTCTTAAAAGTTTTGATTTTACATAGAAAATGTTGGTGTAATCATATGTATTAAGTCCTTTTTATGAGCAGCACAAAGTCCAATTACCATTAATAACACATTGCCCAGGTTTTTTTCCACACTATTTTATTTAATATATAGTTCCAATGCAAGGCAGGCCATACATGGTGCTAATTTCTTTCTGGCAACCATAGGTTGTAGGAAATACATTTACTCAATTCCCCCCCATCAACACAGATAGTGTTGGTGTAGGAATCTCTCCTGCTGAGAAATTGTCTATTCCAGCCTCTAGGGATAATTGCAAGTAAAATCTGACAGGCTGGTTGTACCTGGTTTTGATCGATCAATCAACTTGGTACATTCAGCCTGCCCATACACAGTTTGAATCTTGGTCGACACCTGTTAAACCAACAGAGATCCAAACCAACCGTGGCCAACAAAAGAAAACGCAAAACACACAAAGGCAGATAAGTCAAAATTGAGTAAATTAAGATTTAAACAGGAAGCAAAGCTGAACTGCTAAGTAGTTCAGTTTTCATGATAACATTAATGTAATATGCTAGTTCACCTCAGTCTTTGGTAATAAAACACCTTCTTTGCTGCCTCTCACACATAGAAACACTTATTAAAAATATCAGATTCAAAATGTTTCCTCTCACAGCCACCAATCAGATTCAAACCTGCCTTGAAAGTTTGGATTCGATTAGTGATGCCGGAGAGAGAGTGAGGAACTACAGCATAAGATAAAACAAGTATACGCCTACTGTTCTACTGTTGGTCCTCTGTGGAGCTGTGTGCGTTGCAAACTTTTACACAGAGCTCAGATTCAATTGAATTGGGTGAGCTTTGGCACAGCTTTGGTGAACTTTAGAATAGCTGTCGTGTTTACTAGATACTTTGCAAAATCTTTTACTTGCTTTCAAGAATTGCCTAAAAAGCTAAAGCTGGCCATAGACAGGTCAAAAATCAACTGGTCACTGCTGAGCGGGTGAATTTTGATTAGTATTTGGCCTTTCCTGTTCAAAGTTGCTTGTTTAGATGACTTCTGTGGAAAAAGAATATTGGAAAACTTTTCTCAATCAGTGGCTGGCATAATTATGCAATGCCCCAGCTGGCCTAAGCAGGAAAACTAGCCTTCTGTGCTCAGCTTTAGTACACGTAGGCTTGTTGATAAGTGTAACATTTTGTAAAATGTTGTTTCTGTTTTCTTTTTATAGTTGATGTAGAAGATTTTATGCATACTGTATATTTAAACTTTATACTGTGTATATATTTATAGGAACCTGCATGATTTATCAGTTTTTAAATCATTGCGGTTTTATTGAATTTCACATTTTTGGGTTTATCCCTTTTCAAGGCTGAACTATGATTCACCAAAATGTTGGAGTTAATTTAAAAAGTGATAATTTAAAGACAGCTCCATTTAAATCAGTGCCCATGGTAACCCATATGTTTTGATTGCACACAGGTTGTCTTTCTCAATCTGTGGATGTGAATCGTGGGCATTTCACTAACTCTCTCTCTCCCTAAATATATATATATATATATATATATATATATGCACACACGAAAAAGTGTGTGCTTGCCAAATCTAATGAAGGATCCTGACAGATCGGAGACTTTTGTAATCTGATGAGTTTGTAACTCTCCTAATAAATCTACAAGGTGCTGCAGATTGGACTCTTTTGCTTTTCTATACATTGGAGTTTGGGTGATCACCGTTTTCTGCTTTGCACCTGAAGGATCTGTTTTTTTTGCTGGGTGTGTGCGTGTGTGTGTGCTGGCCTGACCAATATATATATATATATATATATATATATATATATATATATATATATATATTGGTCAGGCCAGCACACGCACGCACACACCCAGCAAAAAAAAACAGATCCTTCAGGTGCAAAGCAGAAAACGGAGATCACCCAAACTCCAATGTATATATACTGAATACACAGTATACAGTATATATGAGTACACCCCTCACATTTTTGTAACTATTTTATTATATCTTTTCATGTGACAACACTAAAAAAAACGACACTTTGCTACAATGTAAAGTAGTAAGTGTACAGCTTGTATAACAGTGTAAATTTGCTGTCCCCTCAAAATAACTCAACACACAGCCATTAATGTCTAAACCACTGGCAACAAAAGTGAGTACACCCCTAAGTATAAATGTCCAAATTGGGGCCAATTGGTAATTTTCCCTCCCCAGTGTCATGTGACTCGTTAGTGTTACAAGGTCTCAGGAGTGAATGAGGAGCAGGTGTGTTAAATTTGGTGTTATCGCGCTCACTCTCTCATGCCTGTAACTGGAAGTTCAACATGGCATCTCATGGTAAAGAACTCTCTGAGGATCTGAAAAAAAAGAATTGTTGCTCTACATAAAGATGGCCTAGGCTATAAGAAGATTGCCAAGACCCTGAAACTGAGCTGCAGCACAGTGGCCAAGACCATACAGCAGTTTAACAGGACAGGTTCAACTCAGAACAGGCCTCACCATGGTCGACCAAAGAAGTTGAGTGCATGTGCTTAGCGTCATATCAAGAGGTTGTCTTTGGGAAATAGACGTATGAGTGCTGCCAGCATTGATGTGGAGGTTGAAGGGGTGGGGGGTCAGCCTGTCAGTGCTCAGACCATACACCACACACTGCATCAAATTGGTCTGCATGGCTGTTGTCATAAAAGGAAGCCTCTTCTAAAGATGATGCACAAGAAAGCCCACAAACAGTTTGCTGAAGACAAGTAGGCTAAGGACATGGATTATTGGAACGATGTCCTGTGGTCTGATGAGACCAAGTAAAATGTATTTGGTTCAGATAGTGATAAGCATGTGTTGTGGCAACTAGGTGAGGAGTACAAAGACAAGTGTGTCTTGCCTACAGTCAAGCATGGTCGTGGGAGTGTCATGGTCTGGGGCTGCATGAGTGCTACTGACACTGGGGAGCTACAGTTCATTGAGGGAACCATGAAGGCCAACATGTACTGTGACATATTGAATCCCTTCCCTTCAGAGACTGGGACACAGGGCAGTATTCCAACGTGATAACAACCCCAAACACACCTCCAAGATGACCACTGCCTTGCTAAAGAAGCTGAGGGTAAAGTTAATAGACTGGCCAAGCATGTCTACAGACCAAAACCCTATTGAGCATCTGTGGGTATCCACAAATGGAAGGTGGAGGAGCGCAAGCTCTCTAACCTCCACCAGCTCTGGGATGCTGTCACGGAGGAGTGGAAGTGGACTCCAGTGGCAACCTGTGACGCTCTGGTGAACTTCATGCCCAAGAGCGTTAAGGCAAGGCTGGAAAATAATGGTGGCCACACAAAATATTGACACTTTGGGCCCAATTTAAACATTTTCACTTAGGGGTGTACTCACTTTTGTTGCCAGCAGTTTAGCCATTAAAGGCTGTGTGTTGAGTTATTTTGAGGGAACAGCAAATTTACACCGCTATGCAAGCTGTAGGTACACTCACTACTTTACATTGTAGCAAAGTGTAATTTCTTCAATGTTGTCACATGAAAAGATATAATTTAATATTTAAAAAAATGTAAGGGGTGTACGTAGTTACTGAAAATATACCAAAGCTTCCATTTAACACGCCACCATTTCAATTGCAATAACATTTCTATTGAAAAAGAATGTAAATATTGTACACCTTTTTTTTAACCTTATAAAACACTAACTGTTTATACTATTTTTAATAAAATTGAGAAAAAAAATATAAATGTATAAATATTAATGAACTGAATATTAAGCATTTGGTTATCCTAACAGTACAATTTTAGAGTGGTTCAATTACTTATGTTAGATTTTCCCAATGATTTTAGATATTATAATATTTTTCATGTATCTAATTGTAGAAAAGCATAAGCCCCTATAAGGTATGTCAAGGAAAGAGCGAGGTTCCAGTGTGTAATCCTTTGGCTACACTGCCTTCTTTGCTAAGGGTTGTGGGGCCTTGGCCTAATAAGCATAATCTCATTACACTGCAAATAAAAGTTTCCTATTTATCTGCAGATTTCAAATGAATCTAATAAGGCTTATGATACAGTCACCCAATACCCTAATCATATTTCTGCCTATCTAAAAGCAATCAGTAATTGTGTTATAGCCGAACGTGCTGACAATACCTCTGACACAGAAAGGAGAATGAGAGCCCAGCTGTACTAATTAAATTAAATGCTAGGCTGATGGAATACATTTGCTGAAGCTTGGAGAGTATGGGTGCAGAATTAATAAGCATTACAGCTTAGAGCGTGAGATGATATCATAATGGATGCAAGGTTTTGATGTGGAGAGCCTCATTCAGATTCAACGTACCATAATGTACGGATGTGACAGCTGCTTAGAGAGGTGCAGAACCTTAAACAAAGTGCTTCCAAACTTTTACTCCCACTGTCTCCCATAGGAATAATATATTGTGTGTCACCTCAAGACTCTTCCTGTTCCAACAAAATACCACCCACACATTAAATTCACATGTTTTTTTACTGGATAAAAGCCTAATTTTTTATAACAGTAATCCTGGATTAACAAGCAGCTTTCTACCTTGTATAGATCACTCTGCACACTCATGATAAACCTCCCTCTTGTATTATCACTATTGCAAAGGCTAGGGCCACCTGTTCGGATGTAAGTGTTTAGAAAAGCATGTTTACTAGGATAAATAACAAAATGCAAGATGTGGCAATGTATACCAAGCAGTCAGAACTTAATAAATTTAAGAAACTTTAGGAGACTGTAAAGATACAGTATATTTTTTCATCATTGCTCTATACCCTTTTAACTTTATTATCTGTTTAAAATAAATAGTTTAGTATGTTTGGTGTCCTTACCTAGGTAATTTGTGTTTACTTTTGTGTAAATAGCAAAATTAAAGTGTATCTAAAGTCAATACATTTTTTAAGCCCTGGATAGAGTGGGGAATGGCTAGAACCGCTGTCCCTGCTGGGGCGGTTATCACCAGGACTGAAAGTGAGGGAAATCCCAAATTTTGAGCTGTCACCTGATCAGGAAAAGGTTAGACCTCCTACAAAAAAAAAAAAAAACTTGTGTCCCCATGACAACTAAGTGGAGATTATCCTCACTTTGGAGAGATCTTCTCTTCATTTTCTGTGAAGTTTATGGGGCAGGAAATGAGAAGAGATCTCCCCAATGGGACACAGGAGGCAAAAAACAAAACAAAAAAAATTTGACAGGGGCTTCAACTGTGCCCCACTCCATCCAAAACAAAAAAAAACAAAAACTATTCATAAATGAATAACTTACTGTGTTGAAGGGGCACAAAAGAACAATGGTTGCAAAACTGCATGGTGGGAAGTTTGCTTGAAAACTAAAGTTATCAGAGGAAGTAGGCGGAGTCTTCAAGCACAGACATGTCTGGCTGATGCTCCACTCCTAGGGGACAGAAAACCACATACAGCAGCGGCTGCCTGCCGAATATTCGCTCAGTTTTTACAGCATTAGTACAGGAAACTGTGCTGTACATAAAGGTATGGTTTTCAGCGGGTCTCGGACTAAATTTAAGTCCAAAAGGGGCAAGGAAGGGCTGTCCAGAGCCTCAATTAAAATGGCGTCGGCTCCCTCTCCATCAGCCGCCTCAGAATCACCTAACAGCACTGACAGAGCAGTGAAACTATTCCCTCCTCTCCTCACATATCAAACTGAAACAGTCCACAGTACCTCAGTTTCACAGGATGAAAAGGACATTGAGTCAGTCTCTCCCAATATATTAACACATATTGAACGTATGTTTCAAAAGGCACTTAAACAGACTTCTGACCATATTACTAATAGCCTGACTAAAGAGATAAGGGAGCTGGGCACACGCATAGCTAATCTTGAAACAAGGATAGAGGATATTGAGAATTTTACACAGGACCAAAATACAGAAATTGAGAATCTTAAAGAGGAAAACTTAGTACTTCAGTCTTGTCTAGAAGATTTTGAAAACAGGGCAAGACGCTCCAATTTGCGCATAAGAGGCATTCCTGAATCCATAACTGACTTACAAGCGACAATGTTAGCCTTGTTTCAGGAATTACAACCTGCTATTCCAGTCGAACGCCTGGAAATGGAAAGAGTCAATCGCACCTTATCTCCTAAAAAAAATCAAAGGGTCCACCCAGAGACATCATCATTAAATTCCATTATTACCGTACAAAGGAACAGCTCTTATCAGCTGCTAGAGAAAAAGGATCCTTAAATTTTCAGGGTCACGAATACCAAATCTTTGCGGATCTGTCTGCTATCACCATAGATAAAAGAAGAGCCCTTAAACCATTATTACAAATATTGCAGCAAAAACATATCCCCTACCAGTGGGGCTTTCCTTTTTCGGTGTGTTTTACGTTTCAAGGTACTAAATACAAATGTCATTCAGCTGAAGATTTTCAAAACACCCTTCAAGACCTTCACCTAACTGAACACCAGAACTTGCAAGGCTCAGAAAAAGCTCGACGCAGATCTGCCTGTAGCTCACCACGCACTTTCTCAAAATCCTCTGGGAAACAAAATCGTTGTGATTCACATAAACGTGGTCGCATCATTTCTCCTTCTCCATCTGCTGAAGATTCCATGGACTGATGGACCAGATAAATCTTTTATCCCCTCTGTCTTATGCCAATGTGTCCCATGTTGGTCATCCAATTTCTTTTTCCTAGAAAAGAGTTCAGTTTTTTTTTTTTTTATCTTGCCAGTATAATATTTCATGGATCTAATCCCTTTTTGCCACATACTTCTAATTTGTTTTTTGAGGTAAATGCTCAAGCACACACATGTTATAGCAAACTACACTGTGGCACAGAATTCCATTTAGTTCTACTTATTGTAGATTAATCCCTGTTGCTTGGTTCAAATCAATCTTCTTTTTTTTGAATATAGTTATTATTCAATTTTACTGTGCTACATCCTTTCCTATCTATAATATGTGCTAGAAGACATGGATAACGTCCTTTAGAGCTCTATAAAGTTCTTTATAGTTTATACTCATTCCTATGAAATGAATTCTTAGATTCACAGTATCTTGCACAGCTACTACTGGCAGGAGTAATGTGATTTCTACTCGTTATTATAGCATAAGTCGCTTATACTACTGTATATTTTTTAGTGATTATTAACTTGTGGTTTTCTGTACCTTCCTATGTTGTTCCGTGCATCCTCAATTTGTTACCCTCGGTGGCCTCTCCCTTTCAAAGACTACTGACGGTAACTATTTAGCCTTTGTTGGGGGATTTCCATCTCCCATCAACGGCATACGTTCCTATTGGTTGTGCCTTAACTATTTGTTTTATATATTACCTTCTATGCTAAGCACACAATTGTCCCTTCTGTTTAGTTCTTCCCTTTTCTCTACACATTTCCTCCCCCTTCCCACATCGAGTATGAAACAATCGACAAATTCCACAATGGTAGGGTATGCTAGACATCGTTTATATACAATCTTATGGCCCCCTAAACATAATGTCCTTGAATGTTCAGGGACTAAATAACCCAAACAAACGTACTAAAGCTTTTCCCAACTTTGCATCATTAAAAGCACACATTTTGTGTCTTCAAGAGACACACTTCACCTTACAATCCACTCCCAAATATTTTAGTCCTAAATATCCTCAAATTTTCACTGCCTCTGCCTCTACAAAACAACGAAGTGTGCTAGTGGCCTTTCATCGGTCTACTCCATTTACTCTTGTACATGAAATCAAGGACCCTGAGGGCAGGTATCTGATTCTCACGGGATACCTTATTGACTCCGCTATCACTATAGTGTCATATTATGCTCCCAACAAAAATCCTATTCCATTTCTTTCGCATCTTTTTTCAGGTTGTGGATTCTCATAGAATGGGTGCAGTTATGATTTGTGGTGATTCAAATCAAGTTATTTTCCCATTTCTGGATAAATCCCCTATATCTTCTTCGAGCAGCCCTAATAAACCCTCATTCTCACAACTGCTTGCAAAACATAATATGGTAGATTCTTGGAGAGAGGTGAATCCAAAAAAGCGTAGATACACATATTATTCGCACCCTCATAAAACTTTCTCCCGCATAGACCATATATTTCTCACTATAGGTCTCATACCTGAAACGATTGCATCTATGGTCATACCAATCACATGGTCTGACCATAATGCAGTATGCACAGTTATTGCTTCAACTATTCCTAAAGCACATGACACTACGTGGTGCCTTAATGACTCTTTATTAAAAAATACATCTCACTGTCTGGATATTAAAAATGCTCCCTCTGAATATCTATTACATAATTCAACACCAGATGTGTCTCCCCTTACTTTATGGGAGGCACACAAACTAGTTATTCGTAGTATTTGTTTGAGACAGGCTGCAATCTTTAGACTCGAACGTAAAACACTTTACGCCAGAAATTAGAAACAAACTTTAATACATGCTACACAGTATATCAAAATAATCCTACTTCTTCTAATAAAACCAATCTTGATAAAGCTAGGCTTGAATTTGATCTGTTTCTTACAGAATCTGCAGATAAGACCCTTCGGAGATCACGTCACAATTTTTACATTAAAGCAAATAAACCAGATTCACCCATGGCCCGCATGCTCGCGTCACTCCATATAAAACCCTATAAAAATTCTTAAGAAATTTAAAACACACCTAGCTACTCTATATTCATCTGAAAACAATTTGAATTTTTCTGAGGCAAATAAATTTTTTGCTCAACTATCACTACCGACTCTTTCTCAGTCTCAGATGGAATTTATGGAAAAATCAATAACACCAGATGAAGTGTCCCAAGTTATAAAATCACTAACCACTTCCATACCGAGTCATAGTAATATGACGTCGGCAGGGTGGTTGTACGGATCCGGGCGGCCGTCATATGACGTCCGCCCGCTCTAGCTGCCAGTGCGTGCCCCCGGCGGCGCGCAGCGGCGCGATCAGGGATGAGGCTCGTCCCTCGGACCCCCATCCCTGATCAAGGTAAACAGCCAATAGAAATTGGCTGTTTACCACGTGATCGGCTGTGTCAATCACAGCCAATCACATGAGCGGCTCAAGCACGAGCCGCTCGTTCTCTCTGCAATGCGCGCCCCCGGGGGCGCGCAGAGCAGCGATCGGGGACGAGGCTCGTCCCTTGGACAGAGCCAATCCCCGATCTTGGTAAAGAGCCAATGAAATTGGCTCTTTACCACGTGACCGGCTGTGTCCAATCACAGCCGGTCACAAATGTCAACAAAGATGAGGGTAACTCACTGTGGCCAGGCTCTTCTCCTCACACACCGATCCAGTGTGAGGAGATCAGCAAACAGTGAGTTACCAGTGAAAGTACTGTTACTATTACTGTGCCCTGATTGCCTGATTGCCCCCATCAAATAAAGAGGACCTGCCCATCTGAGTACCTGTCACCTGCCCATCTGAGTACCTGTCACCTGCCCATCAGCGTACCCGAGTACCTTTTCCCTGCCCATCAGGGTACCCGAGTACCTGTCACCTACCCATCAGGGTACCCGAGTACCTGTCACCTACCCATCAGCATACCCGAGTACCTTCCACCTACCATTAGAGTACCCGAGTACCTTCCACCTACCCATCAGAGTACCCGAGTACCTTCCACCTACCCATCAGAGTACCCGAGTACCTTCCAACTGCTCATCAGAGTACCTGACGCCTGAAGTACCCGAGTACTTGCCGCCTGCTCATCAGTACCCATCAGTACTCATCAGTACCTATCAGTATCAGTACTGATCATCAGTACCCATCAGTAACACCTATCAGAATCAGTACTACTCATCAGTACCCATCAGTACCTATCACCTGCCCATCAGAGTACCCGAGTACCTTTCACCTGCCTATTGGAGTACCCGAGTACCTGCCACCTGCTCATCAGTACCTGTCACCTGCCTGTCACCTGCCCAGCAAAGTACCCGATTACCTGTCACCCTTCATACAGCCACCATGTCAAAGTCCAAAAGGGTTTTCTCTGCCGAAGAGGCCTGTGAAATAATATCCATGATGAGTGACAGCAGCGGGGAGCTCTCACCTTCCGACGCTGAAACAATTTCTGAATCCGGTTCAGAATTTGAGCCCTTTGAAGGCTTTACATCTGGCACTGAATCGGAGGAGGAAGAAGTTCGGCCTAAAAGACGCCGCACTGAAAATCAGGCAGACACCAGCGGCACCAATGGCCAATCGGCAAACGCCAACGGCGCTGGACCCCAGGAGGAAATGCCCAGTACAAGTACTGGGATTTCACACCAGCCCCAAAGAAGAAGAGCCCAAATGCAGCTTCCGGATGCCTTGGCAAACCCATTGTGGCTGCCTTCTAGCTCTGGGTCAGCTACAATCCCCCCCTTCACAGCACAGCCAGGTTTGCAGGTCAACACCGAAAATTTTATTCTGATTGATTTTTTAAATGTATTTTTCCCTTTGGAGTTCCTTCAAAACATCGTGGACCAAACAAATCTTTTTGCCCAACAGTTTATCGAGAACAACCCACCTCATATCATTCCCGTCCTTTTGAATGGAGACCCATAACAGTAGAAGAGTTCAAAGTTTTTTGGGCCTTACAATCAATATGGGGGTTACAAAAAAAATGAGCTGCATTCTTATTGGTCCACCAAACCCATCCACCACATGCCAATTTATTCTTCAGTCATGCCCAGGTCCCGCTATGATGCTATAATGCGCTTCCTGCATTTCAACGATAATTCCCAGTGCCCTCCCCGAGATGATACCAATTACGATAAACTCTACAAAATTTGCCCCCTAATTGAATACTTTTCTAGACGGTTCCCCGAAGTCTATGTCCCTGACCAAAAGATCGCTGTGGACGAATCACTGGTCCACTTCACAGGCCGGCTGGCATTTAAGCAGTATATTCCCAGCAAGAGGGCTAGGTACGGCTTAAAACTAAACAAGCTCTGCGAAAGCAAAACGGGATATGTGTACGCCTTTCGCGTGTATGAAGGCAGAGACTCTGAGCTCCAGCCCCCTGAGTGCCCAACGTACATGGGAGTAAGTGGGAAGATTGTCTGGGACCTAGCCTTCCCATTGCTGCAAAAGGGGTACCATATTTATATGGACAACTATTATACCAGTTTGCCCCTTTTCCGCCACCTGTACCTGAAGAAAACCTTGGCCTGCGGTACAGTAAGAAAAAACCGGAAGGGCTTCCCGCAGAGTCTTATCACCACTCAATTACGAATTGGGGAATCCGCAAGCCTTAGGAACGAGGAGGTAATGGCTTTGAAGTGGAGGGATAGTAAGGACGTTTACCTCATGTCCACCATCCACGATGACACCTCAGTGGAAAATCGAAGACGACGCGGTTCCGTTCAAAAGCCTGCTTGCATCCACGAGTACAATAAGTACATGGGGGGGGGTGGATTTAAATGATCAAATGCTGCAGCCCTATCTCCCGACACGAAAGACCCTCTTTTGGTACAAAAAGCTTGCAATGTACTTTTTCCATTTGGCCATGTACAATGCCTTTGTCACCTATAAAAAGTCCAAAACAACACCAATCCCCTTCTTCCAGTTTATTGAAGACATTGCCACTGCCCTCATTTACCAGCAAGGATCCCCCCAGAAATCATTCGTTCGGATTGTGTCAGCAGACTTCATGAGCGCCATTTCCCTTTCCATATCCCACCATCAGAAACCGGAAGAAGACGCCAAAAAAAGTGTCGGGTGTGTAGTAAAAGAGGAATTAGGAAAGACACCAGTTTCCATTGTACCGATTGTCCCTCCCAACCTGGCCTTTGCATTGGAGAATGCTTCAAAATATATCACACTGCCCTAAACTTTTAGCCCATATTTCACTGCTGAATATTTTCCTGCTGCCTCAACCAACCATATCACTGCCTTCCTTGTGAACCGACCCTGGCCTGTATATCGACTATGTCTCTGCCTGCAGTCTGCATTGTTTATCCGCCATGTTTCTGCCTTTCAAGTGAACTGACCCTGGACTGTTTATCGACGACGCCTCTGCCTGCCATCTGCATTGTTTATCCGCCATGTTTCTGCCTTTCAAGTGAACTGACCCTGGACTGTTTATCGATTTTGCCTTAGTCTACCGTCTATTTCTGCCTTTTACCTGCACTGACCTCGGCCTGTTACGACCATGTTTTTTGCCTGCCACTTAGACTGATCCTTCGCCCTGCTACTGTAGTAGTGGGATTCAAAATGACACAGGGGTCTCACTTTTGTGAGGGGCTTCAGAATATAGTGTTCTGATATGAGAAAACCAGTTTTTGGATTTCTCTGGGTTTGTAAACTCAGAACAGGGTCTGGAGTCCGGAGGCTTCAAAGCGATTTGGGTGGGAGAAGCCTCTACCCCTGTCCCCATTCTTTCCCAACCGAGGCCCTAAGCTTGATGGTCCTGCCTGCTGCCTGGACCAATACTTTGGCTGTGCTGATCATATCCCTGCCTGCACTGACCCAGGACTTTTTATGGAACATGTGCCTGTTGCCTGGACCAATAATTGGGCTGTACTGACCATATCTCTGCCTGCTGCCTGTACTAATTATGGACAGTATTCCTGCCTGCTTCATGGACAATCCTTTTTCTGCTGCTGACCTGCCTGCTACCTGGACCAATGCTTTGGCTGTGCTGACAATATCTGTGCCTGCTGCCTGTACTGACTATGGACAGTATTCCTGCCTGCTGCCTGGACAATCCTTTCACTGTCGCTGTCTACGTTCCTGCCTGCTGCCTGAACCACTGCACTGCTAAAACCACAGGTATTTTTTTGTTTATCCTTTGCTCAGCAGAATGTATTTTGGTATGTACTATGCTATGTGTTAGGGGCCTTCAACAATGTGATAGGTTGTCAGGAATTTGTGTGTTATTTATGTCCCTAGCCACTTGCCAACCGGCCAATGTATATATACGTCTCGGTTTAAACCTAAAAACCGGTGTTATGGCAGCAGATAGCTGCCATAACCCTGGTATTTTTTTAAACGGTGGACAGTTGGCTTTCCGATAAGGGTGGTCCCAGCAGCGGATTCGCCGCGGGATCACCCTTCCGGGATGGCGGAAGAGGTAACCCCCCCTCTCGCCGCGTCCCGGTCCTTTTCCCCGCTTACCGGACCCGCCGGCAGTGGAGAAAATGATCCGGTCCCGGAACCTCATGGACAGGATGTTGAGTGAGGGCAAGCTTGCCCTCACTCGACTCTATGGTCTTGGAGGACCGGAGCTACGGCAAACGTTGTTGCCTAGCAACCAGTTTAAAGGTCCCTTTTTTTTTTCATTTTATTTTATTTATTTTTTTTTTCTATCTTTTTGTGTACTTGTGAGATCTGAGGACTTTTTGACCCCAGATCTTACAAAAAAGAGGTCCTGTCGTGCCTATTTCTATTACAAGAAATGTTTACATTCCTTGTAATAGAAATAAAAATGATCATTTTTTTTTTTTAAATGGTGTAAAAATAAAAAATAATAAATAAAATAAATAGTAAAAAAAAAAAAAAAAATTAAAGCACCCTGTCCCCGTTATCTCGCGCGCAGAAGCGGACGCATACGGAAACCCCGCCCACATATGTAAACGGTGTTCAAACCACACATGTTAGGTATCGCCGCGATCGTTAGAGCAAGAGCAATAATTTGAGCCCCAGACCTCCTCTGTAACTCTAAGATGGCAACCTGTAGAAATTTTTAAAATGTCGCCTATGGGGATCTTTATGTACCAAAGTTTGTCGCCATTCCGTGAGCGTGCGCAATTTTGAAGCATGACATGTTGGGTATCTATTTACTCGGCATAACATTATCTTTCACATTATGGAAAAAATTGGGCTAACTTTACTGGTTTCTTATTTTTTAATTAAAAAAAGTGAATTTTTTTAAAAAAAAATTGCGGTTGGAAGAACGCTGCGCAAATACGGTGTGATAAAAAATATTGCAATAATCTCTATTTTATTCTCTAGGGTCTCTGCTAAAAAAAAATATATAATGTTTGGGGGTTCTAAGTAGTTTTCTAGTAAAAACAACTGATTTTAGCTTGTAAACACCAAATGTCAAAAATAGGCCTAGGCAAGTGGCTAGGATGCATGATAGTGCTCCTTGGATGTTGGGTCCCTCATAGAATATACGTTGGGGTGTTTGCTTTCCAAAATGGGGTCATTTTGTGGGTGTTTCCATTGTCTTGGTGCTCTAGGACCTTTAGAAGTGTGATAGGTAGTCCGAAAATGATGTGTATAATTTATGCTCCTAGAACGCCTGAAGGTGCTTCTTGAATGTGGAGTCTCTTTATGTTGCCAGGCTGTGTAAAAGTCTCACACATGTGGTATCGCCATACTCAGGAGGAGTAGCAGAATGTATTTTGGGGTGTAATTTTTGCTATTTCCATGCTATGTGTTAGAAATATCCTATAAATTTACAACTTTGTGTAAAAAAAAAAAGGTTTTAATTTTTTTCCCACATTTTCCAAAAACTTGTGGAAAAAAATGACGCGTTCAAAAGACCCATAATGCCTCATAGAATATACGTTGGAGTGTTTGCTTTCCAAAATGGGGTCATTTTGTGGGTGTTTCCATTGTCTTGGTGCTCTAGGGCCTTCAGAAGTGTGATAGGTAGTCCGAAAATGATGTGTGTAATTTATGCTCCTAGAACGCCTGAAGGTGCTAGTTGAATGTGGAGTCTCTTTATGTGGCCAGGCTGTGTAAAAGTCTCACACATGTGGTATCGCCATACTCAGGAGGAGTAGCAGAATGTATTTTGGGGTGTAATTTTTGCTATTTACATGCTATGTGTTAGAAATATCCTATAAATTGACAACTTTGTGTAAAAAAAAAGGTTTTCATTTGTTTCCCACATTTTCCAAAAACTTGTGGAAAAAAATGACACGTTCAAATGACCCATAATGCCTCATAGAATATACGTTGGAGTGTTTGCTTTCCAAAATGGGGTCATTTTGTGGACTTTTCCATTGTATTGGTGCTCTAGGGCCTTGAAAAGTGTGATAGGTAGTAAGAAAGTTTTATGTGTATTTATGCTCCTAGAACGCCTGAAGGTGCTTCTTGGACGTGGAGTCTCTTTTTGTGGCCAGGCTGAGTAAAAGTCTCACACATGTGGTATCGCCATACTCGGAAGGAGTAGCAGAATGTATTTTTGGGTGTAATTTTTGCTGTGTACATGCTATGTGTTAGAAATAGCTTATAAATTGACAACTTTGTGGGAAAAAAAAGAAAAAAAAATTTTTCTTCATTTTCCCAAGAATTGTGGGAAAAAATTACAACTTCAAAAAACCCACCATGCCTCTTACTAAATACCTTGGACTGTCTACTTTACAAAAAGGGGTCATTTGGGGGGTATTTGTACTGTCCTGACATTTCAGGGCCTCAAGAAAGGAGATAGGCAGTCAGTACATCTGGTGTGATCAATTTTCAGTAATTGTTACCATAGCTTCTAGACTCAATAACTTTTACACAGACTAAATAATATACACTAATTTGGGTTAATTTTACCAGAGACATGTAGCAGTATACATTTTGGCCCAAATGTATGAAGAAAAATTAATTTTTTGCAAAATTTTATAATTGAAACAAAAAAAAGTGTTTTTTTTTTTTCAAAATTTTTGCTCTTTTTTTGCATATATCACGAAAAAAAACCCCCAGTTGTGATCAAATACCACCAAAAGAAAGCTCTATTTGTGTGAAAAAAATGATAAAAATTTTGTTTGGTTACAGTGTAGCATGACTGAGCAATTGTCATTCAAAGTGTGAGAGTGCTGAAAGCTGAAAATTGGTCTGGGCAGGAAGGGTGTCTAACTGCTCTGTATGGAAGCGGTTAAAATTAAATAAAAGACCAGGCCCTGATGGTTTTTCGGCATTATACTACCGGGTTTTTTACGATTCCCTTTCGCCTATCCTAGCTAATGCTTTCAATACACTTCTTAATGGCCAATCCTTTAAACAGGAAACTTTAAAAACAATCATCTGTATGCTCCCTAAGCCTCAAACTGATGAAACGATTTGGTCGAACTATCGACCCATTTCCTTATTAAATTTAGATATTAAAATTTTTAGCCAAAATTATAGCTTCCAGACTAAATAGCTTAATAGGACAACTCATTCATAGGGATCAAGTAGGTTTCATACCTATTCGCCAAGCTACTGACAACATCAGAAATGCAACTCTGTTATCTCATATAGCTAAAACACGCCGCATCCCCTCGTGCTTCCTATCACTAGACATTAAAAAAGCCTTTGATACCATATCCTGGCCATATATGCAATATACTCTTAGTAAATGGGGTTTTGGCCCAACTTTTTTAAAATGGATCTCTGCGCTTTATAACAAACCTAAAGCATATATTAAATACGCAGGCTATAAATCAGACTTGTTTAACATAGAGAGAGGCACGCGTCAGGGGTGCCCTCTCTCCCCTCTCTTATTTGCCCTTCTCATAGAACCTCTAGCACACATTATTAGAAGTAATCCCTCAATTTCTGTTATAGAACTAGGTGGTCACCATCATAAGTTGTGTTTATTTGCAGATGACAAACTTCTTTTTCTATCATCTCCCCATATATCAGCCCCTAATCTCATTGCTACCCTTAATAAATTCGCTGCTATTTCAGGACTAAATATAAATTTTCAAAAATCCACGGCCCTTAATATCTCATTGAGTGAATCTAAGTTAAATTTAGCGCAGAATGCGTTACCATTTTAATGGTCTTTGAAGCACATTCCATTTTGGGTAAATTTACTCCCAACCATTCTGATCTTTATGCAGCCAACTTTACTCCATTATTGAAAAAAGTTACTGAACTACTGACAAAATGGGCATCACTTCCATTGTCGTGGTTTGGGAAGATAAATGCAATCAAAATGGTTATTCTACTCAAATTTTTATATTTAATTAGGGTCCTGCCAATTCATATACCTGCACATTTTCTTCCAATCTTACAACGTAAAATAATTAAATTCACCTGGGGTTCAATCAAACCTAGATTGCCCGAATCCACATTGATTCTCCCCAAAACAAGGGGTGGACTGGGTCCCCCCAATTTTGCCATATATTACAAAGCTGCGCAATTGGCACAATTAACTAAGTATCATGCCACTACTGAAATTCCCTTATGGGTTACGACAGAATCTATCGAATGTGACCCCATCTCAATTTCCAATCTCTTATGGTTACAACCATCAGATCGAAAACATATTACTAATCCAATTACCAAGCATTCTCGCTCTTTATGGGATAGACTAAAGACCAATTATAATTTACAGTCTACACACAATCCACTACAATCTTTTCTGAGAAATACAGCCTTTTATCCCAAATTCATTTTGGGCATGGTCTAGGTCAGGCCTGTCAAGGCTATTTAATCTTGTCTCTAGCTCTTCTATCTTAAGTTTTCCTGAACTTTGTGAATCACCAAACTATGTCAGGAAATGGGAAACAGACCATGGCTGTACACTTAACCAATCAGAATGGTCTGAAATCTGGTCTGTAACGAAATCTTCTTCTTCAAATATTATCGCAATTGAATCATTATACAAGGTTCTTTCACGATGGTACTTGGTACCAGCTAGAATCGCCAAGTTCACACCAAACTATCCGGCCTTTTGTTTTAGAGGTTGTACGGAAATAGGTACACATGTTCATATATGGTGGAATTGCTCAATTGCTACAGTTTTTTGGAAAGAAATATTCTCTCTAGCATCTAAAATGTTTGAAATAGATATTACTCCAGATCTGGGGATTGCCATTTTAAATTTAAAACCTGCATGCCTGACACGAAAACAATTCCAATTAATCCTTCAGCTTCTTAATGCTGCTAAACAAACCATAGCTAAAGCTTGGAAGACTACAACTTTGAATCTTGTAGAAGTTAAACATAGGATGAATAATGCATTATTACATGCAAAAATAGTAGCCATGGATTGCAATGAATTTAGTACTTTTATAAGCATTTGGGACCCTTGGATTAAACATGGCCTATCACCGGGTTTTGAGGAACAGGCTCTGAATATTTATATATTTATATAATACTTATATTTTATTTATTTGTATTAACTTTTGTGGTACAAGTTCTATTCTCGATGCCCTCTCCTTTACCCACTTTACCCTACCCACACCCTGCTGACTTCTTCCTTTTCCCTTTTTTTTTCCCCCCACAGCCATGTTCTGAATACCTTCTCAAAATCTTAATATCTCAGAATATCATATTAATAATTCTACCTTTTTCTTTTGTTCCTTCCTTTTGTGCAAACTTCACTATACCAGTATAACATTTATTATACTTCTGTAACAATAACAGTATTTCTACTTCTGTTTTTGTTTTGTAACTTGCTTTATGGCTGTTTTATAAAACTCAATAAAAGTATTGAACGAGAAAACTAAAGTTATCTTTGTATATTCAGATAAATATTATCATTTTTATGCACAGGGAAGAACAGTTGGTATAGGCACCACAATGAGAATAGTTTTGACCAGTGTAGTCCTCACGGCCTTGCACAACACAAAGAAAATTACAATAATACTCTTAGAATGCAGATACTTCATACAGTTACAGTTAGTACGTTACAGTTAGTTGATATAAACTCATAAAGACATTATTATACAAACCCCAAAGTTCTCCAGTCCCAATCACTCCATCAAAGAGTATTCTAGAAGCAAGCCTCAGTTGCAATCCACAGTCTGGACTCTATCTGTCTCTACTTCCTCGAGACAAGCCTCAGCTCACATCCACAGCCTGAACTCTGTCTTTTTCCCTTCCTCAAATCAAGCTTTGCTTTCAGAAAACAATGTACACGGTAAGAAATTCACTGTTAGAAAAAAAATATTCCATCCTGCTCCTTCAAATTTTCTCGTTACTATGGTTGAAAACAAACATCAATATTACCCACTAATGATTAGAAAAATGAAGAAATTTTCTTTTCCTAAACATTTTCCTTTGAAATACTATATCCAGCTTTAGTGGCTTTTGAGGATCCAGTTCAGAAACACTAGTCAAACCAATTCTGGCCATAGTTGAAAATGATCAAGTTCTATAACTGGCAAATATTTGCTTTAAGTTAAACCTGTCTTATGTTATAAAACAGAGATCAATTATGTGAGTTGTTTCAAATGTTATAAATAGATTTGAGTTCAGGGCATTGGGTTGCTAGACCAGGCAAATTGCTACTGTTGCAGCAGACAGGAAGTCATTTGTACTAACAACAACTTACAAAGTAATCCACAACTCAGCTCCCAGCTACATCATTAACCTAGTCTCAAAATACCAACCAAATCGTCCTTTTCATTCCTCCCAAGACCTCCTGCTCTCTATCTCTCTCGTCACCTCCTCCAATACTTGCCTCTAGGACTTCTCCCGAGTCTTTCCCATCCTTTGGAATTCCCAACCCCAATCTGTCTGACTATCTCCAACTCTATCCAGTTTTAGGAGATAACTGAAAACCTTTCTATCCTGCCCTCACCTAAAAACTGTACTTCTTCATCAGCTCATCTCCCACAGTTATTACCTTTGGTATCACTTGACCCTTCCTCTTAGATTGTAAGCTCTAATGAGCAGGGCCCTATGATTCCTCCTGTATTGAATTGTATTGTAACTATACCGTCTGCCCTCACGTTTTAAAGCGCTGCGTAAACTTTTAGTGCTATATAAATCCTGTACAATAATAATAATTTAGCAACAGTGTTACTACTGCCTTTAAATTACAACTTCCTGGCGTGCGGGCAACAAGTCATTTCTGGGACACAAGTGGCGAGATAGCATCATTGGTTGCAAGGATGCAAGCAGCCATCATTGTCCTTGCAACCATGGATCCAGCAACCTGTTTACTTGTTTCCAATTGTATCCAAGCCAGCAGGCATCCTGGGTGATATTTTTGACTAAATATGGTCAATACCATGTTTGGTCAATAATGTCAGGCAGCATTATTGGCCAGCTTGTTGACATTGGCAAGCTTCCAGTTGTGGCGAGAGTCCATTGGGAGAAAATAGTCCATATGGTATTGTGTGGGTCATCATGTTTGTGTCAGCAGGTCATCAAGATCATTGTTCATCATGATTGACATTGGATCTACATCACTAGATGGCATGATTAACATGACATGATGGATTCAGAATGTGGGCTTTTTTAGGTTATATTTTCATTAATAAGGATTAAAGAATTAAAGGATTTTATGAAAGTGTGTGTTTAATTACTATTTAAATGCATTTTGTGAATGAGTAAATAGAGGTACTCTGTACCCTTTACTTGCTCATGTAGTGGGTACAGATATTTGGGGTCCATTTATTTAAAGTGGGATTCTAGATTCTAATAAGTCCCCACTGAAAACTCTCACAACCACTAGTCCAAAGTTGTGAGGAAGAGGTCCTTGTTCCCATTAAAATGTAGACACGTAACCTACCAGTATATTGAGGGCATGTGGCCTGGTATGGTCTGAGGGGGGGGAGGTAGGGGTGCATTCTCAATGCCCTGCCCTTTTCCACCCAGCCAGCCTGCATCCTGGGATAATGGTCTGGTATTTTTTTTTTTGCATTAGGTACATGTCCCCCTGGCAGTGCCCAGCTCTTTACACCCTTGTTTGACAATCCCTTGCCTAGTATTGCCTAGTAGACTTGAAAATTAGTTGATTTTTAAAATTCATCCACTATTGACTTCAATAACTTTCATTTTAAAGTTTGCAAGTTGTGGATTTAAAGTGAGTTCACAGAAGAGCCTGTGAATCAAATCCAAGCACATTCACCCATTATTATTCATACATTTATTACATTTATTAGAGAGTAGGAAGCTGTGCTATACAGTGCAAATTCGGGATACGTTTTAGTCCAACCTCGCAAACTGTGTAAATCACAAAAACACCCAGTCGGTTTAAGGGAATTTTATAAATGCGGACATTTCTCTGGAAGAAGAATATATGTTTAGGGATAACAATGAATTTATTGTTGAGTAAATTGCCTCCTTTACTTTTTTAATATTCGATGTAATGACGATTCTTTCAAAATGCACTGTATAAATCAATTTACAACATATCAAAAAGTAGGTAAAAGCATTTAGAAAATAAAGTGAAAGTGCTCAAATGTAGTAGCTGAAGTGCTTACTACTTTTACTGATACATATTTATATTGCTAAAAGCAGAAATGATAACATATTACAACAATTTTATTATATATGGTCCATTTACTGAGTAAATCTAGAGCTACCATTGTTTGTAGGGAGTGTGATTACCATAATCTAATGTGATTGCATGTAAATAATACGTAATTTTAAAAAGTTTGAACAAGAGCAACAGAAAAACAGTGGGTAGAGGATAGATAGATAGATAGATAGATAGATAGATAGATAGATAGATAGATAGATAGATAGATAGATAGATAGATAGATAGATAGATAGATAGATAGATAGATAGATAGATAGATAGATAGATAGATAGATAGATAGATAGATAGATAGATAGATAGATAGATAGATAGATAGATAGATAGATAGATGAAAATAACTAGTTAAAGTTGCAAGAGAATTGCTAAGTTACTGATTTTGTTACTGATTTTGATCAGTGGAGAATATGCAACTGCCATTTATGATTTTTATGCCTCCCTGCGGATTGGAATATCTGCATGCATATAATAAAAGAATCAAAGTTTGAAATTTGCAGATTTGCCTGATTTGTCAGCCATTTGGCTCTTCACTATTAGCAACAGCTAATAGTGCTGCACTACTGCTTTTTGTCCTTTCTATTTTCCCCTGGTAGTCCTTTATATAACACTGTCATTTCTCCACTTTATCGAAGGAAGAAGTCAAACTTTTCACATAGACTGAACTTCAAAAATCAGGATCAACAATCTGTGCAGCACAGTCTCTAAGTAACAGGAGTTGCTTGTCAGCCAATGATAGCTTTGTAAAATATCCATTGAAATAGAAATCCAGTACCCAATGTTCAATGTGAAATTATTTACTGAAGTTCCATTTGAGTCCAGACCAATGTTTTGGAAAAGCGGGGGCCCCCTTTATCAAATTTACAGACAGAACTGTTTTGCCACCTTAAAAGACTTCAGAGATGAAAGGACTTAGTGCCGGGACAAGGCCATCCAGTGCCCAAGGCAAGAAAGTGCCCTTCTTCCCTTACCGTTGGGATCAGGTTGCTTAAATCACTACAAAAAACATTGTGCCCAGGGCAGCTGTCCCTCCTGCCCACCCCTTGCCCCGGTCCTGAAAGAACTTCAAACATGTTTGCCTTTTTTCATCTCCATTAAATAATGGTTGGAAAGCATTAGTAGTTTTACAAGACAGATGAGGATGTTTGTGTTTGCTTTCTTAACTCAGGGGAAGTTACAAGGTAAGTACATTTCTGGCATGATCAACAGGTATTTTCTGTACTTGCTGAAAATGTCCTTGGCTTAGAAATATAGAACTGATGCATCTGCCACATATAACGACTGGTAAGCTTCAATCTATTACATTTTATTACATTTTTGTTTTTGGGTTTAGATACACTTTAGCTACCTCTGGGTCTCTCAATTGTAACAAGTATAGGCATATTAGATGTTGGGAATTGATATGCATATGCTTGTTATAAATAAGTGCCTAACCAGGTAATACAATTATGATAAACATGACATTCCTGAAGCATGCTTTTCAAGAACTGAACAGCAATGGAAGCTCCCATATTTCAATCCAAACAGTTTCTATCCAAAAAAGTTTTTCCCATAGATATTAAAAGCGTTTAGAATGCAATCTGCTCCACAGAGAAGCAGATTATTAGAGGAGAAACAGATCAGATTAGAAAAATGTTATCTACAGTGCCAAGGATGACTAGACGGTTATTGACTACTTATAGGCCTATTAGAAAATCATCATTAATATATATTTGTTTATTACTTCCTGAATTACCTTTCTATATTAATTTTATTCCTAAAACAGTACTAAATAATCCAAACTGTCCATTTATTCAATAGCCCCTTTAATGTGTAAGACACAATAAAAATGTTTACAAAAGAACACAAGTAATGCATTTAGTTTTAGTGTTTTAGTTTTAGTGTTCTGGGGTCCTAGCATTCCTTCTGTCCTAGGGTGTCATTGCTGCTCCTCCATAGACACAGTACAATGAGCTCTGTTACCCTAGGACAGGAAATGTGTTACTGGCAGGATCACCAGGTGAAAATAAAGGAGAAAAATGCTGGAAAAAAGCAAACTAAAGCTGCCCCCACATACAATGTCTAGCAAGCTGTATTATATAACATGTTTGTTCTTAGGTTTAGTAAGACTATAAAGGTACATATAACCATGAATCTATAACTATAGTGTATACATTTTATAGTATTTTGCCTCTAAACAGCTTTAAAAATTGTATATCCTTTTACATATACCTCATTATTTTACAAAACTGTTAATATTTTCATAACCGTAATTGAATTACAACATAAATAACCTACACAAACAAAACCGTATACATGGAATGGCTGGCCAATATAATATGATATATATTAATGTGTACTCCCTCAATTCTGCTCAGAGTGATTTAAAACTTATGATTCAGAATGTTATGCAAAACATTAATAAATTCATTTTTTTTTTTTTTTCAGAAGTAATTTCTACCACAAGCATTAATTAAACAAAATGTTTTGTAAAGCTAGAATCAATTTGTGTGTTTAAATGACTTAAATGAGATTTCCATAAATGTTTCTGATATTTCACTGGATCATCAAAATGCAGTCCCAGCATGCCTAACTTACTGTACTTCTTCAAACTTCTGCTAAGTGCACACCAATTAAATGGCTAAAAACACCACATTTAAGCCGAAAGCACGCAGATAAAGCTTGCCATTAAATTGCAATTTAACATACCCAGACTCAGTGGCTGCTGACAACTCTTGAGGGTTGTAATCTCATTTAACCCCCTCTTGTCATGACTAGGCACTCCCATCCAGCATAATGCACACCAAATTAGACTTGACATGGCAACAACAGAAATAAAGCCCTCTTTAGCTTAAAAGTCATGTCACAGTAGGTAACCCTGACCTTCAGCTGTATTCAGAGAGCCCCATTCTTTCCTATGGACCCCACAGGCACATTATGCTGCAGATAGTACAGTCAGAGGTGGGCAGAATAACAAAAGATTTCTCTATCTATCTATCTATCTATCTATCTATCTATCTATCTATCTATCTATCTATCTATCTATCTATCTATCTATCTATCTATCTATCTATCTATCTATCTATCTATCTATCTATCTATCTATCTATCTATCTTATATACAGTTGTAGTTAGAAATGTACGTATATATATATAGGCAAAACAATATTCCTTTTAAATATTATACACATGCAAACATATTAGAATGAAAAGTTTGATAGAAGATCTTATTAACCAACATACAGTTGAAGTTCCCTTGAGACAAATTAAAACGATCTGATGTAGCAGACAGTTGAAAAAGAAAAAAAAAACTGTTATTTTTTAGTAATAAAAGATGAAGCCTGATTGCTAGATCCAAACTCCTCTGGCTCAATATTTTCCTTACCCTGCCGTGATCTCTCACGTAGAAGCAGAGGGGCATCTCTGCTGGAGTTACTCATTTGATACATTCGGCTCCTTGCATTTTAAATGAGGTCAGCGTGGTTGGTGGTGCAAGTCTTCAAAGCATCTTCTGCAACTGGCATTTACTGAAGTTCTGTTGTCAGAAGGAACTCTAACTGTTTCTAACATTTTCTAAGGGAAAGAACTTGCCTCAGATTTTTACAAACGATCAGCATTTCTCCCAAAGCAGAAACCTAGCTTTATAAGGTTACCATTTTATAATTTATATGCTGCTTTATTTTATAACATGAATGTTGCATTTATTGTTGTGCTGGCCTTGACAGAATCTCAAACTTTTGCCATTAATTTACTGGGAGCCATGGTGTTAGATATTTACCTTAAAATAAGAATTACGTTAAAAAAACAAAACTTAAATGGTACCATAAGCATTTGGCACCTAATAAAAAAATGAAATGAATGTAAAAGCAATGTTGACTAGTATTTTTTTTTTTTTTTTAATAAAATAATTAATTTGAAGGAAAACAATACTTCCAAAACATGTGTATTCCAAAATGAAGCCTAACAGTTTTAACTTTCTTTTCTGTTTTAAAATAAAGCTTAAAACAAAAGCATTCACAGAGTATAAAGCACCTTTAACAGATCTTAATATTAAAGGAGGAATTAAAACTTTCAAACCACTGCAATCACTTCATCAGATTACAGAACAAAAACAAAAATGTCTGTTGTCTTTATTTTGAATTGCATAGAATGGAGTGTTTATTAAATACAATAATGCCAATGAGTTGGGTGACTTACCAATCTCAGTTCTGGAGGCCCCAAGCATAGAAGTCAAAACTTTCCCGAGCTTCTAAGCACTGAAGAATCATTAAAAGAAAGTCGTTAACCTCACCCAGTCATTTCTCATTATTCCAATGATTCAGAAAGCCAGTTGTCTGCAGATCAGTCCAAATATTAAAGAGACCTTCATTGACTTTGTCCACGGAAGACTAATATTAACTAAACTTGGTAGAATAAACTGCATAATGTTTATAGGAAGTTCCCAGTGCGGCTGTGTAGTACAGCTCTGCCTGCCCCAGCCTCTTTACCAATGGAGTGGTTTATTTAATTTGTCAGTATAATAGAAGCAGTTTGAATAAGAGACAGAGAATGCAGTGTGGTATAAAAGAAACAAAGGCTAAAAGTACCACTATTTTGATTCCCTTTTTAAAATTACTTCCAAAGTGTGATATCTATTGTGAAGAATAATGCTGAACAAAGCACAGTGTCTTGGCAATATTCACAGAGCTTATTCACGCAGCCAGTTCTGTCTGTACATTCAGAGGTAGAATACACTTATAAATGATGTATTGGAAGCACTATAGTTTCCATTGTATTTCCAGTGTAAACAAAAAGACAGAGGAAGCTGAATGGCATATGGGCAGGGAGGCCATAGTTTATTCAGGAATCACTTCTGCATTGTGTAACTAATCTGTTGTCATTATTTCATCATAGACCTTTTTTTTTTTAGTATTTTCCATGATCCAAAATAATATAATCTTATTTTAGGACAGCTGTGAAAAATCCATCTGAGAGATAATATGTTAAAGAGATACTGAATATGACTCCATATTTATGTATCTTACCATCAGCGGGTACTAATGTATTTTTTAGATTCAGTCTTAAAGTGGCAGTACATCTAAAATACATGCTAAACAGATAAAACCATTTAACTATATCTGTAAATATTACAAGATTAATGATAAAATTAGGATTTTATTGTACAATGTGCATC
The DNA here is from genome assembly GCF_965119305.1 of Pelophylax lessonae. NCBI lineage: Eukaryota > Metazoa > Chordata > Amphibia > Anura > Ranidae > Pelophylax > Pelophylax lessonae. The sequence goes on from NC_138769.1 coordinate 468,707,267, forward strand.
TGCATATGTACATGATTCTTTCTTCTTCTTCTCCCCTTAGACTGTATATTGCCTGACACATGTTTTTAGATAATGTGTACATAAGATGAATATTATACTTGACTACTTTTCTTTTATAAAGAAAAAAATGATGATCTACAGTATGTGCAGTAACTTAACCCATCTAAAACAGTCTTCATTGCTCTAAGTGCTCTTTACTGAAGAAAAGTTATATTCAGATGGGTACTGTGGGTTTCCTCGCAGCATGACTCTATCTAAAACCGTAAAATCTTCATTACTGAAGACCTTCATTATTAAAGCATCTTCCATTTTCTCTTCTTAATTATGACCAGGGTGAAAATAACATTTATTTTGTTTTATTTTTTATTTTTTTTTCTTATATGGCAGTTGGTAATCAATGTAGTGTTGACTTTATATTGCTGGTATAACTATTCACTTTCAAATAAATCATTATAGTTATTGGAGTCCTTGTTTAATAATATTGTAAAGGGCACCTGTAGGATGTACTCTACATACCTAACTTTTATGTGAAATGGTATTTTGTGATGATGTGTACATGAGATGAATATTATTGACTACTTTCCTTTTATAATGTAAAAACTGATGATCTATGTGCAGAAACTTAACCCATTAGAATTAGTATGCATTTTTCTGCATTCCCTTAACTGGAGTAAAGTAAATTTCAGTTGGTTACCTTTACAGTACGACTCTACCAGAAACCCTAAAATCATTGTTATAGGAGATCTAGCATCACCTTTGCCTAAAGTAATTCAAAATAGTCACTGGAGGCCTTGTTTGATATAATTTTAGGAAAAGCATATAAGATGAACTTACCTAACTTTTTTCTCAAGCACATTTCATTGGGAACATATGGAAGAGTATTTTGAGGTAGTGGTGCAGGTCATAAGGTATACAAAAGTAAGCTCTGTTCCATACTTACAACAGACAGGAGATTGGAACTTTTGCCCCCATTAGGGCTGAAGGAAATCTAGAGCACGTGACTTTTCCAAAACACTAGTTCCACAATTATCTGAGAACCCCCTTCCCACAGGTAGAAACTTGTAGGATTGAAACCAATGTAAAGTTTCTTCCTGAGATAGAACAAATAGGTTGTAAAAAAGACTAAAGGCTTGAGGGAGCAAAGGGCTGCCACACTTACAATCATCAAGTGCTAAGTAAACAAATTACTATCCCAAATTACACTAAACCACATAAGCCCAACTCTAATCAAGTCTTTACATTTTGCTTTGAACAGAGCAGGGAAAAGTTATAACCTCTGTTTTTAATTCCCTTTGTTCCCCTGTTAAGACAGAAAATGATGGGAAATCCATGGGGACACAGACAAAACCAATATTTGGTAGAGTGAGGAAGATTTAGAAATAATGAATTTATTTTGGTTCATGCCTTTCTGGTACAGGGATGACTGCATCCCTTATTTTGTATTTGAACATCACATGGACATGAGGTAATGGAATCTCCACAATAGGATCATGGACAAAAATAAAAAAACCAACAGAAATTTTAACTTTTCTCTACTCTTTCCAAAAGTACATGAATTTAGGTTGTAAAGTAATGCAATCATTTTTTTTTCTGCAAAGAATTTTGTTGACACTTCTCACTAGAAGTGTAAGCTGTTCTAAAATGTTTTAAAAAATTATATTTTTTCTGAAAAATATAAAAAGTACAATTCCCTATTCAATTGCTTTTCTCTACGCTTGGCAAAACAATAAGGCAGCAGTGCACACTTTGGAAACCTGATAATAGCATTCAATGAACCCAAAGACAGGGGAAGAACCCACCCGCATAATATTTACTGTTTAACCTATATTGGGTATGCAATAATTTCTTCAGCTCCAAAAGGTTAAACCCCCTTTATGACCAGGCCATTTTCTACGATACGGCACTGCATTATTTTGACTGACAATTGCGAGGCCCTGCAACGCTGTACACAAATAAAATTGATGTCCCTTTTTCCCCCCACAAATAGAGCTTTCTTTTGGTTGTATTTAATTACCTCTGTGTTTTTTTTTTTGCGCTATAAACAAAAATGACCAGCAATTTTGAAAAATTCTGCTTTAAAACACATCCAATAAAAAATGTAAAAAAACAAATTTCTTCATCAATTTAGGCCAATATCTATTCTGCTACATATTTTTGGTAAAAAAAATCCCAAATAGTGTATAACGATTGTTTTTCTCAAAAGTTATAACGTCCACAAATTTTATGGAATTTTTTTTTTTCACTAGTAATGGCAGAGATCAGCGACTTATAGCATGTCTGCGACACTGCGGACACTAAGTGACACATTTTTCACTTTTTTGGGGACTAGTGACACTAATACAGTGATCAGTGCTAAAAAATAATGACACTGGCAGGGAAAGCATGAACATCAGGGTTGATCAAAGATTTAAATGTGTCGCTAGGGAGTGCTTTCTAACTATGTGGGGAGTGCTTGTACTGTAGGAAGACAGAGATCCATGTTCCTGCTTAGCAGAAACACAGGATCTCTGTATTCCCTTCCACTTGTTTACATAGGCAGACCGCTGTTCTGCCTTTCTGGGGAACGATCGGATGGACCCGCTGATTGGCTCCCACTGTGTCCAATCACAGCCACCGACCCAGAAGAGCAATATCATGTACCTGTACATGATTTCACACAGGAGAGCCACTGCCCCGCAGTATATGTACGTGGGGTAGTTGGCAAGTGGTTGCTGTAAGGTCCACAAGAAGGGATTATTGAATGGTGATGTATGGGATCACCCACAAATATAAAGTTATTTTACACTTGTATAACGTTCCTTAATCATGTCCTGTAAATTGTACCTCAATAAACAGTACATTTGCAGTGTTATCTTTAACCAATCAGTCATGCGCTAGCAAAAATCCTTTCCCTGTCATATTATTAAGGGGTGTGCGGGTGAACACAGGTTCACCTTATTTACTAAAATTCACTTTGAAAACTGAAAATACACTTTTCAAATTGAACATTCACTTTACTAAATGAACAGCCTCTACTTGAGTAAATCAAGCCCTTTGACTTCATCATTAATTCATCTATCTTTGTGCCCATCAATGACTATAAAAATGTTACCTTGATTTACGAAAGGAGTAGAATTTTTCTTTTTCAAAAAGGTAATTCACCTAACTTACAGAAAGAGGGAAAATTGTGCAGTTCGATCTTCCAATCATGAGCAAGCAAAAAATATTTGCACATAATCGAATATTCTTTAATGTTCACTTTGTTTCTCTTCATTTACAAAAATACGTAAAATTTCTGTGATTTTAATAATGACCTGAATGCAGACCTGGGTAAATTGTCTGTCTGTCTGATTATTACCACTTCAGGGCAATCGTCATTGGGGGTTCAACCTCACTTGCAAGGCTTCTGGCAGAGATGGGCTTTCAGGATGGTTGGCATTTGAAAAACCCACTAACTAAACAGTACTCCTGTTATTCAGCCCCACAAGGCGGTCTCTCCAGGATGGATCTTGGCTTGGGTAATGAGTAAATACTCCCTTTGAACTTATCTGCCCAATATGAGCCCCGGACCATATCTGATCATTCTCAGATCATTCTCAGATATGAGCTTGAATCACAACATTAAGTCCTAGTAAATGCTCTTATTGGAAGATTAACCCTTTCTGGTTATCTCTCTTTCTAAACCCTGATACTATACCTGATTCTCTAACCCAGTTCTTCGATTTTAACTTGAACATTGTTGAATAAGGCTTATTATGGAATGCCCTTAAGGCATTCTAACCAGGTCAATTTTGTAAAATAATGTTCTCTATCAAGACCAATCTTGATAGATAGGTTCCACTGTATTGCCTCTGTTGGATTCGATTGTATTTTATGCACATGTTTGTATACTATGGTGTCCTTTTATGAAACCGAGATGAGCAGTGATCCTGCTGATTACAGCTCATCTCGGATCATTATCGGTTTATGAAACAGAGATGATCGGGGGAGAACATGTTCTCCGCTGATCATCCCTACACACGGAGAATCTGTCATTGACTGACACAGAAGCTACCAGTTTATGAAGCTGCGATCTCCGCACTTCACTGGTGATCTGTGTCAGAATTCCACTCCCGGATTCACCAGCCTAGAGGTGGTGAATCTGGGAGAGAAAACAGAATCGGGGGAGAACTGAGGGGGAAAAAGGAAGATTATCGACATCCTTCTGGATCAGACCCCCCAACACAGTAATCATGTCCCCCTGCCATATTTATGTATATATATATATATATATACACATACATGTACAGTATATATATATTTAATGTGTGTGTGTATATATATATATATATATATATATATATATATAAAATGTATGTGTGTGTGTGTGAGTGTATGCAGTATATATGTATATATTTATGTAGGGGGACTCATTATTTAATTAACATTAGTGGGGTTTGAACTCACGTGTACTTAGCAGTGATAATCTATCACTGCTTATTAAACGGGTACCAGTGATTTTCTTGTACTGTAATCTCGCTTTGTCTCACGAGATTACAGGCGCCCATTCACTTGTACACAGATCTCGGCCGTTCTCAGAGGAAACACTTCTCCTTTGTTCACCCTGTGAGAAGTGAAGTTCACCACTTCATAAATAGGGTGCCAGAGGAGATAATTTTCCCTCGGAGAACGGCCGAGAAGTGAACGGTGAAAAAAATTCACAGTTTCATAAACGTACACCTTTATGTGGTGGCTTAATAAAACTTTACCAGATAAAAAACAAAATAAAAATCTCGTTGCAAATGTGTAAAATGTGTGCATCTAGAAAATTTCTGTGTCAATGACCCTGTTATGAAGTTTGTGTGTCTGGTGGTATGCTTCAAGTGCACTGCCACTAATTTATCATGTAAAAAAGGTAATGATATTTGCGCTTAAGACTGAAAAATACTAAGACAATATAAAATATATGTACACAAGGCTGCTAGCTCAATAGGAAGATCACAGTCCATATAAAGTAGTAGATGTATATTAGGAGCTGCGCCAGAAATATATTAAACAATCTATCACAGTAATACAGTCCATGGACAATCTAATGGAGTAGAACTGCAGGTAGAAAGAAAGGACCCGATCCAATCAGCCAATCACCAGTGAATAGTGAGAGAGATGAGATACACCCTGTGCTGACACCTGTAGCCTCTTACTGGAACTTTTGACCCTCCTGTCACAATGTGGTCAAACAGGCATAAGAGCAAACAGCGCTCGGCGTAAATGATGGTTCCTAGTCACATTCCTCACATTCCTTAGCAGGGAGAGAGAACTTCACAATTCACAGATGTACAATGCCTTCACAGGACCCAACAGAAGTGTCTTTCACATGCAGGCTCAGAAAAAAGACAGAGGGGCAACCAATCGTGAAGTACATCGAGGCACATACATTTATTAAAAAGTAATGCACTTACATAGTAGACATCATATAACAGCATCAATGGATAAAACCGCGGTATGTAGCGTGCTCAGCTCCGATACGTCTGCCTTACACGTATCGTCAAACATCTATGACATCTTCAGAGGCCTCTCACAAACAGTAAAAAAGCTATCCATCACCATACTGTGGATTTGTTTGTATATGGTATTTTCAAACCCAAAAAATATTTTCTGTGTGGACCATGGTTGGAGTTTAGCTCAACAAATGTTTTCATTTCTGCAACTATTCCATCCATATTGATGAATAATAAGCTGTTCTCCATACTGGCCAAAACACAATCTGGGGGCAGTACATGTCCATGTAGTTGTTAAAGGAAGTGGCCAGTGTCCTGCAAGTAGGAAACCATAATAGGTGGCAACAGATAATAGTCCAAAAATTTGGCGAGTGGTTGGTGATGATACCAGATCCAGGGATAATATTTAAAAAAACACAGCGCTAAAGACAGTGCATAATCTTACATCATATACCCCAAAGGGAAATTAATTCAGTGAACTCCAAACAATGTGCCTTATTTTTCATGAATAAGTGCAATATAAGTCCTAATGTGGGCAATTGGTGACTATAATGAATATATTAATGTACAATTCCAGTGCTGAAAAAAGTAACCTATTGCAATTGGTGACTATAATGAATATATTAATGTACAATTCCAGTGCTGAAAAAAGTAACCTATTGCAATTGGTGACTATAATGAATATATTAACCTCTTTACCACTGCTCACATTGCTGTTACTGCAGCAATGTGGCTCGTTATCATCCAGCGACCTAGACCTACATCGCTGGACTCCGCCCCTTGTGGGCACCGCCGCTCTTCCCCGATTGTCGGGGACTCTAGTTTGGAGATCCGCCCGCCTGTATAAACAGAGCGGGCGGATCTCCTCAGTGACAGGGAGTGACAGATCGCAGTGTTCAGCATAGCTGAACATCCGATCTGTCCTTATGTCACTCAGTCACCCCCCCCACATGTTAGTAAGCACCAGGCATACATTAACCCCTCCCTCTCCAATAAAATTAACCCCTTCCCTGCCAGTGTCATTTTTACAGTAACAGTGCATATATATAGCACTGATTACTGCAGTAATGTCACTGGTACCCCCAAAAGTGTCAAAAATGTCAGTCAAGGGTCCGATCTGTCCGCCGCAATGTCGCAGTCCCACAAAAAAAATCTCAGATCGCAGCCATTACGCGTTAAAAAAAAAAAACACCAAAAATGACAGAAATCTTTCCCTTAGTTAGTAAACGCAATAACTTTTGCGCAAACCAATCAAAATACGCTTATTGTGATTTTTTTTACCAAACATAGATAGCAGAAAACAAATTGGCCAAAAATTTTAAAAAATTTGGATTTTTACATTTTTTTTGGGGGGAATTTCATATAAAAAATGTGAAAAATATTGTTATTTTTTCAAAATAAACGCTCTTTTTTTGATTATAGCGCAAAAAGTAAAAATCGCACAGGTGATCAAATACCACCAAAAGAAAGCTCTGTTTGTGGGAAAAAAAGGACGTAAATTTCATTTGGGTACGGCGTCGCAGGACCACGCAATTGTCAGTTAAATTCGCACAGCGCCGAATCGCAAAAAGTGGCCTGGACGTAAGACAGCAAAATCCTCCGGTGGTAAAGTGGTTAATGTACAATTCCAGTGCTGAAAAAAGTAACCTATTGCCCACATTAGGACTTATATTGCACTTATTCATGAAAAATAAGGCACATTGTTTGGAGTTCACTGGATTAAGTTCCTTTTGGGGTATATGATGTAAGATTATGCACTGTCTTTAGCGCTGTGGTTTTTTTTTTTTATATATATTATTTTTCACTGAGTGATGAGCAGCAGCGGCAATTTTTATATTTTCTTTCTAATTACTTGTTGCTTAGCGAAGGGTGGACTATGAATTTAGAGTCATTATCACAGATCCAGAGATAATCAGTTGGTATTTCAAGGAATTCAAGCCCTTGTAAACTTTTGGTAACTCATAAATTACCAGAAATTTGGATAAATCTACCAGGATGTTTTTGGCAACATCTTTAGACAGCCAGTCATTAGTGAAGCTATTGTTGATCAGATTACTTTTTTATTATCTAAAACAGGGGAAAGACAAGACAATCAGTTTAACACATTGCGACTTCTCTGCCCATGCACAGGTAAATTTTGCTTTGACTATCCATGTTAACCATATCCGTGATACAGCATGCAACTGAAAACTGACAATCTGCTACTAATTTTGGCCCGTGTTTGTGACTGGTCTGCTTTTGAACATTTCCCTTTTCACTCAAGTGTCTCTTATCAATTCCTAAATATTTATTTAATTAACAAATGTATCAATAAATTAATTAATACTTCCCTGCCTTATCTCCTTATAAAATTAGATCAACTTATGGAGAAAGTCACAGACAAGGAATTGTTTGCCAAAGTATAATTTTGTTTGCACAAATATATAGGCAGTTTAACACAGCAGTTCAACGAAAGCAATATGAAGATGCAACAAGAAACAGCTATGCTCCGCTCTAGAAAGACTGTGCAAGCAGTAGACCAACATTTTGTAAAACATATTTTATGAAGATTTATTCCTACTCTCTCTACCTTCTAATGTGCTCCCTCTACTCTTCCTTCTCATATCAGTGTCCTCTGTCCTCAAATTCTCATTACTTTACCCTTCCTGTCCACCCCACATTATTCAGTGTATATATAACCCTTACTATTACCCTTTCCATACTACTGCACTCACTACCTCCTGAGAATACTGAACCCACATTCTGAGCTAAACACCAGGACAGTAAAGTATGTGCACTCATATACATCCCACTCCAATCTTACTTTCCTCTCCCTCCTTCTTCTCCTAATCTCTGGGGACACCCCCCTTAATTCTGGCCCTACATTATCTAATTGCAAGCAACACATCCAGAATACTCCCCCCTCTGGCAACAGTTGCAATTCCTTGTGGTGTAATTTTTATCCTACTAATGCCTTGCTTGGGATGCCAATCTTCAGACCTAGCACCAAAAAAACTCCCTCTGTCTTCTTGCCATGCTTACCACCCACTTACCCTGGAACAGTCTTACCAGTTGCCTGGGGAGACCGTGGCTTTGCGTGGAAAGTCTGTGCAACTGTAGGGATGGAGACCAGGCTCTCTGCAGCAAAGTACCTACCAGGTTGTCTGCTGACCAGTGGTGGCTGATGCTCAAAATTTTTTTTTTTGGGGGGGGGGGGGCGCAAACAGAAAATTGTAATAGGCATTGCTTTGCGGCAAAAACTGAGTAAAAAATAGCGTGACTTTGAGGTCACACAAGTGTGAAAGGGGCCTTCAGTAATCAAGGTACAGTGTGCCCTGATCAATGTAGAGTGACCAGTGTTCCCCCATCAATGCAGAGTGACCAGTGCCCCCATCAATGCAGAGTGACCAGTGAGCAGTTCCCCCATCAATGCAGAGTGACCAGTGAGCAGTGTGCCCCCATCAAAGCAGAGTGACCAGTGACCAGTGCCCCCATCAATGCAGAGTGACCAGTGAGCAGTTCCCCCATCAATGCAGAGTGACCAGTGAGCTGTGTGCCCCCATCAATGCAGAGCAGATGTGTTGCTTGAACATGAACAAAAATAGCAAAACAAAAACCTAGCCGTGTCTCGGCACTAACTTTACAATATATACAGGTCCTAAGTACCAGGCTGAGCAAGTCTACAGTTTGCCAGCTTCCACATATACAACTTGTATGTTTTTACCAACCTTTTGCTCTCACAGACAAAAGGTGTCTGATTCCCCAGGATGAGAGAACACTGGCTGTCTAAAGGTGAGCCTAAATTGGCATAAGGGAGAGGACCAAGACTCAAACTGGATTGTAGATCAGAGATCCCTAAATTTGTAAGAAAGGAGTCTGGGAGATGTATAAACCCCGAACAGGACTTTTCCCAGCTCTCTCTGGGACGCTCTGCTATAATATATATATATATATATATATATATATATATATATATATATATATACACAGGTGCATCTAAAAAAAGTAGGATATCACCAAAAAGGTAATGTATTTCCGTAATTCAATTCAAAAAGTGAAACTCATATATTTTATATAGATGTGTTACACACAGAGAGATATATTTCAAGCATTTCTTTCTATTAATTTTGATGATCATGGCTTACAGCTAGTGAAAACCCAAAATTCAGCATCTCAAAAAACTAGCATATTACAAAAGACCAATTAAAAAAAGGATTTTTAATACAGAAATGTTGGCTTACTAAAAAGTATGTCCATGTACAGTATAGTATGCACTCAATGCTTGGTCGGGACTCCTTTTGCATGAATTACTGCATCAATGTGGTGTGGCATGGAGTCCATCAGCTTGTGGCACTGCTGAGGTGTTATGAAAGCCGAGGTTGCTTTGATAGCGGCCTTCGGCTCCTCTGCATTGTTGGGTCTGATGTCTCTTATCTTCCACTTGACAACACCCCACAAATCCTCTATGGGATTTAGGTCAGGTGAGTTTGCCGGCCAATCAAGCACAGTAATACCATGATTATTAAACCAGGTATTGGTACTTTGGCAGTGTGGGCAGGTGCCAAGTCCTGCTGGAAAAGGAAATCAGCATCTCAACAAAGCTGGTCAGTATAGGGAAGCATGAAGTGCTCTAGAATTTCCGGGTATAGGGCTGCTCTGACTTTGAACTTGATAAAACGCAGTGGACTAACAGGATATTCGTTCTGAACACCTTATTAATTGGATTCAGGACTTAGGTCCAATATCTAACCAACTTAAGGACATCTCCACATCATATGCACCAATGTACCAACCTCCCTTTCACATCGTGGACATAATGCCACTTAAAAAAGTTCTGAGGGGTATAATATGCACAATGTATAATAAAATGTTGGGTAAGTCTCTGAGATGTAGAAAGAGACACTTGTTCTATTATATTAAGAACATTGGTCCACTCCTCATCATTAGGGGGTCAATGTTAATTTTCCAATATGTCCTGCACCTCAGAGAATTTTACTAACATTTTCTGTAAACATGCACTATTAACCACTTTAGCCCCGGAGGATTTGGCTGCTCAATGACCAGGCCCTATTTTGCGATTCGGCACTGTGGGACTTTAACAGACAATTGCGCAGTCGTGCAACACTGTACCCAAATGAAATTGATGTCCTTTTTTTCCCACAAACAGAGCTTTCTTTTGGTGTTATTTGATCACCTGTGAAATTTTGATTTTTTGCGCTATAAACAAAAAAAGAGCGACAATTTTGAAAAAATAACAATATTTTTCACATTTTTTTATATGAAATTCTCAAAAAAAATGTAAAAATCTAAATTTTTTAACATTTTAGGCCAATTTGTTTTTTGCTACATATTTTTGGTAAAAAAAATTGCATTAAGTGTATTTTGATTGGTTTGCGCAAAAGTTATTGCGTTTACTAACTACTGGAAAGATTTATGTAATTTTTATTGTTTTTTTAACTTGTAATGGCAGCGATCTGCGTTTTTTTTTGCGGGACTGTGACATTGCGGCAGACAGATCGGACCCCTAACTGACATTTTTGACACTTTTGGGGGTACCAGTGACATTACTACAGTAATCAGTGCTATAAATATGCACTGTTACTGTAAAAATACACTGGCAGGGAAGGGGTTAACTTTACTGGTGATCAAGGGGTTAAGTGTGTCCCTAGGGGCGTGATTCTAACTGTCAGGGGGCGGACTTGAGTCTGACTGGGGGCTGTGATGCACACACAAGGGAGCCTTTCTCTCCCCCGCTGACTCCTCCTGGTACACTGGGCGGGGCCACCTGTGGCATCACCGTCATGTTCCCGCAGCACATGCACTACCCGTGGTGATGTGTTTTGCGATGTGTATCACACAGGCATCCAGCTGGTGTCCCCAGCCAGCACTGCTGTGCTGTTTGGCGGCTCACATCCGCCTTTCTACACCCAGACATGACTCTAGGGGCGGGACCCGCTTTGCTCCACCAGATATACAAGGAGAGGATGTAGACAGGGCAAGTTGGCACATTTCACACCACAGGGTGGATACTGGACATGATTTCCCATTTGCTACATGGTGGGCACACAGCCATGTCGCATTTATACCTATTCACTGCTTTTATATGTGTCTTTCTTTATTTCAACTGTTACAACTGTCTCTTACACCTTGGTTCCTGGTTTATATCCACCACTGTTCCTACCCACACCCTTTTTATTATTTCTTTTATTGCTTCTATGGAGGTTTATGTTCATACACCTCCCCCCTCAAGCACCTGTTGACTTTATTTGCATTCTTAGGGGCGGGACCCGCTGTGCTCCACCAGATATAAAAGGAGAGGTATATAGACAGGATAGGTTGCCACATTTCACAACACAGGGTGGATACCAGACATGGTTTTTCAGTCGCCACATGGTGGGTACACAGCTATGTCGCATTGATACCTATTCACTGTTTCCACTCATGTCTTTCTTAATTTCACCTGTTTCTTGTCTCTCACACCTTGGTTTCTGGTTCATATCCAGCACTGTTCCTACCCACACCCTTTTCACTGCTTCCCATTGAGGTCTACGTCTATACAAAACCCTTCCCCTCCCCTCCCCTCCCCCTCCCTTTAGTACCTGGTTATTTTGTTTGTATTCTTCCTGCCTGTCTACACTCCTAAATATGTTTCCATCTTTTGATCCATATCCATGTCTCTACATGTGGAATATATGTTGATACTTGTTACTTGCCAGCTATCATCTAAGATGATAGAATTGCATACTTTTTACACATACACATATATCCAACTTTGTTTCAGAGACTGGTTAAATTGGAGATACTCAAAACACTCTTCACACACTAAGGCACATCCTCATCCCTGATCCGGTGTAGCATCCCTTTGGGCTCCTGCTTCTTCAGCTCCCTTTCGAACCTATTGTCTGTCACCGTATGGCAGCGCTGTTTTTAAGCAAGATGATATGACTTTGCATGTGAGTATGGTGTCTCCCCACTTGGGTCTTACATTTATTGAGTATCCATGCCCCATCTGTCATTCACTCTGCATGTTGACTAACAACATTTATTATATTTTCAGATATGCTTTTATACACATACTCCTGATGATTGGGGCAATGCGACCCATAAAATGTGTCAAGTTCAACGTTCAAAATGTATTCATGTGCATACTGTTATTACCATGTAGTGTTTTACTGATAATTTGCATTATTATGCTCATGTAATGATGTTTTACTTGGATATGTATTTATATGGTTACTATTCTACATATTACGGTTTTGCCAATAAACCAGATGCATTGCATTTTAATGACACATTGCATCCTCCTCATTTAAAGTCCCACGGGCTCTCTTTTCCTGCTGTGATAATCTAAGGGAGAATGACAGACGGCTGTGTTTACATCAGCCGTCTGTCTTTCTCCCTCTGCTGTGGGAGATCGTGAGTGACCGGCGGCCATCGGAGCTGCCGGTCAATCGCACTGGCTCCCCAGGGAACGAGCGGGGGCAGGAGCGCACCGCCGGCGGCGCGCCCACGCCCCCCACAGGCGCCTGAGCGAGCGACGTAGGGCTATGTCGCTTTGCCCAGCAGCGGCAGAGTGCCGCAGTAAATGTACGGTGGGCGGGGCTGAAGTGGTTAAGCTTTATTTGTGCCTGCTTACAAATTTCTACTAGGCTTTGGTTAAGCATTGTGAGTGTAATATAAACCGAAGGGGTCAATTTCGACTGTGTTTTTATAGCACGGCGGAGCTGTAAGTCATGAAAAAAGCTCTAGTGTGCAAGCCAAATTCCTCCTGTAAAGTGTGAAAATCTTTCAAAAGTTGATTATCATATAACTGCGGGATGTACACTAAAATTCGCTCTAACCAATAATTAAATCCCTGCAATTTAATAACTCAGAATAATTAAAATTTAGAAAAATTTGGGTGTAATAAATATACCCATTATAATGACAATGATCTTTAATTCTGTTCCATATCCACATCGGACCACTCCTCATCAGTAAGGGGGGCCAAATGTCCATTTGCCAATATGTCCTGCACCTCTGAGAATTTGACATTGACATTTTCTGTAACAGTGTACTATAAAGCTTTGTAATTTGTCCCCGCTTAGAAATGGCTACTATGCTTTCGTTAAAGTGATTGTAAAGTCTAATTTTTTTTGCATTAAATAACAAACATGTTATACTTACCTGCTCTGTGTAATGGTTTAGCACAGGGCAGCTCAGATCCTCCTCCTCTCTGGTCCTTGGCTGGAGCTCCTTGCCCCTCCCACCTGTTAAGTGCCCCCACCACAAGCAGCTTGCTATGGCGGCACCCGAGCCAAGCCACAGCTCTGTGTATCCATTAAGACACGGAGCCACAGTTCGGCCCTGCCCTGCCCCACCCAACCTCTCCCCTCATTGGCTAGCTGAGCTTGTTCGACAGCAGAGGGAGCCAATGTCTCAGCCAATCAGGAGGGAGAGTCCCGGAGATCCAAGACATTTGTGGACATCGCTGGATCAAGAGGAGGCTCAGATAAGTATTAAGGGGGCTGGTGCACACAGAAGGCTTTTTATCTTAATGCATAGAATGAGTGATTGTGTGTAATATAAACCCAAGGGGTCAATCTCAACTATGTTTGAATAGCATGGCAGAGCTGTAAGTATTGGAAAAAAACTCTAGTGGGCAAGCCAAATTCCTCCTTTACACTAAAATTCGCTCCGATTAATAATTAAATCGCTACCATTTTAATAACTCAGGATAAGTAAATTTTGAAAAATGTGGGCGTAATAAGTATGCCAATTATAATCACAGTGATCTTTAATCCTGTTCCATATCTTATCTATCATGACTAATGTGGGGTCCTGTCTAGCTTTTCTAAATTCACCCGCCTCTAAACAGTCTGTCAGCTTTTTACCTAAAAATATTATCCGCAGATGACATAGTTACAGATACCCCTTCAATAACACAGGGATTCCGACTATTTTATGAAGATCTTTATGCCTCTAAAGCTTCATATAGTGAATAAGATGTTCATAATTTTTTGAATGAGGTTACCTTGCCTGAGCTGGGGGAAGCAGATAAGAAGGTTTTGATTGCACCTATTACTTTAGAAGAATTACAGGCAGCTGTCACAACTTTCCCCAATGCAAAGGCTCAGGGGAGTGCCCATCGAGATTTATTAAACTTTTGGGGATATACTCCCACTGGAGCTACTTTCCACAAAAATAGATGTACTGGTCAGTGACGTCACAAGGGGGGGGGGGGGCAGAGCCACCAGTCGACCTGACCAGGTGGCCCGCCCCTTACCTGTTTAAGAACTGTCAGACGGCAGAGGAGAAATTTAGCAGTCAGCCTTCAACGAGTGCGGAGCGTTTTTTCTTCTTTTTTTTGGGTCCAGTGGTGCAGCGGGCACTGTGATTGATGATGAATCTACATTGGGGGACATGTTTTATTATTTTTTTTAATAAAAGACTTGTCAAAAATCCTTGTAGTGTTTTTTTTAATTTTTGACAGTTTTTTGGGTTAATGAGTTGGGGTACAATGTACCTCATACTCATTTACATTGGGGGGGTGCCGGGGATCTGGGGGGCCCCTTGTTAAAGGGGGCTTCCAGATTCCAATAAGCCCCTTGCCCGCAGACCCCCACAACCACCATCTAGGGGAAGAGGCCCTTTTTCTCATCAACATGGGGACAAGGTGTTTTGGGGTGGGGGCAGAATCACCCTACCCCAAAGCACCCACCCCTTAAATATTATTATTATTATTCAGGATTTAAATAGTGCTAACAGCACTTTACAGCACAAAGGGAAACAGTACAGTTATAATACAATACAATAGGGTTAGGAGGGCCCTGCTCATGTGATCTTTTAATCTAATAGGTTGGGGAAAGTGGTACAAAAGGTAATAATTGTGAGGTATGAGCTGATGGAAGAACTAAAAGTTAATTTGTTAGGTGGAGGTGGGATAGGTTTCCCTGAAAAGATGAGTTTTCAGGGATCACCTAAAGGTAGATAGAGTTGGAAATAGGTGGACAGATTGAGACAGAGAGTTCCAGAGAATGAGAATTAGCTCTGTGGCCTGGTATGGTTCAGGAGGGCCTGCCAACCTGCGTGCTCAGATAAGGGTCTGGTATGGATTTTGGGGGACCCCATGGCTTTTTTTTACATTTTGGCGTGGGGTTCCCCTGAAATCCATACCAGATCAAAAGGGCCTGGAATAGACTGGGGGGACCCCACACGTTTTTTCTTTATTTTTTTAAAATATCCGGGTGCTGGCAATTGCAACCGCAAGTCAATTTAAATTTTTTTTTTTTTAAATAACGTAATTTTTGCTGTGGCAGGTTCTATACATGCTACAGATGCACCACTTTACGGCCAGACTAACGAGACCCCCCCCCCCCCCCCAGGCACTATATTTAAAGGAATCTTCATTTTTATTATTTCAGTGTAAGCATCATTAAAATTACTGCTCCTTTAAAAATTATAATTTTGCAGTATCCGGGCCCCCATGCTCTTTTTATGACCAATTACTTTTATGTAAGCCTTCAAAATGGGGGCTTTTGAATTCTCATGTTCAGTTCCTATAGACTTCAATGGAGTTTGCAGTTTGAGGCCGACCTTTTCCCTTGTTTAAGTGTTCTGCTGCAAACCAAACAGGGGGGTGTTTGGCCCATCTCCAGCAGGTAGCTAAGGAGAATGGTGGACTAACTGTTCACAACCCATTTTTATACTGTCAGTGCAGCTCCAGCTTCTAATGGGATGGAATGAGAATCTGAGCACAGATTCAATTAAGAAATATTATCCAGAATATTTTTAGGCTAACCGCACATTCAATATTTTCATATCACCTCCTGCTTTCTCGCTCCCTTGTCTCCTCCTCCCATGCTCACAGTTAGGACTTACACAGAGCCTATCTCATCCTCTGGAACTCTCTATCTCAATCTGTCCACCTATTTCCAACTCTATCTACCTTTAGGTGATCCCTGAAAACTCATCTCTTCAGGGAAACCTATCCCACCTCCACCTAACAAATTAACTTTTAGTTCTTCCATCAGCTCATACCTCATAATTATTACCTTTTGTACCACTTTCCCCAACCTATTAGATCGAAAGATCACATGAGCAGGGCCCTCCTAACCCTATTGTATTGTATTACAACTGTACTGTTTCCCTTTGTGTTGTAAAGTGCTGTTAGCACTATTTAAATCCTGAATAATAATAATAATATTTAAGGACTTCCCATGGCAGGGTGGAACAGCACATTCAGAAGCACATTCAAACTGATGAACTATTTCTTGAAGTTGGCAAGCTTTAAAGTATCTTTACCTACTGTTCTGATTAATGTTTCTATAGAAGAAAAAATTGCAGGTGGAATTAATGTGTTCTTCAATTTGAATTGTGTGTTATAAAAATGGATACGACATCATAAGGGCTGATTCACAATGTCTAAAATCACTATGAAAATATAGTGGAGGCCATATACTTGCCCAACTCAGTTTTACTAAATCATCACAGATCATTCCATCTGTCTTGTTATCTTTACTATTTCATTTATGATGCCCAGGTAAATCAATCTGAGAACTGCATATAGGAATTTCTTGTTTATGCATCCTAGAAAGGCCCATTATATAGCATTGTTTATAGACCTCAATACACACCTATATCAGCCATGAGCTTTGTAATGGGGGGTATGACAGAATGGTAAAGATAAAGAGACATACATATACTGATGAAATTCCATGGTGGATAAGCTCTTTTGACATTGTATCAATTTTTACAGATTAGACCAGAGCAATAAGATGTCATCTAGGTCTCTTCTGGTTCTGAAGCTCAATCGATAGCCACTAGGGGGTCAATGTACGAAACTTTACAGCATGCGGCAAGGGTATCATGTTACTCATTTGCATACATTATTGCATGTGGTAAAGAAAAGTCCAATTCATTAAAAAAATAAATAAAGATTTTGCGGTAAACAATGGGAAAAAAAAGTTTTGTAAGGTAAATATTGCAAAAAATCATGTGGTAACCTAACCACTCTAATTCACAATCGAAACAGGAACTAAAAAAAATGTGTGATATTTAACATCCTTTTGGTGGCGGTAACCAGAAGGGTACCAGAAAAGAGGGGCCTTCAAACCCTCAGAAAGGGGCATTCTGCCCACCAAGAGCCCAATTCATCCCACAGAAGACCCAAAGAAAGGGGCCTAATTTCACCCACGAAACACCCACAAGAAGGGGTACTATTCCACACACAAAAAGGGGTGCAATACCTCTCAGAGAGGGGTCTAATTAAATCCACAGGGGACCCACAGAAAGTTGATACTTTTCCACCAGCAGTGGACACACAAAAATGTGGCATTTTACATCATGAGTACAAGTATTTTATTTTTTTACTAAATTAAAATTACATGACGTGCAGTGCAAGTTAAATGCAAACATCGGCTGAAATTTAACATCAATAAATTAAAAAAAAAAATAATACATTTTTTTAAAAGTAAATATTGTTTACAAAAGTGCAACAATAAGGTATGTCAACCATTACAATTACTCCAGCTAGAAGTGACCTCTTGAAGTGGCCACTGCAATACTTTTGGTAATACAGTAATCCCCCGCTACATCGCGGTTCAGTTTTTGCGGTCCCGGTAATTCGCGGTTTTTTTTGTAATGTTATTTTACTATATAAATCATTAAAAATGAAAGATTTTTGTGTTTTCCATAGCTCTTGCTCTGTCTCTAAGTATCTTTTATGTGTTTAAATGAGTTTCTATTGTTTTAAAAGTGTGTTTAAAGACCTTAAAATGCTTCTACACGTACAGTGACAGTAAAAAATCATGCCTACAATGCATTTTAATAGGGTTTTTCTATTTCGCGGAATTTCACTTTTCGCGGCTGGGTCCGGAACGTAACCCCCGCAATGGAGGGGGGTTTACTGTACACACAATTACAACAAGTTAAACTTGGATAGGAACACGAAAAGACGTTGTAATGACGAAACGCGTTGGGAGGAGCTAGTCAAGCGTCACTACGTCACACCCGGAAGTCCAAGGTCGGCCATCTTTTTGGTTATTATCGGAGGAACACTGCCAGGAAGGCTCCTGTGTCTTACTGCATATCATTCTGCTTACTTTTACTATGAACTGGGTGAGTGCATGCCCTATATGTTATAATAAAAGCTTATCTTGAGATAATGCACTATGGGCCTGTCGCTTCTTTTTGATGTCTCCCACTTTGTACAAGATTGCGGTACCATCAAAACATTGAAGGGAGTCTGGCTATTGCATCTTAAAGTGTGTCCATTATATTTGAAGATTGGAAGTGGTGGATATTGGAGGATATCTCGGAGGTGTTTGATTCTGGAGAGAGGTTATAGTGGTCCTATAACCACTTACTGCTATATTCCCGCCAGTGTCTGGTAAGAGTCAGTGTGTGGTGGCTGGGATTTTCACATACATATGCTGATGAACACCTGGGTTGACAACCCTTAACCACCGACACGTGCGATAAATTACCAAAAATTACCGAAAATTATAAGAAAATGCAGTAGTTATCAAAAAAATGAAAAAATACATAATTCTTTATTTAATGCTAAATTCTTAGTGAATTGAACTTTCAATACTGATTTACCACATGCATGATTTTACAGCATTTTATGTGCCATTATTTAACTGTTAGTGAATTGACCCCTAGGTCTCTTAGAACATAAGGTCATAAAATATTTGGTTTATCATTGGCTTGCTTATGTCACATTACTATGAGTGTTTATTATTAAAACACACTGAAAAGATTGGTAGTTATTAGGGATGGGCTAACGGTTCGGCCCGAGCATGAGTTTAGGCCGAACATTTGCCTGTTCACCGAACGTCTGAATTTACAGGCTGTTTGCTGGGTGTTCACCTCAACGAACAACCTGCAATGCTGCACCCTGATTGGGCAAAGCTTTGCCCAATTAGGGAACTGTACAAGCTGGTTGTTAAGGAGCAGGGCCGGGAAGCCGGCCACGGTGTCCTTTAACCACTTTACCACCGGAGGATTTTCCTGCTAAAAGACCAGGGGTTATTTTGCGATTTTTTACTGCGTGACTTTAACGGACAATCGCGCGGTCGTGCGACGCTGTACCTAAACGAATTTCACGTCCTTTTTTTCCCACAAACAGAGCTTTCTTTTGGTGGTATTTGATCACCTGTGCGATTTTTTGATCACGCGCTATAAACAAAAAAAGAGCGTAATTTTTGCAAAAACAACAATATTTTTCACTTTTTTTTATATGAAATTCCCCCAAAAAAAAATGTAAAAATCTAAATTTTTTAAAATTTTCGGCCAATTTGTTTTACGCTACCTATGTTTGGTAAAAAAAATCGCAAAAAGCGTATTTTGATTGGTTTGCGCAAAAGTTATCGCGTTTACTAACAAAGGGAAAGATTTTTGTCATTTTTGGTGTTTTTTTTTTTAACGAGTAATGGCGGCGATCTGCGATTTTTTTTGCGGTACTGCGACATTGCGGCGGACAGATCGGACCCTTGACTGACATTTTTGACACTTTTGGGGGTACCAGTGACATTACTGCAGTAATCAGTGCTATACATATGCACTGTTACTGCAAAAATGACACTGGCAGGGAAGGGGTTAACAGTATTGGACAGGGAGGGGTTAAGTGTGTCCTAGGGGCGTGATTCTAACTGTGTAGGGACAGGTCTACTAGTGTAAAAACAAAGATCAACAGTTCTACATAGTAGAACTGTTTGATCTTCACTTTTACACAGGGAGAACTGACAGGTGGCTTGTTTACACAAGCCGCTCTGTCTTTCTCCCGCTGTAGCGGCGATCGTAGTGTGACCGGCGGACATCGGGTCCGCCAGTCACACTCCCGCACTCCTCCGTGAACGAGCCGAGGCGGGCGCGCGCCTCGGCGGGCGCGCGCCCGCCCGCTATTGGCTCTGGAAGGAGTGACAGGCGAGCGACGTAGACCTACGTCACTCTGCCTGGCCGGGGCCGACTGCCGCAGTAAATATACTGTGCGCAGTCGGCAAGCGGTTAACAATGAATAAGTCATCAGCTGTCAATGGGTTTCCCACTGACAGCTGAACAAAAAATAGTGCTGGTTAAAAAAAAAAATAATAAAAAAATTCCTTCAAATAAAGTGTCTGGGGGGTCCCCTAATGTGCCACCTGTAAAGTGGCACATCTGTAGCATGCATTAAACATGCTACAGCAATAATGACAACGAGTCAAATCCCATTTAAAATTACTTGCGGTTACTTGCTGACTCCCCGCAATTGAAAAATTAAAGAAAAAAAAACTCTGTCACCCACCGGTGTGGCCCCATTCCCTATATAAGAACTGTCAAACCTGCGAATAGGCAGACTGCGGGAAGTGAGATTCAACGAGATTGATGATGGG
Organism: Pelophylax lessonae; assembly: GCF_965119305.1. Lineage (NCBI taxonomy): Eukaryota > Metazoa > Chordata > Amphibia > Anura > Ranidae > Pelophylax > Pelophylax lessonae. Next base: position 468,728,055 of record NC_138769.1, read on the forward strand.
TATACATCGGGGGACTCTATTTTTTTATTTTTATATTTAAATAAAGGACTTGTCAAAAACTGTCTCGAGTGTTTATTTTTTGCACACCTTTTGGGTGAATGGGTAGGGCTTTGTGACTTCCATCATCCAATCATACGCAAGCAAAAATGCTGTTTTTCTATTTTCCTTGCAGGTGAATTTGTATTCTTTGCAAAGTAAAGATTCCCCTCATTTACTAAGCTCTGGAGCAACTGCTCTTGCAAAGTGCACAGTCTTTTGCCTTTAGTAAATCAGCCCCAAAATGCTCCTACTAATTGCAATGTTTTGGGGGCTTTTTACAGTGAAATAAATATATTTATTTAATAATTCCTTGGTTTTAAAATGGCTGGTATGGGTCCTGTTGACAAAATGACCAAATCAAAATGTTTAGAGACTGTGCAACTGCTCACTACAATGTTTTAAAGCTATTTACAGTGAAATAATTACACTCCTATGTTGATTTCTTGATTTAAAATTTCCTAGTGTGGGTCCCATTGACAAAGAGGCCTAGTTGAAGTGTTTAAAAGCTGTGCACTTACTCGTTTCAACATACTGAGTTTTTTTTCAAGTGAAATACACTCTTATGGTTACTTTTTGATTAAAAATAGCTGTTATGGGTCCGCTTGACCAAGCAGCATAGCCAAAGCATTTAAAAACTATGAATAAAGTACATACAATATTTCAGGGTATTTTTCAGTGAAATAAATACATTCTTGTGTTGAATTCTTGATTTGAAAAATGACTGGCGCATGTCCTGTTTGCAAAGTGGCCTAATCAAAGTGTTTAAAGATTATGCATCTACACAATACAACATTTTAGGGGCCTTTCCAATGACATAAATACATTTTATGTGGGTTTCTTGATATGCAATGATGGCTGGTGTGGGTTCTGTTGACAATGCAGCCTAGTCAATGTGTGTAAAGTCTGCATGCACTCCCTTCAATATTTTGGGGATTTGTTTTAATAGAAATAAATACACTCTTAATTTGATTTCTTATTTTAAAATGGCTGGTGTGGGTCCTGTTAAGAAAGAAACTTAGTAAAGGTGTTTCAAGGCTTTATACAGTGAAACAAATGCACTCGTATGCTGATTTCTTGATTTTAAAATGGCGAGTGTGGGTCTTGTTGATAAACAGCCTAGTCAAAATGTTTAAAGACTGTGTGCCTGCTCACTAAAATGTTTTAAAGTGTTTTACAGTAAAATAAATACACTCCTGTGTTTATTTCTTGATTGTGTTCCTTGATAGTGTTTAAAGAAGAATTCCAGGTATTGATATTTTTACATAGTTACATTGGTCCAGCTTGAACCAATATAACTATGCATATAACATATCTGTGGCATCCTTCTAGAAGCTGGAAATCAGTTTAATAGACACCATTACTCTAGTGATCTCCACTAGCTTCTAGGTCCCAAGCTCAGTTCCTGTCTTATGGCATTCTGAACACAAGAGGCTGCTCACTTAGCACAGGTGTCATTCAAAGAACGCTTCTCATTTTCTCAATGAATGCACAGCATACTCTGATTAGACGAGGTGGAGAGGTGGAGCAGTGACTTTGTGTTCAAAATGGGGTCTAGTACAAGTGAATAAATACTGTGCACAGTTGGGAGCTTTTTCAGAGAATAATGTTGATTTCTTGATTTTAAAATTGGCTGTGTGAATCTTGTATAAAATAGGACCTAGTCAAAGTAGTTCAACACTGCACATAGACAATACAATATTTAGGGGCAATACAATCTTTATACTCTACACTCTAATGTTGATGTCTTGATTTTAAAATCTCGGGTTGGGTCTTCTGGTGTGGGGCCTATGTGGGTGTATGAGGGAGTGATTTTATACTATGCACATCAGCAGTACATTATTTTGTCTGATTTTTTCAGCAAATAATTTCAACTCTAATGTAGATTTCTTGATTTTAAAATGTGTGGTGGGGGTTCTGTACAAAATGGAGCATACTACAAGTGATTAAATACTTTTCATGTAGGCTACATTTTGGGGAGCTTGAGAAACAGGCCTGTGTACACAGCACACAATAACGTGGGGGAAGGAGAACATCCAACAGATACCTCTGCTGCTAGGGGGATTTGTAGTAAATCAAAGTGGAATAGGAACAGCAATGTCCATCTGAAAACTACATCATGATATTCCATGAGCATAGTATTAAGCAGGCTGCACAGATTCCCAGATGACTGGGACATGTGAGTTAGGCTGAGTTGGCTCGGTAGTCACCGAGGTGGAAGAAAGCAAGCACCAGTTGTGAAGGATCTCAATTCTTCTTTTGGCTGACAAATCAAGGTGACTTTACCATGATGGATCACCATAAACTTGATGGGAAAACCCCATTTGCAGGGGATATTATGATATCTCAGGATCTTGGTAATAGAGGCAAATTCTTTGTGTCTCCAGGCTGTAGTAGGTGAAATATCAGCATATAGTGTGAGTTGGGAGTATGGTTCAGGTAACAGAACAACATGTCTCGCTGTTGAGAGAATACACTCTTTAGCATTGTAGAAATGAATACGCACTATAATATAATGTGGCACCATGTTTGGCAAATGTTTGGGCTTAGATAGCCTATGAGCACAGTCAATAAGCAGATTACCATTCCCCCACCTGCTTTTAGGGCTGGTTCACACCTGAATCGCAAATTAACACAATAGGCATTCCTGTGGTATTTCCCATGCAACTCAGTCATTTGAATAGGCTGAAATCCCACTGAAACATACCAAAAGTAGTGCAGGCACTACTTTTAAAAAATGCACCACAACAGAATGCATGGTGCTGTGGTACCATGCGATCCAGTGCAGTCAAACACACTTCATTTGCGATCTGAATTTAGGTGTTGTTAGGGTCATATTGGCAAATGCAGAAGGTCACACACCCAGTATGTTTTGAACGTGATGCAGGAAATGGTCATAGTTTTAAAAGTGTTTTACCTCTTTGCCTAATGTAAGAAGGTGAAAAGTTAGGCATGGCACCATCTGACAGTGCTTTTGTTATATCTATGTTCATTTTTTTTATAACTTGAAAAATTACACATATTTTATTGTTAGAAATAAACCAAAAACAGTATTAATTGCTTTTTAAGCAGCCTATCTTATAGTGCTGATAGAGCCCTCTCTGTGCTTCTCAGGACTTCATAAAAAAGTAGCAGTTTATTTAAAAAAAAATGTTCCTGAAGACGCCATTTCCATTTTGCATTGAGGTCTTACACAGTGGCATCATTTCCGGTTTACGTCACTTCCGGGCAAGGTGGAACGCACACAACGGAAAGCGGCATTCCCTAGCCATATCTACAGAAATTCCAAAAGTTGGTACTACTGGAAACACTTTTAAATGTGAGTTTGTTTTTTTATTTATTATTGTGAAAAGGTTTAATAAATGGTATTAGTGCAATGAATACATTTAATCTATTTTATGGGAATACTGAATAAAAACCCACGATTGGGGCAGTCATTCTGGATTGTAAAGCAAGCTCATTCATCGAATTAGGAGTGAAGCATCTCTATACCAGAGGAAGCAAATTATAGCTGTATAGGTCCTGGGAGCCTGATTCTTTCTGGTGAGTGGCGAAGCACGGAGCACACATTTATTAAGCACTTTATTCGTTTGGTGCACTTATCACTTTTGGGGACACGGAGAAGAACCCCCTTTTTTTCACAAGAGACTAATGAACTGTACACTTTTATGTGAAGATATTTTATACAATTGTTTGAATCACAGCAAATATAGTAATTTAATTAATATGAAATTTTGTATTGCACATGTATTTTGCACATGGTAGATATATTTTCATATATGCACTTTTGTAGCGCATTTCCACTCTTTCAAAAAGCACATAGGCACTTTTTCATTGAGTCATCCAATAAAAATTTCTTAACTACACACTATTGGTAGTAGCGCCTCACACAATCAAATTAATGATTTTTCACTCTAGTGATAATGAGCTCTTTGAAACAGTAATCTTATCATGAAAAGAATATAGTATCATTATTGGCTGAGTTGCAAGTTGGTGTGCAAAGGGTCCTAGAGCTTTCAAAGAAGTTAGGTTCATTACACTCCATGCTCCCACAACCTATTAATGCCTCTCCCCTCATTCAATCACAGAACAACTTGCTTTCATAGAGAAAAATGCAATGTGTTCTGTGAATGGCACCGATGCTGAGTGAGTCACCCTCTGAAGGCAGCGGCAACCATTTTAGTAGCAGATACTACTACAGCGATTCTCCGCCTCCATAGAAGTCAAACAGGTTTCACATATGCATTGATACATTGGACCAAGCTTGACCAATGTAACTATGCAAAAAAATGCATACCAGGACTTCATGATTCTTTCAGATTACACCAAAACTTTCAATGTTGGAAACACCATGTACGGTTACTACATCCTCCTTCTTTAAGTTTCTTTAAGTTCACATCATTTATTTACTAAATAAAAATGTTGATTTACTAAAGGAAAATAGGCTGTTCATGTCACAAAGGAAATTGCACTAGGCAAGTGAATAGGACTTGAATGCCAATAAAATTAATGTGCGTGTACAGGCAGGTGTCCCAATACTTTTGACAATAAGGTCTATCTATCTATCTATCTATCTATCTATCTATCTATCTATCTATCTATCTATCTATCTATCTATCTATCTATCTATCTATCTATCTATCTATCTATCTATCTATCTATCTATCTATCTATCTATCTATCTATCTATCTATCTATCTATCTATCTATCTATCATTATTATTATTATTATTATTATTTTCTGAAATAAATGAATAAATGTGTAATCTCTTTGTTGTAATGTTCATTAATGCTTTTATAATGCTTTTTTAAAAATCTTTCTAAACACATTGCTAGAAAAGACTATTCTAGTGTTGCTGTTGTCATGCAAAATAAAAATGGTAAAGTGATTCTGACCCATAAAAAGATATAACCAAAGGTGATGTGAGTGAACATTTTTTTTCTATCAGCAGTATGTCTCTCATCTGACTTGTATTCAATGTTTGATGCCTTGTTACTTTTTCCAAATGTTTGTACAGTAAAGAGCTGCCAGTCTGAAGTCAATCACACTTCAGGCCAATCAGCTATCCTGCCATTTACAAACAATGTGATGGAGGTCACATAGTACTAAAGAATGTGATTGTCCTGCCCGTGGCCTACATAAGAACGCTTGTTGAAGGGGAAAATAGATGATGATAGAAGACATGCATTACCGATGTCTAAGGTGAGCTTGCTTCTGACTTGACCAGGACAATTGTTCAAGACCATTTCATTTCTGAGAAAATATATGACCTCTCTAATGATGACAAGGTCAATGAGAATCACAGACATCTGCCTAAGTGCCAATCATAGATGTTCAGCATTTAGGACACAGCTACAAATAAGCAGACCGTTTTATGGATGGGTCAATAACAAATGAAAGCATGGGGGACATGACCGAAATATACAATCATTTTATAAATATATCATGCTATACCACAAACTATTTCTTTTACTTTCACTGTTTTCTTGGATGTATTTGCACTTTAGAAGTTTTGCTGAAATATTTGGTATAGTACTACATCATTTATCAGCAATTCATAGATACAAACAGTTTTAAAATAATTGAAATATTTCAAACAGTATATCACCCGTCTCTGCCCATTGATTTTACTTGATGTCCAGAAAAATATAGATAATGGTGGATAGATCTAGAAAAACTGAATCTATGTTTTCTGCCTATACCGACAACATCCACTGCCAAACAAAGAGGATTTTTTCTTGCAGAAGTTCAACAGTTAGGTAAAACAATATGATATTTTCAAAGCTGCTGATGTTCATATTTATTTTATAAAATGATAATGAAAACAGTGTAAGAATCATCCATAGGCGTGTGCACAGGGTGTGCCAGGTGTTCTTGGGCACACCCTAATCACCCTGTGTGGCGCCCTGTATAAACCACTGATATTTAATCAAAGCCCCCTAACAGGGCTCCTAAAAATGTTTTAAAAAATCTAATAAAAGAAAAAAAAAGTAAAATATAATAACAATAAAAACTACTGACACCATCCACTGCCCTACTGACACCAATCCCTGCCCTACTGACACCGTACACTGCTCTATTGACACCAATCCCTGCCCTACTGACACTGTCCACTGCTCAGCTGACACCAATCCCTGCCCTACTGACACTTTCCACTGCTCAACTGACACCAATCCCTGCCCTACTGATTCCATCCACTGCCCTACTGACACCAATCCCTGCCCTACTAACACCATCCACTGCTCTACTGACACCAATCCCTGCCCTACTGACACCGTCTACTGTTCTATTGACACCGCCAGCATATATACACATGCACACACACATATGTGTTTGAGCTTTTCGTTTCACACCCTAATGCACTGTGCCTAATGTGCTGTGGACACCTATGGAATCATCAGTCAAAGTATCCAGGAACAAAGGGAACAAAGCTCTGTTAAGAACTTAGGCAGGATCAAAAAAAACTTTCTGATAACAAATGAAAGGTCCAGTTTTAATTGACCTGCCCCCCCCCCCCCTAACAGATCCTACCTCTAACGGGGGGCTAATCTAATATAGCCTACAAACACTCACCCAGATATTTACTTATCTCTCCTGACAATGGTGGTCTATTCCATTGTTTGCCTTTTCTGGCCTGTAATTTTCTCTGGTGATGGCTTTGTTTGCGCAATGACCCCCATCTGAATGATGCCATACACTAGAGCAACATTATAGACACTACTTGTATATCCCAGTAAAAGCAGGGGCAGATTTACATCTCAGGAGCCTTTAGCACCTGCTTCCCACAAAAAAAGACCACATTTTTTTTTATTTTTTATAATTGACTGCAAAGTGAGTTTTAGGGCAACCAAACTCAAGAGACTACCCACATTTTTGGTAAACTATAAAAGATGAGGTTGCACCGAATAGATACCCAACATGTCAAACCTTAAATTTGTGGGCACCCGTGAAAATGGGGACATACTTCAGTACCCTATATTTTCTTTAGAGAACGCATTAAAAGCCCCCTGTAAGTCATCAGTTTAGTGTTACGGAGGAGGTCTTGTGCTAGAATGTTTGCTCTCACTCTGTCACTCTGGCGTGTGCAGTGATATGTAACATGTGTATCTCAATCAACGGTTTCATGTGTAGGCACCCCCAGTGCGTGCATGCACATTTGTATGTGCATTTATGTGGGCCGGAGGGCCTCAAAATTTTTTTTGGGGGGGTGGTTATATGCTTGGGTGTAACTTTATTTTTTTCACAGTTTTTTTTCCCATCACATAAGGGGCAAAAAGATTTTTAGGTGACAGGTTCTCTTTATTAAGACATGCAGGGTCTAAAAGTCCCTGTATGTGTCCTCTGGGCTCCACTTAGTGCATTGCAATGCACATCGCATTGCAATACAACCCTTCCCGGCTATGGTAGCCGGGGAAACTGACATGGTGACCAGGGAGTGACGTCATACAAGTTGCTTTTTGGGTCACAGCAAGGAGAGATGAGTGGACATGAGTCCTCTATTCTCATACCCCCTCCACCTGCCGGCACCTGCCATGTCCTTCCTGGGCCCACAGATGGACAAGCAGAGCCCGAAATGCGCTGGGCGGGGTGCTAATACCGGGGGCGTTTGGAAGAAATTCAGGTGAAAGTGCAGCTGCCCAAATCCTTTCACCTGGAGTCTGCCTTTCAGTTTTACACACAATCCCAGTGGCTGCAGCCTCCAGAATGTGCGTGAAGCCCCCCTCTGCCAGGTGCATATGATGTAAAAAAAAGAAAACTTACAGCGAAAAAAAAAGAAGAAAAAAAAAAACTCATACAGACGAGCACCCCTCTAGGAAGAGTGCCCATAGGCACATGCCTACAGTGCCTACTGGGAAATCCGTCACAGCGTAAAAGTCTATTGGGAGACACTGTGCAGGGGAGGCTATCTCTGGAGAAGATTTTGGAATGGACTAGATAAACAACAGAGGAAGTAAATATCTGGGTTGGGTCTCAAGGTTATATTAGGGTAGGTGGCTAGAGAGGGGGTGGGGGATAAATTGTATTTTAATTAAAACTGAGGCTGTCAGAAGCAGCATACTATATATATACAGGAGGGGCTTCTGTGCTGTTTAATAATATTATATTACAATATACGCTAACTTCCTGTAATACTTTAATGTGTCCCTCAGACACAGCAGATCACAGATTGGGGTACAGGGCCAGTATTGTTGACCCTGTACCATGTGATTTCTGTGACTAATCTTAGTGATCACAGTAATAGTAAACATAGGCTTTTATTCATGCAGTAATTGTTTACTGATGTGATCATTGTGATTGGTTCAATTTTATTGGCCCCTTACCATGTGATTATTGGTACCAATCACAGCGATCACAGCAGTAAACAAGGGCTGCGTGAATGCAGCCAAATGGTGCCAGCAAACTGATTGCTTGTACCGTTATCTTGACTGTAAGCAAAAAAAAAAATATATACTATCACCCCCCCAGAGCAGTACAATGTTTACTGTCAACCGCTCTGTTGACAGTATATCAAAAAATTGTCAGTGTCACCAGACTAGTTTATGCCAGCAACAGTGTACTTTATCATCACCACACCAGTTGCAGTTTCACCAGATCAGTTTAAGTGCAGTGTTGCTTCTGACTACTGCCTGTATTGACCCAGGCCTGTTTGATGACCACATTTCTGCCTGCTGCTTCAACTGATTCTTTGCTTGTTTGCTGACCATGTCTCTGCCTGCTGCCTGAACTGACCCATCTTCACATCAAAATAATTAACTTCCTGTGAGACACCAGTGCCAGCCATCCCCTGAAAACTGCACTCCTGGAACCACAGGAACTCTTTTGTTTTTTCCTTTCTTCAGCCTCCTGTTTTTCTTGCCCAGTAAAAATGGCATTCCTGGGGCAGCTACACACCATTAGGTTAGGCTTGCTTGGCCTATGGGAATGGTAACTTCTATAGGTGACGCTACACTAAGCTATATTCCCTGACCACTCGTATAGAGGCGACCATTAGAGTACATTGGTTTTGATACAATTGGTTGATTTGAAAGATACACAAGGTAAAATGTCTGGAGGAAGCTGCAGATCCTCGAATACTATCTTCCCAATACTCGATCGATTGTGTACTGCCGAATTGCCCAGTGCCAGGAGGGCACAGCAAATAGTAAGAGACCAACTGTTATCCTTTAGTGTTTATAAAATAAAGCATACAATATTTCACTATTGGAGGCATTTGTTTTATCTTTATATGCGGACTACATGGTCCATACACGCTTAATGTAGGAGCAGATATCCAAGTTAAAGATATCGAGGAGAGGTCTGATCCACCCAGTGAAAGGGATCACAGGCGTTGGGGGTCATTACGACTCATTGGAAGCTGGTAAGAGGCCACGTGTGACACACCCCACCACCTGGAGCACTTTCCATATACAAGAATATAGAAGCACTATTCAATTGCACGAATTGCTCAGTATTTTTTCAGAGACACTGGATTTATATATACATTTTTGAGCACTTTATTGGAGAGCATGAACATTTCCAATTCAAGTTGATGTGATTTAATTTATGCATGCACTATTAAGCACTTTATTTGTTTGTTGCACGAATTAATTTATTTATGCAATTTACTAGTAGTGATAATTAACACTTGCAATTTTAGGTTGATGCACTAATAAGCACTTTTGATATTTATTTATCACGATTTTGCACTTTTTTAAATACAGCATAATATACAAAGTTTACAATACTTTTTTTGATTAATTTTATAAATACGGGACACCTTGAATAATTATATCCAGCAACATAAAAAGATTACCAGCGCCTTTTTTTCCACGATTCATACTTATATATTGTTTTTAACAATTAAAAGGGGCAGCAGGTTATACTATCTTTGAATTTAAAGGGCCAGGCGCCTTCCCATATTTGCTATTGATGTCCAAATAAGTGTTTGGCATGGATTTTAGGGGGGGGGGGATTACCTTGTGTTTTCAGCATAGGGTGCCCTTAAAAATTCATACCAGACCCCATCTAGAATAAAACTCTGGATTTTGGTGGGTACCTCATGCCATTATTTTGCATCTGGTCCCCCCTAGAATAAGGATTTAGTATAGATTTTTGGGGGAGGACACATCATTTAAAAATAAATGGCGTGTCTCACCCTTCCAACTGCCACTTTTGTTCAAACATCTTTGTCTGTTAAAGGAAATTGAAAAAAATAACAGACTTATTGGCAGAATCACCAGGTGAAACAAAGAAAAAGGGCTAAAAATAAAGATCAGGTTTGGATATGCCTTAAGTGTGTATATAAACATGACGCTTCCATTCCAGATCAACTTTGGTGTACTGTAAATATTACTACTGCTTCTGCTAACAAGGGCTACTCCATCATCTTGATGCTTGATACAGGATCTGCTGTCTCTGTACTGCCAGAAGTACTTTGCAAATGACCCACTTATTGCACCAATTCTTAAACTAGTTAGTTATCTTAGAGACCCTACTCCTGCACTTGCCAGGTACTGTAACATTTCAATCAACTGTCTCCAAGCTGATTTCTTGAGAGAGTGTTTTATAAGAACTTACACCTGGGAGTCACCAAGGAATTTTAAGAACAAGCAATACTACTTCAGCCATACTAGTGGCCAGTCCTGGATGCCCAAATACTAAAGTTGGATATACACACAGTTGTTTAACTGGTCATTAGACTGGCTTCTGTTGAAGAGAGAACAGTACACAAATAGCGAAAGTTAACTTGTTCCTGCTGACCCTTTCAACTTTCAGTTAATGTATACCTGGCCTAACTCTCATGGTGTTACTTGTCAGAGTTATGAAAATGTTGCTGTCATACACTCTCCACCACTCTAGCCAGTGCCGTCTGCTTATTCTGCTTGGGAAATGCTTGCTATTGATATTATAGGTCCTTTCACAGAAGATCCTGTACACTGCCAATTTGCTATAACATTAATAGATTACAGAAAATGGGCAGAAATTGAATTTGTCTCAAATATAACATCTGCTAGTGTAATTACTTTTCTCTCCAGTCTTTAGCGCAGAATGTAACCCAAAGGAGCTAGCATCTGATAATAGACCACATTTTGCTTCAACTGAGATTGAATCTTTCCTGAGAGAGAAATATTGTGCAGGGGAAGTCTTCAGTTTCTTACCCCTAAGCAAATAGCGAGAGAGGGAGATAGATTCAAGAGAAGCCTTTAAGAAACTCCTCAGACTGCCAGCTTATGTGATTTTTTTTGTACAGTCCTTACATGTTTATAGAACAACTAGACATGCAACCACACAGGCATCACCACTCACCAGATGAAGTACCACATGGCAGACAAATCCAAACTGCACTGCATTATCCAGTTCCTATTTCTGTAATGAGATACTCACAAGTTTACTTGGGTAATATGAATGCCTGAACTTGTTACCAAAGCAGTCTATAACTACTCTGCCTCCCAGGCTACAGTTCATGATATAACAAGGATTTTTCAAGCCTTTTAAATGTTGTAAATGGAAGTAATTGTAGTCAGTTTAAAGGAATTATCCTAGGATACTTCTATGGCAATCTGCCATTTCTGACCTTCAACAGAAAATGCTTGTTTTCTGACAATCATGCTGAACCTCTGAGATTAGTACCTTCCTAGCTATTGACCTATATGTATGCAATTATTAAACCTCTTCTCTGGGCAAGGCTCTCCCCAGGGCTGGTGCAATGATTTTTCACACCCTAGACGAAACCTAATTTTGCCACCCCCCTTGGCTAGGAAGCAGGGCAAAGAGAAGTGAGCTGGGTACTGGTCTCCTGTACCAGGACCAAGCCTCATTAGTTCAGCAGGGGGGCCTGGGCAGCAGGAGGAATCGGATCATGGAAAAGGGAGTTGACTGGTACAGTGGGGGGAAAATTCAGGAACCAATTCCCTGTATGGAGGGATAGCTTCAGGATTAAAAGCAGGCCAGGCAGGCTGTACTGGGCCCCATGATTTCTTACAGCAGCCCTGGCTGTGCTGGTTGTGGTAAGGAGGGTGGGATCAGTGGCAGTAGTGAGGGGGGTGGGTTCAGTGGCAGTGGATGTGGTGAGGGGGGTGGGATCAGTGGCAGTGGTGGTGGTGGTTAGGGGGGGGATCTGTGGCATAAGGTGGTGGTGGTGAGGGGGTGGAATCAGTGGCAGCGGTAGTAGTGGGCTCAGAGGCAGTGGTGGTGGTAAGGGGGGTGGGATCAGTGGCAGCTGTGGTAGTGAGGGGGGTGGGATCAGTGGCAGCTCTGGTGGTGAGGAGGGATGCGATCAGTGGCAGTGGTGATGGGGGGGATGAGATGAGAGGCAGTGGTGCTAATATCCTGCCCCACCACCACCACTGTCTCTTACTGATCCCACCTCCCTTCATTAGGGATGATATCTGTGGGGGTTGTGGGGGGGATGGGATCAGCAAGAGGCAGTGGTGGTGGAGGATGGGATCAATTGCACTGGCAATTACTTACTCACGTTGTCAGTCAATTACACCTTCAGTGCCACAGCCTCAGCTACTCAGCTTCAGTGCCTCTGCCTTGTGCCTTTTCACACATGTCTCCAGGGCTGCCTCCTCTGACGTGAGGTCTCCTAGAAGAGTGCAGAGCTCCCTTACTTTACTCTATTGGTCGTCAGCTGGTCAGCTGACTTTCTCCTTAAGTTTCTCCCTCCCTAGAGCCTTCATTCAGCAGCTATGGGCGGAGAGGATAGGTGGGGTGGTTTTCAGTGACACTGCTCAGCCTCCCCTCTGTGGCCCCCTCATCACACAGTGTTGGAACGGGCCCCCTCTTAGTGGCAGAATGGACGGACGGGTGTGCCCCCTTTCAGGGACAGTATGGACGGGCCCCCTCTCAGCAGCCAAAAGGACTGGCGGGCGGACCCCCTCTCAGCGGCGGAACAGATGGGCAGGACCCCTCACAGTGGCAGGTGGGGTGCTCCCAACTGATGAGTGCTCTAGGCCGGTGCATACCTTGCCTATAGGTAGCGCCGGCTTCGGCTCTCCCTCCTCCCATCTTCCACCCACCCACCTATCTATCAGCTTTAAAAAAAAATACCTTCTGAAGCTCTTTTTTACTTACCTAACTAAGGCACTTGTGTCCTTCACCGTGCTTCCATAAGTGACAACCAATGAACCAGTTCTGCAGTCTTTGCCCACACTGACTGGTCACCTGTTTGCAATGTTATAACCCTGTGCAGTCTTGTTGAGCTTGAGAAGACCACACTGCTGGAAAGCCAGAATAGATGTGTCAATGCCATCTAGGCAGCGAGAAGCATAACCAAAGAAGAAACATCCTTTTCTGATAGAAGACTAGGGACCTGGTGTGTCAGTGACTACAGATTGTAAGTAAAAGGGACTTTTATCTTTTAACATATTGAATAGAGAAAGAGGGAGTGGAATTTGATATCTGAAGTTCAAGGTCAGAGTGAAGTCACATCCCCTTATGTGCATGTTCATTGTTATTTATTCAGATATCAGTATGAGAACTAACAAACTAGCATTTTTTAGAATGATAGGTCAGCAATTATAGCCTCCAAATTTCTTTCCCTAGTGTATCTATAGCTTGTTCATTTTTTTTTTTTTTTATCACTATCAGTGGGGAATTTCACCCTCTCTGTTGGTCCTAGTAACCATTTTTAAATGGTTTAGAAATTTAAATTTAGAAATGATGGGAAATCCAAAATCTTACAGTTGCCACTGGAACAAAAATAAATGTGAAATCTCCCAATGGTTACACATGTTCTGGTGGCACCTGTCTAAGAGAAGATCTCTGCACACTTTGGAAAGATTCACTCTCTCTTTCCATTGTATCTCCAGGACAAGCATTGAAGAAAATGTCCTCAACAACCACAGCAGAAAAAAAAAAAATCTGTGTTCCATTCCAACTATTTCCTACTCTATCCAAAACCTAAATAAAATGGTTATAGATACACTTTAATTCATAATTGGGTATAATCTGGATGTGTTTGTTTTCTTAGAATTTAAAAAAATACAAAAACATATAAGCAGGTCATCTAACTTCTATTCAAATTGGCCTGAAAGCGAGACTATATGTGTGACTATAAGAGGGATTTTGGATTATTTTGAGGATTGCATAATGAGAAAGATTACCTGTTTTATAGGTTCTGTGGAACATGTTTACACTGTATAAATGGAAAAAAATAATAAACTTTTTTAGCCAATCGGGCTGATTCAGTTTCCCTAAAACACAGATGATAATAATTTCAACAACTCAGTTTCTCTTGAAAAAGGCCAGTAAAGGTCCATAATATTGGCTTTAGGAAAGATACAAAAATGTATAATAAGTAATTAAGTGCATTTGTTTGCATGTGTGTAAGTGATTAAATGGAACAGTAAAATCACATTCTAGAGCACAATGCATCCCCAGGATTTACTGCAGTTCATCAAACAACTGAGTGCCCATCTGCACCTAAAACTTCACAAGCCAAACTGTCAGCATTTTGTGAACTAAACCAACATCAACATTTTATAAAGCTTTAAAGGGATTTCCAGAAGGGATGAGCTTTATCAGCGATTGCAAATTAGTTACTGACATCATTTATCCAAGCAGAACAGAGTAGGATTAACCTTCACAAGCTTACTGTTAAAGCTAACCATGATAAATCTGAACCTATACACGTCTTCTTTGTGAAATTATAATGAAATGATAGTGTTTATAACAATTGTTATAAAAGTGTAAATTTCATGGTGGGAGATATATTCAGAAGTTGTCCATTTCACTTCTAGGATTTGCATGTTAACGGTCTATATACAGTACATTTTTGTTGACTTTTATTCATCATCACTTTTGGGTGACCTATGTTTTTTATAGCACTTTTTTGGGCATTGCATGAATAATGACACTGCATGGTTTCATTTAAATGTATGCTTTTATTTTCCAGCAGTTTGTTATATTTTGATGCTAATATGTTGTACATTGTTTTGTTGTACTGACATTACAGAAATTACTGTATATACTTTTTTGAGGGTACAGATGTTGCAATTCATTTTAGAAACTAGCGCAGGTCTGCCCCTAATTAACAAGGGGAAAACAGTAATTTTGAATATAGAAAACTTCCACAGATTGTGCCCTTTTGTTTAATAGGAGCAACAATTTGCTTCATTTTTTTATGTTTAGCAAAGTAGTACAAGCTTGTACTTGCATCACTTTTTGTTAAAGTGATATTAAAGTCAAATTTAAAAAAAAAAAAAACATTTTATACTCACCTGCTTTGTGCTGTGGTTTTGCGTGGAGCAGCACAGATCCTCCTCTTGCCAGGTACCCTGCTGATGCTTCTGACCCCTTCCTCCTGCCGAGTGCCCCCCAGAGCAAGCGGCTTGCAATGGGGACACCCAGGCAGGCTCACACCCCTCTATCATCATTGGCTTTCTGGCTGTGATTGACAGCCTATGGCTCCCGCTACTATCTCAACCAATTATGAGGGAGAGTCCTTGGGGAGCCAAGGCTCTTGTGGACATTGCTGGATCGCCATGGGGCTCAGGTAAGTATTGGGAGGGCTGCGGCACAGAGAAGGTTTTTAACCTTCTTGCACAGAATGCATGAAGGTAAATAAACCTTGATATATGGTTATAGAAATTGCACATAGCATTTAGACTAATGTAAGGTAGTTTATAGATGAGTCAGTTTTTCCATTTGACCAGCAGCTTGAGCAAAAAAAAAAACTGACCTGATTAACCCATCTACACATTTTATGTGGATGGGGGAATCCTCCCCGCTGAGCAATTGTATTCTGACAGCGGGGAGACATCCCTGCCATCAGAATACAATGATCAGTGCTGCAGGGTATGGCCAGTGGTGGTGATCAAGTGGGGAAAATCCAACAGGGTGGTTGTACAGAAATCAATTGGTAGATCAATTTTTGTACAGTCTAAAATGGAGCCCCGCCATATCAAAAGCCTGCTCTCATTTATGTCATTCTTTTCACATCAGAGTGTGTATAGTCTGTCTTTCATTTCAAAGTCCTCACTCTCCTTTGTCCTTTATGCCCCTTTTACATCACAGTCCTCACTTTCCCTTCCTTTCCATCAGATACTTCAATCCCCCCCCCTTTCACATCAGAGTCCTCACTTTCCCTTCTTTCACATCAGAGTCTTCTGTCCCCTTCTGAATCCTTGGGCTTCCCTGAATGCCATCCACCTAGGATTAGCATCTTGCATTTCCTTGGTGCTGGGTACCAGTCCGTCTGCACAACAGAAGCACATGACATTGTGTGAAAATATTGGACTCAAAGTGGCAACCCTGACAATCTGGGACAGCACTCCAACTGAGAAATGCTGAATTAAACTGGCCATAGATAAATTGGAATTCAGCACATTCAGCAGGGACCAGCTGAATTTCAGTTTGTTTCTGACCATTCCTGTTCCACAGAAGATGAATGTTAGATTGACTATCGAATTGGACAAGCTGAAAAACTTCTGTCGATCAGCACCTGCAGCCGCGGATCAGTGTATTCTGACAGTGCTGGGTCCTGCTGTCAGAATACAATGTCCCAGCGGAAGGGAATCTGTTTGCTTTTTGTTCAGCCAGCTGGCTGAATGAAAAATAAATATCTATTTCTGGCCAGATTTAAACTCTGCATTATGCAAATGTGCTAGCAGGGAACACAGAGTGAAGGGATGATGACTTACCAGTGTGTTCTTACTCTTCCATTGACTAGCTAGCAGTTTTGGATATATTTTTACCAAGTTGCACTGTTGCTGACTTGGAGGTCAAGGACCTGGCCCTGCTATCTGGCAGTAATGCCTAGATCATTGTGTGTAATATTCATGTACCAATTATAATAATATATACAGTGGGTATGGAAAGTATTCAGACCCCCTTAAATTTTTCACTCTTTGTTATATTGCAGCCATTTGCTAAAATCATTTAGGTTCATTCTTCTTCCTCGTGAATGTACACATAGCACCCCATACTGACAGAAAAACACAGAATTGTTGACATTGTTGCAGATTTATTAAAAAAGAAAAACTGAAATATCACATGGTCCTAAGTATTCAGACCCTTTGCTCAGTATTTAGTAGAAGCCCCCTTTTGATCTAATACAGCCAGGAGTTTTTTTGGGAAAGATGCAACAAGTCTTTCACACCTGGATTTGGGGATCCTCTGCCATTCCTCCTTGCAGATCCTCTCCAGTTCTGTCAGGTTGGATGGTAAACGTTGGTGGACAGCCATTTTTAGGTCCCTCCAGAGATGCTCAATTGGGTTTAAGTCAGGGCTCTGGCTGGGCCATTCAAGAACAGTCACGGAGTTGTGAAGCCACTCCTTCGTTATTTTAGCTGTGTGCTTAGTGTCATTGTCTTGTTGGAAGGTAAACCTTCGGCCCAGTCTGAGGTCCAGAGCACTCTGGAGAAGGTTTTTGTCCAGGATATCCCTGTACTTGGCCGCATTCATCTTTCCCTCGATTGCAACCAGTCGTCCTGTCCTTGCAGCTGAAAAACACCCCCACAACATGATGCTGCCACCACCATGCTTCACTGTTGGGACTGTATTGGACAGGTGATGAGCAGTGCCTGGTTTTCTCCACACATACCGCTTAGAATTAAGGCCAAAAAGTTCTATTTTGGTCTCATCAGACCAGAGAATCTTATTTCTCACCATCTTGGAGTCCTTCAGGTGTTTTTTTAGCAAACTCCATGCGGGCTTTCATGTGTCTTACACTGAGGAGAGGCTTCCGTCGGGCCACTCTGCCATAAAGCCCCGACTGGTGGAGGGCTGCAGTGACGGTTGACTTTCTACAACTTTCTCCCATCTCCTGACTGCATCTCTGGAGCTCAGCCACAGTGATCTTTGGGTTCTTCTTTACCTCTCTCACCAAGGCTCTTCTCCCCCGATAGCTCAGTTTGGCCGGACGGCCAGCTCTAGGAAGGGTTCTGGTCGTCCCAAACGTCTTCCATTTGAGGATTATGGAGGCCACTGTGCTCTTAGGAACCTTAAGTGCATCAGAAATCTTTTTGTAACCTTGGCCCGATCTGTGCCTTGCCACAATTCTGTCTCTGAGCTCTTCAGACAGTTCCTTTGACCTCATAATTCTCATTTGCTCTGACATGCATTGTGATCTGGAAGGTCTTATATAGACAGGTGCGTGGCTTTCCTAATCAAGTCCAATCAGTATAATCAAACACAGCTG
Organism: Pelophylax lessonae; assembly: GCF_965119305.1. NCBI lineage: Eukaryota > Metazoa > Chordata > Amphibia > Anura > Ranidae > Pelophylax > Pelophylax lessonae. Next base: position 468,746,216 of record NC_138769.1, read on the forward strand.
GACTCAAATGAAGGTGTAGAACCATCCCAAGGATGATCAGAAGAAATGGAAAGCACCTGAATTAAATATATGAGTGTCACAGCAAAGGGTCTGAATACATAGGACCATGTGATATTTCAGTTTTTCTTTTTTAATAAATCTGCAACAATGTCAACAATTCTGTGTTTTTCTGTCAGTATGGGGTGCTATGTGTACATTCATGAGGAAGAAGAATGAACTTAAATGATTTTAGCAAATGGCTGCAATATAACAAAGAGTGAAAAATTTAAGGGGGTCTGAATACTTTCCGTACCCACTGTATGTGGAATAAAGCAAATGATCACACACTAATTTAATTTGCATCCTTTGCACCTGTCACTAAAATCAGTGAAGTGGGGAGGGGAGTGAGGATTATTATTTCTGCCACTAACACCAATGATAGGGGCTGATTACTGCTACTACTGACACTAATAACGATGTGGAGATGTGATGAACAATATCAGAGCCACTAAATGCAACAAAGGTGGGGGGGGGGGTTATTATTAGTGCCACTGTCACTGAAACTGTACAAATGAAAATGAAGAGGAAAACTTATTATTGGCGACACTGACACCAATAAAGGTGGGGGTTATTATTGCTGCCACTGTCACCAGTGAAGGAGAGTTTATCATGACCTACACTGACACTGATAAAAAGGAAGGGGGATATTATTGCTGCATCTGCTCTAAGCAAAATGCATCTTCCTTAAAATCCAGGTCAATTCCATACAGGAGGAGAAGATGAGTGAAGGGGCCCCTGAAGACAGAGCTTCCTGGAAGGGGGTTATCCCTGTTCTCTGCATTTTTTTACCACAATACATGGCTCTATGATATTTTTGAATTGTAAATGACACCTTAACCACTTGCCGACCGCTCACATTGAGCGTACTGAGGCAAAAGTAGACCTACGTTGCTGGACTCCTCCCCTTGTGGGCGGCACGCACGCGCCGCCAGAGGCTCGCTCCAGCTGTGTCGAGGATCGAGTGAGGAGATCCGCCTGCTTGTGTAAACAAAGTGGGCGGACCTCCTATGTGACAGGTAGGGACTGATTACAGGATTCAGCATAGCTGAACCTGCGATCTGTGCCTGTGTCACACAGTCCCCTCCCCCAACACACGTCAGTAAGCACCAGGCATACATGTAGTAATGTCACTGGTACCCCCAAAAGTGTCAAAAATGTCAGTTAGGGGTCCGATCTGTCCGCTGCAATGTCGCAGTCCCGCAAAAAAAATCGCAGATCGCTGCCAGATCGCCGCCATTACTAGTTAAACAAAAAACAATAAAAATGACATAAATTTCCCGTAGTTATTAGCTGCGATAACTTTTGCGCAAAACCAATAAATATACACTTATTGCGATTTTTTTTTACCAAACATATGTAGCAGAAAACAAATTGGCCTAAAATGTTAAAAAATTTAGATTTTTACATTTTTTTGGGGGAATTTCATATAAAAAAATTTGAAAAATATTGTTATTTTTTCAAAATTGTGGCTCTTTTTTTCTTTATAGCGCAAAAAGTAAAAATCGCACAGGTGATCAAATACCACCAAAAGAAAGCTCTATTTGTGGGGAAAAAAGGACATAAATTTAATTTGGGTACAGCGTCGCATGACCGCGCAATTGTCCGTTAAAATAACACAGTGCCGAATCGCAAAATATGGCCTGGTCAGGAATGGGGTAAAATCTTAAAGCGGATAAAAATAGGCTCATTGAGATTTTTTTTGTCAAAGACATGTAGCTAAATACATTTTGGCCTAAATATATGACCAAAATTGAATATATTGGATATTTTTTAACTGTCAAAGTAGAAAAATATTGTTATTTTTTCAAAATTGTCGCTCTTTTTTTATTAATATTGCAAAAAATGAAAAGCAGATACAGTACGTGGGTAACGTCGAACACAAGGATGTTTCTGGAGTGGCACTTTAGCATGTGCATATTTTCTGCACACATATTTTTTCCAACACAACCTGATTTGATTGTTTATTTAAATTTTTTTAATATACCTTACATACTGGGAGCTAGAGGACAGAATTTGCTAGTGGATGATGAAAGTTTCCCTTCTATAAAAAATGGGTGCATGTGTTGTGCCATTCCAGCCAGCAATGTGTTGTGCCATTCCAGCCAGCACCATAGCAGGGCACGTTTATGTCACAATAGATGTGGCTAGCTAGAAAAGTTGATAGTATGGAGTAAAAAGCCATGGCGTCTAAATCAATCAACAGCCACACAAATTCCCCACCCGCTCACTGTGGCCATGACAAACTGAATCATGGGTAATGTAGTTTGCACTGGGGGATGCAACAGCTAGCAGCTCTCAAATATGACTTGCTAGCTCTTCTAAACTCCTTCTATGATTACTGTTAAGAAAATGTAGCAGAGGTGCTCAAAGATTACAAGTCACTACATTTATCTTTTGTTTCAGACTTAAAACACATTTTTTTTATGCTGGAAACTAGTTACTTATGGGACAGTCATTGAGTTTCCTTTCAGATATGTAAACAAACACATTCTCCCTTTAGTTGCACTTTAACCTCCCTGGCGGTATTCCCGAGTGCGGCTCGGGGTTAATATACAGTGCCAAAAGTGGTAACCCCCCCCGCAATCACACTTACCTTCCACTACGATCCCCCGCCATCCTCCAGCTGTCCTCCCACCATTTTCTTGCCATTCTCCAGCTGTCCTCCAGCCATCCTCCTGCTGTGTCCTCTGGCCGATGCCGGTATCTGTCTTCCAGTTCTCTTCCCTGCGAGCGCCGCGATGCAGGGGGGTGGAACCGGCAAGAAATTAAAAAAAATAAACAAAACAAATGACATGATACATTGTAATCTGTTAGGATTGCAATTTTGTATCAAGTCATTTCACCACAACTTTTCACCTAGTGGCTTTTCCAGTGCCCTGCCTGTACGTTTTCAGTTCTTTGTGCCTGGAAAATTGAGAACATCCATGGCATCCAAAGAGTATTCTTTTAGCTCAAAAGCACTTTCAGATGAACTTGAAAACAGCGACAATGAATCAGAATTATTTGAAGAACTGAGTGATAGTGATTTGTGGGAAAATTCGTCATCAGGTACTGAAAGTGACGACAGCGACGATTCTGAGCTCAGCGATGTGAGAACTTGGTGCTCTATTGACTGAGATACAGATCAGGCAGCGCCCCCAAGATTCCCATTTACTGGAGCACCTGGTATGAAAGTTGACATTGCCCATGACAACCCCTTGGCATATCTACAATTATTTCTGACCGATGAGGTTATTGAAAAAATAGTTACCGAGACAAACCGGTACAAAGATCAACAATTGGCTATGCATCAGAAGTTTGCAAGATGCAGAAAGTGGGAACCAGTGACCAAAGATGACATTTGGAAATTTCTGGGCCTAATAATTCTTCAGTGAGTGGTGGGTAAACCCCTGCATAAGTGGTATTGGACAACCAATACATTACTTGCCACTTCATTCTTTGGCACGGTCATGTCAGAGTACAGATTATCCCTCATAATGAAATATCTCCACTTCGAAAGCAATGAAGAATTTGATGAAACTACCCACCCTGCACCAACACTAAGGAAAATTTGGGAAGTTTATCAAATGATTCTACAGAATTTCCAACGGAGCTATGTGCCAGAAAGAGACATCAGCATAGATGAAAGTCTATTGGCCGACAAGGCAAGGCTCAGCTGGGTGCAATACATTGCATCAAAGAGGGCACAATTTGACGTAAAATCCTACATGCTATGTGAATCATCAACTGGCTACATTTTGAATTCAGTGATAAACACTGGAAAAGGAACAAAATTAATCAAAAATACAGCAATTATGGAATGACAACATATTCTGTTCTTTCACTAAAAAAAATATAAAACAACAGATTTCCATGCAAAACAATGTACCGCTTCGAGATCAAAAATTCTGACATAATCAGACGGCCAGGGAGGTTAAAGAGGTTGTAAACCCAATAACGTTTTTTTTTTTTTTCTGTAACCTGAAAGAGAAACACATAATGAGCTAGTATGCATCGCATACTAGCTCATTATGAAATACTTACCTAGGAACGAGCCCCCGCCGTGCCGCTCACTCACCTGTATGACGGGCGACATGTCCAGTCACCCGTCTTCCAGGATCGCGGCATCCGACCATCTGATTGGCCGGAGCCGCAGTGACGTCACTCCCGCGCACGCGCGCGGGAGCCGACGGTCACGGCACGGGGCTCTGAAGAAACGACACCAGCGGCCGTTCCTTCAGAGCGCATGCGCCAGTGACGTCACTGGCTGCATGTAAGGTAAATATCTCCTAAACGGTACATGTTTAGGAGATATTTACACTACCTATAGGTAAGCCTTAATATAGGCTTACCTATAGGTAAAAGTGTCAGAGGAGGGTTTACTTCCTCTTTAAATGCCTACAGTAGATGTTAAAGAAAATTTAGAAAAAATAAATAAAACATCATATAAAATATGAGCTTGATAAATCATAGACATAATCATAATCATTAACATACCATAGATAAAAATTATTATAGTTTAACTTGACAAAGGCAATACCATACATTACAGTCCTTTCATGCAGGAATTTTTGGTTTATTTTGGCCAGTGTCAACATAAATTATTGAGTCATCCAAATCTGGTACTCCTCCAAGCACTACTTCATAAAATCTTGATTTACATATTTTGCACTGGAGCATTAGAAAAGCTTACAATTGCATGTGAGTTGCAATACGTGACAATGCAGTAGTTCTGGATAAGAAGATAATGATTTGCATGAATATTTGTTTTTTAAGGTATTTTTATGAAACTGCTATTAAACCCAATCATTAAAACTACCATCACATAGCCACACTTAACTATATGCTTCTTAGATAATCCAGGTTATCTCCACTGTCTTCTGTTCAGCATAGGATCCGTGTTTCTTTATTGCTACAAGTATTTCAGTTTTAACATTGGCTCCAAGCACTTGTGCACTCTCAAGGAAGCCACTTCCATACTACAGTGAGCATCCAGCTACTCTGTGCACCAACAGGCACAGGCAATACAGTGAGGCTGGATGTAAATTTGACCTTTAATCCACCCAGCACTCTAAGGTTTGTAACCCATTAAGTGGGTTTCCTGCAAGCACATGAGGTGAGGCTTAGACGTTTTGAGAAAACTAAGCACAAGGGACCATTTAAGCTTTGAGATGAGGACTCTGGCATTCCAAGAGATAATGCTGAGATCATAAAACAAAATGATGACGTAACAATATGGTCAGTAGCATAAAAGAATATAGTAAAGATGTAATAGTACAAAACAGGAAACCAAACAAAAAACAGTACACATACCCATCCCATCCTGCTGACTGAACTCAACTGCAGAGAGCCTATAGTCCAAAATACACGAACAAGTCCAAGAGCTAGTAACATTAGCAATAGCCAACTTGGAAAACTTGGAGGTCTGGTGCATTCCATGTTCTCAACTGGTGCAGAGTTAAAGGCCTCAGATATTATGTGCCCTTCATGACAGCAGCAAGTGGGTACTCAAAGTCCAAGGCTAAGGCAGTAATGTACCGGAGGTCAGACACAGCACCGACAGTGCACTTTTAAAAGGATAAGGAAGGTGATAGGTGGCTAAGGCCCTGAGCAGGGTAGACAAAGAATACAGTACCAGAGCAGTACAGTGTGAAGGTTTGTTTCATCACAAGATTGAGACATACTCTTGTCTAATGGATAGCCAGACTCTCTATCATAGTATAGAACCATGTCAAAACATTATAATACATCAGATGTGACAGATGTAAAGCGTACAGCACTTTAGTTAAAAGAGGGCAGCTGGTGCCGACAATACATTACAGCTGCGAACAAGTTTAAATTACATTTATTCTTTTAGAAATGTCAGTATTGCTGCAGCAAGATCCATACATCATACAGATGCGCCACTTTGCAGGCACATTAAGGGGACCCCCCAGGCACGATAATTAAAGGAATTTTTCATTTTTATTGTTTCACTTTAGACATTAATAAAATCACTGCTTCTGTAAAAACGATAATTTTAAAAAAAATTTGCATTGATACATGTCCCACAGGGCAGTACCTGGGTCCCCATACCCTTTTTTTGGCAATAACTTGCATATAAGCCTTTAAAATGAGAACTTTTTATTTTTCATGTTCGTTTCCCATTGACTTTAATAGAGTTCGCATGTTCGCTAGAACTTTTTCCCTGTTCGAGATGTTCTGGTGCGAACCGAACAGGGGGGTGTTCAGCCCATCAGTAATAATAAGTGGCATTTTTTTTTTTTTTAAAGTGACGCTATTTTATTGAAATCATGCAACAAATATAAAGTAGATGGTATCCCAATTTGGCCGCAAAAGTGGAAATACACTTTAAGGATTACTGCCTTGTCTTAAAAATTCTGGATTTTCACAATTAGGGATCTGGATGGAGTTCCTAAAGGGAGTTTTCTAGGAAGCGTGTAATCATAAGTATCATGAATGCAACTGACACATCCATGTCAGGTAGGCTATCAGTGAGCCATTTAGTAAAAAAAACTTTACAGGAAAGTGCCCTCCAACTTTTCATGGAAGCCCACAAACTGCAAATTACTGCAGAATGATACATTTTTAAGGTTATCAAATTTCTAAAGGCTACCAGATCTCTAACAATAGCTGACAGAGTGTAAATAATGTCCTCAAAAGTACTGATATGCCTTTCCACTGTATTTTCTCTAGGGGTCTGCACATATTGTTTCAGAAGAGAGAAATCAAAGCAAATTGTTTCTTTTTATGGCAATAACTTGTATATAAGTGTTTATAATGAGGACTTTTGATTTTTCATGTTTGTGTCCCATTGACTTTATTAGAGTTTGCATGTTCACTAGAACCTTTTGTGTTTGAGATGTTCTTCTGCTAACCGAACAGGGGGGTGTTAAGCCCATCACTAATGGTAAGTAGCATTTTATTTTTATTTTTTTAAAGTGACACTATTTTATTGAAAACATGTAACAAATATAAAGTAGATGGTATCCCAATTTGGCCACAAAAGAGGAGTTCAGTCAGTAGTTGCTCAATTTTTAAACTCCATTTCTTGAATGCTTTTAACTAGTTAATGCAATAAAAAAACAGAAGAATGACCATGCACATACTAGTGCAGCTAATGCTCATGCGCATGTGCCAACACACAGACTAACTTTGGTTAGTAACCAGCATGCACTGACATGCCAATGCATCTGTGTGCGGTACCCACATCCACACACATTAACACATCCCCAGTCCCAGAGATGGAGCCAATCTGCCTATTTAAATGAGGCCCTGGTGTGTTCTAACAGCTGGATGTTCTTCAGCTCCCAGTGACCTGTGTTGCTGTATTCCTGCTCTTGTTATCTGACCCCCTGTTGCTGACCCCACCTGCTCCTGACCTTGTCTTGTGGATTCTGGACTCTGACCTGGCATGCTCTGCTGACTTCCTGGTACTGGCCTTGGCCTCCTGCTTGACTATGTTTACTCATGCTCTTTGTGTATGACCCCGGCTTGGCTTCTGACTACATCTTTGCTGTCCATCCATTCTGACCCGGGCTTGCCATCTGACCATGTTCCTGATCGTGAGGATTATGTTTATCTGGTTAAAATGTGCTTGAAATATTTAACAGAAATCTACCAATGTAAAACATTCTCATTTTGCTGGTGACTAATTAGTAAGAAAAATATACAGATGGTATGGTAAAACAATGAAATTCAGCCTCTAAGACCAATAAATAATAGAAATTGGCATAAGTACATCTAGAAGACCCTGTTCTAGAGAATATAATGTTATATCTGTACTTTTACATTTGTAATACATTTTGCATAACAATATATATATAAAAGGTTTTATGCTGAATTAACACAAGTTGAGCAATCTGTAATCAGATAGGGTTAAAGATGCAGCAGATATTTACCTATTTGTTTCTTTACTGAATATATTGAATATTTGTAAAACAGTAATATATCTTTCGCACATTTTATTTTACTAGCTACTAAAGTGTTTTTTTTTAAATTATTAAATAAATCATTAGGAATTTATCTATGTAAAATATCCCTATTCTTCCAATGACTATTCAGTAAAAATATATAAATTAACCCTCTTTTCCCTCATTTGTTAACTTGTCTCTGTTAACAATTCCAGTGGAAAATGGGTTAATTATTGTAAGCTGATTCCTTGTCCTGCCTAAAAGTAACAATTCCCTTGTGAAGATTTCTGAGACACTGAAATTAAAATGTGTGTAAATTAAACACATGCTTGCCGTGCACATTATGTGGCAAATTAGAAGAGAAAAATACAGATAAATGTACATCTTTAGGGTTATCCAAGACCCCATGATGAGACAGGTATTATTGCCCTTTGTACAATTATTTAAACCCTGTAGGAAATCTCAGCGTCAGCTTATGTCAGAGCTCTGTTATTAGACAACTTTAATTAGGATCTATCCTGCTGCTCCTAACAAGTATTTAATTAACTTGCAGGAAGGGTAATTAGCTTTAGATTGCGGCTGATTTTCAGCCTCACCTTATGTTGACACTCGGCCTACAGTACATCAGCTTACTCTACTGACAGTGTAATGGATAGGATCTCTGAAAAGCCAAATGTCACGCCTGATTGGTCTAATAAAAAAAAAGAAGATAAAAGACATAATAATGACTGTCAGGTCATGGTCCGAAAAGGCAGCAAAGGCCAGAGATCAGACAGACAGCACAAAAGCCTGTAAACAGCAATAGACGGAAAGAATAATTAAACATGATATATCTATAATAAATTCTATCTAAATATACTTTGAGTCAAGACATTACAACTACATGTCAGAGGGGCTTGAAAAATGCATTAGTAATAGAAACCTTTTTATTTTGGTAACGTGACAGGTCACCCCTCCGCATAAAAGACAACAATCTTAAAAAGATTTTATCGGGATTGAACTCAGCGTTTTAAACTATATTGATTGATTGGATGTTTCATATATAAATAAAAAGGGAACCTTATAAATTATTTTCAGTAAAAAAAATATACTTGCTGTAAGTTCACAATTCTTTAGCACACAGACAAATACGTTGCATACAGTATGCATATATAAAATGAACTTACAATACAAAATATTCATCGGTTGACACTTGGGTTAAGCCAAATGTACCTGGATTTGGTTCAAGGCAGGTTCGGCAAACATTACTAAAGTGCTTAATCCAAATCCTATTGAAGTCAATTGGAGCCAAATGTCAAACAAAAGACAGGGGAGCTGGGCAATGCCCTGTGGAATATGCACCAAAGCTAAATATTTTTTTTAAAAGTTCAGTTTGACGCAATTTTAATCATGCATAAAAGGGCAAAATTCTTGCAAAACGTTTTAGATAATATGCCTGGGGGATGGTTTAGACCTGCATGAAAGTGGTGTATTTTTTTCAATGAATACAACCTTCTACCTTGGTGGGGACTTTGGGTCCTCAGTTGTAGGCCCTTTTTGGCAAATCGGGTTGTTTATGCCCAAATACCTACAAGAGGACCCCAGAATTTGGGTCATAAAAGAGCAGGGCACTATTGGTTGGCCAGCCTATTTCCCTGATACAAGTGTAAAATTGCAGAAATACTGCTATCATCCCAGAATGAGCCAAAAATGCAGAACTTTGAGGAGCTATTGTTTAAGGACCTCTTTAAGGCCACATTTTATGATATTGGCAGGATCCCTTATTATGATCAATATTCCTCCAAGACTATGATCCTTATAAACAGTATTTTAAGCCACAGTAGCTAGGCCTGGCTGCAGGTAGCACTCACAGGCAACTCCTGAACCACAGGGTTGCTAACTACATCAGGTCTAGTGCTAATATGGATACTCTTAGAAGTGAGGACCCAATAGACTATTGGGCTTCCAAGCTGGACCACTGGCTGGAATCTGACACAGTATGTGCTGGAGCTTCTGGTCCGCCTTCCAGTGTTGTCTGAGAGGACCATGTCAATCAATATAAAACTACATTATAAATACCCCTGATGGTCTGGTGGTCTGAGCCCCACTTTGTGCAAGTTCTTTGTGTTACAACCCCTACCATATAATTTAGCCAAAGTTTTCTGGCCTGGGTGGTCCTGGAGTAGGAGATTCCTAACCACCATTTCTTTTTAGTTTGCTTGCTGTTTACTTTTATTATTTTTATTTTTATAATTATCATTTTCTTAATGTTTTTTTTCTTTATTATTTAGTTAAGCTCTATATTGGTAACCCAGAGTGGGAGATTCACAGCCACTTTTTTTTGCCTTTTATTTGTTTTGTGTTTTTTTTTTAGTTTTATTTAGAATTCATAATTTATATTTTAATTACTGTTAATATGTTTAGCCATGCTTTTTGCACTGCAAGTTCCTAGCCTGGGTGGCCAAGGATCAATTTTAATTATACAGAGTAGGCACACCACCTAACAAAAATGTTTTTGCAAACAATTTGTATTTAGCATAATAGCACAGTTATACAATAGGTACAAATAACCAAGTATGTCATATTACATCAAGCATAATACAGCAAAAGTATTTACTCCACTGTTAATTCCAATCTATAACAAAAAAGAATACATGCATGTACATAGGTAATGTGAGCATCAGAAATACATGCAGGAATGGTACCCTAGTGAAAAGAAAAAAATATAAATTTTTTCATTTTTTTTAATTATTTGCTTGTAAGACTACTCCTACCCAGGTCAAATAAAATGGTTGCAAAGTCAGAAGTTTTTTTTATTTATCTTAATGCATTCTTTGCATTAAGATAAAAAGCCTTCTATGTGCAGGAGCCCCCTCAGCCCTCCTGACACTTACCTGAGGTCCTTCTTTTCCAGGGATGTCCACGAGTGTGGGTAATCAGGAGAGAAAAGAACCGCTCCGGTGAGGGGGTATTCCCAGACACATCCAACCCAGGTGCAGGCAAGGATCCGCAATCCTGACAGCAGCAATAGGAAAGTACAAGGAGCCACACAACTGGTTGAAGATGCAAAATGTTAAAATCCAAATTTATTGAAATCCAAGAGATAAAACCATCCAAAGTGTGACCACAACAGTCGGAGACATGGGAAAAAGCACGGCGGTTGACGCGTTTCACGGAGTCTTCCGCTTAGTCGTAACCAAGTCCACGAGTGTCTCAGCCATCCCAGATTCTTCCTCCTGATTCGCTAAAACACAGCAGCTTCCGCTGCTGTCAATCAAAGTCTGCTAACCAATCAGGGGAAAGAGGGGGGCCGGGTCGGGCTCCGTGTCTGAATGGACACAGAGAGCTGTGACTCAGCTTGGGTGCCCCCATACCAAGCTGATTGCTGTGGGGGAACTCAACAGGAGGGAGGTCCAGAAGCACAGAAGGGGGACCTAAGAAGAGGAGGATCTGAGCTTCTCTGTGCGATTCCACTGTAACAGAGGAGGTAAGTATAGCATGTTTGTTATTTTTCTGGGAAAAAAACAAGACTTTACAATCACTTTAAGCACAGGAAGGGACATCAAGGCTGCAATTAAAATGCTTACATGCATTCATTCCAATGGACTTGTGGGCATCAAGAATGTACCACTGGCTGAGGTGGCCCAATATGTACTTTAAGGACTAGCCTGCCCTGTTTCATGTATCATGTTACATAGTTAGTCTGGTTGAAGAAGACACAAGTCCATCAAGTTCAACCAATTAAAGGGAGGGCCTTTTAAGTTAGAGAGGGCCTGCAGTGGGAGGGAGGGAATAGTGACCGTGGAGCTGATTAATAAAAAAAAATGAAGCAGACCTGGAGCATAGAGCAAGACCACACACTCACTGCAGATGTTACTGATGAAATCAAAACATTTATTTTACTTACATTTTGTTTAGAAAAGACCAAACCATTTTTTGTATATGGGGGGGTTACAGTGCATATGGGGCGAGGGTGTGCAGTGTTTTGGATGCTGTATAGTGTTTCCCATTTTTTTTTTATAAATGCAGTGATGTGCTGTGAAAAAAATGTATTCTTTCAATGGACTGTCAGCATCAACTGTAAAATGTAAAATGTTCTCAAGAGCATACTCCTGCCTACTGCAAGGGCATACTCTTAAGTAGTTTTATTCTTTATTTTTAGCAACAATTTTTCTTTTTTAAATCATCTTTGCAGCTGATTTAATATTGGGGGATGTAGGCTTTCAATAGAACAGACCCTCCATTTTCATGGATGGTCCGCTTTAAAAAAATGTATTGTGACAAACAATTGCAGTTAATAAATATTTGGACATATAGACTGAACCCCACATGTAGTGCATGTGGACAGAGATAGGCTGTAAGGGGACTCCCTAAAACCCTAAATGTTTCATGATACACAGCATTTAGCTACTTATAGGGCACTCAGTAAGAGCATTCATCTACTTTAACAGACCTATCAGTGCCCACAAACTGTAAACTTATTTCTCTCTGTGCACTTTATCAGCAGCACTCTCTATGCTTTCTCTATCACAGCTAAAGAGCAGTGTAAATTTTTTTTAAGGAGTTCTATGATCACAACATAATGCAGCAACACCCACACGTAGAACACCCAACAATAGCAGTGATTTTTTCTTCCAAAGCAAATAAACTTTTGCACACTGGTACTGACTAGTATTCCAATGTTTCTTTTCTCTCTCAATTTCCCTCCATCAGTCAGCTAATGTAACCCCAGTGCTGAGGAAGAGGGGCAGAGGAGGGTAAAACAAGGATGCTGTGGAGGTGACAGACATCCTCCTTATCAACTGATGACATCATTGGTTGTTAGAATGCCAGTATCTAGAAAGTCGTAAAGGTGCATAACAAAAACCTGTGGCTTTTTCTGTAACAAGGCTTCATCCACCTCATGGCTTGTATACAATTTTTGATCAACTTTTAGGCATTTTGCCAAGGCATCCCTGAAGAAGCCTCTAGGCACCGTGGTTGAAAAAGGCTGCCTTAGTCCTTGCATGCTTTGCAGTTCCGCTTTGCTCATTCCTTTGGTTTACTTTCAGTTTACAAGGACTACATAACTCATTGTACCTTGCTGCATGCAAGCAGTAATTCATGTACTTACTATGCCTCCTGAAACCCCTCCTCTTCTCACCTTTGTATTTTAGAAGGCAGACTCTGTGAATTAATTGAAACAGCAATGCCAACTCTCAGGGCATAGTGAATACGTGTTCCAGAATTCAAGGAAGTAAATGTGTGGGATTCTCCACAAAATATGTTTACAAACTTCAAGATTGATCAAATTAATGTAAAAATTAATACAATTATTATTATTTTTTTTTATTATATATATGCTTTAAATCCTTTAAAGCTGCAGTAACATAACAGGAGCAGGTAAAACCTTAAACCTTCTTAATACCCAAATTTTGCTTTTTTTTTTTTTTTGTGAAAGTGAAAAAGCTTTGTGAGTGGAGTATTATTGTTATAGGGTAAAGGGAACATTATTTTTGCATGTTATGCGCCATTAAAATACAATTTTGGAATGCAGTGTGTGATGCCACAACTTGATAAATCTGTCCCAAAGAGTTAATTATTGGAACCCAGGGGAAGGTTAATCAGAGAAATTTCTGATGATGCCCACTAGTAAGCATTCTGTTTCAGAAAAAAAAAAAAACATTACATTTCTTTAATAGTTTACTTGGTGGAACATTTACTTACAGGGCTGCCGTGTTAAACATGGCATTACCCGAAAGTTTTTTCTGCTTTTGGTGGGGGACAGTCATTTCTACAATAACTATAATGCTGGCATGACTCCATTGACTCCATCTCCTTGCCCTGCCACATACCATCCACAAGTCAGTGGGGAAAGTGAGAGGTTTAATTACACACTGATACAACTGCAGAGGCACTTAGCTCAAGAGAAACAATGGAAATTGTCCTGTTACTAGACAAAGTAATTGAGAAAATGCAGCCATATAATACATTTCTCAACAGGCTTCTCACCCTACCATGTTATGTTTGGTTGTACTCTTGTGAGAGGTCCACAGACCTATGGGTCACAGTACCCAAAGAACTTAAACACACTCTGACTTTTCTGAATTCAGGACCTTCAAGCTAGGGACAGAGTAATAGTTCAACATAAAGGCACAAAGTGCAAGGAAAGTTGCAAACCTCTGGAGTTGTCCTATAACAGCTCATTCCAGGTATGCCATTCTATAACATCCAAAGAGAAGAAACTCAAGAAAGACCACAATGCCTACATTGTAAATTTCTCAAACTCACTGAGACCCAAAAGAGGGTTTTTGAAGAATTTGTCCAAGTTTATGAGCCACAAACGTCTCTGCTACTAATGGTTTAATCCGCAAGACAACTAGGAGAAGCCATGGATCCTGACAGTATTACACAGCCCAAAGATCACCCATCCCAGGTCCATGCTCCTGCTGTGGAGCCTTAATCTATTTTGTATTACCCTGCAGTCTATCCATGTGCTTTGCCATCCTAAACCTGTGTTGGAATATTTGTACTAACATTGCACTTGTAGTAAACCTCAAGTTACATTTCTTCCCTGTCTAAACATTCATTTGACTACCTATTCTGTTAAACTGTTAAAAAAAAGTGCTTTACTGCTATTTGTGTCCCTGCTAAAGATGTTTAGTTTCTGCCGACAATGGAAATGAGGAAAAAAAAAAGGAAATACAGTATATATCAATTAAAATCTGACAAAGGTTCTTACCATTCCCCACCCTCTCAGAAAAGTTCCGAATGGAGTTGGGCTTAAAGTAATATGCGTTTGAAAGTATAATTTAGATGAAATTAAAATTATATTAAACCCTCAATTTTTAGGCACTTTCTTCAGCTAATTGAATCATTTATTAGCTTATTTATCTTTTAATCCTTCCCTATGTTCCACCCTGTTGCAGGGTGGCTCCTTTCTCTTACAGCATCCTATGGAGCCAACCTTGCATTCAGGGACTAGAATTGCGTCTACCTGCACTGTGTGTATTAATAGGAGCATACAGCCCTGTAACATAGGGCGATAAGACACACCCTTTCTCCTCCCTGCTCCTCCCCTACCCTCTGCAAACATTACCCTCCCCTACGTTCTACAAACTAACAGACTGGCTCAAGACTGCACTGTCCATTGTTAACTCGTTTACAAGGAGACTGGAAGTTCAGGCAAGCAGCACTGAGAGAGGTGGAGTTAGCAGTATTGAAAGTTATAAACTCCTAGTGCTGAGGTAAGAATTTGGACAAAAGGTTTACAGGGGAATGTTTGTTTTATTGTGCTCAATGTGATAAATGAAAAAAAAAAAAGAGAGTTTAATACTACTTTCATTATTTTCATGTTATATATGAGAGTCTAGTCTTTGAAAACAGTGTTGCAACTGAACAAGTTGTAAAATCTGTGTGTAAAAATTTGTGTTGGCTCTAACGTATTACTAAATTTAGAAATTATAAGAATTAGGAAAGTTTTTGGCCTGTTGTAGAAAATCCCAGTTTCTATAGCATTCAGCTTGGAATGTGTTTTAACCTCCCTGGCGGTATGATTCTGTCAGGAATTCTGTACCAAAAGCGGTACAATTTTTTTCATGGAAATTTGGCGTTATGTATTATAGGCCTACAATTCTTAGTAATTATTGACTTAAACCTGACCAAAACAAGACTCTAGTAGACATCCCAGATGTGATAAATTTGAAACACAAACGCATGAATTATAATCGAATCAATAATATAATTTTATTATAGAATATATAATATTCTATAATAAAATTATATTATTGATTAGATTATAATTCATGCGTTATATATTATATATATATATATATATATATATATATATATATATGTGGGTGTGTGTATTATATATATATATATATAAAACGCATGAATTATAAATCGAATCAATAATATAATTTTATATATATATGTATATATATATATATATATATATATATATATATATATATATATATATATATATATATATATATATGTGTGTGTGTATATATATGTGTGTGTGTGTGTATATAGTTGTATATATATATATATATATATATATATTTATATAATATAAAATGTGTTTGTGTTTGTGTTTTGTGCAACGTTTGAATTATCCTCCCTAGTTCCGCTCCCATGCAGCATTGCTGCTGCAGGGAACGGAGCTAGGAAGTCCTCCTACCGACAGACGAGCGGCGGGGATCTCGGCTGGCGATCACAGCAATGAGAGCTCATCGCTGGATCGCCAGGATAAGGTAAGACACTCCGCTGCGCTGTCTGCACATTCACCCCGATCGTGACTCGGGGATACCGATAATAGCAGGAAATTCCTACCCCGAGTCACGCTCGGGGATACCGCTAGCCTGGTTAACCATATAGTAGCCAATGCACAAATTACAAATAAGTGTAACACAAAAGCAAGCAGGATGGGTATCAACATCATACCTTCCAAATTTAGAACATGAAAAAGATAGACACTTGGGTAGGATAACATGGCAAAAAATGGGCATGGCTACATTGCACTCAATTTTGGGCTTAAATGAGAGGGGCCCGGTAAAACAAGTAAAGATGCAATGGATACATTTCTCCAGGTTGCCCTTCCCTGGAACTAAATTAATTTATCAGTTTCAAACCTCTAAGCCATTGAGCATTTTATCACTTCTAATGAGAATATAATAGATGTTCATAACTACAGACAATATCTCAATATAGTGGTCAGGGATAGAATGTTTATTATATGATAAAATCCTATTAATGTAGGCTTTGTCATTATTTTCTATAATGTGACAACATACAGTATCTCACAAAAGTGAGTACACCCCTCACATTTTTGTAAATATTTTATTATATCTTTTCATGTGACAACACTAAAGACATTACACTTTTCTACAATGTAAAGTAGTGAGGGTACAGCTTGTATAACAGTGTAAATTTGCTGTCCCCTCAAAATAACTCAACACACAGCCATTGTTGTCTAAATTGCTGGCAACAAAAGTGAATACACCCCTAACTTAAAATATCCAAATTGGGCCCAAAGTGTCAATATTTTTTGTGGCCACTATTATTTTCCAGCACTGCCTTAACCCTCTTGGGCATGGAGTTCACAGGTTGCCACTGGAGTCTTCTTCCACTCCTTCATGATGACATCATGGAGCTGGTGGATGTTAGAGACCTTGCGCTCCTCCACCTTCTATTTGAGGATGCCCCACAGATGCTCAATAGGGTTTAGGTCTTGAGACATGCTCGGCCAGTCCCATCAACTTTACCCTCAGCTTCTTTAGCAAGGCAGTGGTCATCTTGGAGGTGTGTTTGGGGTCATTATCATGATGGAATACTGCCCTGCATCCCAGTCTCTGAAGGGAGGGGATCATGCTCTTCTTCAGTATGTCACAGTACATGTTGGCATTCATGGTTCCCTCAATGAACTGTAGCTCCCCAGTACCAGCAGCACTCATGCAGCCCCAGACCCTGACACTCCTACCACCATGGTTGAATGTAGGCAAGACACACTTGTCTATGCACTCCTCACTTGGTTGCGGCCACACATGCTTGACACCATCTGAACCAAATACATTTATCTTGGTTCCTGTAATCCATGTCCTTAGTCTTCTTGTCTTCAGCAAATTGTTTGCAGACTTTCTTGTGCATCATCTTTAGAAGAGGCTTCCTTCTGGGACGACAAGTATGCAGACCAATTTGATGAAGTGTGCGGAGTATGGTCTGAGCACTGACAGGCTGACCCCCCCCCCACCCCTTCAACCTCTGCAGCGATGGTGGCAGCACTCACACATCTATTTCCCAAAGACAACCTCTGTATATAAAGATGAGCATGTCCACTCAACTTCTTTGGTCAAACATGGTGAGGCCTGTTCTGAGTGGAACCTGTCCTGTTAAACCCCTGTATGGTCTTGGCCACTGTGCTACATCTCAGTTTCAGTGTCTTGGCAATCTTTTTTTTTATAGTCTAGGCCATCTAGAGCAACAATTCTTTTTTTCAGATCCTCAGAGAGTTCTTTGCCATGAGGTGCCATGTTGAACTTCCAGTGACCAGTATGAGAGAGTGAGAGAGATAACACCAAATTTAACACACCTGCTCCCCATTCACATCTGAGACCTTGTAACACATGATGAGTCACATAACATCAGGAATGAAAAATGGCTAATTGGGCCCAATATGGACATTTTCACTTAGGGGTGTACTCACTTTTGCTGTCAACGGTTTAGACATTAATGGCTGTGTGTTGAGTTATTTTGAGGGGACAGCAAATTTACACTGTTATGCAAGCTGTACTCTCACTACTTTACATTGTAGCAAAATGTCATTTCTTCAGTGTTGTCACATGAAAAGATATAATAAAATATTTTAAAAAATGTGAGGGGTGTACTCACTTTTGTGAGATACTGTATTGTCTTGATTTGAATTTGAAATCGTTTTGGTTCAATTGCAATTGCTGATGTAATATGTGTCGCAACTGTGTTAGCTCTGGTAGAATACTGCTATGTTTAGACGCTAGGTGGAGCCACTCTGTATGCCAAATTATCCCTGTAATTCATCGCAAGAATTACTCTGATTTTTCATTGTTGGGGGAGGGCAACAGGGAGGGTAGTCTGCCATAACATGAAAGCATGTTATGCATACTTACATGTTATCCTAGATAGCAAGGATAACTTGCCACAAATATATGGCAGTGTTGAATTGTAATTGTTGAATTGTAAGTTAACTTGCTGCACATTTCTACTGGCAAATTGTAGACTTGCAGAGTTCTTAAAGCACAAGTTCTAGTTGACACTTTTCTAAATTCAGCCACAGTGACCCCTGTGGTGGGATGACTATTGCACAACATAACAGAACCAGAACTTGCAGCAGACTTGCATAATATTTGCAAAGAATGTTGATCTTGAGTCATGCAATGCGAACTTGTTGCAATTGTGTAACAGACTTGTGAAGCCTGTCAAATCTAGCAATAGCTTAGCAAGTCATTTTCAAACTTGCAGCTCAGTTGCTTGCTATCTGGGATTGTAAGAGGAGTGGAGTGTTCAATTTACCATGCCTATACTTCTGGCTGCCCAGGGCACATAACATATTAACCATTAGCTTGCAAGTACAATCCCATATTTACTGCAAGTACTAGGTGGAATATTACTGACTCTTTGCTGCATTCAGCAGAAGGTTTGAATAGATCCACTCACAAATGATAAAGCACTTGTATTAGTTAAATGGAAAATATTTGATGAATAGCAACATCTGTATGTTTATTAAATTATCACGTTTTGTTTTGCTATCCAAAAGTTCTGTAAGGGTGAATGATGAATGACTGACAAACAGATTTTATTATATGCATGTACTCATCTTTATTAAAAATCAAGCCCAAATTGAGTTGAATGGACCAATCTTAGTATAGCCATATTTAGTCCACAGCCTCATAACCTTTCCTTAATACAATTGTAGTTTAGGTTCTCAGAGCACATTTAGCAGCTTTGGTTAATGCCAAAATCATTTTGTAACAATTTTGTCTACCTAAATCATTTTTACATTTTTAATTACATATACGGCTTTTATTTTGTAGGCTTTTTTAAATTAAATACCCTGCATGTCTTTAATAACATGACAACTGGCAAAAATGCAGCTTGGTTAAATTAATAAGATTTTTGCACTTTAATTTTCCCAGGTAATTGAAATCCATAACATTGTGCTTCTTTGTCTGTGCACAGTAACATATTGTCACCTGCAGGCTGGAAAGGTTTGTTTTTAAACACTAAAATTGACTGTCATGGTGATCACATGATTAGGAACCATGCTGATTTGTTTCAAATCATTTTTTCTGGGACTGTGACTGTCAGTGACAGCACATTTTCAGAACTAAAAGTGTGCAAAGCTGCACGCTGCTAGTTCATGACTGCAGCATAGAATAAAGCTCTATCAGTCTGAGAAACTCTTCCTGAGAGCCTTAAACTAATAATTTGACTCTTCAGTGGTTAGTATTAGTTAGGGCCGCAAAGAGATATGAAATAATATAGTTGTTATTAACATGTCCTGTTTTTTTGTAAAAGTCAGTTATCTGATAAATATATTAGCTCGGGTGATTTAAAAGATTGTGACAACCCAGATATATTTTTGTTTTGAGATAGACTGAGATAAGACAATTTTTGCAAGTTCTTGTTTCAATGTTAGTTCCTATTGGGAGGGATTTCCTACTGACTGCTGACAGTGGAACTGGAAGTGTGAGGAGATCTTACCAGCAGGGGCCCAAACAACAAGTATAACTTAAGAAAGGTTAAAATCCTTCCCTACTCTATCAAAACCAAAAGAAAAAAACAATAAAAAAAATTGCCCTGCGTTAGACTGATTTCTAGTAAACATCTATATCTATTATCCAAATTTTAACAATTGACCACTTCAGACAAAGCAGAAATACCCTTAGTGTAGTTCATCAATAGTAGAAACAACTAGAACAAATATAATGAAACTATTTAAGAGCACTACTGGTAACCTTCCTGTGCAATACAAAAAAAACTCTTATGTTCTAAAATTATAGCTGAAGCTTTTGAACATATCACTTATTAAAAGTCTTATGAGAGTTATCATTCACATTAAAAAATCTCTTTGGAGTTTTAATATCAATCAACATCCAAAAGTAGTACTGAAATAAATTATACTTTACCTTTTACACAGTTTCTTTAACCTTCTCAGTTGTTACACATCATCTTAAAAGGATGTAGGATCTGCCAAGATTCTGTTCTCTACTGACTAGCAGTTAGACATCTAGCAAGCCAGTGTTTAACCTCACAAGCTCTAAAGAAGTTTGTTTAGAACTGTTAGAAGAAGTATGAAGTCTTAATACTCTTCATCTGAGCACCCTGCAATTTACTGTCAGAAAGACAGCTAATATAGACAGTATTAATGCTTAAAAAGTGTCAGTTGAGAAGACTGTTTGACAAGTTGTATCATTTTGATAGCTGTATAGTTTTCATTAACTTGACATATGATTTTTCAATCATCCCTGTGTGAAGATCCCCTAGTCAAACTAAAATCTTAGTGATAATACACTTATCTTAAAATGAGATGTTGCTTTTCCCTGATGTTGATGTACATGATTTACATGTCATGATCTTCGAGAGGGGTTAGTGTAAAAAGAGAATGTACTAGGTTTTGGTCTAATATAATGTATATATATGACATGTACATTATACAATGATGTGTATGATATAGACTAAAATGCATGAAAATCTAACAACTTATTTTATTTCTATTTGGAAATTGTGTTGGATATAAAATTAGCATGGGGGTTTAAAAGCACCATAGACCATTTGTTGTATTTGATCTTAATGTACGCTTGATGCGCAAAAAAACTCCATTGCGCTAATAAGTGCACTTTTGGATAATAATATATGCCAAGCGCAATTAATCCCATTGTGCTAAAAAGCAGAGTTTCCAGCTGTTTTGCATAAGGTAATGGAGCGCGCTCAGCAGTAACCAGTAATACTGACACACAGGCTGTTATCACATTGGATGCCTGATTGAATGTCCTGCCTAAAGCATTGAGCTCTGTTTATTTATGGGACAACACAGGGATAACAGCAGGAAGTGCTGGCTTTACAACATCAGCCAATCATTTCCAAATGTAAAGTCACATGACATAAGTTACTCACATAGAATCAGCCAATGACACCCCTGTATACATTCAGATATACAATAGAAAGGGGGAGTATCCAATCGTGAACAAGCAGAACAGCGTGCACGGTTTCCTGCCATTGGTGCATGTAAATCTGCGCACCGCAGTTAACAATGAAACCCATGTGTAGCGGAATTTAAGCCTAACACTACACAATGAAACCAGCGTGTAGAACCGTAAACGCTGCTCTGATCAAACCAATGCATGCACTCCCACCACTACTACTAGCGTGAATCCCACTCAGCAAGGCTCAGAGAACAATGCCTAATAGTATTATACTACTGTTCCCATTGAGGGGAGGTTATCTGCAGAGAAAGAGCCATGCTGTTTCCACTATGGTAATCAGGCACGGTAGAAAGACATGAGCGTGTGTCCCTTCATAAAGGCAGATAGATATCAAAACGGTCTTGAACTCCACACCACAATACACATAGATCTTTACCGGTAAACAAACCCGAGTGTTTGCCGGTGGAGATGTCTATGTAGAGCGAATGCATCTACACATCTAAAGGAAAAATGTTCACTGTCAGTAGTCTTTCCTCAATGCCAGTTCGTCCGTAAACACTCTAATGAGCGTATTGCAAGCAAACTGACAACAGGAACCATAATGACAAGCTAAATAAAACACACCCTGAAAAATGTCCACACTAGTCCTAATAACATTCCCACAACAGTCCCTCCTCTTTGTCAAATGCTCCCATGTGTCCCTCGATGAATCTTCTTGATCTTCTTCTTCCAAAAAAACAGAGCAGCTCTTCTCATACTTAAAAAAAAATCAATTTCAAAAAGGTAGAAATGGAAAGATAACAGAATCAGTGTTAACACGTAGACTCAAAAGAAAACGAATGTTGACATGTAGGTTTCGTTCTTCGGGAGGTGACTCAGGGGGAGGACAAGTGGTGGTGGGTTGTATTGATCGTCAGTTGGTTTAGAATCCTCAGAATCTGGTGCATGGGTTGGATTTCAGAGAGTCTCGTCTCAGCAATAAGGATGTGGTCGTCTGCTCAGGCTTTGGTGACTCGATCGATCAGACAACATTAAAATCTCACCACGGCGTATAGAAGGAATAGAAACAAAAACAACATAAGTATATATACACTTCTATTTCCTTCAACCAAGATCCAAAGGAGAACAAGAAATCCCCAAAACTTCCCAAAGCCTTAAAAGGATTCCAACCTTCACTAGCTATATCTCTGGTTCTGCCTTGCAGGGAAGTAACCTTATCCATATGGGCCCGAACCTTGTCACTGGTATCTGCGTTCCAGGTACAACAGTCTTCTCCTATGAATTCACAAAACCACCCCTTGGAAGTGACAAAATAATCAAGTGCCATCTTTTCCTGCAGTACAAGAGTCTTCATCTGTCATTGTTTCTGAGTAATCTCCCTTACTGCTTCAATGGTCTCATTAAACATCTCATCCACAATGGACGAGAAATTGTTCAATCGCTTCATAAGTTCAATTCCCCACCTGGTCCAAGTTGGGAACCATGCCTAGGCCTGGTCGTGGTTGGAGAACAGTTCTCTGCTAGCTCTCCCTGACGTCCTTGTCTTCCTTTGCACCAGAAAATCCTCATGATCGGCTGCAATGTAGGACACCGGTACAAGCATCACTAAAACACATGAACCTCTCGCATTTAGGGGAATTACCTTATAAGCGGCAGAACCACATAAGAAATAATAAGGACCTGTCAGAACCATACAGGAAGAATTTCTCTGAAGGTCACGGGCACTAAGTAGTAACATAATAGACTGGGGGATTGCTCCTTCAGTCTGAAAATCACGCCCTTCCTTGCAGCAGATATAATCTGGTCTATTTGTGTTATTAAAGATACCAGGGGTTTCATTGGTAATATTGACTGTTAAACCTTTCTCTCAAGCAGTAGATCCTACAAATCTATTCCCTTTGCCAAAACTAAGGTTGAAGCACATACGTATGTGGACTACCTAGTTGTCCCAATACCCATACTGGATTAGAAAGCAAAGAGCAAGAGCCAGAGCTAACGTGAAAACAATAACTGATGTTACCCTCTAGGAATGTGTCATTAAGTTCTCAAGACAAGTGTCTCCTGGTCGTCTTTGCAAGGTTCTCATCTTTCTTTATACCAATACGAACGTTGTATATAGAATGAACTGCTGCCATTGCTGGGGTGTAATGGGTCGGCTGAGTTTAAGAGCAAACCCAGCAATTGGTCCTGTTCGCAGTCTTAGCTAGTTGGAGATGCATTTTAAACAATAGGTTGGGATGCTTTTCATCGTTACCCTTACTAAAATACACTAAGCTAAGAATATAAATAAAACTGATACTTCTCCTTTGTTTGATGTAATTGAGCAGCTTCTTGCAGTGGCTGGCGTGCACCCAGTTGTCGCATTCCTCAAACTTTAAGGAAGTCAGCGTTGTCAGTTGAACCTGGAATGACCCGGTGCATCTCGGTTCTAGTCCCGTTCTTTGATGTTTTCTCACAACAAGCCAGTCACCTGGTTGAATAGAATGTACACGGGTTATCATGTCAGGGTCCAGGAGAGACTCCCGAACACTATGATAGACCTTTTGAAGATCCCTTTGCAGGGACTGTACATACCTCATCAACTGAGAATGTAAAAATGACAGCTGCTGAGGAAAGTACAATCCAGTCTTTGGATGACTCCAAAAAGAAAACCTTGTAGGGTGATAACCCATGGGCCTGTCTAGGGGCATTCTTGATGGAGTAGAGAGCTATGGGGAGACATTCAGGCCATGGTTTTCCAGTATCAGCCATAATTTTTGAAATTCTGTTTTTAATGATCCCATTTAGCCGTCCAAACTTACCGCTACTTTGGGGATGATAAGAGGTATGTAATCCCTGGTTGATATAAAGTGGCTTACATACCTCTGCAAAGATATGACCGGTGAAGTGGGAGCTGCAATCCGACTTGATCATTGCAGGTAGTCCCCACCAACACACTATCTCAGACAGGATATTTTTTGTGGTGTTGATGGCATTGGCTTTGCTAACAGGCCATGCCTCTGGCTAACCGGAAAACATATCCACACAGACCAAAGCATACTCGTGTGGCCAACTCTTTGGCAATGTAATGTATTCTAGGGATAGACCGATATGCTTTTTTCAGGGCCGATACCGATATTTTGGTCACTAAGTATTGGTATCGGCCAATATTGGCCGATATTTTGTACATTTAAAGTTTTGAAAAAAAAAGACAATGTTTAATGGCTGGCTTGCTGGCACCCTGTGGTGGATGGCTGGCTGGCTGGCAACCTGTGGTGGGTGGCTGGCACCCTGTGGTGGGTGGCTGGCTTGCTGGCACCCTGTGGTGTAAGGCTGGCTGGCTGACACCTTGTGATGGATGGCTGGCTAGCTGGCTGGCACCCTGTGGTGGTTGGCTGGCTGGCTGGCTAGCACCCTGTGGTGGGTGGCTGGCTTGCTGGCACCCTGTGGTGGGTGGCTGGCTTTCTGGCACCCTGTGGTGGTTGGTGGCTGGCTGTCTGGCACCTTGTGGTGGGTGGGTGGCTGGCTGGCACCCTGTGGTGGATGGCTTACTGGCTGGGACCCTGTGGTGGGTGGCTGGCTTGCTGAGAACCCTGTGGTGGATGGCCGGCTGGCACCCTGTGGTGGATGGCTGGCTGGCACCCTGTGGTGGGTGTCTGGATTGCTGGCCCCCTGTGGTGGGTGGCTGGTTGTCTGGCACCCTATGGTGTGGGGGGCTGGCTGTCTGGCACCCTGTGGTGGGCAGCTTGCTTGCTGGCACCCTGTGGTGGATGGCTGGCTGACTGGCACCCTGTGGTGGGTGGCTACCTGGCTGGCACCCTGTGGTGGGTGGCTGGCTTGGTGGCACCCTGTGGTAGGTGGGTGGCTGGCTGGCACCCTGTAGTGGTGGGTGGCTAGCTGTCTGGCACCCTGTGGTGGTGGGTGGGTGGCTGGCTGTCTGGCACCCTGTGGTGGGTGGCTGCCTGGCACCCTGTGGTGGATGGCTTACTGGCTGGGACCCTGTGGTGGGTGGCTAGCTTACTGGCACCCTGTGGTGGATGGCTGGCTGGCACCCCGTGGTGGGTGTCTGTCTGGCTGGCACCCTGTGGTGGGTGGCTGGCTTGCTTGCCCCCTGTGGTGGGTGGCTGGCTGGCTGTCTGGCACCGTATGGTGGGGGCTGGCTGTCTGGCACCCTGTGGTGGATGGCTGGCTTGCTGGCACCCTGTGGTGGGTGGCTGGCTTGCTGGAACCCTGTGGTGGGTGGCTGGCTTGCTGGAACCCTGTGGTGGGTGTCTGGCTGTCTGGCATGCTGTGGTGGGTGTCTGGCTGTCTGGCACCTTGTGGTGGGTGGCTGGCACAGGGGATGTGGGTGGCTGGCTGGCACAGGGGATGTGGGTGGCTGGTACAGTGCATTTGGCTGGCTGGTACAGGGTCTGCGGGTTGGTGGCTGGCTGGTACAGGGCCTATGGATGGATGGCTGTTTGATACCCTGTGGTGGGTGGCTGGCTGGCTTGATGGCAATCTGTGGTGGGTGGGTGGGTGGCTGGCACAGGGGCTAGGAGTGACTGGCTGGTGCAGGGCCTGTGGGTGGCTGGTACAGGGCCTGTGGGTGGATGGCTGGCTGGTACAGGGCCTGTGGGTGGCTGGCTGTCTGGCACCCTGTGGTGGGTGGCTGGTTGCTGGCACCCTGTCGTGGGTGGCTGGCAGTCTGGCATGCTGTGGTGGCTGTCTGGCACCCTGTGGTGGGTGGCTGGCTGTCTGGCACCCTTGGGTGTGTGGCTAACTGTCTGGCACCATGTGGTGGTGGATGCCTGGCTGGCTGGCACCCTGTGGTAGGTGGGTGGGTGGCTACCACAGGGGCTGTGGCTGGCTGGTTGGTACAGGGCCTGTGGGTGGCTGGCTGTCTGGCACCCTGTGGTGGGTGGGTGACACAGGGGCTGTGGGTGGCTGGCTGGAACAGTGCCTGTGGCTGGCTGGTACAGGGCCTGTGGGTGGCTGGCCAGCTAGTATAGGGTCTGTGGGTGGCTGGCTCGCTGGTACAGTGCCTGTGGCTGGCTGGCTGGTATAGGGCCTGTGGGTGTGGGTGGGTAGGTGGCTGGCACCGAGCTCCTGTGGGTGTATGGCTGTGATACACTCCCGCGAGACTAGTCCCGACTCCAAACAGGGCTGTCCAAGGCAAGGGAGGCGGCCTAAAAAGGCAGGATGACGTCACAAAAATATTGGTAATATCGGCCAGTTCCAGGGCCGATAACCGATATATCAGGAAAAGTTGATATCGGTCGATCCCTAAGGTATTCTATTTGTATGCGCTGCCTTCCAGATAGGACCAAAATCATGTGCCACCCCAAAAGCATAGCTCGAGTCTGTATAGATGTTTATCCTCTGATCTTTTTGGATCTCACAGGCCCTTGCTAGTGCCCACAGCTCAGCTTCTTTGCAGACATATGGAACTCAATGAACCCTTCTCCACAACTTCACTGGTGTAGTCATTGCATAACCTGTATGCGGCTTACCATCCAGGGTAAAATACAGTACCTTGAGCCATGAACAAAAATTTTCTTAGCTTCTGGGATGGGAGTCTCCTTCACCAGACTGACAGCCGTTGGTTCTTATTCCATCAAAGAAAGGCAGTCATGTTGCTCCTCAACGTGTTGTCCTACTAGGTTGGAAAATTAATTAGAAGTTGAGAGATTAGTATTGTTAGTTTGAAAATTTTGATAATTGTCATTTTTCACACCATTATCTCCCCCCCCCTCTCTTCCTCCTCAATATCAGGAAAACGAGATGCTGGGTTCAAAATGGTGCATCGTCTTAGAATCAGGTTAGTGGGTGTTAGGAGAGTCACTTTGTAGTTAGTCAATCTGGCATCAGAAAGGTGTTTTGTCTGGGCTTGATTTAGGACCTCCTGCACTGAATGGGGTGTATAGAGGGTCAATAAGAAGTCCAAAACTAAGTCACCTACTTTCAGGTGGCCACAGTTCATACACATCCTGGTGAGCCTTGGATGACTGGATCTAGGGCAGTTGAGAGGTACATGATGGGTTGGTACCTGGACCCAGTTGCATGGCCCTTGCTTTCATGGCAAAAAAGATAAAAGGGGTGGTCATAGTTTGGCAGACCTAAAGCAGGTGCTTTGGAGAGTTCCTGGGTCAAATCCTGTAGGATTGACCAGTTATCATCAAACAATTGAAAAGGTGTTTGTGATGTCAATTCGTAAAGGGGTCCTAGTTTGGATGATATATTAGGGACCCAGTCTCTGCAGTAATTGACAAGTCTGAGAATGGCTCTCAATTGCTGAGTCTTCCGAGGTCTCTGGATGTCTTTCAAGATCTCTGCTCTCTAGGTGGTTAGATGTTGGGTACCCTGAGGTATGCAATGTCCTAAAAAGATAACCTTCTCCTTGGAGAACTGTAATTTTTCCTTGCTAGCCTTATTACCCGCAGACGCCAGGTTTGCAACTATATTCCAAGGGACTAGTCACTGAACCCTGAGGGAGACATGTCCAAGTTAGTTGTTAACCCTGGAATGAAAAAGCAAAAAGGTACTGGCACTGGGGATCCAGTGGTACAGAGAAAAATGCATTTGTTAGATCAATGACACTGAAAAGCATTACATTTGGTGGTAAGGAAGCTAGCATCACTAATAATGATCTTGTTCAGAGCCCTTAAATCATGTACCAATCGGTATGCTGTTTCCTGGCCTCTAGCTGTCTTTTTAGCCACTGGAAATAATGGAGTGTTACAGTGCGATTTGGTTGGTGTGAGGACCTTTATCTGTAGATATCAGTCTATTGTGATCTTGAGACTATCCATCTGAGCCACACTCAAAGGGTATTGTGGTTGTCGGGGCAAAATGCTCCCTGGCTTGATGTTAACCTTTGTTGGCGGAAATGGCAGAAGACCCACATCCTACTTATCAATCTCCCAGACTTTCTGATCCACCTCCGCCAGCACTTCCAACTCAAGAAAACACCCAAATTCTATTAGATATGGCAGCGCTACCATCGTACATAAGCGTTTGTCAGACAGTGCACCACTAACCACAATACCTGCTGCAGTGTACTCAATGACCGCCTGTATTTCTGATAAAATATCAGCTCCTAACAAATTAATGGGAACATTATTCAATACCAGTACAGACCTAACGGCTTCTGTGTGCTGTCCTAGCCTACAATGGAGAGGTTCAGTTGTTTGCAAAGACACTGCCTGACCCGTGAGACCTACTGTTGGTGTTATTTCTCCCGAGAAGGGAACCTTGCCTCTAAGATCTTTAGATCTCAAAACTGTTTTGGCTGCACTGGTGTCAATGAGGCAAGGAAGGAGATATTTTAGTTCCTCCAAGTTGATGTTGACACCAGTTTACCAATGTCCTATGAGAAATCATAGCCATTACTAGCCATTCCTACAACCGGAGTTTCTGGATCGTCTGGTATGAATTGCCACTTACCCCATGGACCAGCATGTTTGTCCAGGCAATTGCATCTTATATGGCCTGTCTTTCCACATCATAACAAACCTGTGATTTCCTGCATTGAGTGTTATCTCTAAACCCTCAACTCGTTCCATCGCTTGCTCTCTCTGCCGTTCGCTCTGGGATTCGCTCTGGGTAAGGGGCTTGAGAAACAAAATCCTTGGATGTCTTATCCTGCTTCATCCAATCCACCTCTCTCTCTATAGCGAAAAGAGTGGATAGGATGGCAGGCATAGACCTCTTATTGAATTTGGGCCTGGCTAATAATATCTGGTCTCAAATTTTCATATGGATCCATTTTAAAAACTTGGCTCTTAGCATGAGATGAATGCCAGTGGGCCTCCCACCTTTGGATGGTACATCAGGACCAACTTCCAGGTTTGTGTCTAATGCAGCTTGTTTCAGGCGATGTCAGAAACAATCGCATTCCTCCCCAGGGTTCTGGCTCAGTTTCATCACAGGTTGCATCATACAGGTCTGGAAGCTTTCCCAGGAGGATCTTACAAAATTCCTTCCACTCAGATGTTGCCTGTATATGAGTGGTAATATTACAACGAGACATGACAACATCTGCCATTTCATCTCCTATCTTAGCATAATTCATTCGGCTCATGCCATAACTGAATTAGTTCTGACCAAAGATTCTTGTGAACCCCCACTGATTCATCCTATAGTCAGGCATTTCGGCAAGAATTTTCCTGATTTCTGAGGACATAAAGGGGACTTGCTACACTACCCTTTCTCCCTGTGTCCTTTCTCCATTTGCATTAGGAGCACCCTCATACTGCTGCACCCGGACTGGATAAGTACCAGGGCCAGGGGCAGGTGTAAACTGTGGCAGTGATTTCATCGGTGGACCAACATGAACAGTCTCACCCACAGCTGTTTCTGACACAAGATCCCCCAGAGAAGGATATAGCATAGGGACAGCAGAATCAATGTTCCTTAATGCCCTTATACAATCCATACGGTTTTTGTTTCTAGTCAAAATTGCCCTTTACTCACACAACTTTTGTAAATCCCCATTTTTAAAAGAGCTCATAGTTAGCAAAAGAGTGGGAAGGAGAGGCTTCATATGTTACAGGTGGTGATTTTATGGAGAGAGACAGTGACAAATCATTAGTAGAATCAATATTTGTGCTATTAGGTAAAGAAGCTGGAGAAAGAGGAGTAGCGATAGTGGAATCATCGATAATAGGAGATTTAGGAGAGACAGTGGTAATTACAGTATTAGCTGATCTGGCTTGTTTTAGCAGAGTTAGCCCAAAGAGAGTTTCCCTTTGCTTCCCTTAAGGGATCACCAGATTCGGCTATCCCCTCGGGCCAAGTATACATGATGCGATTCTTCCGGATTTGAAACCACAATAGCACTATATCCAATGTCTTTGTTGCCTGGAGCCTGGATCTAAACTCGGTGAGGAGTTTCTCCAATCTCTAGGTATCAAAGGTACTTTCCAAGGGAATGCACCAAGCTGTTCCTTTGGACCATTTGTGCCACTCTTTAAGGGATCTCATGGCCTGAGCCCCAAACCCAAACCTCATGTACTGCAAAGCTGTTTGGCAGGAAGGAGGTCTCTTTTTCCCTTCCTAACATAGACAGCCCATTGCCCATGATGACTCGAATCGGCTTTTAATAGAGTGGCCCTGACTCCAGGGGCATCCTTGCACCAACCTTTTAGGAGCAGTACCGCCCGGTGACTATTCTCACTTTACTGGCTTGCTTCCGGACTCCGATTATTTTACATGGCCATGCGCTGGTCAGCTAGAAACTACATTCCAGTGGTATGTTTACAGATATACAGCACTTTAGTGACCAATAAATGCAAATAGCCCACAGTATGGATTGGAGCTCTACACCTTGAATTTTATATATCAAAAATGTTTCCTTTGAATAAATAATGAAAAACAAAAAATAGTAATGAAAAATGTAATAGAAAAAACGTATAAAACTAGGTGTGACTAATGCAAGGCCCAGTGTGTGAATTTATAAACCTTTATTGGAATAAAGCTTAAAAATACATAAAAGACATATCAAACAAAATAAAATACTCACTGCCCAGCATAGGCTCAACCCTATATAGAAAAAAAAGTATTGGATAATGTCAAAAAGATGCAGACTGATCTCTCCTATATAGGGCTCATGCTGTTGGATAATGGAATCAAGTGGCACAAATGGAATAGGAAAAAATGACACAATCTAGAGGTGAATGTTCAAAAGAAAAGTGCATCCATAATCGACATGACCCAATTTCTTTCTTTCCTTTAACCACTTAAGCCCCGGAAGATTTTACCCCCTTCCTGACCAGGGCCTATTTTGCGATTCGGCACCGCATGACTTTAATGGACAATTGCGCGGTTGTGCGACGCTGTACCTAAACGAAATTTACATCCTTTTTTCCCCACAAACAGAGCTTTCTTTTGGTGGTATTTGATCACCTGTGCGATTTTTTGATCATGCGCTGTAAACAAAAAAAGAGCGTCAATTTTGCAAAAACAACACTATTTTGACATTTTTTTTATATGAAATTCCCCCCCCCCAAAAAATGTAAAAATCTAAATTTTTTAACATTTTCGGCCAATTTGTTTTATGCTACATATGTTTGGTAAAAAAAAAAAAAAAAAAAAAAAAAAATCGCAAAAAGATTTTTGTCATTTTTGTTTTTTTTTTTTAACGAGTAATGGCAGCGATCTGCGATTTTTTGTGGTACTGCGACATTGCGGCAGACAGATCGGACCCTTGACTGAAATTTTTGACACTTTTGGGGTTACCAGTGACATTACTGCAGTAATCAGTGCTATACATATGCACTGTTACTGTAAAAATGACACTGGCAGTGAAGGGGTTAACTGTATTGGAGAGGGAGGGGTTAAGTGTGTCCTAGGGGCGTGCTTCTAACTGTGATTGGACATGGCTACTAGTGTAAGAACAGAGATCAACGGTCCTACATAGTAGAACCGTCTGATGTGAATATGATATGACACACAGATTCATTGTTTAGGAAATATATCCACTGATATTAGTGAGCACACACCCCAACTCCTCTTATTTTACACAGCCACACGTGGGTGGGTTTCAGAATCTACTGCTTCTTGTTGAATGTTAAAACAGGCATGTCGCAATCTCCCATTTCACTCAGTCCAGCCTAAAGTACACACGTTCATTTTAACCTACTCCGTGTTGCCAAACAACCCAGAGAGTGCCATGAAATCCTCCCCTATACAAACCTCTGTGACTTCTATCTATTCCTAGATGTAACAACAACTATTGGAATGCTGGTTATTGTCTACTCACAGATTGTACAATGTCTCTACCCAAAACTCAAATTCCAGCACAGAAAGTACTATCTCCACAAAATAGCCTAAAATCAGCACAAAACTAAAATGATTCTACCCGAAAAATGAATCCAGTGCAAAAATGGATTAGTTACGCTCAACACTGATATCCACTGCAAAAACAAATGAGTTATAAAAAAAAAAAAAAGGAAAACATAAAACGCTATACAAAAACACTAATAACTACACCAGACAAACAAAAATTAAACACAAAAACAGATGGGTTTCACTAAACACTGAAATTCAATTACAACATTACTCAGTTCCACCTGAAAACTGCCATAAACCAATATTATTTTCAACCCAGAAACTGAACAATTTCCACTCAGGGGTGAATCTCGGTCTAACAATAGAATAGTTCCGCCCGGTATACTACTATGCCACCAAGATTCACATGGATTGATTTTCTATTATTAGGAAACTAACATTGCTCCATACAAAACCCACTTTACAGTAAAACACTGACTAAAATGTTTAACATACACTGCAGCCCTGTACAAAAAAAATAACCCTTTAGGCTATATTGACTGGGAACCTACAGAGGACAACAGTATTGTTTTTCCCCCAATCAACACACCAACCCCAAATTACAAATATTAAATACACAAAATAAACCCCGTAGTTATACAAAAAGAGGAGAAGCAAAAGAAGGTTATTTTGCTGAGTGGAGCTTACCTTGCACAGTAGACAGAAAACAAATCCTGGTCTCAGGGCAACAAAAAAATTCAAAAGCTGAAATAAAGTTTGTCTTAACCACTTGCCGACCGCCGCACGACTATCTACGTCGGCGGTCAGCCCCTCACAGGCAAACTAACGTAGGGCTACGTTGCTTGCTTGTGAGGGTCTAGGGAGCGAGCGCGCGCCCCCCGGGGCACGCTCCCGCCCACGCGTGGTCACGGACCCCCCCGCGCGTGTGACCAGCGGACCCGATGTCCGCCGGTCACTCGGCGATCGGCGGGGGAGAGGGAGAATGTCAGGCAGCTTGTGTAAACAAACTGCCTGTCATTCTCTTCGCTGCAAAGACACTGATAAAACGGATCTGGTATGTAGATCCGTTGATCAGTGTCTTTACAGCTAGAGCCACAGCCAATCACAGTAGAAACCACGCCCCTAGGGACACACACAGCCCCTCCCTTCCAAATAAAGTTAACCCCTTCACTACCAGTGTATTTTTACAGTAACAGTGCATATATATAGCACTGATTACTGTAGAAATGTCACTGGTAACCCCAAAAGTGTCAAAAATGTCAGTCAAGGGTCCGATCTGTCCGCCGCAATGTCGCAGTACCGCAAAAAAAATCGCAGATCGCCGCCATTACGCGTTAAAAAAAAAAACAACAAAAATGACAAAAATCTTTCCCTTTGTTAGTAAACGCGATAACTTTTGCGCAAACCAATCAAAATACGCTTTTTGCGATTTTTTTTACCAAACATAGGTAGCATAAAATAAATTGGCCGAAAATTTTTAAAAATTTTGATTTTTACATTTTTTTTTGGGGGAATTTCATATAAAAAAATGTGAAAAATATTGCTATTTTTGCAAAATTGACGCTCTTTTTTTGTTTATAGCGCGTGATCAAAAAATCGCACAGGTGATCAAATACCACCAAAAGAAAGCTCTGTTTGTGGGAAAAAAAGGACGTCAAATTCGTTTAGGTACAGCGTCGCACGACCGCGCAATTGTGCGTTAAATTCACGCAGTGCCGAATCGCAAAATACCCCCTGGTCGGAATGGGGGTAAAATCTTCCGGGGCTTAAGTGGTTAACAAACGGCCAGCCTTTTTGTTATATTGGACCCAAATTTGTTTTACCCCTCTCGGTCAGCTGTAAAGGAAACTCCGTCGGCTCCTTAAACTACCTGGCTCGCCAACTGTATTGGATCTTAATGTACGCTTGATGCACAAATAATTCCAATAAGTGCACTTTGGATATTATTATACGCCAAGTGCAATTAATCCCATTGTGCTAAAAAGCACAGTTCTCAGCTGTTTTGTATAAGGTAATGGAGCACGCTCAGCAGTACCCAGTAATACAGACACACAAGCGGTTATCCCATTGGATGCTTGATATAATGTCCTGCCTAAAGCATTGAGCTCTGTTACTTTATGGTACAACACAGGGATAACAGCAGGAAGTGATGGCTATACAACATCAGCCAATCAGTTCCAAATGTACAGTCACATGACATAAGTTACTCACATAGAATCAGCCAATGACACACCTGTATACATTCAAATATACAATAGAAAGGGGGAGTGCATGACCGTGAACTAGCAGAACAGCATGCACGGCTTCCCACCATTGGTGTGTGGAAATCCATGCACCGCAGTTAACAATGAAACCCATGTGTAGCGGAATTTGCGCCTAACACTACACAATGAAACCAGTGTGTAGAACCGTAAACGCTGCTCTGATCAAACTTGTGCATGCACTCCCGCCACTACTACTAGCGTGAATCCCACTCAGTAAGGCTCAGATAACAGTGCCTAAAAGGATTATACTACTGTTCCCATAGATATGAGGCTATCTGCAGGGAAAAAGCCATGCTGTTTCCACCATGGTGATCAGGCACAGTGAAAGACATGAGCGTGTATCCCTTCATAAAGGCAAATAGATATCAAAACGATATTGACTTTACAGAGCAAAAATATCCCCGCTGAGCGAACAAGTCTGCACATTATACAGGGGCCCCTGCTAGTGGTCATATACTGGCTGCTTGATCCTTACACTCTGCATCACAATACACATAGATCTCCACCCCACCATGTTGAGGGCATGTGGCCTGGTATGGTTCAGGAGGGGGGGGGGCGCCCAACCCCATCCTGGCTAGTGTGCTCGGATAAGGGTCTGGTATGGATTTAGGGGGAACCCCACATCGTTTATTTCTTTATTTTTTTTGGCACAGGGTTCCTCTTAAAATCCATACCAGACCTGAGGGGCCTGGTGTGGACGGGGGGGCCCACACCATTTTTTTCAGCAATACTGACATAAACTGATGTGCCTATATATATATATATATATATATATATATATATATAAATATAACTTTGTGGTATATACTGCACTGCATATGATCTCAACAAACTGTAAAAAGCAAAAATCTCTCTCCCTGCCAGCAATGTAATATTAACTATACTACACTATCTGTAAAACTCACTTCACTCTCCCTGAAGGAATTCCACTTATAAATCACCCACTGGCCAAGGGATTCGAACCCACAACCTCTCAATCAAGCCTGGTATTCTACCACCTATACCACCGTCAAGCCTGCTTAGGCTGAACACACTCTCCCTGCCTAACTAACTAACTAACTAACTTCTAGAGATAGAAGTAAGTTAGGCAGGGAGAGTGTACTAAGCCTAAGCAGGCTTGACGGTGGCGTAGGTGGTAGAATACTAGGCTTGCAATTGAGAGGTTGTGGGTTTGAATTCCTTGGCCAGCGGGTGATTTATAAATGGAATTCCCTCAGGGAGAGTGTAGTGAGTTTAACAGCCGCCCCTGAGCCATGATTGTCTAAAGGCACCTGCCTTTGGCCAATCATGGCACAGATGATTTGATTAGCCAAAGCATGGAGGGCAGAGTCCATGCCTTGGCCAATCACATAATGCACTGCCAGTGCGCAGTGCATTATGGATGTTGGAACTCGAAGTTCCCCCCGAAGAAGCCAATTTGTTCGCTATTCGGTGAACGGGCTGTGTTCAAATCAAACATGAAGCTCATCCATAATCTCTACCAGCAAACAGACTCACGCAAAGTGCATGGAGTGTTTGCCGGTGAAGATGTCTATGTAGAGCGAACACGTCTACACATCTAAAGGAAGGTTTTCACTGCCAGTAGTCTTTCCTCAATGCCGGTTTGCCCGTACATGCTCTAATGAGCATATTGAAAGCAAAACAACAACAGGAACCATAATGACAAGCTAAATAAAAAAACATCCTGAATATGTCCACACTAGTCCTTATACAATTTCCATAACAATGTTTTTAATGCATACATTTTTGCCTGATCATGTAACAAACTCTGCATCATTTTAACATTTGAATACATTTAGACTTTGTCATGGTAACATCGTGTAGGAGATTAGCTCACAGGGATCACCTTTTCCAGGAAAATAAGGCCAGCATGCAGGTAATTTCTTAAAAGTCTTTTTGGTTGCCAGCTTTATTCAGCAGAGGTTTGCACATATGAAAAGAATAACAAAACAGTAAAATAAATCCTTGCCGTTCGGCGCTAAACTATACAGGAATTTTCCTCACTATACAGTGTGGGGCTATTTTCAGGAATTTTCCTCACTAAAACATATGGTAAAAGCAAACCGTTTCTTTCAAAGTCCAAAAAGAACTCCTCTCTCAGATTCCCTTCTGAGTCTCAGGCCAGAGCATTCCTGTGCTCTCTTCCTGTTCATGGACTCAGGTGACCCACAATCTCTGGACCGGAACCTAGCCTGTCAAAGAGGCTGGAAAAACCCGGGCCAGATTCAGGTTCAGTCTCTCACTACAGAACGTATGCGAGGTGAAATATAGCGATTATCTACTACCTCACCTCACATACCGTCACATATCCTGCCCCTCTGCTCAAGCGTCTGTGATTGAGCAATCGACCCAAGCATACAGTGCATGCGGGAGAGGGCATCCGCATTGTTTTGGAGCTTGCCCGGCCTATGATCTACTGTAAAGTTAAACGGCTGTAGAGCCAGGAACCATCTTGTCACGCGGCCATTTTTCTCCCTGTTGTCACACATCCACTTTAGGGGAGCATGGTCAGTGACCAACTTAAACGACCTCCCCAACAAGTAATACTTCAGGGAGTCCAAAGCCCACTTTATAGCAAGACACTCCTTCTCGACAATAGCATAATTTTTTTCATGCTTGTTCAGTTTTCGGCTCAGGTATACAACCGGGTGCTCCTCACCACCTCTGTTCTGGGATAGTACAACACCTAGGCCCACCTCGGAGGCGTCAGTCTGTACCACAAACTCCTTTGTGAAGTCCAGAGTCACCAGCACCGGTAGTACACAAAGAGTCTGCTTTAACTTCTGAAATGCCTCCTCCGCTTCAGGATTCCATTTGACCATGACCGACCCTCTACCCTTCGTTAGGTCAGTCAGAAGGGCGGCAATGGTGGAAAAGTTAGGTATAAACCGCCGGTAATACCTCGTAATGCCTAGGAAGGCCCGAACTTGTTTCTTATTTACCGGTTAGGGCCACTTTTGAATTGCCTCAATCTTATTGGTCTGAGGCTTGACCAGTCCCCGATCAATAACGTACCAGAGGTATTTGGCCTCCTCCAGGCCTATGGCACACTTTTTTGGGTTGGCCGTGAGACCTGCTTCCCTAAGGGAATCTACCACTGCTTGTACTCGGGGCAGGTGTGACTCCCAATCTGGGCTGTGGATGACCACATCATCCAAATAAGCTACTGCGTATGAGCGATGTGCTCTCAAAGTTTTGTCCATCATTCGCTGGAAGGATGCAGGGGCCCCATGCAGACCGAAAGGCATCCACTTGTATTGAAACGAGCCCCCAGGAGTGGAAAAGGCAGTCTTCTCCTTGGCCGATTCAGTTAGGGGCATTTGCCAATAGCCTTTCGTTAGATCTAGGGTTGTTATGTAGCGGGCCTGTCCCAACCTGTCCACAAGTTCGTCGACCCGAGGCATTGGGAATGCATCGAACTTGAATATACTGTTCAGTTTCCTAAAATCGTTACAAAACCTGATAGTGCCATCAGGTTTTGGGACCAGTACTATGGGGCTCGACCACTCACTGTGGGACTCGTCTATCAAGTCCAACTCTAACATATTTTTGATTTCCTTTGCAACTGCCTCTCGCCTGGCCTCTGGGATTCTATATGGCTTTAAATTTACTCAAACCCCTGGTTCCGTCACTATATCATGCTGGACCACATTGGTCAGTCCAGGTAAGGGGGAGAAAAAGTCTATTTTTTTAACACAAACCCCCCAACGTCATTTTGTTGTGCCACCGACAGGGAATCTGTTATTGGGACGTCAGGTGTCCCCGGTACTCGGTCTGCTGGGGCCAGAGATGCGGCCAATAAAGTCTCTCTGTCCTTCCAGGGGTTTTAAGAGATTCACATGATAAATTTTTTGTAGTTTCCTTTTCCCTGGTTGGTAGACTTTATAGTTGACCTCTCCTACCCTTTCGATAACTTCAAAGGGACCCTGCCACTTGGCTAGGAACCTACTTTCAACCTTGGGAACCAGTAGCAACACTCTGTCCCCGGGGCTGAAAGTACGGACTCTGACACCCCAATCATAGACCCCCATAGGCCTCCTGAGCTCGCTCCATATGTTCTCGCACCAGTGGCAGGACAGCAGCGATTCGATCTTGCATCAAAGAGACATGCTCTATGACGCTTCTATATGGGGTGGCCTCACCTTCCCATGTTTCTTTGGCGACATCCAGCAGCCCCTTGGGATGTCTACCATACAAGAGCTCAAAGGGAGAATAGCCTGTGGATGCTTGCGGAACCTCTCGTATGGCAAATATAAGATATGGGAGCAAAAAATACCAATTTCTCCCATCTTTGTCAACCACCTTTTTTAGCATACTTTTCAAGGTTTTATTAAATCTTTCGACCAAACTATCTGTTTGGGGGTGGTAGACAGAGGTAAGGAGATGGGAGGTTTTATATAATCTACACAGTTCCTTGGTAACCCTGGACATAAATGGGGTGCCCTGATCTGTTAAGATCCGTTTTGGGATTCCCACTCGACTAAACACCTGGACTAACTCCTTGGCGATAGCCTTAGCGGAAATGTTACGCAAGGGTATGGCCTCAGGATAGCGTGTTGCATAGTCTAGCATTACCAGAATATGCTGGAAACCCCGAGCAGACTTCACTACCGACCCCACCAGGTCCATGCCAATCCTCTCAAAAGGAACCTCGATGATTGGTAGAGGGACCAGGGGACTGCAAAAATGGGGCGATGATGCAGACATTTGGCACTCAGGGCATGATTCACAGTACCCCCTGACATCTGCATGGAACCCGGGCCAGAAAAATCTCTGGGTGATTCTCTCCCTGGTCTTTTCAATACCAAGATGCCCCCCCCCCCCCATTACATGACCATGGGCCAGGTCTAGGACCACCCTGCGGAAGGGTTTGGGGACTAGTAGCTGTTCAACCTCATCCTCTCCACGTTTTACCACCTGATACAGTAAATTGTTTTTAATGGCCATGTAGGGGAAAGACACCCCCCAGTTAGGATCTACTGGTTCCCCATCCACCAACTTAACGTTTTCTCTGGCTCTAAGGAGGGTGACATCTCGCAGTTGCTCGGTACAGAAATCCTCTCTCCTGATCTATAAGTCGGGTACCACATTCTGGCTACTCTCATTGTCAGGGCCAGAAATGTCGTCCTGTTCGTTATCCTCCGGCTGGGAGCTAGCTTCCAGGTGCTCAGCTCCCCAGCCATGACAGGGAAAGGAAGAGGATCTCCAGCTCCCTCGATTCCCCCAACAGTGTTTCCTTCCCTTTGGCAAAAAGGATCTGGTGAGAGTTCCTGTGCTTCCGGAGCAGGGGGAGATCTATCCACCAGCCTCCCCTTGCTCTCCCACAATCTCCAAAAATGGGGAAAATCCCTCCCCACTAAAGCTTCATGAAGTAGCGAAGGAACCATCCCCACTGAATGGGTCACACTGCCCCAAGGGGTATCAACCTCAACCACCACTGTCTGGTAGTCCCGAGTGTCCCCATGGATGCAAATGACCCCAATGGTACTGGGGTGTAGCTTTGTGGGATTTACACAACCACTTCTGACTAGGGTCACCACACTTCCAGAGTCTAGCAGGGCTGTGAGCAGCTTTCCATCCACTGAAATAACACACATTTGTTTTTCAATGTGACTCTGACATGATGCAGTATATGCGACCTGTGCAAACAGAGATATGTGTTTTTTCCTGTAAGCAAAATCGCATTGCATAGGTTCATCATTTATAGGACAGTTTGCAACAAAATGCCCAAATGCATGGCAGCGGAAACAATGTATGTGCTCTACCCCCAGTCCTCTTAGCGGTCCCAAAGACCTTCCTGGCTTCTTTGGCCAGTCTCCAGGCCTAGGACCCACAGTCTCATTAGCTGTAACAGTTTTATCTAGTTTCCCCATGCACTTGAACCCTGGAACAGTCTTACCAGAACCGCTGGGCGATCTTGCACCCCTAGACACATTGAAATGGGGCATAGACGGGTTCACCAAGTCCTCAGTAGCACTGTACCTCTCCACTATGTCCACCAATTGGGCTGCAGTTTTGGGGTCCCCCTGTCCGACCCACTTCCTCAGAGCAGCAGGGAGCGCACGCAGGTATCGATCCATTACCACACGCTCCACAATCTGGGGGCCAGTCAAGATCTCTGGTTGCAACCACTTTTTGGTGAGGTGGACCAGGTCAAACATTTGAGAACGGGGTGGCTAGTTGCTGGAGTAGGTCCACTGATGCACGCGCTGGGCCCGGACTGCCATGGTAACACCCAAGCGTGCGAGTATCTCCATTTTCAGAGTCTCACAGTCCTGGGCCTTATCTGGGTCCAGGTCCAAATACGCTTTTTGCGGTTCTCCTGTCAGAAATGGGGCCAACAGACCCGCCCACTGTTCCCTTGGCCAACCTTCACGGACAGCGACCCTCTCAAAAGTCACCAGGTACGCTTCGACAGCATTGGCTGGTGTCATCTTTTGCAGGTGGTATGAGGCACGTACCTATTTTGGTTCAGCTGGCACAGGAGATGCAAATGCTTTTTTCAACTCCAGCAGAGCCTCAGAGAGAACTGCCGGTTCATCTCTTGCTGGGCCGCCTGTTGAGCTGCAGCAGCCTCCTGTTGTGCTGTAGCGGCCTCTGCGATTTGGCGGTTGGTTTCACGCTGAGCTGCATTGGCCTGTAGCAGGGCCTTTCACATTTCCTCCATCTTTAGAAAGTGCCCGCTGAGTCCACCACGTGTGGGAGATTAGCTCACAGGGATCACCTTTTCCAGGAAAATAAGGCCAGCATGCAGGTAATTTCTTAAAAGTCTGGTGGGTTGCCAGCTTTATTCAGCAGAGGTTGGCACATATGAAAAAAATAACAAAACAGTAAAATAAATCCTTGCCGTCCGGCCCTAAACTCTACAGGAATTTTCCTCACTATACAGTGTGGGGCTGGTCCCCATCACCCACAAAACATAT
The DNA here is from genome assembly GCF_965119305.1 of Pelophylax lessonae. NCBI lineage: Eukaryota > Metazoa > Chordata > Amphibia > Anura > Ranidae > Pelophylax > Pelophylax lessonae. The sequence goes on from NC_138769.1 coordinate 468,787,726, forward strand.
GGTAAAGCAAACCTTTTCTTTCAAAGTCCAAAAAGAGCTCCTCTCTCAGATTCCCTTCTGAGTCTCAGGCCAGAGCATTCCTGTGCTCTCTTCCTGTTCATTTAAAGTCCACCCGAGCATGGACTCAGGTGACCCACAATCTCTGGACCGGAACCAAGCCTGTCACAGAGGCTGGAAAAACCCAGGCCGGATTCCGGTTCAGTCTCTCACTACAGAACGTATGCGAGGTGAAATATAGCGATTGTCTACTACCGCACCTCGCATACCGTCACAATAGACATACTTCAGATACGAGTTTTTGTATTATCAGATTTTACGTTTTCTACAATGGAATAACTATTGGCGCAGTTACACGATCAATATCCTTTATGAAAAATCCTGATTTTGCAACCTTCCTATCCAAGAATTCCTCTACCTGACCTCAAAACCCCTATCTCTTTATATAGTATTGGACATCTTGTTGACAGGCCCATGTCGTTTTTCCCTTTTTTCATTTTCTCCTTTTTTTTTTTCATTGTCTTTCTCCCCATTAGCCATGGTTTTTAAATGCTTAATTTCTTAATGTATATTTGCAACTCAATTTCAATATTTCTTATAGGAATTTATGTTAAGATCCATAAGTATATAATTAAATATAGGCTTCTATGAACACTAATGTATATTTCCATGTTGTGAATTGTAATTTTTTTTCTTCTTTCTGTAAATTCCTATACATTTATATAATGAAAATTTAAATAAAAGCATATTACTAAAAACGTGTTCTACAAAAGGTAGCCATCAGGCTAGATATGCCTATTTAAATTATTATCCAAGGTCCCTAAAGACGACACATGGCCACAATTTCAGGTTAGAAGAAAAGAGGTTTAACTTTAGATTGTAGAAATAGTTCTAGCAGAAAGTGGTACTATTTAAATATTGTGATCCCAGCTCTATGTAGTGTGGAATACATTTACAAGACTGCTGCTGGGGTATAAGGTGTATATTCCTCTCAGGTATTTTAATGTATGTACCCAGCACTGTCATTAAGTGCATAATAAGTATCTCTATTCATTGTGCCGAAACATTATATTTAAACCACAATACATAATAATTGTAAAAAATTTAAAAATAAAGTGCAATCAGTGCAAAAAATGTGCATGAACAATAAGTCCTTTAAAGTGCTGGTTATCCTATTCTTCCAGTGCCAGTATGTTCCAACAAGTGCCTTTGTGCTCCCCTCCCTATGTGCCCTTACTCACCAAAAAGTGATGAGTTAACCGCCTGTGTTTCAAAAGTAATCCTCCAGTGGCAAAGAATGTTTTTTCCTTTCTTTTGTAACTCCTGCAGATAGGTCAAAGAACCTCACATAAGTATAGGGAGATAGAACCAGGAGAAATCCATAGTGTAATTTTGTTTTGTTTATTAAAAAACATATAAAAGCCAATTGCGCACTTACAAAACTATCCTCCTGCATGTGAGCATGTAGTGACATAGTTTTGGAACTCAAAAGTCGCAGTTTGCGTTCAAAAGAGCGGTCGTGAGGTAACCAGGACTATCCACCCGCTTAATGCATTTCGCTTCGCCCAGGAAGGACGCTTTTTAAGACGCTTCCTGGGTGGAGCGAAATACATTAAGCAGGTGGATAGTTCTGGTTACGTCACGTCCGCTCTTTGGAACTCAACCTGCGACTTTTGAGTTCCAAAACTATGTCACTATATGCTCATATGCAAAAGGAGAGTTTTGTAAGTGACCAATTGGTTTTTATATGTTTTTTTAATAATAAAAACTGAATTAATCTATGAATGTCTGCTGGTTTTATATCCCCATACTCAATGACCAACCTGCCAGAGTTACAAAAGAAAGAAAAAAACATTCTTTGCCACTGGAGGATTACATAGTTACATAGTAGTTGAGGTTGAATAAAGACAACAGTCCATCCAACTCAACCTGTACAGGTGTGTGTGTGTGTGTCAGTGGTGTGATCATTTCTCATAACCCTGAATGTTGTAAAAGTTTTAAAAGTAGCCATTCTCCCCTCAGCTACCACCAATTGTGGAAGGGAGTTCCACAGTCTCACCGCCCTTACAGTGAAGAACCCCTTACGCAGCTTAAAGCGGTGTTCCAGCCAAAAAATCGACATAGTCGATTTTGGGCCATCCGCTTGCTATAGCTCACCTGAAACAGAAATGGATAATTACGATTGTTTTTTTTTTTTTTACTTACCTTGTAATTGCAGAAAAACATACTCACCTTTTTTCCACTTCCTCCCTTTTTTCCTCCCTCGGCGGCCACTTCAGCTTTGCAATGATTCCTGGGAGCTGAATGTCATCGCTCCCAGGAATCAATGCGCCTGCACCGGCCCCGACATCAGTTCCGGTTCAGGTGCGTCATACCTTGCTAAACAGCTTCTGGGCATGCCCAGAAGATGTGCAGGGATGACGCTGCAGACTCGGAAGTGACGGCGGGGCCGGCGCAGTGCATCGTGGGACCGAAGAGGACGGAAGAGGCCGCAGAAGAGGATCGGGCTGGCTTCAAGCTGCCCACACCTGAGATGGCAGTGCTGGAGAAGAAATTTTAAAAGGAAGTATTTCTTCTAAAATGTAAGTGCAAATTGGGACAGATCAGAGGCTAGCCATTGTGGAATGTACTAGCCCTGACTGTCCTGGGGGTATGTATGTTGAAATTTTTTTTTGTGGCTGGAACTTCGCTTTAAGGTAAAACCGACTCTCCTTTTATCTCATTGTGTGGCCACGTGTCCTCTTGCACTCCTTGAGACTAAATAGTTTTTTTCCTATGCTGGGATCACCATTGAGGTATTTGTAAATCGCTATCATGTCCCCTCTTGGGCATCTCCTCTCCAAGGAGAATAAATTAAGCACTTGCAATCGCTCCTCACATCCCTTCTGAGGATTGGCAACCAGAACTATACAGAATACTCCAAGTGTGGGCGGACCATGATTTTATAAAGTGGCAGGATTATAGCTTCATCTCTGGAATATATCCCCTTCCTTGACATTGTGACATTGCCTGCTATTGCTTGGTCTATCTTCTACTAGAACCCCCAATTCCTTCTCCATCCTGGATTCCTTCAGAGGTCCCCCCCCCCAGAGCATAATTTGTGTTTATGTTTTTTGCCCCCAAGTGCAATACCTTACATTTCTGTACATTAAACCTCATTTGCCATAGGGTTGCCCACACTGTTATTTTGTTCAGGTCATTCTGTAAGATTTCTATATCTTGATGAGAAGTTATTGCCCTGCCTACTTTTGTGTCATCCGCGAAAACTGAGATTGAGCTATTGATTCAATCCTCTATATTATTGATAAATAAATTGAACAAAATTAGTCCCAGGACTGAGCCTTGGGGGACCCCACTTACTACTCACTCCAGACCAGTTTGAGTACGCGTTATTTATCACCACTTTTTGGACAGGCCCATGTAACCAGTTTTCTATCCAAGAACAAACCTTGTGGTCGATGCCTGCAGACCTTAGTTTGTAGATTAATCAATTGCGAGGAACTGTGTTGAATGCCTTAGCAAAATCCAGATACACTACATCCACAAGTCTCCCCCTATTTAGCTAATAGCTCAACTCCTCATTAAATGTTAACAGATTGGTTTGGCAAGGACGTCCTTTTGTAAATCCGTACTGATTACAGCTGATGATACAGTTGACCTTAGCAAATTCTTGGATATACTCCCTTATCATCCCTTCCAATAATTTACATACAATTGATGTCAGGCTGACTGGCCTATAGTTTCCCTGGAAAATCCCTCTGACCTTTTTGAATATTGGTATCACATTAGCTTTCCTCCAGTATACAACGGTCTGGATATAACCCTACTGAGTTCCTTGAGTACTCTCTGGTGCAAGCCATCCAGTCCTGGTGATTTATTAGTGTTAATGTTATCAAGTCTTTCCTTGATTTTGCCCTCTGTTAGCCACTGCGGCAAGTCTTGTTCAGTATTAGAGATAGTCGAACTTTTGAAAAGTTCGGTTCGACCAGAACACCCGAATTTCCCGAAAGTTCGGTTCGGATTCCAGAACCCCATTGAAATCAATGGGACCCGAACTTCTGGAATCAAAAAACACCATTTTGAAGCCCTAAAACCCAATAAATGCCCCTAAAAAGTGCCTAGGGTTCTGGGTCATGCCCCAGGGACTATGAATCAGGCAAAAAAAGTTCTTAAAAATTGTCGTTTTTGATAGAGAGCCAATTATTGAAAAAATTATTGGAAAAAAAAATAAGATTTCTTTGGATTTAGTGTCCGGGGGGTCTAAAAAGTGTACCTGTAAAGTTTCAGCTCTGTAGCATGTCCAGAACCAGAAAAAAAACAGATAATTTTTCTTAGAATTTCAGTAGCGCAGGGATGGTGTTACCCTCCTTTCACACCTGGCGTTTTTGTTTCAGGCGTTTTTCAGGCATTTTTTTTTTTAACTTCTGTATAGGGGTATATATATATATATATTACACACACACACACACACACACACACACACACACATATATATGTATACCCCTAACCCAGAATCTGCATAGTGGGGTCACCCTGACATGGCAGAGTTTGGTCACCTTGGAATGGCAGAGTCAGATCACCCTAAACTACACTACGGTCACCCTGACACGGCAGAGTCAGATCACCCTAAACTACACTACGGTCACCCTGACATGGCAGAGTCAGATCACCATAAACTACACTATGGTCCCCCTGACATGGCAGAGTCAGATCACCATAAACTACACTTTGGTCACCCTGACATGGCAGAGTTTGGTCACCCTGACATGGCAGAGTCAGATCACCCTAAACTACACTACGGTCACCCTGACACTTAAAGCTATCCCTACAAAAACTAGATTTTTGAATCTAACTATAGTGGTATATAGTAACCTAACTACACTGCATATCCCTTTCCTCACACTAATAATTGCAAAATGACACTGGAGCTTTACAAGCAGCAGGAGTAAGGGCTCTTTCACACGGTCCGCCTCCGGGCGGATGACAGCTCCGTCTCCGCTCGCAGAGCGGAGAGGGAGGTGTCTCAGCACCCGCTGCCCTCTATGGGGGATCGGAGGAGAGCGGACCGCTTGTCCGCTCTCATCAGATCCGCTTCGTTCCGATTACTGAACGGATGGAAAAATAGGGTTTCCATCCGTCCAGATTTCAGCACAGGATCGGATGCGGATGGCAGCGGGTGTCAGCGGAGGTGTCTCTGCTGACACCCGCTGCCCCATAGAGCTGCATGGAGGATCCGATCAGATCCGCCTAAAAAACTGACAGGCGGATCTGATCGGACCGCCCGTGTGAAAGAGCCCTAACAGAAATGCTTCACTCTAGTCCACAGCCTCTGTATTACAGTGCTAGAGGTTTGGTGGGGCTATGTTATATACTGAGGGGCGTATGGGGGGCATATTCACTCCTGATTGGCCTCTGGACCCCCTAGTCACCCCAATCACATTCCTAGCAGACTCCTGCCCCCTCAATTGGCTTTTACTGATGTTTCTGGGCCAATCACGGGCTTTTAAAGCCCAGTTCCTGTCCCATTGCATTTTGGGCGGTTCTGGTGGCCGAATTCTGAACTTTTACTGCATAAAGTTTGGAATTCGACCGAATTTCGAACACCCAATGTGGTTTCTTGGTAGATTCCTTGTATTGGTGGAATACTACCAATATTACTTTTGAAACACGGGAATTTAACCAATCATTTGTCGGTCAGTAAGGGCACATAAGGAGGGGAGCACAACTGCACTTGTTGGAATATACTGCCATTGAAAGAACAGGATGACCAGCACTTTAAAGGACTTATTGTTCATGCACATTTTTTTGCACTGATTGCACTTTATTTTTGATATTTTTACAATTATTATGTATTGTGGTTTAAATATAATGTTTCTGCACAAACAATGAATAGAGATACATATTAGGCACTTTATGGTTAGACAGCACTGGGTACACACATCAAAATAAGAAAGTGGTACTAGCTGAGAGGGTCAACCAATTCAAAAAACCTTTAGATGTCCTGTTAAGGAAGCAGAGTATACATGGCTATGCAAATTTCTAGATAATAGAAACCACACATACTGTAAATATACACACAAAATTTGAACTGGTCGATGTGTGTCTTTTAATCTTACACTATGTATCATGGTTTTTGTTAAGCATTTGTTTTAAGCTATATGGATACAATCCAAAATTTCACTCTTGTGAGCGCCCGTTCCCAGAATCTAACTTACCACATAAATGCTTTCCTTGTGCAAATACAGTACCCTCTCTCCATATGCTTGCGTGTTTGGTCATTATGGTTTCTACTGGTCCTGCACCTGTTATTCAATAAATCTAAAGAGAGGATATACAAAGAAAGACAATCTTACTAAAAGTGTGCTATTTTCTAAGACTGACAACTAAAGACATGATAAGGGGTAGCATGGCTGAGCAGGAAAATAAATATAACTGCAATGACAGCTGCTAAAAGTTTATGAACAGCTTCTGAGAGAGAAAGTCAAGTCACTGGGAATTTAGATGGCAATCTAAAATATGTCAAATTCTGGTGGTTCTATTGGACCTGAAATGCCTTTTTGGTGAGTTAAAAATATTTTCCGACATGGTATATCAGGAGCACGTGTCAGCAAGCATGATTGCGGTTTTTTCTTTAAGAAAAAGCTAATATATAAGGCTATGTTAAATTTAGGTCTCTAGTAAAATGTAATAATATGAACTGCATAACAGATCTGTCAGTTATTGTAGATACCTGCTGTAGCTGTATTATTATGAATGTACCAGAGAAACAGAAATCCCCAATATCAACAAATTGCTTGAGGGAACTTAAAGTTCAAGAAGAAAAGAGTTTGATTGCAAAAGAGAAACTATTGATTTGGGAAAGCAGTTACACACTTGTTCCAAAATCTTATTTTTTTATTTTTTTAACTGTCTGTTTCTTCATAATGTTCATAATGTTTAAGGGATTGTGTTATTTCTGCATTCATCTAGTTCACAAGCTTTGAAGGTGGGCAGGTGCATTATTTAGGACAAACTAGAAAACACACATATTTCAGAGACTTGCTATATGCTTGTCTGGTTTTTCTATGATTTATCATTAAATACAACATTCAACTGAAAGAAGTAAAGCAGAAAGTCATGTCAGCTATTTTTAGGTATAAGCAAATTAAAATGTTGCTCCCCTATATGCTAGACACCATGCTACCTTTGTACCCACGAGTTGAGTGGAGGGACACATCTCAATAAAATTTTTTTTTAACAATTTCCATTTTACAGTAGTAGGCAATGAGTATACAAATCATAAAAACAGGAAAATAAATTTATATACTGTAACAGGGATAACCCCCTTCCGAGGAACTCTATCCTCAGGATCCCCTGTCTCACACCAAAATTTTTGGAAGCCACGTGCTGCCAATAACATGAGCAAACATGGGGTTCCTGGGAAGTGGTGTTTAGTTTAGAGCAGAGGCAACAACAATAATCCCCCTTGACTGGTGTTAGTGACAGCAATAATTACTCTTATCACTGGTGTCACTTAGCAGCAATGAAACAATTCAATTTTTTAACAGCATATAGCTCCTCGGTTATTGATCTGGTAACTTAGGTAGCAGGGGGGGGGGTTGTTAACCACTTGCCGAACCAGCTGCTGTCGATATACAGCGGCAGGTCGGCAGGTTCCCGCGAATATACCTGTATGGCAGATGGCTGGAGCATTCCTGGGTGTGCGCGTGCACGCGCCCACTCTCCAGCTGGGAAGCCAATCTATGGGGTCTGTGGCCGTGATTGCTGCCAAGCACCCGTGATCGCTCCCTATGAAGAGAGAACAGCGGTCTGCTGTTATAAACACAGCAGACCGTTGTTCTCTCAGCTATCAACACAGAGCTCCTGTGTTCCTCCTATTTAGGAACACAGGTCTCTGTGTTGATGTCACAAGCCCACCTCCCTCACAGTTAGAAAACACCCCCTATTCTCACATTTAACTCTTTGATTGCCCCTGGGTTAACCCCTTCCCTGCCAATATCATTATTACTGTAACAGTGCATATTTTTAGCCCCGATTACTGTAGTAATGTCACTGGTCCCCCCAAAAGTGTAAAAAATATCAGTTAGGGGTCCGATCTGTCCACCGCAATGTAGCAGTCCCGCTAAAAATCATTGATCACCGCCATTACTAGTAAAAATTTGTCTCCTAGTTTGTGGACGCAATAACTTTTGCGCAAACCATTCAAAATAAGCTTATTGGGATTTTATTTCTTACCAAAAATATGTAGAAGAATACAAATTTCCCTAAAATTATGAAAAATCTAGATTTAATTTTTTTTGTTTTGAAAATTGTTGCTCTTTTTTTGTTTATAACGCAAAAAATAAAAATCGCACAGGTCATCACCAAAAGAAAGCTCTATTTGTGTGAAAAAAAAGGATATCAATTTTATTTGGGTACATCATGGCACCCGCACAATTGTCCGTTAAAGTAACACAGTGTCGAATCACAAAAAATGGCCTGGTCATTAAGGGGGAAAATCTTCCGGTCCAGAAGTGGTTAATCAGTTTTAGCTGCTTTAACAACTGGTGCACTAGATGGGCAACAATTAGAAGACCTCCAAAACAGGAATGGTTTTACAGGGGGTTTTACAGTTGGCAAAGAACACTGTGAAAACACATCAGATCTCAATGGGGAAAACATCATGCTGGTTATCTATACTAATATGGACTGGGTAATGTGTTACAAACTAAAGGATGCCACATTGTTTGATGGAAATGAAAATTATCAGCCTACAGAACTCTTAATTCAAACCCTCTCCAAAGTCAAAGAGAAAAAAGGATGCATCAGGCTAGTCCATTTTGCTGAAATTTGATTGCAGCAACTCAAATTGGTACTCAGTCATTTGTATGGCCCCCCAGGGCATGTTTCTAATGAGAGGACAGATGATGTTCTGGGGTATTTCCTCTCAGATGTGGACCAGGGCATCACTGAGCTCCTGAACAGACTGAAGTGCAATCTAGTGGCGTTGGATGGGCCGAAACATATTGTCCCAGAGGTGTTCTGGTGGATTAAGGTCAGGCGAGCATGGGTGCCATTTAATGGTATCAATTCTTTCATCTTCCTGCATACTCTCGCCACATAAGGCTGGGAATTGTCGTGCACCACAAGGAACCCAGGACCCAATGCACCAGCGTAGAGTCTGACAATGGGTCCAAGGATTTCATCCTAATACCTAATGGCAGTCAGGGTGCCATTGTCTAGCCTGTAGAGGTCTGTGTGTCCCTCCATGGATATGTCTCCTCAGACCATCACTGACCCACCACCAAACCGATCATGCTGAACGATGTCACAGGCAGCATAACATTCTCCACGGCTTCTCCAGACACTTTCACGTCTGTCTTGTGCTCAGGATAAACCTGCTCTCATATGTGAAAAGCACAGCGTGCCAGTGGTGGATCTGCCAATACTGGTGCTCAATGGCAAATGACAATCAAGCTCTCCAGTGCTGGGCAGTGAGCACAGGGCCCACTAGAGGATGTCAGGCCCTCAGGCCACCCTCATGAAGCCTGTTTCTGATTGTTTGGTCAGAGACATTTACACCAGTGGCCTGCTGGAGGTAATTTTGTAGGGCTCTGGCAGTGCCCATCCTGTTCCTCCTTGCACAAAGGAGCAGATACCAGTCCTGCTGATGGGTTAAGGACCTTTTACAGCCCTGTTCAGCTCTCCTAGAGCACTGCCTGTCTCCTGGAATATCCTCCATGCCCTTGGGATTGTGCTGAGAGACACAGCAAACCTTTTGGCAATGGCACATATTGATGTTCCATCCTGGAGGAGTTGGACTGCCTGTGCAACCTCTATAGGGTCCAGATATCTCACGCTACCAGTAGTGACACCGACCCTAGCCAAATGCAAAACTAGTGAAGAACAGTCAGAAAAGATGAGTAGGTCAGAAAATTTTAGTGGCCTCCACCTGTAAAATCATTCCTGTTATGGAGATTGTTTCATTGTTGCCCATGTAGTGCACCTGTTGTTAACTTCATTAACAACAAAGCAGCTGAAACTGATTAACAACCCCCTCTGCCACTTAACTGACCAGATCAATATTCCAGGAGTTTTACTGACTTGATGCTATAATCCGATTAAAAAGTGTTTCTAAATATTTTGAGCAGTGTATTATCCTTAATTGTGATTGACATGAATCCACAGAGCTGAATTATGTGGTTGATGATGGATTTACATCAGGGGTGCTCAACTTTTTGAAGAGCTGGGACCCTTAAGTGATTTGGTAACCGGTCATGGGCCACAGTGAAATTAAGTGGTCCAGAATTTCATTGTTTTTTTTTTAAATTTTGAATAACATAATGAACATTTTACTCCACTAAATGCCAGCGGGGGGGGGGGGGGGGGTAACTGGCTTTTGGCAGTTAGAGAAGGAAAGTAGGGAGGATCGGTTCCTGTATATGCCACCACCACACAAACCCCTTGGAGCATGGCGCGGGGTCACCTTTGTGACCCCTGATACTACACCAGTGGTTGGGGTGTGTGGTAAAAGCACATCTGAACTATGGGGTTTTATTGCCCCCTAAACTGCAATTGTAAATAAGTCCTTACTGTCCCTAACCCTTTCATAGGTGCTAATATGCCCATTGCAAAAGTGCAGTGAATGTGTTGTTTAATACACTGCTTCTGCTGGTATTAATCTCCAGGCTGCTTGAATGGACCCAGGTGAAGTGCACTTGGTATCGCTCTGCTTGGGATGGGAGTCGGTGCTACAGTATAGAGGAGGCTCTCTAAACTCTGATGCTTTGGGATGGTGGATCGGCAAGACCAGACTAGATCAATGGTTTGCCGCCCCCCAGGCAAGCGATTATCTGCCTTTAGGTGGGGGCCACATCAGAGGGTTCTGAGGGCCGCATGTGGCCCCCACCTAAAGCCTGGAGGCCAATTTTCAGCTTTTAACGCTGTTGCAATTTGAATGACAATTGCGCGGTCATGTAACACTGTACCTAAACCATATTTATGTCATTTTTATTCCCACAAATAGAGCTTTCTTTTGGTGGTATTTGATCACTGCAAGGTTTTTTGTTTTTTGCTAAACAAATAAAAAAAAAAAACGAAAAGTTTAAAAAAAAAAAAGTTTTTTGTTTATGTTATAAAATTTTGTAAATAAATAAGTTTGTTCCTGCACTGATGAGCATTGATGAGTCTGCAATGACAGGCACTGATGAGGAGGCAGTGATGGGGTGGCACTGATGATGAGGCACTAATATGCAGCACTGATGGGCACTGATAGGCGGCGCTGATGGGCACTGATAGGTAGCACTAATATGCAGCATTGGTGGGCACTGATAGGCGGCACTGATGGGCACTGGTAATAAGCAGCACTAATGGACACTCATGGGCACTGATAGGTGGCACTGATGGGCACTAATAGGTGGCACTGTTGGGCACTAATAGGCGGCACTAATGGGCACTGATAGGCGGCACTGATAGGCACAGGTGGGTGGCACTGATAGATGGCAATGATGGGCACTGGTGGGTGGCACTGATAGATGGCAATGGTGGGCAGCACTGATGGGGAGGGCACTGGAAGGTTTCCTAAGCACTGATTGGCATCCCTGGTGGCCAGGGGTGGGAATCCCTGGCGGCCATGGGTGAGCAATCCCTGGTGGCTGTAGGGGCACCCCCCATGGGTCTGCACTGGTAATCAATGCTCTGATTACCAGCAAAGACCCCCCCTCGGTCAGGAGAGCCACCAATCGGCTCTCCTTTACTCACGCCTCACGCTGAGGAAAGACGATGAACGGCACTTCCTATTTACTATGTGACCAGCTGTGATTGGACTATGTCATTAGGCTCTTTACCTAGATCGGAGATGCGGTGTGTCAGAGAGACACACCGCACCACCGATCGCTGCTCTGCGCCCCCCCGGCTGCTAGACGTCATATGACGGCCAGTCAGGATAGTGCAACCACCTTCCCACCGTCAATCTGCTATAGGGCAGGCGGGAAGTGGTTAAATGGGGCTTTCAGGTGTGTGTGGTCATTGTGCTCTGCATGCACTATAGAGCAGCGTTTCTCAACTGGGGTGCCCCGGCACACTAGTGTGCCGTGAAGAGTTCCCAGGGGTGCCGCAGCAAAGTGGCCAAAAACATCCTCAATCAAGCAGGCATTTGGTAAAAGATTTTTTTTGCCACCAGTTAATCCTTTTTTGATAACAGCGGTGCATGTCCGCTGTGTCAAACATGCATGTAGCTGCTGCATACACTGGGAAAGCTATGTGAGCCGCCCGATCGCGTCCTGCCAACCGATGACATCATCATCGGTTGCTAAGGGCCGGTCTGATGTCCGCACAGCTTGCTGGGATGTGATACTTCCCACTCTTGTCGGAGTAGCCAGGGAGGCCCGTGTACCCGTGTGAAAGAAAAAAAGTGTGAAGAGTTTCTAAACTGTCTGTAGAGTTGTCAGTAATGTGCAGAGCTGACGATGAACAGAGCCCTGAACGGGAGGCTTCTTCCAGCTTCCTGGCCTGCTCGGCATCCTCCCAACATGAAAGTGAAAGTCAGCCAAGCGAGGAGGTGTCTGCATCAGGCAGGTCAGTAGATCTGCATTTTTTTTAAAAAGGCTAAATGTATGTATCAGTGTGTGTATGTATGTACAGTGTTTCTCTGTGTGTTTGTGTATGTACTGTATGTGTATACATATATATGTGTGTGGATGCATGTACTGTATGTGTGTGAGTGTATGTATGTACAATGTATGAAATATGTGTGTGTGTGTGTGTGTGTGTGTGTGTGAGGGTATGTACAGTGGGTGTGCGTATTTGTGGATGTATGTATGTTACTTTTGATCCTGACCCCTACACTTTGTATGATCAGAACTGCTTTTCTAAGCTAGCAGGACTGCATTTTTTAGGGCTCATTTACACTAGCAGTAGAGAATGCTGCTCCACTGAAAAGCAATCCATTCTCAGGTTGCTTTTCAGAGGCATTTACAGACAGTAAGGAGGCAATGTCGCCTTTTCACTGCTTGTTTTTTCTTCCACTGTATGCACCACCATTGTGCTCTAACTGCATGCAGTGCACGTGGTTGCAGCAAGGCCCCATTCATCAGTAATGCCCTCTAAACGCGACAGGGGGTATAATTTCTGCCATAGCCACAAAGCATTGTGGCTACTGCATGTGTACAACACTGGCTTGTGCCTCTGTAGGTAAAGAGAAAGCAGTTGGGGGTGGTAAAAATGTGGCTGTTACATTGTTTTACCACCCCAGACCTAACGTGTGAGTGAGCTCTTAGGCTAGGTTCACACTATTGTGGCTCTACGAGCTGCGTTTGCTTGGGCATGACAGCTCATTCATTTAAATAGGCTGCTGTGCCAGTGTTTCATGCAGGAAAACAGTTCCAGCACCATTTTTAAAACACAGTTGCTGGGAAATCGCATGCTGTTTTTGCACCATGCAATTTCACGGCGGTTCCCACATCTGCAAACATGTTGTGTTTTTAGATGGGTGAGGATGCTATTAGGAATGAATGGCAACCCCATGCATCTGTAAAGAGCAACACATTTTAGCTGTGGGTGGTTGCAGATGTGGGAACAGCTGCGATTCCCACACCGGCAACTACCTGCATTAGTGTGAACCTATTCTTAGACTGGGGTGCCTCGGGACTAAATATGTTTTCAAAGTGTGCCTCAACTGAAAAAAGGTTGAGAAACACTGCTATAGAGATTGGGGATATGTCAGTGGGCCAACTCTACCCAGAGCTAAAAAGGCTAGATTTGACACTGCTGTTCTCACATTTTAAATTTCAAACAATGCAACCAGCCAGAGTATACTTTACTGATCTGACTTGATACTTTATTGCTATGGGTTATGTTTCACTTGGTTAATCAGCAAGCACAATACACAAGAATTTCATAGTTTCATAGTTGGTAAGGTTGAATAAAGACTCCAGTCCATCTAGTTCAACCTGAGTGGGTGTGTGTGTGGGCTTGTGTGTGTGTATGTCTCATCACTTCCAATATCCCTGTATATTGTGTTCGCAAAGATGCCCATCTGAAAGTTTTTTTTTAAATTAGTGACACTTCCCACTGAAACTACCAATTGTGAAAAGGAGTTCAACATCCTTACTGCTCTAACAGTAAAAAAAAAAAAAAAAAAAAAAACCCCTAAGCCATTTAAGGCTAAACTGCATCTCATCCACCTTCATTGAGTGGCCACATGTCTTCTTGAGTGACCTGTTTCCTCCCAATGTTGGAATCAACATTAAGATAATTGTATATTGCTATCATATCCTCTCTCAAGCATCTCTTTTCCAAGGAAAATATGTTTAATGTTTTGTAATTGTTCCTCATACAGTAACTGAGGTCCTCCAGCCTAGCAATTAGTTTTGTTGCCCTTCTTTGGACTCTCTCCAATTTAATCATGTTCCCTCCTGAGGACTGGGGACCAGAACTAGATGGCATACTTAAAATGTGGCCAAACCACAATTTTGTAAAGTGGTGGAATTATACTTTTATCCCTTGAGTAAACAACCTTTTTAATGCATGTTAATATTCTACTGCCCTTGCTTGCTGCAGCTTGCTATGCCATGCTATTGCTGAGTTTGTCATCAACTAGTAACCCCAGATCCTTTTCCTTCCTTGATTCTCTCAGAGGTTCTCTCATAATGTGTAGTGTGCATTCATATTTTTATCCCCCAACTGCATCGCTTTTTCCTTATATTGAACCTCTTGCCATATATTTGCAATTTGACAGAAATAATGCCATTGATTAAATTGAAAAAACAACATAATAATCATGAACTTTTATAAAATTCTGATCATATTCCAATAAAAAGGTAAACAAAAATAACTGATTTTTAGCTTTAGTTTGCAATCTACATTATTCTGAGATCATATTTATTTAATTATGTATATACATTTTATCATGATCTGGCATTGTGCATAACTATGACTATTTGAGAGGCCTTTATCAATAAAATAATAGAGGCATGCATGATCTACACTGATAAACCTGAAATCACAATCAAAGCAAGCTTTTAATAAGAAGCTTCACATTTTCACCTTTGACACTTTCTTTACAAATTGGTCTTTTCATTTGTTATGAATCACTAACTTTGTGCTTGACACACAAAGATAACAGCATTAGCATCTCATACAGATGGATCTGTCAGAATAACCCTTAGGCAATTTATTTTCACAGTTTAAAAATAAATAGCACTGAAAGTTTAGTCAAAGTACTGAATTGATCTGTGAAGTTGAGGCTAATGGTGCTCAGCATGTACCACATGTTACCAACTGTAATAGGTAGATTGTTTCAATTGAAGTGGTTTACATGCATCAATATGCTCTGCTCTGTGTTTTGTAATATCTGCAATTTGAAAAAAGCAGGAAGAGATATGCAATTATTTTGCAGTTACAGTAGCAATTGTGGATATACCAGTACCCAATTACTCACTCTGTCTGAAAACCAGCAGTTACCAGCTACAGAAATAACTGCAGGTACTGCTACATGACTTCTCAAAAAAACCATTTAAATGCACACAAGCACCAAATACACCATTTTCGTTATGTGTGATTGTGTGGATAGCTAAAGCAAAAGAAGGGGATACTGCATACTCTATTCTGCTGATAATTAGGACTTTTCTGTGTGTAACTCTTGATATAAGGGGCACTTTACAAACTGAAACTGAGCATTCCTTTTCCTAATAAAGTAAAACTGTACATTCCAGCACATCACTATGTGAATAATACTGACACTTGAGATTCACGACAAACATTAAAAAGCAGATTTCAGTGTTCATAACTAGAATATGCAGTTTTTAAACTTATCAGCAATCCTTCATGCCTTATTATTCATGTGGCTGTTCTCAGCTTTTTTTCTTAATAAAATCAACATTTCTTATTTCTGTATCTGCTTTCTGTTTCTTTTGTAATAACATGAAATGGATCTGAAAAATTGGACTTGTATTGTCTGTTGATGCTAACAAGTATATCTTTCCGACTGTGTCTGCTATGCAGTTAATTTATATGGTCTCTCTATATCTTGGAGCAGAGATATTCTAGTGGACAACAGGCCTGACTGACTGCAGATTATCCCTCCAACAAGAAAACAGCACTTCATTTATTAGTTGCAGGGTGGTCACAAAAAGGGCTTTTTTTTTAAATCATATGTAAACTCTAACAATGAACTGTCTTACTTTCTCCGTTTTGGTCTCTGAAATACCAATACCATTGAAGCCTTTTGTTATGTGATGCCTCAGGAGGGGGGGGGGGGGCACACACTGCTTTGAAGAGGGCACGCACGCACGCTGGTCTCTGCATTGATGATGGGGGCAGACAAGCTGGTCACTACATTGATGATGGGGACAGACAAGCTGGTCTCTGCATTGATGATGGGGGCAGACAAGCTGGTCACTGCATTGATGATGGGGGCAGACAAGCTGGTCACTGCATTGATGATGGGGGCAGACAAGCTGGTCACTGCATTGATGATGGGGGCAGACAAGCTGGTCACTGCATTGATGATGGGGGCAAACAAGCTGGTCACTGCATTGATGATGGGGGCAGACAAGCTGGTCACTGCATTGATGATGGGGGCAGACAAGCTGATCACTGCATTGATGATGGGGGCAGACAAGCTGATCACTGCATTGATGATGGGGGCAGACAAGCTGGTCACTGCATTGATGATGGGGGCAGACAAGCTGGTCTCTGTATTCATGATGGGGGCAGACAAGCTGGTAACTGCATTGATGATGGGGGCACGGCAAGCTGGTCACTGCATTAATGGGGGCACAGCAAGCTGGTCACTGCATTGATGGGGGGAATACTTTTTCAAGGCACTATTCCTTGATTACTGAAGGCCCTTTTTAACACTCGTGTGACGTCAAAGTCACGCAATTTTTAC
Source organism: Pelophylax lessonae (assembly GCF_965119305.1). Lineage (NCBI taxonomy): Eukaryota > Metazoa > Chordata > Amphibia > Anura > Ranidae > Pelophylax > Pelophylax lessonae. The sequence continues at coordinate 468,804,593 of NC_138769.1, forward strand.
CACGTTTTTTGCCGCAAATTTTTCTTTTTGCGCCCCCCAAAAAATTTTGAGCACCAGCCGCCACTGTTGTTAAATCTGTTCAATTAATGTTATAAAATAATTTTTGATCCTGCCAGAACGCCGCTAAACTTGCTATGACAATTACACTCTCAGCTGCCACCCTGTTCAGAGATTTTACTGCTCTATGGCAACATTTTTTGCATTAGAGTGATCTTTGATGGAGAAGTTTAACTGAACAGTTAACCCTTTACACAAACACCACACATTTTAACAGAAACATGCACCATTCACAACATCTGCCAACTGAAATTGTGACCTTTAAAAAAAAAAAATCTATATCACTTACTGCCATGTTCAGACAGAAATGTAACAGTTTACAATGGGGTTATTTCCTTCAAAAAAAGATTCAGTTTAACAATTTTAAAAGAAGAACAGCAATGGCTGCCTAATTCTGAGGCAGGGTGTCATCCAAGGGAAGCTTGCAGAGGAGTGGAGGGAGCAGATACTCTGTTGATAGATTTTGATATAAATACAGTAGATGACACTGGTCTATGGAGGCAGGTCACTGTAATCCCCAGATCTTTAATCCCCAGATCTGCTCAGGTCCTAGAAGTCTAGGCCTTTTTTCACACATGTGCTACAGACAGTACCATAGTTTTTTTCTAGCCTCTGTCTGAAGCATATCCAGCATGATACAGCTACCAGTCAGTTTGGCATTGCATGCATGAGAAGACATACAATCAGGTCCATAAATATTGGGACATCAACACAATTGTAATCTTTTTGGCTCTATACACCACCGCAATGGATTTGAAATGAAACAAACAAGATGTGCTTTAACTGCAGATGTTCAGCTTTAATTTGAGGGTATTTACATCCAAATAAGGTGAACGGTGTAGGAATTACAACAGTTTGTATATGTGCCTCCCACTTTTTAAGGGACCAAAAGTAATGGGACAGATTAAGAATCATAAATCAAACATTCACTTTTTAATACTTGGTTGCAAATCCTTTGCAGTCAATTACAGCCTAAAATCTGGAATGCATAGACATCACCAGACGCTGCGTTTTATCCCTGATGATGCTCTGCCAGGCCTCTACTGCAACTGTCTTCAGTTCCTGCTTGTTCTTGGGGCATTTTCCCTTCAGTTTTGTCTTCAGCAAGTGAAATGCATGCTCAATTGGATTCAGGTCAGGTGATTGACTTGGCCATTGTATAACATTCCACTTCTTTTCCTTAAAAAACTCTTTGGTTGCTTTCGCAGTATGCTTCGGGTCATTGTCCATCTGCACTGTGAAGCGCCGTCCAATGAGTTCTAAAGACTTTGGCTGAATATGAGCAGATAATGTTGCCTGAAACACTTCAGAATTCATCCTGCTGCTTTTGTCAGCAGTCACATCATCAATAAATATAAGAGAACCAGTTCCATTGGCAGCCATACATGCCCACGCCATGGCAGTACCACCACCATGCTTCACTGATGAGGTGGTATGCTTTTTATCATGAGCAGTTCCTTTCCTTCTCCATACTCTTCTCTTCCCATCATTCTGGTAAACGCTGATCTTGATCTCATCTGTCCTTAGGATGTTGTTCCAGAACTGTGAAGGCTTTTTTAGATGTTGTTTGGCAAACTCTAATCTGGCCTTCCTGTTTTGAGGCTCACCAATGGTTTACATCTTATGGTGAACCCTCTGTATTCATTCTGGTAAATTCTTCTCTTGATTGTTGACTTTGACACACATACACCTACCTCCTGGAGAGTGTTCTTGATCTGGCCAACTGTTGTGAAGGGTGTTTTCTTCACCAGGGAAAGAATTCTTTGGTCATCCACCACAGTTGTTTTCTGTGGTCTTCCGGGTCTTTTGGTGTTGCTGAGCTCACCGGTGCATTATTTCTTTTTAAGGATGTTCCAAACAGTTGATTTGGCCACACCTAATGTTTTTGCTATCTCTCTGATGGGTTTGTTTGTTTTTTTCAGCCTAATGATGGCTTGCTTCACTGATAGTGACAGCTCTTTGGATCTCATATTGAGAGTTGACAGCAACAGATTCCAAATGCAAATAGCACACTTGAAATGAACTCTGGATCTTTTATCTGCTCCTTGTAAATGGAATAATGAGGGAATAACACACACCTGGCCATGGAACAGCTGAGCAGCCAATTGTCCCAATACTTTTGGTCCCTTAAAAAGTGGGAGGCACATATACAAACTGTTTTAAATCCTACACCTTTCATCTGATTTGGATGTAAATACCCTCAAATTAAAGCTGGAAGTCTGTAGTTAAAGCACATCTTGTTTGTTTAATTTCAAATTCACTGTGGTGGTGTATAGAGCCAAAAAGATTAGAATTGTGTCGATGTCCCAATATTTATGGACCTGACTGTATGTCTGTTTACCAAAGCTGGGTGAGAGCAGTTTGGGTCAGCAGGAAAAGGTTTGAAATCCTTCTTCAGTGTCTTCAGTGATAATGAGAACAATGGTATCCTCAGTGATAATGAGGGCCCAGGTTCCAGAAATTTGTAGTGGATGGGCTCATTCATACGGTAGTGTCTGCACAAGCCACTCAGGAATCAGCCTGTCAAGGAGAGGGTCATTACTAGTTGACCACCCTAGTTGGTCATCCTGCCCTCATTAAAAGAGCAACAAATATGGCATGTAGTAGAGGTGATTCAGAGGGAAGTCTTAACAGATTAGAGAGCAGCAAGATGTTCTTTCATGGCCTACATGCCTTGGATTCTCTGCTGGGTGAAAGGAGGAGCAGCAGTGGCAATGGCGGCATAAGCAAGTCTTTCAGGTCCTTCTTCATGATGCATCTCTCAGGTCTGGCTGCTGGCAGCAGTCACAAGCAGCACATAACCTATATGATCAATGATTATATGGGGTCAAGAGTGGCGATAGACACCATTAGAATGTAAATTCATAAATTAGCCCTAAAACAAGGCAAATGTAATGACACGTAATTCTTTGTGGGTGATGTAGAAAAAACAGTCCAAAAACAGCTGTAAGTTCTCCAAGGTGGCTAAACTATTCTAAGTGCTATCACATAAGGTGTGTAACAAACTGAAAAGAAATAAGAACAATGCACCTCCATTGGCCAGTTTAAACCTGAATTGCACAGGAACGGGGTCCAAATACCTGTGTACGATTCAGCGCAGTGCGATTTTCACTGGAAATCTGAAAATTGCACTGGATCACACCAAAAGTACTGCATGCACTACCTTTAATACACACTGCAACCTGATTGGATGATGCTGTGGTAGTATGTGATCTAGTGCAGGCAAATTCACGGCGTTTGCAATCTGCGCCTGGCGTGTCATTAGGAATATGTTGATACCCAAAGCAGATCACACAACCAATGCGTTTTGAACATCATGTGGGCAACGCACACAGAACACAGGTTTCACACACCACTACACTCAGATAAAAAAAATGTAAACTCACCTTTTGATGGCAATCAAGCTACTTGTGATACATAGTAATCAAGCTGTCACCAAACGGTGGTCCCTCAATAGAAGGTATTTCATCAAAAATGGTATATTGCTGGATAATTAATTAAACCACAGAGAAAACAACATCTTTAAGACAAAAGAACCTGTGAGGTAAAGTCCGAAGTGGAGCTTGAGTGCTGAGGATTCAGGTGAAAACGAAGTCAGAGAGATCAGGCCGGCAACAGATCGGGCAAAGCGGTATCCAAATGAAATCCAAAGAATGGTCAGGCAGGCAGAAGTCATACAAGCTGGCGATAAAGTACAGATTCAGCAGGCTGAAAAGGGGTCACGAATACAGGCAAAAGTTCATACACGAAAGTCTATCAAAGAGCAAGCAGCACACCCAGGAAGATATTCCAAAACAAACGGGCACTCAGTAACAGGAAGTGCTGCTATTTGTAGGCTGGTTAAATTGTACATTGTTCACAGCTTGTTAAATTTTACATTGTTCATAGCTGACAGCAGGTGGGGCTAGTGAGTCCAAGGCTAGCATCAGGCTGGAAAAATCACTGCCAAAACTCCAGAGCTTCTCTGTGGCACAACAGGTAAGGCTGCAAGCTATGAAACAAGGAACCTTCCGGTTCAAGGACACCCAGGTACATGACAGGACCCCCTCTCCAATGGACCCCTCCGGGAGCCTAGCAAGGCTTAGCAGGAAAGGTGGCATGAAAGTCTTGGATGAGAGCAGGGGCATGCAAATCTTTAGCTGGAATCCAGGAACGGTTTGTGATGAGGTATCCTTTCCAACGAACCAGATATTGTAGGCCACGACCCCACCTTCTAGAATCCAGAATCTTAGAGACTTCAAACTCATGTTGTCCATCAACAAGAACAGGAGGAGTTAGTTGTTGAGTTCTGGAGTAACAATTGAAGATTGCCCTTTTAAGGAGAGAAACATGGAACACAGGGTGTATCCGGAGTGAGGAGGGCAATTTCAACCGATAGGAGACTGGTCCGCAATTACCCTAAAAGGACCATTAATTTGAGGGCCCAATTTGGTAGAGGGTTGCTTCAGTCTTACGTATTTGGTAGACAGCCAAACTCTGTCCCCCACTGCATATGGAGTTATATGGCGTTGTCGTCTGTTGGAAAAACGTTCATATCTGCCTGCTGACTTTCGTAGCAATAAGCAAACCTTTTTACAGTGTAGCAAGATATTCTTCATCCGTTGATCTGCTGCTGGTACACCAGATGAAGGCTGAAGAAGTGGAAAGGTCTGAGGGTGATAGCCCAAGGCTGCGTAGAATGGCGTGGTATGCAGGGCACTGTGCCAACGAGAGTTCATGGCAAATTCAGCCAACGGCAAATACTTAGACCAATTGGAGTGTAGCGAGTTGATGTAATGCCGAAGATAGGTTTCAAGGGTCTGATTCATGCGTTCGGTTTGACCATCTGTTTGCGGGTGATGTGAGGTAAAGAGTGAGAGCGTTACTCTCAGTTTCTTACAAAACGCTCTCCAGAATCGGGAAATGAACTGAGATCCGTGGTCTGAGACGATATTGGTAGGTATACCATGATGTTTCACAACATGAGAAAGGAAGACGGTAGACAGAGCTTCCACTGTAGGTAATCCAGAGATTGGTACAAAATGGAACATCTTTGAAAAGCGATCCACTATAACCCATATAGCAGTCATTCCATCAGATTTGGGTAATTCTGTACACGAAAGTCTATCAAAGAGCAAGCAGCACACCCAGGAAGATATTCCAAAACAAACGGGCACTCAGTAACAGGAAGTGCTGCTATTTGTAGGCTGGTTAAATTGTACATTGTTCACAGCTGGTTAAATTTTACATTGTTCACAGCTGACAGCAGGTGGGGCTAGTGAGTCCAAGGCTAGCATCAGGCTGGAAAAATCACTGCCAAAACTCCAGAGCTTCTCTGTGGCACAACAGGTAAGGCTGCAAGCTACGAAACAAGGAACCTTCCGGTTCAAAGACACCCAGGTACATGACAGGACCCCCTCTCCAATGGACCCCTCCGGGAGCCTAGCAAGGCTTAGCAGGAAAGGTGGCATGAAAGTCTTGGATGAGAGCAGGGGCATGCAAATCTTTAGCTGGAATCCAGGAACGGTTTGTGATGAGGTATCCTTTCCAACGAACCAGATATTGTAGGCCACGACCCCACCTTCTAGAATCCAGAATCTTAGAGACTTCAAACTCATGTTGTCCATCAACAAGAACAGGAGGAGTTAGTTGTTGAGTTCTGGAGTAACAATTGAAGATTGCCCTTTTAAGGAGAGAAACATGGAACACAGGGTGTATCCGGAGTGAGGAGGGCAATTTCAACCGATAGGAGACTGGTCCGCAATTACCCTAAAAGGACCATTAATTTGAGGGCCCAATTTGGTAGAGGGTTGCTTCAGTCTTACGTATTTGGTAGACAGCCAAACTCTGTCCCCCACTGCATATGGAGTTATATGGCGTCGTCGTCTGTTGGAAAAACGTTCATATCTGCCTGCTGACTTTCGTAGCAATAAGCAAACCTTTTTACAGTGTAGCAAGATATTCTTCATCCGTTGATCTGCTGCTGGTACACCGGATGAAGGCTGAAGAAGTGGAAAGGTCTGAGGGTGATAGCCCAAGGCTGCGTAGAATGGCGTGGTATGCAGGGCACTGTGCCAATGAGAGTTCATGGCAAATTCAGCCAACGGCAAATACTTAGACCAATTGGAGTGTAGCGAGTTGATGTAATGCCGAAGATAGGTTTCAAGGGTCTGATTCATGCGTTCGGTTTGACCATCTGTTTGCGGGTGATGTGAGGTAGAGAGTGAGAGCGTTACTCTCAGTTTCTTACAAAACGCTCTCCAGAATCGGGAAATGAACTGAGATCCGTGGTCTGAGACGATATTGGTAGGTATACCATGATGTTTCACAACATGAGAAAGGAAGACGGTAGACAGAGCTTCCACTGTAGGTAATCCAGAGATTGGTACAAAATGGAACATCTTTGAAAAGCGATCCACTATAACCCATATAGCAGTCATTCCATCAGATTTGGGTAATTCTGTAATGAAGTCCATAGTTAAATGGGTCCAAGTCTGGCGAGGTGCAGGAAGCGGTTGTAATAGCCCAGCAGGCAATGTGCGAGGTACTTTATTAGCAGCACAGGTTGGACAGGCAGCAACATAGTCTGTAACATCTCTTTTCATATGAGGCCACCAAACATGATGCTGCAAGGTCTTAAGAGTGATTGTGATACCAGGATGACCAGATAACACTCCATCATGTGCCCAGAGGGGTACAGGTCTCCTGAGGCTGGGGGCTACAAACAGGTGACCTGGTGGTACCTTCAGCCCTTGAGGAACACGATTCTGGGTTTCCTGTAACTGTTGGGAAAGAGCTGCAGAGATCTGTGGGACAATCTTGTGAGGTGGAATAATATATTGTTCGGTAGGTTGATCTTCTTCAGAAGTAACAAACTGTCTGGAAAGAGCATCGGCCTTCCTGTTCTTATGACCAGGGACATAGGAAAGGACAAAATTAAAACAGGAGAAGAACAGAGCCCATCGAGCTTGACGTGAATTCAAACATTTAGCAGTCTGAAGATACAGCAGGTTTTATGGTCGGTCAGGATAGAAAAAGGCTTTAGAGCCCCTTCCAGATGATGTCACCATTCGGTTAATGCAAGTTTTATAGCAAGTAGTTCTCGATTCCCAACATCATAATTCATCTCCACTGGAGAAAACTTTTTAGAAAAAAACGCCACTGGATGAATCTTACCGGTCTTAGGTTGTCTCTGGGACAGCACGGCACCTGCTCCTACCTCAGAGGCATCCACCTCAACAATGTATTGGAGATCAGGGTTTGGATGCTGAAGAATTGGAGCCTTGCTGAACATACCCTTTAAAAGCTGGAAAGCTGATTCTGCTTCAGAGGGCCACAGTTTGCAATTGGTGCCTTTCCTAGTCATAGCAGTAAGGGGGGCAGCTATGGAGGCAAAACCCTTAATGAAACGCCTGTAGTAATTTGCAAACCCCAGAAAGCTTTGGAGTTCCTTCAAAGTGGTCGGTTGGGGACATTGCAAGACAGCAGAGAGTTTCTGTGGGTCCATTTGGAAACCGACACTATTTATGATGTATCCAAGAAAAGATATCTGGTTTTGATGAAAACTGCACTTCTCAATCTTCGCATAAAGGTGGTTTTCTCTCAGCCGCTGTAATACTTGCCTTACATGTGAGCGGTGCTCAAGGTGAGTCTTGGAAAAAATTAAGATATCATCCAGGTAGATTATTACAAAACGGTAACTGAAGTCATGAAAAATGTCATTCATGAAACGTTCGAAGACAGCAGGAGTGTTACAGAGTCCAAATGGCATAACCAGATTCTCATAGTGTCAATTGCGGGTGTGGAAAGCTGTCTTCCACTCGTCTCCCTCTCTAATTCGAACCAGATTATAAGCCCCTCTGAGGTCAAGTTTAGTGAAGATAACGGCTCCCTTAAGCACATCAAATAACTCTAGAATAAGAGGCAATGGGTAGGAGTCTTTTACAGCGATCAGATTTAACCCTCGATAATCTATGCAAGGTCAAAGACCCCCATCCTTCTTTTCGACAAAGAAGAAACCTGCCCCTACTGGAGAAGAAGAGGGTTGAATAAAACCTCTTTCCAAGTTGTCCTTGACATATTCCTCCATTGACTTTTGTTCAGGCAGAGACAGGGGATAGGTCCTTCCTTTGGCAAGAGGTGCTCCAGGGATCAGATTAATCGCACAGTCAAAAGAACAATGTGGAGGTAAAACCTCCGCCTTTTTCTTGCAAAACACATCTGCAAATTAATGGCATTCATGAGGCAAGTTAGGAGGGATGGCTGTGGAAGCCAACAGACAACCAGAAAGTCTTGTGGGTCGAGATAAACAGTTCCAATAACAAGAAGACCCCCAAGAGGTAAATTCTCCCTTTACCCAATCAAAGGAAGAGTTGTGTTGTTGTAACCAAGGGTAGCCAAGGATAACAGGCAGATGTGGGGAATCAATAAGAGACAGGATGATTTCCTCTTTATGGAGTGCACCTACCTGAAGGGTGATTGTGGTGGTCTCAAATTTTACAAGGCCATCTCCCAACGGCTGTCCATTCAGGGTGGTAATGTTCAGAGGTCTAGACTTTGGAACAAATGGAATGTTATTTTCTTTGGCAAAATTGTAATCCAAGAATATACCAGCGGCTCCCGAATCTACAAAAGCATCACAGGAGACAAGTTTATAGGCTAAGTGGAAAGTTGCGGGTACAGTAGTCCTGGTTTTGGAGGAAGTACTTGTAAGGTCTAACCCAGCTCCTCCGACACTGGTTAGACTCTGCCTTTTACTGGATGGGCTGGACAACCAGATAGCAAATGTCCTTTAAGTCCACAGTACAAGTATAAGCCCTTTGTCTCTCCGATTCTGAGAGGTGGAGATGGCTGACTTCCATGGGTTCCACAGGAGACTTGGATTCAACAGAAATTTCAGGTTCAGGCTGAGGTGGCGCTTGGAAGTTAGGGGCCAAGTGATATACCGGCCTTGGAAGTTTACGAGTTCTGGGTCTCTCCTGGCACCTTTCATGATACCAGAGATCCAGACGAACACACACCTCTATGAATTTTTCAAGATCTTCTGGGGAGTCCTTATAGACCAATTCATCCTTAATGCGATCTGTAAGACCTTTACGGAAAGCTGCATGTAATGCCCCTGAGTCCCGTTTGGTCTCAGCCGCCAGGGTGTGGAACTCAATAGCATACTTTGCCACAGTCCTGGTACCTTGTTGTATGTCCAAAAGTGAGCACTCAGCTGCAGAAGCTCTATCTAACTTGTCAAATACAGTCTGAAGAGAAGCCAGAAATCTATCAGCATCTTGCAGCACAGGATCATTGCGTTCCAAGTAAGGAGAGACCCATGCCAGGGCTTTCCCTTTAAACAAAGAAATTACAAATGTCACTTTGGCGGAAGAAGTACTGAAAGCCCCAGGGTTGTTGCGGAAGTGCAAATGACAAACGTTTAAAAAACCTCTGCAGTCCTCGGTGTCACCACCAAACTTTTCAGGTAAGGGAAGTTTGAGGGGCACAGAAGATATGGGTTGGATTGGAGCAGGAGTCTGGACAGATACAGAGGAGCCAGATAAACAGGATTTTAGCATAGCACAAAGTTCATCTAGCTTAGCGTCTAGAGAAGAAATATGCTGTTCATGAACTCCAATCAATTGTCCCTCATACGTAAGTGCCTTAACAATCTCAGCAGGGTTCACTGTCATTATGGCCCATTTGTTATGTTAGGTACCTGTGAGGTGAAGTCCGAAGTGGAGCTTGAGTGCTGAGGATTCAGGCGAAAACAAAGTCAGAAAGATCAGGCCGGCAACAGATCGGGCAAAGCAGTATCCAAACGAAATCCAAAGAATGGTCAGGCAGGCAGAAGTCATACACAAGCTGGCGGTGAAGTACAGATTCAGCAGGCTGAAAAGGGGTCACGAATACAGGCAAAAGTTCATACACGAAAGTCTATCAAAGAGCAAGCAGTACACCCAGGAAGATATTCCAAAACAAACGGGCACTCAGTAACAGGAAGTGCTGCTATTTGTAGGCTGGTTAAATTGTACATTGTTCACAGCTGGGTAAATTTTACATTGTTCACAGCTGACAGCAGGTGGGGCTAGTGAGTCCAAGGCAAGCATCAGGCTGGAAAAATCACTGCCAAAACTCCAGAGCTTCTCTGTGGCACAACAGGTAAGGCTGCAAGCTATGAAACAAGGAACCTATGGTTCAAGGACAACCAGGTACATGACATAAACTAAATATTTAACAAGCACACACCTAACAAACACACAACAGTAGGTATCGAGCAGCTAAATTGATAAAGTTCATGAGGGGATCTCACATAAGGAATCTAAAGTCATAGAAACACAATATTTAGTTGAAATGAACGAATAGTTAATTCATTATAAATATAGTATACATTAATAAAAATACATGATAGTAAATTAAATAACTACCCACACTTTAAAAAGGAACATATTAAAACCTTGAAAATAAAATATCCCGTTTAAGCAGTTCAAAATAGTTAGATGGATGTCATGGTTTGGCAGGCTAGCCTCCTTTAAAATGTCAATACTCCACCAAATTCGGTATCTTTTCCAAACCCTTCCCATCCCAATTTTAGTAACACACCTGGCACCTTTGACATTCCTATTTAAGCAACACATGGCCAATTGGTTAAACACAGGAATGCTGGTAATTCTAGTAGCCATTAATGATTATTATACAGCTGCCCAATTAGACCATATCAAACACTGGTTTCATCCCACCCATGGTTCTTTGTGGCTATATATAGGGATGGCATTATCAACAGCTATGGATCTGTGCATACTTCTGCTAGCAGATCAGTGGATCATCCCGCTTGAGTTGAACAAGCTTTTACTGCCTACCTAAGCTTCTATTCTAATGTTGAGAGACATACACACTCCAACCATATGCACCTGACCTAATCCAAATACAAATATATCTATTTCTACTTTAGAATAGGGATGATCGAATGGTTCGGGTTGACCATCAGTTCGACCCGAACATTGACTGTTCGAGGTTCGGCCGAATTTAGAACTTTTTGCTGAAAAAGTTCGGAATTCGGCAACCAGAACCGACCAAAATGCAATGGGCCAGGAAATGGGCTTTAAAAGCCTGTGATTGGACCAGAACCATTAGTAAAAGCCAATTGAGGGGGCAGGAGAATGCTAGGAATGTGATTGGAGTGACTAGGGGGTCCCTAGGCCAATCATTAGTGAATAAGCCCCCCAGTATATAAGATAGCCCCCGCCAAATTCCTAGCATTGTAATACAGGGACATGGAAGAGAGTGGAAGCAGTTCTGTTAATTTTACTTTAAAAGTGTCATTTAGCATTTATTAGTGTGAGGAAAGGGATATCTAGTGTAGTTAGGGTGCTCTTTTACACTTTAGTTAGATGCAAAAATTTAGTTTCTGTAGGGAAAGTGTTAAGTGCCAGGGTGACCGTAATGTAGTGTTGGTGTGAACTGACACTGACTGCTATGGCAGGGTGACTAAACCCTTCCATATCAGGGTGACCGCTATAGAGAAAAGATAGTTTCTCTTAAGTCACATTCGGTGCACTAATATGGCTTCTCGTCTGTCAGCCTGCTTTTTGGCTGCAGGCATTTATAGGGATTTTTTGAGGACAAGTTTGGAGTCAGGCATGACATCTAAACTTGTGTATTGGGGTATATATACACACACATGTCTGTATATATACACCTGCACATATATAGGTGTGAAAGGAGCAGAAAACACTACTTGCGCTAATGAAATAATTAACACCAATATAGTTACGCTCCTATCACACCTATATATGTGTATGGGTAAAATACATATAAGTGTGTGTGTATATATATACCCCTATACAGAAGTTCAGATGTTTTGCCTGCCTCCAAAGAACCCAAAAAAATGCCCAAAAAAACGCTAGCGCCAAAAAAAAAAAACGCCCAGGTGTGTTGTTGCAGGCATTTTTTTGGGGTTTTTGGAGGCAGGCAAAACATCTGAACTTGTGTATAGTTATATATATACACACATACTGATATGTATTTTACACTTACACATATATAGGTGTTATAGGAGCGTAGCCATATTAGTGTTAATTATTTCATTAGCGCAAGCATATATTTCTGCTACTATCACACCTATATATGTCTAGGTGTATATATACATATAAGTATGTGTGTATATATACCCGTATACACAAGTTTAGATGTTTTGCCTGCTTCCAAAGACGCCCAAAAAATGCCCAAAAAAAGCTAGCGCCAAAAAAAAGCCCAGCTGTGTTGTTGCAGGCATTTTTTTGGGGTTTTTGGAGGCAGGCAAAACATTTGAACTTGTGTATAGTTATATATATACACACATACTTATATGTATTTTACACTTACACATATATAGGTGTTATAGGAGCGGAGCCATATTAGTGTTAATTATTTAATTAGCGCAAGCATATATTTCTGCTACTATCACACCTATATATGTCTAGGTGTATATATACATATAAGTATATGTGTATATATACCCCTATACACAAGTTCAGATGTTTTGTCTGCCTCAAAAGACCCCAAAAAATGCCCAAAAAAACGCCTGCTACTAAACCGGCAAGGTGTGAAAATAGCGAAGCTATTCTGTTCTATAAGTGACATAATACAAACCATCTTTTTTTATGGTTCTGGACATGCTACAGAGCTGAAACTTCACAGGTACACCTTTTAGACCCCCCAGATACTAAATCCAAAGAATTTTTTATTTTTTTTCAATAATTGGCTCTCTATCAAAAATGACAATTTTTAAGAACTTTTTTTTGTGTGATTAATAGTCCCTGGGGTATGGCCCAGAACCCTAGGCACTTTTTAGGGGCATTTATTGGGTTTTAGGGCTTCAAAATTGTGTTTTTTTATTACCGAAGTTCGGGTCCCATTGATTTCAATGGGGTTCTGAAATCCGGGCCGAACTTTCGGGAAGTTCGGATGTTCTGGCCGAACCGAACTTTTGAAAAGTTTGATCATCCCTACTTTAGAAACCATTATTCTACATCTTTCAGTTCACTGCCTAACCCTTCACGGTATTTCCATTTTTGATGGTTAGCTTAGAGACTGCAATCCCAAGAGTATAGGGGATCTGATGGAGGAATTCAGCCTTCCCGCTTCTGAAAAGTCCACACTTACATCTGTAACTAGCTTTCTTAAATCCCATACTCCTCCCAAACCTAATATACTGTACTGTACTAAAATCTCAAGCTTCCTTATATCAATCTCTCCACCTGGTAAAGACATATCTTACTTCTACAATATCCTTCAAGGATAACTTGAATTTATAAAATCTGCTCTTATACAACACTAGGAAAAGTATTTAGACAAAACTTTAATACTCTCTCAATAGCTCAAAGCCTTCATTTCAATATACCATGCTTCACATTGAGTGAACAACTGGGAATTGGCGTAAAACAAATTATGCTTTGATGGTACTATACCTCTTACCGGCTATCTTATTTTTCCTCCTCCAACTTCCCTTACTGCTGGTGGGAATGTGGTCATGTGGGGACTTTACTTCACATACTGTTCAATGGTCATGCAAATCTCTGTTGAATTTCTGGTGGAAGATCTTTCAACTTATCTCTAAACTCACTGGAGTGCAGTTTTAGCCAAATCCTACTTTGGCCTTAATAAATATGGGAATTGAGAACTTCCTGCCCAACTTCACTAATATGGTTACCCATATTTTACTTGCTGCCAGAACCACTATAGTGAGACGTTGGAGATCATAGTTGGCACCTAATCCATCTGAAGCAGTCATGCTGGTTAAAATAAATGATCTATATGAGAGATCATTACCATTCTCCTGTCTCCACATCTGTACCTGATCTGATCACTCTGTGTATGACCTGGCTTGCCTGACTCTGCTTACATTCTAGTCCATTTGGAGCTACCAAGTTGCAAGCACCTGTCCATCTGCAACTGGGACCTGCTCTTCGGCTAACTACGTCCAAGTACCAGCCTGTTCCTGCCCTCAGGACATCTGCTGCCATCTGGCATCCTACTCAATTAGCAGCGCAGCAGCTAGCATGTATACCAGCACTTGTATGACTCTGCACTCCTCTGCCATCTGTATACTCTACCAGGGGCCCCCGAGTCAGAAGTGCAAGAGTGTAACGCTCCTGCGTTTTACGTATGATGTGGATTTTCAGCTGCAGAAATATTCCACTTCAGTAGTCATGTAGAGAAACGCTGAGACACCATTCCCAACTCTCAATGACTCATCATGTGTGGATGATCTCAATTCAGCAAGTAAATACACACACTCAATAAGATGTTTCCTAGAGTGACTTATGTATATAGTAACACAGTGATGATAGGCTGAAGAGACAGGTTGGGTAGAGATGGTAGATGACAGACACTTGAAAGGAAATGTTCTTGAAAGTAAGATAGTAGCAGATGGGATGCAGATAGGTTTAGCAATCATGTATGGTAGTAGATGACAGAGTAGCAGGTGGACATACAAGAGAGATCAACCCAGTGCAAGAACAGGTGGTAGTAGGCTCAAGAGCTAGCAATCTTAGATAATGCAGATGTAGTAATAGTCCTTAGTATGCAGAGCTAGATAGTGTAAGCTTTAGTATAAAGGTTATAGAGGTTTCCCCTGTGGGGTACTTATCACTAATAGCAATGTAGCAGAGGAGAGGTTCGGCAAGAGCGGATGATCCGGTAGCGGGATACAGGGATCAGCGCAGCGTGGTTCCGACAGCGAGGTATGCTTGCAAGCATGTGAGCTTCAAGACAGGTTAGCATCAAGGCACAAAGCAGTTTGAACGAACACATGTGAGTGAGAGCCGGCGATCTAAATAGCCATCCAGTCCGGCGCTCAGTGATGACAGCATCAGTCTTAAAGGTGTATGCGCACCTTACCAAAAGAGAATGGTGGGGCGCATACACTTATGAAAGAGTAATTAGGGTACCCAAAGGTACCAGAACATTACAAAGAGAGGCCTTCCTCGGCATAAACCACACTCTACCCACCAGGTTTGGTCCAGTAAGAATGGGCAGGGTTTATACATATCCCTCATGGCACACTGGATCAACATTTTAGGACCTGGAATGAGGCACACCACTAAAGCTTGTGGTGCCACCATATGCTTTGTCTTTTGGTGAAAGCCAAGTCATGTGTACCCTTTTTCCTCACTGGCCTCATTCTCTGGCCTCTCAGAGCCAACAGTTCTTCCCAAGCACTCCAGACCATGTGCAACTTGCCAGGATAAGTTCTGTTATGCTGTGTGCAGCTTGTATGCCTGAATGACATGAGCCATACCGGGTTCAAGCTGCTGGCAGCTGTCCAAACTGGGAGGGGGCTGACTCCATGCTGTCTTCAGCCTGGAAAAATTGTATGTGACAAACAGCACTAACCTGCTGGCCACCTAGGAGAAATCGCACGTACCTTGGCTTCCAAAGCCATACAAAAGGGCAGATAATTTTTTGTCCACTTTTGAGTGTTTTTCTTTTTTTTTTTTTTACAGTGGCCAGGCCTGGTTACAGGCAGCTCTCACAGGCAGTGCTTAAACCACACGATTGCTGGGCTGATGCAAACATTCTCAGAAGTGAGGATCCATGGACTTTTGGGTATCCAGACTTAACCACAGAATAAACTGGAGCAGCTGTCTTTACCCTAGAACCAGTGTGCTGTCTGAAAGAGGCCTTCAGAGTAGCAGGATGTTTTGAAGAGGCAAGTCCACTTGTAGACATGTTTGCTTTTAATTATAATGAACCAGTCTTGGTATACCAATGAATAAAAACCCCTGCAACCGGTGCTACAAGTTGAACTTTTAATTGTTATCTGTTATCTGTAAAAGATACCTACCACCATTACCAGCTAAAACCTGCTCCTTTGACCGAGCAGAATACAGGCTCACCTGAGCCAATGATGGTGGACAGGGAAGAGGAGTATGAGGTTGAGGTAAATCTGGATTGCAGAAAAGGGAGAAATCAAACCCAGTACCCAATTCAGTGAAAAAGATATGGTCCTGAAGAAAATTCTTGGGAACCTGAAAACAATGTCCATGCCAGAAGACTCTTTCCAGGCCCACCCAGAAAAGATGGTTTAGTTTGGCATCCTGAGGCTGCCCATTGGGAGGGGACAATGTCAGGAGAAGAAGAGAAACATTTGTGCATGCTAACGTGCGTGCGCATTCGCGTATGTGCAGACGCACCAGCGCATCCCGTGACAGATGAGGGTGTCAAATGGGCTTTTTAAGTTGGATCAGCAACCATGATCTGTGCTGTTTCATCCACAGCATTCTGTGATTGTCCCGTTCCCTGTTACCTACATCTGCTCTTGAAATACTGACCCTTTTTGCTTCTGACTATTCCTGCTCTCCACCATCATCAGCACTTCTCTGGTTTGGTATATAACCCATGCTGTTGGAGTCTAATTTGCACCATTTTTTGTCCATTGTGAATCTCTAATGAAGGGGGAAAAAATCTGAATATCGACAGGTAGACAATAACAAAAAACTCCAAAAATAATCTCGACAAAATGTCACTGACAAAATGCTGGTTTGTAGAAAGGGGATTACACAGGCCAATGGGCATCACTAGGTATTCAAAATGCCCAAACGAGTACAGAATGCCATCTTCCATGTCGAAAATTGTTGCTGTCCTAAGCCTTTAAAACAGTTCTGGTACCAGGTCCCAGTTCTTGACTATAACCTTATTAAGCTCGTCAACACAGGGTTAAAGAGAATGATCTTTTTTCTTCACAAAGAAAATGTCTGCCCTAGCTGGAGAGGTGCATGGACAAATGAACCCCTTCTTCAAACTCTCGTCAATGTAATCTTTAAGAGCTATGAGTTCTAATTCAGATAAGAGAAAGATTCCCTGGCCAACAGGAGCATCTCAATCGTAGGATTTATGAGGAGGAAGAGTTTCTGCCCCTTTTTTACTGAAAACATCCAGAAAATCCCTATATGTAGCAGGAACATGCTTCAAGGTCAGAGTCCATTCATAACAGGGATGGTGGGGAACATGTCGGTTCCAGTAGGCAATGTTGATGGCAGTAGGGTGAATGAAACTGAATCTCCCGTGTAACCCAATTTATGTGTGGGTTGTGTGCCTGCAGCCAAGGTATGTCTACTAGTATAATGGGGAACAAAGGTGAGGCAATGGCATCTAGGCGTAATAGTTCCTTGTGACTAGTAGCAATGGTGTCAGGTAATGGGTCTGTCTCTTGAGAGACTAATCCAGACTTGATGGTGGACCCATCTGCCAGATGAACTGAGAGCATCTGGGCCTTGGGTTTCAGAGGTATTTGGTGTTTAGTAGAAAAGGACAGGTCAATAAAGCAACTGCAGGGCCCATAATTAATTATAGCTGGTACTTGAACAGTTCCTCTTGGAAGCTGTAACAGAATAGAGAGAGCTAGATGAGAAGAGTGGCTTGGCAGAGCTGGATACTTGGAAGAAGTAATAGAAAAGGCACTCACGGAGTTTGGCAGGGCAGGTTCTTACATAGTGCCTTGGTTAGGGATGATCGAACTTTTGAAAAGTTCGGTTCGGCCAGAACATCCGAACTTCCTGAAAGTTTGGCCCGGATTTCAGAACCCCATTGAAATCAATGGGACCCGAACTTCGGTAATCAAAAAACACAATTTTTAAGCCCTAAAACCCAATAAATGCCCCTAAAAAGTGCCTAGGGTTCTGGGTCATGCCCCATTAACTATTAATCACACAAAAAAACGTTCTTAAAAATTGTCATTTTTGATAAAAAAGCCAATTATTGAAAAAAAAAGAGATTTTTTTTTATTCTGACTTTGGATTTAGTATCTGGGGGGTCTAAAAAGTGTACATGTGAAGTTTCAGCTCTGTAGCATGTCCAGAACCATGAAAAAAAAAAAAGATAATTTTTCAGTAGAACAGGGATGTGGGACCCTCCTTTAACACCTATATGATCTTTTTTTTCTGGTTCTGGACATGCTACAGAGCTGAAACCTCACAGGTACACCTTTTAGACCCCCCCAGACACAAAATCACACAAAAAAAGTTCTTAAAAATTGTCATTTTTGATAAAAAAGCCAATTATTGAAAAATTAAAAAAAAAAAAAAAAAGAGATTTTTTGAATTTTTGGATTTAGTATCTGGGGGGTCTAAAAAGTGTACATGTGAAGTTTCAGCTCTGTAGCATGTCCAGAACCATAAAAAAAAAGATTGTTTGTATTAGAAAACTTTCAGCACAGGAGGTTGGCTTCGCTGCTGTAACACCTTGCCGGTTTAATAGCAGGCATTTTTTTTTGGGTTCTTTGCAGTCAGGAAAAACATCTGAACTTGTGTATAGTGGTACTGTGCACAAGTTCTGATGTTTTGCCTGCCTCCAAAAACCCCCAAAAAATGCCAGCAAAAACACACCTGGGCATTTTTTTTTTGACGCTAGCGTTTTTTTTGACATTTTTTGGGGTTCTTTTGAGGCAGGCAAAACAACTGAACTTGTGTATAGTGGTGTATATACACACACATACATATATTTATATACACACCTAGACATATATAGGTGTGATAGTAGCAGAAATATATGCTTGCGCTAATGAAATCATTTACAGTAATATATTTCTGCTACTATCACACCTATATATGGCTAGGTGTCTATATACATATAATTATGTGTGTATATATACCACTATACACAAGTTCAGATGTTTTGCCTGCCTCAAAAGAACCCCCAAAAATGCCAAAAAAAACGCTAGCATCAAAAAAAAAATGCCCAGGTGTGTTTTTGCTGGCATTTTTTGGGAGTTTTTGGAGGCAGGCAAAACATCAGAACTTATGCACAGTACCACTATACACAAGTTCAGATGTTTTTCTTGACTGCAAAGAACCCAAAAAAATGCCTGCTTTGAAACCGGCAAGGTGTGAAAACCGAGGAGAGAAGCTAACCCCCTGAGCTGAAAGTTTTCTAATACATACAATCCTTTTTTTTTCTGGTTCCGGACATGCTACAGAGCTGAAACTTCACAAGTACACCTTTTAGACCCCCCAGACACAAAATCACACAAAAAAGTTCTTAAAAATTGTCATTTTTGATAAAAAAAGCCAATTATTGAAAAATTAAAAAAAAAAAGAGATTTTTTGGATTTTTGGATTTAGTATCTGGGGGGTCTAAAAAGTGTACATGTGAAGTTTCAGCTCTGTAGCATGTCCAGAACCATAAAAAAAAAGATTGTTTGTATTAGAAAACTTTCAGCACAGGAGGATGGCTTCGCTGCTGTAACACCTTGCCGGTTTAATAGCAGGCATTTTTTTGGGTTCTTTGCAGTCAGGAAAAACATCTGAACTTGTGTATAGTGGTACTGTGCACAAGTTCTGATGTTTTGCCTGCCTCCAAAAACCCCCAAAAAATGCCAGCAAAAACACAGCTGGGCATTTTGTTTTGATGCTAGCGGTTTTTTTGGCATTTTTTGGGGTTCTTTTGAGGCAGGCAAAACAACTGAACTTGTGTATAGTGGTGTATATACACACACATACATATATTTATATACACACCTAGACATATATAGGTGTGATAGTAGCAGAAATATATGCTTGCGCTAATGAAATCATTTACAGTAATATATTTCTGCTACTATCACACCTATATATGGCTAGGTGTCTATATACATATAATTATGTGTGTATATATACCACTATACACAAATTCAGATGTTTTGCCTGCCTCAAAAGAACCCCCAAAAATGCCAAAAAAAACGCTAGCATCAAAAAAAAAAAATGCCCAGGTGTGTTTTTGCTGGCATTTTTTGGGAGTTTTTGGAGGCAGGCAAAACATCAGAACTTGTGCACAGTACCACTATACACAAGTTCAGATGTTTTTCCTGACTGCAAAGAACCCAAAAAAAATGCCTGCTTTGAAACCGGCAAGGTGTGAAAACCGAGGAGAGAAGCTAACCCCCTGAGCTGAAAGTTTTCTAATACATACAATCCTTTTTTTTCTGGTTCTGGACATGCTACAGAGCTGAAACTTCACAGGTACACCTTTTAGACCCCCCAGACACAAAATCACACAAAAAAATTTCTTAAAAATTGTAATTTTTGATAAAAAAGCCAACTATTGAAAAAAATTTTTTTAAAAAAAGAGATTTTTTGATTTTTACTTTGGATTTCAGATCTGGGGGGTCTAAAAAGTGTACATGTGAAGTTTCAGCTCTGTAGAATGTCCAGAACCATAAAAAAAAAAAAGATTGTTTGTATTAGAAAACTTTCAGCACAGGAGTATGGCTTCGCTGCTGTAACACCTTGCCGGTTTAATAGAAGGCATTTTTGGGGTTCTTTGCAGTCAGGAAAAACATCTGAACTTGTGTATAGTGGTACTGTGCACAAGTTCTGATGTTTTTCCTGCCTCTAAAAACCCCCAAAAAATGCCAGCAAAAACACACCTGGGCATTTTTTTTTGACGCTAGCGTTTTTTTTGGCATTTTTTGGGGTTCTTTTGAGGCAGGCAAAACATCTGAACTTGTGTATAGTGGTATATATACACACATACATATATTTATATACACACCTAGACATATATAGGTGTGATAGTAGCAGAAATATATGCTTGCGCTAATGAAATCATTTACAGTAATATATTTCTGCTACTATCACACCTATATATGGCTAGGTGTCTATATACATATAATTATGTGTGTATATATACCACTATACACAAGTTCAGATGTTTTGCCTGCCTCAAAAGAACCCCAAAAAATGCCAAAAAAAACGCTAGCTTCAAAAACGGAAAATTCCTATCATACTTACCGTAATTTTCCTTTCCTGATAGTCTCCATGGCAGCCTACGTGTGGGTTAACCCCGCCTCCACTCCAAGGGTATAGGACCCCCCTCCCATAAATTTCAGCTCTCAGGTACAGCAGGTGTTCCATATCTTAGCCGAATCCAAGACGAGAGGGTGGGTACTCCGGCTGCCATGGAGACTATCAGGAAAGGAAAATTACGGTAAGTATGATAGGAATTTTCCGTTTTCCTGTCTGTCTCCATGGCAGCCTACGTGTGGGAAATAACTAGCTCACTCCACACGGGTGGGAATGCTTTAGCAAAGAAAATTTTAATTCATGCTATTTGCAGACAAAACAGTCAAACCAAAATTAACTGAGGACAGAGAAGCAGGCTCTACACAATAGTGGGTCATAAAAGTATTGACTGATGACCACGAAGCCGCTCTGCAAATCACATCTGGAGCCACGTGCCGCGAAGCCGCCCAGGAAGTAGAGATACTCCTTGTAGAGTGCGCCGTCACCGCCTCCGGAGGAGCCAGCCCCTCAGCTCTATAGGCCTGTTGGATAGCTGCCACTATCCATGAAGCGATAGTCCTAGATGAAGCAGGTTTACCTCTGTTCTTTCCCCAGAACAGGACAAAGAGGTTGTCAGACTGCCTGAATGGTGCAGTTGCTTGAAGATAGGCTTTTAAGGATTTTCCTACATCCAACGGATGAGGATTGGACTCATTAGATGAACGGAAAGTAGGCAGGACAATCTCCTGATTCTGGTGAAACACTGAGGTGACTTTCGGATTTGAATTCAGCCTGGGTATCAGTACTACCCGATCCGGAAAAAAAGTCAAGAATGGTTCTTTACATCCGAGAGAACTTAATTCAGAGACCCTTTTAGCCGAAGTAATGGCTACCAGGAAGACAGTTCGGATGGTCAGGTCCTTGATAGAAGAAGAGGAATCTATGCCCGATTTGGAGAGGGCATTTAGGACAAGAGGTAGATCCCATTTCGGGAACCTAGGTCTTCTCTGAGGATTGAGCCTGATTGCTCCTTTGAAAAATTGTTGAATTAGTGGGTGTTGGGCCCACATGACCCCGGAGAAGGCCGATAAGGCCGAAACTTGAACTCTAAGAGTTGCCACTGAAAGGGGCATATCCAGACCAGCCTGAAGAAAACTTAGTATTTCTTGAATCCCAGGGACTGAGGAAGACATACCTTCAGGATATGCAGACTCCATGAATCTTGCCCAGATTCTACAGTATACTTTATTAGTACTTGGTCGTCTAGCATTCATCAAGGTGGAAATGGCTGTAGATGGGCAGCCGAGCGATTCCAACCTTTCCCTCTCAAGAACCAGACCGTCAACCGGAGAATTGCAGGACAGGGGTGCACTGATGTTCCCTGAAGAAGCAAGTCTGGTCTGAGGGGAAGAGGGACCGGGTCCCGGTAACTCAGTTGTAGGAGTAGCGGAAACCATGGCCTGTTCGGCCAGAAAGGCGCCACCATCACTATCTCCACATCTTCCGCTTGAAGTCTTTGCAGGAATTTGAGAATGATGGGTACTGGAGGAAAGGCGTAAGCCCTGCTGAACTCCCACCTGTCGGTTAGTGCATCTGTCCCGTAAGCTTGAGGACACTTGCCTCTCGTGACATACTTCTCCAACTTGTGGTTGCAAGGGGAGGCGAACAGATCGACTTCGGGAGATACTCCCAACGACAGAATCCATTTGAACGACTCCACATGGAGCGACCATTCGTTGTGGTTCAACTGGACCCTGGACAGAAAATTCGCTTGAACATTCTGTGAACCTGGGATGTAAACTGCCGAGATGTTTACTAGGTGAGTCTGGGCCCAGGACATGATCGGGTCTAATTCTCGTAGCAGAGAGAGACTCCGTGTCCCACCTTGTCTCTTCACATAAGACACTGCCGTGGTGTTGTCCATCCGAATCATTACAGATTTCCCCTCTAGCAGGTGTTGGAAAGATCGAAGACCCTGGTAGGCTGCTCGGAGTTCCAGTATATTGGAGACTGGAGTGTGTCTCTGAAAAGACCATCTCCCCTGTGTCATCTCTGTCAGACAATGAGCCCCCCAACCTGAGTTGCTGGCGTCTGTTGTGATTATAGTCCATGAGACTGGAACCAGAGAATGACAGTTGAGCAGATTCCTGCGTTGCAGCCACCAAAGAAGACTGTATCTCATGCTGGAGGAGATATGAATGTACTGATCTTTCTCTTCTGTGTTCCATTGTTGTAGGAACCCTTTTTGGAAGGGCCTCATATGCCAGAGAGCCCATTTGACCATTGGAGCCGTGGACACCATGGTGCCAATGATTTTGAGGCACTGAGAGGCTTTCAGCCGAGGAGAGGAAAGAACCGGAAGGATTCTCTCCCTCACTACCGGTATCTTCTCTAATGGGAGAGAGATTGAATTCTCGACGGTGTCGAATTGCGCCCCAAGATAGACTAGGCGCTGAGTGGGCTCCAGCTGACTCTTTTGTAGGTTTAGCAGCCAGCCAAACTCTTTGAGGGTCGATATGACCTGATCTCTGTGTGCCAATAACTGATCCTTTTCTTGAGACAGAAGCAGAAGATCGTCTAAGTAATGATGTAGACGTATACCTTTCAATCTTATGAAGGCTACCACTGCTAGAAGAACTTTGGTGAATACTCTGGGTGAGGTAGACAGGCCGAAGGGTAGGCAAATGAATTGCAGATGCTGATTCCGAACACAGAAGCGAAGATATTTGTGGAAGTCGGTTGCCACAGGTACATGAAAATACGCATCCTTTAAATCTATTGAGGCGAGCCAATCTCCCGGCAGTACTGCCCTTTGAATAGTTTCCATCTTGAATTTTTCGTTCTTTATGAACTTGTTCAGGTATGTGAGATCTCCAGGCCCCGTTCTTCTTCTGGACTAAGAAGAGGGGTGAGTAAACCCCTTGAAATTTTTCTTGTTCCGGAACCGGAGCTACCGCTCCTTGAGCCACCAAAGCGTCTACATAGGCGAGCAAGACTTCTCTTCTCTCTTCTAGACAGGGTAAATGAGTTGAGATGAATCTTGGAACTGGATCTGCCAGAAATGACCATCTGTGGCCTGTAGAGACCGTCCTGACGGTCCAAAAGTCCGTGATTGAGGCCGCCCAGACATGCTGAAAATGGAGAAGACGTGCCCCCACCTGACATGCCTGGACGGGCCCAATCTCAAAAAGATTTAGTGGAATCTTGTCCAGCAGGCGCTGGATTTTTTGATGACCTCCGAGTAGAGGATTGACCACCTCTCCAGTTTCTTCAGAAATCTCTATTAGGCTTGTAAGAGCGTGCATCTCTTGATCTCTCCGTGTATTGCCTCCTAGGTTGAGGCTTCTTCTGACCAAATAGTCGTCTGTCTTGCTGGAGGAAACCTGACTTTCCGCCAGTAGCCTTGGCAATGGCGCTGTCTAGTTTGTTTCCAAAAAGGGAAGTACCCTCAAAAGGGATCTTACACCATGCCTGTTTAGAAGCTGGATCTGCAATCCACGGGCGAAGCCACAAGGCCCTCTTTGCTGTTACTGAGGATAGCATCGATCTGGACAGAAGACGCAGAACATCAATAGATGCTTCTCCTAAAAACACTGAAGCCAGCTTGAGTTCGTGAATAGGGGAACTTTCTACGGCTTCTTCCGAGAGACTTCCAAGTTTGGATTCTATATCGGAAACCCAGACTTCCATGGCTTTAGACATTGTTGCTAATGCCATCACAGGTTTGCAGGCCGCGCCGGCCGTCACAAAGATCCTCTTTAGGTCCAGATCTATCTTCCTATCCAAAGGGTCTTTGAAAGAGACCGCGTCATCTAGTGGCAAAGTGACATGCTTTGCTAATCTTGTAACTGCCGCATCCACAAGAGGAGCAGATTCCAGATGGGCGACATCTTCAGGTTTAAAGGGATATAATTTCCCAAGTTTGGAGGATAAGGAAGACTTACTATCCCCTTTACTCCATTCTTCAGTAATCACCTCTTGTAATTCAGAGAGGGAAGGGAAGTTGATACGCTCCTTACCAAGGTGCTTGAAGAACTTCCGCTGCTTTTTCTGAGGAGACACAGGATCCTCCCATCTGAGAGCTTCTTTAATGGCTCTGATCAGGGGTGAAACTAGGGCGAACTCACAGCCCCTTCTTCTTCCGAATCACTGTCAGATGACTTTGCAGAAGTAATACTCGGTTGAGAGGGGCCTTGATCTTCCTGCACTTCCCCTGGAGAACTGGATGTGGTGGGACCAAGTGGTGGGACTGTACCCCATTCTTTCAGGGACTGTTGTACTATTCTCTTCACTAGAGATTCCAATCCTTGATCCTTTTGCCCCCTCTCACCGGCTGCATGAGCAAAACATGGCTCACATAGGGACTTGTCCTCCGGGACATGCGCCCCACAACCCCAACAGGCTCTCTGGTGTGTGCGGTGACTCTGGTATCGTGTATGGTGTCTGGGGGAGGAATTAGAGCGTCTCCCTTGCTGCCTACTCCCTGATGGAGATTCACGGCGTTTAGATCTGGAGGATGAACTCCCACGAGGTCTGACAGGGTCTCTTTCTTGGGTGGTAAATCAGGCCTGGGAGAGCTGATGGAAAAAAGAGAAAATCGGGGAGACACTGGATTTAGCCATGACCTAGGGACCAGCAAGCCCTCCCCGCCCCCCCCTCTGAAAAATGCCAGCACCCACCTGTTGTGAGAGGGCTGGCCACAGGAGGGCGGTGACGCAGGATCCATACTTCAGGCCAAACAACCAGACTGATAAAGAAAGGTAATACATATCAGACACCATGTCAGTGATACATTGTGAGGTGACAACCCTCCGCCCCCCCCCCCTCTGCAGTCAAGTCTCCATTGCACATACCTGTAGCAAGGAATCCAGAGACACTGGGAAGCTGCCGCAACGCCCACAGTACATTCCCAAAGTACAGGGGAATCGTCAGCTGTTTAAATCTCCCGCCGGAATGACGTCAGCGGTGATGCGGCCGCGATCGCTAATGCGCATGTGCGAACCAAGCCTCGACTTCGCTCGCGGCGCACTGCGCATGCGCGGGACCACGAAGCATCTACCGATTGGCCGCTAGAAGCAGAGGAGGAAGAGGAAGGGTTTGTTGGAACGCAGGAAGCGTTCCAGCGCCATTGGGCCAAACAAACAAATTGTACAGTGATAGGAAAAGAGACAAACAAAGTGTACATAAATAACAAATACCGCTGCCATGAAGGGAAGCAATGCGAATCTTCAGACCCATGTCAGAGAATGCCAATCAAGCTTCAGTCAACCGCAGAGAGCAGGGGATTTTAAATGTCACTCACCCGCCCGTGGCTGGGCTCTGGACATGCAGACACCATCCAAAGTATCCTAAGGTAAGCTGGACGTAGTAAGACATCAGAAGTGTAGGTCCTTGGAGGAGGACAAAAAATGAACACCTGCTGTACCTGAGAGCTGAAATTTATGGGAGGGGGGTCCTATACCCTTGGAGTGGAGGCGGGGTTAACCCACACGTAGGCTGCCATGGAGACAGACAGGAAAAGAAAATGCCCAGGTGTGTTTTTGCTGGCATTTTTTGGGAGTTTTTGGAGGCAGGCAAAACATCAGAACTTGTGCACAGTACCACTATACACAAGTTCAGATGTTTTTCCTGACTGCAAAGAACCCAAAAAAATGCCTGCTATTAAACCGGCAAGGTGTGGAAACCGAGAAGCCATATTGGTGATCTGAAAGTTTTCTAATACAAACGCTCTTTTTTTTTTATGGTTCTGGACATGCTACAGAGCTGAAACTTCACATGTACACTTTTTAGACCCCCCCAGATACGAAATCCAAAGTAAAAATCAAAAAATCTCTCTCTTTTTTTTTAATTTTTTCAATAATTGGCTTTTTTTTTATCAAAAATGACAATTTTTAAGAACTTTTTTTGTGTGATTTTGTGTCTGGGGGGTCTAAAAGGTGTACCTGTGAAGTTTCAGCTCTGTAACATGTCCAGAACCATAAGAAAAAAAGGATTGTTTGTATTAGAAAACTTTCAGCACAGGAGTATGGCTTCTCTGCTGTAACACCTTGCCGGTTTAATAGCAGGCATTTTTTTGGGTTCTTTGCAGTCAGGAAAAACATCTGAACTTGTGTATAGTGGTACTGTGCACAAGTTCTGATGTTTTGCCTGCCTCCAAAAACTCCCAAAAAATGCCAGCAAAAACACACCTGGGCATTTTCTTTTTGACGCTAGCGTTTTTTTTGGCATTTTTTGGGGTTCTTTTGAGGCAGGCAAAACATCTGAACTTGTGTATAGTGGTATATATACACACATAATTATATGCATATAGACACCTAGCCATATATAGGTGTGATAGTAGCAGAAATATATTACTGTAAATGATTTCATTAGCGCAAGCATTTATTTCTGCTACTATCACACCTATATATGTCTAGGGGTATATATACAGACATATATGTGTATATATACCCCCTATACACATGTTCAGATGTCATGTCTGACATCAAACATGTCCTCAAAAAAGCACTGGCAGTGGCAGCCCCTGCAGCATAAAAAATGCTTGGCTGGTGAGAAGCCATATTCCAGTTCCGAAGCAACTCAGAGAAATGATCATTTCTCTATAGCGGTCACCCTGCTATGGAAGGGTTTTGTCACCCTTCCATAGCAGTCACTGTCAGTTAACCCTACACTACACTACGGTCCCCTTACACTTAACACTTTCCCCACAGAAACTAAATTTTTGAAGCTAACTTAAGTGTAAAGGAGCACTCTAACTACACTAGATATCCCTTTCCTCACACTAATAAATAGCTAAATTACACTTTTAAAGTAAAATTAACAGAACTGCTTCCACTCTCTTCCATGTCCAGTATAACAATGCTAGGAATATGGCGGGTGCGATCTTATATACTGGGGGGCGTATTCACTAATGATTGGTCTAGGGACCCCCTAGTCACTCCAATCACATTCCTAGCATTCTCCTGCCCCCTCAATTGGCTTTTGCTAATGGTTCTGGTCCAATCACGGGCTTTTAAAGCCCATTTCCTGAAGCATTGCATTTTGGTTGTTTCTGGTTGCCGAATTCAGAACTTTTGGGGCAAAAAGTTCTAAATTCGGCCGAACCTTGAACACCCAATGTTCGGGCCGAACCGATGGTTGTCCCGAACCGTTCGA
This sequence comes from Pelophylax lessonae, assembly GCF_965119305.1. Taxonomy (NCBI): domain Eukaryota; kingdom Metazoa; phylum Chordata; class Amphibia; order Anura; family Ranidae; genus Pelophylax; species Pelophylax lessonae. The sequence goes on from NC_138769.1 coordinate 468,832,507, forward strand.
TCATCCCTAGCCTTGGTTGCCCGCAGTATAAGCACAGGTTATTCTGCCGACGGCGTTGATGTTCCTCGTTGGTAAGTGAAGGGTGAAGTAAGCCAAGCTGCATGGGTTCAGGAGCATCATGAGCAGGTGCTGAGGGTTCAAAAGGAGATGGGCCCCATGAACTGGCAACCCGTTGTAACATCCATACAGGGCGATAAGGTCTGGCAGATTGTTCAGATCTGCACTCTTTCTCAATCTCCGGTCAATCTGGATGGATAGTTTTATGAGATCATCCAGAGAGTGTGGGACCCCAACTCGGGCTAGCTCATCCTTCAAGGCCTCTGAAAGACCCATGCAACACTGGTAGCAGAGAGCCGGAATGTTCCAATTGATATCGGCATTCCATCACCTGAAATCGGAAACATAATCCTTGGCCGCTCTGCAGCCTTGCTGGAGTGTGTGGAGTAGTTCTTCTGCAGTGGCAGTTCGCTCAGGATCTTCATAGATCTAAGCCATATAATTGAAAAAAGTGGCCAAAGTGTTTAGGGAAGCATCCTTCTGTTCCAGTAGATGAGGAACCCATGACTGGGGCTCATCCATTAGCAAAGAAATGACAAATCCAACTTTAGTTTCCAGAGAGAAGGTGTGGGGCTGTAAGGCAAAGTATAGTTCACAGGCCATACAGGAAGCCCTGAATTGGCTGCAGTCACCGGAGAACCTTTCAGGAGTAGGCACTTTGGGTTCTGGTGGTAACATCACGACTGAAGGTGCATCAGAGCTTCCAGCGGAAGATGAGAAAACAGCACTGGGAGAAACAGAGGGTGATGATAAGGTCTGGACATGTTTCTCAAGCCAAACATAACCTTCCTGCAGGTTTTTGACAGCTTGTGTGAAGCTGCCCAGATGTTAGCATAGTTCATACAGGGTAGAGGTTCCTCGCTCAGGCTCAGACATGGCTGTCTAGTACGGTCACGTACCTGGTGGGTAGAGCCTGGTTAATGCTGAGGAAGGCCTCTCTTACACATCTGACTAGGGGCCCCTGGTAGAGTACACAGGTGGCACAGGAATGCAGAGTCGCACGAGTGGCGGTAGACGTGCTAGCTGCTGGGCGAGTAGGATGCCAGATGGCAGCAGATGTCCCGAGGGCAGGAACAGGCTGGAACTTGGACATGGTTAGCCGAAGAACAGGTCCCAGTAGCAGATGGACAGGTGCTTGCAACATGGTAGCTCCAAATGGACTCAAACATAATCAGTGTCAGACAAGCCGGGCCATACACAGAGCGATAAGATCAGGTACAGATGTGGAGACAGAAGAATGGTCAAAGAACAAGCTGAGGTCGATGCAGGTGGAGAGCAGGAATAGGCAGAAGCAAGAAGGGTCAGTATTTCAAGAGCAGATGCTGGTAACAGGGAACAGGACAACCACAGAATGCTGAAGACGAGACAGCATTGATTCTGGGTGCTGATCCAGTTTAAAAAGCCTATTTGTTGCCCTCATTTGTCATGGCATGCGCAAATTCGCTCGCATTCCGGGCATATTGTTGCAGATGCACACACACATTAGCATGCGCAAATGTTTCTCTTCTTCAGGAGATTCGGAGAAACAGGGATTTGCCTCTGGGCATTATTCTGTCTTCTGACAGATACATTACATTCCACATGCTGGTAGAGAACAAGGATGACATTCTGGGTAAAAGTAATGGTGGCTGGGTGCCTGCCAGTGATGTAGCACAGACCATAAACTCACATAAGAGGGCTGATTCCATGAGCTGGATAGAGAGCATCTGCAAAGCCAGCAGTTTTGCAAAGCTGGCAATAAGATGTTAAGTATGAAGGAGATTTTTTAAACCACACAAAACAAAGTATTAATTTGTTTTTGTCTCTCACAATTTTAAATTATACTTCCCTTGTACTACTTTAAGACAGAGAGGATACCTAAGTGTTTTTAGCCAAGAAATGTCATCCATGTTTTAGAGCCATTTTAGGCTAACCATACATGTGTAGTTTTCTCTTATTCAGTCCTGTAGGCTGAACAAGAGAAGTCATTTGATTTCCCCATACTTGCCAAACAGCATGGATGGAATATTTTCATCTGCTGGTTACTTTATTTGGGCAGCAAAACATTTCCTTTGTCAAGATTGACCTTTGTCAAGTCGGGGAGCATCGACAGGACCAACTCAAATTTAGGCATGGATTTCAGCAGAAATTGGGCAAAATTTAAGCCATGTGTGGCTTGCTGAAAGTGGCATTAAGCTCAAAACCCAGAAAAGTACTGTATTACAACTTACCGATCATTACATGTGGTGGATGAATCAGTTTTCTTATCTTTGGCTGTTATCCCTCTGTTTTCACCTGGTGATCTTGCCAGCAACTCATCTATTAGTGATACACAACTCTGAAAGGCACAGCAGACAGCAGCATTGTCATTCTTTGGGGGAGGGGGGGGGTTATTTAATCCAAATTCAAGCTCACACTTTATATGCAGTTGCTGCAAACAGTTTTTTTTCCTTGTGGTATAAAGGTTTTGCATGAATAAATAAATAATGATCATTTTAACCACCCTTGGCAATGTTAAGTGGTTTGTCTCATGTAAAGTTGGAGAGCCTGTGCTTTTGAAAAAAATAAACATGCTGGCTGGATAGCCAGATGGAAATAGAAAAAAATAAAGCCTTAAAAAAAAGGATACCAATACAACAATTACATCTAATTTTATAAATGTTTGCTTTTGGGTTTTTTGTTTGTTTTAATTTCCAGGTGAATTACAAGTTTGCACTTTAGGACAAATATTTAACTCATATAATATTTACCTTTACTGTTTTAAACAAATTTAAACAAAAATTACACTCATTAATTGCAAGTTTGTTATAAATATATTATATTATTGTCCTGCTAGCGTGGGGCAAGAAATATTGGAAATTTATTTGTACATGACTGTTCTTTTGCCCATCCTGGCATCCTACATAAAAAAAAAAAAAAACAAGCTAAAAGGGTAGAAAAAAACGTACACCAATAATCACGACAAAACACACTTTGTGTGATATTTTCATGTAGATACATTTCCAGATATGTGTGTAGGTCAAAATCATTGGAAAGCGTAAAGGGGGTTTAACAAAGAAAATTTCTTGCTGATTTAACTAAACTAAAAGTAAACCTATATTATTTAAATTTGCAATGTGCAGATATATTACATTTTTGGATGCACTGGTGCAGATCAAGAAAATCTCCTGCATATCATCATAAATGTTCACTTATCTTTTTGAAAGAGCAAATTGATTTCCCCCCATCAGATTGTTTATGGGTTGACCAAATTTATAAATCTTCGATTTTAATGGCTACAAAGAAAAAAGAAAATGTATACATCAGTCTTTGGTCTGGACTACTTTGCTATATTAGGATACACTGAACCCTTGATATTAGAAGATAGTCTGCTGATACTTCCACTTTATCAGTCATATTGGGAAACCATATCTGATCATTTTTGTATCGTCCTTAAAAACCGGCTCCAAGTATATGTGAGCCAAGCCTCATCTACCAATCTTCATAAGGTAAACATCAATGGCTCCATAAATAATTGCAAGCAGTTGGATGGTGCCATTCAGTACTTCTGCATCATGCAGAACTCATATTTTGGTACACCTAAAAGATAAAGATTTAGACAAGCAACATAAAATCACAATGTAACCATTGTTAATTGTTTGGGAGAAGTACGTGGAAGCTGTAGACCTAAAGTAAAATTTTGACTGTAGTTGTGCTTTAATTTTCACACAATTCTGGTAATCAGGGTTTGGTGAAATAGATTTGTTGCACTGGGCTTCTAATTACACTTCACCACAAGCCTCCTTTTCTGTCATGTTATTCACATATTTATTTAATCAGTCTAAGCCAATTTTTTTACATTAAATTGTTGTGTTTCTCCATTTCTCTTCCAATGAGGTCAGAACGTCCAAGCTTTTCTAAAAATGTTCGTACACAGGGGGAGAAGGGTCTGCAGACCTTGAGACCTGGATGGCTTTGAATGGGAATTTTCACTTTTCGGGTCCTTAGTTTGGGAACATAGATAGGAGTAATTCAAGTTTTTGACCTGCATGCTATTCAGTTAAAATTGTTTTTCTGTTACATTTTTCATAAGGAGAGGAGTCTTTGTAATAAACATATATATCCTATATTCACTTATTCTGAGTTAATTTTTTAATAAGATCCCAATAAACATTTTCTTTGAGTCCAAATTACTAAACTGAGAACTAAGTATCTATCTGATCTACTGTTATATATCTAATTATGTAAACGTAAGATATTTTAAGGTACTGCAGTTTGTTCTGTTGAGATTTGTGTCTCAGTCTTCTGGTGCAGTTCTTGTTGCAATTTTGGCTAGCAGTCTTGTAGTCTTGTCTGATTTTGATCTATTTGATACATTATCCCAATTCTGTCTTTTGACTTTAGCTTCCTATTCATAAGTACGCACCCAAAAACTTATGCCTCTTTTGACTCTTTTTCCCACTTCTACTTTCTGTATTTTTATCCATACTACTTTCTTTTCTTCTGTATTCCTATATTATATTGCCTACCTCTGTCCCCTTGCCTGTTTATCCACCTTACTCTGGATCCCTTATCACATTGGTCGACAGCAATCTGCCAACCACAATTTCCAAAGTTCCCCAGTTTCAAGTAGCCAAACAAATAAAAATGTGATGGAAGAAACTTCTTTAAAGCTGGTAAAACATGTGGAAACATCCAAGTAACTTTAGCCAATTTTGAATGAACGGGAATTCAACTTACATTAGATAGCGCTTGATTGAAAACAAGCAGTAAACCACCCATGATTTAAATGTATTACCTGAATATGATCAATTGAACACAGCTATAAATTAACAGCTGTAATATACTGTAGGTTATTAAAAAAAATATAAAAACCACAAAAAAAATGCTTCCGGTTCTGGTGCCACATGTGAGGGAGCGAGGAACGACGGCTCTAGCTCCCCCTGCTTACAAAACCAGCCCCACCTTGCCCGTGGACAGTGAATGATCCTGAGCCTACCTCTCTCCGGCTCAGTGGCATCAGCAAATGGACAAATTCCTGGTCCACGGCCCCTCCAGTGCCGCCACAGCCTTCCGCTCCAATTTATCTCTGCAAGGCCTACTCGCAGCCAATATGGCAGACAGAGCAGATACCTCCAGCGTATCTTCGACCCCTGCAGACTCTGCACACCATACGGTTGGAGTACCCTCACCACCCGAGGAGCAATATGGGATAGCCCAGGCTGTCGCAACCTTATTGTCCCCCACAAAAACAGCAGCAGTCAACAGGGCCACAGTTGCAGGAAATACACAGCTAAGGAAAGAGCTGGGTGACCATACCAGGAGGCTCTCTGAGCTAAAGCACTGTGTGTCTGAACTAGAGGATGATGTGCAAAACTCCTTTTCCTCAGATCAGCAAGCTAAGCAAGCACAGCAGTTTATTTTGACAAGCTGGACGACCTGGAGAACGGCTCCAGGCATAATAACCTGGGGTTATTGGTCTCCCGGAATCATTCAATGCTAACTCACTGGCCAACATTTGTGCCACACACATTCAATGTGCCCTGGGCATCCCAACACCCTGCATAGTCGAGAGACCCATCGATTAGGGTCACCTTCAAATGACAGATGTACACCGAGACCCTTTATCGCGCGCTTTCTGAACTTTGTTGACAGGATCAATATTCTGAAATCATTCAGAAACTCCAAATCCCTACAGTTGGATGGCTCTAAGCTACTCTTGTTCGCAGACTACTCTCAAGAGATCTCCAGGAGATGCAAGCTGTTCCAACCTACTGTATCTGTGCTGCTCTCTACCAAAATGGAATGAAATTGACTCTGGCATGTCCGGCTACTCTTCGCTGGTGATCCTGAATCCTTCTTACACCCAGAGGAAGCATTGCAGCGTCTCCAAACTTACCTCCATATCCCGATGGATACCTCAGCAACCCCCCCTCTTGCCTGGCTGGCCAGAGAGACCAAAGCAGCCCAAGGAAAGACCCGCCCAAAAAGCTGCACCTCTCTGACTATGAGGTTCTTTAAACCTGTAACCATTTTCTGGCAATGTTGTTTCTCTAAAGTGCACTGTTATATTATTTTATCTCAGGCAGCCACATCCTTACCGTGGGATGCCTCATTCTGTCCAAATCCAGGTTTCACCCCCCTCTTCTAATACACTTATACCTTCCATCCACCACCATGGCCAACAAAGGACGGAGACTTGCTTCACATTCCGCGGGCAAGGTCCACAGCATCCCTCGGTAATACTGTTCGAATACTTAGTTTATTACAAGTGGAAAAAAAGTACAGACTCCACTGGGCATGTTTTTGTTTTAATGTTTATTTCGTTTGTTGTCATTTTGTTCTCCACTCTCAACTCCCCCAACTATAAGACTCAACGATGCCCCCCCCCTGCCTGGCTTCATAGTGACACTCCAGTCGCCAACATATCTTCATTTATAACATGCACTATATTGCTCCCCAACGTGCTATCAAGCCCCCCTTCATTACTACGACTCTATGAAGGTAGTCTCCTGGAATGTGAAGGGGCTATGAAAGCCCAAAAAACGTATGTTGGTTCTTCTCTACCTAAAACCTCTAAAGACTGACGTAGCCGTACTCCAGGAGACACACCTCACTATACCTGACTTTGCTTGTGCGCAAACTGTGGGACAAGTGGTCAGAACCTCAGCAAGTGGTCAGATCCCCAGCAGTAAGGGGTAAAGCAGGAGTCCTCATACACAAAAACCTCCCCTGAAAAATAACATCGACCCATGCTGACAGTGAAGGGTGGATTCTCACGGTGAGACTCAAAACGTCCAATCAAGAATGGGCTCTAACTATTATTTATGCCCCACATCTCCCTACAAAGCAATTCTTTCAAAGCTTAACCTCCAATCTAGTACCACATCTTCACCTTCCCCTATTGGTGGCGGGGGACTTCAACACAGTCGCAGACACACAGGAAGATAAATCAGCTGACACCTGCCGCAGCGCCCCATACCCCTTCCACCTCCCCTCACACCTGATGCAGTTTTCCTGACAGCCTCTAACTAATAGATCTTTGGAGGTTGACTCATCCCGAGGGAAGAGAATACACCTTCTTTTCACCCCCACCCAATTCGCTTTCCAGAATCGACTATGCCTTTCTGAACCCTCTTCAGAATGTCCTGGGAAATTATAGGCCGGTCATCGATAGTATGTAAACTTCTGGAAGGGAAGATAAGGGACTACATCGCAATGTATGGGTTTACAAATGGGCGTTCTTGTCAAACCAATCTCTTAACATTCTACGAGGAGGTGAGCTGTGAGCTAGATAGGGGAGACCAGTGGATGTGGTGTACCTGGATTTCGCTAAGGCGTTTGATACAGTTCCCCACAAGCGCTTCATTTATAAAATAAGGTCTGCAGGCATCGACCACAAGGTTTGCTCTTGGATACGGAACTGGCTAAAAGGGCGTGTCCAAAGGGTGGTAATAAATAGCGCATACTCAGACTGGTCTGGGGTGGTAAGTGGGGTCCCCCAAGGCTCAGTCCTGGGACCAACCTTGTTCAAATTACTCAAAAAACAGCATTGAGGAAGGGATCATTAGTTCTATATCCGTTTTTGCAGATGACACAAAATTGGGCAGGGCAATAACTGCACAGCATGAAGCATATATCCTACAGAATGACTTGATCAAAATAACAGAGTGAGCAACGACATTGCAAATGAGGTTTAATGTGGAAAAGTGTAAGGTTTTGCACTTGGGGACTAAAAACATAAAAGCACAATACACTTTGGGGGGGGGGGGACCTTTGGTGGAATCAAAAATGGAGAAAGATCTGGGAGTCTTGGTAGAGGATAGACTAAGCAATAGCATGCAATGTCAAGCGGCAGCTGCCAAAGGCAGCAGAATATTAGCATGCATAAAGAAAGGGATGTATTCCAGAGATAAAACTATGATCCTACCACTTTATAAAGCTCTGGTTTGACCGCCTCTGGAGTATTCTGTCCAGTTCTGGTGGCCAGTCCTCAGGAGGGATGTGTTGGAGCTGGAGAAAGTCCAGAGAAGGGCAACTAAACTAATTAGGGGATTGGAGGACCTTAATTATGAAGAGCATCTACAATCGCTTAATTTATTCTCCCTAGAGAAGAGATGCCTGAGAGGGGACATGATAGCAATTCATAAATACCTCAATGGTGATCTCAGCATAGAAAAAAAGCTATTCAGTCGCAAGGATTGCATGAGGACTCGAGGGCATACAATGGGATTAGAGGAGAAGCATTTTAACCTCAGGCAATGCAGGGGGTTCTTTACTGTTAGGGCTACAAGATTGTTGAATTCTCTACCACAAGAGGTAGTTTCTGCTGGAAGTATGGCTACTTTCAAAAGACTCTTGGACATACATCTCAAGGATCAGAACATTAAGGGGTATGAGAGATGATTACAGCCATACACACCTACACAGGTTGAACTGGATGTCTTTATTCAACCTCAACTACTATGTAACTATGTAACTATGTAACTCTTCTCCTTGAACATGCCTCCAATTCTTGTATTCACGACATAACCATTTCAGATCACTTCCCGATTTCAATTAAGCTAATAGGTCTGGTCTCCCAGAGCCCCTTAAAAATATGGAGATTCCCAGTGTACCCAACAGACGGAAAAACACTCAGACGGATTATAAGTAACACCTGGGAGTCATTTACAGCCACCAACTCCAAGCATATCGACAACCCCAATTTATTTTGGGAAATAGGGAAAGCAGTCTTACGTGGAATAATCATTTCCCAAGCCTCTGATAACAAAAAAAAAGAATCCACAAAGAATACTTGGAGACGAGCAAAGTTTTATGCCTAGCTCAAGCCAACTTGGTCTGAACAACTTAAAAACTCATAGGGAGGCCTGGAGAAAGGCCAAGGACTCATTTGACTTGTGGGCAGAGGCTTAGGAAAGAAACCATCAGTCATTATGAGACCTCAGTTACCATAAATACGGTAATAAATCAGGCAAACTTCTTGTTGTTGTTTGTGTAGAGGACCCCATAACCCCTCACATTGTAACGCTCCGGCGTTTGTTTAGTGAAATGGGTATGCAGCTGCAGAATTTCCACTCAGTAGTCGTGCAGAGATGTGTTGAATCACCATATCCAACTCTCCAGACTCATCATTGTGGCCCAGCCTGCCTCAGCATGCAAATATACAGGCACTCAGTTAAGATGTTCCTGGAGTGATAGGTTGTATAGGATAGTATAGAGGTGATGTGCTGAAAGGACAGGCGTGAGTAGTAATAGCAATGATAGGCACTCAATAGTAATGTTCAGGAGTGTTAGCAGATGGTGATAGATAGTATGCAGATAGGTTAGCAATCATGTACAATTAACAGGTGGTAGGGGACAGCAGATGAAGTGTACAGGAATTGCTAACTCAGTGCAAGGATATAGATGGTAGTAGACTCAAGAGCTAGCAATCTATGTAACAGTGCAGATGATAGAAATAGTAATGCATAGATAGCAACAGTCTTTAGTATACAAGAGTAGATAGTGCAAGTTGATAGGAAGGAATCCCCTGTGGGGTACTTATCACTAGTTGGTTTTAGAGAGATGAGGGGTCCGGTAATGAGGAGAAGGATCGGTAGCGAGATACGGGATCCGTAGCGAGATACAGGAAATAGCTGGAGGCTTCGGCAGCGTCAGACAAGGCTGTGTAACAAGCGGTTTGTACGAACACCTTGTGAGTGAAAACCGGCGATTGAAATAGCCGCTCAGAGCGGCGCCTAGTGATGACGTCACGGGATTTAAAGGGACAGGTAGCTATATGCGGAAGAATTGGGCTGGAAGGGTACCGAAGGTACCAGAATCTTACAGTACCCCCCCTTAAGGCCGGCTCCGGAAGGCCTATAGCACTGGTCTCTCCGGGTATTTGGAGTGGAACCTTCGTATAAGCCTGGGAGCGTGAACGTCAGAAGTATCCAACCAGGTGTCATCTTGGGGTCCATAGTTTTTCCATCTTATGAGATATTGGAGTTTCCCTCTGTGGATACGAGAATCCAAAATCTCCTTAATCTCAAATTCTTCTCCGCCTTCAACTTGTACTGGAGGTGGAGGCGAGATGGTAGGTCTTATTCCTTGGTTGGGAACATGTGGTTTCAGTAGCGACACGTGAAAGATGGGGTGTATTTTAAGATCTGCCGGTAAGGTGAGTTGAACTGCAGCTCTCCCAATGAGCTTCTCAATTGGGAAAGGTCCTAGAAACAAAGGCCCAAGCTTTTTACTGGGGATCTTTAACCTTAAGTTTTTCGTAGATAGCCAAACGAGATCCCCAATAGCATATTGAGGAGAAGGTCTTCTACGGAGGTCGTAGTACCTTTTTTGTTGGCTATGGGCATGTGAGATGGTGGTGTTAAGTAAACCCAGAGAGTCTTTTATTTGGGTAAGATAGTCAGAGGCTACTGGGTTACTTGATGGCAGGATGCGTGGTGGAAGAAGTGTGGGATGAAACCCATAGTTTAGGTAGAATGGACTTTGCTTAGTAGTACTGTGGGTTGCGTTATTGTAAGCAAATTCTGCCAGAGGGAGGAGGTCCACCCAATCATCCTGTAGGTATGAGGTGTAGCAACGCAAATATTGTTCAATGCCCTGGTTGACTCTTTCAGTTTGTCCATTGGTCTGAGGGTGGTAGGGAGAAGTAAGTTTTCGCTCAATTCATAGTATATGACATAGAGCTTGCCAAAACTTGGAGATGAACTGTGAACCTCGGTCAGATAAAAGAGTCTTTGGAATTCCATGTAGCTTGAACACATGTTTCACTAGTAATTCCGCTGTTTCCTTAGATGAAGGTAGTCTGCGAATAGAAATGAAATGTGCCATCTTTGTCAGATGGTCCACTGACACTAGAATGGTAGTAAATCCTTTGGAAGGTGGTAATTCTACTATAAAGTCTAAGGACACAACTTCCCATGGAACTTTGGGTATTGGTAGACTGCAAAGTAGACCAGATGGTTTTGTAGTGTCAATTTTGGACCTTGCACAGATGTCACATGAGGAAACAAATTTTTGTACAGACGTCTTCATATCAGGCCACCAAAATTGCCTGGTGAGCAAATTGAATGTCTTAGTCATACCCATATGTCCTGCCATAGGTACGTCATGTGATAATTCCAAGATCTTGGTACGCATACCAGGAGGTATGTAGAGTTTGTCGTTAAAGTAGAGGAAGCCTTCTGCATCAGCACTTAGTTGTGGTGGTGGTGAATCCAGTCCTATACTGTGCAGAATCTCTTCCTTCAAGGAACGAACAACACCAATAATACAGTCATGGGGTATTATAGGAAGTGAAGGGATTTCGGCGCAGTTATCTGCGGTTAGCCGTGATAGCGCATCCGCTTTTTTGTTTTTGTCTGCAGGCGTGTAGGTTACTAGGAAGTTGAATCTTAGGAAGTATAATGACCAACGTACCTGCCGGTGGGAAAGAGTCTTGTTGGTCTGAAGGTATTGAAGATTCTTATGATCTGTATATATGAGTATTGGCAATCAAATACCTTCAAGTAAATGTCGCCAATTTTCTAGTGCCAATTTTATGGCGAGCAACTCTTTTTCACCCACTGGGTAATTCACCTCTGGGCTACTTAGTGATTTAGAGAAAAAAGCAACTGGGTGGAGTGGTGAAGTATTCGTTGGTCGTTGGGAAAGAACTGCTCCTACAGCCATATTTGACGCATCTACCTCCAGGATGTATTGAAGGGATGGGTCTGGATGGCGTAGTATGGGAGCAGAAGTGAAGCTTGATTTTAACAAGCGGAAAGCTTTATTTGCTTCTTCAGACCATTTGAATGGTTTCTTTACACTTGTAAGTTGTGTGAGTGGTCTCACAATAGAAGAGAAGTTCTTGATGAACTTCCTATAGAAGTTTGAAAATCCAAGGAATCGTTGTAATGCCTTACGAGTTGTTGGTACAGGCCAATCCAGTATACATGATATCTTGCTCATATCCATCTTGATACCGTTCTTAGATATGATGTATCCTAGGAATAGTACTTCTTCCTTGTGAAATAGGCATTTTTTTAATTTTACGTATAAGTTGTGTGCGAGTAATCTGGATAGCACAAGTCTTACATGTCTTACATGTTCGGACAAGGACTGAGAATAAATGAGTATATCATCCAGATATACCACAACACAAACATCAAGTAAGTCTCTGAAGATGTCATTTATGAATCGTTGAAATGCTGCGGGAGCATTACACAACCCAAAAGGCATCACTAGATATTCGAATAATCCGTATCTGGTTCTGAATGCCGTCTTCCACTCATCCCCATTACGGATTCGGATAAGGTTGTATGCCCCTTTTAGGTCCAATTTTGAAAAGTAGGTAGCTCCACGCACTTGTTCAATAAGTTCGGGAATGAGAGGTAAAGGATAGCGATCCTTTATCGTAATGGTATTTAATTGCCTATAGTCAATAATAGGCCTGAGACTTAAATCCTTATTGCGGACAAAGAAAAGTCCTGCAGCTGTGGAAGAAGTAGAGGGTCTAATAAACCCTTTCGCTAAATTCTCATCCAAGTATTCCTTGAGATGAGAAAGTTCATCCTGAGAAAGTGGATAAACATGACCGAAAGGTAGTTTACTATTAGGGAGTAGATCAATAGAACAATCGTAGTCCCTATGGGGAGGCAATACATGAGCATTTTTCTCAAGGAAGACTTCTGATAGATCCTGATAACATGGTGGTGGTGAAATTTCATCTGACACCATGGACAGGATTTTTTTTTATATGATTGAAGGCTACACGTGGTCTCGCAGTAGTGAGAGGGGAAGGTTAAAGTCCGTGTTTTCCAATCAATGATTGGTTGATGTATGTGTAACCAGGGAAGTCCCAAAATAATGGGAAAATGGGGTGAAGGTAATACATCAAAAGTGGTGGTCTCAGCATGAGACTCGTTAGCAGTAGCAAGGAGTGCTTGTGTCTGATTGGTAATTGGACCAGAAGATAACGGAATACCGTTAATAAAACTAACAGAGACAGGTTTAGATTTTGAAATAATAGGTATTTTATTTAAAGCAACAAAACTAGTGTCAATGTAGTTCCCACAAGATCCTGTGTCGATCATAGCCTTGGTGGTGATCCTATTATGGTCCCACTGTAAGGTCAAATGAATAAAAAGATAGGGATTAGAAAAAGAAGTCGTTAATCCCCCCAGCAAAACATGTGAACACTCACCCTCTTTTTTGAGGACAAGGGGACAGACGCTTATCAAATGATCCGGGGAGGCGCAGTACATGCAGAGATTTTCAGATCTTCTCCTGGCTCGTTCAGTAGACGATAATGGTGGGCGTATGGTTCCTACCTCCATAGGAGTAGGGTCAACGGGCGAAACCCGAGAAGGATTGGATAATGGTATTCCCATTTTCTCAGCCTTTCTTTCTCGCAGTCGCCTGTCAATATTGATGCTGAGTTGTATTAAGGCATCCTAAGTGCCAGGTAAATCCGCTCGGGCGAGCTCGTCTTTAACGGCTTCTGATAACCCGAGTCTGAACTGGGTTCGCAAAGATGCATCATTCCACCCTGAATCAAGGGTCCATCTTTTGAACTCTGCTACGAAGTCTTCAACAGGTCTCCTTCCTTGTTTTAAAGCCCTCAATTGGCTGTCAGCAGTACTCTGCCTATTTGGGTCTTCATATAGGCTAGCGAGTTCTGCTAAAAATAAAGGATAGGAGTTAAGAAGACGGTCATTTTTCTCAAAGAGAGAGTCTGCCCAAGCCCGTGGATCACCCGACAAATATGAGATAGTGGTGCAGACTTTAATTTGGTCTGTAGTGTAAGTACGAGGTTTTAGATTAAAAAGCAATTGACATGCGTTTTTAAATTCACGACATTTTTTTCGATCACCTGTAAACACTAGAGGAGGGTTTATTTTGGGCTCACGAGGTTGAGCAGCAGTAAGCTGTGAAATACGAGCTACCTGCTGTCTCAAAGTCTGATTTTCATTTTTCACTTCGGTAAGGGAAAGGATTAGTGCATCTACCTTTTGTGTTAGTTGTAACACATGAGTGGCTAATTCTGCTGAATCCATTTTTTTTTTCTGGTTCGTACAATCTGTAACACTCCGGCGTTTGTTTAGTGAAATGGATATGCAGCTGCAGAATTTCCACTCAGTAGTCGTGCAGAGATGTGTTGAATCACCATATCCAACTCTCCAGACTCATCATTGTGGCCCAGCCTGCCTCAGCATGCAAATATACAGGCACTCAGTTAAGATGTTCCTGGAGTGATAGGTTGTATACGATAGTATAGAGGTGATGTGCTGAAAGGACAGGCGTGAGTAGTGATAGCAATGATAGGCACTCAATAGTAATGTTCAGGAGTGTTAGCAGATGGTGATAGATAGTATGCAGATAGGTTAGCAATCATGTACAATTAACAGGTGGTAGGGGACAGCAGATGAAGTGTACAGGAATTGCTAACTCAGTGCAAGGATATAGATAGTAGTAGACTCAAGAGCTAGCAATCTATGTAACAGTGCAGATGATAGAAATAGTAATGCATAGATAGCAACAGTCTTTAGTATACAAGAGTAGATAGTGCAAGTTGATAGGAAGGAATCCCCTGTGGGGTACTTATCACTAGTTGGTTTTAGAGAGATGAGGGGTCCGGTAATGAGGAGAAGGATCGGTAGCGAGATACGGGATCCGTAGCGAGATACAGGAAATAGCTGGAGGCTTCGGCAGCGTCAGACAAGGCTGTGTAACAAGCGGTTTGTACGAACACCTTGTGAGTGAAAACCGGCGATTGAAATAGCCGCTCAGAGCGGCGCCTAGTGATGACGTCACGAGATTTAAAGGGACAGGTAGCTATATGCGGAAGAATTGGGCTGGAAGGGTACCGAAGGTACCAGAATCTTACACACATATAGCCGCCCTATAGGACAAATCCGGAAATCCTGTCACCTCCCCAAAAAGGATCAATCTCATCCTAGAGCAATTGTACGCCTCACTCTATGGACAGGACCCTATCGACGAGACTATAGCCTCACCCTTTTTAGATAAGATCTCACTCCCTATCACCGACGACTCCCTCTTAGCACAATTAAACACTCTAATAACCATAGACAAAATCACACGTACAATCAAATCTCTATCTCCAGGCAAAGGGCCAGGCCCGGACAGTTACATCTCTGATTTTACAAATTGGCTCTAGAAATCTTAGTCACTTTGTTGTCCACTCACCTCCATCACCAGGACTACTTGTTCTTCCTTCAGGTCTCTTGCCTACTTCCATGCCTAATACACTCCAAGCACTCATCTGGACCACACTGCAACAAGAGTTACACTAACGGGGCTCAGTTATGATCTGTACAGGTCTTATTTACAACTGTTCTAGGGTCCTATTTTGTATTGTTTCTAATTTTTCTCTTTTTGTTTTCATTCTGTCGCCTTGTTTGGCGTGTTGGATTCTCACCTAGTCTATCTTTCAGAGCTCTTAAGAGCTCTTTGACAGCTCATTGGTTGTAATATTGGCTTGGGTTCATATTACCTCCCCCCACCTTCTGCTCCTTTACTTCCCCCTCCCCTTTCCCTTCCCTTTTCCTCCCCCCTCCCCCCACTCCTGGGTAGATGACCTCATGCGACACCTTCAAATGGTCCTGCTATATATATGTACTATACAATGGAGTGTCCAGTTGTCTACTGTATACTATCTGAAAAACAAAATACATTTTCTTTAAAAAACAAAACAAAAAAAACCCATAAAAATCAATTAAAATGCTAAAATTGTCAGATTTTACAGCTATGTTTCTCCTCAGTATTTATAATTTCTCCTTGAAGTCGTTTTATCATTAAGGATTTCAGTTTCAGCTCGATCAAAAGTGATTAAAATGACCAGAAAGTTGTCATATGCATGGCAAGCTTAGGTTGACTTTGAGGTATTTCAAATCTTTTTCAACCCAATGTGGTCTTATTAAACCATAAACTATTTTAATTTAAAGCTGAGAAAGCTTATAAAGTTATTATAAAATGCAAGTGCATGACCAGCCAAAATGTGATTTTAACAGCTATTGTACTGTATATGTGTTTGAATAAATGTTTTACAAAGTGTTAGAGCCCCTTGCACATGGGGACATGTAGCTGCCATGTGTTTCTTCCAGCATTTTAGTGTGCCTGAGAGGTACAGGTGTAGTGTCTAGCCCTTCTGCCTGCATCCTGCCAGTCTATGGTAGGCTGCAGCTGGACAGCACTGGATGCTGTACTCTGACACATTTAGAGCCCAGTGCTTTCAGTCATAAATGACCAGAATACAGAAGACTTTCTTTCTGGACATTTGTTGCTAAATGCATAGGGCACTAAATACAATTTTGACAAGCTGCAGGCTGAGCCTCTGTCTCTCCTAGACGTACAAAATGGTTAGGAGAATGCACAGCAGCTAGACAACCCCATGTGCAAGGGGTCTAAAGTGTAACATTTACTCTATTAGGCTTAAGAAACCTCACATATTTTATAATAACCACCTGTAATGGATATATTAATGGGAGCAGCCTAGCTTTTTTAACAGCATATGGAAATATTCACACATTTCTAGGAAACTACATCACAAGGTTACAACCTGTAAAAAATATACCTATTTTTTCTCACGTTCATTGTTACATCTTTCTGAAAAAGTAGTATTTCAGGCTAGCAGCTTGTTTTCTGGCATGGCCTAGGGCATGACAGCTGGCATGGACCACTGCATGTTTGCCAATCCCCTTAGGCTCTTACAAATCACTTGAAAATTGCATTGATGAAAACCTTATACAGCTTCCAAAAATGTAAAGAAAGAAAAAAAATCCAATCTCCTAAACCTTTGCCAAACAACAATGAAAACAATTGCTGGGATGCTGTGTTGTACTTTGATAATGGATTAACATTATGGGCCAGTAACAAGTTTAAAAGGGGGTCACAGTTATTTGTACACAGTTTACCTTTACTATGCAAACACAAGTTACCATTTACATGTGGCATATGTTTTAGGACATATGAGATGAATCACAAAAAAAATAAAAAAAACATATATAATGATAAATGTGTGTGTAAGCCTGGTCATTTGCAGAAAGAGCTCAAAAAGCTAAAAAACACTTTCTCCACCAATGTAACCAACTTTTGATTCTTAATGCTTGTAAAATATTTCTAGAATTGTTCTCAAGTCTAGTTAATATTAAACAGTCTCTGTTGTAAAAAAAAAAAAAAGTGTTTTCTTATAACTGTATGTGGCTAATTCATATAATATTCAGGATATGGATTTCTTTTTTTTTTCACATACTTAAAATAATATTTTTCATCATTTTAGGCCAATATGTATTTTGCTACACATTTTTGGTAAAAAAAATCCCAATAAGTGTATATTGATTGGTTTGGACAAAAGTTATCGCATCTACAAACTAGGGGAAAGATTTCTGTCATTTTTATTTTTTATTTTTTTCTTACTAGTAATAGTGGTGATCAGCGACTTTTAGTGGTACTGCGGCATTGCGGCAGACAGATTGGACACCTAACTGACATTTCTTACACTTTTGGGGGAACCAGTGACATTACTAAAGTAATCAGTGCTAAAAATATGCACTGTTACTGTACTAATGACACTGGCAGGGAAGGGGTTAACACCAGGGGGGATCAACGGGTTAAATGTGTGCCTAGGGGGTGCTTTCTAACTGTGTGGGAGATGGGCTCACTGGATGAACACAGAGACCTGTGTTCCTAAATAGGAGGAACACAGGATCCCTATGTTCATCCCTCACAGAACAGCGGTCTGCCGTGTTTACATCGGCAGACCGCCATTCTGTCTCTATGAGGAGCGATCGCAGGTGCCCAGTGGATATCGCGGCCCCCGGGCCTGCTGATTTGCCCCCTGCACCCGCACTAACTGCTACACAAAGCAAAGTACATGTACGTCGTTTCGCATAACAGAACTGACCTGCTGCAGTAAAACTATGGCGGCTGGTCGGCAAGTGGTTAATACACATTGCCACAGTGTGGTTAATGAAGCTGATTTACCAAAGGAGTTCTGAATCACTGCACAATAAATTGTGTGATATTACACTCAAATTATCCAATCATGTACAGATACAAATAAATAAACAGAAATGTTCTTTTCACCTTATTGGATAATTCAAGTGAATTTTTACTTATGAAATCCCCTCCAAAGCATGTACAGTATACAGTTAAAAAAACTGCACATGCAGTATAGTACTCAACACTGCACAGATGGGAATACTGTGTGCATTGCATTGTGCTGCCATATCAGAAATAGTACGGGTGATTTTTTTAGTGTGTTGAGACTAAAATAAATGGACTACTTTAAAGTGCTTGCACAGGCAACACATTTTTTTTTTTGTAAATTCAATGTTTATTGAAGGTATAGAAAGGATAAAGGTATACAAGTCAACAAAGGCAGTTAATTGAAATACAGCCGAGCATCAAGAAAACAGCGTTACATGAGGCGTAAATCAGATAAACATAGCCGTATGCGAGAAATGATAATATATATCGCAGCAGTGTACGTTTCAGGATGGCCGGTCCCAGAGAGAACCACACCCCTACCGGCTTCTATCACATGGCCGGCATACCGGAGCGTGGAGGGTATCTCACGGGGTCGCCAATCCGAGGAACCACAAGAAGGTAGTAGTGTCACGGATACCTTATAGGAACTGGGGAAATTTTCAAATAAGAAAAAGAAAAACAGGTAGAAGAAGGAAAGAGCAAAGATCAGGAAGTACCACATCGGAAGAAGGGGACGACACAGGGAGGAGGGGGGGAGGGACGACATAACACACATAAAAAGGGACAAGGGGGTGAGTAAGTAGGGGAGAAGGCCATCGAGTGCGAGCAAATCAGCTATGCGACAAGGTCTCGGTATTCTTTGGTCGAGCTGAACTCATGCCAATAAAACCAACGCTTGAGGAACCCATCTCTAGTGCCCCGCTTGGCCGCCAGCAAGTCCTCCATCTCATTAATAAACGCTACTTTGCGCAACCACATCGCCACAGTAGGAGGACGGGATTGCTTCCATAGGAGAGGAATACAGCTCTTGGCTGCTGTTAGCAGTATCGGCAAAATCGACTTCCGATAAGACGCCCTTGGGAAGCTGTGATGGTGAAGGAGGAAGAGGGATGGTTCCAGGGTAAGGGTGTGATCTGTGAATTTTTGGATAATACGGAGGACCTCCGACCAAAAATACTGTAATTTTTTGCAAGACCAAAAAATGTGGAGGAGGGATCCCACCTCCACGCCACATCGCCAACAAAGATCAGAACAGGAGGGGAACATCCTTCGAAGTTTAACCGGGGTATAGTACCACCTGGTCAAGAGCTTATAACCCATCTCCTGGTATTTAGAGCATGTAGAGGTTTTGTAGGTGAAGAAGAGGATACGTTCGACATGATAATCCGAAAGGGAAACACCCAAATCACGTTCCCATAGAGACATGTATGGGGGTCTGGAAGGCTGTCCGGGTGACGTCACGATACGATAAAGCAGGGAAATAGCATGGCGCACCGGAGCATCCGATGCGCACAACTCCTCAAACGGCGTGAGGCGTCTGGAAAAAGAGGTCGCCGGCGGTAGCGATTGGAGAAAATGGGCAAGTTGCACCTTCTGCCAGAACGACAGGGTGGCAAACATGGTGCTCGACAATAGAGTCTGGCGAGACATCCAACAATCCCCGCTGAGAAAATGTCTGGCTTGGTAGACACCGTTGGCCCTCAACACACGGAAGGCCGGATCCTGTAGGCCAGGGGAAAAGTCTGGGTTTCCCACTATCGGGAGCAGAGGTGAAGGTAAAGTCGTGAGAAGGCCCTCTTTACAGAACCTGCGGCCCAACTGCAACGTGGCCCCAACAGTCGGGTGATCCAAGACCTCCCCCGGCAGGGGAGATGACCCCCACAGTAGACATTCCAGGGGAGAGCCCCCGCCAAGCTGTTCGATCCGCACCCATTGTTTCAATTGGCCATGTAGATGCCAATCCAGAATCCTGGCCAGGTGGCATGCAGCAGAGTACATGGTGGCATCCGGGAAGGCCATTCCGCCGCTGAGCTTGGGCATGCGAAGAAGTTTCAATGCCAATCGGGGAGGGCCTCGGGTCCACAGGAATTTACGAAATGCACCGTTCACCGTACGGAGGAAGGTCAACGGAATAACTATCGGAAGGGCCTGGAGCACATAAAGCAAACGGGGCATGACAGTCATTTTAATAATATTACAACGCCCAAACCAGGAAAACATGCCCTTCTGCCGGCCGTCCAGGTCCTTCCGGATGCGTGCAAGAAGAGGAGGAAAATTGCAGTCAAAGATGCGTTTGGGGCAGTTGGGGAGGGAGATGCCCAAGTATGTGATATGGGAGGAGCTCCACTTGAATGGAAAATCGCTTTTGAGAAGCTGAGACATAGCGGGTGGCATCGCTTCCGGGAGGGCCTCCGATTTTTGAAAGTTAATTTTGTACGAGGACAAGGCTTCAAATATGTGAAACTCCCGCATAAGATTCGGTAAGGAGATCAGCGGCTTAGTAAGGAAGAAGAGGAGATCATCCGCATAGGCCGCCACCTTAGGGGCGAGCGACGTTGAAAGTGGTAGGCCCGTGACATCGGGACTGGCCCTGACGGAACGCAGAAAGGGCTCGAGAGTCAGCACAAAAATCAGGGGAGAGAGAGGGCAACCCTGTCTCGTTCCGTTCCTGATCTCCAACGGGTCAGAGAGGAGACCATTAACCTTTACACAAGCAGACGGTCGCGAATAAATCGCCCGGATCCAAGCCATCATACGCTGTCCTAAGCCTATATGCTCCATGGTTTCCAGGAGGAAGTGCCAATTCACTCGATCGAACGCCTTGGCCGGTGGTTGTGGGGATCTGCGGGCAGGGGGCTCATAGGAATCTGGAAGCCCCCTTTAACAAGGGGGCCCCCCAGATCCTGGACCCCCTCCCTATGT
Organism: Pelophylax lessonae; assembly: GCF_965119305.1. Classification (NCBI taxonomy): domain Eukaryota; kingdom Metazoa; phylum Chordata; class Amphibia; order Anura; family Ranidae; genus Pelophylax; species Pelophylax lessonae. Next base: position 468,853,438 of record NC_138769.1, read on the forward strand.
GAATGGGTATGGGGTACACTGTACTCCTACTCATTCACCACATAAAAGGCAGTGTATGGAAATAATGACAGGAGACGTTTTGGAAAGTTTATTAAAAATCTTCATCCGGCTCTTCTTGTCTTCTCCTCTCCGGGGTCTTCTCCTCTCCGGGGTCTTCTGCTCTCGGTGATTATGCCGGTCTCCGGTCTCTGCAGCTTATTATATAGCCATTAGGGGTGTGGCCCCGATGACGTCATCGGGAGGCCCCACCCCCTCATGTCACAGATAACGTGAGAAAAAAAACTTATAACGTGGCTGAACATAGGTTCATCGCGTTCAGTCACGTTTAGTCACGTTCGGCCGCGTTTCTGCGTTTGAAACGTCGGGAAACACACGTTCAAACGCAAATAATTGCGTTCTAAAAAAAAGTCCCTGAACGCAACTGCCTGCAAATGACTGTAAACGACCATGTGTACATGGACAGATAAGATAACATGGAGCTGCGTTCAGGGGCTTCTGAAAAAAACGCCCAACTGCTCCTAAACGGCCATTTCCAGCGTCCCATGTACAAGGAGCCTTAGTTTGCTCTAAACCCATCACTGTTTCTTCTACAGGGGAGCTTGGTCTTTGTGCAAATTTAGAAATATGACATTGGAAATAAAAAAATAAACTTTTTTTAATAAAAAAAATTGTTTCTCAGCTGCCCATGGGCTAAAAAAAATCCTCGAACAAGGATTGAGGGTAAATCATTGTTCCACTACAGTTTCACATGCTGGTGACCATCCATGCTATCTGGGAAGAAGAAAAGGATTGTGAAAAAAACATGCTTACTTTTGTTCTTATGGACATTAGTGAAAGGATCTAGATATTGGAAACATATGTGAGTTCTTGCAGATACTGAAATGGTATGATGGAAATACAAAACTAAGTTGAACAAAGTTTGAGAAACACTGTCCTAAGATAAAGGTTAGTGCCAGAGAAGCTAAGGTAAGTTAGCAGCTGGGTGTGTGGGTCGGGGTTTCGTGGTTAGTTTAGGTTAGGGGGCTAGGAATTTCTGCAGTGTTTACTACAAATAAACCTAACATGATAAGTAGTTCCCATTTATTATTGATTGATAAGAGGGTCAATCACACACATTTTTATGAAACTTGCTAAGGTATTCTTGAAAAACTGCTTACATTTGTACACATAAACATGTCGACTGGATTTATTATACTGTGAACGTTTTTTATGGCAACTGTAGTTCTGTCTTCAGTCTATTGCTTCTGTCTGTGAGTTAATAAACCATGGAGAATTCATGTTTAGTTTTATGATTGTCTGAATAAGGAATCATGGTGCATTTCTACATTATCATCCCTAATTGTATCAGTAACCCAGTAGGAAGTATATAGTGAATACCACTGGTCTACTAACTCTATGCCTAGAGGTCAGAAAGTAAAGACATGACACCTGTCTTCACATATTCAAAGATTATATCATTAGGAAGGGGGGCTTTATGTAGTTTTTGGAAGAAAATAAGATATTTGATATATGATTGTCTCCCATTATATATTGAGAAATATTCCAGAATATCTGCTATCCAGAAATTTGCACAATCTAGAGACTAAATTCTGCACCCTTGAAACATAATCGGTACTTAAATACACCGGTCAAATGCTAAAAAGTAAAAATACATGCTGTACATAACCCTACAGTAAAAATAACAGTATTTGAAGTATACATACAGAATGGATAAATCTTATATTGTCTTCTCACTAATGTAAGACCATAAGTACCTATTAAATCCTTCTTTTCTCTAAATAGCTCTTGAAAGATAATTAGACAGCATTTTGCATTAATCATGGTAATGCTAACGTCTAATGTAATTTCTTATGCACATATAACTAACCTGTGACTTACATTGCATTTTTATATTTGTGGAAAACAAACATTGTGGCCTTTTCAATTACAGGAGTACAATATACAGTAAATGCACCTGTAATTATACTTACATTGCTCACTGTATACTACATATTCCCAACATTCCTTCATTACAAGTTTCTATTCCATTTAGTTTTCCCTATTTAGTCAGTTGCTGTAAACACAGAATGTTAAATAGGTTTATATGCGGTTGCTACACTAGGCATTCGACTTAAATGTCTGAAGGTCTAATGAATCCTTGTAGCTAAAGCACTACACAAGGAAATTATAGTACATGATGTTGCAATTGCTTGAAAAATATTTAAAGGTGAGGAAGGGGACAAGAACACATAAAATGCATACCATAAGCAATCAATTGACTTTTTAAATTAATTTTTTCTTTTCACCACACAGGTTATAGTGAGGTGGGCTAAAGGAACCTAAAAGCTTTACATTAAATCAGTGTGAAGGACAGTAGGGCCTTATAGAAAAAAAAGAAGCTCCAAAAAACATACTTAGGTCAGGACACATTACCAAGTAGACTTACCTTTTCTGCATGGAACATGTTTCACATACCCAGCCAGCAAAATAATACTTCTGTCCATTTTAGAATCTGTTGGGGAAAAAAAAATAAAAATAAATCAGCATATCACTGCTATATGCTGTAGTTTCAAGTATAGTTCATTTGCTGCACAGGTTTTTAATAAATGCTTTTTCTTGTAAGTTTCACTTGTCATTTTTTTGAATAAATGTTTTCTATGGGCGTATATGCTTTTGTTTTTTTCATACTGCTAATGAACTGACCCTGACTTGATCACGTTTGGCGCTTTGGAGTTTCCCTTCTTAATGAGATGTAACACGCAAATTTGACCATACTATATTATGGTCCACAGGATCCGATAAGAGGCTTAATACTTGGTGTCACCTGGTGGTCGAAACATTATGAATTGTGATTGTGGGGACACTGGTGGAGCAAGTGAATCGTGGACAATTTGTTTCCTTTGGACTTTCTTGTTTCGCATATATATTATTCCTTTTCAGCCCTTGTGTATCGGCTCTTATGGACACTAAATTTTAGAGTCTTACTGAATACAATTTTAGTGATCTGGATTTTTGTTTTTTTTTTCACTATATTTGTATGTAAAGAACAATTGTCAGCACTTTTTAAAGACTTTACAAGAGCTCTTTCTTGTTGAATGCTGCAAGTATGTCTATCAATTAATGCACTCACATAATCTCAGATAGAGGTCGGATCCTAGGGTCACAGACGCCTGGGTGCAGAAATATTTCTGGCATTCTGCCTCGGCTCGCAGAGTCCCTGCTCACATGTATTTTCCTCACATTTGCAGTAAAGTTAAGTCACTCATGAAAAAAACATATTTATTTGATTGGGCCATTCCAACACATGAATATGCTTTGATATAAACCATTCCATTGTAGCTCTCACTGTATGTTTAGGGTCATTGTCCTGCTGAAAGGTGGAACCTCCATCCCAGTCTCAAGTCTTTTGCAGACTCTTACAGGTTTTCTTCTAAGATTTGGCTGATCCATCTTCCCATCAACTCTAACTAGCTTCCCTGTCCCTGCTGAAAAAAAGCATCCCCACAACATGATGGTGTGTTCAGGGTGATGTGCAGTGTTAGTTTTCTGCCATACATAGTGTTTCTTTTAGGCCAAAAAGTTAAATGTTGGTCTCATCTGACCGGAGCACCTTCTTCCACATGTTTGCTGTGTCCCCCACATAGCATATCGCGACTGCAAATGGGACTTCTTATGGCTTTCTTTCAACAATGGCTTTCTTCTTGCCACTCTTCATGTCACCTAAATGCCAGATTTGCGGTGTGCATGTCTAATAGTTGTTCTGTGGACAGATTCTCCCACCTCAGCTGTGGATCTCTGCAGCTCCTCCAGAGTTACCATGGTCCTGTTGGTTGCTTTTGTGATTAATGCTCTCCTTGCACGGCCTGTCAGTTTAGGGCGATGTCCATGTCTTGGTAGGTTTGCAGTTGTGCATTACTCTTTCCATTTTCAAATGATGGATTGAACAATGCTTTGTGAGATGTTCAAAAATTGGGATTTTTTTTGTAACCTAACCCTGCTTTAAACTTCTCCACAACCTTTTCCCTGACCTCTCTGGTGTGTTCCTTGGCCTTAATTACATTGTTTGTTCACTAAGGTTCTCTAACAAACCTCTAAAGGGCTTCACAGAACAGCTGTATTTATACTGGGAATAAATTACACAAAGGTGGACTCTGTTTATTATTTTGGTAAGTTCTGAAGGCAATTGGTTCCACTAGATTTTAGTTACGGGTATCAGAGCAAAGGGGGCTGAATACAAATGCACACTACACTTTTCAAATATTCATTTGTAAAAATAATTGAAAACCATTTCTCATTTTCCCTTCACTTCACAATTATGTGCCACTTTGTGTTGGTCTATCACATAAAATTCCAATAAAATAAATTTACGTTTTTGGTTGTGACATATCAAAATGTGGAAAATTTAAAGGGAAATTAAAACTTTTTCAAGGCACTGTAAAAGCTGGCTGTGTTAGAAATTCTAGCAGTGGGTGGCCTTACCGACTCATTACAAACTCAATAATTTGTTTTGTCTAAGGAGTTTGGCTGAAAATGATTGACCAAACAGGGCCTTCTACCTGTTTGGTATTCTGACAGCTGGTGCTAGTGCCTTTCAGAATGCAATAGCCCAGAAAGAGAGATTTGCCTACCCATGCCATTTGGGTAGATGGACGAATTTGTTAGTTGGAAAATATCTATTAGTTTATGACCAGATAAAGATACAGTATGTAGAAGAAGCACTGTGCAAGCAGTATAGTTGGTCAGTTTTCAAACCAGTAGGAAACATTTGTAGGGACAAACTCTGTAGAACAGAATTTGCAACCTTGAAATTATAGTATACAGGATGAACAATTATAACGAATGCCTGAGTTGGAACCTACTACACAAAGCCCCTGAATTGTTATCTTAATCAGACATCAATGATTATACTGTATATACAGTACATAAAAGATACTGTGTATATATATATATACATATATATATATATATAATTTGTTTTCCCGCAAATAATTCAGAGCTTTGAGTGTTATTATTTGAAGTGTAACCTAATATACACTCACTTGCTAAGGTTGATATTTAGACACAAGATTGACAAAGAGAAATGTTTAATTGTTCAGACTAATGAAAATGCAAAGAATTTTATATTGCCATTTCATCTCTGCTTCTAAGATTCCCTCCAGCTAATTTAATGAGACCCCCTTCATCCCATATTTAATGGTTGCATAGGGTAGGCAGACTTTAAAAATAATGGTATCCCCAGTCATCTTTAAAAAATACAGTGTTCAACTGAATAATTCATGAAATATCAATTAAAAATGAGCAACCTGCAGAGGTTGGACAATACAATCTGAGGAAGCAAAAGAATAGAAAACTTGATCAGTCAAATACGGTCTTTTAAAGACCTTTCACCTTTTTGTGAATGTACTATGTTGTTATATTCTGTAAAAATGTATTTAAAAATGGTGTACCTAGTATAAAGGTATTTCATTTACTGTTAATCTCACATACATTTTTTTAATGTGTGCACTAAACTTAAGTCAGTCATTAATTGAACTAAACCTCTAAAAAAAAATATTATTAGAAAGATTTAATCAGTTTGTAGATTTGTCACTGGAAAACCGAGTGGCCACACTCTAGCTGGAAGTATTTTTGTGATCAGGTTTTTGTCTTCCTTTTAATTTGTAATATGTTTTGACCTAGAGTACTTGAAAACAGATTAAGGGTTCATGTCTACAGGCATTCTAGTCAAATGCATGCAACTGTGTTTGAATAAAAAACACAACATTTGGTAAGAAAAGGTTGCATTTGACTTGCTTTGCCTATAGTTCAAAGACGCCTTAACATAAAATGCAGCATCCAAAGAAAAACGCAGTGCAGCTTACTAACTAATTAGGGTGAAGGGGATTTTAACACTATGGATATTTTATTGCCATTTTAGAAACATGTTATACAATGTACATGAAAGGAGCAATCACTTCTCTTTTAGTCTTCCCCGTTTGGTTCTGGATTGGATTGACACAGCAAGGACTGGAGTTTCTTCAAAATGGAAATGAAAAAGATAACTCTGTCTTACCCCTCAGGAACTGAAGATTCAGCACAGCAACTGGGGAGAGAAAAATAATGAATTCCTTAATTAGCAAAAAATAGAGACTGTGAGGTGTCTGAGTACAGGACATTGTTATATTCAAACTCTGCCATGGGGAGCAAAGAAGCCCATCTATCCTGGATAAATTAATAGAAGTACCTGGGTATTGCTCTAGAGCTTGGTTTGTTTTATTGGTCTGACCATTGGTCTGAGAGTGGTAGTACCCTGAAGACAGAGAAAAGTAAATCTGAAGCCTAATACAGAGCCCTTACCAGAACTGTGAGCTGTACCAGACTTTGCCAGAAACAGTGTAATCAAGAACACAAAAGAGCCTTGTGATTTCTTTAATAAAGACTTCCACTATGACTGCTAAGGTAGTTCCCTTCATTAGAACAAAGTGAGTTATATTGGTAAGTATATAAAAAAGGATTACAACCTCCATACATGGGTAGGTCAAGAATGAAGTCCGTTGATAACATACTCCTTTAAGGTTCTGAGAAAACCCCAGTGCTTGGTTTTTCTGCTCTTTGAACAGACACAGGTGGGATACGATGAAATGAACAACATGCAGACCTTGGAAAGATTAGACCACCACAAGATACCAATTCCTGTGTCTTGGAGACAACAAATTGCCTAGCAACTAGAAGACTGTGACACATTTGAGGACAGAAAACCAAAGATCCCCAGGAACATAGATATTGTCCTCATGCATCAAAAAATCATTGGACTGATAAAGGTCTAGCTCAAAAACACGTAGGTTAGTAAGAACATCCAGGGTGAAGCAATGAACTTGAAATTCTTAGATAGGGGTGTAGACTCAAGAACTACAACACAAACATCCCACCTACAGAGTCCCTGAGATATGGGACATTATACAGTGGTTTAGCCTTTGGGATTCATCAAAATCTGCCTGAAATTACCCTTAATCACTTAAGCCCCGGTGGATTTGTTTGCTCAATGACGAGGCCCTATTTTGCGATTCTGCACTGCATGAATTTAATGGACAACTGCGCGGTCATGCGACACTGTACCCAAATTAAATTGACATTCTTTTTTTCCCACAAACTGACTCTTTCTTTTGGTGGTATTTGATCACTTGTGCGATTTTTATTTATTGCGCTATAAACAAAAAAAGAGCGACACGTTTGAAAAAATAACAATATTTTTCAAATTTTTTAATATGAAATTCTCTAAAAAAAAATTTTTTTTTAAACATTTTGGGCCAATTTGTTTTCTGCTACATATTTTTGGTAAAAAAATCGCAATAAGCGTATTTTGATTGCTTTGTGCAAAAGTTATTGCGTTTAATAACTACGGGAACGATTTAGGTCATTTTTATTGTTTTTTGTTTAACTAGTAATGGCTGGGATCTGCGATTTTTTTTGAGAGACTGCGACTTTGCGGCGGACAGATCGGACCCCTGACTGCCATTTTTGACACTTTTGGGGGTACCAGTGACATTACTACAGTAATCAGTGCTATAAATATGCACTGTTACTTTAAAAATGACACTGGCAGGGAAGGGGTTCATTTTATTGGTGATCAAGGGGTTAAGTGTGTCCCTAGGGGTATGATTCTATCTGTTAGGGGGCGTGGCTAGTGAGTAACCACAGAGACATGCAAACCCATATAGCAGGATCCCATAGCCTCTGTGCCTACTTCAGTGAGAATGACAGACGGCTGTGTTTACATCAGCCGTCTGTCTTTCTCCCTCTCCTGTGGGAGATCGCGAGTGGCCTGGCGGCCATCGGAGCCGCCGGTCACACATGCTGGCTCAGCAGGGAATGAGTGGGGGCGGGAGCACGCCGGCGGCAGCGCGCGCTCACCCCCTACAGGCTCGTGGACGTAGGTCTACGTTGCCTTGCCTGTAGGGGGCTGACTGCTGCATTAAATAGTCGTGCGGCGGTCAGCAAGTGGTTAAGGAATGGAGAGTTTTCAGATCTTTATCGCCTTCATTTTCATGAGATACTTGTGAACTTAACCTCTCAACTACACCAATGTGTATTCAGCACATTGGTGTAGTGGTATATGCTCATGGACAAAGACTACTAGGTCATGAGTTCTAATCCCAGCCATGCTAACACCCTGTGTGTTCACTGAGGTGTGATTATTGTTTGTATTCAGCACATTGGTGTAGTGGTCTATGCTCATGGACAAAGACTGCTAGGTCATGAGTTCTAATCCCAACCATGCTAATACCCTTTGTGTTCAATGGGTGTGATTATTGTTTGTATTCAGCACTTGTGAACTTAAAGCATAAGGTGTACACCCTAAAAAATGTAGTGAGGTTTTTGTCCATACACTGTATGCTCTACTCCACTTTCTAAACAAGTACCAAATCCAGTTACTATGTGATGCACAAATTTGTAATCCTCCTTCATTTGTTCCCGACATGCTCTCACCTCAGACAATGCAGTTTACAAATGAAGTTTTAAGTAATCTGCTGTCAATCCCGAAGTCAATCCAGAAATCAGTGGGCAGGACTAGGTGTGGCCAGGAGCTGAGTGGCAAGTTGAGAACTTGTGAATCAGCAGTGACAATGCTGATAGCCTTGATCCTTGCGACACTTTTAATTCCACTAAAATGCAAGCAGGCACAGCCCACATAAAAGTGGTAAAGCTGCTCTGAATTCATTATAAATATGCAAGTTATTGCCATAAAAAGTGTATGGGGACCTGGATACTGCATTGGGGGACATGTATCAATGCAAAAAAATGTTTTAAAAACAATCATTTTTAAAGGAGCAGCGATTTTAATTTTGCTTAAAGTGAAACAATAAAAACGGAAAATTCCTTTAAATATCATGCATGCGTCCCCTTAATGTGCCTGTAAAGTGGCACATTTGTACGATGTATGGAGCCTGCTGCAGCAATACTGACATTTCTAAAGGAAAAAATGTAATTTAAACTTGCTCGCGGCAATAATGTATTGCTGACTCCCGGCAATACAGATGAAAAAAAAAAGAAAAAAAAATGGTGTAGGGTCCCTCCCCAGTCCTTACAAGACCCTTATCCGAGCATGCAGCCTGGCAGGTAAAGAAAGGGGGGGACGAGCGAGCGCCCCCCTCCTGAGCCACACCAGGTTACATGCCCTCAACAATGGAGGGTGGGTGCTTTGGGACATCCTTCCCCCCATGGTACCCATACCCATTCACCAAACAAGTATAAAAAAGTAAAAAAACCACAGAACAGAGTTTTTAAAAATTTCTTTATTAAAAAGAAAAAAAATTGTATCCCTCAATGAAAATCCATCGTCAATCACGAAAAATATAAAAACATTTTAAAAACGCTTCAACTCTTAAGAGGTTGCCTGCTGTATGCCCAATATTCAGCTTTGACAGTTCTTTTATAAGCAAGGGGTGTGGCAACCCTATGGCACCGCTCTCTTCTGACATTACGTGAGGTCATGTGACATAAGAAGGGGGCGGTGCCACCGGGTGACGTAATTGGGTGACCCCGCCCCTTGCCTATAAAAGAACCTTCAAAGCTGCATATCGGGCATACGGTGGGTAGCCTCTTAAGAGGCGAAACATTTATTTTTTTCTATTTTTGGGGTCCGGTGGGCATTGTGATTGACGATGGATTTACATCAAGGAACACAATTTTTTTTTCTTTTAATAAAGGACTTGTCAAAAACTGTGTTCTGTGTTTTTTGTTTTTTACACTTTTTTGGTGAATGGGTACGGGTACAATGTACCCAATACCCATTCACATAGGGGGAGTGGGATCTGGGGTCCCCCTTATTAACCACTTAAGCCCCTGAAGATTTTACCCCCTTCCTGACCAGGGGGTATTTTGCGATTCGGCACTGCGTGATTTTACCGGACAATTGCGCAGTCGTGCGACGCTGTACCTAAACCAATTTGACGTCCTTTTTTCCCCACAAATAGAGCTTTCTTTTGGTGGTATTTGATCACCTGTGCGATTTTTTGATCATGCGCTATACTCAAAAAAAGAGCGACAATTTTGCAAAAATAACAATATTTTTCACATTTTTTTATATGAAATTCCCCCCCAAAAAATTTAAAAATCAAACAATTTTTAATTTTTTTGCCAATTTGTTTTCTGCTACCTATGTTTGGTAAAAAAAATCACAATAAGCGTATTTTGATTGGTTTGCGCAAAAGTTATTGCGTTTACTAACTAAGGGAAAGATTTTTGTAATTTTTGTTGTTTTTTTTTAACGAGTAATGGCGGCGATCTGCGTTTTTTTTTGCGGGACTGCGACATTGCGGCAGACAGATCGGACCCTTGACTGACATTTTTGACACTTTTGGGGGTACCAGTGACATTACTACATTAATCAGTGCTATACATATGCACTGTTACTATAAAAATGACACTGGCAGGGAAGGGGTTAACTTTTAGAGATGCAGTGACTATGTGTGTCCCTAGGGGCGTGCTTCTAACTGTGCAGGGATGTGGCTGTGTGTGTAACAGCACAGATCAACGGTCCTACATAGCAGGGCCGTTAGATCAGTGCTTTTACACAGGGAAGAATCACAGGCGGCTTTGTTTACATTAGCCGCTTGCCTTTCTCCCTTCACAGCGGACGATCGCGAGTGACCGGCAGACATCGGGTCCACCGGTCACACGCACGGAGGTGTCCATGAACGAACCGAGGTGGGACCGCACCCCCGGCGGCGTGTGCTCGCCCGCTATTGGCTCCCAGGCTAGTGATGTACCGGTATGTCACTTTGCCTAGCCGGGGCTGACCGCCGCAGTATATGTACTTGCGGCGGTCGGCAACCAGTTAAAGGTGGCTTCCAGATTCTGATAAGCCCCCCACTTTCAGACCCCCACAACCACAGCAGCCCAGGGTTGTTGGGAAGAGGCGCTTGTCCCCATCAACCTGGGGACAAGGTGCTTTAGGGGGACCCTCCCCATGTTGAGGGCAAGCGGCCTGGTATGGTTCAGGGGGGGTGGCGCTCGCTCACCCCCCCCCCCCCTTTCCTGGCCTGTCAGGCTGCATGTTTGGATAAGGGTCTGGTAAAGACCATTCTTACTATAGATCTAATTTAGCCCTTATCCCCTAAGACCTAACCAAAATGTATAGCCTAAATACTAACATTTGTGCTGATAGTTCTTCTCCACTAATTTATTCAGAGCACCACTGACCTGTTCCATGTCACTTGTCACTAAACTGATACTCAGTAAAGTGGTAAAGTCAGTTTTTTTCTCTAATGGGTTCAGTTGCCTGTTTGGTTAGTTAGCTGTTTATAACTAAAGTTTAACAAGTAGCTGAATTTGTTCTCACAGATTTCCGCCTTTTATATCCCCGTTGACCATAAAGTACAAGGATCATTTATCTTCCTTTTCATCAAATTGTGCATTTATATATTTACATTACCAGTGCAGAAGTGAGCTAAATGAAGACATTTTATGGTAGTCCTACATTACAATAACTAGCTCATATAAAATATCTAGAAACTACCATACGGATCATTGTGTTTTTATATAATGAAACTTATGTTTTTGCCAATTGCAGCACTTTATATTTGGTCAAACTCTTTTGTGCTAACAGCTGCTTAGAGAAGGTCATCAGTTGACCTACAGAATATGTCTCTTTAACAATGCAAGATATACAAGATAAAGACAATTGCTACATATTCACTAAATGTGTAAGTAGAAGCATACATTTAATTCAGTGTAAAAAAAAGTGGGAACAAGACCCATACACACATACAGTTCACTAACATACAATAATTTAGGAGTTCTGATTATCAAATGGCAATTTTTTTTAAGACCTAATGAATTATACATAAAAAAAGACCTGCATCCCCCCCCCCCCAAAAAAAAAAAGAAGAAAAAAAAAAAAGTAAAGATATCACGCATTTTATAAATGAACTATGTAAATTAAATATCTACATAACATATGTAGCAGGTAACAGTAAAAGGGATTTGATTGAAAGTGACATTTTTCTTCTAAATGTATTTCTAAATATGCACAAAAGCAGACAAATGGAACCCTCACAGGCCACGGCAAGGATATATATCACAATTATACCCTTTGATGTTTCTGTAATTAAAGCAAACATTTACCTGTGCCTTTTCAGGATTGAATGACTGGTTGTTTTGGTTGCCCATCTTCTTCACTATTGATGCTTTTCCAACCCTGTTTGCCTGTCCGAGATCAGAATAAATAATCCTGTGTAAGCTCATTATGCCTCTGCTTACAATTTTGGTTCGGAAACATCACTTCCGGTCCAGGTGCATCATTGTTTGGCGGTCTTGTGCCAAAAGGAAATGGCTGGATTATCCAGAGCAGGCACAAATGGGAAGGGGCACCACCTTCCCCTTTTTTGCATTGGCAGATTCATCTCACTTTAGGTTTAACAGGAAAATATGACCATTCCAATCCTTTTTTGGGATTAATACAATTTGGAGATACCAGTTGGTATTTCTCTTTCTATCTCTTTTTTTTCCATGAAATTTTTTTTTGAAAATAATACACAAATTGGCAGCATTGGGCCATTCTGCACAGCATATACAATAATGCCCAGCAGAAGAACAGTAAATAGGGACAGTTTTTACAAAGGTAACAAATAAGAAGACACATATACTTGGAAAACGAATTAATTCAATTGCAAGTTGTGGAAAACCACAAGCAAGTGAGGCCACCAAATTGACTTGGATATAGCCAAGGGGGTGACAGAAAAAAAAAAAAAAAGAGAAGGGCAAGGGAAGGGAGATATTTGTAACTTACACTACCAAATATGTATTTCCAATGAGGCAGGTGAGGGTCAAGAAGCAAGGTGCAGTAGAGAAGGACCCCATCTCAACTGTGAATAGCATAATAAAGTAAAATTCAATACTTTATAAGGTCATGCCTTGGGCATCAACCCCAGAAGTCCAAATCTTATCAAATATTTTGGAACAGTTGCAGCTAGCATAGGTCATTTTGTATAAAGGGGAGTACCCCATTAATTGCAACCTTTCACCCGTGCACTGGAGGAGGAGGAGCTTTTGATTTGCATTTTAACAGGATCTCCTTCCTGGCATCAAAGGCAGTGTAAAAAATAAACAGCTTAGTATAGCCCTGAAAGTGCAGGAATATCAGCCTGCCATGTATTAAAAGAAGAAGTCATATGGGGTGTGTGTACTGGACCTAAGGCGCAATACATGGCTGATAACAGTGTTCATTTCTTAAGTTTTCATCAGCTACATGTTTTGAGTGATGAAAACTAAACAAAGATAAAATTCGAATTAAGTCAATTGATGAAAACTATGGCAAAAATTTTCCTTTCAATATCCGTAAATAAACGAAAATGGAACAAAAATGTGAGAAACGGATGCTTACCCACCAGAACTTTCGCTTTCCTCTGAGCTCCAACTGTCTGGTAAAGCATCAGCCCCCTGACTCGATTGGCAAGTTGTATTGGCTAAGAGACTCAGGTTCCTATCAATACTTTTCCTTTCCTATGCAGTTCCACACATTCTCTCATTCACACTATCTCTTTGACGCACTCAGCTGGCCACACCATCCCCAGCCTATAATAATAGCGCATTAAAGTTTAAACATGTATTGCACTATTGTACTAACCCATACAGTAAGAATAGGCATCTGCTAAGCTGATTGAAAGAAAAAAAATAAGAAATAGGCTTTTCCTATTTTTTTTCCTAATATTTAATGTTATTAAAACATATGTTCAATGGTATTACAGCCAATACAGTATACATTTTTTTAATATATATTTTAAAGTTGCACTTCTGTTTGTGAAAAATAAATATTTGTGTTTGTTTATGAAACTTCGTTTTATTTATAAAGACGTTATATATCATAATCGCTAAACCCCTGTTCACACCAGTGCAGCTTTGAAATAGTGCTACTTAAGTGTGCTGACGTCATCGCATATTCTTGCAAGTGCGGGTGTTATGCTTCATGTTTGGCCGGTAAGGAATTCTCTGCATAGTGGTATATTGGATATACAAATGTGTGTGTTTTTAAACTTCGCTACATTTGCAAGTGAGGTTTTACACTATTTGGAGCATTTTTCTTCTATGTCCTGGTGATGACACATTTGGGATGATGCTGGGATTACCATTTTTGTTTAACCATCTGCTTCTGTGGAGAACTTTTGGAACCATTCCAGGATGATCCTGACCGGGTGGTTCAGTCATGATCTCTGTTGACCTTTCTTTAATTAGACGGTCACATATAGCTGGTAAGCCTGCATTCCTTCCATAAGAGGTGGTGGTGTCACGGTTTACATTTTTCCAAAGGTGATGCATGATTAATATGCACAAGTTTATATGAACACTTAAGAAGAGGATTGTGTCTCCTGTTCTCCAATCCATTTCTTTATTTGCACGTGGACTCTTTTGTTGCTTTGGATTTGGTTTTAACCTCCAATTGGGGAGAGTGTGTATGTCTTTTCATTTAATATTTATTAGTGTGTATATCATTTAGTATTCTGACCCTTTTATGTTAAAAGGATTGACACCATTGTAAGGATCTATAAAAAAAAATACATCCTAAAGTCCTAGAGTCCTAAAGAAGCGGAACATCCATGAAAAGCATAGACTGTGATCATGAGGGGGTTGATTTAGATTTTTCTCATAGATATAATTGTTGGATCTTACAGTATGTTTTTGCTGCACATGTTGGGTGAACTTTTAAATATGGATTGTAACAAAAATACTAATTTATTTTGATATTTATGGATCCTGTGTTCATTTCATGATTTTATGTGGTGTATTTTTTTTTTTTAAATCCTTTGTTGTAGGTTTACTGTTCTATTTGGGATAGTGCCCTCATGAACTTGTTTGTATTAATTTATTAAACTTCACTAAATCCCTGGTGATCCATATACTTATATGCGAAAAGCAAAATGGGATGTTTGAAGGGTCACGAAAAGAAACATCTCATGTTTCTCATGTTTCATACATGACATGAAAAAGTACACAGTAGGAAATATTAAAAAATGTTTTAATACATGGTGTAATACACTGAATTTGACATAACAGCAGAAGTGTATGACATATACTATATTGTCAAAAGTATTGGGATGCCTGCTTTTACACATGAACATGAACTGTAATGGTATTGCATGGCCCCTTCCTGTTCCAACATGACTGCACACCAATACACAAAGCAAGGGCCATAAAAAATGTAACTGGCCTGCACAGAGTCCTGATCTCAACTCGATAGAACACCTCTGGGATGAATTAGAGTGGAGACTATGAGCCAGGCCTTCTTGCCCAACATCAGTGCCTGACCTCACAATTGCACTTCTGGTAGAATGGTCAAACATTCCCATACACACTCTTAAACCTTGTGGACAGCCTTCCAAGAAGAATTGAAGCTGTTATCCTGTGCCACATCCTCTTCCATCATCGCCCGAAGTGTTTTTTCAAGAAGGCATAGAAGTGGGATAGTTAAGCTGAGAACGGCATCATCGGCACTGGCCATGTTGGTTGAGTACTCGAAACAGCGCAACAAAGCACACAGGTCTCGCATGGTGGCCCAGTTATTGGTGGTGAAGTGGTGCTGTTCCGCAGAGCGACTCATGCGTTTGTGCTGCAGCTGAAACTCCACTATGGCCTGCTGCTGCTCGCACAGTCTGGCCAGCATGTGCAAGGTGGAGTTCCACCTTGTGGGCACGTCACATATGAGGCGGTGAGCGGGAAGGCTGAAGTTACGCTGCAGTGCTGACTGGCGAGCAGCAGCAGGGTTAGAACGCCGAAAGTGCGCACAGACGGCCCGCACTTTGTGCAGCAGCTCTGACATATCGGGGTAATTTCTAAGGAACCTCTGCACCACCAAATTCAGCACATGCGCCAAGCAAAGGGTGTGTGTCAAACCGGCTAGGTCCAGAGCTGCTATGAGATTTTGCCAATTATCGCACACCACCAGGCCGGGCTTGAGGCTCACTGACAGCAACCACTCATCGGTCTGCAGTTCAATGCCCCTCCACAACTCCTGCGCGGTGTGTGGTTTTTCACCCAAACAGGCGAGTTTTAAAACTGCCTGCTGTCGTTTACCCCTGGCTGTGCTGAAGTTGGTGGTGAAAGTGTTACGCTGACCGGAAGAGGAGGCGGTAGAGGATGAGGAAGCAGAGTAGGAGGAGTTAGGAAAAGGAGGCAAACTGAAGTGCCCTGCAATCCTCGGTGGTGGAAGGACATGCGCCAAACTGCTATCCGCCTCAGGCCCAGCCGCCACTGCATTTACCCAGTGTGCTGTTAGGGATACATAACGTCCCTGACCGTGCTTACTGGTCCACGTATCCGTAGTTAGGTGGACCTTGCCACAGATGGTGTTACGCAGTGCACACCTGATTTTGTCACCCACATGGTTGTGCAGGGAAGGGATGGCTTGCCTGGAAAAGTAGTGGCGGCTGGGCACGACGTACTGTGGGACAGTCACCGCCATATGGCTCTTAAAACTCTGCGTCTCCACCAGCCGGAATGACAGCATTTCAAAGGCCAGGAATTTTGAAATGCTGGCATTCAGGGCCAGGGATCGCGGGTAGGTAGGGGGGTACTTCCTCTTACGCTCCACTGTTTGGGAGATAGAAAGCTGAACGCTTCCACGGGACATTTTGGAGATGGTTGTTGGTGACCCAGGTGGTGGTGTTGCTGGTGGATCTTCTGTTTGCGGGGTGGCAGGTGCCACTGTCACTACAGAGGTGGATGAAGAGGCCGAGACTGCAGCAGCAGAAGAGGAAGCAGGAGGCGCTAGAGACCTTTCTTGGTTTTTGAGGTGTGCACTCCACTGCAGCTCGTGCTTTGCACTTAGATGCCTGGTCATGCTGCTGTGCTCAGGTTAAGAAAGGTTTATGCCTTGCTTCAGGCTCTGATTGCACAGCATGCAAACCACTTGTGTCCTGTCATCATCACATTGTCTGAAGAACTGCCACACTAGGGAACTATTGTGAGCTGGCTTTGGTGTGCTCGATCCCTTGCTGCTTTGGGCAGTAGCAGGCTTAGTGTCTAGGGCATGGCCGCTCTGCTTTTGCACCCTGCTCCCTCTTCTGCTGTGCTGGTGGCTCTGTGCGACCACCGTCTCTCCCTCCAAACTACTCAGGTCACCTGCATGACGTTGATTCCATGTGGGGTCGACTACCCAGTCTTTACCCCTGCAACCCTTGTCGGTCTCCACAATTCGGAATTCCACAGCAGTTGGCACCTGTGTTTCGTCATCATCCGAGATGTGCTGCAATGGTCCTCCCATGTACTCATCTGGAAACATAAGTGGTTGGGCATCGGTGCACTCAATCTCTTCCACTTCTGGGGCAGGGCTAGGTGGATGGCCCTGGGAAACCATGCTAACAGAGTCATCAAAAATAAGACGAGATTGCTGCATGAATTGGGGCTCAGACTGCTTGGCTGATTTGCAAGGGGGTGCAGTGACAGTTTGATGGACATCGGCTGCAGGTGCCAACTCTGACCTTTCAGCAGAAGACTGGGTGGGAGACAATGTGAAGGAACTGGAGGCACCGTTAGCAACCCAATCTACTATTTTTGTACTTGTTCTGGCCTCAACATTTGAAGAGGCACATTAGGCTCTGCCAAAAACTGCTGCAGGTTCTGTCGCCTACTTGCAGCTGAGGAAGGTGTTTCACTTGTGCGTGTAGCTGGCACAGATCGACCACATCCTCTCCTTGCAACAGGAGCTGCACCAGCAACACCACGACCCAGGCCATGTCCCTTATTTGACCTTCTTCTCATATTTATCGAATTTTGGATCTTCCCCGAAATGGGTTTTTATTGCAAGGCGCAATACAACAGTATACCACGGGTGTATCTCACATGTACCGATACAGACTAGGCAGCAATTTAATATTTTTTTACCTAAATGGGTGTTTATTGAATAGCGGACTAGAACAACAGTATCCAATGAGTGTATCTCACAGTAAAATATGCAGACTAAGCCGCAATGTAATATTTTTTCCCTAAAGGGGTGTTTATTGAATAGCGGACTAGAACAATAGTATCCAATGAGTGTATCTCACACGTACAGATACAGACTAAGCCGCAATTTAATATCTTTCTGTCCCCTAAATAGTTTTTTTTATTGCAAGGCACAATATAACAGTATGCAATGGGTGTATCTCACTGTAACATACACGGACAGGGCAGCAATAAACTCTTTTGTCCCCTAAATGTTTTTTTTTTATTGCAAGGCGCAATACAACAGTATTCAATGGGTGTATCACACTGTAACATAAACGGACAGGGTCGCAATCGACTTTTTTTGTCCCCTAAATGTTTTTTTTTTTTATTGCAAGGCGCAATTCAACAGTATGCAATGGGTGTATCTCACTGTAACATATGCAGACAGGGCCGCGATCAACTTTTTTGTCCCCTAAATAGTTTTTTTTATTGCAAGGCGCAATTTAACAGTATGCAATGGGTGTATCTCACTGTAACATACGCGGACAGGGCAGCAATAAACTCTTTTGTCCCCTAAATGTTTTTTTATTGCAAGGCGCAATACAACAGTATGCAATGGTTGTATCTCACTGTAACATAGGCGGACAGGGCAGCAATAAACTCTTTTGTCCCCTAAATGTTTTTTTTATTGCAAGGCGCAATACAACAGTATGCAATGGGTGTATGTCACTGTAACATATGCAGACAGGGCCGCAATCAACTTTTTTTGTCCCCTAAATTGTTTTTTTATTGCAAGGCGCAATACAACAGTATGCAATGGGTGTATCTCACTGTAATATATGCAGAGAGGGCCGCAATCAACTTTTTTGTCCCCTAAATGTTTTTTTTTATTGCAAGGCACAATACAACAGTATGCAATGGGTGTATCTCACTGTAACATATGCAGACAGGGCCGCAATCAACTTTTTATGTCCCCTAAATCCTTTTTTTTATTTCAAGGCGCAATACAACAGTATGCAATGGGTGTATCTCACTGTAACATATGCAGACAGGGCCGCAATCAACTTTTTTTGTCCCCTAAATAGTTTTTTTATTGCAAGGCGCAATACAACAGTATGCAATGGGTGTATCTCACTGTAACATACGCGGGCAGGGCAGCAATAAACTCTTTTGTGCCCTGTCCTTTCCATATACTACCTCTGGATATCTCCCAATATGTGAGAGAGGAACATTATGGTGATCTTGTTTACTGGCAATATCTGATCGCGCTGAGAGGAGACACCCAGGGATATTTTCTATCTAAGAGCCCACCACTAGGATTCGCAGAGGAGAGGCTATTACCCTAAAGCTTATTACCCCTGTAGGGGTATATATCTCTGGTGAGTGCGGGATATACCGGAGGGGTGCATGTTTTTCTTCACCCTACATCTATCACTCGGATCACTCCCCGAATAATATTGAATCACTATTGGTTTCATGAAGCCCTTTTTTGCAAGCACTTTATGGACTGATTTTGGACTTTTTTAAGTTTATATATATATATCTTAATATTTTTGGTGGTTTCACTGGATATTATCACATTGGCACTTTGATATTTTTATTTTATTAATTGCACACATCACTTTATGCTCACAATTTATGTGTCTATTTTTATCTCTATTTTATATATTAATGTTTGGACAATAATTTTTCATATAACGTTTTTATATAGATTTATTCACAGTATTTTACATTTGCACATTAGTATTTTATTGCAAGATATTTTAACCCCTTCCACAATAGTATATATACAACTTTTAATAGGCAGCGCCATTTTACCTCGCTTTTCTTCTTTATTGCATGTGGATTGCATTACTATGAGGATAAGAGCAATGTTATGGCTAAATTGCGCAATGCCGTCCCAGTAAATTTTGGAGGTGTGAATCTCCTAATTTTCCAAGACTTAGCTAAAGAAACCCTGGAGCGGAGAAACCATCTCAAACCACTGCTGGAGGTTTTTAGGGCAAAGGAGATTGCGTACAGGTGGGGTTTCCCAGCTCGCCTAACCGCGACTAAAGATGGCAAATCTTGCACGCTGCGATTCCCTGAAGACGTCCAATCTCTTTGTCAGACTTTTCAATTAAAAATCCCAGAGCTTCCAGGTTGGCAAGATGATATTCCAACATTCGGAGTTCAACCAGACTCTATATGGAGGAAGGCATCAGCAAAAAGGACCCCTAACCCCTAGGGCCCAGGGGTCAATGTGCACTGCAGATGATAGCTGTAGATGGAGAGAGGACTGCCTTATATCTCCCTTTTTTTTCCTCTTTTTTTGTTTTTTTTTTCACTAGGAGACTGGCTGTCCTTTAGTAGTCACTGGACACAGCCCATAGGGGTTAAAGATGATGGCATAGTATTATAGAGAATAGACAAATATCCACCTTTATTTTTTTTTTTTCTCTTTTTGAAATTTTTATGCCTTTTTGCATAGATGTAATACAGGGATAAGATATGGTAATAGGATTGGGAAGAGGAGGAGGACTCCCTTTCTTTTCTCTATTTATTTCCCCTCTCCCTTTATATTTTAAAATTTTTATGTCTGTATCTTTGTTTCATGCTATAGGTAATATGTATTAAGACAGAGCGAGGTGACACCAGGGGAGATAAATGAGACCAATGTTAGACACTTTTGGTGGATATATGAAAATGAGGTTGTGAAATTGGGATAGCTAGCCGCATTCCTTTGGGGTTCCTGTGTGCTCCATGCAGGTTGATGGAGCACCACGCCCTGGCCCCTGTGGGATTGGCCGGGCCGGGGTGCCTGGCATGCCGTGCCCAGCTATTGCTGGGTGGGTGTCCTAGGTACCCGGGTGCGGTCTGTCCTACCGGGACCACATATTACGCGTGCAATATGCACGTGTCCCTTCCCTCCCCTCCCCCCCCTTTTTTTTCTTTTTCTTTCCCAGTGTTGAGTGTAATATTTCAATTTTTCTTCTGTGTTGGGGTAATGTTATTCTATTAGACGACGGGGAAGATATATATTATGCAGAGGAACTGGGTCTCTTGCTGAGGTCATGGCCACCTAAAATATAATTTCATATAATGTAAGAGGCTTGAACACCGCTACTAAGCGTCACTTGGTTATGCGGGAACTCAGGAAACTGAGAGGTTCCGTGGTTTATTTACAAGAAACACATCTTACTCACCAGACGACGGTGCAACTGTTTTCGCCTTCTTTTCCAAAATGGTATTATGGTTTATCGGACACTAATAAAGCTAAAGGGGTGGCCATAGGCTTTAGCAAAGACATAGCCTTCCAAGTAAAGGAAATGTTAGCAGACGATTTAGGTAGATATTTATTTTTGAGGGGAACCATTGGCACTTCCATTTGCACATGTGCGAATATATATTGTCCTAATGCTCATAAATATCATTTATATCGAAAATACTAACTAAATTAGCGGTATTCGCGAAAGGGGTAATAGTGATGGCGGGAGATATTAACTTATCGTTAGACTCATTAGTAGATACATCATCAGGACGCTCTAGTATACCATTTAATAAACTGTCCTTTATTAGGAAACGGTTACATGATTCTCAATTAATGGATGGATGGCGTCTTCTAAATCCAAAAACACGTGACTATTCATATTTTTCTAAAACGCATAACTCATACTCCCTAATTGATGCCATATTCTTAAATCACCATTACCTATCTATGGTACGTGCAGCATCTACCGTATAGGTCAACTTACAATTTCGGACCATGCACCAATACAGATCACATTGGCATTACCATCTTTGACAAGGAAACAGTATCAGTGGCGATTGAATGATTCACTTTTGGCAAACCCAGTGGATGTGGCTTCTTTATCTTCCTTCCTGACACAATATTTTGAAGAAAATAATGTAGATGACCTGTCTCCTGCAGTGGTATTGGAAGCCCATAAGGCAAGTATACGGGGTCAACTGCTAGAACTGGGGGCCCGGAAAAAAAAGGAACGATCCAAACAAATGGAAAAGCTTTTGTTCGATATTAAAATTTTGGAAACACAACATAAACTCTCCCTTTCGGCCAAACATTTAGAGGCGTTAGAAAATAAAAGAGACGAGCTCCGGTTGCTTCTAGATCTTGAGGTTAAGACCCATGCACATAAGATCTTGCGTGTAATTTACGAGTGGGTAGACAAGCCTGGTAGGCAGCTCGCTCGCTCCTTGCAAAATAAACCACTAATTCTTTTATATCTCGGGTTAAGACGCGGGCGGGTACATGGGCACATACTACTCCGGAGATCACCAAGGTCTTTCAAGAATATTATGCGGACCTGTACAATGTACAAGGTGGCCTGCCTTTTATCTCAAAGGAAGTCAAAATTGAGAAAATTAATTCTTACTTGACACTGGCAAATCTCCCGAAACTACCTGTTTAGATGCTTTCAGTTCTGGAGGAGGACCTTACTGTGTCAGAATTCATGATGGCATTGAGAAATACACCAGTAGGGAAGGCCCCAGGCCCGAATGGCTTCTCCATAAATTATTATAAGACATTCGGTTCTATACTTCTCCCAAAACTAACAACATATGCTAATTCTACATCTACATATTCAAAACTTCGGAAGGAAACACTTGAAGCTCACATCGTGGTTTTGCCAAAACCTGATAAAGATCCATCAAGTTGTACCAGTTATCGCCCAATATCTCTGTTAAATGGGGATGTTAGGCTGATGGCGAAAGTTTTAGCCACCCGCCTTATGCCATTGATACCTAAATGAGTCCTACCGGAGCAAGCGGGCTTTGTACAGGGACTGGAAGCTCGGGACAATGCGTTGAGAGCTGTCTCTCTGATTCATTATGTTAAAGAAAGTTCCCAGCCCACCCTACTCCTCTCAACAGATGCTGAGAAGGCGTTTGATAGGGTGGACTGGGACTACTTAAGAGTCACTCTTCAGCACCTTGGAATTGGATCCAAGATGCTGAATAGGATATTTTCACTATATTCTTCCCCAACAGCTCGGGTTAAAATTAATGGTTCAGTTAGTGATACTTTTTGTCTGCATAATGGAACCCGACAGGGCTGTCCCCTGTCCCCTTCATTATTCGTCCTGTCTCTAGAACCTTTCTTAGCTACAGTAAGAAATAAGGTAGACATCAAGGGGGTGCGCATAGGCCAGTTTACACATAAATATGCTGCTTACGCGGACGATATCCTCTTCTTTATTCAAAACCCCCATGTTTCCTTGTCCAACTTAATCTCAGCACTATCAGACTTTCAACGGGTCTCTAATTTTACAATTAATATGAATAAGACTGAAATTATGAATGTAAATATGTCGCATTTAGAAGTTGCCTTAATTAGATCATCTTTCGCTTTTCGCTGGCAAACAAACAGTATGAAATATCTGGGTGTCTACCTCACACCCAGAGTTACTATGTTGTACAGACATAATTATATCCCATTGCTGAATAGGATTAAAGATCTACTTCAGCGGTGGTCATCTATACCACACTCATGGTTAGGAAAAATCAATTTAATTAAAATGTCTATATTGCCCCGTATCATGTTCGTTTTCCAGATGCTGCCGATGGGAGTGCCAATGAGTTTTTTTTCAACCATACAAAGATTGTCTAAGTTTATCTGGAAAGGCAAACAACCTAGGGTCGCTAAAACGATCCTTTACCGTGTTAAAACAATGGGGGGCTTTGCCCTCCCCCAACTGAAATTATATTATCATGCAGTAGCATTAGCCAGAATAGCAGATATAGTTAGCCCGAATAATGTGAAACTTTGGGTACAGGTGGAAAGGGACCTAAGTGGGGTTCACCTATCTAAATCCCCCTGAATTCCACACAAATATAGGTCATTTTTACCCACAGTCTCACCAATTACCACCTCCACACTGGCCATATGGGATTCTATACATAAAAAATACAAGTGGGCATATAATTCTCCACTAATGCCCATATTAGGTCATGCCATGTTTCCCCCAGGCCTTATGGATAGGGGTTTCAGGCAATGGAAACCAGGAGACGAGCTCCGTATATATCATATTGTTAAAGATAATCAGACTAAAACATTAGGAGAAATTATATATCCACAAGAAGCAACACGGATGGATGAATGGAGATATTGCCAACTGGTGAGTTTTTTAAGTTCTCTTCCACAACCTATACGTGAAATGACAGACCTCAACCCTGTTGAAACAATATTACAAGCACCCCATCCGCCCCGACATGCTATATCTGTATTTTACAAAACTTTGTTGTGCATGTACTACCCGGATTATCCGAGATATTTGGCGAAATGGGAAAATGAAGATCCTTCAGTTGGCTGTATCTTCATCTCTATCCACTAAAACTGCAGAAGTAAACTATAAATTATTAACAAGATGGCACTATACGCCATCAAGATTGCATATCATGTTTCCATCCCAATCACCACTCTGTTGGAGAAAATGCGGCCAAGTGGCAAACCATGCACATATATGGTGGCTGTGCCCAGTTATAAAACCATATTGGGAACTTATTTTGACCACTATCACAAAGATTATGGGCTCCCCTATAACGTGAGACCCATGGACGGTTCTTTTCCATTGCACAGTACAATCTTCAAAGACATATAAGCATTCTATTTTACCCCACCTATTAAACACAGCAAAGGCTTTGATTCCAGCAAGTTGGGGAAACCCGGAACCACCCTCGCTACGCCAATGGTTTGATTCAGTGGCATTGATGGAAGATCTTACTCACATCTCAAAGGGACAGGTAGATAGGGGCCATAAAACCTGGGCTAAATGGAGAGAATTTAAGGCTAATCTATACTTAGAGTAAATGCTTATTCCCCGGCCAGGGGAAACTTGTCTTAGACATAAATGAGAATCAAATAGTGCAGGATTGTATACTAATATCTCCCCGTCGCCAATGATTGACATAGTTAATGGTTTGATAATGTTTGAAATACTGAAAATATTTGAGAAATACACTGGAATCCCTTTCTGAAATGTTTTTTTTTCCTTTCTCTCTTCTCTTCCTTTTTTTTTTTTTTAAATTTATATATGAATATGTTTAATTTTGTATTTATATATTGTGCAATGTTGGAAAATCAATAAAAACTTATTAAACAAAAACATATGCAGACAGGGCCGTAATCAACTTTTTTTGTCCCCTAAATAGTTTTTTTATTGCAGGGCGCAATACAACAGTATGCAATGGGTGTATCTCACTGTAACATATGCAGACAGGGCCGCAATCAACTTTATTTGTCCCCTAAATATTTTTTTTATTGCAAGGCGCAATACAACAGTATGCAATGGGTGTATCCCACTGTAACATACGCGGACAGGGCAGCAATAAACTCTTTTGTCCCCTAAATAGTTTTTTTTATTGCAAGGCGCAATTCAACAGTATGCAATGGGTGTATCTCACTGTAACATACGCGGACAGGGCAGCAACAAACTCTTTTGTCCCCTAAATTGTTTTTTTTATTGCAAGGCGCAATTCAACAGTATGCAATGGGTGTATCTCACTGTAACATACGCGGACAGGGCAGCAATAAACTCTTTTGTCCCCTAAATATTTTTTCTTATTGCAAGGCACAATTCAACAGCATGCAATGGGTGTATCTCACTGTAACATACGCGGACATGGCCGCAATCAACTTTTTTTGCCCCTAAATGTTTTTTTTTATTGCAAGGCGCAATACAACAGTATGCAATGGGTGTATCTCCCTGTAACACATGCAGACAGGGCCGCAATCAACTTTTTTTGGCCCCTAGTTTTTTTTTATTGCAAGGCGCAATACCTATAGTCTTTAAAGTTAAATATGAAGGAAAAATGTTTTTACTTTTTTAAATGCAGATTAAGCACACACATATGCACTAAGGTTGCGTGAAATGTGCAGCACCGCACGCCTAACAGACTGATAAAAATTTTTTGTTTCTCCCTTCTCCTCCTCACTTGGCTCAGGTGAGGGCATAAAGATCATTCATTGCACCCCCACACAATACAATCAATGTAGATCGCTGTCTGATTAAAGCAGATTGTTCCTATCTATGCTTTCCCTACAAGCAATCTCTCCAGCCTGGCCCTACAGTAAACTCCTATCTCTCCCTCCAGGCAACATCGTTCACTGCACCCCACAAAATCAAATCAATGTAGATCGCTGTATGATAAAGCAGATTGTTCCTCCTATGCTTTCCCTACAAGCAATCTCTCCAGCCTCGCCCTATAGTAAAGTCCTATCTCTCCCTCAGCAGCAGCAGTCAGGAACCTCTCCCTACAGTAGTATTAGCAGAGTGACGTGCGGTGCTGTGTGACTCCAGCTTATATAGAGTCTGGGTCACATGCTGCACTGGTCTATCACAGCCATGCCATTAGTAGACATGGCTGTGATGGCTTCTAGGGCACACTAGTTAAACGCTTGCTGATTGGCTGCCTTGCACCTGTTGAAAGCGCACCATTAAAACCGCGCCAAAACATTAAAATAACGTTACCGAACAACGGACAGTACCCGAACATACAGTTAAATGTCCAGGTTCGGGTCCGGGTACCGAATACCCAAAAGTCCGGTACCAACACGAACAATACAGTCCAGGTTCGCTCAACCCTATTCCAGAACACTCCTCCACAACTAAAATGTTAATGTGAACAATTCATGGTACAACTCACAAATACGTTGGCAATATATCCAAGGCGACACTCCATGTTATTACTTTTGTTCCAGCAAGCAGTTGGGAACCCCAGATGTTAGCAGCTCACCTGTCAACACCCCTTTACGGAGCTCGAGTTGTAAATGCCTGGCACAGTTGTTGACAATACCCAGTAGTCATGTTTTAATGTTTGGAAGGATTGGACACTGGAAATCCTAACTTTGCTCATCCCCTCCCCGTGTCCTACATTTCACGTCTGATTGTATTGGCTCACTGGGACTGATTTACTAAAGTAAATGAACAAAGCAGGGATAAATCAATATGACATGCTTGCATGCAATTTTGTGGAATTACTTTTGAAGTATTGCAAATGTGATCTGTGAACTTATCCAGCAAATAGTACAATGATATTTTATATGTAAAGATTTGGTCCTAGTTTACAGTACACAAGCAGCTGGTTCTGATGTCATAGCAAAAAACACATAATATATTCAGGTTTTAATCATTGGACCCAGTGTAAGGAGTTGCGTGCGCATGCTGACTCTAGCTATAGTAGGCACATCTCCACATGCGTACTGTGCTTTCCCCCAT
Source organism: Pelophylax lessonae (assembly GCF_965119305.1). Lineage (NCBI taxonomy): Eukaryota > Metazoa > Chordata > Amphibia > Anura > Ranidae > Pelophylax > Pelophylax lessonae. The sequence goes on from NC_138769.1 coordinate 468,880,530, forward strand.
CACATCTTACATTGATTTTTTTAATTACTGTTCTTTTACAGTTCCTTTTGATATTATCAGTGCACACTTCATGTGGTTTTGTTCCCTAAATAAAGTTGTTACCTGCCACCACTTAGCTGGTATACATGCAGATGAAGGAGTATGCACTCCATAGCAACAACATTTGAACTCCAAAACTAGTGTCTTTTTCAATCTGACTAACTCTGTAACTATGTAACTTTTGATAGTAAGTCAGCTGCAAAATAAACAATGAACAAATGAAAGATGAATATATACTGTATATAAGATAGAATATAAGTATAACATTACTTTTCCATACCAAAAGCATTAAAGTGTTTGTAACCCAAAAAAAAAAAAAGCCAACACAAAAAAAAAAACTAAAATCCTGTTCTTTTAAGGCATGATCTATAGCACAGTGCTTGCTCTGTGTAATTTGTCACTTGCAATCTTGTAATATACCTGGTTGATCCTGTCTGTTCCTGTGTCCCCCTGTCTGTGCTGGCCTTGGTAATCATGGCTGCTAAGCCACGATTGTCATGGTCAGGTTACGTGCTTCCGTCAGTGTGGTCATGTTAGTGCTTCAGTACTCCATGTCTGTCAGTGTGAGAGCAGCTCTCCTCCCTGCCCCCCCCACTGCTATTCAGCTGCAATATGTAGCAAATATACATTTACTCCAGTTGGATTATGCTGCCATTAACTACTGTTTATGGGTTTTTTTTTTTTTTTTTTTTATGAAAAGGCTAAATACATTTTTCCATACCACTGCTGTGTGGCCACGTGATCCCCCTGTGTTAGCCAGCTGATGTCACAGGGGACTATCACCCCCTCCCGCTTCTCTCCATTAATCGGGGAAGAAGAGTAGAGGGTGAGCACGTGACCGCACAGCTGTGGTGTTCAAAAAGGTATTTCGACTTTTCATTAAAAAAAAAAAAAAAAACACACACACACTGTAGTTATTGGCAGCACAATCCGGAGGGGATAACAGTAAGGTCACTTTACATAGGGACTTTACAAAGTTCATATGTTTAGTGCCTTCTTACAGATCTATAATGCCTAATACAACCATATTTCATAAATGTATATTAACAGTAAGTACACCTAAAACTGTCCCCCATAACATGTTTAAAGATTTACTTTTTAACAGCTGCTGAATTTTTTTCTAATTCTAACCTTTCTATGTGGTTATCTCACAGGCCATATCTTTGAATCTTTTGCAGGCTTTGAAATTCTTAGCACAGAGTGAACTTGTGATATAATAGAAGTGCAAGATAATTGAAGCATGTAGGTGTAATTCAATGAAGTCAAAATAGCCAGACAACACAGTGTTCAGGGCACATTTAATAATACAAGTTTTCACCTCTAACAAACACTTCTAAAAAGCATAACAAATGCTTTTATAAATGCTGCAACAAACCATTACTTTTGTTTGAAAGACAGAATGCAAGGAACTCTTTCAGTACCTAAAATGTTCATAATATGCCAGCTTCATGACATTTAAAAATAAACAAGTATTATGCCAAACAGGGCTGTAGATAATTTTTTGTTCTGGGCGGGTTCAGCATCAGTTACTAAGTAAAAGTTATTTAAATAAAACAAATTGCGCCAAATGCATAAAGGCTAGAAAAAGGAAAAACAATGTGTTGCTCATAGTAATCACATCCTTAATTCTATTTTCTCAGATCCTCCTAAAAATTGAACCTGATTTCAGGTTTTTCTTCTTCCAGTTTGTATGAACATTGCCCAGTGAGGTTGGCTATTGTCCAGTCTAAGGCCTAGGACACTGTCATACACACAGTGTTAGTACAGTTATCTCCCCCACTGTGCTAGTGTGTTCTGACAGGGGGGTGCCCCCCCCACCAGAAAACAGCTCTCTTAGCCATAGGAATGTCTATCCGAGGGTGGTGCACTGTAATAACCAATCTTATTGGGCAGGTGGAAAGGGCACCCTCTTGTGGAAGGCAGCAGAAATTATTTTTTGTTAACCGAGCACACCAGACAAGATAAGCAGTACTGTGCAGAGTCCATGCATACAGAAGATACCCTCTGAACTCCTAAACTTGAGACTGAGGGGTATGCCAGGGTGACAATGGCCTGCGGCACGCGTAGTATGTGGCAAAAAAGTGGGTGTGGCCAAACATGACCATGGGAGGGGCTTAACCACTTGCTGACTGCTGCACGACTATATACGGCGGCAGTAGCCCCTCACAGGCAAAGTGACGTACCGGTACGTCACTAGCCTGTGAGCCAATAGGGGGTGAGCGCGCGCCGCTGGAGGCGCGCTCCCACCCCCGCTCGTTCCCTAAGCAGCCCGCGCGTGTGACCGGCGGACCCGATGTCCACCGGTCGCTCGCGATCGTCAGATACAGTGGGAAAAAGGCAGGCGGCTAATGTAAACAAAGCCGCCTGTCTTTCTCCCCTGTGTAACAGCACAGATCATACGGTCCTGCTATTGATCTCTGCTGTTACACACACAGCCACATCCAATCACAGTTAGAAGCACGCCCCTAGAGACACACTTAACCCCTCCCTCTCCAATAAAGTTAACCCCTTCCCTCCCAGTGTCATTTCTACAGTAACAGTGCATATGTATAGCACTGTTTACTGTAGTAATGTCACTGGTACCCCCAAAAGTGTCAAAAATGTCAGTCAAGGGTCCGATCTGTCTGCCGCAATGTCGCAGTCCTGCAAAAAAAAATCGCAGATCGCCGCCATTACTCGTTAAAAAAAAAAACAATAAAAATGACAAAAATCTTTCCCTTAGTAAACGCAATAACTTTTGCGAAAACCAATCAAAATACGCTTTTTGCAATTTTTTTTTCCAAACATATGTAGCAGAAAACAAATTGACCTAAAATGTTAAAAAATTTTGATTTTTATATTTTTTTGGGGGAATTTCATATAAAAAAATGTGAAAAAATGTTTTATTTTTGCAAAATTGTCGCTCTTTTTTTGTTTATAGCGCATGATCAAAAAATCGCACAGGTGATCAAATACCACCAAAAGAAAGCCCTGTTTATGGGAAAAAAAGGACGTCAATTTCATTTGGGTACAGTGTCGCACCACTGCACAATTGTCCATTAAATCACGCAGTGCCGAATCGCAAAATAAGCCCTGGTCGGGAAGGGGGTAAAATCTTCCGGGGCTTAAGTGGTTAAAGGAAGAGACTGCGGATGGATTACAGGAGATAACCAAAGACTGTGGATGGATTATAAGAGATAATCAGAGACTGCGGGTGGATTACAGGAGATAACCAGAGACTAAAAGTCAATGATTACATGGCGCTCTCTGATGTTGGTGGGTGGCATACCATGAGGTAAAGAGGTAAAAATATAGAAAGTAAAAAATGGGTAGAAAAATATAAAAAAGGATGAAGTGGAAGGGGAGAGGGGGGAGGGGGCCCACGAAAAGCGGCTGCCAGCTGGAGCAAGGAGAAGCTCTGAGGAGAATAAACAGAAAAAAAACAGGGCCAGCTTAGTGAAGCATAAGGTTTATTATTACAAAAAACACACAGTGACTTACTCTTAGGTAAGTAAAGGCCAGTACGGTAGGTGAATGAGATCATCTATCTTCTTGTCCTGGATACCGTTGCAGAAAGGAGGGGCGCGGGGTGCCGGTGGTGCATGGAGGCTGTTGTCTGGCGGCCTGTCTGATGGTGCTGTGGTGGTGGAGGACTCTCAGTGGGGCTCCACTTCCTACTTCCTGTCAGCCCGACATCACTTCCTGTGAGGCGGAGGGAAAGATGGGAGTTGCTAGCTTTCGAATGCATCTGCGCTCCTTCATTAGGCACCTAATGAAGGAGCACGGATGCTCTGAAAGCTAGCAACGCCCAAAGCATTATACAGGAGATGCAGAGGCTGTGGGCATTGTACTGGAGATCTCATAGGCTGTGTGGACATGGTACAGGAGATACAGAGGCTGCGGGCAAGATACAAGATATGCAGAGCCTGTGGGCATGGTACAAAAGATACAGAGGATGTGGGCAGTGTACAGGAGATGCAGAGGCTGCGGGCATGATACAAGAGATGTAGAGGCTGTGGACATGGTACAGGAGATGTCAGAGGCTGCGGCATGGTACAGGAGATGCAGAGGCTGCGGACATGATATAGGAGATGCAAGGTCTGCGGATATGGTACAGGAGATGTCATAGGCTGTGCAGACATGGCACAGGAGATGCAGAGGTTGCGGCATGGTACAGGAGATGCAGAGGCTGCAGGCATGGTACAGGAGATCGCATAGCTTGTTCGGACATGGTACAGGAGATACAGAGGCTGCAGGCAAGGTACAAGAGATGCAGAGGCTGCGGGCATGGTACAAGAGATACAGAGGATGTGGGCAGTGTACAGGAGATGCAGAGACTGTGGGCATGATACAAGAGATGAAGAGGCTGTGGACATGGTACAGGAGATACAGAGGCTGCGGACATGATACAGGAGATGCAGATGCAGAGGCTGTGGGAATGGTACAGGAAAAGTAATAGGCTGTGAAGACATGGCACAGGAGATGCAGAGGCTGCGGGCACGGTACAGGGGATACAGAGGCTGTGGGCATAGAACAGGAGATGTCATAGGCTGTACGGGCATGGTATAGAAGATGCAGAGGCTGCAGGCATGGTACAGGAGATGTCAGAGGCTGTGCAGGCATGGTACAGGAGATGCAGGGGCTGCTGGCATGGTACAGGGGATGCAGGGGCTGTGGGTATGGTACAGGAGATGCAAGGGCTGCAGGCATGGTAAAGGAAATGTCAAAGGCTGTGGACTTGGTACAGGAGATGCAGAGGCTGCTTGCATTGTACAGAAGATGCAGTGACTGCGGACATGGTACAGGAGATGTCAGAGGCTGCGGGCATGGTACAGAAGATGTCAGAGGCTGCGGGCATGGTACAGGAGATGTCAGAGGCTGCGGGCATGGTACAGGAGATGCAGAGGCTGCTGGCATGGTACAGGAGATGTCATAGGCTGTGTGGACATGGTACAGGAGATGCATAGGCTGCGGGCATGGTACAGGAGATGCAGTGCTGCCGGCATGGTACAAGAGATGCAGAGGCTGCAGGCATGGTACAAGAGATGTTCCCGACCTTGAGGCCACAACATAGAATGGGATATTAATTCCCGCATCAATAATAGCTAGTTTCCCGTATTTCATAACATGCACCTATTATTTTATACTTCATTGTTTTTATACATTTTAGTAACATTCATAAATTTTAACATACCATTTTAATGATATTTTTATCATATTTTAAATTTCATATATGTATTTTATATATTCATATGTAGTGTTGAGCGAACACGGACTGTATTATTCGTGTTCGTACCGAATAATTGGATTTTTTTTACCCGAACACGGACACGGACACTTTACTGTATGTTCGGGTAAAAATCCGTGTTCGGTCGTTTTATTTCCGGGTTTTGCATGCTTTGGCGCTCTTTTCATGGCGGGCTTTCAACAGCCAATCAACAATCGTTTAACTGGTGTGCCTTAAGCCATCCCAGCCATGCCTGCAAATGTCTTAGTAGCTGTGATTGGCCATCTGAAGCATGTGACCAAGTCTTTATAAGTTCGAGGCAGCCGCCGCAGCAGCGTCATTCTGCTGCTTAGCTAAGGGACAGAGCACACATCAATGTGCTGGCTGCTGATTAGGGAAAGATAGGCAGGAAAAAACCATTTGTGTCCGGATAGAATTGAGGGACAGGTCGGAGTGTTTAGGCAGGGCGAGTTGTAGGCATTTTAGGGATAGAGTCTGCTGAATTATAGGGTCAGTGTCTTCTACAAACTACAATCGATATTGCTGTGTGGGGGGTGGGGTGAATCTGCACTCAATCCTGATCTACGATCTCTTCTCAATCCTGTTAGGGACAGAGTCTGCTGAATTTTAGGGAAACTGTGTTCTACAAACTACAATCGATATTGCTGTGTGGTGTGGGATTGGAGATAGGCAGGTGTCAGTGATCCACATCCATTTTTCTGTGTGTGAGCTGCAGTGAACACAATCTTTTTGGGCTGCAGTGAACACAATCTTTTTGGGCTGCAGTGAACACAATCTTTTTGGGCTGCAGTGAACACAATCTTTTTGGGCTGCAGTGAACACAATCTTTTTGGGGTGCAGTGAACAAAATCTTTTTGGGGTGCAGTGAACACAATCCTTTTTGGTGTGCAGTGAACACAATCTTTGTGGGGTGCAGTGAACAAAATCCTTTGTGGGGTGCAGTGAACACAATCTTTTTGGGGTGCAGTGAACAAAATCCTTTTTGGGGTGCAGTGAACAACATCCTTTTTGGGGTGCAGTGAACACAATCTTTTTGGGGTGCAGTGAACAAAATCCTTTGTGGGGTGCAGTGAACACAATCTTTTTGGGGTGCAGTGAACACAATCTTTTTGGGGTGGAGTGAACAACATCCTTTTTGGGGTGCAGTGAACAAAATCCTTTTTGGGGTGCAGTGAACAAAATCATTTTTGGGGTGCAGTGAACACAATCTTTTTGGGGTGCAGTGAACACAATCTTTGTGGGGTGCAGTGAACACAATCTTTTTGGGGTGGAGTGAACAACATCCTTTTTGGGGTGCAGTGAACAACATCCTTTTTGGGGTGCAGTGAACACAATCTTTTTGGGGTGCAGTGAACACAATCTTTGTGGGGTACAGTGAACAGAATCTTTGTGGGGTGCAGTGAACACAATCTTTGGGGGGTACAGTGAACACAATCTTTTTGGGGTGCAGTGAACACAATCTTTGTGGGGTGCAGTGAACACAATCTTTTTGGGGTGGAGTGAACAAAATCATTTTTGGGGTGCAGTGAACAACATCCTTTTTGGGGTGCAGTTATCAAAATCCTTTTTGGGGTGCAGTGAACACAATCTTTTTGGGGTGCAGTGAACAAAATCCTTTGTGGGGTGCAGTGAACATAATCTTTGTGGGGTGCAGTGAACACAATCTTTGGGGGGGTACAGTGAACACAATCTTTTTGGGGTGCAGTGAACACAATCTTTGTGGGGTACAGTGAACAGAATCTTTGTGGGGTGCAGTGAACACAATCTTTGGGGGGTACAGTGAACACAATCTTTTTGGGGTGCAGTGAACACAATCTTTGGGGGGTACAGTGAACACAATCTTTTTGGGGTGCAGTGAACACAATCTTTGTGGGGTGCAGTGAACACAATCTTTGGGGGGGTACAGTGAACACAATCTTTTTGGGGTGCAGTGAACAACATCCTTTTAGGGTGCAGTGAACACAATCTTTGTGGGGTGCAGTGAACAACATCCTTTTAGGGTGCAGTGAACACAATCTTTGTGGGGTACAGTGAACAGAATCTTTGTGGGGTGCAGTGAACACAATCTTTGGGGGGTACAGTGAACACAATCTTTGTGAGGTGCAGTGAACACAATCTTTGTGGGGTGCAGTGAACACAATCATTGTGGGGTGCAGTGAACTCAATCTTTGTGGGGTACAGTGAACACAATCTCATACTTCTGAAGATTTGAGGGTGCTGCCTGTTCCATACTCCCCCTACTCCTCATCTAGCCTTTTAGGGGTACAAACAATAGTAATTGGGGCCTAGTGTGGTTGTGTACGTGTGATATACATACACTTTTTTTGGATCATATTTTCTATTCCGCTATTTAATCAAAAACCTTTGGGGATCAGTTAAATTGGGGGATAGTCTGTGTTGGTACGTGTGAGAGAGATCCACCTTTCCAAGTTGTTGGGGTTCATCTCATACTTCTGAAGGTTTGAGGGTGCTGCCTGTTCCATACTCCCCCTACTCCTAGCCTTTTAGGGGTACAAACAATAGTAATTGGGGCCTAGTGTGGTTGTGTACGTGTGATATACATACACTTTTTTTGGATCATATTTTCTATTCCGCTATTTAATCAAAAACCTTTGGGGATCAGTTAAATTGGGGGATAGTCTGTGTTGGTACGTGTGAGAGAGATCCACCTTTCCAAGTTGTTGGGGTTCATCTCATACTTCTGAAGGTTTGAGGGTGCTGCCTGTTCCATACCCCCCCTACTCCTCATCTAGCCTTTTAGGGGTACAAACAATAGTAATTGGGGCCTAGTGTGGTTGTGTACGTGTGATATACATACACTTTTTTTGGATCATATTTTCTATTCCGCTATTTAATCAAAAACCTTTGGGGATCAGTTAAATTGGGGGATAGTCTGTGTTGGTACGTGTGAGAGAGATCCACCTTTCCAAGTTGTTGGGGTTCATCTCATACTTCTGAAGGTTTGAGGGTGCTGCCTGTTCCATACCCCCCCTACTCCTCATCTAGCCTTTTAGGGGTACAAACAATAGTAATTGGGGCCTAGTGTGGTTGTGTACGTGTGATATACATACACTTTTTTTGGATCATATTTTCTATTCCGCTATTTAATCAAAAACCTTTGGGGATCAGTTAAATTGGGGGATAGTCTGTGTTGGTACGTGTGAGAGAGATCCACCTTTCCAAGTTGTTGGGGTTCATCTCATACTTCTGAAGGTTTGAGGGTGCTGCCTGTTCCATACCCCCCCTACTCCTCATCTAGCCTTTTAGGGGTACAAACAATAGTAATTGGGGCCTAGTGTGGTTGTGTACGTGTGATATACATACACTTTTTTTGGATCATATTTTCTATTCCGCTATTTAATCAAAAACCTTTGGGGATCAGTTAAATTGGGGGATAGTCTGTGTTGGTACGTGTGAGAGAGATCCACCTTTCCAAGTTGTTGGGGTTCATCTCATACTTCTGAAGGTTTGAGGGTGCTGCCTGTTCCATACCCCCCCTACTCCTCATCTAGCCTTTTAGGGGTACAAACAATAGTAATTGGGGCCTAGTGTGGTTGTGTACGTGTGATATACATACACTTTTTTTGGATCATATTTTCTATTCCGCTATTTAATCAAAAACCTTTGGGGATCAGTTAAATTGGGGGATAGTCTGTGTTGGTACGTGTGAGAGAGATCCACCTTTCCAAGTTGTTGGGGTTCATCTCATACTTCTGAAGGTTTGAGGGTGCTGCCTGTTCCATACTCCCCCTACTCCTCATCTAGCCTTTTAGGGGTACAAACAATAGTAATTGGGGCCCAGTGTGGTTGTGTACGTGTGATATACATACACTTTTTTTGGATCATATTTTCTATTCCGCTATTTAATCAAAAACCTTTGGGGATCAGTTAAATTGGGGGATAGTCTGTGTTGGTACGTGTGAGAGAGATCCACCTTTCCAAGTTGTTGGGGTTCATCTCATACTTCTGAAGGTTTGAGGGTGCTGCCTGTTCCATACTCCCCCTACTCCTAGCCTTTTAGGGGTACAAACAATAGTAATTGGGGCCTAGTGTGGTTGTGTACGTGTGATATACATACACTTTTTTTGGATCATATTTTCTATTCCGCTATTTAATCAAAAACCTTTGGGGATCAGTTAAATTGGGGGATAGTCTGTGTTGGTACGTGTGAGAGAGATCCACCTTTCCAAGTTGTTGGGGTTCATCTCATACTTCTGAAGGTTTGAGGGTGCTGCCTGTTCCATACCCCCCCTACTCCTCATCTAGCCTTTTAGGGGTACAAACAATAGTAATTGGGGCCTAGTGTGGTTGTGTACGTGTGATATACATACACTTTTTTTGGATCATATTTTCTATTCCGCTATTTAATCAAAAACCTTTGGGGATCAGTTAAATTGGGGGATAGTCTGTGTTGGTACGTGTGAGAGAGATCCACCTTTCCAAGTTGTTGGGGTTCATCTCATACTTCTGAAGGTTTGAGGGTGCTGCCTGTTCCATACTCCCCCTACTCCTCATCTAGCCTTTTAGGGGTACAAACAATAGTAATTGGGGCCCAGTGTGGTTGTGTACGTGTGATATACATACACTTTTTTTGGATCATATTTTCTATTCCGCTATTTAATCAAAAACCTTTGGGGATCAGTTAAATTGGGGGATAGTCTGTGTTGGTACGTGTGAGAGAGATCCACCTTTCCAAGTTGTTGGGGTTCATCTCATACTTCTGAAGGTTTGAGGGTGCTGCCTGTTCCATACCCCCCCTACTCCTCATCTAGCCTTTTAGGGGTACAAACAATAGTAATTGGGGCCTAGTGTGGTTGTGTACGTGTGATATACATACACTTTTTTTGGATCATATTTTCTATTCCGCTATTTAATCAAAAACCTTTGGGGATCAGTTAAATTGGGGGATAGTCTGTGTTGGTACGTGTGAGAGAGATCCACCTTTCCAAGTTGTTGGGGTTCATCTCATACTTCTGAAGGTTTGAGGGTGCTGCCTGTTCCATACTCCCCCTACTCCTCATCTAGCCTTTTAGGGGTACAAACAATAGTAATTGGGGCCCAGTGTGGTTGTGTACGTGTGATATACATACACTTTTTTTGGATCATATTTTCTATTCCGCTATTTAATCAAAAACCTTTGGGGATCAGTTAAATTGGGGGATAGTCTGTGTTGGTACGTGTGAGAGAGATCCACCTTTCCAAGTTGTTGGGGTTCATCTCATACTTCTGAAGGTTTGAGGGTGCTGCCTGTTCCATACTCCCCCTACTCCTCATCTAGCCTTTTAGGGGTACAAACAATAGTAATTGGGGCCCAGTGTGGTTGTGTACGTGTGATATACATACACTTTTTTTGGATCATATTTTCTATTCCGCTATTTAATCAAAAACCTTTGGGGATCAGTTAAATTGGGGGATAGTCTGTGTTGGTACGTGTGAGAGAGATCCACCTTTCCAAGTTGTTGGGGTTCATCTTATACTTCTGAAGGTTTGAGGGTGCTGCCTGTTCCATACCCCCTCTACTCCTCATCTAGCCTTTTAGGGGTACAAACAATAGTAATTGGGGCCTAGTGTGGTTGTGTACGTGTGATATACATACACTTTTTTTGGATCATATTTTCTATTCCGCTATTTAATCAAAAACCTTTGGGGATCAGTTAAATTGGGGGATAGTCTGTGTTGGTACGTGTGAGAGAGATCCACCTTTCCAAGTTTTTGGGGTTCATCTCATACTTCTGAAGATTTGAGGGTGCTGCCTGTTCCATACCCCCCCTACTCCTCATCTAGCCTTTTAGGGGTACAAACAATAGTAATTGGGGCCTAGTGTGGTTGTGTACGTGTGATATACATACACTTTTTTTGGATCATATTTTCTATTCCGCTATTTAATCAAAAACCTTTGGGGATCAGTTAAATTGGGGGATAGTCTGTGTTGGTACGTGTGAGAGAGATCCACCTTTCCAAGTTGTTGGTGTTCATCTCATACTTCTGAAGGTTTGAGGGTGCTGCCTGTTCCATACTCCCCCTACTCCTAGCCTTTTAGGGGTACAAACAATAGTAATTGGGGCCTAGTGTGGTTGTGTACGTGTGATATACATACACTTTTTTTGGATCATATTTTCTATTCCGCTATTTAATCAAAAACCTTTGGGGATCAGTTAAATTGGGGGATAGTCTGTGTTGGTACGTGTGAGAGAGATCCACCTTTCCAAGTTGTTGGGGTTCATCTCATACTTCTGAAGGTTTGAGGGTGCTGCCTGTTCCATACCCCCCCTACTCCTCATCTAGCCTTTTAGGGGTACAAACAATAGTAATTGGGGCCTAGTGTGGTTGTGTACGTGTGATATACATACACTTTTTTTGGATCATATTTTCTATTCCGCTATTTAATCAAAAACCTTTGGGGATCAGTTAAATTGGGGGATAGTCTGTGTTGGTACGTGTGAGAGAGATCCACCTTTCCAAGTTGTTGGGGTTCATCTCATACTTCTGAAGGTTTGAGGGTGCTGCCTGTTCCATACTCCCCCTACTCCTCATCTAGCCTTTTAGGGGTACAAACAATAGTAATTGGGGCCCAGTGTGGTTGTGTACGTGTGATATACATACACTTTTTTTGGATCATATTTTCTATTCCGCTATTTAATTTAACTGGGCCTCCATGCGAGACCTGTGTGCCTTGTTGCGCTGTTTTGAGTACTCCACCAACATGGCCAGTGGCAATGACGCCGTTCTCAGCTTAACTATCCCACTTCTATGCCTCCTTGAAAAAACAATTCGGGCGATGATGGAAGAGGATGTGGCACAGGATGAGGAGGAGGAGGAGGATGAAGAGGTAACATTTCCAAGGCTTTCAGGGCAGTCATTCGCAAGGGGCTCCGAGGGTGGGTTCCTGCACACGCAAACGCCAGGGACGCAATTGTCCAGCAGGGGCACAGTTCTGGAGGATGAGGAGGATGAGGAGGAGGAGGAGCTGGAGGAGGAGATGGAACCATGTTCACAGCAGGGTGGCACCCAGGCCAGCTCATGGCCATCACTGGTGCGTGGCTGGGGGGATACAGAGGACACGGACGATACACCTCCCACAGAGGACAGCCTTTCGTTGCCTCTGGGCAGCCTGGCACACATGAGCGATTATATGCTGCAGTGTCTCCACAACGACCGCCGAGTTGCCCACATTCTAACTTGTGCTGATTACTGGGTGGCCACGCTGCTGGATCCCCGTTACAAGGACAACGTACCGTCCTTAATTCACTCACTGGAGCGCGATCGCAAGATGCGCGAGTACAAGCGCACGCTGGTAGACGCCATGCTGCTGGCATTCCCATCTGACAGCGGGGCCACAGTGGAAGCACAAGGCAGAGGAGGAGGAGGAGGAGGTCGCCAACGCAACCAGGGCACCGCCAGCACCTCAGAAGGCAGGGTTAGCATGGCCGAAATGTGGAAAAGCTTTGTCAGCACGCCACAACAAACAGCAGCACCAGCAGCTCAGATGGAACGTCTTAGCAGGAGGCAGCATTTTACCAACATGGTGGAGCAGTATGTGTGCACACGCCTACATGTAGTGAATGACGGGTCTGCCCCCTTCAACTTCTGGGTCTCCAAATTGGGCACATGGCCTGAGCTTGCCCTTTACGCCTTGGAGGTGCTGGCGTGCCCTGCAGCCAGTGTATTATCTGAACGGGTATTTAGCACGGCTGGGGGCGTTATAACAGACAAGCGCAGCCGCCTGTCCAGAGACAATGTGGACAAGCTCACGTTCATTAAAATGAACCAGGCATGGATCCCACGGGACTTTTCCGTACCTTATGCAGAATAGCAATGGATACCGACCTTACCCACCCATTGTTCCATTTTTGCTCTTTCTCACTCTTTTGGGGTGTACCCTCATTTAAAATTTTTGAAAAGAAGCAGTGTTGGCTACCTCGTCCTCCTCCTCAGGGCCAGATTAATGTAGGGGCTATTGGAGCTGCAGCTCCAGGCCCCTACCTTTTATATAGGCCCCGGGTTGGCCATATTCACTGTTACCGCTCTTCTGTCACTTGTAAACACAGAAGTCTGGCTTCTATGCTCGCTTCCCCAGGCAGCACCCTCAGAACCTCCCCACACAGCGTGAAGGCCGGACAAGGAGGGACAGTTGGCGATGCATGGATGTGTTTATGGGCTTCAGAGACAGCATCCCATGTTGAATTAGGCATGCATGGCTGCACCCTTCCTCCTCTGGGTGCATGGCAAGGCACGGCCCTTAAGGCCCTTCAAAATCCTCAGCACCAAGCCCATGATGCTGTTAATCCGGCCCTGGTCCTCCTCCACCGCCGCTTCCACCTACACCGCCCATAGGTGTGCGCAGCCTATTGCATTAAGGTGTGCACCCCAAAGTTGAAATACACATGCATGTGTTTGCCAGCAGGGAGAGTAATGTATCGGGGCCATGTACCTGTAGGCAAGGAGAAATAGAGCAGAGCAGGTCCCAGGGAGATCTTTCCCATCTCCTCACTGGCAATGCTATGTGCCCTAGGTGATTAGGGTGTGCCCAGGCACACCCAGCACACCCTGTGCGCACGCCTATGTCACCGCCACATCCACCACCACCTCAACCTCCCTCCTACTCCATATGGGCCTCGTCCTTCAGAGATGAAGAAGAACATTGTTTTATTTTTCTGTTTTTTTTTTGTTGTTTTAAGTTATTTCCCTATCCACATTTGTTTGCAGAGCACTTGCCATGCTCTTAATTACGTTTTGCTGCCATTTGCAGCACTCTAGCCCTTTCCTTTGGTGTTTTAGAGCCATTTTAGTGCCTTAAAGTTCGGGTCCCCATTGACTTCAATGGGGTTCGGTGTCCGGGAAAAGTTTGGTAAAAGTCCGGGACACGGACCCGGACTTTTTTTTAAAGTTCGGCCGAACCCGTCGAACACGGACATCTAGGTGTCCGCTCAACCCTAATCATATGTGATAACCCTTTTTGTCAGATTTGTTGTCGAATGAGTTAATGTTATTTATTTTAATATTTAATATTTAAATACCTATGCGGTGCACAATATCAATACAATGTCCATTTAAATATGGAAACAGGAAGTAATGAAAAAATCCCAGGTCCGGTGTCATAAGGTTCTTACATAGAAAATAGTCATAATTGAAAATTGGGATGCGTGTTTGGTTTTTAACCAATCACCATCACCTCAAGGAATTTGGATGTTAATATGATAAATTTTCTATCCGGTAAAATCTCTGTAATTTAGGATCTGTCGCTATGAAGCTATTTCCGGCTTCGGACCTTCCTTTGCAGACACCGGAAGGGAATTACTTTCCTTCCTGTATAAAGAAGCGGACATGACGGTGCACGCTCATCCCCATTCTCAGTTGAAGCCCTATTGGAGGAAACGCGTCAGCAGGGGAGGCGTGCCGTCATTACGTCACTCGCGGTCCGTGCTGCAGCCGGACGTGAGTTCTACACGAAATTTCTCTGCTAGAATCATCTGTACCACTCGTTAATACCGCATCCATGTAAGTGCAATCTGTATTTATTAATAAATATGACCAAAGGTAATACACTATCAGCCTCCTATATATCTTTTATGCATATCGGAGCCATACTGTGGAAAGCGAAAATCCATCCACCTATATTGAGGGAGGAAGGAGCTCCGTTTCAGCTTTATTACGGTGATTGCTGAGCCTGTTTGCTGTTGATATTTGGTAAGAGGCCAAGTTTGTCTGTGTTGCACTGGAGGTCTGCGCACGTTTGGAGGTGACCCAGATTAGGATAATAACGTTGTGAACAGTTGGATTATTTCTATAGCACTTACCTTCTTCCGCCGGGTAAGGAGGAATTTCACCTGGTGGAGGGACATCTTAATCATCTTCACCACACTTTTCTTGCAATTTTTGGACTTTTTCATATCACTGGTTTTGGTTGACTCACTCACCCATACCTCAGCAAGAGGATTTTCTTTCTCATGAACTGATATATGATTTGATTCAAGTTTACCATTTTATGTATATTTGTTTTTCCACTACCAGTTACTTTGTTTTGCTCTTTCGAGCTTCAAATGTCAGTTAATTTGTAGGTGGTCTTAATCACATTTATTTTAATTCACACATCACTTTTAGGTGAAGTTTCACCCACATAGAATAAGCGCACTTTTTGTTTAACACATATTTTAACACATTTCAGTTGCAGCTATTCACGTATCAGCGCACCCTTCTTTCCTAACTCATGGTACAAGAGATGCAGAGGCTGCAGGCATTGTCCAGGAGATGCAGAGCCTGCAGGCATGGTACAGGAGATGTAAAGGCTGTGGACATGGTACAGGAGATGCAGAGGCTGCAGGCTTGGTACAGGAGATGCAGGGGCTACAGATATGGTACAGGATATGTCAGAGGCTGCAGGCATGGAACAGGAGATGCAGAGGCTGCGGGCATGGTAGAGGAGATGTAGAGGCTGTGGGCATGGTACAGGAGATGTCATAGGCTGTGCAGACATGGTACAGGAGATGCAGAGGCTGTGGGCATGGTACAGGAGATGCAGAGGCTGCGAACATGGTACAGGAGATACAGGGGCTGCGGACATGGTACAGGGGATGTCATAGGCTGTGCAGACATGGTAGAGGAGATGCAGAGGCTGTGGGCATGGTACAGGAGATGCAGAGGCTGCGAACATGGTACAGGAGATACAGGGGCTGCGGACATGGTACAGGGGATGTCAGAAGCTGCGGGCATGGTACAAGAGATGCAGAGGCTGCAGGCATGGTACAGGAGATGCAGAGGCTGCAGGCATGGTACAGGTGATGCAGAGGCTGCGGGCATGGTACAGGAGATGTCAGAGGCTGTCGGCATGATGCAAGAGATGTCAGAGGCTTCGGGCATTGTACAGGAGATGCATAGGCTGCGGCTATGGTGCATAGGGTTGCCACCTCATCCCTTTAAACCAGGACACACATTAATTACACAGGTTTTGTGGCTGATTAAGGTGGTAATATACTCACTTAGTACCTTATCTGCGTTATATTAGCCTCAGAACCTGTGTAATTCATATGTGTCCTGGTTTAAAGGGGTGAGGTGGCAACCCTAATGGTACAGGAGATGCAGAGGCTGCAGGCATGGTACAGGAGATGCAGAGGCTGTGGGCATGGTACAGGAGTGGCTGACTGCGGGTATGGTACAGGAGATGCAGTGGCTGAGGACAGGTCTTACTTACCGATCTGTGAGGTGCCTTACATTTACAAAATGCGCCACCTGTCACTGCCATGTCACTGCGCATGCACCGTCTGCCCGAGAATGGCCGAGTGTGTACAAGCTTTCCTGAGCAGTGGTGGCGCATATGCAGTTCACATTTTCAGCCATTTTTTAATGGGTGCCACAGCCCTTCAAGCAGCCCCAGGGCACTTTCAGGCCTACTGGGAAATTTCCCAGTATCCCGGTAGGCCAGTCAGGCCCTGGGTGTTAGTGTCAGCGCAGGTGACAGTATTTGTCGCAGTTAATGGCAGTGTTAGGGTCAGTGTGTTTAAAGTAAGAAAAAGTTTCATGTTTAGTATCAGTGCGAGTATTGCTATCAGTGTCAGTAAGTGTAGGTAGGATTAACCACTTCTGGACCAAAAGATTTTCCCCCTTAATGACCATTTTTTGCTTTTCGGCACTGCGTTACTTTAACGGATAATTGCGCAGCCATGAGACACTGTACCCAAATAAAATTGCTGTCTTTTTTTCCCACAAATAGAGCTTTCTTTAGTTTGTAATTGTACCAATTTGCAATTTCCATTTTTTGCGCTACAAACAAAAAAAGGTTAAAAAAAAATCCCAATAAGCGTATTTTGATTGGCTTGCGCAAAAGTTATCATGTCTACAAACTAGAGGAAAAATGTATGTAATTTTTTTTTTTACTAGTAATGGAGGCGATCAGCAATTTTTAGCAGGACTGTGATATTGCGGCGGACAGATCGGACCCCTAACTGACATTTTTTACACTTTTGGGGGGACCAGGGCTAAAAATATGCACTGTTACTGTAATAATGAGTAAATAACTGGCAGGGGAGGGGTTAACACAGGGGTGACCATTAGGTTAAGTGTGAGCCCAGAGGTGTTTTCTAACTGTGGGGGATGGGCTTGTGAAATCAATTTCAGAGACCTATGTTCCTAAATAGGAGGAACACATTGCTCTGCATTGATTCCAGAGAGAATAACGGTCTGTCGGGTTTACAACAGCAGACCGCCGTTCTCTCTTCACCGGGAGCAATCGCAGGTGCCTGTGGATCAGCTTCCCCGCTGGTGAGTGGGTGCAATTTTCATGAACCTGCCGTCCTGCCACCGTTTAACTGCGGTGGCTGCTTGGCAAGTGTTAAAAAAACAAAAGGAGTACTATTGTTTCTTGGCCATACTATGGGGTACAAAGAACAAATAACACACATATGTGGCATTGCCACAATCGTCAGGAGTAGGAGAATTTATTTTTCAGCTTTTTTTTTTTTTTTGTGGTGAATCAAGGTAATGGAATACTAAATAAGACTAAATTAAAAATATATATATATTTTATTATTTTAGGCCAGTTTTCCTTTCATAATAAAACAAAATAATGAGATATTCAATAACATCAGGCTAACATAACAAATCTGGCTTGGACGTTAAGGTTTGTTTTTTTTTTTTTTAAACAATCTTTATTTTCAACTTATGACGAAAACACACATTACAAGAAGAAAACGCATAGCAAAAACAGCGAATTAACCAATAGGCAAGGTGACAAGTGTTGCATGTGGGGAACAGCAATCCCAAGCATCCAAAGGTATAGTAGCTCCGTAGACTTCATTAAGCAACAAGGGCTGGTGAACCATAGCCCAGGGGCGAGAGGCATGCCACCAGACGTCAGTGGTGAACACAAAAATGGAGCGCTCAGGCTGCCAGGCGTGCGAAAAGGAGAGAAAAATCAAGAATAGGAACAGCACCCCATCGGGGGCCTCCAGCGGGACTTGCCCAGAGAGAGGGGGGCCAAAAAAAAGGCCCCCAACAGACCGCTCTCCGGGGAATCGCCCCAGCAGAGGACAGTCCCACCGCTCGACCCACCACCCAAGCCGGGCGGCGGGGAGGGGGGGGGCCAGGTATACGGTACACCATAGTACCCAGTACTGATATCAGACAGAGCGTCCATGACCCAGTGGGTCAACGGACACGACGCCGGCAGCATGCCTGTCGCAGGGCACATACAACACAAGCAGTCTGCATCACACAGTCAGTGAGTGAAACAAAACGAGAGGGGAAGAATAACAGAAATAGGAAAGAACAAAGAGGGGGGACAGTAGGGAAAAAAAAGGGGAAGAGAGTAACGTACCTGCTGTCATCCGGGGGAACACCCATCTCCACCACACGTCCCAGTTACCGCTCTCCAGCTGCTGGCGGCGAGCAGCGCCCAGCTGTAACCTAAGAGGAGGAGGGGACTGGACCCAGGGGCTGGGCCGGGGGCGAGGGGCCAGCCAAGTCCGCTAAGGACGGGTCGGCAAGCACTAATAGGGCTCTATCTAGGCTGGAGGGTACAAGGGCAGGGTCACCAACATGATCCAGCCAGGGTCTCCACTTCTCAGCATTGCGGTCTCCGACCCCCTGCATTTAGCAAGCCATTCTTCCGCATCTCTGATGCCGTCTACCACCCGCCTCCACTCCGAGCTGCCTGGCACCTGCAGCCTCTTCCAGTACATAGGGATCAATTTCCTGGCAGCATTGAGGAGATGGGGCAGTATACTGTGCCGGTATCGGCCAAGCGGTAGGCATGGAACGTGCAGCAAGAAGTGGAGGGGGTCGAAGGGAACCTCAACGTCCAAGATGGCTTTAATCTGATCTCGGATGTCCCGCCAAAAGGGGGCAATGACCGGGCACTCCCACCAAATATGGAGGAGAGTACCACGGCCACCACATCCCCTCCAGCAAGTATCAGGAATGGAGGGAAAAATGTGATGAAGGTCGGCAGGGACCCTGTACCATCGAGTCATTATTTTGTAATTCGTCTCTTGCATTTTGGAATCTATGGAGCTCGAGTGTGTAAGCTGGTAGAGATGAGCCGACTGCACCTCAGAGAATTCCTGGCCCAAGTCCCGCTCCCACGCCCTGAGAAATCCAGGCCTGGAAGCAGGAGCCGCCTCCCCCAGTAGTTGGTACATTTCTGATACAAGACGCGGGGCAGCTTCGTCTTGAATGAACAAACGTTCAGAGGGTTTGAGAGAGGCAGGAGGGCAAATCGAGGGGCCGTGAACCCGGAAGAAATGATGCAGTTGGCGGTATTTCCAGAAATTTAGTGGGGAACCACCACGACGCCCCCCCAGCCTCTCGTAAGGCAACAGTCTGCCCCCCTCCAATAGCTTACCACAACTATCTTTCCCATCATCCACCCAGGGGTCAAGGAACGACATCTGCTCACCCGGAGGAAACCAGAGGAAACCTCTCAGGGGCACCAGCGGGGAAACAGGGGGCGCCAGGTCCAACAGCTTGTTGATGCGATCCCAGGTATCCAGGACCTGGGTCGTCAGAGGAGACGTATAAGCCGACAGCCCCCTGTACTCCCGGGACAGCCAGGGAGCATAGTACAGGTTCCTACCCGCCATACACTTTTCTAAGGAAACCCAAAGGTTGGAGTGGGTATGGAAGCGCCAGTTCAGGATACGTTGAAGAACAATTGCCCTATAATAGCGACGCACATCTGGCAGGCCAAGGCCACCCAGATTTTTCGGGCGTTTCAGGGTAGTCAGTGCTAGGCGGGGACGCTTCGCGTTCCAAACAAAATCAATAAGCATGCCGTCCAGGTGGGTGAAGAAACCGCGGGGCAGGGGGATGGGCAGCATTTGCAAGTAAAACAGCACCCGAGGGAGGACAGTCATTTTAACAATATTAACCCTCCCCAGCCAAGTAAAAGCCGTCTTAGTCCAATGAAGGAAGTCCTGTTTAATGTTAGATAGCAGTCGGGGGTAGTTCTGGGCGTAGAGCGTGTCGAAACTGTTGGTAAGTTGGATGCCAAGGTACTTCAGAGACGTGGTGGTCCACGTAAAGGGAAAGGCAGCCCTAAGGGACCCGGAGAGGGATGAGGGAACGGACACTGGTAGGATCTCCGATTTTGTGAGGTTTATTTTAAAGTTGGAAAGAACGCCAAAGCGTTCCAGTTCCCGCATCAGGACCGGCAGCGAGAGCAAGGGGTCAGTGAGGTGGAATAACACATCGTCAGCGTAGGCCGAGAGCTTGTGCTCCATGTTGCCTACCGTCACACCCCTAATATCGCCATTCGCCCGAACCTTGCTCGGGAAAGGTTCCAGAACAAGGGCAAAAAGAAGGGGCGAAAGGGGGCACCCCTGCCTGGTACCGTTCCTGATCGGGAAGTCCGCTGATAAGCAGCCATCGACACGAACCCTGGCCATAGGGCCCGCGTAAAGCGCCAGAATCCAAGCCATCATATGGGAACCGAGGCCCAGGGACCCCAACACCGCTTGCATATAATGCCAGTCCACCCGATCGAACGCCTTTTCTGCGTCGGTCGAGAGGATCAGGTAGGGTGGGGATTCAGGGTGTGAATTGGCCCAGTGGATCAAATGCACAGCCCGGATGGCATTATCTCTGGCCTCCCTACCAGCGATGAATCCCGTCTGGTCCAGGTGGATGAGTTGGGGCATTAAAAATTTCATGCGGTTGGCCAGGATTTTAGCGAGTATTTAGTAGTGAAATGGGGCGGTAGCTCTGCGGGGAGGTAGGGTCCTTGCCCTCCTTAGGGAGCACCGTAATGTGCGCCAACAACACCTCAGAGGGGCTCGATCCACCCGTGGCCAGGGAATTAAAATACTTGCACATCGGCCCTTGCAGTAACGGGAGAAATGTTTTGTAGTAAGCTTTTGTGTAGCCATCGGGGCCCGGGCTCTTGCCGTTAGGCAGGGAGAGGATAGTATTTTCCAGCTCGATCGCAGTGATCGGAGCCTCCAGAGCGGAGCGCTGTTCTGCAGTTAAGGAGGGAAAGGCATGATCTGAAAGGTAGTTCTGGATCGCATCAATCTTAGCGCGGCGAGCGGCAGAGGAGTCCCGGCCGGACAGGTCATAGAGGTCAGCATAGTAAGTCCAGAAACAGTGCGCTATGTCAGAGGGCTTGTATACCAGTCCACCCGAGGGGGTCCGCATTTTAGGCACGCAAAGTCTGGCCTGTTGTCTACGCAGCGCCTGGGTCAGCATCCGCCCACATTTGTTGCCATGCTCGTAGAACTTATGGGAGACGTGGCGAAGACGAGCCCGGACGCCGCGGTCCAAGAGGCGGGAAAAGAGCACCCGTAGCTCCATCAGGCGGGTCAAGGCATCAGGGTCACCAGTTTGTTTATGAGAAAGCTCGGCCTGTTGAAGGGAGGCCAGGACTCTAGCAAAGTCCACCCGCCGTTCCTTCTTAAGTTTGGCGCCCAAGAAAATCAATTCCCCCCGGACAACCGCTTTATGGCCCTCCCACACCACCCCCTCAGGCAGACCGTCCGACCCATTCTCAACAAAATAGCACCGCAAGACCTCCGAAACTTTAGAGACAACCTGTGAGTCATCCAACAGATTTTCATTCAACCGCCACGTCCAGGACCTATGGGTGCTAGCAGGCAGGGCAAGTTCCATCAGGACCGGTGCGTGATCAGAGATCGTGATGTTGCCAATCGACGATCTCCGCAGGCACTCCAAGGAAATCTGATCAACATAAATGACATCTATACGTGTATAGACATCGTGTAAGGAGGAATAGTAACTAAAATCCTTGTCCTGGGGGTGGAGAATCCGCCATGAATTCACCAAGAGAAGAGATAGGAGGGTCTTGCGGTAATGTTTGAGGAAAGCGAAGGAGTGGGAGGATCTGCCATGGGAAGTGTCCAGGAGGGGATCAAAGCAGATGTTAAAATCACCCCCTACTACCAGGGACCCCTCCCTAAAGTCCGCTAAACGTGCAAGAGTGGCATCTAAGAAGGAGAGTTGCCCCGTATTGGGAGCGTAGAGTGAGGCCAACGTAATCATTTTGCCCTGGAGCGTTCCCTTAAGGAACACATAGCGTCCCTGGGGGTCAACCACGTGGTCGACAGGCTGAAAAGGACAGGCCCAGTGAATGGCAATAGCCGTACCTCGGGATTTGCTAACAGGGGATAGGCTATGATACCATTGACTATAGAGGTGCGTGGGGAGCTTTGGGAGGGAGCGGGGGGTGAAGTGGGTCTCTTGTAGGAGAACCACCTGCGCCCCGAGCTTCTTCAGTTCCCACCACAATCTGTTGCGTTTGTGCGGGGAGCACAGGCCCCGCACATTGTACGACATTACCTTAAGTGATGACATCTCGAGAACAGGGTCGCGATGGGCCAGCAAGGAGGCGGCGGGGATGACGTGGAGAGATGAGGAGGACCGGCTTCCGGATGTGCAGGTACAAAGGAGGAAAAGAACAAAGAAAAGAGGGTGAGAAAAAATACAGCATGCATGACAATAATACCACAGTCAATAAAATAAGAAAAAACCACAAAAAGAAAACCCAAAAATGGAGGTTGACCGAGAGACCGAGCAACCACCCTGACCCCAATAGGGGAGGGAACTAAAGGCCGGGCCGAGTGTGCCACCCCAGATGGAGAGGCACACTGGGCAGCGGCCTCGGTCCACAATAGGGGACTAAGTCCACGGAGGGTAACCTACTGGGGGAACGTAGGCCGACCACCAAGGGGAAGACGCCCTCAGAACCAGGGTAGGGACCAACAGGAAGCAGGGGACCCAACCCGCACCCGCCCAACTATTCCCCGGTGGGAGAAAGGGGCTAAGGGGAGAAAAAAAAACGCTCCCCCCACCCCCTCCTCGGAAGGAGCCTGCGGACATCCGGGCAAAGGCAAGAACACTGGGAGGCCGTAAGGCACAGTTCAGAGTCCCAAGCAGGAGCCCCACTACTCATTCAACAGGGCATAAGCAGAACCAGAGTCATGGGCAACTAAGATTCAGGAGGAGAGGAGGCCACACCGGGCCCCTCCGCATGGCGAGGGCGGTTACGTCTGCGTTGCCGGCGGGGAGCCGGTTGCCAGGGCTGAGGTAGCCGGATGGACGACACTTCGGGCAGCGTCCTCCAGTCCGGAAAGTCCAAAGACCCAGGCCCAAAGCTGATAGGAACTCCGGGAGATCGTCTTTGGTGCGTAGGGTAGCCGAGATATCGCCTTTAGTAGCTTGGAGGTAGAAGGGGAAGCCCCAGCGGTAGGTGAGGCCTGCAGCTTGAAGTGACTCGAGCAAAGGACGAAGAGCCCTGCGTTGCATAAGGGTGCGGCGTGACAAATCCTGATAAAAGTAAAGGCGCGCGCCATCAAAGTAAAAAAAAGGCTTATTTCTCATCTTACGCATAATATTGTCCTTGATGGTGTATTTATGGAGCTTACAGATGATGTCACGTGGGTTGTCAGCATCTTGTGAAGGAGGCCGCAGGGCCCTGTGTGCCCTGTCTATTTTGATAGGGGCAGTGGCAGGGAGGCCCAGAATCTCTCTGAATATGTCCGTCAGTGTGGGGACAATATCCCTAGGGGCCGTGGCTTCAGGGAGGCCCCGAATCCTGATATTCCCCCGGCGACTGCGGTTTTCAAAGTCATCAAGTTGGGAGAGCAGGGCCTCAATTTTCTGATCTTGTCCCACACAGCGCGCCTGCAGCTGGGAAATGACAGGGAGAGCTTCATCCAAGCGCTGTTCTACAGACTCCACACGGGATCCTAAGTGAGAAGTGTCCACCTTTAGCTGAGCAATGTCCTCTTTAAAGGCAGTCTCAACCCTGGAGATAAATCTGTCCAGGTCTGCCTTGGTGGGTAGGGCCCAAATGTGTCTCCTCAGGTCTCCATCGCCCAGGGTGTCTGTAAGATCGGGGCCCCCCTCCTGGGACTCCGAGAGGCAGGGGGTGGCAGGAGGGATCGGGGTATGCACCGATCTTTGCGGAGAGAGCCCGGTGTCCGCACTCCATGAAGGGCTGGCCGCAGGACGCGGTGAGGCCAGCGCCGCCGCCGCAATCTTGGACGGCTGTGGATCTCGGCCGCGGACCTCTGGGAAGAAGGCCGGTATGCGGCCCGGCGTGGAACGATCTGGCCGCGGCGGTTGGGAGGCAGTCCGGCGTCTAGTGGACATTGCAGGAGCCGGTAAGGAGGCAGGAGGCTAGCGGGATCTAATGAAAAGGCTGCGGCGGGTGCGGAGCTGAGACAGCGTGCATCCTCACTCCTCCATGGCCAGGACACGCCCCCGAATCCCCTTAAGGTTTGTTTTGACCTTGATCATGAAGGGGTTAATGTCTTAAATAGATAATAAACCTTAACTGAACATAATTTAGTTTTTGCTAAATTACTTTGCTTTATAAGCACTTGCATAATATCATAAACAAGTTTTTTTTTTTTTTGCTTTTAGAAAACAGTCTTTCACCTTTTTTTTTAACCTTTGTTGCATTTCAGTGCTGCTTATCTTCCCCAGCCTTCTTTAAAGCCACTTCATGTCTACATGCATGCTCTCCAGCAAATCATTGCTCAAGGTAGGGTTGTCAATGGTGACAACAGTGAGACATGCACAAAATCTGTGAACATGGTCACTTATAGTGATTACTAGTAGCTCATGTAACTAATTGACCCTGCTGGAGTACAATTGGAAGAAAGAGACAGAGCATTGTCAGCAACTAGCGTTCAGTATCTGAACGAGGACCTTCATGGCAGAATAAAAAAAAAAATATTTTTAAAATTAAAATTAAGTTTATTAACAGAATAGAATTATTTTAAATGATATTAACATGTCAAAGTGATTGTAAAGTCTTTTTTTTCTATTAAAATAACAAACATATTATACTTATCTCTTCTGTGCAGTTGGTTTTGCACAGGGCAGCCCAGATCTTTCTCTTCTTGGGTCCCTGGCTGGAGCATCTTGCCCCTCCCTCCTGTTGAGTGCCCCCACAGCAAGCAACTTGCTGTGGGGGCACCCAAGCTGAGCTGCAGCTCCGTGTATCTATTCAGACACAGGGCTACCATTCGGTCCCACCCCTCTCTCTCCTGATTGGGTAACAGAGTTGGATTGACAGCAGTCAGAACCAATGGCGTGGCTGCTGTGTCTCATGCCCACCAGGTGGAACTTGACTTTGGCAATGCTCCAGCAGCTGCACTTGCAGAAGAGGGCTGTCAATGATTACCTGTGTGAGTATGGCACAATGACAGGCTGATTTCACTTTTTTTTCCAATGCCAATGGCTGCTGCTAATGGATGCATACACTGTACTGTTATCATTTGAGAAGGCCCCAAAGATGGTAAGCCATGACAATGTATGCACCAGGGACAATCCCTGTTATGTTCCTATTGGAGCAGACTCTGCATGGCATTATGGATAGGGCACTCAAGGCAGAGCAGAGGGAGGAAGAGGATTACTTCCTTTCCTCTCAAGGCCTGCTTTATGCAGACACCATTCTTGCCACGCCACAGAACACACAAGAGGAGAGGGAGGAAGACGAGGAGGAGGACTCTGGCAGTTTTGAAGGCATTGAAGCAGAGCAAGACATACGTCAACACTTAACAGATGGTTTCCCATCCCCAGAACCCTTGGGAGTAGTACGTGGCTGGGAGGAGGCAGTTCCAAATACTGTAATCCTCAGTGACCCAGAGGAGTCTGTTTCTCAGGCTTCCACAAACTTGCGGTTCATGGGCTCCCTCATTTTTCAAAGCCTGCAAAAGGACTGGACAATACGTAGCATCAAGGAAAAGGATCACTATTGGTTGGCAACCCTACTTGACCACCACAAGGGGAAAGTCTCTGAACTCATTCTGACCCCACAGAGGGAGCAGAAGATTAAATCTCTTGAGAACACCTTTCCCAACGATAGGTTACAGTCTGATTGAAAACGTAGTTTTGAGGCTTTTGTTGGGCAAGTGAGGAGCAATGGAGAAGGGGGCTGCCTCAGTGATGCATTTCAAAATGTTTTTAGTCCTCGTTGTCCAGGGCTGTTAGCTTCCACATACCATCAGCAGTGTCTGCATCATATGGTGGGAGATTGTCTAGGGGCAAAAACAGACTTGGAGAGCTTTCCAGTTGATGATCCACTTGGTTACTGGGTCATGAGAATGGACCACTGGCCATAACTTGCCCAGTATGCAATTGAGCTGCTGGGCTGCCCTGCATCCAAATTGGCATTCAGTCCAGAGGTTTTTATGATAGATAAGAGAGCACTTCTGACCACAGACTCTGTGGATTGGCTGACATTTATCAAAATGAATCAGTCCCGGATTAGCAGAAGCTATCAAGCTCCTGATGTCACTGATTAAGTGCTGCCTAGCTTTGTGGGTGTTGATTTTATCTGAAATAAGATTTTTGCTGTAGGTTTCATGGGCACAATTAACACCCATGAACCAATTTTTCCACACCTGTTTGACAGGTGCATATAATTAAAATTTTTTGACAGCAAAGCCAATTTTTACTTTTAACAAGAGTACCTGTATAGGGTTACTGTGTGAAGGCACCACTGAAAACCAAGGACCAATTTTTCTGCACCTTTTTGACAGGTGCATATCATTTCTATTTTTGACAAGGCCAATTCTTGCTTTCATCAAGAGTACCTTTATAGGATTACAGTGTGAAGGCACCACCAACACCCAAAGCCCAATTTTTCCGTACCTATTACTTATATCCAAAGTCTGCAAAAGAGACACCAGAAGTTATCCAAAAAATCTCTAATCTTGTTCAAAGTGCACTAAGTTATTGCCTCATCATACAGACTGGTCCCCAAGCTGTTGTTTATAAAATAAAGAAAGCGTAAATGGAAAATGTCATTTTTTTTACTTTATGAATTTCATTACTGCTGTAGCAGGTTCTATACACGGTACAGATGTGCCACATTACAGGCAGACTGAGGGGACTTCCAGTCACTACATTTAAAGTAATTTTTCATTTTTATTGTTATTACTTATTTTTATAATTTCACTATAAGCATCAGTAAATCACTGCTCGTTTAAAAAATATGCTTTTTACAAAAATGTTTTTCATCGATACATGTCCCCCAGGGCAATACCCAGACAACTATAACCACTGTATGCCCAATTACTTGCATGTAAGCATTCAAATAGGGCACCTTCCAGTTCAGGTCCAATAGACTTCAATGGGGTTCATTATTCCGTTCCGAACGTTTGTGAGTGTCGAAAGGTTCTGCCACGAACCGAACAGGGGGGTCTTTGAGGCCACCTCTATCTGCAATATGTGCACATTTCCCCATTGTTTATCTCTTTACACATGCTGCAAGTACAGAGAAATAATTGTTTATGTACCAAACATATAGTGTGCTCTTGAATTCCTTTTTGTCATGACAAATTTATGTATTTTTTGCTTTGGAATCCAAAGCTAGTGTTTTTAGCCCTGCCTGCTTAATTTCTGATGCATTATAAAGAGCAGAAAGCTTCCAATGGGGACACCAGTTCTGGTGACCTGGGGGCCCCAAAGGATCCCCCCAATTTACAGGGATTTCCTTTCAGTTCCTGTCTTGGCTGAATGACAGGAAGTGAAGGGAAATCTCCAAAAACAGGACACAAGTGGCAAGAAAACAAACAAACAAATAAACAAAAACCAGGAAAATAACTATCCCTTACTCTATCCAAAATGAAAAAAAGTTTTGCTTATAGTTCTTCTTTAACCTCTCCACCTCCTCCTTCCTGTATGACCTGTTGATGCCAGTGAACTGAGCTGTCTACAGGCACAGTGTACAGAGCTGGACTAACCAACCAACTGGACTAACTTCTGATTCCTTAATTGGTTTTTGAAGAGATCAATCACAGCAATATCAGATATACACAGACTTTACATCAGTCCTTCCCTTCCTCTTACAACAGGGAGACTGAGGAAACAGGAACCGATGACTAAATTAGTTATTCATTAGTTTTTGTGAATTCAGCACATACATGACTATAGACATGTGCAGTTTCCTTCGTTCCAAATTGAAATTGGGACATATTTTCCATTTTCGGAAATTCGAATGTATCCGAAATTTTCGATCTACAATAGTACTGATTTAAAAAGAATCTGAAAAATAACGGAGAAAATTTGTATGAAATTGAAATCGATTCTAATAAATTTCTAATCAATTTTGAATAGATTTTGATTTGTTTTCAGTTTCCAAAGAGAATGAAATAGAATAGAAAGTAAAGGAATATAATAGAAAAAAACAGAATAGAATAAAATTGAATAAAAAAAGAATAGAATAAAATATAAAGAATATAGCCATCTTCTGAAATTTGAATTTCAATTAGAATACATAAGAAAAGAGTAGAATAGAAAAGAATAGAAAAGAAAAAAAGAATAGAATAGACTATAATAGAATAGAAAATAATAAAATTCAAAAAACAATAGAATAGTATAGAATAAATATAACCATTTCCCAAAATTTAAATATAATTAATTCGAATTTTAATGGAATAGAAAATAATTGGTTTGGAATAGAATAGAAAATAACAGAATAGTATAGAAAAAAACAACAGACTAGAATAGAATAGAATAGAATAGAATAGAACAAATATAGCCATCTTCTGAAATTCAAATTTTATATAGAATAAATTTGAATTTGAATAAAAAAGAATAGAAAAGAATATAATATAATAGAATAGAATAGAATAAAAAGATAGAAACATAAAATAATTTAAAAAATAGAATAGAATAGAATAGAAAGCATATAGCCATTTTCCAAAATCCAAATACAATCAATTAAAATTAAAATTAGAAAAGAATAGATTAGAATATGAAGATATATTCTTTTTATTCTATTCTATTTTATTATATTCTGTTGTTTTTTCAATACTATTCTGTTATTTTCTACTCTAATCTATTCTTTTACATTCTATACAAATTCAAATTGATTCTATTTTAATTTTGGGAAATGGTTATATTCATTCTATTCTATTCTATTCTATTCTATTTCAAAATGCTTTTTTGGGTTTCAATCCAGCATGGTTTATACAATGAACAGGTATGTGACAACTATCCTATTCTATTGTTTTTTAATTCTATTTTTTTATTTTATTTTTTTATTATTAAACTTCATTTAAACTTACAAAACATTTCAAAAGCAAAGAAAGAAACACCATATATCATTTTCAACAGATTTACAAAATATCGCCTTACGGTACATTTCTTCCCCTTTTTCTATCTTCCCTCTCCCTCTCCCTCACCCTCTCCCTCCCCTCCCCCCCCCCCATTCCCTTCTCTCCTCTATAGTCTTCCTTAGCCTACTCTGTTGGTCTCTCTGTTGTTTTTCTTTGATTAATATTTAAGTATTAATTTCTACATATTTGTTTGATTTTTTGAAATCTATCAATTTTTCCCATTTTTTTGAATATTAATTGGGCTATATTAAAAACATAGTTTATCCTAGTACACCATTCTTTTAACTCTGGGGAATCTACTTCATGCCACTTCTTCGGTATTGTTCCCTTTGCTGCATTTAGCAGGGTTGGGATCAAAGTTGCTTTATATTGTTTTAGTGGTATTGTCGTTTTATGAAACAGGCAGACCCATGGATCATTTGGAATCATTATTTTGGTAATTTCACCAATAATTTTACATACTGTTGTCCAAAATTCTTGAATTTGAGGGCATTCCCACAGTATGTGGTACATCGTTCCCTTTCCTTCACATTCCCACCAACATTTGTTTGTTTTGTCTGGTTGGTATTTATGTGCTAATTCTGGTGTGATGTACCATCTTAACAAACATTTATAATTTAATTCTATGGTTCCTACATCTATGGCTACATATCCCGCCGCCTTCAGTACTACATCCAATTCTTGTTTTGATGATTGTGTCCCAATTTCTTTTTCCCATTTTGCAATAAATGGGGGCCTCTCCAGACAGTGCCACTCCGTCAACATCTTATATACTTGAGATGTTCCATGTTTTAAAGTTGATGTATAACATAATTTTTCAATGATAGTTAATGTTTTCTCTGATCTAATCGGCTGTGATAATGAGTTCACAAAGTGGCTCAACTGGAGATACCTCCATTCATCCAATTTCATCCCTTTATCATTAATCTTTAAA
Source organism: Pelophylax lessonae (assembly GCF_965119305.1). Lineage (NCBI taxonomy): Eukaryota > Metazoa > Chordata > Amphibia > Anura > Ranidae > Pelophylax > Pelophylax lessonae. The sequence continues at coordinate 468,910,810 of NC_138769.1, forward strand.
TCTTGAAGTGTTTTAACATGACCCTTGTGAACTATATCTTTTAATTGAGTGTTTCCTATCCAATTTCCAAATTTTCTTTCATTCCCTGGTGGGAAATATTTTGTGTGATATCATTGGGGAATTATATTCCAATTTTAATTGTTTATTAACCCCACCCCATATTTTATATACCACCCTTGTCAGTTCATGTACTCCATGTGATTCCCTATATTTTGGTGGGATCCATATTGTCTTATGTAAATGTGTGTTATTTTGTGCACATTCTATTTTAACCCATCTTTTCCCTGTTATTTATTTTGACCATTCAATCATTTGTGTGATAATTACTGCCTTGTAATACCTCTCTATATCTGGTGTTTCTAACCCTCACTGTGTTTTACTTCTTGTGAGAATAGCATGTTGCACTCTGGGCTTTTTCCGTTGCCATATGTATGTTATCATGGTTTTCATTGCTCTGAAAAAAGCTGGGGGAATGTCCACTGGTAATAAGGAGAACTTATACAGGATCTTAGGTAGCAGAAACATCTTAACAACGTTTATTCTCCCTACCCAGGAGATCTGATTATTAGATCTCCTCCCTATATCAGTTTTTATTTCATTTAGTACAAAATTTGTTTGGCAAAGCTTTTCAGTTTCTGCTGTTATATATATATCCCTAGGTATTTTAACTTAGTTTTTGCCCAGGTATATTGGAAATAAGATTTTAGGGCCTGTTATTCTCCGATGTTTAAACTAATATTAAGGATTTCAGATTTTACTGGATTTATTTTGAATTTGGATAGATTTCCATATTCTTTTAATTCTTTTTGAATCATTGGGAGGATGATCCTAGGGTTCGTAATATAGAGCAGTCGATCGTCTGCATATGCTGCAATTTTATGCTCCTCTTGTTCAACATTCACTCTACTTATATCTCTATTTTGTCTTATCTTTGCCATTAATGGTTCTAAAGCTAAGATGAACAACAGGGGAGAAAGGGGGCACCCTTGTCTCATCCCATTGCCCATCCTAAAGCTTTCTGATAGTCCTGCATTTATTTTGATCTTTGCTGTCGGATTTTTATATAATACTTCTATCCACTGCCTCATCCTTAGTCCAATCCCTACATTTTTTATTATCTCCTTCATGAAGTCCCAATCTACCCTGTCAAAGGCCTTTTCAGCGTCTATCGACAATAGAAGAGAGGGGACATTATAGTTTTCAGTTTTTTGTAGGAGTAACAGGGTTCTTACTACATTGTCCTTTCCTTCTCTACCTGGCACAAATCCCATTTGATCCAGGTGAATCCAAAGCTCCAGAAGACATTTTAGTCTTTTTGCCAAGTTTTTTGCTAATATTTTAGTATCCACATTTAATCGGGCTGTAGCTAGAACAGAGGGTTAGATATTTCCTTTCTTTTGGTATTATCGTGATATGTGCCAGTAGAGATTCCTCCCCTAAATCTTCTTTTCCAATTTTATTTAGATATGTATGCATTTTGGGGACTAGAATTTCTCTAAATCTTTTATAGTACCTTACTGTATATCTGTCCGGTCCTGAGCTTTTCCCGTTTAGGGTAGTTTTTAATGCCTCTCTTATTTCCTTTTGGGAAATGGGGACATCTAGAAGTTCTAATTTATCTTTTGATAGTTTAGGTATATTTGCTTCCTTAATATATCTCTGTATGTTTATTATTCTCACTTGTTTTATACTGTTGTGTTTCTTCCTGATGTACATTATATAAAGCACTATAAAAGGTGTGAAAAGCTTCAGCTCTTTCTGTTGTCGAGTTGGTTATTTCTCCTTTACTATTTTTTACTATTTCTATATAATTTTTTGATTTTTTTTTTCATTAGTAGTCTTGCTAGAGATTTCCCTGGTTTATTGCCAAAATTATATCTATATCTTGCTAGTTTATTGAAACGACGTCTAGTTTCTTCTTCCAATAAATCTTTTAACGTATCTCTTTTTAACATAAGGTCTTTTTCTATTTCTTTTGTTAGATCTTTTTTGAGTCTTTGTTCTAGTTCATATATTTCCGTTGTTAATTTATTTATTAAACTAGTCCTTTCCTTCTTTTTTTTGAGGCAATGGATATTAATATCCCTCTGATGTATACTTTGTGTGCTTCCCAGATAGTCGCTACTGAGGTTTCGGGGGTTTCGTTTTCCTGAAAATATAGTTCTAGTTCTTTTTGGTTCTACTTCCTATTTCTTCATCCTGGATTAAGTCCTTATTCAATCTCCATGTCCTGATAATCTTTTGGAAGCCTGGCAATCTTATTGTTAAACCCGATGGGGCATGATCCGACAAGGTTATTGTTTCTATCTCTGTATCCACCACCGATTCCAACAGTCGATGGTTAATAAAAATGTAGTCCAGTCTTGAGTACATCAAGTGTACAGAAGAGTAATAGGTGTAATCTTTTTTTTTTGGATATTGGATCCTCCACGCATCTACTAATTGTATCTGATGCAGTTTTTTCTTTATTTTTCTAAGTTTATATTCTCCCAGCGACCTTACCCTCCATGTACAGTCAAGACCTGGATCCATACAAAAGTTTATATCTCCTGCCAACACCAAATAACCCTTTCTAAAGAGTGCCAGATCATATAAGATCTTCCCTAGATAATCACTAGGGTTTTTATTTGGGCTATAGATGTTAGCTAGCGTAAATTTCTTACCTTTTATCTGTCCCTTGAGAAAAATATATCAGCCAAAAGGGTCAATTCTACTCTCCTCAAGGGAGAAGTCCACAATTTTTGGCTATTCCTATTGCCACTCCTCTTGCTCGATCGACTGGAGTATCACCATAATACCATATTGGGAAGTGTTTAGAATAGAGTTTTGCATTTGAGTGTAGAGAGATATGCTTTTCCTGCAGAAAGGCTATACTTGCCATATTTCTCCTTAACTCTTCTAGGATTTTATGTCTTTTTATTAGGGAGTTTAAACCTCTTACATTATAAGCTATTAACTTTATCTGGTCATTGTCCATATTTCAACAATTTTTATACTTTCTAAAATACATCCGTTATTTTAAAAGGTGAGATGGCTTGTAGAATTTCTTTTTTCCCCCCTTCCCATATCCCACCCTCAAAAACACTCCACACCTCCCCCCCTCCTCCCCTGTTGTTCTATGGTGTTAATATGATCATAGTTTGATCTAAGGGTATCTGACCGTCTCCTGGGCCCTCTTGCCCTAATACCCATTTTTCCCGGGGTGATGCTCTATTTGACCAGGCACATATCGAGTCCATCCCTGTTAGGGGATGGTATCTCAGGCTTCCCGGGTTAACGTCCTATATTTCCCCTGACTAAGTTTCTCCCTCCCCCCCTCCCCCTCCCCATACCAGAAGCAGAGGAAAAAAAGTTATACATTTTTTCCTTCCGTAAGATTAACATTTTTAGTTCAGTTCCTCTTTTTCCTTGCTGCGAGTCTCCACTGCTGCTCCTCCGCTTCCAAGCTATCCTCTGTGTCTTCTTCATTATACCATCCTGGTAGACTTGGCTCCGGAATGTCAAGTTTGTTACAAAAATTGTGCGTTTCTTCTGGAAAAGTTAGTTTGGCAGTCCTTCCGTCTCTTCTTCCTATGAGACATGCTGGAAATCCCCAGTTATATCTGATTTCATGTTTTTGCATAACTTCTAATAAGGGTCTCAATGATCTTCTTCTCCTTAAAGTTTCAGGTGATAAATCCATAAAGATCTGTACGCTACTATTTTCAGCGTTTATTAAAATGTTGTTCTTCTTCAAGTTCTCCCATATTTGGGCTTTCTCTGCATACCACTTGGTTACTGGGTCATGAGAATGGACCACTGGCCCCAAAGGATCCCCCCAATTTACAGGAATTTACTTTAAATTGGAAATTTGGAAAATTTGAATTGATTTGAATATGAAAAATGAAACTAATTCCAAAAACGAATTAAATGGATTACACAAATTTAACTAAACACATGTATGCAAATAACGAATCGAAACAAAATGAAACACATTTTTTTGTTCTGCACATGTCTACATGACAGCAGCAGTAAGGATTTTTTTAACCCTTTCACTGCCCCTTTCTTTTCTACACCACACATCTAAAATCTTGCTTGCCTCTCTATGTGACCTGTATCTTTGTGTACCTGCATCTGCACATTATACCACTCATCTTCATACTCCCGCTGTATGTGGCAAGAACATTATTCCCTTCACCACTGTGTGTGATGTTTATAGTTCAATACAAAAACCATTACCTTTACAAAACTCCATGTTTCCACATCCTCAGCACAACTGACTCTTGGGCCCATAGGAAATTAATGCGTCAACGCAATAGCACTAATGCGCATGCATAGTAAGTAGTCTTAAGTCTTATTTAAAAAATGTAAATAAATAATGTAAAAATAAATATATACTAAGCATTGTGCACTTTTCTATAGATTAGGTCTAATATGGTCTATATTGTTATTCTGGTTATGGAATTTAATAATAATAGATGATTAAAAAAAAAATTACCGTTTATTGAACAAGGGGTACAAAAAATGGCATGTACAATGGGATATGAATACACAGTTAATAAAAGGGTGGCGGGGTGATGACATCATGATCAGAGCATCATCCATGATGCTCCTGGCAGTTTGGTGCCAATGACCTCATATAAATCTTAGGTGGAGGCAGTTCTAATGTATGGCAGCAGCTCTAATGTTTGAGGTGTAAGAAGCGAGGTGAGATTGTGTAGGCCCTTGGGGTGTCTGGACTTGCTAGTATGCTCTGGGCGGAGACAAAAATGGATGTATTGTTGGATGTTATTGTTTGTTGCAGGCGGGTGTAAATTGATATCCTCCAACAGGGCAGTATAGTGTTTCTTGCATTGAGTTCTTCTTTTTTTTTTTTTTTGCAATACAGGTATTTCTTGGTATTCTCATGACTAATTCATTGATGTACACCAAGTTTTATTGATCCTTTACTGTGGGTGACATTACCAGCTAATGGCAGTTTATGGTTTGTTTTTTAGCCTGCCGGTTAACTGCCCCCTTTGAAGGAAATTAGAGGAGCCCATGTTATACCTTAACCCTAATAGAGGTAAATGGTGACATATGTTGATGTGGGGTTGTTACTGTATTTTGTTTGGCTTGGAAGGGCAGGATGTTACAACCCCTATGTGTATATATTTTTTATATTTTTACTTTAGGACCCATTTCAAAGATCTCTGGATTATTGATGGTGTTGTCCTCTTCTTGTAAGGCAACCCATATCTTATATTAGAATAATCTACAATCTGGATTTTTTTTGCGTGCTATAAGCCGCCCCTTCCATCTGAAATAGCCTAGGAGGGGTTGATTTAATAAAGGCAAATAGCCTGCGAACTGCAAGTGCAGTTGCTCTAGATCTGAGGGGAAATTTAAAAAGCAGAATTTTTGCTTGCACATGATTGGATGATAGAAATAATTTCAGAGCTTCCTCTAAGATTTAGTGCAACTGCACTTGCAGTAGTAAATCAGCTTTCTCGTCTTTTGGTTGTGCTGGGATATCAATACCTATATATGTAGGTAACATTACTACTTAGGCCAAGGCTTAGGCTATATACGATCTTTAATAATACCTGGATACTCTAGACTATTATGATCAATTTATGTCTTTTTACCAGCCTTTGGTGAATGAGAAAGTATTTATTATACTTCTCTTAACGAATATGTGTTGTGCAAGTGTCTAATAAATGCCTAACCGGTTGGGCCCATGGGCTGCCACTGAATGCCATTTCTTATGCTTTAGAGAAACTTGTTGAGTGTACATTATTACAGTTGTGTACTGACAATATTTTTTGTTTATGTATATATCTAATATATATATTTCTTTAGTTAGGTTGCTCTTCTTTGAATGCAAAAAAAGGTCCTGAGGAATCATTTTTGTGAAACGTTGATCTATCGATTTGCTATCCTGGAAGTAATGTATAGTGGCTTATACTCTTTGGAGCAATGAGAATGCAACCTTTATCGGGATCGTTATACCTTACTGTGCTTTTAAATGATGTTGTAAATAAAAGATATTTACATTTTATGTGTGTCATACTTGGTACCAGTAAAGTCCTTTTTTTTCCTTTTTTTGTTTTAGTTATATATATTTTCATTAGAATAACAGTTTTGCACACCACATTTCAATTTCAGTGTTGAATAAATCTTTTAATTTATAGAATTAAAAGAGATGAGGAGCTTATTACTATTGCCTAATAAATGAGTCGTTTTAGTGGTTTCAAAATGTTTTTGCTTACACGTGATCTATAAACAGCTTTAAATAAGCATTAGGGTTTGCCAAGAGCACACTCTTCTACTGGCCTGATATAAGATGGCACCCTTCCTCACTGTCACTGCAGCACTCCATGACAGTTGGTCATGCAGCTGTTTATCTTGACTGAATTGAGACATTTTGTTTCCCGGGACAGGAAATGAGAAAAAATACTCCCACGCTGAGGGTAACTTCCATCTCTAACATACAGAACAAGTCTTCCTATCTTTCACCTGTTCTGGGGACAACCATAATACTTTTGATTTTTTAAACAAAAATCCAAAACCTGACAAAAATAAAGACCCAACATGGTTTAACCCACCACTAGAGATGGGCCAATGGTGCAGTTCCAAACCTTCGGATCAAACTTTAGTTGTTTTGGGCATTTGGCCAAATGCTCAAGCGTTTGTCCTCCATTCAGCCTCCTGTTTAAGCAGGAGCTAAAAAATCATATATAGAAATTATATTTCTATTGCTTCTGTATTTGATAGGGTCCTGCTCCCACTGGTTGTTAAGGAAGCAGTGGGTGCTGGCAAACCTGGAACCGCTGAATCTCTGGCCATATAACAAAAAGGACAGCAATAGTGGTGGCATCATTGACTATATTTAGTCAATGATGTCACTACTATCCCCTCCCCTTCCCTAATGACAGCTTGGTAAGTCAGTGGGAGCTGGGCATTGCGATTCAAAACAAAACAAAGCTGAAATGTTCCACACTATGGACAATTTGTGAGATTGGTTACTAAGCTGCTGCCCCCACTGAGACTACCACTGAGGTAGAGTCAGCAAATAATTCTTTCAGGAGTGGGTATGGCACTGCTTATAGTGCGTATCCCTTTAAGTGTACTTGCATTGGTGTGTTAGGTGAAGTGATCCAATCTGAAAATTGGCAATTAAACATGTTAAAAACTCCATAAATGATTGCAGAACCTTATCGGGGAACAAATTCATAAATCAATAAAATGATCAAACTATGCATATCGCATACAATACAATAAAGTGACTATGCTGTACTTACAATATTCCTTAGCATCTGTGAAAAGTAACATGTGCCATGATACAATATAAAGAAAATCTATAAAGTGACATGTGCTAAAAAAAATAAATAAATCCATAATGCAAAATTGGTTGAGTTTTATAAATCTCGTGGTGTGCTGGTTGTTTTCACACGTGCTCCCTTCTCCACCTCACTCACCAGAATTATTATGGGGTAAAACAGCATTGACAGCACTTTGCGGCTACACACAATATTCAAATACAGGGCTGCCTCAGCTTCTCCTATGATCTCCTTTCCCTCCAGACTCCTCACATGCAGAGATAACAACAGACGAGCCCCATAGTGTAAATCTGTTTTATCATTTATTTCAATATTGGTGTAAAAATGCACTTACATTTTATAAAATATGTTACAGCATTTGGAATCAGGAAGTCCTGATTGCAAACGCTGTCATTTTGTAAGGAGTTTTTGACACATTTAATTGCCAATTTGCATATTGGATCACTTCACCTAGCAAACCAATGCAGATACACTTAAAGGGCATTGTGATTGATGCATTTAAATGAAGGGACTTCCAGGTTTTTTGTTTTTTTTTTTGTCAAAGCTTAATTGAACAAGCTGAAGTTAGAAGACAATTAGCTACCATGCATAGCTGCAGCAGATTTTTCACTCTCTAGTTTTAGTAAATCAACCCCAAAGGCTCTGGTATGCCTTTTGGGGGAGACTCTATGCAAATTTATTTTCATTCTTTCTGTAGGATGTGCTACAGCAAAAGAAACATTTGCGGAAAAAAAAAAAAAAAAAAAAAAAAGAATGTACACAGTTTCAATTGGCAGCAAACATAACTTTAGGTCTGTGTGCTGTTTTTTTTTTCTTTTAAAAATCTAGCCCTAGTTGGAACGCCTACTACATATATATACTGCGGCAGAGCACGAGGTCTGGGCCGCATGACGCCGGCGACGCCCTCCCGCTGTCATTGGACATAGAAATCCAATCAGTGGGTTTGGGCAACCGCAATCGCCGCCGGGACCCGCCGATCGTTCAGAGAAGAGGCAGAATGGCGGTCTGCCTGTGTAAACAAGGCGAATTGCCATTCTGTAAGGGAGGAAAATAGAGATCTTGTGTTTCTGCTAAGCAGAATCATGAATCTCTGTGTTCCTCCAGTCACAGCATTCCCCCCACAGTTAGAAAGCACTCCCTAGGAGCACACTTACCCTTTGATCGCCCCTGAAGTTAACCCCTTCCCTGCCAGTGTCATTTACACAGTGACAGTGCATCTTCTTTTAGCACTGATCACTGTACTGGTGTCACTGGTCCCTAAAAAGTGTCACTTATTGTCAGATTTGTCTGCCACAATGTCGCAGTCCCGCTAAAAATTGCTGATCATTACTTGTAAAAAAATGCGCAAACCAATCAATTTACGCTTATTGGGATTTTTTTTAACCAAAAACATGTGGCAGAAAACATATTGGCCTAAACTTATGAAGAACTTAGATTTTTTTTACATTTTTTTATTGGATGTGTTTTATAGCAGAAAGTAAAAAATATAGATTTTTTTTCAAAATTGTTGGTCTTTTTTTTGTTTATAGCGCAAAATATAAAAATACCACCAAAAGAAAGCTCTATTTGTGGGAAAAAAGGACATACATTTTTTTTTAGTACAGTGTTGCACAATTGCACAATTGTCAGTTAAAGCAACGCAGTGCAGTATCGCAAAAAATGGCCTGGTCAGGAAGGGGTAAAACCTCCCGGGGCTGAAGTGAGCTGAAGTGGTTAAATGTCCTCTTACTATTGTCCTCTTACTATTGTCACATGATCAAGATTAGTGCTGTAATAAGAGAAGAATGGAGTAAAGCAGTGTACCAATCACATTAGCAGAAAATGACAATTCTGATAAATTTCTATGCCGAGAAAAAAAGTAAGTGATATTTGAAATTTTTGGCATTGTCAGATTTAGCTGCAGATTAAAATGAAATAATGGCACAAAATATTTTGTGTATAAATTGTATAAGCTATATCAATTTCATATTAAAAGCGCAGTTTACCTCTCACTGGTATTACAAATTTATAGTTCATATGTGTGCAGATTGTTTTTTTCATGGCTACCCCATCTATAGACATTCTTACTTATACAGCATCACAAACATTTTTTTGTCCAGTTTAATGTGTTGATTTTGAACCTTTTATTACTGTTCTACAGAGCCCTGACATTAAGCGGCTTTTTGAGTCTTATCTGGGAATAATGTGTTATTCCTTTGAAAGGCTGGCACTGAGAAGAAGATGCAGAGGGTATAATGACAGCCATTATATGGCGCTAAACCTACACTTTCCCCAGTCAGCAGTAGGCATAGAGATAAAAAGGAACTCTTGGAATGTGAGCCTAGTGCTACATTTGTCATAAGCGCCCATGGAAACACTAAAGAGAAAGGCAAAATACATTTATAGGAAAAGTGCTACTTTACCATTTTACTAATACTGAATAAAGTGACAAGTTCTTATGGCAAATGCATTATGGAGATTTAGCAGTGGTAATGTTTATGCACATCTGGTTCTTAAGTATATATCTTGTTCAAATGCTACTATGTGATTTCTCTTATGGTGAAAATGAATTTCATGCATATGTATTATTGCAGATAAAGCCACGATAGCATGCATTTTAAGGATATCTTTCTCTTTGAGATATACCTGTAATTATGTATATTAAAGATCTCCCATACTTCCATTGTCTACATTAGGAATATAAAGGGATGGATTATTGCCCATTGTATATGTAAAAGTCCTTCTTTTTTAAATTATTATTAACAACATACACTAGTTTAACGGGCTACAGTGACTATGGAGTCAGGTATGCTATACGTTTTTACAATGAATATTATTCTGCATTTGAATAGAAAGTATGGCATGCAAATAGAGAATAAAGCTTAGCTGGCCAGAATGCTTGTATTAACCACTTGCCGACTGCTTAACGACGATTTACGTCGGCAGTCAGCCCCTCACAGGCAAAGCGACGTAGGTCTACGGCGCTAGCCTGTGAGGCTCTAGGGAGCGAGCGTGCGCCGCTGGAGGCGCGCTCCCGCTCGCTCACGGACCCCCCCGCACGTGTGCCCGGCTGACCCGATGTCCGCCGGGAACTCACGAACGTCCGTTAGAGCGGGAGAAAGGCAGACTGCTAATGTAAACACAGCCACCTGTCATTCTTCCCTGTGTAAGAATGGAGATCACACGGTTCTGCTATGTAGGACCGTTGATCTCTGTTCTTACGCCAGTAGCCACATCCAATCACAGTTAGAAGCACGCCCCTAGGGACACACTTAACCCCTCCCTCTCAAATAAAGTTAACTCCTTCCCTGCCAGTGTCATTTTTACAATAACAGTGCATATGTATAGCACTGATTACTGTAGTAATGTCACTGGTAACCCCAAAAGAGTAAAAAGTGTCAGTCAATGGTCCGATCTGTCTGCCGCAATGTCGCAGTCCCGCAAAAAAAAAAAAAAAAACGCAGATCGCTGCCATTACTTGTTAAAAAAAAAACAACAAAAATGACAGAAATCTTTCCCTTAGTTAGTAAACTCAATAACTTTTGCGCAAACCAATCAAAATACACTTTTTGCGATTTTTTTTTTACCAAACATAGGTAGCATAAAACAAATTGGCCTAAAATGTTAAAAAATTTTGATTTTTAAATTTTTTGGGGGGAATTTCATGTAAAGAAATGTGAAAAATATTGTTATTTTTGAAAAATGTACGCTCTTTTTTTGTTTATAGCGCATGATCAAAAAATCGCACAGGTGATGAAATGCCACCAAAAGAAAGCTCGTCAAATTTGTTTAGGTACAGTGTCGCACGACAGCGTAATTGTCCGTTAAAGTCACGCAGTGCCGAATCACAAAATAGGCCCTGGTCAGGAAGGGGGTAAAATCTTCCGGGGCTTAAGTGGTGGCATAACTGCAACACTCCAGGGCACTACACTATGTAAAGACGAAGTCCAGTCAAAACTTTTTGTTTTGGATACAACAGGCAAGGGTTAGAGCTTCTGTTTTTATTGCAAACTATTTTTCATTGTAAACTATTTAATTTGGACTCTATTACCATTTGGTTTTGTGCTCTTTTCAATTGTTTATACCAAACTGTGGCCCTCCAGTGGTTCAGGAACTACAATTCCCATCATGTCTAGTCATGTCTGGGAATGTCAGAGTTTTACAATGCCTCATGGGACGTGTAGTTCCGCAACAGCTGGAGGGCCGTAGTTTGAACTGGTTTATACTTTAAATCAACTTGTGGGTACCCATTGAATGCTTGTTTTATACAAGCTGACCCATCAGAACAAGTGAGCTCTCTAAATGAAGACATTTACTTCAATGCTTTGTACAAAATACCATAAGTGTTGAAATCCCAACACCTCTTGGATGTGATCCTTTACAGTTTTTACTGCTGTCTTGTGACCCTAAAAGGTCAATTTCTCATCACTGTGATCTCTCCAATGGGGGCACAGACACGAAAAAGCAAAAAAAAAAAAAAAAAAACATGCACAATCACAGAGGCTAGTATAAGAAACATGTTAGAACCATCCCAATGGTGTAAAAAAAACTAACAGACATTTTAACTCCATCCATTCTATTTAACATTTAAAAAAATGTCTGGATTTATGCTACCTCATTGGCAGTAAACTGGTATTCTGAAAACATGATGTGAATATGCAACACGTGTAATGTCAGATCCACTAGCTGCAATACATCTTTGCACTGCAACGAACACTGATTAAAATTCAGTTGGTTCAGCAGGGAGTCGAGAAATTTTGATCAGTGTGTAGCCGTCCCTGCTTGACAGAAGTTGAAGGGACATTTCAGAAACTTTTCTCAATAGGACAGTTTATGGCCAGCTTTATGCAGAGGATAGATACGTTAGTGGATAATTAAGAAGTAAATTAAAGATGAAGTCTATGAATTCTATTTTAGCAGCACACATGCTGACGATGTCTAAATGTAGACAAAATGCTGTGAACAGGGCCTAATCTGTGATGTCATCACGGCTGTCGAATGCGGAAGGTGAAGGGATATATGTCTATCTCTCAACCCATACCTGTTATTTAAATAAAGGGTGTGGATATTGCAGTTTTACACTATGTGGTCTGCCTATGTTCTTCCCTGAGATCTCTGAGCACTATGTGAAGTGGATTTCGGTCTGTTGGCTGGTGTCTTGTCCCGTCTGTTGCCTGTTTGTCTAGTAAACTAATACCCAATCACTACTGATCTGTTTATATAAGGATATCATGCAGTTTTAGTAAAAGGCTATGGTGCTTGGTGTATGGGTCACTGAAGAAAGACGCTGTCACATTGAAAAAAAGGATTCTTAAGGACTTTCCACCATTTAAATTGCTCCCTGTTGTGGACATAGTTATGCATTTTCCTTTTTCCAATTTAGATTTCTATCTTGTATTCAGTTATAGAGCAGCGTCCATATTTTTTTTATTGTTTTTTCACTAAGCACAGAAAGTTTTATTATTATTTTTTATTAGTTCCTATTCAATGTCCACAGCAGCAGTAACAGTTATGGGTTTGCAAAAAATAAAAAAGGCACAGATAAGCCCACCAAAGTCAGCAGAGCTGTGCCCTTCAAAGGGGGATTTGAGTGTGCCTCTAGAAAATAACTATATATGCATATACCTGTAGGTATCACACACAGAAATTGTAAAATATTATATAAATTTTATTTAAACATATAATGTAAAAAAGATACACATCAATACATCTCCAGCAACCTGTCGTATTTGATAATTTTGTACAAATCTGTCTACCCTGTTGATTTTTGTAGATGTATTGATGTGTATCTTTTTTACATTATATGTTTAAATAAAATTTATATAATTTTTTACAATTTCTGTGTGTGATACCTACAGGTATATGCATATATAGTTATTTTCTAGAGGCACACTCAAATCCCCCTTTGAAGGGCACAGCTCTGCTGACTTTGGTGGGCTTATCTGTGCCTTTTTTATTTTTTGCACACTTTCTACATATGGGGGAAGGTGCCACTATATCCTTTGTATCAATAGGCCCATAACTCCCCTTCCACAATCTTAACAGTTATGGGTTTATTTCTAACCCTTTCGCCCCTCCTCCTCTGTATACTGTATCTAACCACCATGCTGTCTTTGCAGTAACTGGTATATTAACCCCTTCTGCTTTTATCCTGCACATCTGTACTTTATACTGTTTTTGCTATACTCCCGCTGCATATGACCTGCACATTAATCACTTCACCTCCTCCACCTTGTTGCACATGGGCCCTGCACCATTACCAAGCTCCATGTTTTAATCCCCTCAAAACCAGCACGTTTCATCATTTATCAAAACAACTGTAGCAAAAGTAAGATCACCTTGAGGTGTCAACCTTTAAAAAGGAGTAATTTAGGTAGTTAACAGAAAGCAAGAGAAACTTTTTTTTAAATTTCAAAATTGGCGCTCTGTTTTCCATTCATTTAAAACCCGTGATTAATAAATACCACCAAAATAGAGATTTATGTGTCTCAAAAATTGTATAAAATCATTTATTTACAGTGTTGCATGAGTACTTGTCAGTCAAACTATCACAGCACTGAAAACTGAAAAATGTCCTGGTAATGAAGCGGTATTTCAGGCTAATCCTGAAGAAGAACTAAACCTGCCAAACAAAAATAGGTCAACAGGTAGAGTTCTTTGGTAGAATAGACTTTGGGGGGAATTCAGAGTCATAGACTCCCTTTAAAATTGCTCTCAAATTGCAGATCAACAGGTACTACATTTATGTTATGGGGGACTCAAAAGAACAAAAACTGCTGTTATAATTTTGTTGACTGCATCATATAGGTCAATTTATATTTTCCTAAAGTTATGAGAGGTCTTCTGATTTCTGAAAAGGCTTTGTCAGGGCCTGGACTTGAACATGGGACCTCTGCTTAATCTGGCAATGACTCTTGCTGCTGAGCCACTTCCCTGGACAATTCCTTTAATGATCCTGCCTTGAACCTTGTTTTTCTTGAACCTTGAACTCTTTGCTCCTCTCATGAACTTCCTGATTTAAGCCATGACTCTCTGCTTCCTTTTTGCCAGATTATTGTGCTCTCTCCAGCCAATATCTCACTTTTGTCTCTCCTGCTGCCATCCGCATCTTCGCTACCATTCGTTACCGACCTTTGGCCTGTTCCTCAATGACACTTTTGCTTAATCCCAACCAGCAACCATTCGTTACAAACCTTTGGCTTGTTCCTCAACTATGCTTCTGCTTGATCCCTACCTGCTATATCTGTAACTGGACCCCGATTTGCTCACCTCCTGGTGGGCCAAATCTGATGACTGCGACCTGATACAAACACAGTAGCAAAACCCATCTCCACCATCAGGAGCTCTGGTGAATACCAGTTAGTACATAGACCCCGCACCTCAGCTGAACCCATGTTATCAGCCAGTCTGACCTGCTTGTATACCTGTCCAGCTTGTTGGTGGACGCTGCTCCTCTGCTATAGCTACTGGCCTCCGAGCCTGACTCCAGACCATGACAGGCTTCAGCCCAAATATGTGAAATGTTAAAAAAATGACAAATGTCTGTTTTGGTGGACCCTAAATCTGTGTGTTTATATTTTGTGCAGAAGGAGGTAGACCTCTTATGTCACTAAGAGAATATGTTTTTTCTGGTGTCCCTTTGTGCGTCACATAATAAAACAAAAACAATTATATATCAGATTTACTGATGTAAAAAGAGACCAAGTTAATATAAAAATTGTAAACATGATCCAAAGTTAGGAATAACCTGGGAGATGTCTCTTCTTTTTCAGAGCAGTCCCTGACAAATAACAAAGAAGTCCCAAAAAAATCTTGACTGTTATGTGATTGAATTTAAATAGAAAATGGCAAGTTGGAAGTCATACTGTAAATCTATCCTCCTATAAGCTATCCAAAGCAGAAATTGAGGATTTGGAGCTAGATGTAAATTTCTTCTGCCCAACGAAGAATATGAACTCACAAACAATATGAACTACTTTGAAATCCTTAATGACCTAAACCTATTTTCTAAAAAGATGACATATTCAGTATATAGCGTTTGAAAAAGTTTGCAAAAAAAAAAAGTCAGAGCAGAAGATTTGAGAACAGTGGAAGGATTTCACTAAAAATGATTTTGATTAGAATGAAGGCTCTCCATCTGCCGTCATGAGGGGGAGGAGCCTAACGGCACGCACGTAGGCCGGAGGGGGAGAAGGCTATCTCCTACATGAAAGAACTAAGGATCCCGACCGCTCCCGACCCACCCTCGGCCAGACTCTAGACGCCTAAGCTCCCGGGGATGAGCGCGGGCACTGTGAGCGGTGAACCTCGCTGACCCCCCCCCCCCAGCCTGACGTCTCCCTCCATGGTCCGATACCACGCTCCGCGCAGCACCAATACCTGGAGGAGTGCCGCTCGCCTTGCAGCACACGGATGCCGACGCTGGCGAGCCCTGTCTCCTGCACGGCGACGCAGGTGGGCAGCTACAGCGGCGATAGGTGAGGCCTCTATGCTAGCCGCCAGCGCGGGAAGCCGGACGTGGACGGTAAGAAGCGGATCCCGAGGAAGCGGACCTCAAGAGAGCTGCCCGGTCTACCTGAGTCCTGTGAGTGACGTGAAGTCAACAGGGTAGCTGAAAAGGAGAGAAACACTCCTCACCATTTTTGCACCGTCTCACCCTATCCCGCATAGTCTATCAGGAGATGCCGATGCCCTGATGCCTGAGGGCTGGGAAGCTGAGGAGACAGGAGAGCAAACAGCCTACAGATGAACAGAAAGAAATTTTAAAAGAGGACAGTCTACAAAACCGTGAGTTACAGAGGAGTAAACCCTCTTTCTATATCATCTCTACTGTCACCCTACTGTTTATTAGAAGGACTTATAAAGACTTCCTAGAGATAATATACAACAAAACAGTATGGTAAAATATAAAGCCTGCACACCTGAGACTGATCTAGCTGCTCCTTGTTTAAACCAGTAACTTCACATAAGGGTCTTTTATTGGATTAGCAGCTGCAACAGTTTCTCTATACCTTACCTTAAATCAGCACATGTCCATACTACATGGTACCTCGGCAGCCAGACCATCATATGCAGGTACATATGTATAGAATGGGATTGGTGCAGCGCTAACACAATTGAATCCACAGTCCATACAAATGTTCAAATGGATCAAATACAAAAGTGCAGTAAACAAAAGTTCATCAGAGAGTGCTCCAATAAAGAAGGGAAACTGTCCACCACTTCAAACTTGGAAAAAGCCCCGAGTGCAGGAACCGCCACCAAGATAATAAATGGCCTCTTACCAAATTGCAATGACCCCCATTACAAGGATCAAAGACAGCCTGTGTGATCAAATCAGTGCCCAGATCGACATGTATCGATTCTCAGTGTTCCCTCAGCAGCTCCGACCGGAACAAGTGAACAAAAGGAAAAGAGGGACAACTCCAATAGTGAAGTACGTTCACAGGTTTATTCAGTAAAAGCAGAGTGGCAACTCACGTTTGCATG
Organism: Pelophylax lessonae; assembly: GCF_965119305.1. Classification (NCBI taxonomy): domain Eukaryota; kingdom Metazoa; phylum Chordata; class Amphibia; order Anura; family Ranidae; genus Pelophylax; species Pelophylax lessonae. Next base: position 468,927,579 of record NC_138769.1, read on the forward strand.
AAGAAATCACAGCATGTCTCGGAGCTATACTCTCAGAACCTTTGTTTCCAACCAATAAAATGGCCGCCGTGTCTCCTTGCTGGCCTCAGCACGACGAACCGCAGGCTTCCCTTCTTTATTGGAGCACTCTCTGATGAACTTTTGTTTACTGCACTTTTGTATTTGATCCATTTGAACATTTGTATGGACTGTGGATTCAATTGTGTTAGCGCTGCACCAATCCCATTCTATATTGCTATTTAGATCTGGTATTTCTGATTCTAGATCAGGTGCTGGCTGCTTTCATTTGGTCTGTTGACTTTTTATTCATGTATGTTTTTATCTTTACATTTTAGCGCAGCAATATCCCCATTTTTAGGTACATATGTATGTATACCAATTTAGTAGGTGAAGGAATGAAGGATCTACACAGAGACTCATAAGAAGAACACAGGTATAAACAAAGACCTCGGGGCTATATAAAACAATTAACACTTTCTCTGTGAAATAATAACTGGCATCGCCCAAGCATTCTGTTATCCCATACAGCATGAGTTTCTTTCTTGCTCTTTTGCTTTTTTTCATTTTTTAACAATTAAGGATGAGATTCACCCCAGCTTGTATAAGGACCTGAGTAGGGAGGTGGAAGGCTGGAAGGGCCTCATACTTCTATCCTTTATAGCTGCCTGTTAATACGGAGTCAAAATAGAGGTTACTCGGCCTTTCTGTGTCTCCCTCCGGCTTGAATGCAAACAAATTTTATACTGAATATCAACACGGTATACCTAATTTTTGAGTACCAACATATGGAGTTGTGAGACTTTATAAAGGAACCTCGGAACAACTCTCTACATAATGAGGGGTAAATCCACAAGAGGAGGAGCTATTGCAAAATCACCAAGGGTGACCTCAAGCCCTAATACAATAAGGAAATTTATGACACAAGAAAACGCCTCAGGAAAAACATCTCAGGAAAAACAACAAGGAACAGACAAGAAGAAAGCGGAGAAAAGTCAAAAAGCGGAAGTAGCTAAATCACCAATCAGTTCAGCTAACTCAGACTTAAGCCTAAGGACTGAAAATGATGAGGAAGAAGAGGAAGAGCAGGGAGAAACAAAAGAACATGCCCCCACAAAAGGTGAAATGCGAGAAATGTTCGCAGGATTGGAAAAATCATTAAAAATCGAATTGATTAAAATTCAGACCGACCTAGGCCGTGTCCAGATGGATCTGGGACACGCCCTGGGACGGGTAGAAGAACTAGAGAAAAAACAAGAAGACCAAACAAAAATAATACAGGGAATGAGAAAAGAAATAAATGAGACCAAGAAAAAAGCCAGAGATCTAGCTTATAAACTAGAGGATCAAGAGAACAGAGCAGGACGAAAAAATTTGAGGATCCGAGGATTAAGGGATACAGCACAGGAAGAAAATTTAGGAGAAAAACTTCAAAAAATCTTAAACCCAGTATTAGGTAGAGGGGAAGAAGACCAATTACTGATTGAAAGAGCCCATCGCATAAGAAAACCGACAGGAGTCCCAGCAGAATCACCTAGAGATGTGATAATCAGGTTTCAAAACTATACAGATAAAGCACAAATATGGGAAAACCTAAAGAAGAATAAATCATTACTAAATGCAGAAAATACAGAAAATGACAAGATACAGATATTTACAGATTTGGCACCGGAAACATTGAGGAGGAGAAGAATTTTAAAGCCCTTGACAGAAGAGATGCAAAAACAAGGAATCAGATATAACTGGGGTTTCCCAGCTAGTTTAATAGGAAAAAGAGATGGACGATCAGCAAAACTCACTTTTCCAGAGGAAACTCAAGAATTTTGCAAAAAACTTGATATACAGGAGCCAAACCTGCCCGGATGGTATGAAGGTGACAAGGAAGATGAACCAGGAAGAAACTCACAGACGGAAGAACAGCAATGGACATTAGCTAGAAAAAACAAAAGATAAAATATGTGGAAATACTGTCTAAATAATGCAAACCGGGAGAGAACTTTTTTTTTTTTTTTTTCTCTCGTCTCTCCTGCCATACGCTGAGGGGCTCTTCTCCTACCCTCATATCGATGTGAACTGTGTGGGGGGACTGAGGGAAGGGGGGTCGGGGGGGGGGAAGGAGGGAGGGGGAGGGAGGGGAAGGGAGGTAAGCTATACAAAGGAAGTAGGATAGCCCCCCCAAAGCCGGAATGTCCTTCCAATTGAGGAAGGAGATATATCGTGCTAACCCACTAGAGCACCACCCCAAAGGAAATGGGTATCAGGGAGAATGACCCAAAGAAACAACTAAATACCCTAAGATCAAAAGCTGATCAAAAGAATATCAATATGAGACGGAGAAGGACGGAGGTGGGGGGGAGGGGGGGGGAGGGAGAGAGATGGGAGGAAGGGAAGGGACAGGGAAACTCTCCATTGCCTAAAAGGAAAAGAAATCTTAAAAGTTTGTCAGACCAACAACATTGGTAGTATGCTGTCAGCAGAATTTAAATCGATCCGGCGCCTCCGTGTTCGAGGAGGAGCTGGACCGAGCAGAAAAAATAAAAATGAATGAGGAACAACTAAAAATAATAACATACAATGTAAGAGGATTAAATTCCCATATTAAAAGGTATAAAATATTGGAAGAGTTGAGGAGAGAAGCAGCAAATATCGCTTTTTTGCAGGAAACGCACATCTCTCTCCACTCGAATATAAAACTTTTTTCTAAACACTTTCCTAAATGGTATTACGGGGACTTACCAATAGAGCGTGCAAGAGGAGTAGCAATAGGAATAGCTAGAAATATAGAATTCTCCCTAGATGAAATGAAAACAGATCCGAATGGTCGATACATTTTTCTAAAGGGACAAATAAGGGGGATGGAGCTGACATTAGCCAATATCTATAACCCAAACAAAAAAACAAGTGAATATCTGGGGAGAATCCTGTATGACCTAGAGAGCTTTAAAAAAGGCTATCTGATAATGGCAGGAGATATAAATTTTTGCATAGACCCAAGCGTCGACAGTACATCGGGTGTAAGGATGCTGGGAGAACAAAAACTAAGGAAAATAAGGGTAAAGTTACACCAGAGTCAATTAGTAGATGCATGGAGGGTTCAACATCCAAAAAAAAGAGATTATACTTACTATTCCTCAATACACTCGATGTACTCAAGACTGGATTACTTTTTTATTGATCACCGCCTATTGGAATTTATAGAAACTACAGAAATAGGTACAACCACATTGTCAGACCACGCTCCCCTAACCTTAACAATTAAGACACCGACCCACCACAAAAGTATGGGAACATGGAGGTTAAACGAAGAACTAATTCTAAAGGAAGAAATAGGAAATAGACTAGAAAAAGAACTAGAGTTATATTTTCAAAAGAATGACACGCCAGAAATATCATCCGCTATACTCTGGGAAGCACACAAAGCGTATATCCGAGGAATATTAATATCCAGTGCATCAAGAAAAAAGAAAGAGAGGTCCAATCAAATCAATACACTCATAAGAGAAATATACGATCTAGAACAAAAACATAAAAAAGAATTTAAAAAAGAAATAGAGAAAAACCTTATAATTAAAAGAGATGAATTAAAAGATCTATTGGAAGAAGAATCTAGAAATCATTTCAATAAGATAGCTAGATACAGATACAAATTTGGAAATAAACCAGGGAAATCCCTAGCAAGATTACTGAGGAAGAAAAAATCAAAAAACTACATAGAAAAAATTAAAAACAGTAAAAACGAAACAGTAAATTCAACCACAGGAATAGCTAAAGCGTTTCATGCCTTTTATAGTGCCTTATACAACGTCCGGAAGGAAGAAACCTCAAAAATAAGACAGGAAAGAATAATAAATATCCAAAAATATATTGAGGAAGCAAACCTGCCCAAAATCCCAGAAGATAAATTGGAACTTCTCGATGCCCCAATTACTGAAAATGAAATAAGAGAAGCATTAAAAACCACTCAAAATGGAAGGAGTCCGGGTCCGGATGGATACACAATAAAGTATTATAAAAGATTTAAAGAAATATTAATACCAAAAATGCAAGAGTACCTGAATAAAATAGGGAAGGAAGAACTAAGAGAAGAATCTCTAATGGCATATATAACGGTTATACCGAAAGAAGGGAAAGACCAAACCCTTTGCTCTAGTTATAGGCCAATTGCGTTGCTAAACGCAGACACAAAATTATTTGCGAAAATCTTGGCAACGAGATTAAAAGAATTACTAAAAACGTGGATCCATCCGGACCAGACCGGATTCGTTCCAGGTAGAGAAGGGAAGGATAATGTGATACGCACCCTGCTTCTTCTACAGAAAACAAAAAAACATGAGACCCCCTCCATCCTATTATCAATTGATGCCGAAAAGGCTTTTGATAGGGTGGACTGGGACTTCATGAAAGAAACCATAAAAAATTTAGGGATTGGGTTAAGAATGAGGCAATGGATAGAGGCATTATATAACAACCCCACGGCAAAAATCAAAATAAACGGAAGTCTATCAGAGAAATTTGGAATGAGTAATGGGACGAGACAGGGATGTCCCCTGTCACCCCTATTATTCGTGTTAACCCTGGAATCATTACTGGCAAAAATTAGACAAAATGTAGACATAAAAGGAGTGATGGTAAACCAAGATGAACACAAAGTCGCAGCATATGCTGACGACTTGTTATTCATCGTCACAAATCCAAGGATTACCCTCCCAAACATTCAAAAGGAGTTAAAAGATTATGGAAAGTTGTAAAAACTTTAAAATAAATCCAATAAAATCAGAGATTTTGAATATAGGGTTAAATACTCAGGAAGAACAAATAATAAAAACATACTTCCCATATACGTGGACAAAAGAAAAATTAAAATACTTAGGGATATACTTAACACCTCAAACTGAAAAATTATACCAAGCTAATTATATACCGTTACTGAACGAAATAAAAACAGAAATAAGAAAGAAATCAAATGGTCAAATCTCATGGATCGGAAGAAACAATGTTGTTAAGATGTTTATCTTGCCAAAAATCTTATACACCTTCTCTCTGTTGCCAATAAACATCCCCGCAACTTTTTTTAGGGTAATCAGAACCTTACTGACAAAGTATATATGGCAGTGGAAAAAACCCAGAGTACAATACAAGATCCTTACAAGAAGCAAAACACAAGGAGGATTAGCTACTCCAGATATAGAAAGGTATTATAAGGCGGTAATTATTACACGAATGGTGGATTGGACAAAAACAGAAAGGAGGGAAAAAAGATGGGTAGAGATAGAATGTACACAAAATAATAATCACCTACACAAAACAATATGGATCCCACCAAAATATAGGGAAACACAGGGAGCACATGAACTGACAAAGGTAGTCTATAAAATATGGGATGGGATAAACAAACAACTGAAATGGGAATACAATTCACCAATGATAGCATTAAATGGCACTAAATACTTCCCACCTGGGGAAGAAGAACAGGGTGGAAATTGGATAGGTAACACTCAATTAAAAGATATCTTACACAAAGGTCACATAAAAACACTTCAGAAATTAAAACAAGAAAATAATAGTATAAAAATAGACGATTGGAGATATCTCCAGCTGAAACATTTTGTCAGCTCATTACCACAGCCGATTAGGTCTGAAAAAAATCTTAACAATATCGAGAAATTGAGCTACTCTCCCATGCAAAGGCATGGAGTGTCTCAGATTTACAAAATGCTGACGGAATGGCACAGTCTGGAAAAACCTCCATATATAGTAAAATGGGAGAAAGAAATAGGGACACATTTGCAAGGACAGGAACTTGGGACTGTACTAGGGATGGTTGGATCCACAGCCATAGACGTAAGCACTACAGAATTAAACTATAAATGTCTATTTAGGTGGTATATCACCCCAGAAGTGATAAATAAATACCAACCAGGCAAGACAGACAAATGCTGGCGGGATTGTGGCAACATAGGTACAATATATCATTTATTTTGGGATTGTCCCAAGATAAAAGATTTCTGGTTAGAGGTAAGACAACTGATTGAAGAAATCACTGAAATAAAAGTTCCGGACGATCCATGGGCCTGCCTATTTCATAAAACAACAATACCTTTAAAAAAATATAATATGACTCTGGTCCCAACCATGCTGAATATAGCAAAAGGAACCATACCAAAAAAGTGGAGAGAAAAGGAGAGCCCGAAAATAAAGGAATGGTGTAAAAAGATAAATAATAACTATAATATGGAATATGTATGTAATACTCAAGAGGAGATCCCAAGAAATATGAAAAGAAAATGGGGGAAATGGATAGAATTTAAAAAATCATCTAAATATATTGAATTAAATAGTTAAGCATATCTACCATGGGGTGGTACTGTAGAATGGAAACTGCTGGCAAGAAGGGGAGGAATCCTGGGAGGGGGGGGAGGGTGGGAAGGGAAAAATGTATGATATTTAATGTATGAATTACTGTATTTCCTTTTTTCTTTTTTTTTTTTTCTGCAAAATTTTATTATGTAATTTGTGAATCTAAATCAAATTGGTGGAATACTGTTATATATTGAAATTTTATATGCAAATAAAAACAAAGTAAAAAAAAAAAAAAAAAAAAGAATGAAGGCTCTGAACAGGAGAATACAGATTTTCCACCTATATAGCAGGACCAGGCACAGAGATCTTATGAAAGGCCAAAATTGAAAAGGAGCTCTGAAAAATTCCCACCCCTCAAGACCAATCCCAAAACTTGGGCTTTCTTAACACAAAGCAAAGCATTTTTTATCTTGTCTGAGTAATAACAAAGATCTGGTCATTACGTCATCGGACAAAGGGATAAATGTGGTTCTGATGGGTAATCAAACCAATCAGTACAGAAACAGTTTAAGAAACAGGGATTGGTATAAACCAATTTTCGATGACGTAACTTAGAGATTTAACAAACAGTTTGTCCTGACGCCAACATGGCAGCATACACGTGCTATAGCTCCGCCCCTATATCCACCCACAGGACCTGTTTAAATGTATAAAAGCGTGACTGAGAGAAACCTCCCCATTCTCCTTTTTATCCTCAAAAGATCAACACCTACAGACCGTCATATTCAAGACAAAAGCTCTTACCTACCGACTACGTCGGAGTTCCGTCTGGGTTCAGCCTCTCCCAGGTCGGAGTCCTGCATCTTAGGCATGCCAATGGCGCCAACAAGGTGGGAAACCCCTTCTGAATGTCTTCTGGGGTGAGGAGTTCTCTTGGTAGAGATGGTGTCCCTCTCGTGGCTCCCATGTTGTGGGATCTGTTTGTTGCAGCAGGGGCAGAATATCTCCTGTCTCTTTCCTTCTTTCGTTTGGTGTCTTTCTGTTAGGGGGGGGGGGGGGCGGGGTTTGCATCAAATGTCCCCATATATTGATATATGTATTGTTATAAAGTGTTCCCTGGTGGTCTAGTGGATTATTGTAGGTGCAATAACTGCCTTTTCTTACTGCTCGTTGTATAGGGGTGTGGACGCCAGAGCGACTGACTTCTGCATCCTCGCCGTCCCCATGTGATCTGGAAGGCGCGCGCATGTGCGGTAGCCTTTCGGGTCCGCCGCAGCCATTTTCCTGAGGCCCGAGAGATGCCGGCGTCCACGGTGCGTCCACGGTGCGTCCACGGTGCTTGGCGACCATCTTGGATGAGGAAAAAAGTAGTTTTCCCTCATCCAAATTAACTTTTTATTAAAAAAAGCTGGGGGGGGAGGGTCACAGTGATTACAGCACCCTATTTAAACCCCCCCCCCCCCCGAGCCAACAAGAAAAACATGTCCGCTGGAACAGGACATCAAGGAAGCAGCACGCCAGGACAGTCTACTGAAACAGGTAAGTGTCTCATGGGGGGGGCGTAAGATGGGGAGAGGGGGTTAAAAAAAAAAGAGGGAGGGGGGGTTTGTATTATATAATTTTTTACTATTTAAAAAAAATGTGTGTGTATATATATATATATATATTTAAAAATAACATTTTTAGGGAATTTTGCAAGGGGGGGGATAGTCGGTCAAAAGTATATAAGGGTTCAGTGTATTGGCGTAGATTTAAATAAACACAGGTGTTTATTTCATGTCACAAGGTATATTTGCATGTATACAGATAGAAAATTATTAGAAATCTTCCCTCTTCCTTTCCTTTCCTTTCCTTTCCATTCTATGACTATGCAGCCCCCCTTCACCTTTCGGTATTCCATTTTCAACATGAGCTTACCGCCACACACACAAGACCACCACCATATCAGGTAAGAGCCAACATCGGGTAAGTAAGAAGAAGAGGGATAAAAGAGTGCTATATGTCCTGATGAGCGTGCCTTTTTATCTATTTAAGCCCCAGCTGCTTGCATTCCTGCTACACGAGGTCCAGAGCCTCTCTGGATCACCAAAGTTTCTCCAGGGCAGAAAGTGACTCCTCGAGTTCTGGCAGGCCTCAAGCATGAGGACGCAAATGCTCTCAAAAAAGAAAAAACACAGCATCGCCACAGCGGGGGCAGCGTCCGAGAGGCAAATGCTGGTCGTGCAGAGACGACGCAATGGAGGGAAAATTAGTGTGCAGTCTCTGCTTCAGACAGCTAGCCAGAGACCAAGAGCTTGAAAGCCAGCAAGTCTCAACCCTGCTGAAAAGGGTAGTTCAAGAGTCGCTGGCGGGATTTTTCGGGGCGCCTGACGCAACCAATGGCAGGTGGGCAAGTCACGGTCCCCATACCGGCTCATGATCCTACCACCCAGGCCTCCTCGGAAAGGGAAAGGCCCGGTACGTCAGGGATAGCGCCAGCTCAGCGGACCCCGTGAGCTGAATCCCCAGGTTCAGCGACACAGTGGAACATCCGGGAAGAAGGGGAAGAAATAACCTCTTCCTCGGTGGAGGACCTAGAGGACTCCAGATTCAAATTTTCTATGGTTTCCACATTTATAAAAGCCGTAAAGGCGGCACTGAAATGGGAGGACCGAGAACCTCCCCCAGAAGAGGGGGAAGACTTAATACCCCAGGCTGCAAAAGCAGGTCGCTACCTTCCCTCTTATGACAGAAATAAGAGGTCTGTTTCAGGAGGAATGGGAGAAGGGAGAAAGAATATCCGCTTCTTCCAGTAGACTCCAGAAGCTATACCCCCTCACAGAAGAAGACGGGGTGTCATTGTCCAATCCGCCTGTTTTGGACGCGGCAGTCACCAGACTGGCCAAAAATGTAACCCTCCCAATGGAGGATTCCTCCTCCTTCAGGGATGTTCTAGACAGGCGTATCGACACTGACTGAAAAAAAGCCTACCTTGCAGCAGGTAGCGCCTGTAAACCAGCAGTGGCATTAACATCTGTGGCAAGCACCATAAGAGTTTGGACACAGAATTTGGAATGCGCCATCAATAGCCAACTGCCGAAAGACCAGATTATTAAAGCTCTGGATGAAATACAACTCGCCGCAGACTTCACAGGGGAAGCGGCCATAGACATCATTAGGTGGTCCGCCAGAGCGATGCTCAGCTCGGTGACAGCCAAGAGAGCCCTGTGGCTAAAACCCTGGGCGGCAGACCCTTCATCAAAGCAAAATTGCTGCAAGCTTCCCTTTGACGGGAAAGCCTTATTTTGCCAAAAATTGGAGACGGCCATCTCCAGAGTCACGGGCGGAAGGTCGGGTCTTCTGTCTCAAGACAGAAAAACCAGGAGACAGAGGGGACGACCCTCCAGAGGGATACCGAATAAGTTCCGGGAATACGGGAACTCTCAGTACAACAGAGACTCTAGAAGGAACTGGAGAGGCACTCAATCCACCTTCTTGAGAACTCAAAGAAACAAGGCCCCTCCAAATCCCCCTGCCTTCCAGAAGCCCTTTTGACGCCAAACCAGTCCAGAGGGAAAAGGTCGGGGCGCGATTGCTCAGATTTGCCCAAATCTGGCAGGATCATTGTCAGGACCCGTGGGTGCAGTCCTCAGTCCGGCAGGGCCACTATTGGCCATTCAAGCAGCACCCCCCCCCAGTATTCCTTTACCCCCACCAAAACATCACAGTCTCCCTCGAAGATGTCAGCACTCCAGGAGTATATCAATATCCTGCTGGATCAGGAGGCGATCGTAGCAGTTCCTGCCTGTCAGAGGTTTACAGGGTTCTACTCGCCTCTGTTCCTGGTCCAGAAAAAAACAGGAGGTTTCAGGCCAGTGATAGACCTCAAGAGGTTGAACCAGTTCATCAGGTTGGAGAAGTTTAAAATGGAGTCTCACAACACGATAATCCAAATAATCCAACCAGGGGACAGGATGATCTCAGTGGATCTGCAGGACGCACATCTGCACGTCCCAATACACAAGGCATATCAAAAGTTCCTCAGGTTCGCATTAGGGGAAGACCACTTCCGATTTGTCTGCCTCCCCTTCGGGCTGTCAACGTCCCCGTGAACCTTTACCAAGGTACTAATTGCAGTCTTGGCCCCCCTGTGAGAGAGAGGGCTCAGGGTACACCATTTTTTGGATGATATTATTCTTATAGCCCAAAGTTTAGACCTTTTAAAACAGCAAAGAGACTTACTCTTGGCCACCCTAAGGACATTCGGCTGGATAGTAAATCTAAAGAAAAGCCAGCTGGAACCTACGTGGAATATGGTCTACCTGGGAGCCCAATTCAATACCCAAGAGGCCAAAGTCTCTTTACCTTTACAAAAAATCCCCACGATAAGGGAAAAGATACAGCAGGCCCTAGCAACGTCAGTGATGTCAGCAGCCCAATGTATGAGCCTGTTAGGGACCATGGCATCCTGTATCCCGATGCTTCCATGGGCACATTGGAGACTCAGAATCTTCCAGCTGGGCTTCCTAGCGCAGTGGAGAAAACTGCAGCTCGCTCAACCCATCAGGGTCAGCTTTCAAATGAGCCAAAGTCTTTGGTGGTGGAAACGCCAAGATACTTTATTGAGACACTGGCCGTTGGGTCCACAAGACTGGATCACGGTCACTACGGACGCAAGCGCAGCAGGGTGGGGAGCCACCTGCGAAACACACAAGACTCAGGGCAGATGGGAATTCCCAACACAGGGCCTCGTCGCCAACGTCCTGGAGCTCTGGGCAGCCTTTATGGCACTAACCACCCTACTACCCTACATACGTGGGCGTCCAGTCCTAATCCGCATGGACAATATGGCAGCAGTGGCATATATACAAAGGCAAGGAGGAACACACAGTCGTTCTCTCCTAGCAGAGGTAGAACCAATAATGACATTGGCACAACAACACCTGGCAGATCTAAGGGCAAGATATCTGCCAGGCAGGCAAAACATGGAAGCGGACCTTCTCTCAAGATAGTTCAGGAACCCCAACGAATGGGCTCTTCACCCAGAAGTGTTCGGGCAGATCGTCCTCCAGTAGTGGCTCCCGCAAGTGGATCTCTTTGCTTCCCCAACCAACTACAAGGTAACCCGCTTCCTCTCACGCTACCCTCACCTAATGGCGGAGGGGACTGACGCCTTGACACATGCGTGGAGGGCACAACTGGCCTACACCTTTCCTCCAGTCTCACTAATACTGAGGTTTCTGAGGAGGCTACTGACAGAGAATCTGGTAGTCATTGCAATACTTCCATACTGGCAACGCAGGCCATGGTTTTCTCTGGCAATGGATCTGAGCATGTGTCCTCCAATCATGCTTCCAGAAACCCTGCTTCTCCTGGTGCAAGGAGACATCCTACACCCAAATCCATCTTGGCTGGCCCTAGCGGCCTGGAGGTTTAAAGGCAAGGGTTACAAAACCTAGGATGTTCACCAGAGGTCATACGTACACTGCAAAGCTCCAGGAAGAGCTCCACGAATACCATATACACAAGAATATGGGAGAAGTTTGCAAGCTTTGCCACCAGCCGGCAGATCGAACCAAGTAACCCCAAAATTTCGCAGATCCTTTCTTTTCTGCAAACGGGGCTAGATCTAGGATTAAGCCTAAGCTCTCTGATGGTTCACGTTTCGGCCATCTCGGCCTTTACGCAGAAAAAATGGTCAGCAAATCCGCTGGTGGAACGGTTTATGAGAGCAGTTCTTAGGCTTTGTCCTCCGAAGAGAAATAGGTTTCCCCAATGGGACCTGGTGGTAGTCCTAAATTTTTTGACAAACCCCCTGTTTGCTCCAACGCAGGACTGTTCATTAGGGAATATCACCCTGAAAACTGCCTTCCTAATTGCCATAACTTTAGGCGGGAGAGTGTCAGAGCTCCAGGCCCTGGGTGCTACTGTCCCATATACAACTTTCTTTCCGGATAGAGTGGTATTAAGACCACTGTATCACTTCGTGCCTAAAGTGGCTTCGATATTTTATCTCAATAGTGAATGGGTACTCCCAGGATTTCCAGAGGAGTCAGAGGCCAACCTTCAGGAACTGGACATCCCCAGGATCCTAAAGGCCTATCTACAGGCAACGGCCGCCTTCAGACAATCTGAGAGGCTTTTCATCATTCCTTCCGGGGAAATGAATGGGAAGGATGCCTCAGCCAGAACAATATCAGCATGGATAGTCAGAACCATTCAAAATGCATACAGAGCGGTTGGGAAGGAACCTCCGGAGGTGGTAAGAGCTCATTCAACCAGAGCAGTGTCATCATCCTGGGCAGCGCGTGCAGGCGTGGCTCTGGAGACAGTGTGCAGAGCAGCCAGCTGGTCTTCCCACCATACATTCCTGAAACATTACAGGGTGGATCCAGCAGCTCTCACTACGGTGGAGTTTGGGAGAAGAACTATTCAGGTTTCTATGTCTAAATGTTAAAATAAAGACTGAGTTTGCAACATTAAACCCTCCCTCTCAGAAGCTCATTATTTAGTGTATGCTGCCATGTTGGCATCAGGAAAATGGAAAATTGTATCAAAATATTTACCGTAATTTTCCTTACATACGGACCCTCAATAAGGGTGAAGTAATTAATTAATATGTGATTACCTATAGCGCTTGCATAAAAATATTTAAACCAATAGTCTTAACACTATAAAGTTCAGACTTATAAAAGTGCATACATAACCCATTATTAATATTAAATAAATAGGTACACTTTAAATATGAATAAATTAAATAAATTAAATACAGTATAAATTAATTCGATAAATTTGCGAATTCATATATAGTGAAAAATTCATAAAGTTGTGTCAAAGTTCATATAAAAAAAGTTCATTAATTTAAAGTGACTTGACTTCTTGATAGTGAATATTCAGGTAAATAAATAAAAAGTGCACAGTGAAAAGTGCTAGGTGCTGCTGTAATAGATCTTCCACTCTATCCCTGGTGTCACTCCTTGTGCTCCACTGTGACAAAAATAGAGAGATTTCACACACCAGATTTCGTAGGCCCTATGTGCCTTACAACACTAGGACCACCAGAGCTTTGTGACCCCCAGGGTCTGGGTACGTTCCCTCCAAATGGGTGCTTTCTCCTATAACAACGCTCCTCCTGCCACCATCTTCCAGTCAGGGGTGTTATGAAAGAAAGGAAGGTCTGGATAGTGTAGTACCGTTTTCTAAATGGTTTTATTGCACAATATCCAGGTGAGCCATTTACAAAGTCCCAATAGGAGTAAAAACAGTAAAAACAGCAAAATTCCAAAGGAAATCGGGATAAAAAACAGATAAAACACTGTCACTATTGTGAGCTACGGTGTGGAAAGCGGACCCTCCCTCTTGATTTTTATGCTTTATATGAAAAATGGGGAAGTTGCTCTCAGTCACGCTTTTATAGATTTAAACAGGTCTTGTGGGTAGATATAGGGGCGGAGCTATATCATGTGTATGCTGCCATGTATTGGCTCCAGGAAAGGAAAATTATAGTAAGTATTTGGTAAAATTTTCCATTTTTTAATTGGTTATTAATGCATATGCAGATGGTATCATAGACCAGGGACTATATGATGCAATATAGGTTCAGTTTCTGAGAACTTCATAATTCTATGCAATAACTAAGAGCACACAAATCGATCTCATTCTCCTGGTAGACTGTTCATATCAGGGATTGGTTCCCAAACAGAATTAGCCAGTCATCTGGCTGATGCTCTCTTATGCCCCGATTTTATCAGTCTGTCTTCATATATTCCAGATAGTCCTGATATTTTGAGAATGCTAGATGGAATTGTACCTCCAGGGGTGGTTCTGTCCTGCCATTTTAGAAATTTAAAAAATGAGATAGGCAATCACAAAGTAAAAGCTGCGTTAATTCCAGTATTTACACCATAGTTTGCAGATCTTTTGCGCAAACCAATAAATATACACTTATTGATATTTTTTTTATAAGACATGTAGCTAAATACATTTTGGCTTAAATGTATGACAAAAAAAATAGTTTATTGGATATTTTTTATACGAAAAAGTAGAAAATGTCATTTTTTTCTCAAAATGTTTGCTATTTTTTGTTTATATCGCAAAAAAATAAAAAGCACAGAGGTAACCAAATACACCAAAAGAAAGCTCTATTTGTGAGAAAAAAAAAGATGTAAATTTAGTTTGGGTATAGCATTGCAGTTAAAGTCACGCAGTGTGCAATTGTCAGGTAAAGTCACGAAGTGCCAAATTGCAAAAATTGACCCGGTCTTTAAGGGGGCAAATCCTTCCGGTTTAGAAGTGGTTAAAGAGAGAGTACAAGATAATTGTTTTAAAAAAAGGCATACAACAAAGCTAAGAGTAGAAGTAGGAAAGATATTCTTTTTGGCAAACCTAGTAGAGAGCAGGAATCATTACAACTATTTTTAAGTCAGCTCGGCAGATTTGTAATACTATTTTAATAATTTTCAAAAATACTGACATTTACTGACAAGTGATCTGCTACCCCTCTTTGCCAATCCCTCCATTGGCTGCCACTCAACCTACAAATTAAATTCAAGTTACTAACCATAACTTACAAAGCCATCCATAACTTGGCATCCAGCTACTTCACTAACCTGGTCTCAAAATACCAACCAACTCGTTCTCTTCATTCCTCCCAGGACCTCCTGCTTGCTAGCTCCCTTGTCACCTCTTCCCCACTCCTCTCCAGGACTTCTCCCGAGCCTCTCCCATCCTCTGGAATGCTCTACCCCAATCTGTCCGACTATCTCCTACTTGTCCACTTTCAGATGATCCCTGAAAACACATCTCTTCAGAGAAACCTATCTGGCAACCACCTAAAAACTGTACTTTTATTTTCTCCATTAGCCCACTCTCACAGTTATTACCTCTTGTGTCTCTTGACCCTCCCCCTTAGATTGTAAGCTTTAACGAGCAGGGCCCTCTGATTCCTACTGTATATTTGTACTGTCTACCCTCAAGTTGTAAAGTGCTGCATTAACTGTCAGCACTATATAAATCCTGTATAATAATAATAATAATAATAATAATAATAATTGATCCTTTTTTCATTAAAAAGGAATATTACCCAGAGATCACATATAGAAGGTCAAGGTAAATACATTACCAGGTGGTTTAGAAATCATTATACAAATTGGGCTGAGGAACAGGTATCTGGAAAAAGTACTTTTAGGTGTGGCTCTTGCTCTTACTGTGCATGGGTATAAGAAGGTACATCTTTTAGGCTGCCAGATGGGATGTTACACAAAGCAAAACACTTCACAGAATGCCAAAGAAGAGGGGAAATATACATTATTTTCTGTCAATGAGGTCCTTTTTATGTATAAAGATTTCTTAACTAAGATCATGTTTTTTATATAAGAAAGGGACTATTAAACACACCAGTTGAAGACTTGTGGGTCTACAACACAATTACAACACATCAGAAATTTGGTTTGCAGCCCTGGACAGGGATATGAGAACCCCACGGGAGAAAATTTTGATAAAAAAAGTCCCCCATAGGGAGATAAGATGGATCTATAATTTAAAATCTACCTCCCAACTGGGTTTGAAAGCGACACTGAGCTTTAAGCAGTCTACATTATGTTTGCCGTCCCTTTATATCTGTGTTTACTCACTTAGGACCATCTGTCATGTTTGGTTAAGTTTTTGTAAGTTTGGATTATATATATGGAATATATTATTAGAAATATTAAATTGAATTTGATTGCAGACCACTTATATATCACCTTTGGGGCTGTGGTGCTGATGTGGGGTTGTTCTATGGTGGGCGGATGTAAGTTTGGATTATATATAAGGAATGTATTATTAGAAATATTAAATTGAATTTGATTGCAGACCACTTATATATCACCTTTGGGGCTGTGGTGCTGATGTGGGGTTGTTCTATGGTGGGTGGACACTTGGGCACCACTTTCAGAAAAATTAATTCCACTCTGTAAATTGACCTGAATGCAAGCATTGAAAAGGCAGTCCCTATGTTTGCAGGTTCTGCCTTCCCTTGATGTGTAGCTTCCTTGGGGACGGTGCTGGGGTGGTCTGCCCTTGTATTGCATTGCATTCGAGTGGGCATTTTCTTGCATATGCTCAATGACGTCCGATGCCATAATCCCCCATGCACAAGAAGGCACCTATATCACCTATATAAACGGGGTGGGAGGGTGGTGGTTGCAAGAGCTCTGGGGGATTCTCTGAGCAATATGGTTCATAATCCATGGTCCATGGTCTAACAGTAGGTGAGCATATTGTCATTTGGAAGTGAGTGATGCCGCATTAACTTGGCTTTTTGACCTCATTGATCGGCAAACCGAACAAACCAAACATTTCTTATTTATGTAGCTGGACATTGTACAACAAATCCTGGTCCCGGCTCATAGTACTCTAGGAAATAAGAACCATATTTTCATACATACATACATACATACATACATACTTTTTGCTTAGTTGCATATTGGAGCTTTTATGGGAAACTGTTTGACTACATATATTATATTAGGTATTATAACCCAATAGCAAAGTTTCAATCACTTTTTATATATCTAATACTTAGAGGTCTTGAGAAGTTCTGCCTGTGGATATTTTTTCTGTTAACATATAAAATGTAAGTGTAATAATGTAGTCTTTGGAGATAGCACTTGTTGCTTAGTCATCTCTTCAAAATGAGATATTTGTAAGTGCGGTTGCCCCTCTGGTCTACCATTTGTTCCCAATGTCTTCCCCCAGGGATTGCTCTTATACAGTTTACAGCTGTAGTTTAAAGGTGCGAATATGTACATGTATGTTTGTGTCAGCAAATCCACCAATAGGAATAATACAAATCTAAATATGTTATCTAAAATCTGTTATATTGAACATATGTATTTTTTTTTAAAGGTATTTTCATTAATACAAAGGTATACATACAACAGCCAGAAAACAATGGCAACAAGGCAGTTACAAAATGCAGTGAATATAAAAGGAATTACATACACAATGACCAAGCAGCCACCAGTAAAATCAGGCATAATAAGCCATCTCGAAACTGCATTAGAAAGTGAACCCCACCCCAAACCATCCGACCTACATGGAAACAAAATAACAGAAAAATAGTTAAATTGGGGCCAAATAATATCCATGAACATGGAGAAGCAACAACAAGCAGAATTCACAGGGTTACCCACATACGTGTTCAGGATTTCCCATCTTAATCTAGATCCCTTCTACACCTCCAGGGTTCCCGACACCGAATCTACCCAGACCAACCATATTTTATCAAATTTTTTTGGGCAACCCCTAGCCAAATAGGTAAGCTTGTAGAGAGGTAAGGCATTATTAATGAGAGAAACCCAAGCCCCCACAGAGGGGGGATCGGGACTCCTCCACAGCAGTGCAATCATCTTTTTAGCGTAAAAGAAGAGAATATGGATAACACCTTCTGAGACTGCCGAAGGTCCTCCTCAGACAGGTTTCGGAGTAAGCACCTGTCAGGAGAACAAACATTCGGAAGAGCCAGCTTTTCCTCCATGAGTCGACACACCCCTTCCAGAAGTCCTGGACCCTAGGGTATGCCCACCACATATGAAAAAAATCACCTTTGGGTGCCTGACACCGTGGGCATTCTGCAGAGGGAAGCCTACCCATGTGATGTAATCTATGCGGAGTATAATAAATCCTGTGCAAGTAATTGAGTTGTATCACTCTGTCACCTGCTTCTATAATCCCATCAAACTGGGACTGAAGCAGCTTGTCCCAAGCTTCCTTCTCCAACTGTGGCAGCTCTGAACACCAACTGTCTTTACGTTTAGTCAGTTTATTCTCCTGATCCACCATGAGCAAAAGAGTAATATTTAGAAATAAGTTTCCCATGATCAGCATCCATAAGTTCCCTCTCCAGTCATGCTGTCACCAGGTGCATCCCAGTAAGGCCAAATTGCGCAGCTACCGCATGCCTAAGTTACTGATAAAGAAACCAGCAGGTAGAGGGTATACCTAGCTCCAGTCGAAGGACCAGGAAGGACTTGAATGCATGACCCTCAAACAATTGATGTGCATATTTCAGGTCAAAGCTCGCCCATCTCCGAGGATCCCACAATTTATACAGCTCAGGCAGCCCCTGGTTATACCAAAACTGAGCGTTAGGAGATTGATAAAAGGAGGAACCCCCCAGGTGTTTATTACAAATATGAGTAATTTTATGCGAGAGCCTCAGAATCTCCGCCCCACCCGAGGGGTATGGGCCTTTCCTGTACAGGGAATTCAGAAGGGCCTCGTAGGATCCCATCACTGCCGCCGAAGTAGTAACATGCGTCAGTTGGGATGCTAGATAGTAGGCCTGGAGGTCAGGAACCGCCAGACCCCCCACCTTGGTAGGGAGCTTCAAGGTATGCAGGGAAATCCTGGCCGGCTTCCCTCCCCAAATAAATGATGTGAGGATGATTTCGAGAGCTTTAAAAAGTGATTTAGGGAGATACACCGGGGCTTGCCAAAAAAGGTACAAGAAACGGGGTAAATATATAATTTTAAAAATATTAATTCTCCCCATCAGATTAAGAGGCAACTTAACCCAGGTTGACAGCGTCACCTTAAGTCTCTGTATCAGCAGAGTAATATTATTATCTACATAAGTTTGGACAGGTTGTTGAACCGTCACCTCCAGGTACTTAAATTTGGGAATGTGGAATGTGATTGCAGCGCTGCTTAAAAATATAAATACAAGTGATAAAATCTACAACAGATCATATATTCGTAATAATCATAAAAATAATAAAATCATACATTTCTTATAACCAGATAATTCAATATAATGTGCTTAAGATAAATGTCCATTAGTGCATCCTTCCGAAGTGATATATCCTTCCCCAATATTTAAAAGGTGCTTGAGTGCCCGATCTGTGCTGTGCATGGGGTTTCCCCCTTCAGATGTCTACTTACCCCCAAGTAGATAAAAGCAGGCATGAATAATTAGGCTTTACACTCAGCGTCTCTGATTAGCAAGGAAGGAATATTGCTGGAAGATCAAGACTCATCCCCCGTGTCCTCAGAGAAAAAAACTAATCATAGTGAAGTTCGTTTGGACATCACATTTATTGGGTGTACAGCGGGGGTTTATACTCACAAACATCACAAAGTAACATGCAGAGACTAAAAACAGGACGGCTCGGTGGTGTGCTGCTCCCGCAGCATTCAATCCTCCGGCCGGAGATCACGTGGTACTCGCTCTACCTATCGCTAGACGCGTTTCGCTGTGACACACAGCTTCATCTGAGCTACAGATGAAGCTGTGTGTCACAGCGAAACGCGTCTAGCAATAGGTAGAGCGAGTACCACGTGATCTCCGGCCGGAGGATTGAATGCTGCGGGAGCAGCACACCACCGAGCCGTCCTGTTTTTAGTCTCTGCATGTTACTTTGTGATGTTTGTGAGTATAAACCCCCGCTGTACACCCAATAAATGTGATGTCCAAACGAACTTCACTATGATTAGTTTTTTTCTCTGAGGACACGGGGGATGAGTCTTGATCTTCCAGCAATATTCCTTCCTTGCTAATCAGAGACGCTGAGTGTAAAGCCTAATTATTCATGCCTGCTTTTATCTACTTGGGGGTACGTAGACATCTGAAGGGGGAAACCCCATGCACAGCACAGATCGGGCACTCAAGCACCTTTTAAATATTGGGGAAGGATATATCACTTCGGAAGGATGCACTAATGGACATTTATCTTAAGCACATTATATTGAATTATCTGGTTATAAGAAATGTATGATTTTATGATTTTTATGATTATTACGAATATATGATCTGTTGTAGATTTTATCACTTGTATTTATATTTTTAAGCAGCGCTGCAATCACATTCCACATTTCTAAAAGAGCACTTGCACTTTTTTCTGCAGCTAGCAGCTTTAACAAGAACACCTATTTATTTATAGCACTAAGCAAGCACTTTTTATCCAAACCCATAAGCGCAGGGTCACTCAGTTTTACACTTAAATTTGGGAACCACTTGAAGTGCATGTGGAATAACTATGTTAGATGACACAGTAGGATCAAAGGGAAAGACTACTGACTTATTCCTGTTAACTTTGAACCCAGAGTATCTCCCAAAGGTTTCAATGACCTCCAGGGCCACTGTCAACGACCCCCCATGATCTGCCAAATAAAGAAGCATGTCATCCGCATATAGGGACGTTTTCTCTACCAAGTCTCCCACCCTACAACCTTGTATTCTCTCATCCCTCCTAAGCAGGGCCACCAATGGTTCTATGGCCATGGCAAACAGCAGGGGCGACAAGGGGCACCCCTGTCTGGTACCACGAGACACAGAAAAAGGCCACGTCTTGAATCCCCGAATGGAGGAAAGGCCAATTTTTATCAGCATTGGGGAATGATCTGAAACAGCCCTAGGAAGATACGAGATGGCCAGCATCCTGGAAAGCAAATCCAGAGACGTGAAACACATATCAATTCTAGACAGTTTTATGAGAAGCAGAGTAACAAGAATATTCCCTACTGTCTGGATTCTTCCATCGCAAGCAGTCCACCAGGTGGTATCTGGCAAGTGAGGCTGCCAGCGAGGAAGAAGACATGTCTTCTCCCTGACATCTATCCATTACAGGGGATAACACAGAGTTGAAATCCCCTGCCATCAAAACCGGCCCCTTAGCCATTTGGAGAAGCTGGGACATCACAGTGTCCCAGAAGGCCAAGGTGAACGGAGGAGGTACATAAATAGACACAAATGTATATACCACATTATCTATCTGCAGGAGTACTATCGCACATCTATCATACATATCAGTAACCACTTGTTTAACTGTGCAGCTAAGAGAGCGCGCAATCAATATTGTCATGGCCCTAGCATGGCTGGAAAATGTAGAGTGAAAATTGTGTGCGATGAAGGCCCTCTTCAGAGCCAGAGTCCTGGAACCTGTTAAATGAGTCTCCTGCAAGAAAATAATATGAGGCTTGTATTTCTGAATGTAGTTAAACACTAGAGCCCTTTTAACTCTGTCATTAAGGCCCCTGACGTTCCAGGACAAGATTGTTAAAGTTTCCACTGCTATCGTGATGATAATACCCTCATTGTCCGGACTCCAGAGGAGACAGTCCCCCTAGCGGGCACCGGGGGGAAAGCATAATCCAAAAACAGCACCAGTTTCAAAAAAGGGATAATGGAAAAAACAGAAAATTATACAGATCGGAAAACAGTCCCCAACAGTAACCCCACACCCCCCACCCTGCTCGCAACCCTAACTGCCACGAGCCCAAGCCCCAAACTAAACCATGTGTAGAACCATAGGGTAAAAACAGATAGCTGCATTGTTCATGTGGACCTCCGGGGCCACAACAGCTACCACAGCTAAGTCATCCGAGTTACAGGAGTAATTGAACCAAAGGTATGGGAAGCCTCCAGGCCCACCTTAGAAATAGGGTGACAGGAAAAATGACAAAGAAAAGGGGGGACAAATCATCAGGCCACTGAATGGGCAGAAGAACCATATCACTGTAGCAGCATTTCAGCAGATAGAGATTCAGGCTCTGCCCAGGGAGTCCAGCCATTGATCAGCATCCGCAGGATCCAGAAAAAAATGCACTTTACTTTTGTATACCATTTTGGGTTTTGCAGGATAGAGCATGCTGTAAGGGAGGTGTCTGTCCCTGAGTCGCTTTTTCACACCCAAAAACGCAGCCCTCTGTTTTTGCGTTGTGGCAGAGAAATCAGGGAAGATGGTAATGATGTTATCATTAAAACTGAGATCCGGCAGCTCCCTGGCTTTCCGCAAGGCAGCATCCCTGTCTTTGAAATGTAGTATGGGCACCAGCAATGGCCTGGGCCTAGCCCCTGGAATGGGAGCACGAGAGGGGACTCAATGTGCCCTCTCAATAGCAAAGAGGGGGGAGAACGTGTCTGGTCCCCGGGACCTGTGCATCCAGTCCATAAGAAAGTCCCCTGCCTGTCCCCCTTCTGCTACTTCAGGGAACCCCAAAAAACTGAGATTATTGCGGCACAGGCGATCATCCATATCTCCTAACTTTGCGGCCTGCACCCTTTGCTCTGCCTGTATGTCCCTGATGGCTGTGGGGAGAGGGAAAACATCATCTTCCACTGAGCTGATCCTTTGTTCCGCCGCTGAGACTCTTTGTCTTATCTTGCGGACATCATCTTTGAGGAGGGAGAAATCCACCCACAGGGCATCGATGTGAGAGGTCAGTGAGGCCTGGCACCCCTTATTGGCGTCCATGATCTGCATCGGGTTAGGCTCGGCCATCCGCGCATCCCCTTCCACCCCCTTGGTGCTAGTCGCTGTCTGCAGGGCTGGCCAGTCCCCCCCATCCTCCGGCCAGGGCAAGAGCGGGCTATCCGAGGTCTCACTGCCCGGGGATGGAGTACTGGCGCCATCTTGGGCCTGCCCGGGGAAACCGGAGCCGCGGCTCGCCGGGGACGGCGGGACATCCCTACCGTACTTCACCATGTCCGTGGGGATCAGGAAGCTTCCAGGGATCGTCAGAGGATGGATCGAGGTTAGTATGACTGCGAATGGTGCAGGATATTGTGGCTGATTATTCAGTGGCGGCAGAGCTGCCTAAAAACGCTCCTCACATCCCGGAAGTTGGACAAGCCCCCCCGAACATATGTAATTGCATATTTATTTTAATAAGATTTATTTTTGTATTCAGTAAATGTTACTGTCACCTTGTGTGGACATCAGTTGGTCCTGAGGAAGCTGTTTGAGAAATGTGTTTATTTAAGAGGATATATAACCACAAGGGTAATGTGATTGATTGCATATTACATTTAAGTTTAGAGGCCAGGATTGTGGATGATTATTAGCAGCTATTACTTTACTGTCATTTAATGAGAAGTATAGATTGTTAGGTAGCACATATGCTAATTTTAGAATCATGTTAATCTAAATGGAATTTTAAGATGTGTTTATCTATGTAATAAAGCTTTGTTTGCAATTAAAAAAGGATCATGTTGATCCAAATAGAATTTTAAGATGTGTTGACATACTGTATGTAAAAAAAACATTGTTCACAATTTTTATATTAGCGTTGTCTTATCTTGTACCAGTCAAGTCTAATACGTAATTTTTGTTTGTTTTCTTATTCATGCAGTTTCGAATATGGTATTTAAGTGGTATTCTTTTCTTTACATTGTGTCGTATAACAAGGGTAGAAAGTATCATGACTCCACCCTTACCTATTTAAAGCACAAGAGTTTTGAAGACTTCATGCTTCCTTTACAGTGTGTCCTGGGTATCGGGGGATATATATTAGAGATCGACCGGTATCATTTTTTTATTGCCGATACCGATATTTTGGTCATCGCATATTGGTATCGGCCGATATTGGCCGATATTTTCGTACATTAAAAAAAAAAATTATTTATTTGTTTATTTATTTTTTTGACAGGTACTCTTGTGGAGGGATCTGGGGGTCTAAAAGACCCCAAACCCCTCCTCTGCACTTAAAAGCATTCAAAACACCAAGTTTGGCTGTTTTGAATGCTGTCATTTTTTTTAATTTGGCGCGAGTACCCGGAAGTGATGTCATGACATCACTTTTGGGTTTTTACATGGAGACCTGATCAGAGCCGAATGTGGCTTTGATCGGGGTCTTCTCTTCGGGGGGCCGTGCAGGCTGGTTGCCGGGTCTCCCGGTGGGACGGGAGACCCGGGCGAGCCGCGGAAGGCGGAGGGGGGCGTTCCCTCCCGATCCTTGTAATTACAGCCGAGCGGCTTCTCAGCCACGTCGGTTGTCATTACAAGACAGCCAACCTTTGGCTATGGATGCCGGTACCGGAGTGATGCCTCTAGCTGCAGGCATCACTCCGGTACATGCACTTTCCCAAAATATCGGCAATATCGGTAACCTCAGGGGCCAATTCCGAAATATCTGGGAAAGTACATATCGGCCCCTGATATATTGGCTTATCCCAATAAATATGTTTTTTTTTTACTCTTCGGCAAATAGAGGAATACTGATATCAAGAGAGACCCATATCGTTTGATCCATTTCATAACTTAAACAGACCAGACTTTATTGTTTCAGTTTTTTTATTTGTAATAGGAGAAAAGCAAGAATACATAGATCAGTAGTATTATGTAGAGAAGAAACTAATGGGTTGATTCTTATCCAATATTTTAATTGACAACAAAAGGCAAAACATTCAAAACCCAAGATAAGGGTAATATTACAGAAAGGAATGGGTTATTTATACATTTCCAATGGGTGAGAGCTCATATCATACACAAAATTACATATTAGGAAAACCACAAAAGTACATATTAGGAAATATTCATTAGCCAAAGCAGAAATGAATGAGGGGAGAAAGAAGCCCATTTGTAGTATAACCATATAGGAGAAATAGTGAAATACAAACAGTCCATCAAAGGAGGTTGATGTTCAAAACATATATGGAAAACCCCAACTTTCAGCTATTAAGACAGCAGCAAAAGAGGAATAAAATGGAAAAAGAAAGGAGAAGGAGAAGGATAAGGAGAAGAAGGGACAGAGGTTGCTGGCCTCCATCTTGCCTAGCACTCTTTTGTCGACCTGCCAAGGTGGAAAAAGTCACACCTGCAGAAGTGAGGACTCAAAGACTGGTGGGAGAAAAGGTCCACCCAAGGTTGCCAGACTTTGAATCTCTTGGGAACGCTCTCTAGTATTGTGGCCTCAATTTTACTATGTATCATAGCTTGTTTGATTCTGTTCTTAGTTTCTAAAATACAAAGTGTAAGGGTTTCCAGGCCTTTGCTATCGTTTGTTTATAAGCTGTCAAATAGAGAGTTTTACTTAAGCTGTCATTAAATCTAGGGGACAGAAGGCAGGGTCAGGCAATAATGGTAGATAAACTAAAGTGGCTACAATTTTGAAAACGTTACCCCAAAATTGCTGCACGATCAGCCATGTCTACCAAATATGGGCATGGGTGCCCCTCTCACCGCATCCCTGGAAACAAACAGAGGGGTAGGTTGGAAAAAATTTGGATATTCTTTCTGGAACCAGGTACCAGCGCATTCAAACTTTTTAATTAGTTTTGATTGGGAGCATATTCTGTGAGTACGATTTAGTCATTTATCTGTTTTTGCTAAATGCTATTTAACCCAAGTACCAAGAACTACCATTAGGCTGGGTTCACACTTATGTGAATTGAATGCGTATTTCCCTGCTTCCAGTTCGCATGACAGGAGAGCGTGCCCAGCTCTCAATGGAGCTGGTTCACCCAGTTACGGGGTGGCCGCTGTCCGCATTGAAGAAGGGTTTTGATCGTCTTTGGCTCCAAATCAGGTGCAAATTCAGGCAGAAATTTGGACCCGATTCCCACCTGAATCTGTGTACAGGGTTGAATCAGACCCCCTGCTGTAAGCCACGGCAGCAGCAAGTGTGAACTCAACCTTAGAAGATCATATATAATAGTAATAAAAAATAATAATAAAGAATTATATTGCTAATGTGTTCTTTCAATATAATCCTTGTCACTCCTTTCCAGCAATAAAGTTCCTTTTCATTAAACAGTGCGATTGTTGATCCCTCTAGTGCACTCCTTTTTTGGTTTAGGTGTACTCTCACCTGAGATATTTGACCCTACAGCAATGTATGATCAGATAAAGCTTTGGTCAAGAATCCCTCTCATGAGTTGATTGATTGAGTGTATTTCTTCACTCTGTGATCCTGCAAGCTCCTTTTCTCCTTCACTCAGAGTGCATTTTAAAATAAAAACCATATAGTGCCTTATGTTTTGGATAGCACAATCTTATTTTGCAAATGCTACTCACATCACATCAAAACGATCTTGCCTTTTTTATAGAAATTAGTATCACCAGTGCCACCTTCACCGGATGTGTACTTGTCACTACTATATATTCTTCTCTATATTCCTCTGAATCATTGATCGAGAGATTGT
The DNA here is from genome assembly GCF_965119305.1 of Pelophylax lessonae. Classification (NCBI taxonomy): domain Eukaryota; kingdom Metazoa; phylum Chordata; class Amphibia; order Anura; family Ranidae; genus Pelophylax; species Pelophylax lessonae. Next base: position 468,953,758 of record NC_138769.1, read on the forward strand.
AAATCGGTACTATCTCTTTAAATCCTCCTCCTCTTGTTATTTAGCTCTGCAGATATACAAAGAAAAAAAAATAGTGTCTAATGCTCAATAAACCATTACACAATAAGTATTTATGCAGGCTATTACTTGCACAAAAAAAATGTATATTTATTTTCAATTTGATGAGCATAGGGAGGTAATTAGCATGATATAAAAGGGAAGGGTCGCTAGTCAATTTAACCCCCAGGTATGGAAGGGAAGAGGTGGCTGAAATGGAAAAGTCTCCTTGAGGTGGGACATCCGTGCAGTCAGTAGACACACATTTAATGGCATAGATTTATGTTGGTTGACCTCAAGGCCAGATAGTAAAGCAAATTGATTGTCTTTAGCAAGTTGGGCAACAGTATAAACATAAAGCATTGTTCGGGAATAGACACAGCTTGTGATGACAAGAGCTGACTTTAACACTCTTAATATCCAGATTTGCATGAATCGACAATGCCAGGGGCTCTATGGCATGGGAAAATATCAGGGGAGAAAGTGGGCAGCCCTGTCTAGTGCCAAAAGCAACAGGAAACCGTTCTTAATGAAACCCAGAATACTTGATGTAGGCCTGAGGATGATTGTATAAAGACACTACCCATTGGAAAAACTTGGAGCCATTTTTGCAGGACATAGCATAAGTAAGCCCAATAAACAGTGTTAAAGGTTTTTTTTTTATATCTAGGGACAATAAGTGGAGGGGAATCTGTTACTTATGTGCTAAGCGTTGTAATAAAATTACTCCCCAAACGTTATCAACCGCTTGTCAGAGCCGAAAGAAGCTTACTTGGTCTTTATGGATTAGATGACCAATAACGGGATTGAGACAGGAAGCCAAGATTTTCGCCAAAAGTTTAATATTGGGATTCAACAGAGATATGGGTCTATAATTGGACAAAGTAGTATGATCCATATTCGATTTGGGTATAATTGACATAATGGCAGTCAGTATGTCAGTCAGTGTGTCTCTACCAAAGGAGTGCTCTCGTAGGAAAGATTTGAAAGTGTTAGCTAGCAGGGGGGACCATTCAAGTTGCAAACCTCTTATAGTAGTTCACTGGAAGGCCTTCGGGACCCAATTTAAGGGATTTAATGGCCTGTAAATGTACATATTCGCCATTACACCAAGGATCCTCAATAACCATCCAAAGGTTTTTATTGCAGAAACTTCACATTACAAGGACAAGTGCAAGGTTTCAGAGCCACACAGGTCCCCTTTATTAAGCATGTGTATTTTTGGCCTGTAAGACCTCCTCAACCGAAATGGGTTGCTCTAGGAATTTACTGTTGGCCTCTGAGAGTTCAGGCATAGTTAAATTACAAAAAAAAAATCTTAACCTCATATAAAATAAATAGGTGTTTATGGAATTCAGATAGCACTTAGACATTGAAGGTGTGACTAGACTTACAAATGGCCTTCTCAACATCGTTAGCCAGTAGTAGATCTAGTTCCACCTTCCTCCTATGCAGCAAAAATGTATGAAATGCGGGATGAGATTGAAACTGAAGACGGCGGTGGTAATAGTGTGCCTCTAATTGTTTTAGTTTCTTATCCTTATTAAGTTGAATAGAGCACTGAAAACAAGTGCCAAATAGCAGTTTGGCAATATGACTTTTTGGGGGGTGCTAAATAAAAGAGTACATTGAATATATAAAAAAATAAAACATTTTATTACAGTTTACATAAAAAACATATATACACTTCCACAGTGATTTTGTCACAATAACACATTGTTCCACCAATGTACATACAACATATCAATGTAGTAGATAAAACATTATTCATTATTAGGAGCTGTGATCTCTATGCATTTCGCAGGACAATGCCCACTTCATCAGGAAATAGCTGCAGTTGGTTTATATGTACATCTGTGGAAAGACCATGCCAATAAAACAAAGCATTTTATTATAAAAAGGAAAAATACAACCAAATCAAATTAGAAGATGCTTTAATTTATTGGATAGAATCCAATGCTATACACAGGGTATTCTCACATGGGAGTTAGTGACATAAAAAAAACAAGACCACGAGGTAGAGGTCAATCGAGATAACAGGTGAATCTCAATGCTGTGAAAGAATGTAATATCAGGGGGCTCCCCCCCAGGAGCTGAGGGTAAGATGGTGGCCAGGAGGCGGGGCATAGAGAATCAACCCCCACTGCAGAATCCCTACAGGGGAATAGGATGGGTAATGAGAGATAAGTGACAAAAGCAACATGGGAAGAAAAAATAAAAAGTTGAAAAGTTGCATGCATGAAAGCATGCCTAGAAAGGCGAATGTATGTGCTTAAGGTGAAATACCTGAATATAAGTGCTCCTTACTAGTGGTTTATGAGCTTCCCATAAAAGAACCGCTGAAATATATGGGGTAGCACTGTGTACCAAGTAGTCCTTAAAGGGGTTGTAAACCCTCTTTTTTTTTTTTTTTTTTTACTAAAAATAACAAACATGCCTATACTTACTTGCTCTGTGTAATCATTTTAAGAATGCATTAAAGGTGAAAAACCTTGAGGCTTAAAAACCACTTTAATAGCAATTTGAATATCAAAACAGTATGATTTATTAGTCAAATGTGCTTTGTTCATGCACCAGGTTTGATCCATAGATTTAGGGATCAGTGAAGAAATTGACATAATTACTGCTCAATGATCAGACCGTGGGAAAGGCTGAATACGCAAATTCAGTATGATAGGTGAGGGTGTTACAGGAATAAAGATATGGCCGATCCTCATGAAAGAGTTTTGGGGTGGAAATAGAAGGCATAATTACATCTCAGCGGGTTACATACCCTCCAACTATCAAGGAGAGCTGCCTGTTGCAGCATCTGCTGAAACGTCACAGAGATAGGAGTCCGTGATGTAAGGTTATCTATCTAGATGGGGCTGCAGAATTTGGTCCCTTTTACTGAGCTTGGACAATCTGTAATAAGTGGGAGAAAAAGGAGTTGGAATTTGCATTAGGAGCAAAGTAAGAAACTATAGTGGTCCCAAATCTTGGAGAAGGCCAACCAAGATGAGATAAAGGCCCCCTAGATCACATATTTTAGTAAGAGGAGTAAAGGGGACAGTATGATGAAAAGCCAGGAGAACCCCGTGTGTTTCATTCCAGCGCATGCTTAAAACACTTGTGGGTAAGAGAGCTAAAAAAAAAGTGAGGCCAATAGCGCAGCAAAATGTATTTCTTAAAGGGCCACATTTTCTGCTTTCAAAGAAGCAAAGCAGCGCAAGGCCTTGACCCTTTTATGAGGGGAGCTGAGGCCCTTCACATTCAAAGATGAAATTCAAAGAGGACTGATAAGTAAAAGAGCTAAAAGTTGCCCTGTCCAACTAGAGAACAGGTGAACTCAAAAGAATGGAAGAAAAGAAGGAAATGGAGCAAGAAAAAGAATAGATAATGACCTAAGCATGTGGAAAGACCCAAAGGGTAAAGAGTAAGGCAACTTAGAATTTAAATTATACAATTTAAAAACAACCATAGTTGCCTAACCAAATCACACTTAGATGTCGGGGGCGGCACAGCTGATGCCGGGGTGGGAGTGTTCAAGTGTTAAGACCAGTGACTGCTCTTGGCAACATTTAAGACAGACAAAGTAGCAAACATTGAAGAGTACAAAACACTTAAGTGGACATACCAATATAACCATAAAATAAAAAACAAACAAACATGATAATTCTAAATTTAAGACCAGGGAGAAGACTTTGGAAAGGGACAGGGAGAGAGGAAGGGAACAGGGAGGAGGAAAGGAAAGGGGATAGAAAGAGAATTAACCAGTGACAGCCCGCCCCCCCCCCCTATCCATGCATCCGGCCCCCTAATCTACGCGCAGGGCGCTGGATGCATGGATTCCAATAGGGGATTTTTTTTTTTAAGCACGTGATTAGAGCCAGAGGCTCTAATAGGCTTCAAAAAAGGGTGGTCTCGGGGCTCAGAGCACTGCGCCCTGAGCCCTCCCAATTGTATGGCAATAGCGAATAAATATTCACTATTGTCATACTGATTCTCCTCCCAGCCAATCAGGAAGAGGGTTGTGAAACCCCTTTCCTGATTGGCCAAAAGGAGAAGCGGTCTTACTTGCCACTGGCCAGGAAGAGGGAGCAGACACATGGCTGGAGGAGAAGCACAGGGGCTCAGCCATCCAGCACTCCCCAGTTCAGACAGGAGGAAGGAGGAGGTACAGAGGCAGGCCGGCAGGCCATTCGGGGGGGTTCCCCTGAATTTTCCCCCAAATTACCCAGAATTGGTTTGCCGCCCCACCTGAATTACAGAGCACCAGCCGCCACTGGAATTAACCATGGAATAAGTGCAAATTAGCATGAGTAACAGCCCACATAAATGGCAACGGAGAGAAGGCAGCATTGTGCTAATAAGTAGACAATTATTAAGAGATGCCAGTACTAGTAGTATAACAAGACTTAGAATGCAATATGACTAAACTAAGATAACATACAGTATATGAAAAGGTTTGAAGTTCGCAGCCAGGAACTAGCTCACTATGGAGCCGAAACATGAAGCTGTCAAATGTGAAAAATGAAACAATAGGCCTAAAAGAAGTAACTACAGACCATAGGCCAGATGATTATGGCAGTGTGACAAGAGAAAACTTGACAGGGCCATCATCTAGGTGAGGTGGAGATGAAGGATAGTATTGATAGTGGCGATATGACTTCATAGAAGTCCCCTTGTGGATGGAAGCAGGACCTTTAGGAGTGTGAACAGGAGTGTTGTTGTAAGGGTGAGGTGCAGAAGGAGCTGGGTTGCAAGGCAGTGCAGTCTCAGAGGCTGTGTCAGGTGTAACCAGCTGTAAATCTTCCAGCAAGGCCTGCAAAGCTTCCGGAGTGCAGCAGGAATGTTGTTTTCTGCGGTAGGAGATCTGTAAACTGAAATCTCCAGGCATACCTAAGAGGACTTATTGCAAGAGGACCTGTAACTGTGACTTCATGGCCCAATGTTTAGCTAGCCAAGTCCAAAAAGATTTGGTAGGTGTTACCTTGAAATTGGAGCGTATCATTGGAACAGGCAGCCACCAGCAATAGTTCCTTTGTGCAGTAGAAATGGACCCTGACTATTATGTCACATGGTGGAACATCTAGTTGACAGTGTGTCAGTGCTCGATGGATCCTGTCAAACTCCAGGATATCAATTGAAATAGATGGTGAGAATTCATGGAACAATGCAGTTGTAAAAGAGATTAGATCTTCAACGGCCTCTGAGATGCCTCTGATCTGCAGGTTTGACAGCATCTTCCAGACGAGATAGCAACATTTTGTTTTCCTCACATAGTGCCTCAAGCTGTTGAGTGTGGCCATTAATATTAAGTTCAAAGTCACCTAGCCGACTCTCTAAATCAGTGGTCTGCAGGCCCAGTTCTTCGATCTCCTGGGAGAGTCAATTTGTGATCTTCTCTGAAGTGGTTTTGACCGCTTGCTGCAGCATGGCCTTCATTTGGTTAAAAAAATAAGTCTGTGACATACCAGTATGCGGAATGATAGGAGAAGAGATAGGACTGAAGGCAACTTTTTCTCCATCATTATCGTCTGCTCTGACTGAGAAGGAGAGAACGAGTGGGGAGGAATCATTGGGGAAGGGCAGCTACAGTAGGTCTTCTTTGATAGGTTTTGACTTGCCCTACGTCCTATGGCCTGTAAGAACCATCCCATCGGCTCCAGATGAGGTTCGGGCAGTAGTCAAATGGCGGCTGTGTGGGTGCTGTGGTTCAGACCTTTTGGGGGACCTCATGCCTGGCACATTCAGATTTAATCCCTTACTGATCTATAGCCATCACATCTAATATATGATTTGAATGCAGATCCAAACTTAAAGTAATTGATCTAGAAGTAGCAGGACATAGACTTCTCAGACTTCCCTGGCTAAAAGCTTGCTTAACCACTTGCCGACTGCCTAACGACTATCTACGTCGGCAGTCATCCCCTCACAGGCAAAGTGACGTAGTACTACGTAGTGTCCGCCGGTCACTCTCGATCGTCGATTACACCGGGAGAAAGGCAGGCGGCTAATGTAAACAAAGCCGCCTGTCTTTCTCCCCTGTGTAACAGCAGAGATCATACGGTCCTGCTATGTAGGACCGTAGATCTCTGCTGTTACATGAAAAGCCACATCCAATCACAGTTAGAAGCACGCCCCTAGGGACATACTTAACCCCTCCTTCTCCAATAAAGTTAACCCCTTCCCTGTCAGTGTCATTTTTACAGTAACAGTGCATATGTATAGCACTGATTACTGTAGTAATGTCACTGGTACCCCCAAAAGTGTCAAAAATGTCAGTCAAGGGTCCGATCTGTCCGACGCAATGTCGCAGTCCTGCAAAAAAAATCGCAGATCGCCGCCATTACGCGTTAAAAACAATAAAAATGACAAAAATCTTTCCCTTAGTTAGTAAACGCAATAACTTTTGCGCAAACCAATCAAAATACGCTTTTTGGGATTTTTTTTACCAAACATATGTAGCAGAAAACAAAATGGCCTAAAATGTTAAAAAAAAATTGATTTTTACATTTTTTTAGGGGGAATTTCATACAAAAAAATGTTAACAATATTCTTATTTTTGCAAAATTGTCGCTCTTTTTTTGTTTATAGTGCATGATCATAAAATCGCAAGGGTGATCAAATACCACCAAAAGAAAGCTCTGTTTGTGGGAAAAAAAGGACGTCAATTACATTTGGGTACAGCGTCACACGACGGCGCAATTGTCCGTTAAATTCACGCAGTGCCGAATCACAAAATAGGCCCTGGTCAGGAAGGGGGTAAAATCTTCTGGGGCTTAAGTGGTTAAGGTCAAGATGAAAGCTCTAGCAGCTACACCATTAAAAGGTAACTCTACTTGGTACTTCTTTTACTTTCTTCATTCTCTTAAAACTCTTAGTTAGATCCTCCTCCAGTCAGATTCCAATGACAAACTATTACAAACCCTGCATTGCTGTCATGGAGAATAAGATTGTTAGCTCTATGAGCAGGGCCATCCTATTCCTTCTATATTGAACTGTAATGTAATTGGACTATCCCCCTTTATATTGCAAAGCACTGTACAAACTGTTGGCGCTATATAAATCCTGAATAATAATAATATAAATGTTTTTATGTAACAAGAGTAAGGTAAATTAAAGTGTCAAATTCATACGATGTATAAGAAGAGAAGGAGGTTTGGAGGTACAGATATAGCATCCAGTCACTTTTTTTTTTCACTTTTGTAAAGAGTGGGAAGGATTAGAAGCGCTTTCCAGTTTTTACTGCTATCTGTAGTATTAGAGAATTTTTCTCTGCCTTTCTGTTCTGATTAGAACAGTTTAAAGGAGTTGTATATTTAAAAGGTTATTTTACCTTAATGCATTCGATAAAAAGCCTTCTGTGTGTAGCAGCCGCCCCAGCAAACCCTAATATTTACCTGAGCCCCCTCTCTAACCAGCTATGTCCACAAGTCCCTCGGCCAGCCAGAACTCTCCCTCAGATTTTGTTTGATCACTTCCTGTCTTTCAAAACTTTTATTGCCCTGACAGGAAGCAAAGGGAGATATTTCTAACAGAGCCCCCTGATAGAGGTGAAAGCCTGACAGTGTAATAATCCTTCCCTCATTTTATCCACACCTAAAAAAAAAAAAAAAAGTTTTGGCTGGGCATACACTTTAAGGTCAAAGATCAACATTAAATTAAAATGAAAAGAGTTGTAATGTGAAGAAATAGCTGCAAAATATTACCATAATGTCTTTTTATATCATTATTCTAGTGGCATTAGCACACTGCATTGAAGAACTACCTCTAAGCGGTTTATCTAACTTGCACAATTAATGTTGACATTTATCACTGAATGTACTGAGACCATTAAAGCCTAATTTAACCACTCTAAAATAATGTATTAAAATCAATGGGTCATTACTTCCTGTTTTAGAATGATTTATTAATCTGCTCACTTAGAAAAGCAGCAAGGAAGCACAGGGTTAAAACAAACAAGGTTATTTCAAAAATTACATTTTGCAGCAAGCCATGAGAAATACAGAATATTGTTTCAAACAAGATTATGATCTACAATTATATAATTCAAACAAAGTCAGTTTAATGTACAACTATAAATGTATTTTTCACAGCAAAAATATGTTACTGTATAAATGATAAAAAAAATTCTCATCACACTCAATTAATCACAGCCCCGCATTTAAAAACAACGCAGAGAAGGTTACATTAATGTAGAAATTAATTAACTAATTTCTCAAACTATGTTCTAAATAGACTCAGATCCATCAGATTTTCCATAGAAAAATATCAGTTCTAGCAAAAAGTCAGGACCTATGCAGAGGAAATGGGTTTAGCTTCTGTAGCAGCAATTTAAAATTCATTATTTTCAAATGTGACTACAGTATTTTGCAACAGATAAAGCGCTTTCTTATCCATAGCAGAAAAACCGAGTGTGACCTGCCTCTCAGATTAGAAAGCCTATTCTTTTCCTCCAAGGTATATTTCATCCACAAAGAAAAATATTTCATTTATATTTAATCATATTTCTTCTTTGTAATTTTGGAAATATTTCTAAGGACCGAGAGCATCAGTACTATAGAAATGTAGGTTTGCACTACATATGTATAGTGTACACATGTATGATCTAATTGCTCATTAATCAGATTATTTGGGCCCTGTCTTAAAGGACCACATTAGAATTAGTCTTATCTAGAAGGAATTTCATGAAGTTTGAAAATCTTTTGGTTATAAAAACCTTTTAAATACCAAACAGAGAGAGTTATTAGCCAACTGCTGGTTTCCACAGTTATGGTTAGATTTCTCTTCTAGCATCCCCTTGTGGTAAAATCTTTTTTGTTAATGATTCCCCTTGTGGTAAAATCTTGTTTGTTAACAGTTATGGTTAGATTTCTCTTTTAGCATCCCCTTGTGGTAAAATCTTGTTTGTTAATGATGACCATGACATGGAACAATGTTGTTTTGTAATCAGTGTATTCTTATGGATAATCTTGAGTGCACCAGTCCCTGAATACAATACGCGTTAGAGTTAAGGAACTCAAGGTGGAGTTATAGATATATTGCTAATTTGAAATTTCTTGGAAAGCTCTTTTAATAGGCCAGTGACAAAACTGAGATATACAGTGACTAAAGCAATCACTGTCTTTTGTTAGTTAAAGCTGTCAGAATGACTAAAACTAAACTCCAGACAATGAGCCACTCACACTAGATAAAATACATACTGTATATGGGAGCCATTTTACCTGCCAAAGGATTTGTATTTTTGTCCATCTAATCCTGAAATTTGCACAGCTTTGCTACACCACACAATCTTGCATGATAGAAAATGAGACCTGCTTTTTCTTTGCTGTGGTGTTAAGCTGGCCATAGATGGATCGAATCTTGGCTTGGATGGCTCCTGGTGCCCACCTTCCTCCCTCCTGAAGAAAACATCAAAACAGTCAGTGATTGCATAGTTGCAGGAAAGAAAATCACATAATCTTTGGCCGGATTTACTTTCATTTACAGGTAACCACTGGGCCCCACCCAGTGACCCAGAGTCAAAAAAAGAAGTAGACTGGTGAGATTATCTCACTGTATCTCTGCTATATGCACCTATTAGCATCCTCCTCATACCACAGGATACCTGCATAGACATTCAGAGCTTGTGTGCCAGTTGTGCCTGGTTCTTTTCCCACTTCTCCTATTCCCTGGTCCAATGGCTGGGGCTATGAGTAGCTATATTTAGCTCCGCCTACTGGACCAGGGAATAGGAGAAGGAGGAGAACAGTTGGAGCTGCAATATCCTGAGTACTGTGAAGTACAGGGAGAAGGAGAACAGAAGTAAACAGTGCACAGGTGAGACAGACAGTTACCTACTTCTGCCCTCTGTTTCACTGCTGACCCCTGTCCTCTGCCTCACTTAGCAGTGACATCTGAACTCCTTAGTACTGACCTCTGAACTTCACCTCACTTAGTAATGACCTCTGAACTCTACCCCACTTAGTACTGACCTCTGACCTCCGACTTACTTAGCTTTGACCTCTTAACTCTCCATCACTTAGCACTGACCACTGAACTCTGCCCCACTTAGCTTTGACCTCTGAACTCTGCATCTATTAGCTCTGACCTCTGGACCAATTAGTACTGACCCCTAACCTCTGCCTCACCTAGCACTGACCTCTGAATGGTGTCTCATGTAGCTCTAACCCCTGCCTCACTTAGCACTGATCTCTGAACTCCTCCTCACTTAGCACTGACTTCTGAACTCTCTATCATTAAGCACTGGCCTCTGAACTCTTCATTCCTTAGCACTGACCTCTGAACTCTGCCCCACTTAGCACTGACTTCTGACCTCTCCCCCACTTAGTACTGACTTCTTACCTCTGCCTCACTTAGCTTTGACCTCTTAACTCTCCATCACTTAGCACTGACCACTGAACTCTGCCCCACTTTGCTTTGACCTCTGAACTCTTCCTCACTTAGCCCTGACCTCTGAACTCTCCATCATTAAGCACCGACCAATGAACTCTTCATCACTTAGCATTGACCTCTGAACTCTCCATCACTTAGCACTGACCTCTGAACTCTGCCTCACTTAGGTCTAAACCTCTAACTCACTTAGTACTGATCCCTAAACTCTGCCTCACTTAGCACTTATCTCTTAATTCTGCATCACCTAGAACTGAACTTTAAACTCTGTAGCAAGTGCCGCAGAGCTCACAAGTAACTTAGAGGTCAGTAGTAAGTAAAGCAGAGTTCCAGGGTGAGTATTAATTAACAGAGAATTCAGAGGTCAGTAGTAATTAATGCTCAGCTTGACTTTAGATTAATGCAGTGCAATTTTCCTGCACCATTGATGCAGCACACTGTACCTCTGGTTTTCATAAAAATTAGCTGCACTTTGCAATAGACTTCTATTATGTCCCAAGGTTTTGATGCACTTTCTAAAAGAGCACTAAAGCCACACATTTATTTTCTTGCTTCACAAATCGCACCAGAACCATGAGACACAATAGAAGTCTATGGAAATCTGCAGCTAACCCATGTGAAAACCACGGGTACACTGCACTGCACACACCCACTGAACACCGCACAGTATGAAAGCACCCTATTGGGGAGGGAGGACCAAAAGCGTATTTTATGGGTATGGAAAGGCTTTTGTTTATTTAACCATATCTTTTTGAGCCCCTTCCACTGTAAATGCAATTTGGCCACACCCACCATTAAATTCGGCTTTGAGCTTTGGTGTGCATAGCCTAATGCAAAAGGACTCTGCACATCTATGCATACCTGATTGGTTGTTTGTGCTATTTCACCCTCCCCTTCTCTGAGCTCTGTTCTGTTATATAGACTGTGTAGTAAAAGAGTTAAGAGACCTACGCCAAGTCAAATTCAGGTTTTTACACTGCTTGCATTTAAAACATATAAATATTGATGTACTAATGATTACAGAGCTGCATTAATGTATGTTTTTATAGATGCATGGAATTTAGTATTTTAAAATTTATGATTGGCCTGACTGGTGCTATAGGCTATTGCAGTCTGTGTATTGTTTAACTCGCTTAACAAATAATAGCAATTGTGGGCAGACATAATTACATATGCATGATAGGAAAAGTGTAATCTGGAAGCTAGAAATAGTATACATAACAAAAAGCTTGAGAACCTTGCTCTTTGTGGTCCAGTTGGATGTTAAATTATGTCTCCCAAGAATAAGCTTGGGAAGGAGGTGGTTAAATTGAATTTATACTATAGACCTTCAGATGTTTTAATATTCTTAAAATGGTTCTAAAGGCAGATGGTCTGTGCATGAAGTCAGCGGTTCTCCCAGGTTTCTCTCTCTCTCCTCTTTGGCTCAGACATTGGCTCCTGCTGCTTTCAATCAGATCCAGTAAGCCAATGATGGGAGAGCAGGTGGCGGTCAGAGCTGATTCATTCTCTGCATGTGAATGGACAATGTTCACAGGAGAGCAGCTTGGATGCAAGCCTGCTCGAGTGCCCTGATAGCAAGGGGTCAGAACCCCCACAGGGGGCTAAAAAAGAAGAGATCGGGGCTGCTCCACGCAAAAATATTTGAGCAGGTAAGTACCAAATGTTTGTTATTTTTAAAAAGTATAAATTCCAACCTTTAGAATCACTTTAAAAGCAGTACATGAGTCCAAAACAACAGCAGTCACTGTGGAGTAATTCATCTTCAAAATGCACAGCAGAGATACTAAAGTCTTTGTCTCTCAGCTGCTTAGCAGCTTAGCCTTTCTCAATCTGATCCCCTAAGAACCCATTAAATATTTTTCAGGGCTTTGGAATACTTACTAAAAATGAATATGTCAGCAATCAGCATCACATAGCAGATACGAATAATCAATAAAGTTGAAAACATTTGCAAATAAAAGAGTAAATAATGTGTTTGTAACACCATCCCTGCTCCATACAACATTTTTTGTTCAGTAATAATCTTAAATTAATATTTAAAATATCATTGCAAAATCCACAGGAAGTAAAAACTATAGTGCCCTCTGGCTAGTGAAAAATTGCCTTCTTGCAACAATGGTCAGTACGGTTAGGATATCAATTTACTATTGTTCATTGCTGAAGGAACCCCTAACACCCTCAGGAGGAATCCTAGGGTTTTATGGAGGCCTGTTTGAAAAAGGCTTCTCTAAAGTAACCACAAGGCAGGTACTCTAGGAGGAAGGAGCAGAGAGAGCGGAACTACAGAGAAGAGGATTTAAATTGTTCCATTGTTCCACTTTGCTTGCAGCTACAATAGTCAATGAGAGATTATTTTACAATGCATTTACTGCTTGTTAAAAATATGCAAATATTTAAATATCCATTGATTGGCTGCATGTTTACTTTAAAGTAAACTACGTATTTTTAAACTTGTTGAAAAATACAACCCCTCGAATTGATCAATGCACATTTCAAGGATTTTAACAGACTTTGTAGTAGGGTTTTACTTTTTTCTGTTTTGAAGAAAAAGCTGCTTGCTTCACCATGTCCTTTGCAAACTGATTCCTAAATAGGAGAATATGTGTTCATTTTAACCACCTGGTGTACTTTCAATTTTTAATTGGGAAAGCAATGGTGTCTGCATTCCTTTAGAAGTAGATATCCCTTAGGAAGCATCTTACTAAAAATTGAATTCCATAAAAAATGTGTTACAGAAGAAAAAAAGGGCAATTGTGAATGGGTCCCAAATTTATGATTTGCTTTTATATTAAAATAATGTGAAATATTATTTTAGAGAGGAAGAGAAAGAGAGAGAAAGAGAGAACATGCAAGTGCCTCTGAAATGTTTTACAAGAAGTCAACTCCTGAATCCTGATATATGCCAATAACTTTTAAAATCTACATCAGTTGTCTCCAAACTGCAGCCCTTTGTTTGCCTGTATCCAGCCCTTGGGACACTAATCCATCCACTGACACCAAAGATGGAGTACTATTCCTTTCACCGACACCAACGATGGGGTACTTCTCATTCCCTTGACAAAAACAATTTGGCACTATTCCTTCCACTGACACCAGCTATTTGGCACTATTCCTTCAACTCACACCAGCTATTTAGCACTATTTATCCACTGACACCAACAATTTAACACTATTCCTCCTACTGACACCAACAATGGGGCACTATTCCTTCCACTGACACCAGTGATGGGGCACTATTCCTTCCATTGAGACCAACAATGGGGCACTGTTCCTCCAACTCACACTGGGGATGGAGCTCTATTTCTCCCACTGATACCTACTATTGGCACTATTTCTCCCAACAATGATGGGACACTATTTCATTTCCTACTGACCAAGTTCACAATGTATTTTACTTACTCCCACGGACAATCAAACCTGAGGCATTGTTTATTCCTACTGACTTCAAGGCATTTTTCACTTGCACTGGCCAAAGTCTGGCCCCCATAAGGAAAGTAATCTGGCTTTTTGTTTAGAATGTTTGGAGATCCTTGATCTACATGAATTGTGGGAAAATGCCAAGAAAGAACTTTTACACAATTGATTTACTATGCCTCTGTATTTCTATCTACATTGGACCTTTTTAGGAAAGGCTAACAAAGAGATTGTTAAAGCTTAATGATATAATTGGGTTTGATGGATTTGGTGACGGCGAGAATCAGTAGACTAATATGACAGTACAAGAAAATATTTAAAAGGTTTGATGGAATGGTAGGTTTGAAATGTTATTAATTGAGGGCAAGTGTAAATTTCAACTTATTAGATACAGAGTTCATCGGGAAAACTGTTTGTCATCATTATATGGTAATTAGGAGATAATTAATGAAATAGGGATTCAGGAAATAATTTGAAGGGTAAATTGATCAACTTGCTGAAATGATGGATTCATTTATGAATATGAAGTGATGGAGGAGCATCATATCATCAGGCTGAATTGGTCTTTATTTCACCATTTAGAAATGGTGTAAAAAAGGAAGTGGAGATGGCTGTAGGTTGTTGTGGAGGATCAGCAGTACATATTTTTATTCAGACTAGCAAACGTGCCCTTTTAGGACCAAGGTAATTTGTAGAGTGGATTCAGGTCACTGCCCATAGTATTTGTATGCAAGTGAAATGTTAAATATATATATATATATATATATATATATATATATATATATATATATATATATATATATATATATATATATTAAGATATTTTGTTTGTATTGTGTTAGGGAATACATGTTACTTTGAGAAAATTATGATAGGAAATTAAGGTAGAAGAGGGAACAGGAGATCTGAACTCAGGAAATGTTTGACACATATGACATGGAATATCACTTTAAAGTCTACTGTACATACATGTGTTGAGAACCTGGCGCTATGGGATTAATATGAGGTGTGGACTGGGTGCTTGGGGGTTAATAGCTGATGACAGTGCATTAAAGGGTTAACACACAGTAGACTGGGTCCTGAGAGGTTAACACACAGGCATTGAGGATAGGACAGTGAAAGAATATTGCACATGTTCTGGAGACTAAGTGACAAGGGGTTAACACAGATGTAGTGAGTAGGGATGATCGAACGGTTCGGGTCGACCATCGGTTCGACCCGAACATTGGCTGTTCGAGGTTTGGCCGAATTTAGAACTTTTGCTGAAAAAGTTCGGAATTCGGCAACCAGAAACCGACCAAAATGCAATGGTTCAGGAAATGGGCTTTAAAAGCCCATGATTGGACCAGAACCATTAGTAAAAGCCAATTGAGGGGGCAGGAGAATGCTAGGAATGTGATTGGAGTGACTAGGGGGTCCATAGTCCAATAATTAGTGAATACGCCCCCCCCAGTATATAAGATAGCCCCCGCCAAATTCCTAGCATTGTTATACAGGGACATGGAAGAGAGTGGAAGCAGTTCGTGGACTTTTGCTACAAAGTGTCATTTAGCAATTTTTAGTGTGAGGAAAGGGATATCTAGTGTAGTTAGGGTGCTATTTTCCACTATAGTTAGCTTTAATTATTCCGTTTCTGTAGGGAAAGTGTTAAGTGTAAGGGGACTGTAGTGTAGTGTAGGGTTAACTGACTCTGACTGCTATGGCAGGGTGACAAAACCCTTCCATAGCAGGGTGACCGCTATAGAGAAAAGATCGTTTCTCTTGTGTCACTTTCAGAGCACTAATATGGCTCCGCTCCTGTCAGCATTCTTTTTGCTGCAGGCGTTGATAGTGCTTTTTTGAGGACATGTTTGGAGTCAGGCATGACATCTGAACATGTGTATAGGGGTATATATACACACACATGTATGTATATATACAACTGCACATTTATAGGTGTGAAAGGAGCAGAACACTATACTTTCGCTAATGAAATAATTTGCACTAATATGGCTCCGCTCCCAACACACCTATATATGTGTAAGTGTAAAATACATATAAGTGTGTGTGTATATATATACCCCTATTCAGAAGTTTAGATGTTTTGCCTGCCTCCAAAGAACCCAAAAAAATGCCAAAAAAAATGCCTGCAAGAACAAACCTGGGCATTTTTTTTTTTGGCGCTGGCATTTTTTTTGGCATTTTTTTGGGTTCTTTGGAGGCAGGCAAAACATCTGAACTTCTGTATAGGGGTATATATATACACACACACTTATATGTATTTTACACTTACACATATATAGGTGTAATAGGAGCGGAGCCATATTAGTGCAAATTATTTCATTAGCAAAAGTATAGTGTTCTGCTACTTTCACACCTATATATGTGTATGGGTATATATACATATAAGTGTGTGTGTATATATACCCCTATACAGAAGTTCAGATGTTTTGCCTGCCTCCAAAGAACCCCAAAAAAAATGCCAAAAAAATGCCAGCGCCAAAAAAAATGCCCAGGTTTGTTCTTGCAGGAGTTTTTTTGGGCATTTTTTGGGTTCTTTGGAGGCAGACATGACATCTGAACTTCTGTATAGGGGTATATATATATATATATATATATACACCTGCACATATATAGGTGTGAAAGGAGCAGAACACTATACTTGCGCTAATGAAATAATTAACACTAATATGGCTCCGCTCCTAACACACCTATATATGTGTAAGTGTAAAATACATATAAGTGTGTGTGTATATATATACCCCTATACAGAAGTTCATATGTTTTGTCTGCCTCCAAAGAACCCAAAAAAATGCCAAAAAAATGCCAGCGCCAAAAAAAAATGCCCAGGTTTGTTCTTGCAGGCATTTTTTTGGGCATTTTTTTGGGTTCTTTGGAGGCAGGCAAAACATCTGAACTTCTGTATAGGAGTATATATATATATATATATATATATATACACACACACTTATATGTATTTTACACTTACACATATATAGGTGTGTTGGGAGCGGAGCCATATTAGTGCAAATTATTTCATTAGCAAAAGTATAGTGTTCTGCTATTTTCACACCTATATATGTGTATGGGTATATATACATATAAGTATGTGTGTATATATACCCCTACACAGAAGTTCTGATGTTTTGCCTGCCTCCAATAACCCCCGAAAAATGGCCAAAAAAATGCTTGATACTAAACCGGCAAAGTGTGAAAAGAGCGGAGCCATATCCCTGTTCTATAAGTGACAAAATACAAACTTCACAGGTACACTTTTTAGACCCTCCAGAGACTAAATCCAAAATCAAATCTCATTTTTTTTTAATTTTTTCAATAATTGGCTCTCTATCAAAAATTACAATTTTTAAGAACTTTTTTTGTGTGATTCATAGTCCCTGGGGCATGACCCAGAACCCTAGACACTTTTTAGGGGCATTTATTGGGTTTTAGGGCTTTAAAATGGTGTTTTTTGATTACTGAAGTTCGGGTCCCATTGATTTCAATGGGGTTCTGAAATCCGGGCCGAACTTTCGGGAAGTTCGGATGTTCTGGCCGAACCGAACTTTTGAAAAGTTCCATCATCCCTAGTAGTGAGCACATGTGCTAATGACTGGGCACCAAGAAATCAATGAACCTTCCCTTTGGACTGACTGCTAAGGGGGTTGAAGCAGATAAACTGGAAACTGGGTGCTAAAGAGTTAAAACACACTAATTAGACACTTATTGGTTTAAACACATGTATTGGGTACCTGACAGTGAGGAGATAACGCACATGTGCTAGGGATTGGGAACAGAGAACTGGGCACCGAGAAGCTAACACACGTGCTAGTGACCGGGTGCTAAGATAATAATGCATATTTGGTAGGAACTGGATTCTGGGTTCTATATGCAGATATTTTGTGGAGTGGATATTAAAGCACAATTGCTAGTGACTTGGCAGTGATTTTTTAGGAACTAACCACTGAAAGATTAATGTACATGGGCATTATAGGTTAAAGAGTTGTAATAGTTAAAGCAGCAATACATATTTTAGATTACCAAGATTATATTAGCACTTAGAAAAAAAAGTTAATACATTCCCAAAAGTAAGCCCCCCCTGGGCATATGAAAATATATAAAACAGGACCAGTGCTTTTCTTAAAGGTCACAATGTCCAATGCAGTCCATAAAGATATTTCCTGATGCCGCATGGCACCATATTTGTAATAGAGCTCCACCTCTCATACATTCCCTCACTACCAGGGAATTACATATAAAGGGTAACTAGGTCCCTCCTCCATTCTTCTTTTTTTCTAATATCTCAATGCTCCAGTGAAGAGTAATAATACTGTGTCCCCACCTCTGCCTTAGTGCAGTATCCATCTGGGTTTAGCCTTTCCCAGGAGGAAGTCCCAGTACTCGGGCTGCCAAATACCTGGAAGCCCCATTATTTAACCACTTCCTGCTTGCCATATAACAGAATAATGGCCGCAAAGTGGTTAAATTATACTGACTGGGCGCCATATGATTTCCAGCAGGATGCGTCACAAATGCTTAAAAGTTTACCGCTTGATCGTCTGTGTTCAATCACAGCCAGTCACAAATGTAAACTGGAAAGCTGTTACTAGAAGATCCCGGCTTCTCCTCAAACACCGATCGTGTAAGGAGGAGAGCTAGGATCTGTGAGTGCCTATTTTTTGAACTGTGATTTTACACATTACTGTGCACCACATCCCCCCCCCCCCCCCCAATAAAGAGAACCTGTCACCAGGAATCTGTCACACAGCCCATCTGGATCTGTCAAACAGGTCATCTGTTATACAGTCCATCTGGATCTGTCACACAAGCCCGCCTTCAGTATCACCATCAGTGATCTGTTACACAGGCCTTCAGTACCTCCATCAGAACCGCCATCAGTGACCTGTCACACAGGCCTGCCTTCAGTACCGCCATCAGTACCACCTCAGTGACCTGTTACACAGACCGCCATCAGTACCGCCATCAGTGACCTGTCACACAAGCCCGCCATCAGTACTGCCACCAGTGACCTGTCACACAGGCCTTCAGTACTGCCATCATTGACTTGTCACACAGGCCCTCCATCAGTATCGCTGTCAGTACCGCCATCAGTGACCTGTCACACAGGCCTTCAGTACTGCCATCAGTATTGCCATCAGTGACCTGTCACACAGGTTCGCCATCAGTATCGCCATCAGTGACCTGTCACATAGGCTTTCAGTACCGACATCAGTGACCTCACACAGTACCGCCATCAGTACCGCCATCAGTACTACCATCAGGACTACCATCAGGACTACCATCAGGGACCTGTCACACAGGCTTACCATCAGTACTGCCATCAGTGACTTGTCACACAGGCCTTCAGTACCACCATCAGTGACCTCACACAGTATCATCATCAGTACCACCATCAGTAACCTGTCACACAGGCCTGCCATCAGTACCGCCATCAGTATCGCCATCAGTGACCTGTCATACAGGCCTTCAGTACCGCCATCAGTGAGCTGTCACACAGGCCCGCCATCAGTACCACCGTCATTGACCTGCCACACAGGCCCGCCATCAGTACCGCAATCAGTGACCTGTCACACAGGCCCGCCATCAGTACCGCCATCAGTGTCCTGTCACACAGGCCCGCCATCAGTACCCCATTAGTGATCTGTCCAACAGGCTATCAGTACCAGCCGCCATGTCCAAAAGATTTTTTACATCTAAAGAGGCATATACAAACCTTATTATGTCAGATGATGAGAGCAGCGGGGAGTTCTCATCATCCGATTCTGGTTCGAAATTCGAGCCAGTAGAGAGTAGTGGATTGGAGATCGAATCAGAGGAAACAGTCCCTTCTAAAAGAATAAAGAGAACAAGAAGATCAGAAGACCTGCCCACCACCAGCAGTGCCATACACCCTAATGGCACCAACACAAATGGAGCTAGACCCCAAGAAGAGGAGCCCAGTACCAGCACTGAAATAACAAACCGAACCCGAAGAATCCAACCTACCTTCCTGGTGCCCTCGCAAACCCCTTATGGTTGCCTGACAGCTAAGGGTCAGCTATAATCCCCCCCTTTCACCGCACAGCCAGGTGTGCAGCCCAACACTACAAATTTTTCACAATTCAATTATTTTTATTTGTTTTTCCCACAAGATTTGCTACAGTATATGGTGGACCAAACAAATCTCCTTGCAGAGCAATTTATTGTCTCAAACCTCAATTCATCCTACGCCCATATGTTCCAATGGCAATGTCTCACACTAGACGAGTTTAAATTGTTTTTGGGCCTTACATTTAATATGAGGCTTACAAGGAAAAATTAGGTGCATGCCTACTGGTCCACCAACCCCATCCACCACATGCCAATTTATTCTGCTGTCATGTCCAGGACACACTATGATATGATTATGTGCATTTTAATAACAACTCGCGGTGCCCTCCCCGAGATCCTCCCAACCACGATAAATTGTATAAAGTACGGCCCCAAATTATTTTTCCAAACGATTTGCTGAAGTGTATGTCCCAGACAAAAATATTTGTGTGGACGAATCCCTTATCCACTTTACTGGCCAGCTGCACTTCAAACAGTATATTCCCAGTAAGAGGGCCAGGTACTGGTTGAAACTGAAAAAAACTTTGTGATAGAGCCTCTGGATAGGTGCACGCCTTCCGCGTGTATGAAGGTAAACATTTTAAGCTCCAGCGTACCCCCTTTTCAAATAGGGATATCATATATATATATATATATATATATATATATATATATATATATATTTATACATACAGCTGCAAGAAAAAGTATGTGAACCCTTTGGAATGATATGGATTTCTGCACAATTTGGTCATAAAATGTGATCTGATCATCATCACAATAGACAATCACAGTCTGTTTTAACTAATACACAAAAAATGAAATGTTGCCATGTTTTTATTGAACACACCATGTAAACATTCACAGTGCAGGTGGAAAAAGTATGTGAACCCCTAGACCAGTGATCCTCAACTCCGGTCCTCAGGGCCCAATTACAGGCCAGATTTTAAGTATTACCTTGGGGAGATGCAGACTAGAGTACTGCAATCACTGAGCAGCAAATTATATCACCTGGGATGTATTTCAGTTATCTTGCAAACCTGGCCTGTTAGTGGGCCCTGAGGACCAGGGTTGAGGACCACTGCCCTAGACTATTGACATCTCCAAGAGCTAATTGGAGTGAGATGTCAGCCAACTGGAGTCCAATCAATGAGATGAGATTGGAGGTGTTGGTTGCAGCTGCCCTGCCCTATAAAAAAACACACACCAGTTCTGGGATTGCTTTTCACAAGAAGCATTGCCTGATGTGAATGATGCCTCGCACAAAAGAGCTCTCAGAAGGCCTACGATTAAGAATTGTTGACTTGCATAAAGCTGGAAAGGGTTATAAAAGTATCTCCAAAAGCCTTGCTGTTAATCAGTCCACGGTAAGACAAATTGTCTATAAATGGAGAAAGTTCAGCACTGCTGCTACTCTCCCTAGAAGTGGCTGTCCTGTAAAGATGATAGAAGATGTGGCCCCATTGTAAAGCCTGAAAGTGTCCACGATTATAATCAGATCATTTTGGGCATGATTTAAATGACCAGATGCTACAACCATATTTATAAACCCAAAAGTCCTGTTACTGGTATAAAAAGTTGCATTTCATCTCTTTCATATGTCCATGTTTAATTTGTATGTCTGCTATCAAAAGTCACTAGAAAATCAACCCAGCACCTACCTCAAATAGCTCAATTTTTTTCCATTTGAGCTATCCTCAGTTCAGCTGGCTGTCCAATTGTTTCCTAAAACCATAGGTCAGTTACTACTTATACAAAACCCTCAACTTCTAAGGTAGAGGACCACTGTGTTGGTAAGTTTTCAGAAATTTCAAAAGAGTGCCTCCTTATGAGGTTTGCTTTGATTTTTTTCAGTCCTGCACATTCACACTATCATAGAGCTAGGGAGGACAGATGTTTTTCAGAGATGCATAGCCCTAGGTGACGCTCCTGCTCTAGGAAAAGATCCAAAAAAAGACGTCATACCTTCTTTTCTCTGGAGCAGCGCAAACAGGCTCCTACTGGGACTGTGGAGCAGTACCTATGTCCAATTATTTTGTGTTTAAAGGCTGTCTGGAGGAGTTCACAGTTGACATGGAATAGAAGAACAAAAAAAAATATGGTGCAAGATTCTATTTCTAAACTCAGCTCGCTTATCCCCGTCAGGCGGGCCCCTTAGCTGGGCCAGTTAGGAGGCACCATTCGAAGAACAACCTGGCATTTCTGCAGGTAGTACTCAGCCACTTAGTGCTGCTTCCCTGACGAGTGGAAAACCCGCAGACAATAGTAGCTCCTCTTCATCAGAAGAAGACCTGGAGAAGCTTGGTTTTAGATTTTCCTTGGTAGAATCATATATCCAAGCATTTAAGAAAGCAAATGCACGTAAGGATGAGGATCCCCCAAAAGATCCCCTTTCTTTAAAAATGGCAGTCCTTTTTTCCGTTCATGGAGGAAATTAAAGAGGTTATAATGCAGGAATGGCAAAAGACTGAGAAAATGTTCTCCTTCAATTGTCTATACAAGTTATATACTTTTCAGGAATCGGACGTAGCAACATTTGAAACTTTGCCTATGTTGGATCCGGCAGCAGTCTGCCTGGCAAAAAATTGTATGCTTCCTATGGAAGAGTCACCTTCATTCAAGTATGTGATGCACAGGGAGATAGATTTGGATCTTAAAATAACTTATCAGCCTGCCCTTCAGCAGTGGCCCTTACCTTGTGGCCAGTGCTCTAAAGGTCTGGACCCAGAATATAGAAGCAGTAGTTAAAGAGGGAGTCCCTAGGGTTGATATCATTCAGGCCTTAGAAGAATTGAAGGTTTCGGCAGACTTTATTAGAAAAGACTTGATCGGGTGAATGACCAGGGCGATGCTACAATCGGTCACAGCTAAGAGGGTCCTATGGGTAAAAACCTGGGTCAAGGATGCTTCTTCAAAGCAAAATTGGTGCAAGATACCTTTTGATGGAAAATCTCTGTTCTGTAGTAAACTAGAGACAGTCATATCAAGTAACAGAAGGCAAGTTCTGTCTGCTCCCACAGGACAGGAAGCAGAAAAGCTTAACATTTTTTCCCAATGGGGATCACTCCCCCAGGTTCAGGGAGCCTAGATCCAGCCATCAGGCCAGAGACTCAGGTAGAGGATGGAGGGGAACACAGGCAACCTATCTTAAGGCCCATAAGCAAAAAACCTTGAATGTACCACAGAAACCCACTAAGCCCTTTTGACGGTATACATGCCCAGACTCTCTCAGTAGGAGCCAGGTTGGCGCACTTCCGCTGATGTCTGGACAGCAAATTGCATGAATTCTTGGGTGAAGGCAACAGTTACCAATGGCCATTACTGATAAATTCCCCAGTGCTCCTCCTCCAGACCACTTACTGTATCTCCCACAAAGCTTCCAGGTGCACTACAAAAAGCAGGTAAATTGCTTCAATACATACAGACACTTCAGGCCCAGGGAGCCGTGATACCGGTTTCATTCACAGAAAGATACACAGGTTACTATTCTACCCTGTTTATGGTTCACAAAAAGGATGGAGGTTGGCATCCAGTTTTAGATCTAAAGAGGCTGAACTGCTTTATCCTCTTGAAAAAGTTCAAGGTGGAGTCCATTCACACACTTATCCAAACAGCCATTCGACTGGATGCTTTCACTGGATCTGCAGGACACCTACCTTCACATCCCAAATCTTCTTTCCTTTCAGAAACATCTGAGATTTGCGGTCTGTCAGATGCATTTACAGTTTAACTGCCTTACTTTTGGCATATGCACGTCTCCAAGGACGTTCACTTAAGTTCTCATTGCAGTGTTAGCCCCGCTCAGTGTGCAGGGTCCCTGGGGTCACCACGAACTGGACGGCATTCTTCTTCTGGCCAGAGATCAAAAACAATTGTTGACATACTGAGAGATCATCATTCACACCTTGCAAATATATGGCTGGATCATCAACTTCAAGAAGAGCCAATTCATTCCAACCCAACAATTAGTGTACCTGGTGGTGCTCTTCGAAACCGCCAATGCCTCTGTTTCACTTCCACCAGAAAATGGGGTGACAGTCAGGTAGACAATTTGGAGGAGAGGAACCTTACTTGACAACCTTCCAGTGCCCCAGTCTTTTGGGCGCAATGTCGTTATGCATACGAACGATCCCTTGGGCGCACTGGCACCTGAGCCAGTTCCAGCTGGGATTCTTAGCACAGTGGAGGAAACAGAACCTAGCACAGTTAATAAACAGGAGGAGGCCTTAGGCTATTAGACTTGATCACTGTTATGACAAACACCACTGAGACAGGCGGGGGCTCACTGCGATGGATTATCAGTTCAGGGCAAGTGGAGATTCTCAGCCAAGGGGATGATCTCGAATGTGCTGGAAGTTATGGGAGCTTTTTTGGCACTCTGGACCCTGCATCACATGATCAGGGACAGACCATTCTCTCTGCAGTTGGACAACAGGGCAACAGTTGCCTTTATTCAATCTCAAGGAGGAACTCGCAACACGCTATCGAGGGAGGTGGA